>NC_140779.1:65942039-67192039 GCF_044657685.1 Stegodyphus dumicola
CTTTGCATTCCGTTGTGTTTAACGTTCTTATTAGATTGAAGCATAACTACTGATTATACTTAGTGATATTCTAAACACTTGTACGAGTATTTCTGTGGAAAATTCCAGAACTTTGAAGTGTTTATGTTGATAAAATAAATTTAATTAAGCTATCATCGGATTTGAGTGCAATGACAATCATTTACGAACTATTATCAATCTATTGCAAACCCGTACGCACGCAACAATATTATAATTAATTATGTATTAAAATTGTTTTGAATGTGTTTTACAAAACAAAAACAGGTAAAGAAAAATTCTGCTTGCGTTTTATAAGTTTTTGCAATTTTTCTGGCCGCATAAGGTTTTAAAAAAAGGTTTGTAATTTATGTTTACATTTACCAATTGAATAAATAGCACTAGGTTTGATTTATATACATATGTGTCTATTGAAATTCAGTAATAAAATTTTAAAGATTTGAAATGATTAAATGTCTATTTAGACAGTTTGTATTCTTTAAATTAAAAATGCAAACTGAGAAACTTTTTGCATTTTTTTCAATAAATCCTTTTACTTAAAGTCCTAAAACATATACAGGTATGGATTAAATTTTTTATTAATTTTACTGCTTATTTAAAATTATATACTTTATAGAAACAAGAATGGGTTTTACAAAATACTGAAAGGAAAAATTATTTGAAATCAAAATGTGACTGAGATCATATTTGTTTTAAAGATTTTAGATAAAAGTGTACTTTTATTTTTTCTCAGAAACTAATTCATTAACTGCAAAATCATTCCTTGAAGTTATTAAAAACACTCTAATAAATACAACAAAAAAACCTGGGGGGAGACATTGAAAATTGTAGGAGAAGAAAAACATTTTAATTGTAAAATTTTTCTTCAAAAATTTAAATTAAAAAAATTACTAGCAAAAACTTTTTTTCAGCTTAAAATTATTTTGTCTCACAAAACAATTTAATAATATTCATAAAAAGTAGATGAAAATGCTTAAATTTTTTTAAAAAAAATCATTCAAAAGGTATCGAGTTCCTTGTCGCGTTGAAGCCGATATGCACTTGTCTTAACTTTAGATTTAATTTGAGCGATATTTCTGGAATACCTAGCATCAGATAACCTTGTCTGTATTTGTCTATAATTTTCATATCTTGTACAGTTCTATTTAATTTTTTGGGATATGCTATCGCATCCCCAGACATCTATCAGCGCGATTGTTTCGCTGACAGTCCAGCGAGCAGTAACTAAAACTAAGTGAAGCGCGCAGTATAGTACGGGAAATCTCCCCATTTGACCTGCTCCCGAGAGGTAAGGAAAATTCAACCAAGTTCTACCTCCAATTCGGCGAGGCAGTTAATGCTTGTCCCATGTGAACGGGACACGTTGGAAGAACCGGTTTTCACTACCGGTTGAATCTGCTCTTGTGAATGAGGCTTTAGAGAGCGATTGGGGGTGAGAGGACCCAATCGCTAAATCCTGGTAGTGGGGAAGTTTTGTCCACCACCTGGTTAGTTTGGGCGCCACTCAGGGCCATTCCTAGCGGGTGTTTAGCGCGTAAAAGTACGCGGGAGGCCAATCAAAGGCGGCTGGACTCTCGCGATACCACGCCTACATATTTAAAATTCCTTGTAAGAACTTGCCATATGTAAGTACTTTTTATACAATTTGTCATATGTACGTACTCAGTGAGTATGAAATAAAAATATTTTTAATCATTGAGCATTTTGTTTTAATTTGAGGGGCGGTAATTTTAGGAAAGTACGCCGGCAGCCCAATGGCTCCATTTTTAGAGTCATTAGAGTTTTTAATACTGGAGACGTAAAAAATGAGCAGTGCCCTCACCGGGATTCGAATTTCGAGCTTCCAAAATACCCGTAGAATAAACTTTCGGTTACACCACGAAGGCACGCGGAAAGGAGGAAGAAAATACCTTATACATGTTTAGAAAATTGGAAGAAAAGTTAGACTTGTAGCGAATCATAAGAAGAAAAAGCTGATCTTGAGTATTTATATGCAAAAATATTTCCAAATTAAATTTATAATTAATTTTATGCTAAATTCTGGGTGCTGGGTTCTTTCAGTTTTTGGCAATTCAACAGTTTAATATTCGTTTACTAATTAACAATATCTTCAGCATACGTAAGGAGAGATAAAACTTTTCTAATCGAACGGCACATAAATACTACATCTAATTAACACCGTTGTTTCTCTATGGCGGCGAAAAATCTTGAATTTCCGTACTCAGAATAGGGAATTTTATGCTACCTTTACCCAGAGTGGTTATGAACATACATTTAGCATCCGACAGAGCGAATAAAAAAGTGGAGAAAGCAAATCTCTCTCTCTCTCTCTTTTTTTTTTTTTTTTTGTTCCAGAGTTGCACATCAGAATTTTGTTCTAAAACTTTAATACGCTTTAGATAGACCCTTTTATTCTGTAACTGACCACTAGAAATGAGTTTAGATCTCGACTTTGGAGTTCACTCTTTTTTTGGAAATGTCTATATTAGTGCGAAGACTGAAAAATGGAAATGCATTCCTGTTTCTCCACTCAACTGCAGGAAAGCGGGGCGTTAGATATTTCAAATTTATGTATGAAAACTGTCCAAGATTTTAAAGTTATGAGGTAAAACATAAGATGGGAAGTTCCTTAGGTAAAGGATTTTACCGCCCACAAGAAATTCTTGTCGAAGCGGTTTTATAGTAATTAAACTTCCATTTCTGACCGCAGTGGCTCAGTAGTGACGAAAAGGACTTCTGAATCTTAATAGCAACCTGCAAAAACACAAATATGTGGTTCATATAGGAAAATAAAAATCGCTTAGCTTTTAGAGACATTAGTTATATTTTTGGAAGCATGAAAGATGTAAAATGAGGAACGTCTTCGCCGGGAATCGAACCACGGACCTCTGGAATACGAAGCGGGCTCACCACTACACTACGAAGGCATGCTAAGGAGGCGGGAGAAATACCTTATATACGCCCTTTTTTAAAGGACGGCTGTGGTTTAGGGGACCAAATCGCCGAATCCTGGGTGTGGAGAATCCTCATCCACCACCCTTTTAGTTCGAGCAGCCCTGCAGAGACATTAGGCATTTTGGAAGTATGAAAGATGAAAAATGAGCAATGCCTTCCACGAGAATCGAACCACGGACCTCTGGAATACGTGCCCCGCGTGTTCACCACTACACTACGAAAGCATGCTAAGAAGGCGGGAAAAATACCTTATAAGCTATGGAAATAGTTAAATACGCTACAGCATATTTTTATTGTAAGCTAAAGAGGGACTGAAAGAAATATAATAAATACTAACCAATGAACTGAAAGCTTATGTTTCAGAGGTGTCATTCCTAATATCTGTTGATTGCAGTAGTACAGAAAATAAACAAAGTATACATGCATTTTTAACGCAAAAATGCACATTATTATGAGGTAATTATTAGGCAATATGTTTCAATATCTGATCGCAGTTTCGAAATTATTGTCTCCAACGTAGGTTTTTCATACGGAATTTTTTGTATTTCAAAATATCTTGGTATATAAGTTCTAGAAAAATTGAATATTAAACAATATTTTGAACGAGGATATAACAAAAAGGGGAATCTTTAGAGCTGTTTTTTTTTAACACAATAAGCTCTTGGCTTTTTAGGCTTAAGCCAGAAGCTTATTGTGTTTGCCTTGTAAGTTTCTAAGAATTTTAAAGCAAAAGAGAAAGACTGATTTTCTTGAAAGAAAGTTAAGCTGAGCTTAATTACATGTTATTTTTTAACCAAGAAAGTTTGTTATGAGGAGATTTTTAGTTTTAGGAAAAATGTTCTTTTTGAGCTATTCCGCAGATCATTAACATCGAGTTTAGAATAAATATGGGGTGAGACATTTTTTGCTTATTTGGGTGAAGTAATTTGCTAGACTTATAGAAACATGACAGAGAAATGTGTTCATTTATAATTTAAATTTAGATAAATTTCATGTTTGAAATGACATTAGTTTTATAGAAAATGAAACGATTGGGAATTCGGTCCCTAATATAAGGCTTTAGCAACGATTTTAATGATTGCAATAACGCTATAGTATGCATTTTAATTCATATCAGTTAGCAATATTATTGAAAACAAAATAAATGAATAGAAAATATGCTTTTAAAATGCTTATTTTTTAAGGAGTCACATGAATTAAATTAGATTGATTAAATTCGAAAGGTAAATTAAAAACTTTATGTTCTGCTAAATGGCAGCGAGGATTAGTTAAGCGTTACGACGCGTGTTGAAAATATCGTATTTCGTGCTACGCAACTGTTACTAAGGCGAGGGAGGATATATTCACGAGAGCGTAATTAACAATTAATGATTTTTGAACAGCTTACGGTGAGGATAGTTCTAATGTCAAAAACGCAAAAAATTAAAGACGGCTGAAGTGAATCTTTCCTTTTTTTGGGGGGGGGGGAGCTGAAGCATTCTACTTCACTACTTAACTCTATAACAAAATTTAACGAAAGGGATATTCTCAGTATTGTATTAATTACTATACATTAAAAATGTTTTTTTAATAAAAATTTGGTTGCTTTTTCACATAAGTAATTCTTATACTTTCACAGATGTGTTTTAGTTACAGTAAAGAAATATAATACAATCGTAACGTATTTTATCCCTTCTTACTGCGTGTCTCTGTGGTGTATCTTGAAGCATATGTGTCCAGCTATTAGAAGGCCGGTGTTCAGATATCGGCGAAGATATTGCTCATTTTTTATGTTTCTTGCTCCAAAAATTCAAAATTATCTAGAATTTATGTGGTTTCTCCCCCTGCAGTGGTGCCCCGACTAAAATAAGGTGTATGATATAGGTTAAAATAATACGCCGAACAAATATCAATTTAGAAGTCAAACAACAAAAATCAGCGTTATATTTGCAAATTTTCACAGGATTAGTTTTGATGGTTTTACCAAACCATCATCGTCAGCTGCCAAAGTGCAAATGAATGAGATAAGATATAGTTTGTTCATTTGCAGAGCTGAGAATGATGGTTCGGTAAAACTATCGAAACTAGTTCTGTGAAAATTTGCAAATATAACGCTGATTTTTGTTGTTTGACTTCTAAATTAATATACGGGGTTTGATAATTCATACCCGCTTGGATTTTGCGACTTCCTCCATAACTGGCATTTAAGTGAGGGATGAAGTAGGGTGTTTTCTTCTTCTTTGCGGTGTGTCTTCGTGGTGTAGTTCGAAACACGTCCAGATAACAATCCAAAGGTCCTGAGTTAAAACCCCAGAAAGAACAATGCTCAGTTTCGTCATTTTCTACACCAAAAATGACTAATAATTCTATACAGTCACTTACCAACTAAGATAGGGCGTAATACAGGGAACAACGTCCACAGCTAATTCAAAACTCGAGTTAATATGAGAAAAGTTAAAAAGTCTGAAAGGGAATTATTCCTTTTTATAATTGGCAGAGTAATTTTCCTATAATTTTAAGCGGTTCAGTCTAGAGACAAAAATATTTTGATTATGGTTAGTTAAATCAGCTAAAAATAATAAGAATACCTTGAAAATCAACGGAGAATAAACAAATAAACAAACTAAGTTATGCATGACATTAAAGAACAATATTAAAGAAAGAAAGGGGAATAATGCCACTGGGTTCAAACTGGCGTAGAAAAGTCATTTAGATCCTTTTTATATAAAATGTTTATAAAATGTTTTATACACCTTGTCTACAAAAGTCCTTGCCACCCAGACGATATAGTAGTTAGAGGAGCCTACTGCAGTACCGAAGGGACCGGGTTCAAATCCGGGGAAGGCATGGATGCTTGCAAATGTATAGTGTCTTTGCGGCATGGGGGCATTCTAGATATATGGCGAGCCGGAAATCCTCTTGTGGTTTGGTGGTAGGGAAGAGGAGTGGGAGAACCTCAGACACCCCATTCCTCCAAGAGCTCTCTCTCAAAATTGGGGCGGAAGTAGACGTCCAATCGCCTCGAGGCTGTGGCAACCACTCTTCCATGAAATATATGGACAAGGCAGCAGCACCAACAACAAAAGTCCTTATTCGAATTTTATAATTTTGTGCATTTTTTAGTCCCTGTACTTCTCCAAAGATTCACCTTAGCGTGATGGAAGGGCATCAATGCATGGGGCGCTTTCTGCTCAGGCTCGCATGGGGTGCTCTACCCTTTCACAAGTGGTCTCTCACGGAGTCTCTTCGTCCTGAGTGATTGGCCACAGGAGAAATTAACTGTCTTCGGTGAATAGAACCAGCCATCGAGCGTTGAAGGGACCGTTCGGGTACTGTCAGTTTGTATCATACGTAACTGAACACAAAATATCACTTTAGCCAAAGGCTTGTGATGTTAATTCATTAAACAATAAGCATTTCTATGCAGATTGTCGTGAAAAGTATTGATCAATATGCAGTTTTTCAAAGAACATATCTTATTCACAGAATCCTGTAAAATTCGTTTTCTAGGAAACACTGGCGAACGTCAGTTTTAGCATGTAGCTAACTCGTAACATGATATGGATAAATAAAAAATAAAAAAAATATTTTTAGTTTAATGAATTTTTTGCATAGATTATTACTATAAAGTTATAAAAATTAACGAGATATTAATAACGTAGTTTTATATTTTAAGAACTTCTAAATTACTTGCGCGAAAATTTTTTCGGCGTAACAAATGTAAGACGCTAGTAAATTATAAAATATCAGTGAATGATATTTAAGAGGGAGGGGGGTAAAATCAACCTTTAATTATTCTAATTTACTTATTATCTGACCCCTCAAGGCAAGCTGGAAATGACATCATATATCTCCAAATTTGATAGTAAATATCTGAATTTTTTATTTCAATTTTTATCGTACAGGATTCAAACGTTTCTGTTTTATTTTTCATTATGAGTACAAAACATTCCTATATATAAGTTTAAAAACCACGGGGCAGTATAAAAAATGCATTTCGTAATTTCTGTAAAACTGATTTTATTTTTAAATTTATAAACACCTAACCTTGAATATTAGTGACAGTTAAAAATTTTTTACAACTCAAATTATAGGTCTGCGAACAATGTTTGAGAAAATAAAGACCGAGCAAGAATTTTTTGTGGGCACGGAGTATGTTCAGGGATATGTTTAATTTAAGTAAGTATTGTGCCGCCCAGACGGTAAAGTGGTTAAGGGAGCCTACTGCGATACCAAAAGACCCGGGTTCGGATCCCGGATAAGACATGGTTGTTTGCAAATGAATAGTGTCTGTGCGGCATGGGGGCACTCTAAATATGCGGTGAGCCGAAAGTCCTCTCGAGAGGTTGGTGATAGAGGAAGAGGTGTGGGAGATCCTCGGACCCGTACCCTGGGGTATTCTCCCTCAAAATTGGGTCGGAACTGAGCGAAATCGTGCTGTCACCTGTATGGTGTCCAATGCTTGCCAACGACAGACGCAATCTTGCCATGGTAAATTCCGTGAGCTTGTTCTGATGCTATTGTCAGACAAGTGAAATAAGTGTCACTACATATACACATTTAAGTATTGTTGCGGAAAAAAACAACTCCCAAATATTGACATCATCCATTATAAGGTATTTTCTCCCTTCTTTCTGCATATCGTCGTGGTGTAACGGTAGCACACTAGAGGGGTATTCGACAGGTCCAGGTTTGAGTTCCAGAGAGGGCATTGCTCACTTTGCATGTTTCCTGCCTCAAAATAACATGATGTCTCTGAAAGTTGTTGTTATCCTGCTGATTTTTCTTTTTATTTATAAATTTTCTCTAGACAGTTTGTCCCTGGTGGTTTGTGATAGTAGTTTTTCCATTGTGCCCCAATAAACAAGCATACCCTTTTTATACAGGGCCTCACCGATCCTCTTATGGATAATCGAAATTTATTTCGTTACTTTCCTCAAAGTAGTTTATTTGTAAGTATATAATATATAGTTCATTTTCTTGACTTATGCAACCTTTCCTAGGATTCTTGAAAGACAAGTTTATAACAATTAATTTAAAGTTTACTAATAATTAAGCTTTATTTAAATACTTTGTTATCTTCCCTTTGGTTAGCAGCACAGGTATTTCTGAGACCAGAAGGTTACGCAAAGTAAAAATACGCGAAAAAATAACTTAATAGCTAGTAGGTTAACTGGGACTCATGACTTCTGGAGCAACAAGCATTCTCGCATGTGGCAAGAGCCAATCCAGCTATCTGCATTGGAAAGAGTTTAGTATTGTTCGGAGGTCACATCAAATCCTATTAACAAGGTTGGTAAGTGCCCTCTTTTATTTAGGATAAAACAAGATGTCTTATATTTAGAGGTTTTGATTTTAATGTATATACATGTCAAGGGAGGTCACTTAGTTGATACCAGCTCTTTATTGACAAGTAATCAATCTTGGAACTGAAAATTTTCACTTTAGTTGAAATTCATCGAGAGTGGTCAAATAAAGTTCGTTAAAGTTTTAATCTTTTTTTTGCATAGGTTGAAGGCAATCAGTGTGAAAACTCGTCGATATTTTAAAATTTTTATCTCAGTACTTTTACGTGATATTGCTTTTAAAGATAGTTTAAGTATTGCAATTGCTTAAAGAAAAATTTCGCTTAAAGTACCTTTATATTTCCTTGAAAAAGGATACTTTAAGAATATTTATCTAGCATATCATTCTCAGAAAAGATCAATATAATTTCATTAAACTGCCATTTTACTCAAGCTTGCGAATGCAGTGGAATTTTCCTAAGTAGTCGCAAGCTAAAGAGTTTAATGCCTAATTGATAGTCCAGAATTTGAAAAAGAGGAATAAGGATTTCTAAAGTGTAAGCTATTTTTGTAACATTTTAAAACGCAAATCTAGGCAATTTTTTATTTCTTATTTTTACTAAAACTGGAAATAATTTTACCCTTGCTGATAAAACAGTTCCGTATTAATACGAAAATTTAAAACTTTGTTTTCCATGCAACTAACTAAGGCTTTATATTTAATTTTCAAACATCATTTATTACAAAGATTCCATAGACGTGCTTTGAGCTAGTTGTTAGACAAACATTAATCCCTTGAGTGTAAATAGAATAAACCTCTCTTCTGATATTATTCAAATGATTTAATTGGGAAATTATGCCCATCAAAATATTGTCAAATTGCGCCTATGAAAAAAAAGCCTTGGTGAGGAACTTAATTTGAAAGGATGGATTTAAAGCATCAAAATATAATTAATAAAAAAATTGATTCTTTAAAAGTTACATACAACTAATTTGTAGCCGAGATAATTTTAAATTGCCTTAAATTTTTGCTTTCCTTTATACTGCCACATTTTTAATTCGCGAGTTACTTTTGTAAGGATAGCTGTATGGGAGACAACGAAATAATGGATTCTAAGTGATTTCGTAAAAGCTAAGTAGTTTAACATTATCAAGCCAATGTAAAAATCAGAGCTGAAGAAAAGGTCTTCCCGATCATTAAAATATTATGGGCCAGATTAAAGAAATTTGAAAACTATGGTAGGCTAATTTCCATTAACTGATTGCATGGGAAATTTGAGCTAACTTATTAAAATAGAGTTCTGTGCAAGTAGTGAGAAGAACTAAGCATTAAATCACTATGTACGTGATCTTCTCAGAAGGAACAGGTTTTATTTAATTCTCATTTTATTACCCTCATAACGATATGAGAAACAATTTACCATTGCTTTCTGTACTGAATGTCCTTTCGAAACTTAGCGTTATATATGGAGCAATAACATATCTCTTTTCCACAGCTTAATGTTCTTTTCCCTAATTAACGAGGTAATAAAATAAAAGTACCATAACCGCCAAGACACTGAACATCATTTAATTGTTGTTAAAATTCGTTTATTCCCCCCAGGCGATTAGAGTCAACAGGCACTTCTTCCTTCCTCCTTTACAATCATCGAGAATGCAGAAGGCGTGGGCCATTTCAAAAACTGAAGTACCAATTCATTTGGATTCCCTCTCGGAGTGATGTAAGACTTGGGTAATAACACGTGATTAGTGCAACTAAATTGCAACCCTCCGACGGACAGGCATGACTGGATAGCTAATCTGGATCCTGGAGAATTCCAGGAGGCAATCAATCTGCATCCAAAGAGCGAAACGAGAAAGGGGAGGATCATCTCTGTTGGCTTTTCATGATGTCGTTGCGAATTCAGCTTTCGCTTTTCGGTAACCATAGCTTTCTAGAAACTTAGGTAACTTCCCATGAATGTTTCAATGACAACAAAGGCATTTCCTGAGCGATAGATCGATTCTCTTGATTGTCAAAATAGTTTTTAAGTAAGAGTAGTGGTTTAAAAACAATGCTATGAATTTTATGAGGTACTGTGCAAGACTGTTCAGTTAAGTGAATAATATAAATTAGAAGAAAAATGCTGCTTTTTATCGATCCAGTGTGGAAGGTCTTTGTTTTTTCCCATATAACCAGATATTTTCTTGAAAACATTCGCTAGGATTGAATAAACTCATTGGTCATTTAACTGTCTCATCACTGAGAATGCTGAAGTGCATCATAGCTTGTAGACCGATATTACATCTGCAAGAAAGGGGAGAAGACACACTTATACAACTAAAACTTACGTAAAAGTCAAACCACACTCTTGTATTTTAGTTTAACAGACAGCCTTTATAAACTAATATTCCTACCAAGGCAATTAAAATCTTTCTCTATAATTCCCAACGGTTTGGGATTGGGTTGCTGCCGATGTAGAAACTTAAAAATATTCAAGAGGTTTTCTCCTCACACCATTCTTTATGTTTCTTAAAGAAAGTCTTCAGATTTCAGTAAGTGGAATTTCATATTTGTTGCATGAGATGGTAATGCCTCCTTCACATATGCTGACAATGATACTGTAGCAAAGAAGGCTCATTACCATCTGAATCGATTAAATTTGGGAATGTAATGATTTGACAAATAAAATCTATTTGTTGAAAAGTCACATTTAGAAGATTTGGTAGGGAAAAAGGTTGCATGGCCGTCGGATTCTATTCCTTGGTCGTTTTTGGTCAACACCGGAAGGAAACCTGAGCAGATAATCTTTAAGTTCTTTCCCTTAACAAAACAATCCTATCAAATCCATTTTCAGATGGAGGAAATGGCAAGTAAGCAGAAGCTTTAAGCGTATTAGGAATGGGAAAATTAGTATTGATGGATTTATTCTTACTAAGCAGAAATCATAATCCTTGGTTATGATTTAACTAAATAGTTGAAATTCCGATGTTCTTTGCTACTTTTCTAGTTCAACCCTGTTCTAGAAAGACAGATGTCGCTAGTAACTTAAAGATACAGCAGGCATCGTAATACAGTTGCATAGTTGCTAACCATAAGGATGCCAAGCTGTATGATTTTTCAGGATTTTGTGCATTTAATTACTCTTCGTGACTGTAATATTTAGTTAATAACCAAAGATAGGAAATGACGCAGAATTCAAATGATATGTTACTTTCAGTTAGTAAGTATGTAAGGAATTCACCCCTTCAGTGCCGCGTACTTTCGTGGCATAACTGAAAACACGTCCGGCTAGAAATAGAGAGACCAGAAGACTGAATCCCAGTGAGGGGTTTGCTGATTTTCCATTCTTCCTGTTGTGAAATAAACCTAATGACTCTACAAATAATTTATCAAGTTAATAAGAGCGTTAATTTAGTTAGCTTGGTTAATTTAATGGCTTAGTGGAGAATTTTTAAAACTGTATAGCGAATTACTGTTACTAGACTTGTGATCAGTATTGTTGAGCCTAAAACAAGCAGTGGAAGTTTTGAGTTGTATTCAGTGAAGTACATTGCAAAATCAATTCTACATGCTGCGGAGTTCAAGAAAACTTTTATTTGATTTTATTGCTGTTATGTTACATTTGTTAGCTACTTAATTTGTAAGTAATAAACGAGCACCTACAGTAAATGCCATTCAATATTACTCATTGAATTAAAGATCTGGAAGTAATAATTATTAGAATGAGCAGAGGAATATTTTCTCTGCATCTTTTCTAAGCTCCTTTTATACTGCGTAGGGTTAATCATTTGATTAGTTAAAAATACTCGAGGAATTCGTTATTTTTTTTTAAACTGGAAATGAAGATTTTGATTTAAATAGTGGCATTAGCATTTGAATATCTCTAAGAACTCTTCAAGACGGTATATTCATTCCTCCACATAGGTCATATCTTCCATCTTCAGATATAATCTATTAGTGTTGACAAGCAAACTAATTATTAATGATTTGTGCTCAGATTTATTCTCATATGAAAGAAATGGCTGCAGATCATTTTTCATAATTTTGTCATATATGAAATATATGTATGTTGAGTAGGAGAATTCTTGAATTCTTGCCATCTTCATAATCTGTATTTGATATCAGAAAAGTTCTCTTTATCACGAAATACTTTATACGATATTTAACAGCTTTAACAAATCATATTAAGTTAACATATTTATTCTATAATTTAAACACTGAATGCAGTTGGTAACCAAATAATTAACTGATGATTACAAATAAAAGCCGTGATGTTATTATATTAATACTATGAAATAGATTAGTTTTGATTACTAACCAAACTGATTCATAATCATCATTATACACGCTACGAAAGATCTTTTCAGTTCTAAACTCATTTTTAAAGTACTGAACCATTATTCCTTTGATCCAGTATATCCATTATTACTCTTAGAAACGCAATGAAAACATGTTTAAAAATTATTAAGAAAAATTCTCAAACTATCTAATCTCTAATTCTAATCCTTACTAATTGCGTCTAATTATTATTGATTAGTTATCAGGTAGTTAATATCAAGTCCGCCAGTGATTAAATGGGAAATTTGTTGAGCACTGGTTATTCTATCGGGGGTGGTTGCATGCAGACTTTCTATGCTTTTTTCCCATGTGTAACGTGAACACGAGCCAGTTTTCCTTAGAATGTCTCCAATGAAAACCTGCTTTTTCTTAGACAGATAGCCCTCGCTTGCTTTTCAGTAATATAAGTAAACCAATCCAGTATTTTATGTCAAATTTTTATTTACATAAAATGTCAATCTATACTTCTTTTATATTAAATGCGGTGCGTAAGTATAAGTTTAGAAACAAGAAAGTTTTTTTTAAAATTTTAATTCCTTTTAAACTGTACTATATTTAACGTATTTATTATAAAAAAGAATAGTCATTCAGTTTGGAACTTAAAATTAAGAAAAATCTGAGCTTAAATTGTATTTGCTATTATGGAAACTTTCTGAGTATTTCTTCTTCAAAGAAATCTTCTTCAAAGAAACATGATTTACTCTTTTTGTATTATGGCAAAATAGCACATTAAGGATATCTGCCTATGGGGAGAGATACTTTCGTGGAATACATTCTAAGGAAAATTGGCTAGTATCTAGGCTAGAAGCTGGAAAATTGTCTTAGAAAATAAAAGGGTAATGCGAGCACGAAGCCGATCCCGTTTGTTCGTTCTTTGAAAAAGAGGAACCGTTGTGAAATCCCATAAAATACATAGATTTTTCAAAGAATACCAATGTATTGTTAAAGCTGAACATTGCTGCTTAATTTAAGTTTTAAAATATTAGTTTATGAAATTATCAGCACAAGAGTGAAGTCGTTTTTTGACATTCATAACGCACTCTTTAAATAAAAACATAATTCAAATTTTTTAAATTTCACTTCAAGCAATTTAATTTTTAACAATTTTCATGCAAATGGATTTTTTTATTATGTCAGACCATGAACTCCTAAAATGATTTTAATTACGATATTTTAACATTTAATGTAGTAAAATCATTAATTTATATTATTACAAGGTTTTAATCTAGTATTATTTTAATATAAAAATAAGAAAAGAATTTTACTATGAGCAATTATGCCTAGTAGTGACTTTTAGTTCCCCCTCAGTATTTTCAGTGTCATTTTAAGATACATTTCTGTTTCTTTATCTCTTTAGTTGCTCACCGAGACTCATTTTCTCTTTCTGTGAAAGAAATTATTTGTCTAATATATTATTTGAAAACAGTTTTAAAGTAGGTATCAATGCGCTCGGATAGAAGCGCAAATTTTTAAGGCGACCATGAATTTACCATACATTATTAATTACTTATGCGGTACATTAACTTAAGACTCAATTATTCCGTTGCATATTTAACAAACATTAGTCTTCTTGATGAATCTTTAAAATGCTTGTTTCGCTTTCTCAAATAAATATATTTATGAATATGGGTTTCGCGAGAATTGTGTAAGGAAATTATTTAAAATAAAGACTGTTACATGAAATACGATTATAATTAGTGACTTAAATTTTATTCTCCAGAGTTTACTTCGAAGTATTTTCATTAAAATAAGAGTAATAATATTCTTTAAATATGACACTGATTTCTTATTTTTCTTCATTTAAAAGTGTCGCTTGCTGTCAAGTGAAATGAATAGAGTAAGATAAAACTGTAATTATATTTACACTACAGGTTTATGCTTCTTGCAATGAGCTTTTTCTTAATTAGCATTCGTGTTAAAAATAATCCGAAATGCATAGCATATTATACGGATTTAATAAAATGGACAAACGCAGTCTAACTGGTAAAACGAGTTCTTAATTTGGTGTTGGTTTTAAATGAAAAACTTGATGAGGTTGGTAAGACAAATGACGTTGTTTCTCTTTCTTAGCTAAAATAATATTCTTTGTTTGGCCAATTGGTAGACATTCCTGTCGCACAATACCGTGATAATAGGAGAAAATATCTAACATTACTTTGTTTGACCGATTCTGGCATGATTTTTCTGTGTTACTTCCCCTTTCAAGCGCCATTTACTTGACTTAGAAAGTGTTTCCGTATAGAAAGCGTAGCTCTAGTACCTGTAATCCAAGTTTCACCATTAGTAATAACGCGTATTAAGAATTTCTTGCCTTTTTGTTTATGGAAAAATTCAAAGCTTCGAGAAGTGAACAAAGACAGATAAGTAACAAAGCTCAGACGTGTTGACTCGACATCAGACTTGTTGACTTGATTGACATGTTTATGATTACTTAAAAAACATGGTCGAGCGAGCGCAAATTATTTTCCACGCATTATTTACTTTTCTATGACATCTTGTATTACTCCGATAATCTTATGTTTTTACAAAGCGTTGCTCTTAAAGGCGTTTTGCATCATTTCAAGCAATTTTGTACCATATTTCAAAAACAAAGCTTATGTTTTTATGCAATTTTAGGAAAAACAGCATAATCAACTGATGAGTTTGATTTATGTTAGCCAAATAAGTATTTTTAAATTTGTCTTCATAAATGCAGTAGAAAATCATAGGAATAAAAATTTATATGGATTCCAACGTTACGTTACTACTTCCATACTCGCACAGGAACTATGAGAATGCACCGAAAGAATTTAAGTAGCGTCTCTTCTATTTAAGCATTAAATTCCATAAGTCATTTGATAAAAAAATGCAGATCTCAATCTTTCGTAATACACATAATGTAGTTTTATATTTTTTAGTCCTTCTCACAATTGCAAGGAACAAGACATACTTAATGCTATTTAAATACGTGACTGGATTATAATTAAAATCGTTAGTTAATTGGCAAGTGCCACAGAACTTGACATATTGCGTGGCATAATTTCTGGAGACAGCAGAAACAGCTTTCTCACACTCTGCAGAGCTTTTTTCACACCTAAGTGGTCTAATATTGGCGCATCTTGTAACTCATTCATTTAATTTTAAATTCGGGATACCTTTTTAATTCATTTATTACTGTTTCTAAAGAATACAAAATTTTTAAGTTAGCATAGCATATCGCGTTTCTTTTATTTCGTCATCTCATTTAGTTCTCGACAGTGCATTCGCCACAACATGCTTTTCTCAGAAGGTGCTTGATTTTGAAGTTGTAATTTGCGAGCCCACCTTACCAATAACGCCAATAAATTTTTCTCCGAATACAGACGAATGATCTCAGCATGGTCCGTATATACAGTTACCGGGTGTTTATCGAAATGCATTCTGAGATTATAACAGTCAACAATAAAGTTTCTCTCTAGGTAGCAATATAATTCATTTGAATTTGAAGGTTTTACTAAAATATGCTACCAGCTTACCAGATGCATCTGCAACTATCTCAAATATTCCTTCTACTTCCAGAATTTTCCAGACAGGAGCTCGAAATCAAAGCAGCTTTGAGCTTCTTAAAAGCTTCATCTCCGTCGATCAACTAAACTACGTTCGTTTTCCTTTTCGGGTTTAACAAGGAGTCCTCCATTCACTCGAAAATCCTTAATGAACATTCTTAATAAACATTCCTTAATGAACGCAAATTTGTTTTTTTGCCATCTTTGGAGAAGGGGAATAATTTTTAATTGCGATTGTTTTGGATTTAGCTGTTTCAGTCTCTCGATGTGACAATTCGTATCCCAAGTAATGAAGCGATTTGGCTTCGAAATTACATTTGGGTGCATTTATTTTCACACACACTTCTTTTAGAAGCGTAAACACTTCAGGCAGATTCTCAGTGTACTCATCATTGGTGTTACTAGTAACTATAATGCCACCTGCGTGTGTAAATATTGATATGCTTAGCACGGGACGTAAAATTGAGTATATAACTGTCTGGTACGTAGCGGAAACATAGCATAACAGAAATGACAATCTTAGACACACATGCACGTTCAGTTTGGTGATGAATGCCGTATTCAGCAAGCCCTCAGGCCTCATAGTCTATGTAAAAATACTCGGATGTTATAGTCAAGTTTTGTCCTGTAGCTAGGCGACCTAGGTTTCCTAATAATTTCGTCAATTATAGGTCTTAGGATAATCGGGATATTTTATTATGCTATTTAGCTTTTTGTAATCGAAAGCAATACTCCAAGATTTATTTTCTGTAGAAGGTAAATTATTCTTTTTCCGACATGAAAATACTAGGTTAGAGTATGAAAAACTTCTGGGGATTATGATCTAAGGTTTTTTTTTTTGTATGCATTTCAGTTATTTTTTCAAGGGCTTTTTCCTTCATGGAGAATTATCCCCTGTATCTATCTCATGGATGACCATGTGTGTTTAAAAGACTTTCCTCATTGTTTTCACCAGCCACCTTTTCTTTTTATCTCAACGCCAGGATCTCTCTCAACGCTTCTTGACGATCGTCCCTTTGTTTTCTCGGCTGGTTATTCTGCTGGAATCCCTTTTAGTTCTTCAGCTGAAAGTAAAAAAAAAAAAAAAAAAAAAAACTGACAGTAAATACAAAAATATTAAAATAATGGGGTTATAAATATAAACTGTATAACGTCACCTTAAAAAGCAATAGAAAATCCTTTGTTGCCGACCTGAGTGTTCATAACCTCAGGCAATGTTCGTCATCAGAGACGTATTTTGTTCAGATAATACGTTTATGAACCGATTTCTTCATGATACAAAGTTCCACTGTAAAAAAACATGTACTTTAACTCTTTTTAATTGTGAAACCCTTTGTTTTTGTTTAACTTTACCTGAAAGTTAGCAATGTCTAAAATGATGCTATATACGTCAAAATTAAGCAAACAGTTCCACCAATTTAACGTCGAATATTTGCCTAATTTAAAAATCAAGTTGTCGTTAATATATTATATATATATATTTATCAATGACCATAATTACCATAATTGAATTATATGACCATAATTATACACACACACATATATATATATATATAAAGCGTGTTTCAAGAAGATTATACGTATTTCGAATGCATATATTTATTAAACTGGATGACATACGAATATGAAACTTTACACACATATGTACGAACCCTCTCAAGTTCAGATTACAGATGTTCAATATGTCCTCCATCAGCGACACGAACAATATCACATCGATACTCAAATTCCTCCCATACTCGGGCAAACATGTCCGTCGTCATGATGTTATGACAGTACGGATCCGGTTCTTCACCTTTTCCAGGTTCTGTGGGAGTGGAGGTACATTAAACGCTGTCTTTAATCAAACCCCACGGGAAGAAGTCACAGGGTGTCAAACTCGAGAACACAAAATAATTTCTTCTGTGGAGTAGCCATTTTAAACATGTGACGGTTTCCACAGAAAACAGAAGACAACTGACACCTGGGCGGCTATTAATATAAACTGTGTGTTTATTTCGTTTCGCCAGTAGCCGAGCCTAGGCGCAGTGATCGATAGTTTGTACAAAATAACACTTTGTAATACGTATATTCTTTTTGAAACACGGTGTATAGGTGGCTTTGCAAATGCGGTCAAGAGCAGGAGACTGACGTTAATTACGGAAGGGGAAAGTAAACGGCTGTGTCAGGGATCATAAGGGGAGATATATTTTAAAAGAAAAGCGTTTTTAGGTCTCATTCAGTATCAGTATATCAGGAATATATCGCGCGCTGGAGATAAAAATGTTTTTTTCGTACAGTGTTGCCATTGCTCACTTTGAAATCGCTGAGTTTGTTAATCAAAAATTCATTAAACAACTTCGAGCTTTCAGATGCCGATATTCTATGGAAGATTACGTTATTCAAATTTTGATGGCTGTAGGTACCGTCGTTTTATCAGAAGCGAGAAACATACATACATCCATGCAGACTCTTCATTATTTAAATTCTTTAAATATAATACAGGGCGATAATATTTGGTGGCAACAATTTGAAAAGTGATTCGCCGTTTATAGTTTTCAACGCAAAATGCCAAAATGAAATTAATAATCCTTCTGGGCAAATTGCCCCTTTGGACCAAAATGTATTCTAAGAGCAATGGGCTGATGTCTAGCAGTAAGGGTTTGGAATCAAGAATATATTTCGCAGAACCATTATATTACTTGCAAGTATTTCATTAACTGATATCGTTAAATTTTGAAATTTCATATAAACTAGGACAGGGATATAAAAATTAGGAAATATTTTATTTTTAAATAAACATTCAATTTATGTGTAGATAGCTGCAAATATTCCATACAGTTGTTGTCGCAGAGCTGTAATTTTATTGGGGGGGGGGAACTAGGAAATTACACTGGTTAAGTAATGGAAAATCGAGAAAGTTTTGCTATCGAGGAGCAAAACGCTTTTTTCTGGGAGGGGGGGTCTATACCAGAAGCGAAGCAATAACAAAGATAACTAGCATGTAACTAAATAAAATATTATACATTTTTTTAAAATTACAAATTTACATTTGTTAATCAATTCAAGAAATGCATACAAAAGCATTAAAGTCAAGATTACCGTTTAATTTGACAGTAGTTTTAGACATGCTGTACATAACACGGCTTTTCTTCGTTAAGAAGTTCGTTTTTAAAAGGTACCCTTTTTTCATCGAAATCGTCGGCACTGATACGAAATAAAGGGGGATTTATACTATACCTCAATTTCCTGGCCTGTAAGACGCGCAGTGATTTATCAAGTTAAAACTTGGGAAAAATACCTAGACAGAAAAGGATTAAGTACCTATTTTAATGAATAACAACGAAAACGGAACTGTTGCATTAAAAAAATTAGCAAATACATCAAGCGTTTCTTAGAATCCCAGAAATTCGTCATCACTGTTGCTAAAATCATAGTTATTTTCACTTAGGTTGTCACTGTAACTAGATTTGCCACTTTCCTTAACACAATGTCATCCTTATTTCCACCTAGTGCACTGCTAATTCCACACTTAAAAAGTTTTTTAAAAAAAGATTTATTGTAGGATAAAATTGGATAATAGGATAATTATGCGCTATTTTATTCGTAAGTCTCGAATTAGAAACAATTTAATGTTAATATGTCATTAGAACAGTGTTTCTTAACCTTTCTAGCGAGTCGCACCCCATTGAATCTGAAAATATATCTTCCGCACCCCATTGAATCTGAAAATATATCTCCCTTACCCCATTGAAAAATGTGTTTTAATTTTTTTAGTCTAGAAATTAACATTTTTTTCGAAACTCATCGTTTATTGAAAAACATTGAAAATTTTATATAAATACAAAACAATATTATTTTTATTAATGACTAGTCTGTTGTTGTTTGTTTATTAGTATACTGGCGAAGCGAGGTTCCTTTTTCGAAAGACATACGCGTAAGTCATCACTTGCATTTAAACGATTTCTCGCTTTTTATATGCAAAATATAAGATTTTATATAAATATAAGATTTTATATGCAAAAGCGATGAAAATCCCATTTCGCACAAGTAGGTGGTAGCAAAGGGTAAGAGTAACTGCAGTGCTCCGTTCGCCAACTCTGCATAACGTTGTAACTGTGAACACCAGAATTGTTGCAATTCTAATTGTTCGAATTCCATTTGAACATGTCCACTTGCTTGCATTTCAATAAGTTGATCTTTTTTCAGATCACTATCATCCATCAAATTTAAGTCATATAGAAATGGTTCCAGTATCCATCTCTGACTTTTGGTAATATTTCCAGTAGAAAAGTATCCATTGAATGATTCGCTCAATCGTCTCAAATGTATTACAATGTCGGGTACAATAGTATTCTTTTCATTTTTCGCAATAACAGAATCAAGCAAGGGAAAGTTTGCAAAATTCCCCTTTTCGACTCGACGTATTAAATTTCTAATTTTGCGATAAATGAAGATAATTTTTCACTAGATATTATTATATTTATACAAAATCCTTGCATCGATAGATTCAATTCATTTAAATGGCTAAATATGTCTTCTAAGTAGGCGAGCCTCAGCATTGCATCATTACTCTCAAAGTCTTTTACAGAATAACAGTTTTGACTAGTCAGTAATTGAATAATTTCCTCACGCAATTCAAAAACTCTGTTAAGCATGCGAACCTTAAATAAACATCGTATTTCGGTGTGATATAGGAGCACGGTATGATCAGCACCGATTTCTTCGTAAAATGCACGAAAATTGCGATGATTAAGCGCTCGCCCTCGGATGTATTTTACTACATTTACTGCTGTAGTTAGATGTTGTTTTAAACTTTCTGGCAATGCTTTCGACGCAAGTGCATGACGATGCAACATGCAATGCGTTATTATAACTTCCGGTAATTCTCTTTTAATGTGTGAAAAAGTCCTGAATTTTTGCCTAACATTGCTGGGGCTCCATCAGTGCATATTGAGCCAAACACATTCATTGGTAATTGATATTTAGTAAAAAAATCTTTGATGCGATTGAAAATATCAATTCCTCTCGTATTCACCTCCAGTGGCTCACAAAATAGAAATTCTTCTATCACTCTTTTTCCTTCACATACCTGACAAATACCAAAAGTTGGCTACAATTATCAACATCAGTTGACTCATCCAGTTGCATGCTTATATTTAGTGGACTGATTTTTATGTCTTCAATTACTTGCATTAAAATATCTTCACTGAGATCTTGTATTCGCGATCGTATAATATCATTTGATAATGGAATCTGTTGGATTTTTTTTATGTGCTTCCGAATCTAAAACTGTTTTAACAATAATTAAAGCAGAAGGTTTAATCAACTCTTCAGCGATCGTGTGAGGTTTCTTTTTTTTTTTTTGCACATAAATATGCCACTTGATATGACGCTTCTAATAAAAGTTTTTGAATTGCTATTCCCCACAATTTTAGGATAGTTCCACTGATATCAAACCGAGCCTTCTTTGACTTCAAGCTTTTCATGCTATGCGCTTTTTCGCCACCGTGCACATTGTTGAAATACTCTAATAACTTTGATGGTTTGAGATTGCTGTTTGAAAATATTTTGGAACACAAGATGCATTGCGGTCGTTGCATGCCATCTTTTTCGGTTGTGCAGGTAAATCCATAACCGGCATACTTACGTTCCATTGTCGTTTTTTTTTGACATAGTGGGGTTCACTATAATCGATTTAATTATTTAGAAATAATGTAATATAATATATACAATGTTCTTACGTTTGTAATATCACTGAATTCTATTCGGTTTGAAATGGCAATTAAGAATGTATTAGTCTCAAGAGGTTTCTGAATAAGACAGAATACTTGTCGCAGACACAATAGTTGACTCAACCTAACACAGACGCTCCGTCACCTAGCTGCCTGTTTGTGTTCGTTTGTAGCGTTTCATGCCTTTTCGTCGCGTAGTGTATACGCCCATCGGCGCCGGCTCTTTCCTGTGTCTTTTGCGGATAAGTGGGCTAGGTGCTACCAATTTTTATGAGCTTCAGTATTGGGGACACTATTGCAGATTTCAAATATTTTATTATAAGAAATTTAATAAATGATATTTAATAATTTTTATGGTAGGTAGGGGCTTCTCCCGCACCCCCAAAAATACATTCTCGCACCCCCAGGGGTGAGGGCACCCCCGGTTAAGAACCACTGCATTAGAAAATTAACCAAAAAGCAGCGACCACAATATAATTGAAAAACAGTCCTTAGACGTGAAAAGGTTGAAGGCCATTTGGGTTAAGACTATTTTCTCAGATACTCAGCTACTTCGCATACATGGAACATAGCATTCGAAATGAAAAATTCAATATTTACTACAAATTCATTGATGTAACAAATATCTGTCTTTCTACTCCTACTTTAAAAAAAGATGTTATTTGCCTTACAGTTTATCGTTGAATAATACATTTTCATTGTACAAAATTGCATTCATTCGAAGAATTCAATTTGTATTTTCCTCTGTATAAAAACCGAATGTAGAGAAGTTAGATGTTTAAACGACCCCCACATTTTCTCAAGACCACGAGCAAGATTATCCCCTCCTTTTCAGTCCCCCCGTGAAAAAAGGGGTTCTAAATTTACGACCTGACCGCATACAGGGTGATTTCGGTGTATATACGTATTCAATGACTATAATTGAATATTTTCGCATTTTTTGGCTTTTTACAGTTTAAACTGATTTTTATGTTTTTCACATGTTTTTCCTTTATTCATGAACTTAGAAAATATCAAAATAATTTTTACTACTACAGTTTTTCTTTCCCTTCCTTGGAGATAATTTTTATTTTTCTTATTAATAAATGCTTATTTCTAACTATGCAGCTTCAGCGCAAGTTTTAGGCCTTTTTGGCAGGTATAATTCTTACTTTTTAATGAGATCTTTGAATACACACACCATCACACACAAACACATGTATACATATATATACACAGATTCTTTATTATGTGCAACTGCAAGCATCTATAATTAGCTATCGGGAAAAAAATAAAGCTAAAACTTTGTAACAGTTTGGTGTATAAATTAAAGCTGGATTTTATTATTTTGAAATCTTTAGAGTTTCATTCTGTGTCTGTTTACTTGATACAAGTATAGCGTGAGTAATATCCGTATTACATTTCAAGGCGTATTTTGTAGTTTGCCAAAAATATTCTTCAGGAGTCTTTAATTAACAGTGATTTCAAAGAGCATAATTATTACCTACCCTCATCTTCTTCTTTTAGTACAGAAAACAAACATGTTTTTATTTGACCACAACTGTATCAGACACTCCAGTTTGAAAATGGGTGGCATGCTGTTGTAATATGTTGCCTGTTCTATAATATCAGGTTATTTTAAGAAGCGCTTTACCGAAAGTTAAACATAGTATGTCTCAGTAAGTTACTCATACGGCTGAAAAAAATTACACTCATAATCATTCTGTTATTTGCGCACAACACGCAACACTATCATTCAGCTACAGCTTTAAATATATTCGATAAAAGTAAGTTAAAAGTGCTCTATTTTAGTCCATTATTTTGTTAGGTCTTTTTTTTAGATACTCCGTATCTATTTATTGAACTAGTGGGAAATCGATGCTTGCTTCAAAGTGTTTCTATAAAAGGAAAGTTTTCGCTGTTTATTATTTGGCGTGAAATGCTGTTTCTAAGAAACAGGATAACATACACCTTGACATTTCGCAACGAAATATATCAGTTGATTAGAATGAAGTGAATCGATGTATGTTAATACACGGCATTGGATTAAGTAAGTGAAGTATTTTAAACAAAATTTCGTTGTGTTTTTGTTAGTCTAAAGAACCCAGAGGGATATTAAATTACACAAATACGAAGGTAAATTTAAACGGCTTTAAACTTATTAACTAGTTGAACTAGCTAACTAAATTATGTTTTATAATCAATTATAAAACAAAATGTAGCTGCGACCTACAGTCTGAGCAAAATATAATTATAATGCAAAATGAATTTTTCTGGACAGAAGCAATAAATTTGAATTTAAAATGAAGGAAAATTGGACGCTAAAGGTTTTAATAGAATATATTATGCATTAAAATGAATATTGGAAGAACTTCACGTTTTTGAAAGAGAAAAACCATTCTGGGGATTTAATGCAAGTATGTTATTTAAATTTTACATCGTTATGTTTGAAGTGAAAATGAGAAGTTTCTCTTAAAAACTCCTTCAAGAAAAATTTTCCCCAGTAGGTTCTTACCCATAATTTCCCTAATTGATGAAAAAAAAACAAATATTTGCTATTTAAACAGATAAAATGAAAACTAACATGTAGTAAAGGGAAACTACAAATATAGCACCATCTCTTGAAGTGAATAGGAAAGAAATTGACTGTGGAATTTATATCTGTATTTAAAAGGATTTTGACGGATTTGATGATCACAAAAAATTTCGACAAAATTCAATTTATCAGATGAAGAGTGTGTTTGATAACTTTATGAAAAGAAAACGCCGATTAAGCGGCCAACAGTGAATACTAGTTAAAGCTTATTGTTTCGTCTTTTTCGGATATAAAAGTCATATTCTTTAATGAAAAATCCTAAAGCCATTTTGTATCCTAAGTCTCACTGAAAAATGGCGTTTGTTTATGTTGTCAAAGAGTAATTCAAAGAAATTGTTTATCGTTGCCATAAATCTTAAATTTAGTCAGAGAAGTTCAAAGGCTTATGGAAGCTTTCTTTTTCAAATCAAACTTACATTTTAAAACTCAATAGCCAATTTAACGAAAGGAACGAACAATGAAAATTGAAAAGTGGGGTTTTTGATTTTGCGAATATTTTCTGATTTTGATGCCCATTTAGCTGAAAGAGGGAGGGAAAAATCATCTCTTAAAATTTTAAAAGAAACGGAAATCCTTCATCAGGTTGATTAAAGAAAATGAATTTGGATTGTTTTCCAAACTTAAAATAAATTAGTCTACCATTAGGCGGCGCAGTGATTCCTCATTCTGCCATTTATAAATTCTATCAGTAACATAAATTGAGGAAAATTATTTACTAATAAATATTTTCTTTTCTCCGTCACTTTGCTTTGTGTTGCTGATTTTCTAATTAACCTAAATATCAAAACTGTCGTCTTTGGAAGAGTTTCGTATTATGATCATATCAATTGCTACAGTCAGCCAGCGACAATAATTGAACTGATATTAAAGAGACAAAAAATGAATTTGATGACAAAACAATAATAAAATTGGCAGGTAGTTTTGTAAAATATAATTTCAATTGGAAAATCCTAACAGTGAAATTTCCCACGTTCCTGTAGAATCAACGTAGAACAGCAAGTTTACCATAAAAAGCAAGACAATGCAAAGATTTTTCTGGTATAGACAATATTATATCGGGCACAAATACAAAACATTATCAGTTTCCATCAAGAAAATACAATGAAAGTACAGAAAACATAGATAAGCACAAATGCAAAGAATTATCTCGTACGAACACGCAGAATTATCTGGCACAAACATCTAAAGATTTATTTGGAGCAATCTCACTGAATGTATAACTCTGTGCTTAAAGATTTCTTAACAGTATTGTAGAGACATTAAGTTATTTCGAAGCAGGAGAGAGGAAAAATGAGCTAGTGTAGAGACATTATAGAATTTTTCGAAACAAGGAAATCGAAGAAATGAACAATAATTAAGGAAATCGAAGAAATGAACAATGTCCTCGCCCAGGACTCGAACCTCGGACCTCTCGAATACCCGCCAAATGTGCTGGCCATTACACCACGAAGGCATGCTAAGAAGGCGGGAGAAATACCTTATAGTATATTCCCCTAAAGGTATTTCATTCTCAGTTTCTTTCTAAATGTAGGTGATTTATATATGTATGTGCGAGTCTTCGCTCGACTACTTTATATTGACAATGTATGAAACAGGTATTGCATAGATTGACTGGACAATATCCAGAATGTCTAAAATTGGACAACAAATTAAATTATTAATATTTCACACTTTTTTCGCATTCTTTAAGCAAAGCTAAGGGACTAACCAGCAAAGTGCAAAAATTCTTCCCTAATGATGTGTCTAATGTCGCATGACAAGGCACGTGATTTTCGAAGCTCGTCTCAGACAGAGCATTCGCCATTTGCGTTTTAGTCGCACCGTTCGAAAGCGACGAAATACTTTACTTTGAACTTGTACGCAAAGTCCGTAATGTGCTGTATGAAGATAGCAATGCAGCGATGAATCTACGATGAACTATCTAAAGCGCATGCGAATGCTTTAAGAAAAGTGCTTTCTTAACTTAACTTTCCTACTACAAGTTAGTGAGAAAAGGCCAAGATGACTACTAAGAAGGAAAAGTGCTTGATTATTGGTTGTTGAGTCGCTATGATGTGTTGTTATTGGAAAACAGAGGTAAACTGAACTATTCTGTTAAAGAAGATGTTAGTGCTATCGAGTTATAAATCGCGTAGATTCAATAAAAGACTTTTCTTGATTCTCTTTTAATACTTTACCTAAATATCATATGCCATTCTATATAATGCCTAAATATTACGTACAGTGTTTGTGGGGAGTATATCTAATATTAGCATAATTTGAAAATTTCAGGGGTTCTCAACCGGTGGTACGCTTACCATTGGTGGTAAAATAGGTGAAAAGTAGGTGAGGTAGAGAAAAATAGGTGGTACGCAAAGAAGCAAAATATTTTTAACTATTAAATTCAAAAATTAAAACCCCAGCATCCTGATAGAGTCTTTTCTCTAACACTCGCAAATTTATGCGATCTGAGCTTTGTTCAAGAGTGGTGCTATTAAAGGATTTCAATTTTTGTTTAGGTGGTACGCGTTAGTCAAAAGGTTGAGAACTGCTGTATCCCATACTTTAATTAGAAACGCCAGGCATTCTATATATTGCTTAGATATTTTATAAAATGCCAGTCTTTCATAACCAGTAACATAGATTAAATTTACATTTCATTACCAGTAACATAGATATAACAGTAACATTGCCAGAACATAGAAAATACAACGGATTGATTTCAACTCTACTGAGGATTTAAAAATGAAGTAGGAATTTAATGAAGCTTTATAAAACTAGAGAGTCCATTACGCAAAACAAACAGGCGGTCTATCATGACATGTAACCCCCTCCCCAAAGTATTTAGCAACTTTGGATGACGAAAGGACTCAATCTGACCTAAGATGAATATGTAATAAATGTTTTTTATAGAGATAACTGGATGAGTGACAATAACTCCTGTAAGGCGGCTCATCACTGAACAATGCATGCGTTGACATTAACATTTTTAAGCGCCTGCGCCTGTTTCCGTTTGTGTACGATTTTCATCCAAACGATAATATGTGATGTGAATCAAAAGCAAGCTATCTCATTGTTTAAATTAATTTTAACTATGAGTAAAATTTAAAATAATTGTTACTTATGATCACAGAGTTACGAAGAAATTCTGATCTCAGACATGTTCTTACAGATAGGAGTGAGGAAGAGCAGATATTTTTCAGCGAGTTTCTATGATAATATGTTTGTTTATATAACAGCATGTTATAGTTTCGAAATGAATCTATAATTTGAACAGGTGTATTGTAATTTAAAAGGCTTTTTTTCCCATTGGGTTTAAGATAAATTGAAATCCATTATTTAGCTCCGAAAATAAATAAGTTATTATTGAGCTTGAGGGAAGGTAAAAGGCACATCATTCAAGCTGAAATCAAAAATGAAAGCTGTGCAAATTAAGTTCAAGAAATACCAAATGATAAAAATTAAAATAGTTTTCTGCTTTTTTCATTAAACTCAATTTGCCGCCCTCAAATTAGCATTTTAATTAATCAAACTTTCAATAACCTGATCATCTAAGTCAAATTCTCTAAATTTAAATTCGTAGCAATAATGGCACTAGGTATGAACCAAGCCTCAGATATTCACGAGTGTTAGCTGATATGGAAAATTCATTGCAATCCTTATTAACTTGTAGAATTGTTTTTATTCTCCATTTATTTAAAAAAATTAGCATGTCACAGAGACAAAGTTAGTAAATATGTACAACTGAAACGCAAAATTGTTCAAAATTCGAGGGATCTAAAACTGTTCGAGAGATCTCTTATATGTTTCTAAATATTAATAGGTTTATTCAGGATTATATTATAATTATGTGATTCAGAATTGTGTTAATTGTGAACGTTTATGCCCTTTACCAGTAAGCCCCCGATTCTCTAACGAGTAGAATAAGCGAATGCGTGAAACTCGCTTTGGTATGAATAATATGGGAATGAGAGTGGAAGAATTAAAAGTAGAGAATAAACTGATCTATGTAAATTGGATTATATTCTTATTATTGCTTATATACTATACAATTATACATAAAGTTCGATTATATTATTATTATTACTTATACATAGTTAAGTTGAATATATATTTTAAAACTTGAGGATACAATTAAATGAAATTAAATAATAAATAAAAATGTAAAATAAAGATAAACAAAGGTGGATTAATTATTTTATTTTATAGCATAAGTCAAGCTATGTTCAGTAATGAACAGTAAAATTTAACAAAATAAATCAACTCATGAAAGTAATCAAAACTTCATTATACAAAAATGTTTCGTATAAAAACATTTTTAAACATTATTAAATATTAATAAACATTGATCAGCTGAATGTGGCCACGCCACTCCTTTTTTTCTCTTCTCCTTTTCTAAACAGAACACTTAAAAGATTTGTGGATCGTTAAAATTCTTAAACTAAAATAATCTTATCTTTTATTCTTTCGCACGTATGTTGAACCCACCAATGATAACCTTAAAAACCAACTATTAAAGAAATAATCTGTCATAATCAAACGAATATAATAACAACAAAAAATTTCTGAAAGGTTTCAGCTTTTAAATTACGACCAAAAGGGCCGTTTTTTTAACGTTTTGTGTATTACCTTTATTTATTAAATATCATGTTATACGTACTCTAACCATAAAATTCGGTTCCAACAGCAATATCGCAAAATAATTTTAAAATAAGCATACCTTTAGAATTTTCGATACACAATCTCGCACGCTGGAGATAAATTTTTTTTTTTCCCATACAGTGTTGCCATTGCTCGCTTTGAAATCGTTATTTAATTTCTGTAAATATAATGCATGGCTCTATTATATGGTGGCAACAATTTGAAAAGTGATTTGCCGTTTTTTATTATTATTATTCAACGCAAAATGCCAAAACGGAATTAATAGTCCTTCAGGGCAAATTGCCCCTTTTTACTAATAATCACAAGCAAATATAATAACAAATATAATCAACGAATATAATAAAATGAATGCACTAGCAAAAATAATCACAAAAGAATAAAATAAAATAAAAAAAAATAAAAAAAAATTCTGAAACCTTTTATATTTTACATTGCGGCCAAAAAGACTTTTTTTTAACGTTTTGTGTGTTACCTTTATTTATTAAATATCATGCTCTTAAACCATAAAATTCAGTTCAAGAGCAATATCGCAAAATAATTTTAAAGTCAGCATATCTTAAGAATTTCCGATACACAGTCTCGCGCGCTGGAGATAAAAATGTTTTTTTTTTTTAATTTCATACAGTGGTGCCTTTGCTGGCCTTGAAATCGTTGAGTTTGTTAATCGAAAATTTGTTGAAGTGTTACGAAATATGAAATCGATAATAAAAGAAATTTCAAATTCAAATTAGGGCTTCCACATGCCCATATTCTATGGAATATTACGTTATTCAAATTTTGATGGCTATAGGTACCGTTGTTTTAACACAATGCGAGAAACATACATACCTTTGTGCGGATTCTCCATTATTTAATTTCTTTAAATATAACACAGGGCGATAATATTTGGTGGCAACAGTTTGAAAAGTGAACCGATATTTAAAGTTTTCCACGCAAAATGCCAAAACGAAATTAAAAGCCCTTCAGGACTAAACTCTTTAGGCTAATAATTAAACGAAATCTGAAGATTAATATTTTCAAATATTGGGTCATCCCATAAAGAATACGAATTTTTTAAAACTTCTGTCATTTTTCAAAATCAAAGCAAAAGCAGTTCTTTTTTGATTTGGAATGACTTTCTCGGGTCAAGCTCTGCCTATTTTTCAAGGACAAGTAAAGCAGAATTGATTTTACAAGGTTTTCGATCCCAGTATTCTAATGGTCCCTATATGTGTAAGCAAAGAACTTACAACATTATACAACCCTGTTGTTAGGTTGTTCAGAGTTACTAAATTGAAATTCTTTTGCTAGCAAGGCCTGATCACTGTTTCAAAAACTCACATATCATTAAGAAATAACAAATGACCTCATTGAGTGTACATGAGTACATAAAGTTCCATTTTTAAGTTCCTACTATTAGCTCACACTTTCCCTATATCTTGTTCAAATTTTCAATAGTTAATAAAGTACTTTTTATTCATCCACTCAAGTTCAAACACACTTTTTAAACTTGTAATGGATAACAATTGATGTTAATACAGTTCTTTTACATATTTTATTTATTATGTATCTTTATTATTTATGTACTTGGTTTTAATCGACTAATTTAAATACCAGTAAATTTTTCTAAAAACTTCAACATATAATTACTGAAACTTCAGAATTGTTTATAAATTTCTAAGAAATTCAATGTCGAAGTGTTAATATTTTTCAAAGAAATTCAAGTAATATAAAAATATATTAAATAAATTATATTAAAATTTTTCGTTGTTGACCAAAGTAGGAATTGACTTTAAAAAAATATTTTTTAAAGTCAATTATTTTTTATTACTTTAAAACATAATTAAAATTATTACTTTAAAATTACTCTAAAAATAATTTTTTAAAGTCAATTATTTTTTTATAATTTATTTTTTATTACTTGTTAAGAGAAAACTTTCTAACTTTATCTCAATCATTCTAATCAAAGACAAAGCAAACGAAAAATATCTGCTTTCAACGCCTACGGAAATTCACTGTTGTTAGACAGCAACTGTAAACATTTCATTGTTAATTCCCGTTTAATTAAGTTTTACGATTACCGTCTATGCATTCAACATTTAAAGGAAACTCTTTGAACACTTGTTACTGTAATCTTCGTGTAATAAGTTTGCACAAGGGTATTATTTTAAAGCTATAACGTTTCTCGGTTTAATTAAACGAAAGAGCTGGCGTTTTCTATATTTTCCCAATACAACCATAATTTATGAGTCAATTCTGTTTCTAAGGAAATGGAAGCCGATTTGGCTACTTAACTGCATGCTTGCTTTTGAAGTCTAGACGTCTGAAGTAATAATTAATTTGATAACACGAAACAAACTGAATAATTGACTATTTAACTTCAAGAGGAGCCAAAGCTTTGAACCAGGTGCATCTGATAATGGAAGAACTGGGAAATAAGCTAAGTAACGTAAGATTCATTTTAATTGCAATTAAACTTTGAATTTAAATCTTTGGTATTTGATTGAGTTAAAAGCACCTCTATCCGGCCAGGAATCCATCCGTGTTTGTCTCTTTTAACTAGAAGCTATTCTTAAGAATTCAAATAAATACGCAAAATCTAATGATATTTCCTTTGTTTCTTGATAAGCTAAAAATTTACTCTTAGCTGTAAATAGGAAGAACGAGTAGTCTTTAATAAGGTATGCAAAGGAAATTGAAATAAGGCTTACTTACGTTCAAATATTCGCAAGAAGCAGAAAAATTTTAATTTTTATGATATTCTAGTGCATTTTTTAACATCTGAAAGAAAAGCGTATATTTATCAAATGTAAATTTTTGTTATTGTTTTAAATGTTAAGGTACAAATATCTGCTGAATATTTTTAAGTGCATTATAAACCTGTTGAGAGATATCTCTATTTTAATCTATTAGGTCACTTTACACCATGAAGGTACGTGGTAAGGGTAGAGAAAATTATTTACATTCTTCACAATTAAAAGGCGTCTGGGTAGCAGAGAACCGAGTCGCCAAATTCATATGATGACAAATTATTATTCCCCACATTTTAATTCTTGCCACATTTAATTCTTGCGTCCAGTTAATAAGTTTTTATTGGAGCAGGAAATATGAAAAATCATCGATGCCCTCGCCGTGATTCGAACTCCGGACCCTCTGACGCTAGCCGGACGTGCTTCCAATTACCCCACAAAGGCTCACGGTAAGGAGAGAGAGAAAAGTCTTTACAAGATAGTGAAACCAAAACAACTCAGTTTCTTCAAGAAATGTCATCCCTTTTGAATACCTTCTGTAAGCGCAAATATTCCTGAGCAATGCAAATGCTTATAAAAAGTAAAGAACTTCTTTGATAAAAGTAATGAAAAGCTTTGATAAAAAGTAATGAACCATGCGTGATTCACAAGTTGTTTCTAATTAAAGTTCACTTGCTTAGATTTCATTACCACCATAAGTGCTGTTAAGAAAAATAAAAAAATTTAGGAGCATGTTAGCAAAGCTATTGGATACATCGAATAGGTAAATTTGGGCATCCATGCTTAAAATGTTGGATAATAAACATATAGGCGATGAAGATGGTGAGAAAAATAAAAGGGAAAAAAACCCCTGAACTTTGAAATTTAACAGACTAACACCTCAAGAGGTAGTTTCATTATTAAAAGTACCAAAGAACATCGACTGAACAGTGAAATGCGTAAAAGATAACCTGATGCAAATATCAAGAGAACGCAAAAGTGGTTTCCATGCCAATACTGTATTAAAACTTCTGTGCATGGATAGGATAATCGCTGAGTAAGTGGATAAACGAACACATGAAGCTTAGGTGGGTTTGATTAGTTTCAGTGCAACAGTACTTACATAAAAGAAACTAAATTGACAAATATAAAATAAAAAATTATAAAAGAAATGCAAATTTAATTTTCCATATTTTTGATTTTGTAAATACATAAATAGCGCTCGATTACTATCACTGTAATTATATATTATGAAATAGAAGTATTAGAGATTAAACACGAAGTGAACACGTAAAAGAAATACATTTCCGTGAGCAAAATTAAAAATGATAGGTTGAAATAAATTAGTAAAAACGATGTGGAAATGGGTGAAAATCTTCTTAAAGATGAAAGGCAGCCTTACTAACTGGAAAGGAGTGGCTATTAGAAACTCATTTCAACTGCCCAAGAACTTGTTCTAACAACATGGCTTTAAAATTAGAAGGAAAACTTCAGATTAAAGTTGTTTTTAAACAAAACTCTATAAATTTCGAGCATTATTCGATTTAGGTATTTTCTACAAAACAATAGTGTTTTATTCGTAATTTCTTCTGAAGAAAAGGAATTTTATACGATCGCCCTCAAAATCGATTGTATTTATTCCAAATTTATATATCCTAGGGTTACTTCGAGTTCTACATTCGCAATGTTTCTCTTTTCATTAGTTTTTTACTTCCTTGTATGAAGTAAAAAGGAAGTATTGTAAACGCGAAAGGTTTCAGGCAGCATATTTCAACGAAAATATCCATTTTGACCGCTATCGAATGCAATTTAACGATGCTTTTGCATGATATCTGTACGTAAGGACAGAATAAAATACTCTTTTCCTCCAAAAAAATTATAAAACTGCTTTAAATAAATTCGGAAGAAAATTTTTCGTAGCGTCTGTACGAACGTATGTACTTACGTGCGTACGTACGTACGTATCTCGCATAACTCAAAAGCGAGTAGCCTCAGAACGTTGAAATTTTGTATATAGGACTGCTATAACATGTAGATGTGCACCTCGTATTTTGGTTGCAATCGGCCGCACCAAACGTATATAAATATATTTATATATATATTCACTCTTTTACCCGGCTCAGTGATCTCAGTTTCTTTACATGTATATGTTTGTAAATTGTACATTTTTTGCTTTAAAAATGATTGAATTATGTTGTTTTTATCTTCCGGTTAAGGTTTTTATGCCTTTAGTAAATCTGCAAGCAATTCTTTTAGAATTATCAACAATTTTAAAGTTGTTTAAGTGCCGCTAAGCCTTTTTTTATGGTGGCCATTGATTGTTTACATTTGAAACAGCAGACTAGTGGATTTATTGCCAATCTAGAGAAACTTAGCTTCGCAACAACAAAGATAACGCCTTCGTTTATTATTGCCAATTAAATCATGCTTAATCCTTTCTGGAATTTTTTCGAGGAAATAAGTGTTTAAAATTTACTTCGTAATTTTTAATATAGATGTTTTGAGTTTTTATGTATTTTTGCCTTCTCGCGAAGTGAGAACTGAATTAATTGAATGAGAAATACTCAATCGTCTGTGAAAAACTGTTTCTTTTTTGTTTTGTTTGCTTAATTTGTTTTATACAGCATTCTAGCTTTATTATAGTATTTGAATAGAACACGTGTCAGCGATTAGATAATTCTATTCTTTAAATGATATGAATTTTGTGCATTATGAGTTATAATATGAACGAAATATAATACTGTTAAGTGAATCTAGCGCTAGAGTGTCGCTATGGTAAACAAATACTAGAGTGAATTTTAAAGAATGCATTTTTTCTATTGTGGTTTATGCGCTGTCGGCGAAGTAGATTTAATTCAATCCAATAAGTTTAAATGAAATGCAAGACAAAATGCATATAATTTAATATTCCGTACAAGAAAGTCATGTGGTGTACACATCAGATTTTTTTTTTTTTGTTCAAGAAGCATTTTAGAAAAATGTTTTGCCGTTTAGAAGTTTGTCTTCTTAATCTATTATTATATTTAAATTACATTTGATACTTATTATGGATACTTGCGTTCTAGTTTAACAAAAATATTTTGTTCATGGAAAAAAGAGATTTGTATCTGATCAACCCCTTTTTTCCCCCCAAATCCTTAAAATTTAATTCAAGATTTATTTCAATATAAATTTGTTTTTCAGTATAAGCGGTTGTTAATTTTAAATTAAATATGGGGTATTCTCAGAATTAATTCTGTTTTACCATTAGAAAATGTAAAACAAGGTTTTCTGTCGTAAGTAAAATCAGCAACATTTTTTGTTGACAACATTGCAGTACAAAAACACAAAATTAATACATTATGTACACTTTAACAGTAGGATAAATTGTCTGTGTACTACTGTTCTATTGAAAGTGTTATCGACTCATTAGGTATTTCTTGGAGCTATATTAGTGGTGAGTGGTGTCCTGCCATAAAAAATGGCAATTCTAGAATTGGTTTGACCGGCTGAAAAAGGAGCTTTAGATGATAAGAAAAAAATGAAGTGATTAAAAATAGTGGATGGTGTCGAAGAAATCAACGAGTTTCTTCTGAACAGTAAATAAATGAATTTACTCCGAATCTGCTGTGAGAACTAAATAATTTCGTCCATTCAGTGAGAAGCAACCAATCTGTTAACATCGTGCCGCTTTCGCTATAACAACATTAAGTTCTCAATGAATATATTAAGCTTTAAGAATAGCACGTGTAAATGGATTGATTTGTTACTTAATTTGCAGTTGGTTTAGCTTGTGTTAAGAACCTGAGGCTCAAGACATAAACATTTCAGTACATATGAGAAAATATTAAAACATCTATTCAAGACATTTAAGTGTGTTATTTTAGATAGCTTGTATGATCAATAAGGGAGAAACTAGACAACGCCGACCTCGGAAACCGAATAACACTGTTACTCATAATTAGAAAAGTAGAAAAAAAAAACTATTCAGCGTTTCCCATTTCGTTATCTTACGTACATCCATTTATTTTTAAAACAGTCTTACTAGTGTCTTATAGTCTCATTCAGATCAATAAAATTTAATTTATCAGAGCGATTTTGCTTCACTGTAGAATTTCTAAGATAACGTTTATTTAAATTATTAAATTTAGAAAGCATAACTTTTATTTAAACTTTACATATCTGTGTATTAAAGTCAATCTCAAAATCTGCAGCTGTTCTGGATATATTAGAGGATATTACACACAGATTCCATTTGGTTTCCATGAGCCATAACGAAATGTAACTTTTTTTTCTGCTAGAAATAAATTTTTATTGCATTTGGAGAAGTGTGATGTAGCCGTTCCTCAATAGACACTAATTCCGGCTAGCTTTAAAAGGATTTATTAACAGAGCACACAGGAACGGTTACAAACAAAAGAAATATACATAAAAATGAAACATATACCAAATGGAACATCAAACATTTGAATAACATAACATAGTAAACTATCATCATGGCGGCTGGAGGTCGACTGACGTTTTTTCATATCGCCACGAGATGGCGTTTAAATAAAATAGTTCGGTTACAGTTCATGAGTTCATGGCGTGAATAAAATAGTTCAGTTACACTTAAATAGGTCTGTTACATCCTCCCCCTCTGACTTCGTAGACGTCTCGGCAAGAAGTCAGGAACTGACCTTTGTCTACTTTGTGCAGCGGGCTCCAGTTTGACAAGCAGGAAATTTAGCGTCACCAGCACCTTGTGCAACAGGTGCAGATTCGGGTGGTATTACACGATTCGGGCGTCCTCTTTTCTTTAAGGGAGCCACTGGAGTTACACGAGCTGAGTTTTGAAACTTATCTTGATATGGTTTCAAGGCTGAAACATGATACTTGCCGAGAATTTTGTCTGGTTCATGAGGATCGGCAATATCATAAGTGGTTGGAGATCTTGTAGTCACTATCACATAAGGACCATCTCTCTTGGGCATGAATTTAGCAGTTTTCTTCAGTGGACCTTTGCTGATTGGGTGGAGGGTGACCCAAACTTTATCTCCAGGAACGAATTTCGGTGTTTCTCTTCGTTTTCTGTCAGCATAACGTTTCTGTTTATCTTGATGCATTTCGACTCTTTCTCGTACCTGTTGTACATTTCTTGCAAAACGTTTCAAATATGGAGTAATTTCGGGAACAAAATTATCGTTCTCAATTACGGCTTTTATATCATGCTTTACATCATCTAAGGTTCGTAACTCTTGTGCAAATTGAAGAAAAGCAGCAGAATGTCCAGTTGAATCACATTTGGCTGTATTCAAAGCAAACCTTATTAATGGCAGTTTATCCTTCCATGATTGATGGTCGTTACCAACAAGTATTGCTAAACGTGGTTTCAGATCTCTATTCTTCATTTCAACTGGGTTAGATTGTGGGTGATAGACAGGAGTAAGACTTTGATCAATGTTCAAGATATAGCATAGTTGTTGCATAACAGCACTAGTAAACTGGGTACCATTATCACTTATTATTTTCCTGGGTAACCCAAATCGAAGGGCGACTTCCTCCAAAAGAATAGTGGCACATTCTCTGGCCGTGGCTTCCTTTAAAGCAAATAGTTCTGTCCACTTCGTAGCACAGTCCTGCACAATAAAAATCCATTTTTCACCAGACGGTGTTTCAGGAAGGGGACCGAAAAGATCAATTGACAAGGTCTCAAAACGTTGAGCATAGACTGGAGTTTGAAGTAAGCCAGATGGCTTTTGATTAGTGGCTTTATAACGACAGCATTCGAGACAGCTTTTGACATATTCTGCTATATCCTTTCTCATTCTAACCCAGTAGTATCTTTTTGCTATTCGATAAAATGTTCCTTCAGATCCATAGTGACCGGCCGTTGGCGAATCATGATATTCTTTCAAGATTTCTGCTTTTCTTTTTTGAGGTATAACTAGTTGAGCTTCTTCCTCTTCTGAATCAGGGGAATATCGGTACAAAACTCCTCTGTTCATAACGTAGCCTCTTCCAGTCCAAGTTGCACAGTCTGCTTCTTTCTCTGGACTCTCAAAAGTTTCGATGATCTTCCGAAGATCATCATCTTCTAGCTGTGATTGTCTTAGTTCTGCAGGGCTAATAGTAGGGATTTCGACAGAGACAGCACATACTTGACAAGAATCTGTACTTGAGTGTTCACAAATAGGACGAGACAATAGATCAGCAATAAAGTTCAATCGTCCAGGAGTGTAATTGATAGTCAGATTGTAGGATTGGATTTGTAAGGCCCATCTTGCGAGCCTACCAGTTGGTGACTTTAAAGACATCAGCCATTTCAATGGTTGGTGGTCAGAGGTGATTGTGATAGACTGGCTTTCAACATATCCTCTAAATTTGTTGAGTGCCCATACTACTGCTAAGGCTTCTTTTTCTATGGTGGAATAGTTTCGTTCTGATGCAGTCAGCAAGCGGCTGGCATATTCTATAGGGTGTTCTTCATTTTTCTCCCCTTGTAGCAACACTGCTCCAATGGCTACATTGCTAGCATCTGTGCGAATGATAAAAGGCTTCGTTCCATCAGCTTGCTTAAGAATCGGCGGGCTAATTAATTTGGATTTCAGCTCTTGGAAAGCATTTTCTTGTTGTGCTTCCCACTTCCACAGCGCTTTCTTCTTTGTTAAATCCGTTAACGGTTTGGCTATTTGAGAAAAATTTGGAATATATCGACGATACCAGGAACACGTTTGTACGAACGATTGTACTTGCTTAACAGTTTTCGGCGATGGCATGTCTGCAATGGCAGCAGTCTTGTGTGGATCAACAGCTATACCATGCTTAGTAATGTAATGCCCTAAATATTTCACTTTTTCACAACAGAAGTGGCACTTCTCACGATTAGCATTGAGCTTGAATAACGATAGACGTTGGAAAACTTGTTCTAAGTCAGAAAGGTGCTTTTCGAAGCTAGATGACAGCACGATGATATCATCTAAATATGCCAAAGCAAACACATTATTAAGTCCAGAACGGAACCTATCTATCAATCTAGAAAAAGTGGCAGGAGCGTTTCTCAATCCGAAGGGCATTCGGGTAAATTTATATGTACCAAAAGGGCAAACAAAAGCAGTCTTATTTTGATCTTCTTCAGCTACTCTCACCTGATGATAACCGGATCTTAAATCAATAGTTGACATATAAGGTGTCGGTTTTGCTTCACTCAACAAATCATCTATACGTGGCAAAGGATAAGTGTCTGGAACGGTTTGAGCATTTAGGTTACGATAATCAATGCATAACCGTACTTTTCCATTTGCCTTGGGAATCAGAACCACAGGAGAGGCATAGGGGCTTTCACATTCTTTTATGATACCTTGTTTTAGAAGGGAATCAAGTTCCTTTTTCAACAGTTCTTTCTTACTTGGGCTAATCCGATATGGAGGGACTGAAACAGGGGGGCTGTTTCTTGTGTTAATATGGTGTTCAATGAATGGAGTAGCTTCTCCCCCTACTTTGAAGACAGTGTGATATTTGTTAAGCAATGCATCAGTTGCAAGCCGTTGGGCTGTAGTTAATTGTTGTCCTTCGTTTTCTCGTAGTTGGCAGTTGTTTACAACAACTGGGGTTTCTTCCAGTACTTGGGATTGATGAGGTTTCACGAAGCTATATTTTCTTCGAGGTTCATCAGAAAAGTTCCACTTATTTTCAGCGAGATTTAAAACAATTTTAGCTTTTTGAAGAAAGTCAGTTCCTAACAGAGTCGAGTTATTTTTGGCATCAGGCAACACAAGGAGCGGAGTTTTGAACGCTCTGCCTTCGAGAAGAATGATTTGTTCGGTGCGAAGTACCTCTTTTTCAGATACCAAACCATCAGCGAAAGACACCTGTAGTGTTGTCTTTTCAAATACTGCATCTTGTTTTTGCAGAATATGATAGAGGGATTCACTTGCAATTGAGTGACTAGCACCAGTGTCGGCGAAAGCTGTACCGGAAACACCACCAATACTAATTGGAAATACAGCAGTCCGAGTGGAAGATAAACAGGATCGGATTTGGATAGTGCCAAAATTTGATGAATTTGAACTCTTTGGGGGGTTACAGTCTGAACATTTAGACTTGATAAAACCAGTTTTTCCGCACCCATAGCATGTTAAAGGAGGTCGCTTTTCCTCTGTTTGTTGCTGACTACGATTTAAAAAGGTTTTATGAGTTCCCTGTATGTCACTTGTTCGATTTTCTACTTTGTGTTTGGATGGATTAGTCGGTTTGTAAGAATAGTTCCGCCTGCCAGGAAGTTCAGTTTTATAGTTCGTATTTTTAACACGTACAGCTTCATAATCATCCAATTTCTGTACTAATTCAGATGAACTCTTTATTTTTCCCCAAGTATCAATAAAATGCTCCTTAACGTCACTACTGACTCTTCTTTTAAGCTGATCCGTCAGGACCAAGTCTTTCAGTGATTCAAAGTCTGTAACATCGAGACTATGAAGCCACTCTTCGAGATAATTGTTTAATTCGTAAGTAAAATCTTTCCATAAAGACCCAGGGTGTTTTTGGTGTGTAGTAAGTTTAATTCGAAATGATTCAGCATTTAATTTGAATCTTTGTAGCAGAATCTTCTTCATGTAAGAATAATCTTCTAATTTGTCTTTTGGTTCTCTTAAAATAATTTGCGAAATGTCTATAGGCAGAAGAGGTAGGAGATGAGTGATGTAATCTATTTGTTTTATATTAACTTTCTCACATTGTCTTTCAAAAATTTTCAGGTAGGTTGCAATGTCAGAAGTTCCTGTAAATTTAGGGATTAGGTGTTGAATATTTGTTCCAATAGCTGCATTTGAAGCAAAGGCGGCATAGTTAGGGTTTGAGCTAGCAGCTGCCAGGTTTAATTTTAAACGTTCCAATTCTAATAAAAGTTCTTGTTCTTTTCTTTGACGTGTCTCCAGATCGTTGCTTTCACGTTGTTTTTGTTGTCTAGTTTCGATTAAAGTTTCCAGAAGATTCCTGGTAAAAGCCTCATCATAAGTGTCAGAATTGACAATAAGATCTTTAAGATCTATTACTCGCATAGTGTCGTTTACAGTGAAACTCAGTTCTGCAGCGAGAGTTTTTAAATCCTCTTTTCGCGCTTTGGCAAGGTAAGCCATAATTATATGAGAGGTCAGGGGGGAGGGAAAAGATGAAGTTGAATTTGTTGTTATTTCGATTTTATTCACAATACAGTATTTTAGAATTAATAATTCCTTTAAGTAAAATGTATATACCTCTATTAAACAGCATGTATGAATGTAAACAATGTTACTCGTACATTTATATACCACTATTAAACAGTATTTATAAATGTAAACAATAATACTCACAAAGTTTATTATTTCGGAGTCGTAAAAATATCATAAAATGCCCTCATAAATTCAACTTGTATCAAGAAAATAACATATAATAAATTGCTCAAAAATTGTTTACTACTTAGCAAAACATACATAAATGTCTTACCATAAGCTTTTATATTCAAGCTGAATTCTTCGAAATCTTAATCTTAACAAAATATTAAGCTGATTAAGCAACACACACTTAGTAACTCTTTTACTTTATTTAAATGGTCATTCGATGTTATTCATAATTATTTTCTTTCGCTTCAAGAAATATTTTCAAGACATGCATTCATTAAAGGAAAACAATCGTATTTTCTTAAAGTATTATACTATAATCATTTTCTCAAAATGTTCGTCGAAAGATAAATCAACAAGTACAATATTTTATTTTATGTAGAATAAAACATTTAATAAGGAACAACAGCACTCAAAGGAAATAAAAATAATAAAAGATTTGACGTAAACACATCATAAATCATCGCTAGTCTAAACATTTCCGCGGGGGGAAAACATCTGCTGCTGTAAATCAGAAGCGAAATTCTAATAAATTCCAATGAACAACGTCCATAAATATATTCAAACTTTAACATCAAAACATGTATTCAGTGAAACAATATTATTCACAAATTAATTTACTATGCGCATTAACATTTTAAAATAACAAATTACAATTCAAGAAATAACGTTTGGTTAACAGAAAGCCGTTTGCTTTCGTTTAATACTCTTATGTAGTATCAATAAATGAGATTTCAGTAAAGAATTTACATTTGCTTTAAGAAGCAGCTTATAATAAATAATCAGTTTAAAAGAACTTTAAACTCAGATTAAACGATAATGTAAACGAAACTTATCTTTTCCGTTGAAATTGTCCAGTTGATGATTCGATGTGCTAGCAGCACGGTATGACAATTTTAATTCCAGAATTGGTTTCCAGAATATTTGACCAGTAGTCCACACCTGAAAAGAAACTGAGCCGATCTCCAGCAACTAAAAGTTAAATTCGGGAGTAAGGGCTTGTTAAAGCCAAACGGAAATTCTAAACATTTTGTTGCGCCATTTTGGATTCAAATTTAGTTGGGCGCCAATGTGATGTAGCCGTTCCTCAATAGACACTAATTCCGGCTAGCTTTAAAAGGATTTATTAACAGAGCACACAGGAACGGTTACAAACAAAAGAAATATACATAAAAATGAAACATATACCAAATGGAACATCAAACATTTGAATAACATAACATAGTAAACTATCATCATGGCGGCTGGAGGTCGACTGACGTTTTTTCATATCGCCACGAGATGGCGTTTAAATAAAATAGTTCGGTTACAGTTCATGAGTTCATGGCGTGAATAAAATAGTTCAATTACACTTAAATAGGTCTGTTACAGAAGATATTTCTAAAATTTGGCACATTGCTAAGTAAAAAATCGAGAGATAAAGCGTTTATATATTTTGCTCGAGGGACTTTAACTGTCTTTTTAAAAGTATTTGATAAAGCGCCAGATTTTGTATTTTTGAACATTACTTACGGATAAGCTTTTCCTAAGCAAGAGTTAAACTAAGAAGTAGTTTTTAACTTATTCTGACGAATCCTAAACTGATATATCCTTTAATCACACAGAAAACAAAACTTAAGAAAGCAGTGGCTTAATTTGGGTACAAACTAGCACAAGAGCACTTGAAACTATTCTCGATTGTTAAATTAAAAATTTAATTGTTAAATTAAAAAGTTACTTAAAGTACACTTAAATTACTTGCTTAAAGTACAGAAAGTATTCTCGATTGTTAAATTTGCATTTAAGTTTCTTAAAGTACACTTAAATTACTTGCTTAAAGTACATTTAAGTTATAATAAATTAATCCTGATTAACCGTTTTGTTAAAAGAGGAGGTATGATTTTTTAATTGACATACGAGATTTTACAGATGGAATGTTTTTCGACAAATACAAACACAAATCCCTTATACTAGAATTTTAATTATCCGGATTCAGATATTCGAAACTAATTATCTGGATCGGTTTCTAGACCCTGTTAAAGAAAGCTTTTTGTTAATATATTTACATGTTTAAGATTTTTATTATTGGTTAAAGTAATATAAAAGGTAATATATGAGAGTAACTACTTTTTAAGGTGGTTATTAATTTAGTTTAAACTAATATGTAAGGCGTACGGATTGCTTGCAACGTTTTAATAATTAGTAACCTAGAAACATTAATGGCAAACCAATTATGGAATGAATATTGGCGTGGTTTTCTTAGTTCAATTGTTGATTCGCTGCTTAGTTATTAAAAATGGTCCTTTTTGAAAATGCACTACATAAAGAGGGGGAATGTTACTTCAGTTAGCTTTCCATGTAATTAGTTTCTGTCGTATTATATGCAGAATAACTGCAATTAGTTACTTCCTGTAAGTATTTTGGGGTATGTTGCCTTGTTTGCCCCCGTGGCTAGAAATTCTAAAGTCGTCGTCCGTTAGATCCTAAATAGTAATACGTTTTATTTCTTTAGATTACCTTAAGGATAAAATCGTAAATGAGAAATTACTTTCATAAAAAATTAAAAGGAAAATATATTACTTTTAATTTACATCAAAATTTATCATTTTAGTGATTTTAAGGAATGATCGCTTTCCATCTCATACTGTTAAGTATTTAGCATATTTAGATAGCGCTGGAAGACCCTTGGATTTTTCCTAGCAGTTTTTACAGCGGCACAAACAAACAAAAAAATAAGGTGGGCGATCACTTGTAATCACCTGAATTTGGCCATATAGATTTCTTGTCTCTACCCAATCACACTTTAAATGGAGAAATGGTTGAAGAATTATCGCAGTAACCCATACGTGCTTTTGTAATGTACGTAAGTGGCTAACACACCCAGCTACCACTGAAAGACACACATCGTGAATACTGGGAAAGGTATAGTTGATTTTCCATGTTTTATGAGTACCGATCACTCATTGTCTCTATGCAACAACTTGTTAAATTTGTTTCAAAGAAAAACTATACACATATTGAGAAAAAGAAAAGACAACGCGTGCCTCTGATTAAGTGAGCAAACATATTCTCCATACTGAGCAGCATGTTAAATTCTTAAGGAATAATAACCTTCAGGCTTGTAAGAAAAATGCAGGATATGTGGTTTAAACAATACCAATTTAGGGTTCCCCCCTTATTTTGTATTTTAAACGGGCGTCCTCATTTCCTGCATATAAAAAATGAGTTATATGTTTCGGTAATTAAAGTAATTAATTATTTGACGTTATAAAAAATACATGTTTATTATTTTGTTTCATAGAAGTAAAAATATTTCTTCCCCCCAGCACAGCTTTGCTGAAGCAAAATATAACAAATGCAAGAATAAAATATTCATCTACATAACGATAATTATTCTGCAAGGCAACCTGACGGTTCACCTTGCAGAATAATTATCGAAAATCTTCGAATATGCAGGTGGATAATGGTTGAGTTTGTCTTGATAATTAGAGTTTCTGTGCATTTTCACATGAATGTTTTATCAAAATTGGTGCCCCAAATTAAACTCCAAAAATGATTTTATGTTATATTATACAAATTATTACATCAAATGGAATGATATCCATATGAGTTCTGGAGACTGACAACGTTTACCCGTGAAATATTGTATTTCAGAAAGCAAAGTGTTCTGGAATATTAAACTGAAAAATAAAGTTTCATATAGATACGTTAAATTTAAATCAAAATTCTAAACTTGATTGAAATACACAAGTTTAAAAAAACAAACACAGATTTTAAAACAAAACAAACTAATATTTATTATTAAAATTCAGGTTTAAAAATCTAAAATATAACAGAATCAAGATCCAACACGTAGTCGAACAATATACAGCTTAAACTTTAGCCCACGTTATTAAGTCCTGCGGATAATTTGGGTGAACAACCATTGCACTTGATGTTTAGATTTTTACGCGGAAAGATGAGGGAAATAAGACAAGAGAAAAGCAGAAAAACGGGGAAAAGATAAGAGAAAGGCTGAAAGTTAACCTAAGAATAAAGTCTTACAATTTTAATGTTAATTCGAACTTTAGCTTGCATAAATAAATTTTCACCTATCACTTAAAAAAGGGGATCTGAAAAGTTAGGATTTATATTCTTTAGCACTCCAAAAAATTCACAAAAAAAAATCAGAAAACCAAAAATATTGTTTGCTAAATTTATCAAATGCCAACCTGTTGGCCAATAGGTCTTTAGGTTGAGTGTTATCCAATATTTTCCACAAGACAATTAAAATGAGATAATGAGGAGTATTCGTGAATGGAAGCAGCCGTCATAACTTTCCCAGTTGGATACAAAATACACACAGAAGATTCGAAAATATTAAAATGAAATATAGGAGCACTAAGATAAGATAGTTGTGGCCAGGCAATAGTCTAAATGTGAACACCGCAACTGCACGAGGAGCATCCCGAAGAAGACGGGTATTGGTGCTGAGGGAGCTCCAAGATTTAGTACAGGAATAGAAAGCAGACAGTATATGAGAGGACCTTCTGAAGATTCATTTAATGTCCAGTTTTGAGCATCCTCGTTTTGAAGAAAGCACCACTTTCTGCAAAAATTTCCCTCAACATTACGGTAGAAGGGTGACAACAGGTATGACATTTTACGTTGAATTCTCTCAAGTAGAGATCTAAACTGTTGGACGCTAGGGCTTTTATTAGATAATATAGCCCGAAGAGCAAATGTCAAATCAAGGAGGAAAGCAGCCCTCTCAAAGAAATTCTGGCGAATGAAATGTTGTTGAAGAGCTACATAGATTGATTCCAGCTCGCCATCAAGATGGGTCATGAAATTTCCAACTGGCAGATAAAAACAAAAACGTTCACACACACACACACAAAAAAAAAAAAAAAAAAAAAAAAAAAAAAAAAAAAAAAAAAAACAGCCACTAAGTAAAGCCCAGAAGGGAACCATCTGTACAGATGTAAAGCCATTCACAAGTAGGAAAGTGATCATGAATAGTTTCCAGAGCAACCGCGCGGAATGCCTCAGGATAGCAGTCTGAATTGTTTTACTTTGAATTAGGTCCAGTCATGTATTAAAATCTATGTAGTCCAAACAGTCAACAAGAGAGAGTAATTCAATATGCTTATTCTTAATTAAATAGAAAAAATCAGTATCATGTACTCATTGGGTAAAAGCCCTTTGAGTTTTCAGCTTACGTTCTTGAATGTGATTGTAGTATCACCAAAAAGTGTTATTAGGGGGGGGCTAATTATCAAGAATAATTATCAAGAATACTGTTATCAAGAATAATTGCATCTTTTTTAATCATATTAATCTTAGGTGATTTTTTTATCAATAGCTGCATCGCTAACATAGGGGTGGTCTTAACCTCTCCAAAAATGATTCGTAAAACCTGGTTTTGAAAAGTCGCGAGGCTATTAATCATTTTATCAGAAGCAAAAACCAACACTTCGTTCAAAATAGCTCAGGACAGGATGTATTTTTAAGTTTTATTAGTTTTATTTAAAATTTCTCTGTTACAGCCTCATTTAACCCGGCTAGTTGTTTAAGGTTTAAGAATAAATTGTCTTTTTTATGCTTTTTAGATAGTGATAGTGACGGAGGACGTGGCCACCACCCCTTTACTATTAAGTTAATTAGCATATAGGGCCACGTCCGCCCTTATACAGAGTAAAGCCAGAGAGGCCATATGGGAGGCTTGCACAGGGTGCCCAAACCCAACGCCTGGACCATCCGGTTGGCAGTTCCGCGAACCAAATGCCACCGGGTTGACACCCGTCCAAAGTTCCCCGCTCCAGTGATTTTGAATCTTCAAGAATAGCATTGTACATGGCTAAACAAGGGCAGATATACATTAGTAGTTATTAACATGCTTCTGTTAATACATATTTGCTGACATGCAATCCAGCACTGTTACATACATATACTTTCTAAATACCTACATGACATTACCTTAATTTGCTTTGGAATAATAAGACAGAGCTAGTATATACACTTAGCACAATAAAAATAAAAATAAAAATAAAATAATAATAACATACATTAGGACACGCTTGCCCACACTATATACACACATCGCAGACATACCTAGATTACTTATGCTTGAATGATACTGATTTACATTCAAATTTGCTGACATACTGACCAGTTATATTTACACGTGGCATAAGTCTGGCCCATGTCCATTAGCTTATCAATTATATGAGTAATTTTGTTGGTCTGGTGTCGCTGCTTGACCATAAATCTGTTGAATGCCTCCCTGTTCGTCTGCGGGAACGGAATGTGCATTCCCTCCGTGAGAGGACATTCATGAACGTAGTGTTCTGCTGTGCCCAGATCGCCGCATCAGCACTGATCCGAATTGGAGATTCCAAATCTCTCAAAATGTACTGGAAAGGACCCATGCCCTGTGATGTAATACACCATTTGTGGCCGTGCAACCAGTAGTTCCCTATCTACTTTAGGCAGAAATGTATGCGCTCGGCGGCCTGTGTCTTCGTTGTTCCACGCAGTCTGCCAGAGTGCTAGAGCTGCGGCGCGCAGATTCCATTTTAAATGAGAAACCGGCCATGGGATTTGTACTGGGACTGCTTCGACGTTATGGGCTGCTTCTTTTGCAAGCCGATCTGCAGTCTCATTACCATGATTCCCGATATGGGCTTTCGTCCATTATAGATTAATTTTTAATTTTTTATAAGCACGGAGGTATTCCTGAATAGCTGCTATTATTGGAGAACTGTGGGTGGGGTTAAGGATGGCGTTTAACGTAGACAGGCTGTCTGTTATTATGTAACTATTGTATAGCCTCTGCTGAATTATCGCTTGCAGTGCATAGCTTATAGCTGTGGCCTCGCTTTGGAAGACACTTTGTGCGCTTCCAAATGCCCCTTCCATTGGCTTACTATTCTACCCTCTTTAAGTGCTGCATATGCACAGCCCACACTGTCGTCTATTTTAGATCCATCCGTATAATAGGTAACATCTATGTTCGTGGATCTTGTGGTCTGCTTTAGGTTGACATTAACACCCCGTCCTTGCAAAGACGGGTACCTGTCAAGGCTGATGACTGCTCTTTCGAGGTTATCTGCAGTAAACACATCTTCCCCAAATTGCGTTGTTTGGCCGAGTTGCTTGACTATCTGGTACGTAGCTTCCTTCTCGACACTAATGGACAAGGGTAGTATGCCAGCCAGGACTGCCAGTGCATTGGTCGGGGAAGTTCTAAATGCTCTCGTGATATTTAATAAAACGGCCGTTGGATGCTTTGCAAATGCTTTACTTTTCTGCCCTGCATCGGTAAGGCCCAGACAGCTGCTCCATATGTCACGATCTTCTCAGTGACGGTGTTATAGAGGATCTTGAGGATATGGGGGTTGAGACCCCAGCGGTATCCTTTCATCATCTTGAGCTGATGAGCGATGCTTGCTGTGCGCTGTTTTAGGGAGAGCACATGCGCTATCCAATTCAGTTTGTCATCAAATATTATTCCCAAGTATTTGAGTTCTCGCTTGATTGCAAGTCGTTTCCCATTGAGCGTGATGCGTGGTTGTCGCGTTAGAGAGTCTCCCTTTTTTGGAATCAATAAAACTTGGGATTTTTCTTCGGCAATCTTCAACTTCAGCGTTGCACATCGCTCCTGAAAGAGGTCGCAGGATTCTTGGCAGTTTCTCTGCAATTGCTCTCTAGTGGGGCCTTGTACTATTCGTGCCGTGTCATCGGCATATGCAACTATTTTCGTGTGACTTGGCCACGGCTGTGTAAGTATACTATTGTACGTTAAGTTCCATAGGAAGGGTCCCGCGCAGGAACCCTGCGGACATCCCCTTGTTTGATTATTTTGTAGTATGCCACTATTATGCTGCAGAATTAGTTTTCGTTCTGCGAGATAGTTCTCCAGTGTCCGACAGATATTCCGTGGACAGCGTGAGTTCCTTAGTGCCCGTAGGATTTCCGGCCACCACAACGTGTCAAAGGCACTTTTGAGATCGACTGAGATGAACGCGGTGTGATGACCGGACAATCTGTTTTGTAGGAGACATTCTTTAACCTTCATGAGAGCATGGACGGTGGATCTGCCTGTGCGGAACCCATATTGATCCTCGCTCAGGTAATTACTAGAGTGCAAGTGATGTCGGAGCCTGTTCACTAGCAACTTTTCAAATGTCTTACCAAGCGCTGATAGTAAGCACATTGGTCTGTAGGCATCCGCTCTTCTCGGATCCTTGTTCTTTTTAAGGAATAGAATTTTTAAGGAATGCTTTTTAGATAACATGCTCAACATGTATCCTCGAAGCTAGCTTGCTGTTAAAGATGCAGTATAAGTAATTTGAAAAACCATTAAAGTATTTCTTCCGCCTACTTAACATGCGTTCGTAGTGTAGTGGTCAGCAAGCTGGGCGCGTATTCCTGAAGTCCGTGGTTCGATCCCCGACGAGAGCGTTGCTCATTTTTCGTCTTTACTGCTTCGAAATAACCTAATATCACTACAAAGGAAGCGAAAAAAATATTGCAATCATAGAAATTAACATCGCGCACGATATGTTAATTAATGTTATTATTGTACCATACAGCGTAATGTTATTTTCGTTAATTGCAATACAACTGATAACATTCATAAAAAGTAGATAAACTGGACATATTAGAAATTAAATTTATTTAGTTTATGAAAATTAATATGTTATTAAAAAGCAAAGTAAAACTTTGTCACTAAGAAGTGCGTTTATTGTTTTGATATTGCTGTGTTTGATATTGTTTTACTATATCTGTTAACTCTGAGATTCTGCTATACGCTACGGTACATGGAAAATAAAATAATGGAGTTATGATTTCCTCAATTACAGCACGTGTTTTACAACCACTTTTATTCTTGTCCCTCGCTAGTTTCCAACGCATGATCGTGTCTACACTTTTTATTTCGTCAAGATAGGATTTTGCCTATCAATGGAAAATAATACAAAGTTGAAAAAGTGTAAAATAGAAGACAAATGCAGAAAAGCTTTTAAGTACTTTTATTTGAAATTTATTAATTCAGGATTATATATCCATTTTCAGGAAACATATTATTTAAGTTTTATACATCTTTCGGAACTTTTTTTTATAGCATATTATATCCGTCGTAATTGATGAAATTCGACCTAAATTTTTACGGCTGCTTTTATACGAAATTTAAAGAATTACTTAACTATCGATTGCGTCGTGGTGAAGTTAAGCTTACTTAAGTATAAGACTACACGTGTTAAAATTTCTGGTTCTTCAAACGCCTTTATGCGCTTTGAATTCCGTCTTTTCACTTATTATAAGAACGTGAAGATTCACGACTCAAGCAAGAGATAAAAACTGAGCTAAAAGTTTGTTTCAAAGATAAGATTATTGGTAGTGGTGTTAGTTTAAGAGTCGTAGAATTTCAAATACTTAATTATAAAAAATGATTAAAAATAACTTAGAAAAGTGTAGAAGTGATACAGAAAGTTAAAGTAAGAGATTTTGTAATCGAATGTGTATTATGAAATGGCACTTTGAGGTGGTATAGGTTGTTGTTGAGCGGTAGATAAAAGTAAGCGTAAATCGTCCTTCCTCGTGCGAATTTTCATCGGTCATTGAATTTCTATCGATGAGCCTTGTTATACAAAAGCACAGCTTGCTGATCATGCATTTTGCCAATAAGCTGCAGCTGAAATGGAGCAGCTGTATAAATAAAATTTAATTTTTATATGTGTAACGTGTATACAAGCTAGTTTCCCTTAGAAAGACCTCCACGAAAGCATCCCTCCCCTTAGGCAGATAGCCCTCGAGGCTTTGTCATAATCACAGACACATACATTAATTTTTATAAGGAAATTACATTTAACAGTAGTAAATAAATGCTTTTGCTATTACTTTTATATTATACCAAAGAAGTTTATTTTGCAAGAATGAAGCAAACTTCAAGAAAGCGAATAAAGGCTTTTTTTGTGTGTGAAAAGATTTCGACGAAGAGTGTGAGGATAGGGACAGAAATTTACAGCTAAGTATTTAATAGATTTAACAAATAGGATTCTAAATTAATTCGTATTCATTGACGTAAGCAGAAATATTTGCTTAATAGATTTCATTAATTAAGTGTATAATGAAGGGAGCAAATTCCCTTGACTTTAGACTTTTGATAAATTCCGCTCTCGAAATTAATTCATTAAACAGGAGTCAGCAAAGGTGAATTAAATGCTTGAAGCTCCGATAACGAAAAGAGAGAATTTAGACTTTTGTGAAGAGAATTGGTCGTGACACGAGAAAGATATCGGTCGTTTCTTGAGATTAAATTTAATTTTTTTTAATTAAACGATTATTTACGCTTTTTTGATTATAAAATGACTTATAATTCATTCTAGTTGCGCGAAGAAGCCAGTTAAAGGAGTACTTTTAAACTGGAAAAGGCAACGGTTTTTATTGCAACCATTTAAATGAATTTTTTAATATTTATCCGCACTTAGTTATGAGAAAATCTTTATCTTTAGCTGCAGCGTTTTCAGATTTCTCTCTGTAAGTTTTATAATGAGTTATAATTTAATATCTCTACAAGAATATTTGTCTTTTTTACAGTGGATTTTTGCAGCCTTCTTCTATATTTCCTTTAATAAATATTCGCAAAATAGAAAGATTATTTAAATTTTCTAGAACCTGCGTGCCACGGACTCACGGTGCTGATACATGTTTTAGTTAATTGATACAAATTAATTTATAAGAGAGCTTTTATTCGCAAAATATTGAGAACAGCTCTCCCTGAACGGCTTAGTGCAGAATTCAGTTTTGGACATTTAAAAAATATTTCAGGGTATTCTGCCCATTGTGTTCAAATTTACTGTCAGATTTGAGAGTAAATCTTTTTTAAGTTTTTCATAAAATAGATTTAATATAATACAAACACAAAAAGAAAGAAACGAAAATGTTGACAAGTATGAAAATTTAACTGCAAAAAACCTAATCTTGTTCCCAAGACTTAATAACAAATAGAAAGGTTCAAAATCCTCTTTTAAACATAGCAAAAAGTATTCAAATGAAAATTTCTCACTGTAAAGTTATTTAGAGTAGTCTGTATACCTTTAGACCAACGGCTCTGGACCGGTGGTACGCAAGAGAAAAAAAAGTGGTACCTAAAAGAGACAAAGTATTTTTAACCATTAAATTAAAAAATATCGTGAAGAAAAAGAACATTTGATAGAAATTTCCTCTGATCGAACTGTAACTGAAGATTTCAAAAATACCAAACTCGTTAACTTTTGGCTGAACGGAAAAAAGAATTTAAAGGCATTACAAAAAAAAAAAAAAAAAAAAAAAAAAAAACTATTAAATTTTTATTGCCTTTCTGCAATTTGTTATTTTGCATAACCTATTTTTGTGAACAAAGATTTTTCTTCCATGTCATATTTGAAAAATAAATGCAGAAAAAAATTAGAAGTGTTCCTAATTTACGGTAAACTAAATGAAATAAGACTAAACATAAAGAAACAAATATCTATTAAACAGGTCCGAATTTCCCATTAAGTTTATAATTAAAGTATTATAACTTAAATTTTGATAATTAAAATGGTAACCAATTTTTTTTGCAATTGTGCAAATGGCAATTTCTATTAAGAAATTGAAAAATAATGATTGTAAAATGTAGTTGGGTGGTACAAAAGTGCTTCAATTTTTGTTTAGATGGTATCCGTTAGTCAAAAGGTTTAGAACCGATGCTTTATACATTAACTTCCAGGTTCTTAAACAGAAACGTTCGATTGACGGCATAGGAAAAGAACCTTCATAATTTTGCGTCTAACAACAGGAGAGACAAAATAAAAGTAGTTTTGGGAAGTTTTACGTATAAGCTTTGAAATACAATAATAAAAATGCTTCAAAAATATAATCAAAATTGACTATTTAAACGTAGTCGGATACCTTAAAATTTCTCCTAATTCTCGATAATGCTACAGGATATGGTGTTGAGGTCCTCTCAACATTGCATCCAAATGTAGAGGTTTTATTCCTTCCACTGAGCACCACTTCCTTAATCCAACCAATGGATAAAGGAATCATAAAATCATTAAATTCTGTTCCGATAAGCATCTTTACATCGCTGCATGTAAAGCATTATAAGAAGACTACACATTAATGGCATTTTGGAAGAAATTTAACACAAGGCACTGCACAGAAGGGATTAAACTCGAATGAGAACAAGTGAATTCATCAACAATGAATACTTGTTGCATCAGCTCTGATCATAAGCTGTCCGTAATTTTATAGGTTCGTAATTTTCCATCGACTGAAACTAAATCCAAGGAAATCGTACAAATTCCAAAAGCAATAGGTGGATAAACACTTTCAGATATGGAAGAAGGAGAAATCAAAGAATTAGTCGAGAATAAAGATAGTAAAACGACAAATGAAGAACTGTATGATCTTATAAAACCAGCAGATCGTAAAAGCAGCAATAACGAAGAAGATAAAGAGCTTTACAATACAAAAAGTTAAGCGAATCTTTAAAAATGGCACAAGAACAGTTTGATTTTGCAATGAAGAAGAGTCTAATAAAGAAAGAAGAAGGTACTTTATGAGAGGTATTGAAAAATTTTGCACTCCTTACCTCAAAATGTTTAATGAGTTGTAGCCCAAGCAAAAGACACCAGCTATATAAAATACAATAATATCATATGCCTAGTCATTAAGAAGCAGTCATTAAGAAGCAACAGAATAATTTTAATTAACATTTATTTCCTTTTTCCCTTTTAATTACGATAATATTTAGATTTGTATTAAATTATGCATGCTTTCTTAATCCGAACTCTAAAAGATCAACTCAGTTACAAGGCTGGAATCAATACTGGACTGCTTTCGAGCAGGAAAAAAATTCAAAGTCGCATTAAATTACATTATGTATTTTATAAATGTAAACTAAAACAATTACCTGATATTTTCCTGGCCCTTGTATGCAACGTTCATGTAAACTTTATTTATTTCTTTTTTTAGTTTAGAATAAATCTATTAAAAATAACTCAATAATAACTGAGAACAATAACATTCAAGATTTTGTCATCTTGTGTGGCTTTTTGCAGCTATCAAAATTAAATGTGCCCTGTCAGGTAAATAAGGTTCAGTAACTTTGGTATAGTTGTTAGCGACACTGGCTGTCGTACCCATGATCCCAAGTTCAAATCCCAGAGAAAGGGTCGATGTTTGTAAGCATATAACGTCAGTGTGGCATGGTGACCCTCAAAATACTGACGATCCGAAAACGCTCTCAAATGATTTGGTGGAAGGGGAAGAGAGATGGGAGACCATCAGATCAAAGAACGTGCATGTAAAGAAAGAAAGCTTCCGTAAACGCAATGCAAACCAGTTCGATTACTGCGCGTTAAATCATGGAGAGACAAATTGCTGTCGCCAAAACGTCATATGTACAGGAAATTGAGGAATAAGTTACAAAACATAAGAACTTAAAGAATTAGTTCTTAAAAAAACTTTTCGAGATTATTTAAACTCAGATTTTCATAGTTTTTTTAATTAAAAATAAATAATCAATTAATTATCTACTTGCAAAGATCACTGATGTGATTTAAATTGATACAACTTGAAAACAAATACTGTCATAGAAGTTTGAATTGTGGATAAACGTGACCATCGACCTTATTGATTTTTTGCTTTATATTTTTGCTTTGCATTTTAATATGTCAACATTTCTTTAACATATCAAAAAATGCTTAACGATCCCTTAGTAAGTACGCGAATCAGTGTTAAAGTTGAAGGCGATATTTGAAACATCACTTGGGTTAAAAAAACGCACTCAACTTCAGCTCTTTTTGAAATACTTTATTTTATTCGTGTCGCGATTAAAATGCTTGAGAGAAAAAAAGAAAATATACATTATAAAAACAGAAGTCTTTCACTAGCTGAAAACTTAGAGAACTCTTTTTATTATTTTTATTAAGTGGCACGGAATCTTAAAATTTGACTTATACACGGTTTGTGCATATAATTTAATTTTTGCTTTCGCTTGAAATTTACGCAGAGATGCGAATTAATACCTCCCACCAAATGTTTACTTTTTCAGCTACACGGTTATAATGCTTATTAATTTTTTCATCTAAAACTCGAAACGTAGATATTTTAATCGTGTGTCCAAAAAATACAAATTCAAAAGCACTTCCAATTTGCAAGTTCTGTTGATAGTAAGCAAGAAAAAAAACCTTATTTGACTTCTTATCATAAATAAGTTTAAAAAAAACTACATTTTGAATTTTTTAAAAGGTTTAATATTTATCCAGCTTAAGAAAAAAAGTTTTAATGCTTAAACTTCTTGTGTTTTCCATTTCCTATAAGAATAAAATAAATTGAAAAGTCTTGTACTTTGCAAAGAATTTTATACCGCAAAAGTAAAAAAAAAATTAGTTTTCATTTCTTCTTATTTTTTAATAGCTCTTTATTCAAAAAGAGCTATTCTCGTAACTCAACAAGTGCGGAAAGTTTTTAATACCTAATATCCCAGGTTTTAAGACATTATCAATTCGAATATTGGTTAAAATATTCAGTTATTTGTCCACTTTATTATATTAACGTAAGTTTAAACTCAGATGCAGCATATTTCCTATAGTGCTGGAAAATAATTAGTTATAAACAAAGCCGTTTTTAATTAAAATTAATCATTTAACCATAAATTTATCTCAGATATTTGGTTAAGAACTGTTAAAAACCTTATATTGATAAAAGTAATTTCAGCAAACCAGAAACTTTTATTACTGAAACACGTATAATAAAATCTTAAAATCAATTTTAATGTAAAATTATAAGCAATTACGGCCTGTGTATAAAATTATTGTAATATCACACAAAGAAGGTCGTAATTTTATGTAAAGTTTTACGTACATAAAATTATGTACGTAAATTTATGTACATAAACTAATTATGTATATAAGTTTGTGTATATAAGATTAAAGATCATAAATAAATTTATGTGCTCACCGTTCGGGTTATGGGAGGGTAAAAGGTTTCAGGAAAATTTAAATAATTTTATATCAAAGCAGAGTTGAACAAAAAGTTCAAATTTTGTAAAATATTCTTAATGCTTCGATAAATTGAAAACAAAACATTTACTCGATGTTTCAAGAGAAATTGATATGTTAAATATTACATACATTTACATTCATAATGTGATTTATTTTCCTGCTTTGCATTATAATAAATTGATATGATATATGCCTGTTTTGATGATTTTATAGAAATTATAGTATAAAAACTTGCTGATATTTATGTGAATATATTAGAGAAACATTTTTTCTGCGCTTAACAGACTATATTTTTTCATTACAACTCATATTCATATGTTATGATAAAAGTAATGAATTATTTTACCTTTTTCTGAACAATGGATTTGACCAAAAATCAATCAAATTTGGTTTTATATTTTATTAGAACTGTAGAGCTCGTATTGTAAAATAATTTATTCTGCAATTTTACTTTAACCCACAATAAAATTCCAGCTACTTTTAAATAATTTAGCTACGCCACCTGAATACACTTTATTTTAATTTGCTTTGATTTATAAAAATCTCGAAACATGCATTATATTTTACAGTATACAATTACAAGAGGGAAAATTATTTTCCTGTATGAAAATGTTGTATAATATAAGGTAATCCAAACTGTTTACAGTCGAAAACATTGTGGAAGAAAACAACGCAAAGCGAAAGCGTCCTGGTAGAAAATATCATGGGATAAAATAACGCAAAAAGAAAACATCACAGTTCTAAAACGTCGTGGTACAAAATATCGTCTTCGAAAATAAAGCGGTTCAAAATTTTTGCAGTTTAAAAACATCGTCGTCGAAAATATCGTGGTAAAAAGTAAAGTACCTACAAATCAGACATGCGTTTTTCAGGCTTTAATAATATTAAATTTTACTGATAATTTTCCAGGCTTTAATAATTGTAAATTTACTGGTAATTTTTCACGAAAAGTATAATCTAGAAAAGAATAGAAATGAAAGATGAGTAACTATATGACCTTATTTATAAAAAATTGCTAAATAAATTATGAGATTATTTTCTTCACTTTTGTTAATCTGACACTTATAATGAAAATTATTTCTTGCTTTGTTTAAATTTTTTGTTAAATTTTTTAAAAAATTTATTAGTTAATATAAAATATCCTTCTTTCCATCTTGTGCTCACAAAGTTTTATACGAATATCCATTTACAATTATTAAAGCCTCAAAAACGCATGTCTGCGATGGTTTGTAGGTACTTTTTTTTAACCATGATAACGACGTTTTAAAACTACGATGCTTTATTTTCTCCCACGATGTTTTCGCCTTGCATTGTTTGTTTTCTCCGCAACATTTTTGTCCGCGACGTTTTTGTTGGCGGACACCATCCAAACACCGCGAGTGAGTTCACTGACATTCACTGAGTTTTATTTAGCAGTATTTCAATTTAAAATCAGAACATAATGAAGGGAAAAACCTCAATAATGTTATACCTCAAAGTCGAAGAATAAGAAGCTTTATGTAAGCTATAGCTTAAAGTTATAAGAACTTAGATCTGTAAGCTAAACATGATTTCTAGAGAAAAATATACATCTAGTAGTTAAATGCGAACAGAATTCTTTTACAGGTTTGCACAAAACATTTTGATTCTCAATCACGGAAGCGCTGTTGAATATTGCAGAGAAAACTTTTAATCTAGGAAGCAATAAATAGCTGAAATCAATAGCGTCTTTGGCCTATTTCCGAGCAATGGGTGTCGAATAATCAACTCAATCTACTGATCATTACACTCCAGAAGAACATGGAAGGAATTTCATGTTCTCTTTCTTTAAAGTTAAAAAAACAGGCTGAGTGATACTTAATCAAGGAATCCTAGTTCGATAATGTATTACATTTCACTATTTTTAGGTCGTGCGCTTCCTGAAAAAAGCGGAGAATTTGGAAATAATAAACCCTTGAATAATTAGCTTCCGTTTTCCCAAAAGGTGAAATTATGTCTTTCAAATAACTGATCGATGTTTTTAATGTTACATCAGAAGATCTCACGAAAGGAATTCATTTTAGTTTCTTACAATGTGATAAAACAATTTGAACTAAATATGTAAGATTTCATTAATTTCAACTTGCCTTGTGGGTTTGGTTAGAATAATTCGAGGAATCAAGTTTAAAGGACGTGCAGGAAAAGAATGTGCATAATTTGATATGTCACACAAAGATGTCACGTGGTATCCACATGAGACGCGTTTAAAAATAGCAACAATGGTAGTTCTCTGAATAATTTATGCTTTGTAGCGAACGTCAAGGATCCCTCTTTAAAACACAAGCCAGTATTTTGCAACATAACGAGTATAATGTAACTTCAGATAGAGTAAGTAGCTACATTTTTTTCTGTTCAATGGATAAAACCATTTTGTGGCGAACATAAGAGGGATGTTTTAATATGTTTGTTTCTTTTATATAAGGTAATGTTTGCAGAAAAAACTTTATTTCAGGAGTATTATAACCTGGTAAAAATAATGCCCCAGCTTAAAAACACCTTGTATACTCAAGATTAAAATAAGGTTTTATACCGGGGAAACAATTTTTAATTGCAGTGCATTACCATACTTAAATAGCTTAATGTTTCTTCTGATAACTGCTTCTAAACATGGCTGAATTTAAAAGTAAATGTAGAAAGCATAGCGTTGATTATACTAAATTTGGCTTGATTCCATTATTGTCGAACAAACACTTGCCTGCCCATGTGGCTTTTATGCAAAAAAGTTTTAAGCAATGTCCGTATAAAACCATTCAAGCTGGTTGATAATATGAGATGGTGTCACTCTGATGAAATAGGTAATATTTTAAATACTTTCAAATACTGAAAGAAAGATTTCAGAAGAGACCCACAGCAGGCGCTACGTTCGCTACGACTTTCAGAAAAGGACGATTTGCAGGCGCCTTACAATATCTCACTACAAATCGCAAAACGTGGAAAGCCGCATGCTATTGGAGAACAGCGAATTTTTCCAGCTGTTGGCTTTAGAAACTCAAAACCTGCATATTACATACCCAAAAGAATTCCTTTGAGCAACATTACAACTCAAAGACATATTAATGAAATTAATCATGATGTTGAAAGCTTCCTGTATCTGCAAATGACCCATTTCTCGATACATTTCGACGAATCAGCTTTACATGGTAATGAATCACTATTATTGACATATGTTCGTTACATTATGGCCCAGGAAATCCACAAAATTGTCTCTTCTTGAGAACCTTTGATCACAGGCACTAAAAACAAATCATTACTAAATTTTTTGAGAGATTGTTTCATCGAAAAGTGATCCTCTGATCAAATATAATGTCAGCAGTAGCAGATGTCTGTTCAATTGAGAACACGTGTTGCGTTTGAGCGCTATCGTGGTTTTATAAGCCATTTTAAAACAAAGTGTACTCAGGGCATTTGCAATTCACAGCTTTATCCATCGACAATATTTACTTGCTAAACGTCTGAGTAGTGGACTGCTTCAATCTCTTCAATTCGCCCTAAACGTAGTAAACCGAATTAGAAGCAACGCGTTGAATTCTAGGTTATTTGCGCACCTAATATGAAGAAAATGACGATAACTTCCATCGATTACCCCTTCACTCGTCGATTCTTTCATAGATTACTTCTCAAGTAAGTTGGCTGTCAAAAGGCTTATGTAAGACTCCTTTAGAGATTTTGGATTCTAAAACTCACAGTTGAAAAGAAAATTTTATCAAATGAAATCCTTATTTAATAGATTTATATAATTGATTTATTTACTAAATTTAATGACCCTAATTTGGAAATGCAAGGTGACAATCTAAATTTAATAAAACTCAAGTCCATCACTGCCACATTTCTTGCCAGAATTAGCCTTATATAGCAAAACATTAGACGGCGGAAATTTTCCCGTTTTTGTCGTAGACAAAGTGCCAATATATGAAGTTTCGGCCTACGTTCAACACTTAAATGCCTTTCACATGAACTTTAAAAGCTGATTGTTGTTTGGAATACGGAAATACCACAGTGTATTATCAATCCATACTATCACATTGAGGAATCGGATGATATAAGAAGAACGGACTGGAATGCGCATTAATGAAGAACGTAAGAGGTATCAACAATTCTGGCTTCAGAAAGATGTACCTGTCACTAATCCTGTATTATGGACTATCGCAAGAAAGCTTTTGATAACTTTCTCATCATTAGATCTCGTGTACTTCGTGGAAAGAGGCTTCAGCGTGGTATCTATTTTTTTTTTTTTTGAAATAATTAGCCCTGGAGATTTAAGGTTAAGCCCGACTAATTTGAAATTAAAATATTAAAGATTTCCGATTAAAGCATCAAGTTCATCTCCTTTCATTTTACACATCAGCACAAAACACGCTTTTGACGTTGATTACTTCGTAAAACTTCAGTATTAGCGCAGCGTTCTAAAACCACTGAAGTAAAATTTCACTTGACAGCTGTCACTGTCAGGTAAATGTCGCACTTTTTACGTGACATGTCCATACATTTTGCTTTCACGTGAGTGTTTGGAAGTGCCTCTTATGAAACTTAGACACTCGGTTTCACTCTGTTTTCAAGCGCTGGAATATAAATATCACACTACCTGACTAGTTTTGGAAAGACCCCTAGGATTAAGGAAAAAAAAAAAAAAAAAAAAACGTCAAGTGGCCAACGGCACGAAAACGTTTGGGAACCTCTGCTCTAAATGGACATCAGTTAGCTACGATCTTAAATGATTTTACAGCGTGCATGGTCACACGAGATTGAGTATTCAGTTGCATTTTCCCATATTTCACGGGCATTCCTTTTGAAACGAAAATAAGATTTAATAATATCATATTCTCCCAATTCGATTATTATTTTCGTCTAAAGTTCCGTGGATGCTTTTGTAATATTGATCAGATATGGTGCAAGAGCTAGTTACATTTAAAAAATATTCTCTTTAAAATCTGAAAAATCTATCCACGAATTCTTCAATTAAGGAATACAATAGTCGTACCTCGTAATCGAAGTTGTTTACGTGTTTTTTCGCTAGGTTTTCAAGTTCACACTTCTTCTCGTTTAAGATTTTTGATGCAATAGTTCTTCAAATGCATCCGAGCGAGAGAGTAAATTTTTGGACAGTAAAGTCATCCCATAACTAGTTGACACGTTAGAAATTTTATGCTCAGACGCTATTGTTCTGAGAAGTTTCAGATAAATTAAGCTTCTGAAAACAATGAGATGTCCAGTCTATAAAAGGTACCAAAGGAGGAATTCTGTGAGTTCTTACAAAAATGTTAGGAATGCTGGAGTAACCGTCTTTTGTTCTGATGCATGTTACTTCGAAGCTAATTATGTAATAATTTTTTACGTTTTAAATAAAACTGCCTTACAAATATTTTTACCAGTATTCGTTGACTTTATCTTATAATAAAATTCTAATTAACTGTAATTATTTCGAAAAGTAGTATTATACTAATCGAATATTGTATTTATGGTTTAATGACTCGTATATTATTTTTAGTATCTTTTCTGTCATCTTAATTCGAGATGCTCACGCGATTCAAGTGATTTCTGAGCTCAGAAATTGAAACTTAAAAATTTTAAATAAAGATACAACCTAAAATTAAAGCTACAATAAAAAATGCTATGACGTTTTGAAGGTCCGAAAGAAAGATTTGCACAAAACAATCAAAGAATCAATGAAATTATACCAAACGTGCATAATTCTCTTAGATCGCGAACTGATTAATCATATTTATTCTAATTCCCGGCAGGTTAACTGCATTACCCTTTACCGCTTTCTAGCGTTTCAGAGAAAAAATAGAATTTATAGAGAAAGCTCTGGCCCGTAATTAATAAATACCGAAAAACCTTTCCAGGAATTCATTTACCCGTAAAATTGATTTTGATTAAAATCTTGAGTTGACAGCTTAACCTGTCATAAATGGAAAGTACTTAGCCAGAAGGTAATTCTTTTTTAAACCTACTTTAGTTTATTAAAACGCTTAGAAGCGAAGTCTTCATTGATTAGAGATTGGGTTCATTGATATTTCCTATTCTGTTATTTTTCACAAATTGCTGCTTTCATTAATAACTTCGATTATGGAATAAAAATTGCATGTTGATTTGTTACAGTTTACCCGATCCAAACTGTTTAGCAGTAAGGGTGTGGTCATATAATAAAAGCTTTATGGTGCTGACATATTTTTTGTTATAGTCATATTTATTTAGCTTGACTACATGAAGGATGAAAATTGACGTTTCCTTCAGGACTACATATGAGCAATATAGTCCCATTTATCTGATGGAATTACATGATTTAAAAATCAGTATCATAAAATTTAAACGGAAGCGTCTTGCAAATAATACCAAGAAATCTGAAGGTAATGTGGGACTTAAATGCAAAAGCTAAAGTTTTGTTTTAGATCGACAGCGGGGTTTATTCTCCAAGGACAAGAATTAGACTATGTACAAGAATAAGGTGGTGTATTGGAAGCTGTTAATTTGGGTGCAACAAAAATATTTGACCTAAAAAAGCTTGCGTAGCACATAAAGACTTGAAGATCTTACGTAAACTGTAAATAAGTCACTCAATACCTACTGATTAAAAATTCTGTTTCATGCCTTTATTATGTAACTAATTATCGAGAGGAAGATTTTAACAAGTTTCTAGAACACCATAATCATGGGCTTGATAGCAAAGCCTCACTAGGGCCTGATTATTGCATAGGGTCAAAACTCTTAGCTTCAGGTTTTAGGGAGCTTCAAAAGAACACTAAATCTTCAAATAAACTTGTTGTAAAGCAAAATGAGCAATGGGAAGTTAATGAAACTACTCTACCAAAATATTCAGACTCTCTCAGCCTATTCTTGCTCATCATAAAAGTTAACAAGTGGTTGGCTCTCCAACAGAGAGCATTAATGTTTTAGAAAAAAAAGATGATAAAAATGTTGGAGATTTAATTTTCTTTTCTATTTACCATGGGCGAAAAATTAACGCCATGAAGATCTGTCATTCAAGCGCAAGCATAGTGGATAATGAGTGATGATCTATTATAGTGGATAATGAGTGCGTTCTGTAAGATTTTGCCTCATTGCTGTTGAGAATACTTCAGCACCCTTTAATGCATAATTCGAAGTTTTCCTAAAGGAGCTTACGAGCTTCTATATTCTCGGTTTCTGTGACATACAGATGGTTTCCATGCCAAATTATCTAAGACTATTGAAAGGTCCTAGTTTTGTTCCGAGCTGTGATCTGGTGTGAAAGCTTGAAGTTTACAGTAATAGTTCCAGAATAGATGACTAGCCGAGTGCTCAAATCTAGTATGTACTTAAAGACATATGTACTTAAAGACAGAACAGTAAACACTGTGTTGTGTTATGAATATCTTCTATCTTAGACTCTACTTAAAGATGCAACAACAGTGTATGTATTTTCATATTAAATTGTAATTTCCTATTACTTTATTTATTCAGTATGACAGTAGAATATTAACAACTCTTCAAGGGCCCCGTAACCGTGCCCATGTTGTGAACTCTCTTTTTTTTCTAGTAATAGAACATTAAATTTGCCGTGTCCACGGAGTTGTGTTACCGTGTGATGGTCCTCTTTGGCATCTCCCTGCTGGGTTGGCACTCAATTCCGTATGGGTATACCCAGATATATCCGGGGCGGAAGCCAGCTCTGCGGTTTAAACTCTACTTAAAGACTCTAAAAGGCTAAAATACATTTTCGACGCAAATCTAAATTGACAACCGATAAGAGTTTCCTTTTAAAAGTTGTTTTATTTTCCTCCTTATAATATAAAGATTAATCTTCAAAACTATGACATTACACAGTAGTAAATTTCTTCCTCATTTGTATTTGCATTATTTGAAATTTTTATTTTAAATTACAGTATTTTTGTAAGCCACGGCAATTATCTGGCAGATAAAACGCAGTTTTACTTTCAGTGTCGAAAATATTTGATTATTTAACTAAAATATTTCACTTTACTTTTAATCTAAAGTAATGCTTCATCAAAAGTTTTAATATCATGAGGTGCATGCATATATTGTCTCTTCAAAAAAGAGGATTGAAAAGAAGAATTACAGCGAAAATTAATTTCATAATGAAATTATCGAAAAAACATTCTAAGGAAAGGAAAAAAGCTATACAAAAATGGAATTACCTAACTATAACAAAATCTGCAATGCGAGCACCTCTTGATCTATCACGCTAATGATTAAGTTTTCGTGGTCAAGATCTGGAGTATCCCAACAAATCATCCGAATGGTGCATAAAAAAGGGGAAATTCGAACTCTTAGGAATAACTTCCATTTGAATTTGATTCCATCTACTCACATCGACTACACTGATGCCTCGCAAATGAGTTTGAACAGAGTATGAACACATGCTACCATTTGACAGAGGATTTGCAACCGATTTAATAGTAGCAAGGTGGTCGAATAACTAAACATTCTGATCAGAGCGATACGCCATTCAACGATTTAGTAGGAATGATTTATCCATCGTTAAGTATAACATTAAGAATGAAGCGGTTTATCTAAGGAGACAATATAGAGTGAATAAAGAGCGATCTTCAGAGCTACTTTCGCAGCATTTGATTTCTCAATTTCAACGATATGACGCGTAACGGGGACAATACCGGCTTCATGAACCATTGATAAAAGAACGGGGTCTGCGCTTATGACGCCCACTGCGTCTACAACTCCTCACCTGTGGTCACCAACAAGAGACTTTGCAGAAATGCCAGGCTTATCCGTCTTAGAAAAATCACTGGGGAAAGTAGAATTGTCATCAGCGATGTGGTTTCGATTTGAACTGAGTCAGGATAACCGACAAAGAGGTGTCGAGACACATTCATGACAACGGTATGTACTAACCTGACAGTAATCCAGGCAACCAGACAGCAAAAAGTTATGGTCTGGGGTGCAATTTCATTTTACTGTCGGACTACTTTGGTTGTCATCAATGATACCATTGCAGCACAACCGGTACATCACCGATATTCTATGTCTCGTTGTGTTGCCTTTCCTTTCGAAGCAGCTCGAGTTTGCATTTCAAGAGGAACGCTCGGACACATATAGTAATCATTTCTATTAATTGCTTTCGTGCTTTCATACACAACCTTGGCTGTCTAAATCGCCAAATCTCTCTCTTTCCCCAATGAAGCAGGTTTGAGTCTGATGAGCAAGCGCCTCCTACCGTCCCAATGAGACGCAAATCTAAATTGACAACCGATAAGAGTTTGACAAATAATTTTGCCGAGGTTCTGTCATTTCTGGGGCTCACTGACTCCTGGATAACTACTTGCATAAAGATAAAAGGTAGACCAACACATTATTTTATTCACTACACATAGCTGTATCTCCTGAATAAAATATTAAGCTCACTTAATATATTAATTATTTCGTTTTCTATGTTTATACATCACATGTGCAGAATTTCGTGGCATCAATTAATTATAACTGTGAATGAATGCATAATGCTTATCAATAATTAACTAATAATTATGAATAAACTTAATAATTATATAACGAACTAAATTTCATATTTCATCTGATCTATAAAATGTTTCGTCTGATTGACTACTGGTTCATGTCCTACACTTTTCGCCCAGCTGAAAGTTCACATTTAAGCTACATTTAACCTCAGACTGACCCTGTGACGTTTTAAAAATTCTTTGCTTTTCAAGGAAGAATGATACAAGATTGCATTTCGTTAAGGAGTGCTTTATGTTCCATTGCTCTAAAGACATTTTTATTCCTTATTACAAAGAGATACCACACCTGTATGCGTCGAAATAGTAGAATTGCTCCTTGAAAGCAGAGCTAATTTAATTTTTGTTTGCTTTAGTTTCAAAGTTTTTATATTTAGGGAAAAGAATATATTTCCTTGTACACCACATACACCACAGAGTATCACACGAGGCTTATAAATACTTAAGTTAAAAAAACACATCAACTTTAAATTATACAATTAATTCAGACATCTTTGACTAAAAGGAAAACACACACCAAATAAATATGCAAAAAAATCATTTACAACTTTCAAAATAAACATCGATAAAGTCATTCAAGGTATGATAAGCCAAGGTAGAGAAACAAAATCGCGGTTTTTTTTTCACCGAAAAAAAATTTCGGTGGCCAATTAATTCCAATTAATTTTGGTCTACATTTCAGTGAATGTTTTGCATAATTAAGCAAAGGGCTATCAAAAGGTAGGTGGAAAACACTTTGCTGACTGCAAAGTAACACAAATTGGAAGACGTCAGCTTAACTCTTTGAAGATAAACATTAAACTTGCCATGTACAGACAGAAATGCGTAACATTCAAATTGAGCAATAAATTCTTATTTTTCAGTCTTTCAAATATAATCGGAAAGAACGGTCTTCTAATATTTCCCTTATGAGAACAGAAATAATTATAATTCCATTGTTCAATAATTTTAGTTTTGAATATTTTTAAAAATACAATTTGGGGATATTTACTTCAACACTTCAACATTAATATATTTTTTAGCTGCATTCTTAGCAAGCCAGTCAGCACTCCCGTTCCATAAATTTCCATAAATTTCGGTGTGACCATGAACAAATGTAAAAGCTCTGAAATACTCTTCTCCAGTAAATCTCCGAAAGGCTGCTGTATATTGAGAATAATATAATTACATGATGAGATATTTTTTAGGGATTCAAAGGCAGAGAGAGAATCCGTGGTGTGTATCCCCTCACATTGGTGTATATTTCTTCAACTTAAATTACATTTAATTTCTCTTGCATTTAACTCATGCATTTTGTAGAGATATTAGGTTATTTTGAAGCACGAGACCTGTAAAATGAGCAGTGCCCTAGCCGAGACTCGCACATAATCTTCTCGAATACGCGACGAGTGTGCTACCGTTATACCGTTACACCACGAAGACATGCGAGAAGGAGGGAGAAAATACCTTATTATGTTATGAAGCGAACCAGTTGCTTTTATCCACAAACGGACACTTTCCTTTTACTAAAAAAGTATATTATAGCTTTCAAAGCTTTGTAATTATAAAATAAACATCGATAAAGTCATTATCGAAATAAAGTAGAATAAAAAATTAGGACTGGCTAAAATATTTCGTACAGTTTGAAAGAAAGTGTTTTTTTATTTCTGAGAAACAAACAAACGGAAAATTATAATCAAATTTGGAATGAATCTCTCTGGATTGGTAATAAAATTCTTTAAATCTAGATTATTCATTAAATCGGAAGCCACTATCATGATCATAAAATTATCCAGTTGAATACAGGAATTATGCTTAACAATTTTATGAAAATTTCAGTAAATGTATAAATGCAAACTTTTATTGCAGTATATAACGACTGAATTTTCAAAAATTTATTTTATGAAATTATAGGATTGCAATTGATCTAGTAATGCTACTTAAATCTTATAACAGTAACAGGCACGAAGCGACTTATAGTTGTGTCTAAGAACAACTATAAAGTCTTCATACAGTTAAAATAACTTTCTTATATAAATATAATTTAGGACTTAAGTGCACGATCTTGCAGTATAATGACTACAACTCATGAAGATCAATAGAATTGCCCAGATTAACTTAAACGTTGAATTGTAGTGAAAGACTACACAATTAAATACTGTTATATTAACAACATAAATTCATACTTAATAATTACAAATGAACACCATATTTGTGAAATAACTAGAAAACAAGTTCATTCTGTATTATGCGGTAGGTAACTGTGTGTATAAGTCACTTAACTGAACATATCAATCAATATTTTAACAATAACATACTAAGTATTGGGGCAGTCATAGTGAAACATAAAAACAAAATATGTAAACAAATCAATAATTGCGTTGTGAAAATATTGTTAACCCGTTCTATGTTTAAGGTCCAGTGTAAAAGATAATTACAATAAATACAGACAGGAGAATAAAATCAACTTACGTTTATTTAAGGTAGGAAAATATTATGATTACAAACACAAAAAGAGAGTCATGACCTCACTAAACATTACAATTAAACGTGGTGGCTGGATCAATTAAAGAACTAATGTGAAAACAACAGAAAAGGATGACATACCCTTCTTTAACATATTAAGGATCCTTCATATATTTGAGTTTTGTTAGCGAAACTTATTTCTCGGAGAAAAACTTGGGATAGTATCTGAAATTAGAAAACAAAAGGGGTTAGATTGACGAGACTCCACCAAGCTATTGGTTCGGAAGCCAGGCTTCCCTCCTATTACTGCTTCCAACCAGCAGGACACAGGTCTTCCCTCCATAGGCCTTCATGACAGCGTAAATTTTAGGATTTTAGAAATATAGGTGTTGCAGCCTCTCTTCGGTGTTGGTTAATTTACGTTGCTACGTCTAAGATGAGGCTCACCTCCGAGCTGCTCGTCCAAGTTGTCATCTTATAAGTTCTCGTGAAATTTCTTTTTTCCGTCTCTCTTCTGTCGTCTCCGTCACTGTCCCCGTCTCCCAAAGCCTCTCGAAAAACACTGCGCAGCCGAGTTTTCCTGGGTGCTTGCACCAGGCTAGAGATTCATTCGGATTCTGTTTCCTGATTCTTTCAAGCTAAGAGTAAGAAGAGGAGTGGAGGCTTGACCCTTTGCGGGTCTTGCTCTCGCGGGCGCCGGCTATTGCGTCGGATTGGGAGACATTTTGAGTTGCGAAGATGTAAGGCAGTAAAAGAAAAAGTTCGGTGCGGCTTTAACTCCTGCGGGCGGCTTGCGACTCGGTCTGAGGCGAGGTTTCTCGCCGTTTTCCCGCTGATGAGAATTTGTTCGCATTGGAAAGTGCTCTACGAACAATTTGATATTACCGTTTCTTCTTGTATTTAGTGATCTTTGAATTGTCATGTTAGAGGCTTTCTAGGTAGAATTGTTCGTCATATACAGGAGAGATTGGTTACAACTAAGAAGTTTGTGCTCTACCCAAAATTTAGTTTCGCCGCTTCTTCGTGTATTTTTGGAGAACTTGAATAGTCATGTTTGAGACATTCCAGTTGAAGAAATTTGTCATGAGATACAGATTTGTTCCAGAAGGAGGTATAATGCTTCCTTTGTTCCTGACATCATTGGACGCTTCTGAAAGTGTTTTGACAGAAAAAAGATTGGACACTAAAGATCCTTTCTTTCGGAAATTGTCTCTCACTTAATGGACATATTTAAGGCGGTTCCTGAATCAATGGACGCCTCTGAAAGTGTTTTGAAAAAGAAAAACTGTTTTAGCTCATTTTCAAGTGGATTGGACACTAAAGACTCTTCAATCCAGAAAAACTGGATTGAAACTGGATCCATCTGTGAGTGATTTTTAAATTTGTCTACCTCTCTATCTTTTCAAATTACTTAAACGGAAATTATTTATTTTATATATGTAAACTACTAAATGATTAGAATATTTTGAATAATGACTAATTAATTTAAAGTCTGTAAAGGAAGGTTTAAAGATTTGTTTCACCGGCTTAATTAGTGAGCTATTGAAGGTCAAAAATAGTAAACTTACAAATTAATATGAGTATGTTAATTTTGGAATGAGATATGCGTTATTTTCCATCTTAAGGTATATTAATTTTTGTAAGCTGTAAATGCGTGTGACATGTGTTACTTTGCAGAGTAAAAATTGTTGTAGGATACTGATCAGTTATCCATTATTTAATTATATAAAATAGTCAAGAATTTAATAAATGTGTGTTTAAAATTTAATTGCATTTGTGTATTTATGTAGCCTATAATTTACTGTGGTCTGTCATGTCCCTCCATTTGTTGAGCCGGGAGGCTTTTAAGAAACATGGAGTTTAATTGAATTTGGAGTTATTGATATTTCCTTTTGCATAGGTTACTCACAACGCAAACCTATAAGTTAAATTGTACTATACCACTATACGATTGATTGATAGATATCATATACGATTGATTGATAGATTTACTATACGAATATTTATAAGAATGTCGGATTCATCTTTTGATATATTATGAATTAGATTTGTTTTGAACTATTTGATATTTGATTTGATTTTTTGTTAATTTTATCTGGCACAACCATCAGTTTAAGTTAAAGTTAAAATAGTTATAAAAACAAAAATTTTCGATATAACAATACTATACTAGAAGCTGGGTCAATAAATCTAGCGAAGCGTCAGAATTACAGTGTGGACAAAGCCGAATAATTACAACTATTAGAGATAGCAGGAGATTAACAACGTAATGCGCACACTCTGTCCCAAATCCGAAAACCTCAGTTTAAATATTCACTATCAATTTGCATTTTGGTGAAAAGGAGAAGTTATAGTAATGAATGAAATTATAATAACTGGTTGGATTAGTATAAAATTCTCTGCACAAAAAAAAATATTATTTAGGAAAAGGATCTAATACTTCACTTCGCCTCTGTTTCAGATAATTCACTTAACTTCTTTATCAATTTTATTTAAAAATTAAATATTTGAATTTCTACGTCACATTTCATTCGGAAATTCTTTTTGCTGCCTTCCATATCAGAAAGAACATTCAAAGATGCGATTTCTTCTATTTCATCTTCTTCAAATAGGACCCATTGCTCTCTTCATGTCTTTGCATTTTACCCCTAAGCTGAATAAATCAATGTCATAGATACAAACTCTGGTATTTGACAGGTCTGAGAAATTTTATTTCCTCTTTTGAGAGCATGTTTTTCTTTTTTGATAACGGATGGATTACGTTCGACTAGATTTTGCAGTAAAACTCAGATATTTTAAATCAATAACTGATCGTGTCTTATGCCACTTTTCTTTGTATCTCTGGCATGTGCAATCACATTTGTGTTATTACTTAAATTTCTATATGAGATCACGACTGAACATTTTTCAGTATTTTAATTCAAACTATCAAATTATTCCCAAATGGAGAAGTTGTAGTATTTTGTACCAATGTAGAGAGAAAAAAGCGCATTTTCTGCGTCTAATACTTAAAGCGGCGAAAATTCCTACCCTTACGAACAAAGATGGGTGCGTATTTTGAAGATTGTTACTAATTTGGTTTAATATTTCGGAGGATCAAAATTCCTAAATTTTGAATGTCATTAAGATCTTAATAAAATATTCGCCAAATCAAGAACTTTTTCTCAACTTTTATTGGAAAAATTTCTTTAAGTAGTTAAAAAATAATTCACAAAACTTATATTCATTAATTGTGGAATTCGGCTGTATTTAATCTTTCTTTCAAGGCTTTTTTAAAACTTATCTAAATCAGAAAGTATGCAAAACAAAAAGAAATATACCTGAAAAATAAACATCACTATCATCTCAAACTAGTTAGGTTTTAAATAAAATTCTATCAGTTTCGAGGATGAATTGGCGTTAGGTTCTTCCCTCCAGAAGCAAAAATAATTAGGTTTGAGCAAACTGCCAAACAAATGGCCAGACAATAAGAAACGCAAAGGGAAAATGAATGTAACGCTCATATAGAACAAAAAAGTAATCAAATAAGCAATTTATAGGAAATTAATAAATTCCGATCCATTTTATCCATTTCTGAGAATTTTGGGAGAAATTGGATTGCATTGATGCCATTAATTAGAGTATATATATTTTAGCAAATGTCAGCGGTTTCCAGGAGATCCAGTTCATGAAATGAGGAAACTTTCGTCGACAAGTTTTGCAGAATCAAAGTCAAAATTAAGATTAAGTGGCCACCTATAAATATTCATTTCACCTTCATTTATTTCTCCTTTTCAAAGATCACTGTTCTAGCGAAATTTTAATGCTCTTTAAGTTCCGCTGACACATTGATCCACACTAACACGAAAAGTTATTAATTTACAAGAATCAAGATCAGAGACAGGATTTTTAAGGCTAAAATCACGAATTTTATTGATAGGTTATAAAGAAAATTTGGCTTTCCGGAGCAAGAAACGTAGAAATTTAACTTCTCCGAGATTCGAAAGACGGAATTTTCAGCTGCCACCTGGACGTCCTAACCACTACTGTACGACAGCACATACAGAGGAATTTTTTACATCCCACCACTTAAAGGACATGTAGAAGAATACAAGGAAGGAATAATACCAGACGTTGTTGAAAAAAACCCAGTGGTGGCAAGTTGATGTTCATTGCATTTTAATTCAGGCCCCTGACTTTTAGAAGTTTAGAAAGAGAAAAGTGCAAAAGTAACTGTGCATTGCCGAGATCCAAGCTGCTGATCTTCTAATACTGACTGGACATGATAACCAATTACATCACGAAAACATGCACAGGAGAATGCGACGATTGCTTTCATTCTTTTCCATTTAAAGCTGGACTTGTGAGAAGCACGAGACCTAGTTTATCAAAAACGAATGGTCATAAATATTACCCATCACATTTTAGTTAGTGCGCCACTGCAGCAAATTGAATTTCTTTGATCCGGGAAAGGCAAAAAATTAATTGTCCTCTCTTCAGGGTTCGGGGCACGGTCATCCATTTGCCAGTCGCACTTACTAACCTCTCACACCGCTAGAACATATAAAGGGAAATATTAAAGTTCCTTACACGGTATTTAACTTGTGGGAATTTCGTAAAATATTTTTCGTTGTTAATGAAGAAATATTTACACCAGTTTATCTTCGCAATTAATAAAGCTTTATTTAATTCTTCATCAATCTAAAATTGTTTTTTCCCTCTTTTTTTACATTTTACCAATAGCCTGTTCTCTTCTATTATATTACTGAACTTCTGTTAGCTTAATTAAAACAACAATTTTTCTCGCATTCGAAATCAGGTTTCGTATTTCATTTCTAAGCATTGCACTTTTGTTATGGGATATTTTATAATTTTGTTACCATATGGTAAAACCTACGAAAAGAATTTTGCGGATCGGTTGTAAGTATCCTAAGTTTCACTAACGTTTATTTTATTTTAAAACTGTACTATCACTTCTTATTTTCTACTTCCGGCCAGAATTAAATGCTTTAACTTGTTTATGCAAATTGTCTTGCTAACGCCCAAGTACTTAGGTTGTGGCTTTTTGCCAAGAGACAGAGAGAAGGAGTTTTAGGAAGTAAGCCGCTTGCCACTGTAGTTTTACGAGTTTTCACTCGGTTGCTGGTTGCCTTTAAGGCCAGAGGTTTAGCCCTCTTGATATTTGCAAACGTATTGTAGTTTCAGCAGCTCGGCGTACTACATACGTACCCCCTTTTAAATAAAGGCCAGTCTTAGAGCTAGGCATTTGTATACTAATTCAAAGTTAGCTTTTAGTTAGAGTTTTAGTTAGTAGTTTTATATTCTTACGTTCAGACCACAAGTGGTTGGTCTCTGTATTCCGAAGTTCGGAAGTACCTGTAAAGTATTGAAAATAAAGGGTTTCGTATACCCTTCCTGCTTGTATTGTCTACTCACACATTCTTGAACATAGCTTGAGTAAGCTCCCAGTTCTTATTCAGGGCATTCCATGTTTCCAAAGCAAATCAAGAGAAACACAAATCCTGACACGGTGGTATTTTTTCCCTCCCTTCCCCCCAAAAAAACTTCGCAGGGTATTCAATAATTTCTACATAAGGTAATTGTAATATTCTTATTATCATTTGCGTACAATCATATTTAAATATATGTGACTTTCGTTTCCTTCTTACTCATCCTGGTTATTGGTTTTTAATTTACCTAAAGAAATAGTAGTTATAGCACAGTATTAAATTCAGTGGTTATTAAAAACTTACGCTGATGTATAGTTTTCAGTTGTTCAAGCATGCAGAAGAATGTAAGCAAGATAAAAAGAGAAACCTAACCTAAGACGACTTAAACACTACGATAGATATTTCAGCGTTCAAATAATCAGCGATACTCAAGGCATACAGGGTCATACTAACTGGTGTACTAAGTGTACGGCACGGCAATTTATGAAAGGCGATTAGGTAAATAGTTGCCAGTTTGTTACACTTTTCATCATATATCACATTATTTTCTAAACTAGTAAACTATTGTTATTGTAATGTAGGTGCTGTTGTAATATCGGTTGTCGGCCGATGACACTTTCGGTTTTGGACAGATAGTTGGATATTTCGCGGACCGGCGATTGAGAAATACTGTTCTAAAGTATATCGTTTCTAAAAATCATAAGAAGCAAATATTTTTACAAAATTTTATTAGTTACATTATGAAAGATACATGATTATACAGTGCCACATTCACAGAAATCACAACTAACATGGCACCCAGTTAATTTTTCAAGTGAAACTTGTATAGACACTTTACATTACAAAAGGTATCCATGAATAACATGTGATGCTTAGATAAACGCTAAGATGGAGATATTAAAGGGTGAGAATAATTATTTTCTAAATAACTTTTATAATTCTTTTGCGTAACTTTCAATGAACAATATTTTAAATATAAATTACAAATTATGTAATGATGTCTATTGAATGTAGATGTCAAATATTTGAGATCTGAAATATATTTTTGACTTTTAATAAAGTCTGTAAAAGTAGCTAGGAAATTTTTCTATGCAATTCATTATCAAAATTTGAAATTTAAGCATTAATTTAATCGCCTAGCGTTTTCTAAATATAGGACAGTTACACATTAAATATCACAATTTAAACATGCTTATTAGAAAGAATTATTTGGAGTTTTATAAGGAAATATAATATTTCTAAAAATAATTTTCTTTGTGACCTTTGGTGGAAAAATATTTATTGTACATTTTGAAACAATGAATTGTTTGAAAATGGCTTTTGAATATGGGATAATGTTTAGTACAGCAGAAATGTTTTAAATTTTGATTAAGGGACAAATCAAATTAATTATTCCCTTAATCAGTTTTATTTCTACAGACACTCCACGATTAATATCATTTAATTACAATTTCATTACTTGGAATTGCAAGTCCTTAAATTTCCCTCAAACTTCAATTAAGGGAGAAACAACGACATTCAATGAAATGAATTAAATAATTTTATTGACGGACTAATTACGGGCGTTTAAATCGATCTTAACGCAAGTATTTTAAGACAAAGCTGAAATTAAATGGCATGTAAAATATATTTAAGCGTTGGACGCAGTTTAATGTGATGCAGATGTAATCAAGGGTGAAATTATTTTGTGATTAAATAAAGTACGTTTTAATTGGCTACAAATGGCTGCCTACGAAGCGAAAGATTTTAAACAGAATAACCATACCTTGTAAGGTTAATAAAGGAAACATTACTATAATTATAAAGCTAAAACTTACAATAAATTACGCCGAAATAATTCATAATGTAACACGGAGGAATGTGTTTCTTCATATGATTAGCCGGTCATTTTAATCTGTCAAACCGTATTGCATATTTCAAGAAAGAAACTGAGAAATTTTACTTTAACTGTTGGCCACTTCAAATTAACTTCAGTCACTCATTAGTATTTAATTTATTCTGTATAATTGATAGTCACATTTATTCCCTTAATGTTACTTGGTGGATTAAAAATGAAAATATTTCTTCCAAAATAAAAACTGTAAAAAGAGATATGAATTATTTTTAGCATTACCATTACTATTAAAATCTGTGGGTATCTGTTTGTTTGTATGTGGCATTATCTCTTCCAGAACAGCAAGGAGTTTATAGAGGAACCCTCGGATTAAGAAAAATTCGTGGGAAGCCATTTCGACCATAATCATCTTCGTACGACTTTAATAAACCGAGATATTTATTAAAAACTCTGAAAACGCTAATTTTGACACTCATGTTTCCGAGTGGCAACAGTCTCGCGCGCTGGAGATAAAAATCTCCAGTTTCGAAAATTGTTGCCACTGCTCGCTTTCAAATCGTAGAGATTATTAATAAAAAATTTGTAAGTTTTACATAATATGAAATAAAAAAAGCATTGTCAAACATTAAAAATATTATTCCGGATTGCAAAAATTCCGGGGAAGCCATTTTGATCATTCTCATCTTCGTACAGCTTTAGTCAGCTGAGATATTAATTAAAATCTCTGAAAACGTTAATTTTCCCTCTCATTATTTTAATACTATAGCCTTTTGAAACTCTAAAGCAATTTTAGTTATAAATCATTTCAGTGCTCTTTTGTAACTGTAAAATTAAAAAATGCAGGCGGTAAGTAATTAGTAAAAGCTTAATTATTTCACGTTAAAATGTTTTCAAAATTACATTAATTAATTTTTCAATAGTTTTATGAATTCATTAAAACATTATAAGAATACATTATAAATATTATGCATTTTTTTGAGCGAAGTCAGCATAAAATATTCTGCCAACAAACATACACACATTATTCTAGGATACCAAACAAGAGTACATAATTCAGAAATCGAATTAAAACAAATGATTCAGTGGTAAATGCGGAAACCCTCATGCAGTCCACGCCTGCAATTTAGGTGAAAATTGATACAGACATGACTGTGGCATGAGTGGAAGTATCCATATGAACGAGTTAAAACACTACATTTATATACATACACGTCTACCATCAGATGCTTAAATTCATTTTAAGTCAACGTATTTTACAGGAAAGTTGAACAAAATCAACGTTTTATGTGAAAGTCACTTATATTTTCCATTAATTCTTTGTTTGCCAGTTTAGTAAGCTTTTCTCTATACAATGAGATAAGCTTTTTTATGCTCTGTCAAGCCTTTTTTTGTGCAGTGAGATGAAGTTTTCCGTGTTCTGTCATTTGTGTCTTCAGTAAAAGAATCATTCTTTTCTTTTCGTCTAGAATTTCACAATTTATTGCATGCATTAGAAATATGAAAGGGGACTGATACATTACAAAAGACTTTTGATGATAGATAGATTGATAGATTATTGTTGATAATACGTCTACAGTGAACTTCGGCCCTTAGTATCACCGGTAAATCGCCCGTAGTTAGACATGCTTGAGTTAGTAGGCGCTGTAAATTCAGTAAATAGTTAAACTCCTGTGGGATTAATGAGTTTAAAACAAAGTTGCTTTAAGTTAATTTAGAAGATAGCCAATTAGGTGTCCCTAAGTATTTAATTAATTCCTATGTGTTATTGCGCTTGGTTACATTTAACTAGTTCTTATATTCTTATACTGTGAACTACAATTGTTACCTTCTATTAAATTTTAAATCTGTAAATTTTACATCGGAGATATTATAAATTTCATTTTGTTTGATTTTTTGAAACTTGGTTTATTTAAACTTTCTTTGTATATTTAGAGTTTTCGATTAAAAATATTCGATTAGGGAAATATTTATCTAAGGTTTACTATACATAACACATGCCTCATCGTATCGACATATAATAAAATAATTTCTACTAGTTTTTAATATCTGTATTTATATATTTTCTCTAATGAAAGGAAAATAATAATGTTTTATCAGGAAGATAATTATTTTTTATTTCTCTTTTGAAATTAGAATAAATAATTGGAAAACATTTCAGCGTTCATAAAACGAAACAATAGCTAGAACAACTGAAAATGTCAAGTAATTTTATTTCAAGCAATGCCTTTGAGAGAAATTAATGCTTATTTTGTTATTTTTGTTTTTGTGTTCACGTATTTGAGATTAAATATTCCATAAACGTAATCTGGTTTGGATATAAGCCCATACACATGTGAATAGTTTCTATAATCAGCCTTTTATTTAATATTTAATCGAAGTTTTAAAATTTAGTTACAAAAGTGCTGTTTCGAAGTTTTCACATCTAAAACTTTATAAATAACCTCAGTATATATTATGCACATAGCGTTATTGTCAAATTTAAGAGAGTAATTTTTACCGCAAAACAAAATCTTATGATTTAAATATTGTTTAAGAAAATGAACATAATTCGCTTAATCTTATTCATGAGCTTGTCTTATATATTATTCACTAACATTGGAATAAGGTTCTATATTCAGTCTATCTTACTTGGTTTTCAGCAATTCAAAATTTCCCATTTTTAGGTTTTCATGAATCTGGTGACTTCAAATGTACAAATTTTAGATAAATAATAGAATAAAAAAGGAAGATTTTTCTTGTGACCTTCTAAACGAATGTTGTAAACTTTTAATTCACATAGTAATGTAATACAGCATTATGAGTGCTGACGATCAATGAGTTCAAGTTTAATAATTTATCTTATACGGAAACTACAAAACACATATCGCAATGAAGTAAAATTAGAAATACTTTTAAATGGAAAGACAACTATTTATAAACATCAAAAAGGATATTTTGAAAGCTTTACAATCTTGTTTTAATGCACTGAGCTCTTAGAAATATCTTCTATTTATAATAATTGAAAATTTTGCATCATTAAATCTCTTAAGAGAATAATTTTGTAAAATTGACATAAATAATTAACTTCTTACTTTGATTCAGATAATGTTTACAGTCAAACATCTTTTAGCGTTTATTATATTCAGAGATAATATTAATAAAATTAAGATAAACTCTCTTTAGAGTCTCCTCTGACATCAAACGGTCTTAGAAAACAACAATCATTTTTTGTCACAAGTTCTTGTTCAGAAACATTTTTTGTTATGTCAACAGTTCTGAAATGTTTCTTACTGTTTTCATCGAATGCAGTCTATTTAATGAATGCCGAAATATTTCAGACTGTTTCTTAAGAGGACTAGTTATCCATCACCGAGTGTAAAAAAAGTGTATATAGGGCGATTGCTTCTTAAAATAAGAAAATTTTGTAATGCAAACGCACTTTCATCTCTGTAAAAACATTTTAAATGGTGGCCATTTTTGAGTAAAGAGTTCCAACACATTATTTACCTGTAAAAACATTTTTAAACGCATAGCTATTTCCGAATACAGATTTAGAGAATTATTTTCCTCTTTAAATAATCATTTATCAATGTGTAAAAAAGAAGAAAACATATAAAATTTTCACGTGATAAATCGACCAATAATAGCATCACCAGGTTCCAGCTGAAGGTGATGCAATTCGATTTGACCAATAAACGATGAGTTCGTGGACAGAAGGATATCTACTCGTTTCGAAAGGTAGGACGACGTAAGAAAACTTGATACGCTTTTATCACCACACTGTATATCTTTGGTGATAAACTGTACGTTTGAACCATAATTTGCAATCAATACAAAAACAGCGCTGCTGTGTGTGATTTTGGCAACAACCAGACCACAGCTGTTATGAAACCACATGTACTGCGGTGAAGTTTCTTCGTACAGGTTACTGAGTCTGACGACGAGACTGTGCATCAGAGAGGGCGTCGATTGTGAAGGTACCAGAGGATCTCCTCTGTTTTTTAATTCCATGAGCTGTCCAAACAGCGATAATTTTTTAGATTGCGATTCCACGTTTAGCGTTACGTAATTGGGATGGAGTGGTAACCAAGGAGTGGAATCTTCCGAAGTGAAGTTGGCATATGGGTGTGATGTCCACTGCATGGGAGCCAGCTGACCACCTTGGTACACCTAAAAGAATAAACAACGTATTTTGAATAAAATGACAACACAAGAGAATAGAAATTAGATATCCAAGTATTAATGATTAAAATATTGTATAAAATATAGATTTATGAAATAATTATCAGATTGATTATATAAAATTATTTTATAAAATAATTATCAGATTTATAAAATAATTATGATTTTATTTAGAAAATTTAATAAATCTCTGCAGTCAAAAACAAAACGAATTGTCTTTTTACAACATGCATCTTTTAAGCTATCTTCGCATTAATTTTCAGTTCTTCCTATTTTAAAAATTCTTTAAATTCGACAGTAGACACAGTAAACAGCTACAGTAGACAGCAAACGATTCTGTGTGCTGTCTACTTTAGCGATTCTGATTTTCTATCTAAAAAAACATAATGAAGTTATCTCAAACACTCAGAATTCAGTGGCTAGGTACTCGCCTACAAAATGAAAAAAGACTGTAGTTTGACATTACAAACTGAAAAGTGCATAGCCCCTGGTTAGAATTACGGAGCTTTCAACAATGTTTGACATATGGCGCATCATAAAAAGCATCATGATAAGTCACTTAATGTATTGTTAATAGATTGATTTAACAATGCGAATACTTTCCTTAAAACTCTCTGCTACTTCCCCACACATCTGAACGTGCCCGAGATCATTCAGGCACTTTTTATTTTGCCGAGACTGCTGTAGTTGATTTCTCATTTTCTTCTCTCAAATTTGCCTCTCAATACAATAACCTCACTAATGTTACAACTACATTTTTAAATATTGTGCTGCTCATTACGGAAGGTCTGTTCAACTTGGAGAGCACACATGAAGACCTTAGCAGAAGGCTTCAAGCTTGCTTTTAATTCAATACCTAAAGTATTCGCCTACAAAGGTTAAGTTAATTGATTAAGGTAAAATAAATCGAGAGCTATCTGGCTATTGAAAGGGATGCCTTTATGAAAACAAGCTCGTATCTACGTTACACATGGAGAAAACCAAGAAAAATCCCATGCAGCCAGTCCTTTCACCAGGATATAAATCAAAGTCGAACTACCAGTGTTCAACGATTTTACCTCTTGCTCGCTGGTGGGCCCATTCGCCTATAAAGAAAGAGATCCGGAGTTCGGTAGTAAGGGATATAAACTATGGCGCTTCAGCTTTTAACGATAGATGGCGCCAACACTAGAACCATAACATAAAGAAGCTGCGCAGAGAATCGTTATCGAATGTTATAGCATAGGCTAATTCAGTATCATTTTTTAAAATTTAAGAATAGATTTTAGAATAGGAATAAGAAATAAGAGATCATATTACCACCTGACTAACATATTGACTAAGAATGTGTGTTGACTAGATTTGTTTTCACTTTTTTATTGAATGCTGAATTAAGTTCGTTTCTGTTTCTAACAGAATAAAAATATAACACTAACAAAATGAAGGCTGAAATAGGTTGAATTTAACAAAATTCAAATTTATTTTTGACTCAAATACTAAATCCGTTATCAGCATGTCTTAATTACATTCTCAGGAAACATTTACTTAAAACAATGCTATTTAAAGCTTCAGCAACTAAGTTGTTTGATAACGACTGGTTAAATGACTCGCATAAGATGTCTTTTAAATTGCTTTTAATGCTCCCTATCTGGAGCCAAGTATTTTTGTGAATAAAGTATCAGAAATTTCTTGGTTCTAAATTGTTTTATACTGAATTAAATTTTACTGAAAATATATTAGTATAGTACTGTAATGAAGAAGTACTTTGGCGTTTCGCATTCTTTTGATAACACTTTCTTCATATTTGCATTTCCTTTCACATTTTTCTTGAATTGTCTTTTATATGTATAGATGTTTTATGTTTCGTTCTAAAACAAATCGTTACGTTTCTTAATGATTAATTAATAAAATAATCAAGGCAATGGTAAATGAAAGGGTTCAATCTTCAAACACATTGTTGTGAGACAAATATCAGATCCCTTCATTATATGAAGGCAATAATGGTCTCAATACTTAATTACTTTGTTACAATGAAGTTGACATTGTGGAAAGGTGGCATGAATAGAAGTTATTAAATACAATCTAACAGCAAATTATGGTCATGATGTTAAAGTGGAGGCCATTAACTATAATCATTTTGCTTAACGATAGCGTATACGTTTAGGACCTGATGTTTCTGAATTATTTCGTTCAATACAATAAAGCTTCACACATATGATCTAAGTTAATGATCAATTACATCATCTAACGATTTAGCAATGAAACATCAATTAATTAATTCAATTGTTTCTCCGATGCACCCATTTGCCATTTGTCAGACGCGGCTGATTGTAGCCTGCTCTTGTAATTAACTCGTATTAATAATCGTAGTTGTTGCGTTACTTGTCTTATGCAATTAATTTCGATGAATGTAGCATTATGAATAGCAGTACATTAAGTTAATGACATTCTTTGAGAAACTGTTTCTCAGCAATATCGCTGATATACGTTAAACTCGTATAATTTCATGCATTACAAATGCTGCCTTGGAAAAGTAGCGGAGTATCATATTGCTCTCCTTAAATCAAAATGAAAGATACTGTCTGTCCCTTTTGAAAACAACCTGCAAAGTTTGCAGCAAAGAATTGTCTACATTTTTAATTCACATTTACATCACACAGATATATGTTGGAAAATAACTTTTGCTTTATTCAAATACTTCGAATCCTCACTGAGACCACTACGTGAGGTTCCAAAAGATTTTCGTCTTCTACAGAGGTGGTTTTCTTAAAGAAGCAAAGTTCAATAACGATGTTAAATAATGTTCTCGGAAACATTAATCGCTTACAGAGGTGATAGATACGAAAAGGTTTAATGTATTTCAATTTATTGTAAAATGTTAACCAAAGTAAAAGTTAATGTTCAATAATTTAAAATTTTTACATCTAATTTAAGGAACATTACTGGACTAGTTTGATGCACTTCAGTTGATATAACTTTGGCCTTGCTTTTCGATGAGATAGAATAGATCACTCTCAAAACAGTGTGTTAAGTCAAACTCAAGGTCAGTTCAAAATTATACCATTCGATTGTTTAATTAGGAAATAAAGAGAGATGATTGGTGCTCAGGGAACTAGACGGATACCAGCCCCTGTCCGTGCACAAGTTGGCTTTGAGTAAAAATGCCTAAGATGCGCAAGTCTTTATAAGTTGTTTAAATATTGCATTGATACTTATGTAAAAGATTTTCCAAGAGAAAGTGATTTGGCTTTACGTTACTGCTAGAAAAAATCCTCTCAAATCCTCCCGAGTTAACAATCCAGGCGGCGCTCAGGCGCCGCCTGGATTACTAACTCGGGATGGGACGTACTAACCTCTTCTGTGGGTTTCCGGCAACTGAGTTTCGTTGGGCCAGATTTCCTAGTTCTTAGCATGTGGAATGTCACCTTTTACGACCGACAGTAGAGCTGCACACCATTCGACGGAACTGTTTTGTGGAAAAAACGCAGACGAGGCCGCCATGACAACGAAAGATGTGTAAAACGTTAACAGAAGTTGTATAACGTTATAAAGATGAAAGAACGTTTTTATTTTTATTTACTGTAAATAAATTGCCTTTAAATATTCATGCTCCTGTCATCCATTTTCATGGTGTGTAAAAATCATGGTAATCTTCATTAAATGTTCAAGGTACAATGCCAATTGGACTGGTGTTTGTATTTACTCCTAGTCTTAAGAAAGTTTCAGCCATTTTATGAAGTGTGTTCTCACACTCCAAGGTAAGTTGGAATCTATATAGTTTGAGGAATCGCCTCAGAATGAGTCTAAGATTAGGAATAAATCATTACGATGAATGAATGATTAAGACTTCGAAACAAACTTACTCCTTAAGTTTGTTTCGAACATTCGTTTCGTCCAGTGGGGTTATTTGTAATAAATTGCTTCGAACTATGCATTTGGGCATATTGTTGCTTAATGTAACATTTGCATACTGTAAGAATAGTGAATACTGCTAGTGGAAATGAGTACGCTTGGTTTTATTCCTAGAATTTCTGATATTTTAAGAACTAGTTCCGAAAAGTCTATAAAACTTTTCCATCAATTTATATTTGAAACCTTAGGTGACAGAAAAATAGATCGAGATTACGTAATTATTCTGGTTTTCCATCTGATTTTAATGTAACGAAAACGAAACAAAATAACTTCAGACTTTCACTCTTCAGACTCTAGTCCATAGACACTATAGCAGCTGCGGATGGTAAGATCGAGAATCATTGTATCCCTACCTTATCATAATCGCACATACCGCAGTAATGGTAAGTCAGAGAAATTAAGTACGATACCTGAATTCTACTACTGTCTTTCCAAACTGATTCTAAACTAAATTCCCAAACTAAATTCATATGCAAATACATTTCAGACTGCATTAGAATGGTACAGTAATGGAAATAATGGTATGTGCTAAAAGTTTTTCAAGTACACATGCATGCGAGTTTAGAAGAATTTAATGATTCCGTACTAACTGAGTCTTCAGATGAAATTTCGTTGGTTACTTAAACTAGTGCACGGTACATAGTGGGTCTTGTCTCATATGGCCACATTCTGTATTGTAAGGAAATGTACGTATATAATATGATGTACGTTTCAAAGAATATATATACCAATTAAAACAGTGTTTTCTAGCAATACACTTACTTACTTACCACCAGCTGGGTAAGAAATAAAATATAGATTCGATAAGCTCATTTATTATTTCCCACGGTTAGTTTAAGAAAAATCTCATCCCATTTGAGTTTTGGCTTAGTGTATGTTTTGGAACTTCTTTATTTCTTAAATTTTCAAAACATTGTGAGTCGCGATAATCACGGAGATTTGTAACATTGAATCAGCAGATACGAAAATACTTAATGCAAAAAAAGGGCTTTAACGATGAAGTATGCATAGGGTTGCCCAGAGCTTTTGAGAGTTTCGGAGAAAACATTCCTAGGGCTTTAAAATGCATTGCCAGAAAATTTCTAGAAAGTAGTGAAGTTGGTGAGAGATCGTCCAGTGGGGTTATTAGTAATAAGTTGTTGTGCATTTCAAACTGAAAGATTTGGATTACATATAATTTATTTCAATTTAATTAGTTTATTATCAAGAAATCTGGAAATGAGAAAGTTTATGTATTAGACAAGCGCAGATATTTAGAATCATAGGTACAACTGTGATGGTTTCTAAATTACTGAAATTTTTCCATCTTAATTACGAAACTGTTAACTGATTAATTCTATGAAATTTTAAATAATTAATTCAGAGCAATAATGTTTTATCAGAATAGTATGAAGTTATAATATTTCTCCGGCATAAAATACGGTAAACATAATTTGTCATGGTTTACGCTACATTGCTTTTACCCTTTCATTAAAAGCAAAGACATAAAATTAGAAACACAGTTTTAGCATTTTAATCTTCTCTGCCTAATAAAATACCGAGAATACATTTGTTGAATAAATTTATATGTGAAATGTTAAAAGTTGTCTTACTTCCACTACGTTTCCTATTAAAAGAACACTAAACTCAAAAAAAAAAAAAAAAAAAAAAAAAAAAAAAAAAAAAAAGGAAAAAAGAAAAATTCTAAATATAAAAGTAAATAAGTAAATTGCTACAATGGGATATTAACGCCGTAACATATCATATTTTATTTTTAAAGTAATTTTTATTAATGACGTAGATTAAAATAGAGTAACCGTAACATAACGACAGCATGAACTAATTTTTACTTTACAAAGTAAAAAGTAAAAAGGAAGTATTGTAATCGCGAAAAGTTTCAGGCAGCATATTTCAACGAAAATATCCATTCTGACCGCAATCGAATGCAATTTCACAATGTTTTTACGTGATATCTGTACGTAAGGACAGAATAAAATACTCTTTTCCTTCAAAAAAATTATAAAACTGCTTTAAAATTAATTCTGAAGAGAATTTTTCGTGGCGTCTGTACGAACGTATGTACGTACGTACGTATCTCGCATAACTCAAAAGCGAGTAGCCTCAGAACGTTGAAATTTTGTATATAGGACTGCTATAACATGTAGATGTGCACCTCGTATTTTGGTTGCAATCGGCCGCACCAAACGTATATAAATATATTTATATATATATCCACTCTATTACCCGGCTCAGTGATCTGAGTTTCTTTACTCTTATATGTTTGTAAATTGTACATATTTTGCTTTAAAAATGATTGTATTATGTTGTTTTTATCTTCCTGTTAAGGTTTTTATGCCTTTAGTAAATCTGTATGCAATATTTTTAGAATTATCAACAATTTTAAAGTTGTCTAAGTGCCGCTAAGCCTTTTGTTTATGGCGGCCATTGATGTTTACATTTGAAACAGGAGACTAGTGGATTTGTTGCTAATCTAGAGAAACTTAGCTTCGCAACAACAAAGATAACGCATTCATTTATTATTGCCAATTAAATCGTGCTTAATTCTTTCTGGAATTTTTTCGAGGAAATAAGTGTTTAAGATTTACTTCGTAATTTTTAATATAGATATTTTGAGTTTTTATGCATTTTTGCCTTCTCGCGAAGTGAGAACTGAATTAATTAAAAGAGAAATTTTCAGTCGTCTGTGAAAAACTGTTTCTTTTTTGTTTTGTTTGCTTAATTTCTTTTATACAGCATTCTAGCTTTATTATAGTATTTGAATAGAACATGTGTCAACAATTAGATAATTCTATTCTTTAAATGATATAAATTTTGTTCATTATGAGTTATAATATGAACGAAATATATAACTTAGCTGTTATATAATTATTGGATTATATAACAGTTAACTTAGTTATATAATCAGTCAATTTAGTTATATAACTTAGTTCCGTTATACAATTATTATATAAGTTAACTGTTATATAATTATTAATACTGTTAAGTGAATCTAGCGCCAGAGTGTCGGTATGGTAAACAAATACTAGAGTGAATTTTAAAGAATGCATTTATTCTATTGTGGTTTATGCGCTGTCGGCGAAGTAGATTTAATTCAATCCAATAAGTTTAAATAAAATGCAAAAAGAAAAAAAATTGCGCATAATTTAATATTCCGTAAAAGGAAGTCATGTGGTGTACACATCAGATTTTTCTGAAAAATTAATGTAACGCTTTATTTTACATTCTAACTACATGCTTTTAAAGAACGTCGAAGTAATCCCCAAAAAGAGCCTTTTAAATTATTTTTCCTAAGCCGTTCTAGTCAATTCATTACTTTTACTCGCACTTAAAAATAAGCAATTAATAATATAAACTGCATTTTTCGGGTAATGGAATTATGCCTTAAAACGGGAGAAAATGTTAAAAAACTAAAATAGCCTCTAAGTTGATTACACGTCGCACATTTAAGAATTGAGTAAATTTGAACGCAAAGCCATTAAAACAAAGGTTCATTTAATTTTCATGACGTAAATATTTAATAATGTTTACCTTGTTTTAACATTCAATAACTATGTTCCTAAATGTTCTTGCCGTTATAAGAAAAAACTGAATATTTTCTTACTCAGATTAAAAGAAAAGGAGACGATAGTGAAAATGTTATGTGCCATCTGGTTCAGATTTCGTAGATTGCGTGGCGTAAATAAATTTTGTGTGGCTCCTAGCGGCTATACATTTGCATTCAGTTTTTAACATAGGCAACTAAATCATGAAATTAAGAGGAAAATGTTGCGTCCATGAAAATAGAGTATGTGCACAGAAAAAGGGAAAAAATTCTTTTTGATTTCTAAGTAGTAATACAGTTGTAAATATGAAATGAAAGTGAGAATAACTTATTAGTTTACCATTGAATTCGTTTGGTTGAAATGGGTCATTCACGTAAAATTGCTAACTGTATTTTTCGCTTAGAATTGCAATGTTGGATATTCTGTACATACCAAAAACATATGTATGATAAATGACGTGGCGAACTCACGAACCGAATTCATAAAAGATATCGTTGTGAGCTATGGTTTCGTGAAGCAATACGAGCAAGACGAAATTAATACTGCTATAAGGCATTTCTCCCGCCTTCCTGGCGTGCTTTCGCGGTGTAGTGGTTCTACTCGCTGGGCCGGTATTCCAGGGTTCCGTGGTTCGATTCCCGGCGAAGGCGTTTGCTCATTTTTCATTTTGCCTGCTTCCAAAAAAATCTTAATATCTCTACACTGTACTGAAATAAATGACAGCTCAGTGTAACGTAAACAGCTGTAAATAACTCAAACAAAACAACAGAATGAAACCAATTATCCTAAACACGCTAAAATATTGCCGAAAATCAATGTCACACAGAATAAACTCTAAAGCAGAAACTACGCTGCCTTCCAAAAGTTAAAGAACAGCAGGTTTTTGTGTCTAATCTGAGAATGAATTAACAGAGAAACTAGGAATTTAGATGACATGTTCAATAAATAGTTCTTTAATGGATGAGAGATAGAGTGTTTCTAAAATTCAATACAAACGTGAATTACAACAAAACATTGCCTTCTTCGCAGAATAATCCAGTCTTTGAGAAACAGTATGTCACAGTTTTCTGAAGAAACATGGGGTGGTAACATTACAAAAATGGTTTCTAATAAAGAATGTGTTCATCTCTAGCTGCAATACAATGGCGGCAGCGACGATCCACGCTGTCAATTAAGCTGTCGGTCAGTGAAATACGAAGCAACGACCAGACACAGAGTAATCTTTCTTCAAGCTCATCTAACGACCTTGGAGGGAAACTCAAGCAGCAACCTGTCTCCCAAGGTAGTCCCAAAGATGCTCTATCGGATTCAGGTCTGGGGATTGAACTGGCCATTCCATCCGCTCTACACCGTGACTCTCAAGATACTTTTCAGCAACCTGAGCTCGGTGCGGTAGCACAGTGTCGTCCATTGTTGTGTAACCTGAACTCGTTTGTGAAAAGAACAGGCGTCCATTGTTGACTGGTCCAGGAGACGTGTTCTCTTGCCCAACATAAATGAGCACCTCTGAGTCCTCGAGTCAAGAGGACACAAACAACTGGTCGTCTTGCATACAGACCTGTATTGTGGAGGCGTCTGAGTACTGTAGTAGCTGAGATTCTTGTTCCTGTTGCCACTAAATGATCTGCCATGAGCTGAGGCAGAGTAATGTTACTCCTCCTTCGAGCCGAAATAACTGAATAACGGTCTCCCGCAGGTGTTGCAACTCAAGATCTGCTTAGAACATATCTTCCAGACACAGAGTCCTCGGATTCAAACTGATTTCCCAGTCGGGGGACCACACTGCGAGAGACGTTGGGACGCGACGTCCAGCAGCATCAGTTTGTGACATCACATCTTCATTTGCATCCATCCGATCGCCACCTCAACGAATCGGGCAAACGACTTCTCTTGGACATTGATAGACTCTCCTGGATATTGTCCAGGAAAATGTAATAACAAATGAAGGCCAACACTTGTGAACAAAATTAAAAGTTTTGCATATTTCCCTTCAACTCCTATATAAGTATTCCTTTCTACAAAATAATAGTGGTAGCTATTGTTTTTGCACATATTTTCTTAAACGTCGTTACTATTATTAACTGTGAATTTAAATGTTACTGACATTTTGTAATGGTGAGCCTTCAAAAACATCCTGTTCCTTAACTTTTGGAGGGCAGCGCACTTATATTTACAGTTTCCTGAACTTGCTTACTCAACTAACTCTTTGAACTGAACTGACGCTCGGCTTTGATGCAACGATGCCGATAGGGTTTTTCGACGCTGCTGGAAGCTTCAAGTAACGTTCCTAGGGCTCTAAAAATTCATTTTCGGAAAATTTCACAAAAGTAACAAAGTTGGCGACAAATCGACCAGTATTGCCAACATGACGAGAAATATATCATTACCAAATGCCACAGAAGAGTTTCTGACAATATTTCTGCTTCTAAACTGCGCTATTTTCCCAATTTAAATGTAGATTGATTCATTATTACAAGTCATACAACGCTATACATAAATAAATAAATAAAAACCATACCTATAACATTATAAAATTACACGGAAACCATAACATATTGAAATAGATGCTAATATTTAGAATAATTTATAAAAATGTAAATATAGTGGAACACATGTTTAGAAGACTGCTTTTAGCCAGAATTAGAACTTGTCAAATTTGCCTGAAAGATTATTTGACTCATTGAGAGAAGTCATTTGATGACAATGACAAATACTTTAATTAATAAACTAATTCTATGTGATAGTTGGGCTATAATGAAATTAACCATATTAATTGCAGCAACTAAATTGCTACTACAGGTAGACGTACTCGTCTTCTGATACGAAAGGTGAGTAAACACTTTTATTAACATGAGAAATCAGCGAAATGAATATTCCTAACCGGATATAGCCCCTTTTTTCTTGCACAATTTCAGGCAAAGCATTACAGATGCTGACTGCTATATCGTTGGGCCCAGGTTCGAATTTCGGAAAATGCATGGATATTTGTTAAGTGTCGGTGCGGTATGTTGCATTAAAATACTGGGGAGTCGAAAATCCTCGAGTAATTTGCTGGACTGCACAGTTAATGCGGCGGAACTATGCCTGAATTTTGGAATTCTAGTGTCCCGTTCACGTGTACTTGTCTGAACCCAGGGGAAGGAACTCGGATCACTAGTTTTCCGACTGCCAATATACGAAGTACTTCTGTTTTTGGAAACCAACCGCCACAAACTGGGCAGCCTGGACAGTCAGCACAATGCGCTATAAAAGGACACTTCACTATATTATGAAGCAAACAGAAAGAAACTGTGCTTATGTATGCACTGCAGAATTACATCTAGCATAATTGAGATTTTCTCTGCATGTGTGACCTCAAACTATCCAGATTCATTAAGTATTCATTATATTATTCAAATTTAGTATGCTATCCTCATTCAGATTAAGTGACTATTATGCTTCTTTAAGGTAAAAAGAATGAAAAAATAGACAGTGTTCACGTCAGGATTTGAAATAAATATGCCAGCTAGAAGTGCTAGCAACACTTACACCCCGAAAGCAAACAGGTGGGAATGGGCTAATTCCTTGTATTCCTCTCCACTTAGAGGGGAACTGAGGAGTTGATTCTTCATTATACTTAATACATGAGCCACAATGAATTAAACATTTTAACGATTACAGTGGACCAAATCTAGATAGTGACAAGTTACCATCCGCCACATTTTGCTTAGGACGCAGCTGAAAATACAGTCCAAGGGATATTTCGGAGTAGGAAAAGGGAAAAACGAACTATCCCTCGTCGAATTCAAATCAGGGATCTTTCACTGAATCGCTAAAAATTTTGCTAACTGGAATCGCTAAAAATTTAGTTAAACGAGAAGATGAATGCGGAAATGCGGTAATTGGTACTCATATTAGGTTTTAAGGAGCGTGAAATGCGAAAAATCAATTGTGATTGGACCAGAGATTGGGACCACATGATCTTCTATATGACAGTTTGGCATAGTGTGTAAAATATCACGTGGTCTTCTCTAGAAGGTACGGCCAGAAGGTACGGGAGAATGTGATAATGGATTTGCAAGTATAGACTCGTTTTACGTTCTAGTGAATGCTAACTGATTTAATATTTTTAGTAAATGTAACAATACGTACTGTGTAGTATATGTAAAAGAATAGTAATATAATACGTTACGTATCAAATGTAACAGTATTTAGTGTGTAGTAATTGTAGTGGTAGTAAATGTATTGGTTTCAATAAGGAAAGATATTGCGTTAATATTATGAAGCCAAAACATTAAGGTATGTTTTGGTAAGCTACGTATGTATGGTTTCACTACTAATGTAAATTACTGTAACAGATGCAATTAACGGTGCTATTAATGTATATCAAGTTCCATGTAAAGTATTCTAGAGTTAGTAATTATTCACGACGTATATTGAAATATAATATTTAGTAGCATGATGTGTAATGTTGCGTAATATATTTATAATAGAATGTTTTATTTTGTAATGTAATACTTGATAATGTATAACGTTAGGCGATCTATGTATAATGAAGTGTATTATTACATATTTTGTAATTCATTCCCTTTAATTTTGCAATCCATTCATTTGTAATTCAAGTTAAAGTAAAGCATTAATAGTGAACATAATCATATTCTTAAATGCTTTGGAGTGTAATACTTACGATGTATTGATTATTATGATTTTAATTTTAAGTAATGTTTATTAACAACATATTGTTTGGAATATTAGTAATTTATGTAAGATAGTCTTGAAATGTTTCGATAAACTGCTTTGGGAGGGCAACTCAACTTTCATAGGGCAATACTTTGTAGTTTCAAACCATCTCAAGAGTTCACTATAGCTACTAAATATCTAAGTTGACTGCAAATTGTTAGAAGTTAATTCATAACAATGACAATTTTAAGGAAAGAAAAGTGCTTAGATTCAAAATTACGTATTTTTATTATGTTTATTGAATGCAGTGCTTATGACAGTATACAAAAATTATAACAAAATAATAAAAAAAAAATCTGAAAGTTTTCAGATTTTTATATTATTTTAACGTTTCTTGTGTTACTTTTCATTAAATATCATGTTATTCGCAATTAAAACATAAAATTCAATTCAATAACAATATCACAAAATGTTTAAAAGTGCATACCTCTAGAATTTCCGGTACACAGTCTCGCGCGTTGGAGATAATTTTTTTTCCGTACAGTGTTGCATTGTTTGCTTTGAAATCGTTGAGTTTCTTAATAAAAAATCATAATGCTTTAGAAAGTATGAAACATATAATAAAACAAATTCCAAACTCCAAATTTGGGCTTCCAGATGCCCATATTCGGGTGGAAACGTACGTTATTCAAAATTCGATGGCTCTAGGTACCGTTGTTTTATGATAGTGCGAGAAACATACATACATTTATGCAGATTCTTCATTATTTAATATCTTTAAACATGGCTCTAATAGTTGGTGGTAACAATTTAAAAAGTAATTCGCCATTTATAGTGAATCAACGCAAAATGTCAAAACGAAATTGATAGCCCTTCTGGGATAATGACACTTTTGGGCTAATAAATTTCGATTCTATTAATCCATAACCAAAAGACAAAAATGCTACATTATTTTGCATCGACAGTCAAAATTCCAGCAGTTGTAATGATTTTCAGATAAACTAGTGTTCTAAAGTTATGTAAATATCTGAATTCATTTGATTGTATTTTGATTTTATGCACTTTTTTAGCGCTAAGAAATTTATTTATTTGTTTATTTATATTATTGACTGCATTTTAAGTAACAGTTTTATATTGTATTTTTTAATGGAAATTTTTGCAAACTTTTTTTGTTTTTGTTTTTATTGCATGTATTATGTTGTAGATCTGGTAATTCTAATTCGATCAACTTTTAAATTGCAAAGAGAGCTAGCTCAGTTAGGAACCTGACATATGGATAGACGAGCCTTGGAGATAACTTTTATCATTACGGGTGCAACATTCAGAGATTTGTTGCCAGTTTGGGCGATATTTTACATGTTTCCAGGAAAACATATTTTTGAAGCTGTACTAAAAGAGTTTTTCCATAGCTCCAATAAAAGCTTAGGAAATCGTACAAATCATAGGAATTGCTGCACAGGAACAGAGAGTTGTTAGCTAAATTGTTTAGTACAGTATTATGAAATATATTGACCGAGTTATTTACTACTTTAAGCTTTGCTCTGTGAATGATTTTAGTGACCTGCTATATTCTTCACGAATTAAAGGGAATTTGATATACCTTTTTTTCCCCTGCTTGAACTAGTAATTGTTTACATAATTGTATGAGATGCTAAATGTAAGCCTGTTTGGGGCTTCTATAATGAAGACACAATAACACGCCGAATAATCCTGCTATTCAGTTCACTTTTGAACTTGAGACTTGCAATTCTCTTCCGTTTCTCGACATTCTGGTCACACGTAACACATCCAACTTCAGTACTACAGTTTACCGTAAACCTTCATCGGTTTGCCTTCCACCACACTTTAAATCATGTCATCCGACTAAACAAAAGTTAGCTTCATTTTATTCCTATGTTTTCCGTGCTCTTCAAGTTTGCTCCTCCAAATTAGCCCTTGATGAAGAACTAAATTATTTAAAAGCAATAGCTATTGACAGGGGCTTTTCACCCAACATTATTAATCAAGCAGTTAAAAAATTCTCATCTGAACACACTAAAAGCCACACTCTTATTTTAGGAGATTATAAAAATTCTGTTGTCATTCCCTTCTTTCCATCAATTAGCTATAACGTTGCACATATTTTGCAGAAATTTAACTTTCGGGTAGTTTATTCTCCCATCAATAAAATTCCAACTTCTATACTCAAGGACCCCATTCCGGATATGAATTCCTGGGGTATTTATAGGATTCCTTGCCAGTGTGGTTTAATTTACATTGGCCAAACTAAGAGAGCCTTAAAATTTCGCGTCAAAGAACATGAGGCATATGTTAGAAAAAAGGAAACACAGAAGTCTTCTGTTGCTCAACATTGTTGGTCCGAAAATCACACTTTCAATTTTTCTGCTGCCAAAATTATTCAAAAAACATCTTCCATTGGAGAACTGGATTTTCTAGAGGCATTTCACATTCATAAAAATCTTTCTGTTCTAGTTAACGATCCTAATTCCAATCCAAATTTGCCTTCGGCTTTTAGAGAAATTATGTTTTAGTTCTGGTTTCGCCAACAGATGGCGCCACTTGCTTATTCTTGTCCAGGCTTTCTTATCTTATCTAATCATTATTTCCTATCTTGTTCATTTGCGGTTTTGCAGCTGAAGATGATGGTTCGGTAAAACCATCGAAACTAGTCCTGTGAAAATTTTGTAGGTATAACGCTGATTTTTGTTGTTTGACTTCTGAATTTGTATGAGATGCTGTTTATTTCAATAGAGGGTCGATTTTTTTTCATGCCCATTTGACCTAATTATTAATGAGATTTCTGCTAACCCATAACGTGCAACGGTATATTTTCATACTGCATGTCACTTAAACTTATTTCCTCGGATTTCATTAGAGATATATTTCTCATTTAATTAACTCAGTTATCACTTCGCGGCTAAGCAAAAATACATAAAGACTCAAAATATCTTCATTAGAAATTGTAAAATACAGAAAACCATAAAACATCAAATACAATTAAAACAGTTAAAAATGATTTGTGCAGTTAAAATTAGTTTCTACGCAAAAACAGGCAATGCGACCAGCGGACAAAAAGACAGATGTTTCGGTGCACAAAAACTGAAAGTATACTTATGATCTCACTAGGCAAAATGACACTAATCTGGTGCATAATCTGATTTAATTCACTATGCTATTAGGCTTAACTCGCCACTTTTAAATTGTTGATAATTCTACAACTATTGCATGCAGATTAACTAAAGGCATAAAAACCTTAATGGGAATATAAAAACTACTTAACTCAGTCATCTTTAAAGCAAAAAATGCACTATTTACCACTATATAAGAATAAAAAACCTAAGCTCACGAGCCAGATAACAGAGTAGGAATATGTAATATATGTATTTATATACGATTGGTGCAACCGATGGCAACAAAAAAGAGAAGTGGACAAGTACATGTTATAGCAGTGCCGTATGCAAAATTTCAACGTTCTACGGCTACTCATTCTTGAACTATGCGAGATACATACATAAAAAATTCTCTTCTGAATCCATCTGAAACCCATTATACAATCCTGTTTGGCAAAAACAGTCCTTTATTCTGTCCTTCAGTACAGGTGTGATTCAAAAACATCGTTCAAATAGTTTCGAGAGCGGTCAAAATGGATATTTTCTTTGAAATATGATACCCGAAATGTTTCGCGATTACAATGCTTCCTTTAGTTGAAATCGTACTCCTTACACTTTCTTTTACTGGATACAGCAAAAGAAAGTCGGAGTCGAATGTTAATAACCTTCGAATACTGAATAACCTTCGAATACATAATACCGACGAAACGAAATGAAAGTAAACAAAGTAAAATTGTTCAAAGACGTTTCAATTTAAGATTTCTGTATTTCATATTTGAGGAAAACTTCTGACACGTAAAGAAAATCGCTACATAGTAAAAAAGAGACTTGACTGACAATCTATCCGATATCAGAAATTGAATATTTCCCCGGAAATTTAATGTCAAAGTATTTTCTCGCCTTTGGGGGTTTTTCGTCTATTGAATGCAACTTGAACGAATACGAAACGTGATGTCTATTGCAGAATATGAGAAATCACGTGTATATGCTGCTTTCCTCCAATACATATTATACGAGAGCATTATTTACAACGGACGAGAAAAGCGGGCAACATTCTTTTCAGGTTTTACTTAAAGAGGGAAGACAGCATACGTAGAAAGATATTGTACTAAAAATTGGATCATGAATTTTACATGAACGAATTATAAGATGAAAGGAGTTTCTCTAAATAGAACTCAGATTATGTGCCGCAATGAAAACGCTGTTTTTTCGTTTTTTTTAACGGCAAATGGATTTCACCGAAAAGGTTTTGCTACTTAGACATTACTCGAGTAAGAAATTTAAAGTATTCTGCCATAATGGTTTTAAAAAGAAAAGTAGGTTTAGTCTTTATAAGGATTTAACTACTGTAATGCAATTTATTTCTAAAACCACCGCGTAAAAGAGGTATACCACCACGAAACTAAAAATCACCACATGAAATATAAAGATCGGTTTTGTGTTTGAAATGAAAATGATTTTAAAAACAAAATATAAGAGGTAACGTACTCATATTTCTAATGAATATTTATATTTGCTTATAATTTGTCATAATAAGAAAATTATTTACTTAATTTTGTGGAATTTGTTTTCTATAGACTGTTTCTTACAGGGAATTTATCTCATCAAAACATGGTTTTTCGGATCATATTTTCATAAGAATATGCAATGTAATTTTAGAATAAAGTGCAAGATGTAAAGTTCTTTTTGAAAACCGCTATCAGACTTACTAACTACTCTTACCTGAGCGTATAACGAAACACTTCTGGGAATCTTCACTTTCAAGAAATCTGATTGGTTGATTCTCAGAAGTATATTCTCCCCTTTCTCCCCTCCATGTGTAACGTGCATACCATCCAGTTTCTCTTAGAAAGTCCTCAACGAAGGCACCTCTCTCTTTAGGCAGATAGGCCTCGAGGCTTTGTCTTAATCACATAAATAAAACCTTTTTCTCTCCTATGCGAAAAGAGCTGCACAGAAAATAGTTTCTGCAGCCCCGTAAAATGTTGCTGGTAAATACAACGGATCCCTGACAGCAATTGTTTTGACTAGAAATCCCCCATTCAAACTTGTGCTAGGAGATTTTTGAAAAAGATTTTTATAGCTTTACGCCTCGCTGTAAAGCTGTAATTTGCCAACGTGTAGAAAGATTAGGTATTTATTGGACAAAGAAACAGGAACAAACAGCATTGCTTTTACCAGGATTTAAAAACCGGACCTTCCAATTACCAGCCGAACCTTCCATTTAAAGCCCAGACGCATGCCAGACCAGAAAGGAGAATTTTTTTGTATTCTCCCTATTTTAAGGAGGACTCGTTCGTCAAATCCAGGTGATTCGAATTATCGTCCATTCTCTTTTGGGTGAGTGCTACTATAGAAGGATATGTTACCGCTTTTTGAAGTCACTAAACATGAAGAATCACCGATGCCTAGATTATTTTTAAACTTTTGACCTTTCAGTTGCTTGCCGGCTCACTTCCAATTACGCCACAAAAGTATGCGATGAAGAAGGAGAAAATTTCTTGCAGGTTTTTCATTAAAATTGCTATATTTTACTTTTAAAATTGAAGTTCTATCTTTCCATATAGATAGAGAAAGACAGATAAATAGATAAACAGATAGACAGATTTCGTTTTGCTGTTCAAAACACTTTTCAGTAGCGATTTTATTTTATCTCAAACCATAGACTAAACAAAATGTATACTAATTCTTCATTAAGCTGCATACTTATACAAAGAAAAATTAAGGAAATAACAAAAACAAAGAACCGAGTCTAAATGGTTAAAAAATTATAATCGGAAAAATTACTTTGAAACGCTACAAGGAAATAATCCTAGTATAAAATTTATGTAAACGTATTTTAAAATGGGAGCTGAATTCAAAGGAGTGCATCCGTGAACACTGCCGAAAAGAAAAGAAGATTAAGAAACACTAAAAACAGTAGCACGTACTATAAGGCATATTTCTCTCGCTTTCTTAGCATACTTTCGTGGTGTAGTGGGCGTGTATTCTTGACGTGTATTCGAGAGGTCCGTGGTTCGAGTTCCGGCGAGAGCATTGCTCATTTCTTCATGTCTTCTGATTCGAAATAACCTAATGTCTCTACAGTACTTTTTAAAAGAAAGATAAATTCAGCAAGTTAGTTTAAATCTTTGGTAATCAGGATTTATAGAGGAAAAGCGAGAGAATAATCCTTAATAGTAATTGTTAACCAATAACAGTTGTTGAGAGTTACATATGAATTCAGAGATTAATAATTGGAAATCACTTTAATGATGAAAAGGAAAAGCTGTTTTTTAAAACTGAAAAAGATTTTTTTCCCGTCTGATCAAAAGAGGAAATTTTCCCCATTCGCGGTCTTCAGATCGTTCACTTATAATGCATATCTATGTTACAAAGCGAACTACTTAAAAAAGCAATGCGATCTTCTTAGCAGATTGGCACATTTTGGCACATTTACGATGACAACAATTTTCTATAATGAATTGATGTTCAGACTGAAGCAAATTTAAATTGTTGTTTTATACAACTTTCTACTTATTTAAGTTTAATCTCATTGTCTGAAGTTAAAAAAAGTGTAAAGTAGTATAACGGCTGAAAGATAAGTATAAAGCGGAACATATTCTTTCTGAATTATCTGATGTGCGGCCAATTCCGGATAACCCATTATTGCTATTTTCTACATTTAAATATAGATGTAAATGTCTATGACAATATTCAGCAAGAAACTGGTGACATTGTAGTATTACATTTCCCAATCTATATTTTGAAACATTTGCATGTATGCGAATGTATTCTTGCATTTGCAATTTAATGTTGCATTAATAATAATTGCATTTTTGATGTTTATGTTAGCGTTTAAAATAGCGAGTATTGTGAGCTTTTTTGCAACTCTAATTACCCTGAATACTGTACGGAATTAAAGCATTCTCCAGCGCATACTATCCTAATATAAGGAGCACAGATGGAAGATCTATGGTTTCAACACCGGCACAGAAGCAGTTGAGTTTTTACATTTCTCGCTTTCAAAAGCATAATACTCTCTACAGTTGCATTCGAACTAAGTCGAATAGGCCTTACCATTTGGATTTCATAGACTAGGGTCACATGTCTAGCCGTTCTAAAAAGCGCAGGGGAATCTAAGGAATATAAACTCTTTTCTATCGTTTTTATTTTTCTATCCGCTTTTAGCAGAATTCAGATTATGATATGTTTAAGTAGCACCAACTCTCCTCCCGCAAAGCTTAAGTAGTATTCCAGCCATGAAAATCCCGGCTGATTCAAAACCATGTAGTTGCCTAAAAATGAAGTCAATTCTGTAATTGATTTACTTACCTGTTAAGAGTTTACAATAATCAGTGTGTGAGGTAATCGCTTCGAAACTAAACATTAACTAGTAATTATGTTGAAACGTTAGATTTATTTAGGAGCAGGAAATATGAAGAATCAGCACTGCTCTCATGAAGATTCAGTTTCCGGATTTTCCGATTGCTAATGGGACGGGCGTTTAATTACACCATGATTGCATATAGTATGAAAGGAGCAAATTCTTTACATTCTATCCCACTTAAAAGGCGAACGAGGATGATGGGATACAGTCACCTAATACTGGTGGGGACGAATTTCTCGAAGACAGGAAACATGAGAAATCAGAGATACTCTCGCAGGCATTAGACGGACTTTCCGATGGTTAGCCAGACGTGCTTTCCAATTACATCCCGAAGGTACGCTGTAAGGAAATAGAAAATTGTTTCAATTATATTTATGTGCTGTTAAATTTTACATGTCTAAGTTTAGTTTCAGATATCACAAAAAGCTGAGGATAATTTTTGTTGATGTTTACAAGTTGTAAGAATAAACGTTTCAGTTGAATTCTCTTTGTGTATGGATGTGAAGTTTTCTCTTTGTGTATGGATGCGAAGTTTAAAAACAGATACTAACAGAAATTTGATAGCATTAATTCGTCTCAGCGAGGTAATACTTGTGGAAACAGAGAAATTAATATTCTGTTCTAAGCTTCAGCTTTAAGACTAAAAGTTTAAGGAATACACATTTGTTTTCTGCGCTAAAAAAGAGTTTTACTTTTATTCTAATTCAAGACAATTTCTTAATAGTAGTTTTGCATTTTAAAAAACAACAGATATCTGGTTTTCAGAAAACACATAAAGTATTCTATTCCCAAAATGCATGAACAGTCGTAAAAATACTGAAAGGTCTTGCGTAAGAATTAGAAATAAAATTCAAAATGGTAGAAGAACCAAATTCTAGACACATGTGATTGAAATAAATTTTATATCGTGGAAAGAAAGCAAGAAACTTCTCGCATCCGAAACGTTTATCGCTTCTCCTTCAGGTGTTATAACTTTTTCTTTCGTCCAGGTATAAATGTTATGTCCAAATTTTTAGCCAGTAGAGCTTATATGTGTCACGAACTACTTTTACCGAGCTAGCGTTAAATTGCGAAAGAGGCCATAGTGATGAATTGTTGGACAGATAAGCGAAAAAGGGGGCTGGCTCGGAGAATCTGGCATTTGTTTGCGAACTGTATTTCCGCCTCAGTTACACAATGTCAGTTTCAGATATCCCGATGCCAGGAAATTAGGTTTGCTTCTCATTTATATTTTTGCTGTTTTTTATTGACGGACAAGGGCAATTCTGTGGTCAGGCCAAAATGAATTTCGCTAGATAGACAAGAAAGAATAAATAGAAGAAAGGACTAGAAATTTATCTATGGGTTAAGTTTTTGCTTCTGTGGTAGATATACAATTATCTAACCATTCAGACGTCACGAAGCATGTGTATTTGCAAAACATAAATTTAGGTGCTACAGGTGGTAAGATGAAAGATATTCCAGAAGAAACTTCTATTGATTTTGTAGGAAAGGAAGATATAGCTTTATAAAAAGTAATGCATAGTAGCACTAATCGGATACATATTTAATTTTGTTTATTTCGTTTATGCCCCAGAATAAAAGTATGATTTAAATATATGTTTACTTCACATTAACTCTGAAGATATGTTTAAAGACACAGCCTCTTTGAGATTTTAAATAAGATTAATATCATAAGGTATTTTCTTCCTCCTTCCAGTATGAATTCGTGGTTTAACGGTAGCACATTTGGCGTATTTGAGAGGTCCAGGTTTGCGTCCCAGCGAGGGAATTGCACATGTTCACGTGTTCAGCATTAAAAAAACATCTAATGTCACTATAGTGTTGTCCGAATTAAATGATGGTGCACCATAATTCGTCATCACCAGGATTTGGCAATTGGGTCCCGTCATCTCTAGTCGTCTTTTAAAAGAGGGAGTATATAAGGTATTTTCTCCCTCCTTCCAGCGTGCCTTCGTGGTGTAACGCTAACACACTCGGGGCGTATATTCGAAAGGTCCAGGTTGAAGTCCTGCACATTTTTCACATCTCCTGTTTCGAAATGAGCGTACAAAATACATTAAAGTTCATAGTGCCATTCCGAAAATATTATTTAGTAAATATATATGAGAGCTTAGAACTTTAAGACCTTAAAATTTTAATTTTAAAAATTATAGTAAATAACCATAAAATTCAATTCAACAGCAATATCATAAAGCATTTAAAAGAGCATCTTTGGAATTTCCGATACACCGTCTAGCATGCTGGAGATACTTTTTCCCCGGTACAGTGTTGCCATTTCTCGCTTTGAAATCGTTGAGTTTCTTAATAAAAAATCATAAATGTTTACAAAATATGAAATAGTTAATAAAACAAATTCCAGATTCCAAATGTGGGCTTCCAGATGCCCATATTCGGTGGAAGATTACGCTATTCAAAATTCGATGGCTCAAGGTACCGTTGTTTTATCCCGATGCGAGAAGTATACATGCATTTATGCAGATTCTTCATTATATAATTTTTTTTAAATATAATACAGGGCTCTAATATTTGGTGGAAACAATTTAAAAAGTGAATCGCCGTTTATAGTGAATCGGCGAAAATGCCAAAACAAAATTAATAGCTCTTACGGCTTTTTTTTTTTTTTTTTTAAATCTCTACAAGTGTTCTGTTAACAATGTTTTAAGAAGGCCAAAATTATGATAGTCTGAAATACCATAACTACGAAAATACAAACGTATTAGGATATGCACCGTAAAATACAACGCTAATAATAGAAAATGTTTGTAGTCTTATCATTGGCCACCAATGAGGAACGAATCTTCCTGACTATCAGTTACCAACCTTTGCGACTGGCAACAGTTACAATATGTAATGCGTTTATGAGCAGCGTTTAATAAAAATATCTGCCCTAGTGCTAGTTTAGCATTACTCTTAGAAAATTTCATTTTCTGAGAGTATTCATTTCAGATCGTTTCGTTATGTCATTTCTCTCAAATTTAAACTCATTGCTTAGAATAAAATTTAAAAACCCTTATACTTTGTCATTCCACGATCTCATAAAAATGAGTCTGTATGTGTCATAAAAATCATTTCATAGAAAAAGAAGATATTTCTTATTCTAATAAAAAATATATTACAGTTAAATAAATAAATAATCTGCGGTTGCTACGAATTGAGCTATTTATAAACAAGACAGTTTAAGCTGTGGCTTAATCCGCTAATCTCTGTGTGTCAGTGAAAGTGTCATATTTGTATTCATACTTGATTATAAAGGCGAAAAAATTTTGCCGGTTTTTTTTAATCGTAAGATTAAATAACGCGAGAAATATTTACTGGTATCAGATGAATTAATAATTTTATTTAGTTTAGCAACAAGTGAAATAATTAAAAGAAAAAGTTAAAATCGTACTTTAAATGACTGCATTTATTTTTATATTTTGAAGAATAATCTAACGGAAGATTTTTTGAAATATTAAAGAAAAGAAATTTTAAAAGAAATATAAGAAAGAACTTTAATGCTACAAAGATATTTGCTTAAATTAACTAAACGACAATTTTGGAATATGTCAGTATTTGTTATTTTTGCTTTAGTGTAGTATTAGAAAATCATGCAGCCAGATTTAAGTATTTGGCGAATCAAATATTAAATTGTTGAAAATAAAATTTTCAGCCGGTCGCTAAGACTAATGGCTAAAATTCTTACTGTAGACAAAAAAAAAAAAAAAAAAAAAAAAGACTTTCATTATTATATGTTACGTAAATCAGAGTATTTGAAAAAATTTAAAACTTCGAGGTAATAAATTCAGAAATTACTGAATGAAATGCTATAAATCGCAATTAAAATAAGCGTAGGAAAACTATTTTTTTCCTTTCAAGAAGAAGATGACTCCATTAGTTTTATTAAGACAGTCTAGGACCTAGGAATGATTTTGAATGTTTAAACAGTAGGTCTAGCCCTTGCCAGCTAGGTTGAAATCGGATCTTGGCTTCAGCATGCACTTAAAACAAATAATTGTTCAAAAGAAAACAATTTATTACATCTGCAATATTCCTTGGAATTTTTATATTTCATAAAGATATTCCTGCGCTACCTATCGATTCCGTTAAAGCATGCGCATAATATCCTGAAACAATCAAATTATCCAAAAGATCAAAGGTCAAATCAAATTTTACAAAATTTAATTGTATTATCCTGGTAAAGAAAAGAAAATTTCCAAACAAATTTACGCTTCTTCAGAGTTTACTTATTAGCAATATTTTGTATTGTTGCATGCGTCTATGTCCAGGACAGTCGATAACTGAGACAAACGCCATTGATTAAGCCTCAAAACTTGAAAAACGATTTTCATTTTTTTGGGGGAAACCTGACGATATAAACCGTCATTGACTGCTCGTTCTATAATCTGATGGTTTTGGCTACTTGAAAAAGAGGGTTTTGGACAAAATCTCTCAAAATGAGCAGGGATTCCAATAAAACTAACCAAAGTTCGTGAAACAGATTTTAATAATTTAATAAAAAAACTAAAATTAAATTTCTGTCTCGCATTTGGATTCATTCCTGTTTACATTTCCTTCTATTTGCTTGCATATGTTTCTGACGAACTCCATTTACGTCCTCTTCAGGAATTAATTTATCATTAATTTAAAATACAGATTTGAGTCGGAAGACTGGTACTAAGTTTTCATAGCTAACGATCAGTTGTGTCTATGATTGACGAAGTTTGATTAGATACTAACGATGTTATTCAAAATTTTTATAAGGCATGGACATTTGAGAGTTGTATCTTTCGGGAAGAAAGCACTTAAAAACCTAACGATCTAAATTTGTCATAGCTTGATGGTAGACAAAAGACGAAAGAACAGACCTTTGGATTATATCTACTGATGGGTTGTATATCGAATTTAGGGTGGAACTGGGCATAATGGCATTGCCTTTTCTATGCTCAAAGTTTCATTGTCAGCACCTTGGTCAGCCACTAATGTTCATTAAGCTGTCTATCAGCCACGAACAGCAACCACCCCCAAAACGATTACTACAAATGGTAGCTATAATAAGCCTATAACTTCTTAGCTTCAACAACAGTACAAAATTAACTTCGTAAAATTCATAGTTAGAGTAAACTTTTAGTTTACGGCAGGCCAAGAGTGTTCGATAGGACCTTCTGAATTTATCTTATATTTGACTATATATTCAAAACCCTCTCGCAAATACCTAAGATCTAATTTAGCTAACAAAATTTTGTATCTTAATGAATTTCATTTTTTTTGTTGCTCTTTACCAGAATGCAGATTAAGCTATGTTTTAATAGCGATTGAAAACGTTATATTGTAGAGTATACTTGGATAACACATCAGTACTGTACTTTCCTCGAGAGTCATACCGCTGATAGCCATTGTCCAGTAGAGAAGTAAGCTACGTTTTACGGTTTAAAGGTTAGAATTAGATGGAGAAATCCATTTTTGGAACCTAGGTTTATTCAGCGAAAGCCTAGATTATTTTCTTACAGTTCCTAATATTTCCGTTACTTTTAAATCCGCAAGTAGCAGTGAATACGTTTAGTAATCTTTAACTGTAAATCGTAGCTAATACTAAATGTTTAGCTGAATTAAATTTCTCACAAGGTTACTTGATGTTTGCTTATACATAAACGCATTCCAAAGTAGCGAAGTAAGGTTAGGCAGATTAATAGAAATAGGTACTTTAAATGGTAGCCTTATAAATGCAAATTCTGAAATTATTACTTATAGATTGATGACGTCTCTCAAACACTTTCACTGATGTGTAAATCCCAGAGTTACAGCGCCTTATTTATATTTGCGCACAAGCTCTTCTTGATGTTAGATAATTTATATTTTCTTCTGAAGCGAGCTCTAATGCATAAGAAATTAGAAAGACGGATGGAAAAGGAATTAAAAAATAACTGATTGTGAACTCTTAACAACCATTGCAACCATTATGAATATACAGACAGCTATTAAAAAGGAAATTGGTAATACTAAAGCAGTTCAATTTTTATTAAGCTCCGATGCCTTCAAAATGTACTCTTGCGATGAATTGTATATTTTCTCCTATAAAATGCTCAGGTTTATTGCAGAAACAAAGCATTAAGCTTACAAATGAATCTGACATTTCAATTATAGCGGTAAATGAAAATCGCAATTACACATCAATGTTTAGATTGGAAACATCAGTTTTTCCTTGTACAAAAAACACACAGAAAAAGAAATATAGATTAACAAGTAAATCTGCTGAGGGGTGAAGAAAAAAGAAAACTTGAAACGATCTTTCTTCTAACTGAAAAGTACACTTTTTGTTGTTTTTTTTCCTCAGTGCAGTTCAAATTTCCCAGGCCGTAAGGAGTTTATTAAGAATTCTTTTTCCGTAGAAGCGAAGGGGAGGTGCGCATTTATCATTTCTTTCTCTGGAATGGCAGCACTGGCGAAGAAGTTAACCACGTGATCTGAGTCTCATTTTGTTCATAAGTAAACTGGAGCGCAACTACTAAGTATGGTTTTTTTTTCTTACAGAGTTTACTCGAACACAAAACAGAGCAGCTAATGTGAAAGTGTGAAATATTAAGTGAAACATCTTTCTTTCGAAAAGGGCTTCTTTCCGAGTCACGTTCCTTTTCCTAATTCTTTTTTTTTTTTTTTTTTTTTTTGGCACCTCTGTTATTTTTAACATGTGAAACAACTTCTTTTAGTACCTGAAAAGAAACATTATTGAAATAAAAATAAAAATACTATTAATTTTGAAATCAAGTCAAACTGAGATTAAGATACTCACTATTTACCTATTACAACTAATATTACTGGGATGATATTTCATTGAAAGAATTGTAGTCATCCTATAAATAATATATATATGAATTTGAATTTAACAAATATTCTCTCATTCATATAAAGCTAATTTAAATTTTAAATTATGAAAATTCAATTGTATAAAAATAAAAGATTAAATATTGCTCCGAACTAATTTGCAACAGCATTTAAATTCAGATAGCATATGTAAATTAAGTGCAAGTATCTAAAAACATGAAAAAATATTTAATAATCCAAAAAAATTAAGCCTAAAAATTTTAAAGAATTTTTTTAAACTAAATTAATTTGCATAAAGTGAATAATTTTTGAGCAGGCAGGAGATAGATCTTTTCAAGGGGAAGTTGTCTCCAAACTTAACTCTTCAATTACTCAATTCGTGTTTCGTCATCCATATAGGCATGGGTAAATATTGCAAATTAGTTTGCAGCAGTAATTATAATTTTGATTGTATACATTTGAATTTTCATAATTTAAAATTTAAATTAGCTTTATATGAATGAAGGAATATTAGTTAAATTCAAATTTCATTCCTTGCTGTATAAGGTGTTTCTCCCACTTTCCTATCGTCCTTCGTGGCGTAGTGGTTCTGCACGCTGGACCGGTATTACAGAGGTCCGTTGTTCGATTCCCGGCGAAGGCGGTTGCATATTTTTCATCTTTTCTGCTTCCAATTAACCTAATGACTCTACAGCAGCAATGGCGCAAGAAAATTATTTAATTTGAATTTTATTTAACTTTACTATTTGTTTTTCATGAAACAATGATATATATATTTGTTAATTTGGTTATTTTACGATAAAGTTTTCCAATTATTAAAGCATAAGTTATAGCTTACGTATTTTTTGTTTATATTTACAAGAGAGTTACGTCGTTTCGAGGGTAGAGCTATTTTTTGATAAATTTTGATTATTGTTGGCTTACATGACCTTATATTAACTATTATTGTCGGTTTAAATTAATTCAGGATCATTTATTAGATTATACCACTATTTTGAGAAAGACGTCTAGGAGAGAATACTGCTGAATTCAGTATGCTTGTCTAAAGTTCTTTGCTGTTTTTGCTTAATTTGCATACTTATCTAACACTTTACTTCGAAGTTTTGGAATATTTTGGGTATTTGTATGTCTTTGCATTTTGGTTGATGAGATCATCACGTTAAATTTTTCATTAATGAGGTTTTGTTTATGAGGTACTAAGAATGTATTTTTACTGCTTGCATTTAATAGGTTTATATATTGTAGTTGCTAGATCTTCGTATTATCAATGAAAACTGAAATTTTATAAATTTTATTTTATTTATTTTACTCCGCTATATACACAGATACACATACGAAGTTTTTTTCTTTTCTCTCTGTGACGGCTTAAAATATTTAATTTTTATTCTGAAGTGAAGAAAATAAACTTTATACATCAACTTCCGATTAAGTGAGGATGACGGCTTTTAACGTGTTATTGATTAACTAAGACTAGTCTAAAAACACTTAAGCTTTTTTCATTGCAGAACAACAGAACAATTACTATAACAAAACTGTTGTCGAATAAACTTATTTTCCAAATCAAACTGATTGAAAATACAATTAAATTCTTAATAGTTTATAAGGATTATGTTAATTTATCTAAGAGTTAAATTTTGAATTAAAGTTAATTTCCTATCTCTTCTTAATTTCAATCTTACAATTTCCGACCAGACCGTATTTTTAGAATCGCGTTTGAATGCAAATGAGGAGAAGTATTTAACTGTGAAGTTCTACTGACTTCGCTAGAGAGCCAGAGATTTTGACTAGCGCGCGTTCGCCTTTTTAGGTTACTCTCTCTCTCTTAAGCTATTATTACGCTCGGCCGTACTTTAGGCCCTTGATAGCTTCGCTGTTATTTAGCATTAAGGGGCCAATTCTGTTAGAATATTGATAGCTTCGGCTATATCTTTTTAAATAAGATTAGTTAAGTTTTAGTTCTTAGTTTCCTAAGTTCAAACCAGTGTGGAGGCTTTATTGTAACTCCAAGAAAGGAGTCATCTGGTAAAACTTATTGGAATAATAAAGGGTAATTTCACCCTTCTCACGTTTTGTTCTCTGTCTCACGAACTCAAGTGATTATTCGCTTATCGGTTCTTAAGCTACAGATTAAAACACTTAGGAATCTTATGAGTTTTCTGTTTGTTTTATAGGTAATTCCTCTTTACTGTGGTTTTTAACTGGCCGCGCATTAACCCTGCTTTTGAATTAAACACGGCGGTAGAATCTAGTATTGCGACAACAAAGCAACTCCGATATTTTTGAAATCATTTCGTTTGTTTAAAATTGCAGCTTAGAAATTAAATTTTATTCTGAATTTTAAAATTATTTTAAAAATTTAACAAGTGTATTTATTGCATAATCATCACTTAACACATTACAATCTGTGATGTTACCCGTCAAAACTTCATTGCAAATGTAGTCAAACTGTATTAAAATAAACTTTGGAAGAAAAGAATTGCTGATAAACAACAACAGCACCTTACATTCGTGTAACTATGGAAAGAATCAGTATCTTATGTGATATCTCGTAATATATCTTTGTAAGGATCTTAAGTTTTACTAACGTTTATTTTATTTTAAATCTTTACTATCACTTCTTATTTTCTACTTCTGGCCAGAATTAAAAGCTTTAACTTATTTATGCAAATTTGTCTTGCGAACGCCAAGTACTTAAGTTGTGGCTTTTTGCCAAGCAAGAGAGAGGAAGGAGCTATTAGAAGCAGACCGCTTGCCATAGTAGTTTTACTCGATTGCTGGTTGCCTTCCAGGCCAGAGGTTTAATCCTCTTAATAATTTTAAACGTATTGTAGTGTTAACAGTTCTCTGTACTACATACGGCTTCCTGTTAATATACGGCCAATCTTCCACGTAGGCCCTTGTTTATTATTCCAAAGTTAAGTTAGAGTTTAGTTAATATTTTTATATTCTTACGTTCAGACCACAAGTAGTTGGTCTCTGTATTCCGAAGTCCGGAAATCATTGTAAAGAGTGAAAAATAAAGGGTTTCGTATACCCTTCCTGTGGATCTTGTCTACTTCCCACATTTATTGAACATAGCTTTAGTAAGCTCCCTGTTCCGAGTCAGGTCTCTGCATGTTCCCAAAGAAAGTAAGGCGGAACACTGAACCTGATATCTTTAACAGTAATATCTCAATCATGTTTACTCACCATATTTTATACTTATTTCGTTATGATTTAAATTAATTTTTATAATAATATAGTGTGAACCATAAGTTAGGAAAACCCAAGAGAGTTTGATTTTTAGGTAATGGTTAGATCTTCCAAAAACTCAGTTGATAAATAAAGTAAAGCTGAAACAGGGGACTGCACAAAAATTCAATTTATTTACGTATATTAAACCGATGTTTACCTATATTAAAATCGATGTTTAGGAATATATCATTATTTTGAATTCTAATTACGAATAAAAATTTTCAAAGATTTTTTTTTTTGGAAAGACTACGAGATCACTTGCTAAATCAACTGTGGTTGAGAGCTTTTAGTCTAAAGTAATCCTTTGTTTAGATCATCATGGTGAAATTAATTTTTAACACGTACTTAGTCGCAGAAGTTCAGACAGTGAAGTACTGAATTTGTGCTAAGGAAGTTTTCTCCTTCCTTATTGCGTGCTTTCATGTTGTAATTGAAAGTACGTATGGCTAGTAGTCGGAAGGTTTGGACTTCGAATCCCGGCGAGGTGCTGATTTTTCAGGCCACCTTTTCTTATGAACCTAATGGCGTTACAAGTGGTACCTAAACTAAAATGTTCTAGACGGGTAATTCATTCCAATATGGATTTGGCAACTGGGTTACAGTCTCCCTAACCGCCTTTAAGTGAGGGATTTTTGTAAGGGATTTACATCGTGCCTCAATGCCTGGTGAAAGCATAGTTCATTTTTCATATCTTCTGCTTCAAAATAAGCCTAACTTAAAAAAAAAAAACTACGCTAATTCTAGTACGCTCGTTTTTTACACTCTTAAGTTCACAGAAAAAGAACCCTAAATTTGGTTCGTTACTTGTCTGGAGATTAATTGGTATCAATACACTTTGCATATAAGTCTAGACATTGCTAATGAAGCGATTCCGAACATTGACTAAAAAACTAAATCGTTGCCATTCCAGTAAGTAAGTAAGTAAGTGTAAGTAACAATGACACTGTGGCTAAATTCCGCATGCGTTTATGGTGGTGTTCTTCATTGTATGCCCACACATTTGTGCGCTGAAATATAAATGGCTCAGTACTCAAAAATAAAGGAACGATGACTTAGATCATTATCTAACCATGTTACAAAAAGATAATAATCGTCAAAGTGAGCTCTAACACAGGGTGTTTCGTAAATAGCACAGGTTTTAAAAATGCAACAAATAAGTTATATAATAAATCAAAACTTTTGTTTTATTTCTTTCTATTTATACTCTGATTTAATAATGGTAAATCATATCCGATAAACATTCACCTCCACTTTCTCCGCAGACAGTTACTCTGACGGGAACTTGACGATGACCCTTTCATTGACCTTTTTGTTGATTTTGTCAATGACTTGTTGAATTTCTCTCTTTGGTTTGGGAGCTGTTTGTGACTGTTTCACATAAATATTTGTCTTGATGTAATCTCATAAATAGAAATCGCATGGTGTGAAGTCACAAGATTTCGCAGGCAATTTCTAGTCGTCGACACAAAGTGAGACCTCGCACCCAGAGAATATTTTTCACGAAGCCAGGTTGCAGGGCTGGAGGGTTGCGTGGTAGGTGGCCTTATTCTGCTAAATTCTCATATTCGAGATATCTATTTCACTCAGGACAGGCCTCAAAAGTTTGGGATCATTTATCGTTTTTGTAATCAGTTTTCACAATTATGACGCTTTATTCCTTAGCATTTAAATGAAGAAATAACGAATGATGCTCAAATAATTGGACCTATGGTTAGGCAGTTCATTTTTAGGTCTAATAACTGTTACTGGAGAAGGTGAGGTAACTAATAACACGGTGGAAATTGAAGAGAACTTGGTTTCACTGAGTTACACTTCATCAACATAACTGAATGCATCAAACTGATCACTAATGAAATAGAAAATGAAATATTTATTAACACAGATAAAATATAGGCTTCTGAAGAACGAGAGGACAACTTAGACGAGCATTGCTTGACCGACTTCAAGAACCTGAACGAGAGGTGGACAATATAAAAAATTGCTGGAATGGTTGAACCATTATCATAGTACAATACATACATACATACATTAGTACATACATACATAGTACATACAGTATATTATGGAAGCTGATCTCAAAATTACAAGTAGCCAAACAATCCGCCGTACGTAAGCAATGTAATTCATTGATACAAACAGATGTATGAAAAGAAGGCCACAATTAAAAATATCTACATACTACAATTTTTAGAGAATAAAAAATAAATTATAAAATCATGCATTAAAAATGTTTCTAATAAAGATATTTAAATTTATTAATCACGCTTTATCTAATGAAAAACGGGGGAAAATTTTGACAAAAAATTAAAATTTTTATAATTGTTTAGTTCTTTGATTATTCGTGTTACGAACAGTCTGGATTACTGGTGGAACAGATTATTTGGGTATTGCTGCAATTGCTGCTGAGTATTGCTGCAATTCATATAGTTTATATTAATGAATACAAATAATCATATTTTCAATTCATGAATACAAAGAATCATAATCTTTTAATTTTTATTCATGAGTCAAATAGATAATTTGTAATAATTTTTATTTATAAGATAGTGTACTTTGGGAGTTATATAATATATTTGCTGTGCAAAGAAACATGTTGAACTTAAAAGAACAAAATGGATCTAAACGTTGATGCTTACTTTGATGCTTAATTTTGAAGATTGATTGATTCCATTGATTTTTTTAAAAACATCTTAATTTTCCAATACACATGTATGTTATAAAAGGCCAAAAACATTACTTGTTAGCAATTCGAAAAACGTGACATGTGCAAGCAATTATTGTCTCAAGCAATTATTGTTCAAGTGATAGCTTATTTATTCATAGCAAAATATTTCTTGATACCCTAGCTGTCAAGTACTTTTTTTCCAATCAGCTAATCTCTTAAGATTTTTATTCTTCTCTGCCTACATTTTGTTTACGAGCACTCATTCCAGATTAACGTGATAATATGTATATTAGTGATGAAATAAAAATGAGAATTATTTTTTTAAAGGTGTAGGGTTTCCATTAGTTTAATTAACCAATTATTAAAATTTTTGTTATTTTTACTGAGTTCCTCAACTTTCCTTCGCATTTCCTCGCCAGGATTAAAATTTAAAGTTAAGTGGATTCAGTATTTAAACGGGTGAATCTTGGAGTATAAACTTCGAAGCTAGCCAGCGCACGTTACGAATATGTCCTTGGTGTTACGCGGAGTTGCTGATACGCCTTTTTGACCATTTAAATAATTATCACGCCGCTAGGTTGTCGAGTCAATCTAGTTAGCCTTAATTTAAAGTGCTAGTCTAGCACTACTCTTTAGCCTTGAAATTATTATGCAACGATGCATAAGTTCCACTGCAAGTTGTCGGTGTTAATGTAAAGCCCGAAGTACGAGCCTTTCTGTTCATAGTTAACAATAATAAAGTGTTATTTTTACCCTTCTTCTGTGTTGTGATCATTAACGCCTAACGAGAAGTCGCCACGTTTCTTAGTAAGATTTTGTACAGTTTACGTGGCTAAATAAAGTACTATCCTATAGAGGTAGGGTCTTAAAGTTAGGTATTTTGTTTTATTCAGGTATGGATTCCTTTTATGTAAATTTGTAACTGTACATAGCAAAATCCTTAATGGAAAAGAAGACTTCAAAAGAGAAGACTGAAATAGTTTATTATAAAAAAACCCTGTTTCTTACTCACTGAAACTGAATATTTAATATTTTGCATTCCAAGTAAAAATATTTTATGTAGAAGCATTTCAAATTCATCGCCAAAATCCGGGCGTATGATACAAAAGTTTTTTAAGTTCATATTAAATATTCTTTTCTCTCTCTCCGATGGGAATTCAAACAGATTTAGTGTTTTCGAACAAAATAGCAACGGTGTCGAGTTTTTAAATTCTTAAAAACATTTGTTTCCAAAGAAAAGTAAAACAAATAGCTTTGGCTATTCTCCAGAAGGCAGACAGAAGGATGGTTTAGGAAATGATAACAAATTGTTTCTGGTTGCCATGTTAAGTCTTCCTTCTTTTGAGACACTTGAGAAAACGTGAGATAAGCTTAAGACAAAGCTCGGTGAAGAATGAGAATGAATGGAATTTCGAGAAACAAAATTTTCGGGAAAACATTATTTCGAACTCTAGCTGATCACAGACGCGTAGTTTAGCGAAGCTCAAAACATACTTAACAATGTTCTTGGTTTGGAAATATATAGAAAAGCAAAACTTCAATTTATTTAACCAATCCTGAGAAAATTTGACATTACCGAAATAAAAACATTTTGTTTTGCAAATGGAAAGTGATGATTTCTATCCAAAACTTAAAATAAATCTAACTTTCCTTGTTTGTTTCGAGTTTTTAAAAAGTTAGGTCCATTAGTAATCATCAGTAGTCCGGGAAATCATTAGTGGTTAAAGATAGTGGTTAAAGATTCTTTGAGCACTATTGATGACCATACGATTAAATAGCGTAGCATGTAAAAGTAAGCCCGTATGAAAAACATTAAGATTACGAAAGGAATCATGTACACTGCTCAAAACAGTTAAGGGATATTGTGAGGTCTGTATGAAATAACCAAATAATCAACAACTGTTTAGTAAAAATTTAATAGAAAAGGTTAAAAAAGAAAATTATAAGGTTTAAAAAGTTGGGAATATTCAAAATTTTGTCTATGACATCGAAAACTATGTGTTTTATATAAAGAGGCAAACATGATCTGCAACATTCCTTCTGTAGGAGAAGATTAAAAACAACTGACATGCGTTGAATGTTTAGTGACAGTGAATAAGATGTCTCAGCAAAATGACTTGCTGAATAATTGCTTAATTTAATCGGTAGCCTAAAGCGCCATCTGCCGTTTAGAGGCGGGTCAAACGCAATCCGTTGTAGTGGAAATGTGAGGAGTTTCTCAAAATGTTATTTACAGATTATAGAGCAAGATCGGACAAGGTAGCACACATGCAACAACACACAGGATCGGTATTTCACACTAAAGTTCAGAAGAAACCGCACTATGAACTCCATTTTCTTGCAAATGCACTTTCAGAGAGCTACTGATACCAGAGTTTCGACTGAAACTATTCGCAACTGACTCCACAGTGTTGATTTGTATGTTCGCAGACCTATGATTTGTGTTTTGTTGAAAGAGGACTAACGTGATGCCCGCAGAAGATGGACTTAGGGGTATCTTAAAGGAAACAAAATGATTAGAGCATCGTGCTCTTCAAGGACTAAGCCCACTTTAGCGTACAACTTGACAATAAGTGGATTCTTGTCTGGAGGAACCTGGTATACGGAATGCTCCTTCATTTGCACACGAAAGTGTTTAACTTGGTGGAGACCGAGTGGTGCTCTGGGCCGGTATTAATGGTATTCAGCGGTATAGGGATGAGATTCTCAGACCCAATGTGGTCCTTTACCCTGCAGAAATCGAGGATGAATTCATTTTTACGGATGATAACGCCAGGCCACATTGTGCTCAGCTAGTGAGCGATTTCCTTTTCGACTAAGGAATACTTCGAATAGATTGACCAGCATGTTCCCCCACATATGAACTCAACATGTTTAGGGCTTTCTAGGGAGAAGCATTTCTAGTCGCTTACCATTCTGAGAAACAATTAAGCACGAAGCTGTAGCTAGAATTTTCAGCGTCTGAGGACAAGTGAAGATTTCGTGCCCCCTCCTGTTAGCAAAGAATGGGAAACATTTCATTCTAAAATTTCGTAACATCAATTTGGCACCCCTGCATCTTGCGCAGGGAAAGGCGTCCTTCCCCTTGCTCCCCCTCTAGCTATCCTCTGATTGAGCAGTTTGAAAACTCTCTTCTATAGGAGTGGAGAAAATGTTTCAGTCCCTCAATGATAACCTTATTGATTCCATGCTAGCGTAGATGTGCGACATTGCTTTCGGTAAGGAAAAAACCACACTCCTTATTGCAACTCATTTGTATCCGAGATATAGAACTGTTTTTGTATAATATGAACAAATTGTGCGTTTTTTGTTTACCGTTAAATATCGTTAATAAAATTTAATTATTCCTTGTTCAGTGCTTCTTTTCCTTTTCTCATATTTTGCAACATCTACACATCATATATCATTCACCAAAACATTTTCCCATCCGTAGTTTATATCCAAAATCATAATATTCCGTAACTGTTTAAGCAGTGTGTTATAGGAAACAGTAAAGATACGCTATGTGTTAAAGTTAGGAGTCCCTAAAGTTCAGAAGAGGTAGGTCCACCATATCATAAATTCGCTATTGAATACGATTTTCATTCTAATTTTGATAGATAACCCTCTAGATAGGCAATCCGAAAGTTACTACAGTTTTCTCATATCATTAAACTAGGAAAACGGTGTTCTTACCTGCGGATTTTAATTACACATTTTATGATCATTAATGTCGTTGCTTTACTTGGAAATCAAGCCCATGGCATTATTGCATCCTTTTCTGGTAGGCATACTGAATGAATTAACCATTTCAGTACTTAAAGCATAGTGAAATTCCTATCTGGTCAAACCATGCAGAAAGAAGAAGTAACGTCAAATTATATCATCAAGATGGAACTATCCTAGTCTTACTATTTGAAAAGAAATTACCCGAAAATGATGCTAATTGCATAAAAGGAATTCGAAGAGGAATTCCTGATTTCAAATTAAGCAGGAATTTATGTCTTCACAAAAGCTGTCACATAAAGTATGAAATCTTTAAATAATATAAATCTTCTTCCACCATTATTGCATTATATATATATATATATATATATATATATACACGTGCGTTGAGTTATTGGTAACTAAATAATAATTTACAAATTATTTAAATAGGTAAGAAAAGAGTTAACATACCTGAATAAAAATCTTAGGGATTCTTATGGAATAGGCTAAAAATTATTAGTAATTAAAATTATTTTTTTAAGCTACTTTATTAATTGCGATCTATAACTACTGATCAACATGAAGTTACTCATATTTGTGTGTTAATCTTTATTGGTACTTTAACTGATGCACGGCTGCTTTTGCTTTATAGTAATTGACGGATTTAATCCTTAGTTTATTCATTGCTGCGATGACTGGCTTATTCGCTACCTCTTGCTCTAAAGATAAACAAAAGACACGAATTTATGGGAAACATGCATATTTCACTTTTAATAATAAAAAGATCTAGTTATTGTGTCGAGATATATATGCAAATCTTGTGTGTTAATATGTGATATAATGTTAGAACTATTCCAAGCTATGCTGTAATTCCAAGCTATGCTATGTAGGTAATTTGGAAGCAGGAAAGATGAAAAATGTGCAACGCCTTCGCCGGGAATCGAACCACGGACCTTTGGAATACTCGCCCAGCGTGCAAACCACCATACCACGAAGGTATGCCAAGAAGGTGGGAGAAATACCTTATAATGCTATTATTCGAAGCAGGGAATTACACATAATGTAGGTTCTTTACAATGATAACAAATTTCTCATAGGATATAGAAATCACCCATCTTTGTACTAACGCAGCCTTTTGTGATATTTTGCGTAATCTTGTCCATACATTTGTGAAAGATCCGATAATTTATGGTATAAAAATAAAACTTCGATCCTAAGGATTTTTTGAGTTTGCTAATGAATGAATAATTTCCCAGCGAAACGACATTTGGACTGACTACCATTTAGATAAATGTGCAATAAATTCATAGAAGGCGTTATGATATGATAGAATGCTATGTAGAAGCTCTGAAGCACAATAAAGCCTTAGTGATTTGCGCTTTGGCAAGTAGTATGCAACTGATCAAGTCTATCGATATCTCACATATACCGTTTTTATAATCCATAAAACTCTCTGATTTGTTGACAGACTCGCTTTCTGGACTTTCCTTGGTTCAATTAATCAATAAACTACTAACACGCAATACAATAACACAACACGGATAACAAGATATCTCGCAGTTAGAGCTCAGCTAATGTTTTCGGCGAAGGAGATATGATAAGTCGCCGGTAGAGATAAACATATTAAATATGTTTCATATATCTTACGCGTCTTATATGTGCTCGTTAATATTTGAGAAATGCTTTATGATAACATATTAATTAGTCCAGTTCTTTTGAGAAAACATATTTTTTTAATTTCACCTCAAGGTATGATAAAGATTAATACTAATTATAAAGGCCATTTAATTGCACATTACTGGCTAATATACCTTTAATATAATAAGTCCTGTATATGAAATATATTATAATGAAAGTTTCATGTTTTTATAATATAACGTCTTCACAATTTCAGGGTCAATCTGCATATACTGCTGTCTTATATTTTGGAAAATACTATTATTATGTCCATCGGGCTTTCTTATTAAAGTGGATTTTAACGTCTACTGAGAAAAACCGATGACCCAAACAACTCACCAGAAGAATAACTCGGTATCGGGAGCAAAATTGTGAACAAAAAACGCTTCGGATGACGAATGCTGTCTCGAATTACGAGCATTCAGTCGTCAAGGCGGGATTATCAAAGGCATTTTGAGATAATTTATGCCTCATAATTAATATTCAGGGATTTCTGGAAATATAATTTTAATATTTTTCATATTATAACTCTTATTTTTAAAGCCTGGAGACAGCAAATCACTTATAGGACTACGAAATTTGGCCTGCAAGAAATCATGTCTAGACTGGTTTGTGGGCAGAGACTCTGAATGCTTTGACACTTATGACTTTCAAGTTTTCGGTTATGTATGATATTGCATTTCTGGAAAAGCATTAAGAATGAAGAAATTAACCAAGAAGATAAGAAGAAGTTACGAAAGTACAATAAAAATGAACTCAACGCGAAGGATCTGCAGCAACTTCAGAAGCAGCAACAAAAGAGGCGATTGTTGAATAAAATTTCTTCTTCAGAGGAAGAAGAAGAGAAAAAATGATTTTAATTACTGATTCGAAAAATTTAGAGAATAGGGTAAGATGCAGTGTTTTTACATAATGATATCACTCTAATAAAACAGCGGCAAGCTACAGCATAAGCCTTTTCAATGAGAATGCATGTCGCATTTTAAACACATTTGAAAATGTAAGAAAACAACAAATCACAATGGACAAATTTTGAATGAAACAGAAGCCTAGTGAGCCTCAAGCGGAGCGAGTTATACAGACAAAGAAAAGATAAAATGACATTTTACCAAAAGATCTGATGTTTTTATAGCAAAGAATGCAAACAATAACATCTTCCTTATCGTTTTCCACTTTTTCCGTCCACTCTTCTCTTCTAATAGGTACAGAAAAATTTTCTTTATTTCATGGGTTTAATATTGCGATTATCCTTTTAATCTTAGGTTTAATAATTTCCATTGATTTTGTATTATGAAGATGCGCACAAATTGCAGTTGCATTAGCAATAATTTCTGGTTTAGGTATGAAATAATCATTTTGTATTAAATCTTACGGACATAATTGCTTCGGTTTAAGAACATTTCGGGCCTTGATTTGAACAATAGATCTTCTGACTGCTAGCATAATGCTCTGTATGTTATTTTGCACCAAAAGAACATGAACGGGATAAGACGATAGCTGCTTATATATTTAACTGTGAGATAAAAATTTGAAAATAACACAAACATTTATTATTTAAATTAATTTCTTATTGGCTTCATTTATTGATTATTTAATAACAATATCACGATCAGTAAGTATTAAATTTTGTTACTTATTACTGCTTTAAAACACCTGAGAATAAAATATTTGATAGTCGTTCGACTAACGATCTGTCATTTGATGTCGATTAACATTTACCAAATATATAACGGAGTTCTGAAGATCACTGAATGGCTTTAGGTAATGAATTTGGAGAGGATAAAAGATGAAAGATCGGAAGACAGAAATTTCATTAACAACTCTGAAGAGACAAAGAACTTTAATATTATCCTGCCCAATGAACGTTCTGTGTTTGCGCTAATTATTCTGGCTGTGTCGCGAGTTCGAAGACAATACTGATTCAAGGTCTATAATGATATGCAGAAAAATTCAGTCATGATAATGGCGCGGCATTAATACTAATCCATGCATGGTTGGAAAATGGCAGATTCTGAGAACTAGTGCTGATGATGCTTGATTATCTTTCAAGTTTTAAGAATAAATTACATATCACTGTAAGCAACGGAGCGTTTAAAAACAATGCGTGATCTTGAAAACGAAGTCTTCGTCGGCATGTGACGCCCGTACCCTAGAATATGATGCCTATTGTTTAACTTTAATAGCGCTTAGCTTGATATATCGTACGTAAAGTTAGCATACGAATAAGGCGTGGAAAACTGAAAAGTCTTGGAAAAATGGGAAGAGTTTATTTACACTCATTCCTTTCTTTTCCCCTTCTCTGTGGGGGTGAGAAGAACTTGCGGCTCAAAGGATACTATTTTTTCTTTTCTCATTCCGATTACTAGCCAATTATACCAGGAAAGCACGTGTTGAGGAAATTCCTATACATAAGAAATTTCCTATATATGTGGAGGACGAAAACGTTCGCCCATTGTATCCGAAGATTCGTTATAAATCGAGTTCTATAGTGGGATTCCACTGTATTTAAAAAAATACAAAACATGCATGTATAATACTTTATTTGAAGTACATTTGGAACAGCGTATTTATATTCACCAATTTTATAAAAAGAGGCCTTTCTTTTGCTCTACAACAGTTGAATTTTATATATGAACATTGCACTAAAAAGAGGGGGGGAATGACCACTTAAGTGCATAAAAGTGGTAATTTCTTAAAGTTTGCTTTGGTTATGGCAAAGCTCTCGAGGGCTGTCTACCTAAGGGAAGTGATGTCTTCGTAGCTCGCATTCACATTGCACGTATATCTTTGCCCAAAATGCATCTTTACGAAAATTACTGATATGACTAAACGGAAGTAATATTTCTATATTACAATCGTTATTGTAATACACCTTTGCAAATTCAGTGTGTTAGTGTTGCTGTGATTAATCCTCTATATCTGTATGCATTCTAGATTAGGTACACGACTAACAGGCAGAGTATAGCGTCTGTCGTTGAACAACCCTTTGTATCTTATAGATGATAGTATAAGTTTGCTTAGTTCCGTCCTAGTTTTGATGAGGAATACGAGTGGAGAGGATTCAAGAGTCTCCTATCCTTTTCGCTTACCATCAGCTTCTCAATGGAAATTTCGGATGAACGGTATTTTAAGCACCCCTATTTCGACAAACACCTTCTCTGTAATTCACTATTGCCTTCAACGATATGGCAACAAGTACATTTGTGATAATATCTATCAAAACAACAGTTCACTGAATTACTTCTCAGTAAGTCCCATTCTTATTTTCAATGAAATGCTTCACTAACGCAAAAAAAGACAAAATACATACTTACTTCTATTTCGTTATTATTGTTAACGGGAGAAAACGGAGGAGAAGAAGATTTGAAATTAGCTTAAGCTGCGGTATTATCGAAGAAACTGTACAAATATTCTATCACAGATACTTACTCATCTGTCACAGATACTTATCCATTCTTTCGCATTATTAAAAGAGAGGTATCTATATTATTTTTCTTTCTACACATTTTATTCCAAACTTAACGACACCATGCGCTAAGCAGTATTTCATGCTATCATGCTATGTGGTATTGTTAAATTTGACCGTGATACTTCTCTTTTCAAGTACTGCGAATTCGTCTCACCTTATGCTAATGCTGTAGACATTGCAATGTATTTCTGTATCTATTATTATATCAAATCAGTAATAGTAAGTCAAGTTAGTTTATGACCATCTTTATTTCTTTATATATATATATATATATGCATAAATTTGAATTTCACAAACATTCTCTATTCGTAAAAAGTAAATTTAAAGTTAATTAAATTTTAAATAATGAAATTTAATGCAAACAAATAAATGATTAATTATTGCTGCGAACTAATCTACAATAACATTTAAATTCTGAGAGCATATGTAAATCAAGTGCAAGTATCAAAATCCATGAATAAATATATAATTCCAAAAATTTTTTAATCCTAAAAAAATTATAAAAATGAATGCATAAGTGAATAATTGTTGAGCAGGCAGGAGACAGACTTATCGAGGAGAAGTTGCCTCCAAACCTAATTCTTCAGTTATTCAATTCGTGTTTTGTCATCCATGTAGACAAGGGTAAAAGTCGAAACCATAAGTAAAACCAAATGTTGAGAATTACTAAAAAGAAATTTAAACAAGTGGAATTTTCAGAAATCAGCAAGTAAATGACTACAGTTAAAATTAAAAAAAGGTTAATTAAGAGAAAAAAACCAAATTTTTAGAAAAACCAAAGTAATTTAGAAACTCTTGCCTACAGAAAACTTCCCCGACGCAAATTATGCATATAAATAAAAAAAGAAACTGCATATTATTTATAAAAATACATAAATAATACTAAAGGGCAAGTAAATAGTAAGTTTTAATTTAACTTACAAACTATATTTGTATTCGGAGAGTGTGGCAGCATTTGCCAAACTAAGTGATGTAAAGTAGTGTGTTTCTGCTAACTTTATAAATAGAGGGCACTAATATAAGGTTAATTTGAGTGTTAAGCTGCTATCTGTTAGATCTATTTAAAAAGCTATTCTGTAAACTTTTAAGTAATGTAAAATGTGTATTCTGTTGCTAAAATGTTGCTAACTGTTTTGTATTGTAAAAATGTAAACTGTTATGTGAAAAAATAGTTGCAAAATATTAAGGATTGTAAAAAATCAAAAATGTTTTTGAAAAAAAATACGAAAATCTTTTTTGAAGTAAAATTAAATAAATTTAATTTTAATTAAAAATTTTTTAAATGTTTTTAATTAAAATAAGAAATTTATTGTAATAGTCTTAATTTATTAAAACTGACAGACAAATTTAAACAGGTTTACTCAAAACTTTACTAAATACTGGTCAAAGATAAGGAAAATTAGAAAAAAGATAAAAATCTTCACTCAATTCGGGCTATAATTGAGACTTTTGAAAAGTGTTGGCCCTTCATTAATACAAGGAAAGAATCCAGTATTGATTAAATATACAATTTTACAAATTAATATTTACAAGATAGTCCCTTAACTCTTCAAAATCCTCAGTTACCCTCTAGTTAAGGTTTAAGGTAATGTTATTATGCCATAAAGAGTCAAATTATAAAGAAAAGTTAATGCCTGCCTTTTTAATATGCAAATTAATAAAATGTGTTGGGACTAGGTTATTAAACCGAACATTAATTAGCTTTATTATTTCTTCCTTCAAATCTTCTATTTCAGTACATATATTTTTATTCTGATTTTTTGGCTACAAAAAGTCTTACCTATTACTTTTTTAGAGGTATTAGAGTTCCAATTATTTAGTTTAATAGCATTAAACTGGAAATTCCTCATTTTATCATATAATTTAATTTTGCTGTGTTTAATTATGACCAGATCTACGTATTCAATAGTATCTTAATTCGTATTAGTTTTATTAAGTGTTAAACTATTTGGGTAAATTTTGAATTGTTTAAAAGTAGAATTACTATTGAAAATTATAATATCATCAATGTTATATATATGCATAAGTTGTTCATCCTGTGCCAGGATATCGCTAATAGAATCGATATTGTTGTAAATTTCTGTAAATGTATAAATTCTTTCAATACAGCTTTAACGCCTATAGTGCTTATTTTAACAACTCTTATAATGCTAAAATTATCGTTCAGTTGTTTTTCGGACGATAAGGTGCGTATATAGTTTAAAACACCTATAATGCTTATAACTTATTCCGAATTTGGTGTAAAATTATTTTTCAAATAACTCGTATAACTTACATAACTCTTACAAACTAGCCCTACTTTTGCTGTATATCCCTTTTCAAATAACGCGTTGATGCTTATAGCATCTAAAATTTTATAGATAATGAGCAAGTCGCACGAGAAGGTTTAAAAAAATACTATTTCGATTTAAAATCTTAATCATTTCAAATTCAGTTTTGTAATTTTTCTTTTATACAGCTTAAAGCATAGAATCTTAAAGCATAGTGAGTCATTTACATGTGTTGTCGTCAGTGTTAATTTTAAGTCTTCAGAAGTAATTTAAATGTCTTGGTAAATTTTTCCTGCGAGAATATCATTTATTCATCACAATCATCGAAAATCTCGAAGAGAATTATATCAATACAATGGCCATTTAACGAAAGAACTTAAATGGGTTCCCATATTACATTCAAGTTCTTTAAATGAATTCTAAAAAGGAGCTTTATGCAAGATTGATGCCACGACGAAAATTTTGAAATTTTCGCTATGCAGGGAGAGAGGAATGAATTCTTAAGAGCTTGCAGTTACAGAGAGGTGCTTCTCGTTTCAGACAATGAAAATTTCTGGTTCTTATTAGTTTGTTTTGTAAAAATATTTAAAAGAATCTCCATGTTTTCTTTTCTTCCGAATCGCGAGTTTTGTATTCTTTCGGACTTCTGTAAGATTTAGACTATAACGGTTGTTGTTACACATTTTCTTTGCAGCCACACATATCTTGAAATAAACGATACTTTTAGATTGAATGTTGGATAGGACAGACTAGCGGAAACATTATCTTTCTTTTCAACTGTTTTATATGGGCAAAATTTCACTAAATATTTTACTTGACTTTTTATGCTCAGTATTGATAAAAGACCAAAAGTGGATAAAAATTTCATCTATATAACGAGCTCTGAACGTAAAGCTTTCTGCTCTAAAACTAAGGCGAGTATTATTCAGAAATAAAGAGTCAATGTAACCAAGCTGATATCTACAGGGAATACAGTTTATCGAAATCTTCAGTTGATATAACTTGGAAAAATCGACATTTAATAATTTCTGATCATAGAAAAAAAATTGGCTACATTTCTACTCATGGTAAAATGCGTATTTTTCTTTCTATCCAACAACTTTTGCTCTCATTTTTGCAGATTACGTTACTATGTGACCTATTTGGTATAAAATTTTAAATCAGTTTCTTTCCATTGGAAATGAAACAGAATTCGTACAGAAGAAAGAAAATATTTCCTCCTAAAAATCCACCATTCTCATTTCGAATTCAGCAGCTGTATGACCAGTACATTACATTGACATTCATTTCCAAACACAGTGCAGTAACATGGTTTTATGTCTCGTTCTTGAATTTTTATGTGTCTGAGAAAAAATACTATAGTTTGGTTATCTTCTGCATAATGAAGAAAGAATACGCTTATAGCTGCATCATATATTTTGAACGGTTAATAGCACAGGAGCTCAGAATAATGTATCCTCTGCCGCGAAAAATGCAAGAAATTTAACGGCTTGCACGCAAAGATAAGCTTTATAAGAAATAAAATTACTCTTTTTACATTGTTTCTAAAATTTATGTTGTTTTCTTCACTCCCACTTAAGCATAGGTTGGTAGTAGAGACGTCCTCCTAAATTAACAAAGTTAATGGACTACCTATTGGATATATTTTTACACTATGAAATAAAGTTACGCTTTTCTTGTTTTAAAGAATTTTAATACTTTAGATTATAAATCTTAGGTTTAATCCTCTGAATAAGAAAATGGTGGAGTGGTTTATGTATGATATTTGTAGATGATTTAGTCTTTTGGAGAAAATGATATGATTGATTTTGTTTATTGTTTTATTACGTTTGATATGATTTTGAAGCAAAATACCTGATTAAATATCCACTTCTGTTCCCCATAGTTCCAAAAAAAAAATAAACATGTGGGCTTTTTAATTTCGAATAAACTGAGTGGAAGTTTTTTAAACGAGAGTGATAAGTTTCTAAAATAGGAAAAAGGTAGCATACTGAATTGTAAAAAAACTCTTGTTTTTAAATGGAAGAGAAACGCATCAATGTAAAAGTTGAGGCGAAAATCTTAAAGGGAGGAATTTTCTTCCCCCCTTTTACCTTTAAGTACAAAAATACTAAATTAGTACAATAATGTAAAGCAAATACACAGTTCATTTGAGCTTTCTTTTGAAATTACAGCACTGAAACAATTAACAAATTTCTATTCCAGCCTTCAGACAGACCGAAGGATTCATAATATAATATTCATAATATATGCATAACCAAAGGAAAAGAGCGTATGCCCTATATTCCTATTGTTCCGTCTACTATATCAGAATATATAAATAGGATGAGTTTTAAATACGGTAAGAATCTAAGTTGAGAGAAGTAGAACTGGTATCATTAGCGCGCTTTGAAGCGACTGCTTTGTATTGTATTGGATATGAAGTACCATTTGCACTTCCAAGCAGGTTAGTCTGGCAATTCTGAGCATAAAGGTTCAATAAAATCTCTTCAATGTGTGAATAAATCATCACACGAACTAAAATTAATTGCAAGTTTATTTACAACATTAGCTATTTTAAATTACTTTCAAAACGAGAGTTCAAAATTATTATTACCGACCCAGTCGGTTCTTGCAATAATTCTCTAAGAACAGAGTGCAACAGGGTTGCCAAAAAAGTATGCAAAATGAAGTATTCACTTACGGTCAAACCTACCTACCGGTCAGATCGGCAGTCCTAACGGCAGTCACAACAGGATACAAGTGGTATTTTCTCCAAGTTTAGCGAGTTTCTCTTTGCTGATTAACTTCAAGTTATAGTCCATAAAATTAGGCGTGTGCTTAGATATAGAAATTCAAAATTAAATTTAAATTTATTAAGTTTAAAATTGTGCATAATTTGAATTTATATATTATCTGTTATTCTCGTGAGAGGCCGAAGTAATTTTATATTAATTTTGTTCTTTATTTCTTGCTGAAGTCTGAAATTTATTTTATATGTTTTTATGCTAAAGGATTGCTCATTCAGAATTCTGAGAATGTTTTAGGGAATTCCGTGACGAAAATTCGTTTTTCAGGCTTTAAGGTTAAATTAATTTTAGTTTGAGCCAACTTAAGTTGAAGTTATAAAGTATCATTTGAGTTTCTAACCAGTTATTTTATGTTAATTCCCTTTTCTATCAACCTCGTTTTCGTTTCCGTGCCACAACATAAATGTCCAGAGCGCGTGATATTCAAATTAGGTAGAAAGAAGGAAGTACTTAAGGGAAGGTTTTGGAGGGAGAAATTACAGCGTGCTCTTTCTGCTTGAAGGCCACGTTGCTAACTGTGATTCATTCGCGATCACTACTCTGCGACGTTGAGTTATTCTTCTCAGTAGGCTTATTTAGGTTGCATTCGGTCAGAGCCAGCTTGGGCGCTAGTTATACTGTGAAGCCATTAGGCTATACTTAAATTTCATCAATTTTAGTTCATCCATTATCTCTGATTTAAAGCCAAAGATATTGGCTTCTGCAAGCACGAGTTAGTGCTGTCTGTTAAACCTTATTTGGATTAAATAAGTGTCCTTACCACGCTTTTTCCGGTTTCTGTGGTACTTATAAGATGCAATGAAAACTCACCAGTTGTCTTTTAGAGTTCTGGTCTAATTGTATGCTACCTAAGAAGGCTTGATCTTATAAAGTTTATATACTTATAAAGGTGTTAGGGAAAACAATCGCATTGTGAAACCCGGTGTCGTATGTAAGGATAAAAATTTATTGATTCGTAAACTGCTAACTCAAAATAAAAACCATAAACAAACGTAGAATATATACATAAAAAAGACAAATTACAATTCAATAAAAAGACTCGGTTCAATTCTTTTTCCTTCTGCAGACGATTCCGAAATAGAATTCATTGCTTCACGGTGACCGCAGTGCAAACAACATTAACTCGTTCGAAAGATAAAAAGATATACTCTCTCTCCTTCTGCGACACTGAAGTCGAAGATAAGGAACAGTGATCTCTTAACGTCTTTTCTTTTTCGAAGAAAAAGAAGGAGGAAGGAAATTCTCTATCCAATCTAGAACCAACAAGATCTCATCTCTGTCCGAAATGCTTTTACAACTTCAACATCTTTCTTTTGTTCTTGTTTTTCTTACTTTCCACGAGACAGAGAGGTAGGCGTCTTTTCGTATTGATAGTAGGTCGCTTCATCGTATCTTTTACCTCGATTTTTCCGCTTCAGAGAATTCTTTTCTACTTTTTTCAGACATCATTTGAAGGTTTTTATTTGTTTTGCAAAGTTTATCTAATAAATGTCTGATTGATATTTTCTCCCACGTCATTTCGCTTGTTTCATCTTATGTACTTTAGCCTCTTTTATAAACAAATTAATTTCATAATATTAGCGAATAATACACATATCTCTTTGGGAAAAAATTTCAAAATTCGCAGAAATTAGTTCTCAGAAAAAAAAAAAAAAGTCTGATGTGGACCTCGCATGATTCCCAGTACGGTCTATTAAATTATAGACACGTTTTTCTACACTTCATTTAAAATTATTTTCTCGAATTATTCTAACTTCGTTAATGGATCTCTTAAGGTAATTTGAAAATGACGTAAAAAGTTACCAATTTTGAAATCAAATATTCCGGTCTCTTTTTTTTTTTTTTTTTTTTTTTTTTTTTTGTCGCACAGAAATCAAACTTCTTCAAATTTTATTTTTTCATGACAAGTATAAAATTTTCCCAAATATAAGTATAGGAAAAGGGAGACCACATTAAACAGTCAGATTTCTGTAGCTGTCCAAAATTTATTTTTTTTCATTTGACATCCCCAAAACATTAATATTTTCGTCATTTAAAACACTTCTGTAATTGGAAGTGTATGACTGCGACCAATGATTGTGAAAATAATTTCGTCATTTAAAACACTTCTGTAATTGGAAGTGTATGACTGCGACCAATGATTGTGAAAATAATTTCGTCATTTAAAACACTTCTGTAATTGGAAGTGTATGACTGCGACCAATGATTGTGAAAATAATTTCGTCATTTAAAACACTTCTGTAATTGGAAGTGTATGACTGCGACCAATGATTGTGAAAATAATTTCGTCATTTAAAACACTTCTGTAATTGGAAGTGTATGACTGCGACCAATGATTGTGAAAATAATTTCGTCATTTAAAACACTTCTGTAATTGGAAGTGTATGACTGCGACCAATGATTGTGAAAATAATTTCGTCATTTAAAACACTTCTGTAATTGGAAGTGTATGACTGCGACCAATGATTGTGAAAATAATTTCGTCATTTAAAACACTTCTGTAATTGGAAGTGTATGACTGCGACCAATGATTGTGAAAATAATTTCGTCATTTAAAACACTTCTGTAATTGGAAGTGTATGACTGCGACCAATGATTGTGAAAATAATTTCGTCATTTAAAACACTTCTGTAATTGGAAGTGTATGACTGCGACCAATGATTGTGAAAATAATTTCGTCATTTAAAACACTTCTGTAATTGGAAGTGTATGACTGCGACCAATGATTGTGAAAATAATTTCGTCATTTAAAACACTTCTGTAATTGGAAGTGTATGACTGCGACCAATGATTGTGAAAATAATTTCGTCATTTAAAACACTTCTGTAATTGGAAGTGTATGACTGCGACCAATGATTGTGAAAATAAAAGCCGAATAAAGACTTTAGAACTTTCCAATCGGCAAGGCCGTATATATACGGCATAGAATATTTTTTATGATATCTGTAAAAAATTTAATATGCGTACATACGCAAATAAAGGAATTATGGCGATATATTAAAAGTACACAAATCCATGTATAAAATGCCAGGAGAATTTTTATATTAAAATCAAGAAAATTTTTTCTCATAGTAGTTTTGGGAAACTTGCGCTTTCTTGCTGAAACCCCGGCCGGTCTGAGGGTTAAGCCGCGTAAGGGTGCGCATGACACCGCGTAAGGGACTTTTAAACCTTATAAGGGTGCGTACAATCGGTAGTACCAAACATATTAGATCCACAGTTAGAAGTTATAGCAGTCTCATATACAAAGTTTCAATGTTCTGCGGCTAATCGTTTTTAAGTTATGCGAGATACATATATATACTTACGTATAGATGTCACGAAAAAATACCTTTTGAATCTACTTTAAATCCATTTTACAATTTGTTAATCGTCCGTATGGATTCGGGAACGATCAAAATGGATATTTTTGTTGAAATAGAATATCCGAAAGGTTTTGCGATTATAATACTTCCTTTTCTTTCGGGACAATTTTGTAAAGATTAACGAAATGTAATAATTTATACGGTCTTACTTATCTGACAAAAAATGCGATACACAAAACAAAATATTATGTCAAGGTATAAAAGTACAAAATAAAATAAAGGTATGTCAAGGTACAAAATAAAATGTTAAGGTTTAAAGAGAGGAATAGCATTCTCTTTAAACCTTGACCAGTAAAATGTGGCAAAGGTCCAGATTAAACTTTTCTAAGATAAAAGCATCATCCATACATAACGACTGTTTGGAAAACTTCAAAATAGATGTATTTAACTACCATCCAAGCATCGAAATAAAGCTGTAATAAAGGATCGTATCTCGAAAACAAAAAGCAGATGAACTTACAGTGCAGATATTTGATGGAAAGTTCACGCGTTCTTTTTCTGAAAACCATTGGAGTTCTTTGCTTCTAGAGTCGAGAATTCGCATGCATCACAGATTCTATCAATTACAACAAGGAATGAATCATTATACAACCATCAAATATGTCAATTACGTGCGTTATTCATTGTAAATGTTTTAGTTAATTTTTTTTTTGCATTTATTTTTAATTTAATAATTTTTTTTTGTTATGAAGCTTTAGGGTTACTATTCTTTTATTTAGTCATATTTTGCATTAGATTTTATGTTTGGAACCAAGTGGAACACTATTGGCCGAAGATCCCCGTTTTTGTTGCATTGTTCCTACCGAAGATTGAGTAAGTTATTCCAACCTTATTAATTTAAAAGTCAAACAACAAAAATCAGCGTTATATTTTAAAACTTTCACAGGATTAGTTTCGATGGTTATACCGAACCATCATTCTCACCTTGCAAAGTAAAAATGAACAAGATAAGATATAATGATTAAATAAGATAAGATAAGAAAGCCTGGAAAGCAGTCAAGCTACTGGCGTCATCTGTTGACGAAACCAGAAGCTAAAACATAATTTCTTTAAAAGCCGAAGGCAAAGATGGATTGGAATTAGGGTCGTTAACTAGAACAGAAAGATTTTTTTTGAATGTGAAATGCCTCTAGAAATTCCAGCTCACCAATGAAAGATGTTTTTTGAATAATTTTGGCAGAAAAATTGAAAGTGTGATTTTCGGACCAACAATGCTGGGCAACAGAGGACTTCAGTGTTTCCGTTTTTCTAACATATGCCTTATGTTCCTTAATGCGAAATTTTAAGGCTCCCTTAGTCTGGCCAATGTAAATTAAACCACACTGGCAAGGAATCCTGTTAATACCCCAGGAATTTATATCCGAAATGGGGTCCTTGAGTATGGAACTTGGAATTTTATTGATGGGAGAATAAACTACCCGAAAGTTAAATTTCTGCAAAATATGTGCAACGTTATAGCTAATTGATGGAAAGAAGGGAATGACAACATAATTTTTATAATCTCTTAAAACAAGAGTGTTCCTTTTGGTGTGTTGAGATGAGAATTTTTTAACTGCTTGATTAATAATGTTGGGTGAAAAGCCCCTGTCAATAGCTATTGCTTTTAAATAATTTAGTTCTTCATCAAGAGATAGTTTGGCAAAGGAAACTTGAAGAGCACAGAAAACATAGCAATAAAATGAAGCTAACTTTTATTTAGTCGGATGACATGATTTGAAGTGTGGTGGAAGGCAAACCGATGAAGGTTTAAGGTAGACCGTAGTACTGAAGTTGGATGTGTTACGTGTGATCAAAATGTCGAGAAACGGAAGAGAATTGCAAGTCTCAAGTTGAAAAGTGAACTGAATAGCAGCATCAATGGAATTCATTGCTGAAAGAACTTTATTTAAATCATCTTTATTACATTCAAACAGGGTAAAACTATCGTCTACGTAGCGGAACCATACCGGGAAATTTAAAGTTTCAAACAATTTTGATTCAAAATAATGCATGCAGATATCAACCAGCATGAGACTGAGGGGGCTTTCCATGGCTAATCTGTCAGTTCTCGTTCATTTATCTTATCTCGTTCATTTGCGCTTTTGCAGCTGAGGATGATGGTTCGGTAAAACCATCGAAACTAGTGCTGTGAAAATTTGAAAATATAACACTGATGCTTGTTGTTTGACTTCTAAATTAATATTTGTTCGGCGTGTTATTTTATCTTAATTAATCCAATCTGTTTTACACCAACCGATAATTTCTTTTCAGTTCTGAATAGTGAAGAGATGAGGGTCAAAGAACATGCGATGCCAATTTTTGGGTTTTGTCGAGCCTCCTGATGTACATTATAGGTATATACTCCTGTTGTATGCTGCTAATACATGTGTATTTTAATTATGTGTAGTTTAACAGTCATTTAGCCTTTATCTTTCCATAAAATGCAGCTTTTGATGTCAGATTACTGTACGGATTTTATGAAATCCAACATTTCGACATCTTTACGGTTAACTACGCTATTTTGAGAGCTGTGGGATTTATAAAAAAATTTAAACACTATCAAGACTACTGTTTCGCTTGCACGCACGCTGTTTATTTGAAGTAAACCGACCAGTTTTATAACCAGGAAGTACTGCTTCGTCTTCTCGAAGTATTACGTAGCGACTGTGTTTTCATTCTCAATGCCCTTGATAATAAGCTTATGCGTCTGGGTAAATACGAGCGAAGAAAGAAAAACGCGCGTTTCGTAGTTCTACTTCCATAATAGTGCTTCTATAGGCGAGGGGGTGTAGCTCAGTGGTAGAGCGTTCGCTTTGCATGTGAAAGGCCCGGGGTTCGATCCCCCGCACCTCCATTACGTTTCTTTTATTTTCCTACCTCCCTTTTCCTCCGTATAAGCACAAAACACTGTTAGTTCAAGTTTCCTTGCATGCATTTTCATTTCTAATTCGTTTACAATAACGTCGCTAAAATGTTTCTTTTAGTTCAGCAAATCTTGACTGTGATTTTTAGAAGCATTACAAATTAAATAAATAAAAAATAAAAATATGTTATCTGAAAGTTTAGCAATTTCAGGATCTAAAAATTAAATTTTGGATCATACTTGTTACAGAAAAACAGGTGCCAAATTATTTCCTACACAAAAATGTATGTATAAGCTTAAGGGGGCTTCCTGAAAGATCGTACTTAATTTATTTTTGTGGATCCATATTCGTATAGAGATACATGAATAAAGACAGAAATTATTCTTTGAACTGATTACAACCGACATTGTTGTGTATCTCCTCTCTTAGCCACGTGATTCTGAAGAAAGAACCAGAAATAATTCTTCTGCTTAGAGTCATCTTACAATATGTTTTTAAAAAAGTTTTATAAAATGACCAGGTTAATCTTTTTTATCATTCTTGTTTTAAGAGAGTGAAAAATTAGTTTTATATTATAAAAATTCCAAAATTTATAACCCATGAATTTTTGGATTTTGGAGTAGTAAAATAACGGCCGTGAAAAGGGCAAAAGAAAATTGAGCCAGTTTCGAAAAATCGTCAAAATTAGTCATTTTTTTCATTCCATATGCGCTGTGAAGACAAACCGATTTTCCTCAGAATGTCCACCCTTGGGACATCTATTTTGAAGACTGATAATTAAAAAAAAATTATTTTCTTAATAAATAACGTAACTTTCACTTCATTTAGAAAAGTATGCGTTAACGAATAACTCATGCATACTTCATAACAAGTGAATCTATAAGATCTAGCCCTTTCAAGCCACATAAACTAAACTAGATCCTACAAATGAACGTCGCGAATTCTCACACAGGCGTTAAGTAAGCGAAAACACGCTCTGAATAAACTCCAAGACTCACCCGTTTAGATACTGACTTCATGTAACTTTAAATTTACATCCTGGCGGGGATATGCGAGGAGAAGGCGAGGAGTAACAAATGTTTGAATAAAAACTTAGTTAACTAAGGGAAACCCTACAAATCTAACTATTACAACTAAAGCATGATTTGATTAAAAACCACCAAAGCAATTTTTTAGACCAATTGTTATAACTAATGCAAAATAGAGAATATATGATATAGTCCATCAGTGGCTGAGTGGATAAGATAGCTAAACTCTGGTATTTTGATCCGTTTTTGAATTATAGGGAACAGATATTATACACGGGGGGGGGGGCTCCGCGGCTTTCCTCAGCTGTGTAACCTTAATAAAAGCTATCGTTCTAAGCCCTTCCCTAATGCATCTCTCTTTTAACAGATATCCGAAGTGCAGTTTGCCTTATTCAATTAACCTTTCCCCCCATATACAGGGAATCAGATATCAAATTTCCTATACGTCGGAAGTGCCCAAGATAATCAAAAATTGTGAATATACAAAGGGAAGCGTGTAGTATTTGAGTTATGGCATATATTGCTATTGTAAATGTCCAGATCCTTGCAACTTAGTGCATTCGTCGGGAATAGCATATGCCCATGACCCACTTAGGCATCTCATTACCGAGAACGTTGCCCAGAGTACACCACCTGGAACGACAGAATAACACCTTTGAGATAAGGGAAACTACGCCCATTTTTAATAGAGTACACCTGAAGAACGAATCCGAGGGTTTCTCAAAATCTTTCTTTACCGCTAAATTTCTCGAGAGGGCTCTCTTCTCAAAAGTATTTTAAGTATCTCCATGCAAAGCAGACACTAAATACACGTTGGGTTTTAAGAAAGTTGAATGAGCACAAGGAAAAAATAGCTACATTTTACACGCTAGGATAAAGGTCCTTGTGCCTTTATCTAGCGTGTAAAATGTAACTACTAATGATTATGCAAATTTGCATAATCATTTAAATAGCCTGAAGTAATATTTAACTTAAGACAGTAATAGTGAAGTGAATGAACACAAGGAAAAAGTAGTTACATTTTACACGTTAGATAAAGGTTCTTGTGCAACTGTAATATATATTACAATTTTTAATAAAAATTATTTATTAAAGTATTTTATAAAGAATAAAATTTTAATAAATATTGTTTAGAACCATCTAAAGGTTTATAAACTGCATATGTTAATTCTCAGAATGATTTTGCGTTTAAAAATTGTAATATATATATTGTGTATGTATATATAAACTTAAAGCATTTAATGTTAAAAGCAAATTGGAGTGAAAACAAGGCAATTCCTCAACAATTCAATATTAATCATTGCAACCGTGTATAAGAGGTTTAACACAATACCTAATAATATTCGAAAATGTGTTTTGTTCTCCTGGTTCATTTGAGATCAAAAACCGCAAAAAGAATCTATTAAATTTCAGTTTAGAACATTAAAATTTATATGAAACCGAAAAATCGAATCTGAAATGTACCAATATATAAATTTTATATATATATATGTTGTATTTATTTCAGTCAAAACTTAATTATTTAATTTATATCTTTTCCGTATTCCGTATGTTCATTTGCAATTGAGAAAGCTAGTTAACCTGGAAGAATTATTTTGGGGATTTAACATTGGTTTTTTGGTTACCGCAAATACATTTTCTTAACTGTAAGATTGAAACCTGATTTATGAATTGCGTGATATACTGTGATGTTTTCGAAGGAGTTCTAGTTTGGGATCTGCAGTATCATATATTTTTCCTTTCACATTTCATATAATTTACTTTCTCTCTTTCCATCTTAATGTGGAGAATTTTGCATTAAAATAGTTCTAGACAATTTGCATTGCGTGAGACTGCCTCAATGTATAAACGACAGTTAAAACAGCCACTTAAACACTAAAAATTTAATTTCAGAGGTAGAGAAAAACCTGACCATATGAATTTCGGACCGCATTCCTTTACAATAATATATATTTTATGCTCAAGCGCGATGATTCAAATTCCACAGAGTATAGCAAAGATATGTAGTTCCAAAGAGAAATTTTAAGAATTCTATGTGTAATAATTAACTGAACATAACAGACTTTGATTTCTTGTCGAGGTCGGAATGGACAAAAGAACCGACTACAAGAGAATTTTCGATAGAATATTTTTTCCTCCAATCGCAGGCACTTGCCTATGCCGGCATCGGCCACCCCTAAGACCAGATGTGGTGGTCTTTTTATTATAGAGGCACTTAATAGATGGGCCAATTTTTGCCTGAGAAGGGACAAACAATTTTTACATCCAAGCCTTCTCCGGGATTCGAGCCCGGGCCCTTCGGTATCGCAGTCAGTATCCCCTAACCACTATACCGTCTGGGCGGTTTATTCGAGAAAAGTAAAGTTGATTTAATTGGAAGAGAAACACGTCAACGTACAATTTACAATTTAGGCAAGAAAGCAATCTTAGCTTGGCGTAGATTTTTGAATAATATTATAGCAATTTCGGCTCACCAGCGACCAAGAGGTAAAGTCCCTGAAGACTGATAGTTCGGTCCGGGGTTCGAATATAGCAAACGGACTGGCTACATGGACGTTTTCGTGGTTTTCCCCCAGTGTAACGTGTTAATAGGAGCCAGTTTCCTTTAGAAAGTACTCCACGAAGGATCCCTTCCTTCCATGTAGTGCTTTAGAGCAGAACACTTAAGTAATAATAATGAATATAGCTATTTCAAGAACCATCAGGCATCCGTCTGTTTTCTTTTGCTTTGCCCACTGATTTCCTTACGAGACTTTCGTTGCTACTAGCTTCACAAAATTCTAACCTTTTAAGAAAATTGTTTTCAATTTCTTAAGAAAATGGACCTAGGTCTAGACATCCTTGAAATCATTGCAGTATAATTCAAAACACACATTTAATCTTTTTCCTAATTTGAAACGTTGTTTTTGCGTTTTCGTGTCTCTGTGATGCAAAAGCCATCTAATTGCCTATAGTAAATGCACGAGAAAGATAACTATTTAAACTGTAGCGATTCTGACTATTTTAGTGTTATAGACTAAAAGCGATGAAAAGTTAGTTAAGCTGTTTTTCACTGTTTTAAGACATTTTGAGTAAACATATTTCTTACTCAGAAACCGTGGTTTATAAAGAATAACATATTTCCCATTGTATCCTCTCATAATGCAAATGCCTAGCATGACCAGATACCGATTAGCGCAGCCAGATACCAGTTTGTAGATCGGTAGTCCGAATTTAGGGGAGGGTTCAGTTGCTTTTAATATGCTTCTTTTTTCCGAATATTATAATCGTCTCTAGAAGGGTGCATGAACTAAATTGCGCTGCACAACTCGCCACTAACTGAATTGGTTTGACTGAGTCTTTTACCTCTCCCAGTCGTCTTTTAATAAATATATATATAAGGAATTACCATACTTTCTCACTCGTGTTCTCGGGCTGTCAGTGGTTAGTATGTCTAATATTTGGAAGATACGTTGTCTGAATTTCCGGGGCCACATTGAAAAAATTTCGTGTCTCTTGGTATGAAAAAAACTTAATAGTTATTCTACAAAATTAAATGCCATAAAACATCATTATTCTTAGGTAATTATAAGCCACAAACTCAGATGATAACAGTCCATGCACTTAAAAATATCAAGTGCAAATTAGCATATTATATATACGTTTGTTGTATTCTTCAAATTAAAGAAAATTGATCTAAAAGTGAAAGAAAATACTATTACATAAAAACACAAATAACTTATGAATATAAAATACAGAATTATCATCTTAAGACTGCAACTATTCTATATTGTCGGCAGAAATATGAGAGACCGGTTATGCATATATCCAATTACCTGTTATATAAATCTATATAACAGATAATTGAATATCCCGAGAACAAATACAGATAAAGTTTGCAACAAGAAACATCTTCTCTAGACAAAGAAAAAACTGTCTGAAGATCTGTTTTGAAATTGCATTTTGACGAACAGAATCTATTTTAATTTAATTATGAAAGCGTTGCAATCAGGGACGTGTTGTTGAATATTCATTTCCCTAACTTTTATAAAACAGCGAAGGTGAATTAATAAGGAGCGCTGAAAGTTAAATTTCGAAAAAAACAAGAAAAAAGAAATCTCTTGAAATTACACGAATAAAGACTTTTTAAAATTCTGTTAGCGTTAAAGAAGGATACCGAGAAATTGCATTTGCATGTAAATTGATATCATTCCCAACATTTTACGAAATTTCTTTGCACATAAGAGAAAAAGAATGCAGAACAGCAAAGATACAGAGGAAACGAGGCTGTTTATAAAAAAAACGTTAAATGGAAAGACAACAAAACAATTTTTTTAAGAATTTTTCTCCAATATAACGTTTTCTCAAATAGCTATTTACATCCCCAGTGTTTTGTTTACTAATATAAAATTCATTCTTTCTCAAGTAATTGAAATTTTGGCTCTTTGCGCATTAAAACGCGTTTTGATGTGTCTGTCTTCGAAACGTGGGGAAACAAATCTTTAACAAAAAGAATGGGCGGAATTTAAATATGAATGTAGCCCATTAGATTAAAAATGATTTTCTTTCATTATTTTACTTTTTTTAAATGTGGTCTCCTTTTAAAAGTATTAAAAATTTTAAGCATATCTTCTGAAATTTATGAAGATATATATATATATGAGATTTGCTTTTCGAAATAATCTTTAATCTAGTTTTGCAAAATTTTATAAAATAATAAGGAGAAAAATATGAAATACACTAAAGAATGTTAATGCTAAGATTTATTTGTATTTATTTTTTTATCATTGTAACTTTGTTTTATATCTTATATTATTGTAAATTTGAATGTGTTTCTTTCTGTTGTATCATTAATATTCAGTGTACGTTTGAGTACTTACGTGTATAATAATTTGTATGAATGAAATTCTATGTAGATAATATTTTAAATTTTATAAATAGCCTCAAAAGAATTAAACTATCACCTACTGGAGTTAGGTTAACTGAATATGGCAAAACGAGGGTTGTTTGTTTGAGAGGAGGGACGCCTTCGTAAAGGACGTTCTGAGAAAAACTGTCTCTAGCATTCGCGTTTCACATGGGAAAAACGGCAAAGACCATCATGTAACCAACTCATTGGTCTGAATTCGAACTGTCATTATTCAGCGGTCTTAATCACTTGGCCACTAATAATATTATTACCTGTTGAAATCTACGAACTTGTATATATAATGTAGGGTCTTGTAACTTTTTGTGGAAAGCTCATGGCCAATTCCTAAGGTCTTGAGTTATAAACACTTTTTTTAGCATTTAAACTAAACTTTTTGTAAAGATGGGTCTTTAACGACTGTCTATTTATCATGATTTCGTGCAATCAGTCATGATTGATTTTAACATAAGATGTTTGTATTCTGACATCTGCATCCGCAGTGAGTTTCAGCCAAGCTTTCCGTTAGTGCTAATTTGCAATGCATGCTTAACGTTTGAAAGCCAGTTCATTTCATGTAAAAGATCCAATTACTTAATAGCGTTTTGAGATAAAATTTCTTGATGGGATAGAATAGATAATGATCCGAACCTCCTTTTCCTCCTCATATATACAGGTATGAAACAGAGAGAGAGGTTTATTGGAATAAAAGAAGCAAAAAGGGGACAATCACCTGTTATAAATTTATTTAAATAACCAATTATGGACTAACGCTTTGTTGTCAACGTTTGGCAGAATGCTGGAATTCTTCGATCTTGGAGTACTTCTTCCGAATCTTTTTGCTTTTATCATTCAAAGCAAATTTTAGAAGCGTATGATTTATATGGAAATCCATTAAATTCCAGGACTATATCTGTTGTTAAAAACATACATTACGCGCCCTAAGTTTGAGCATCAATTATTTATAAATAGATACCCTGGGAGCAAATACATCGGCCTAGCTCTCCTGCAACTGTTGAAAAGCGACCTCAAAGGCATTTTATGTAAACGAGTCCATTAACCTTCTGTTATTCGCTTTGGATCTTATCTCCAGTGAAAATATTGGGCGTGAAGGACGGGTTTTCTGTTGTACTCCCAGGAAGATCTTTGCACGTTGTGATGCGATATTCCTTCTGCTAAGGATACAACACTATAGGGACAAACTTAACAGCGATACTGCTGTTCGTTCGGACAATTAGGAATATATGCACCGAACCACGCGACACAGCAACAATGTTTGCAATATCATAGATCATTCTCCGATGATCTTCATGCCCAAGTTCCCGAAATGGTCTCGAATTGGCTCGCGGGGATGTTTATGGTAGATTTTCACTATCCCTCATTATGTTCATTCCACTTCTGAAGCATTTGTACATTGCATACGACTCAGTACCTCATCACAATAAAGTTTCCGAAGCATGTTCAATAGCTCTGTGGTAGATGTGTAGTTTAATGAAAAAAGTTCACTTTAAATTGCTGCTACACTTTTCTCTACGTGATATGAACGCAGACTGCCACTCACACGTGATTCCAAAAGCTGATTCGTTCAAGAATATGAAAATTTTTCTGGAATGTAGGGCTCCACAAGAGGGTGAAAAAGGCCTGAAATATTCCAACACCAGGCTTAACAGTTTAATAGTGAAATAAAAAAAAACTATGGATTTTTATCAGATTTTTCAAGAATAATTCCTCAAAAAGTACTTCAGTTTCAAAACTTCGAGTGTGCTGGCTCTTATTATTTCTTTTTGCGTATCGAATAAGATAAATTTAGAAATATTGAAATATTATTTAAAATACATATTGTGTTTGAATATCTCTTAATGCTGTGCCATAGAAAACAGCATATGGTTATGGTTTTGAAGATAAATGAAAGACCGTATACCGCTGCATGCCTGGAAGAAACAAAATGGATTAACAACAACTAAAGACATTCCGGTATTGTCAAAATTTCAAATTCGATATGTGTTTCTTGACTGCAAAACTTTGAAGGAGAAATAAAAATCTATCTTTTGGTGTAAGTGTCCAGGCTGTCTACTGGATATCCTTCGGGCATAAGCACGTGACAGGTAAACGAGGGAGGACTTATTTCTAGCAACAAATTCTGATGGAGAGGAGTGGATCATCGAGAGAAGGGGCTTTCGGGAGGAAAATCCCAAAACAAATTGTGTTCGAAAGCTGACACCGTCGGTGGTTCATATACAAAGATTTTCGGTCACGCAGAAAGGAAAAGACCCTTTCTATTCTAAGGATATCATAAATTCTTAGAATATCGATAAGAACGAAAGAGGTATAGTGTGGAGCGTCAGTTGAAAACAGTGTCTTTAGCAAAAGAACTGTTAGAAGTTTAATGGAATATTACTCTTTTGTTTTCAAAGGATTCAAATTTTTTATATATTTCCATTTAGGTTTTCGTTTAACATAGAGAATGAAGCAATAAATGTAACTGAAACATTTATTGCAATTTTCGAATAAATACCACTCTAAGAGTACTTCAGCAAATTAAAGCACGAAATTTCTCGACAAATTAAAAGTTGTCTTTAAATATCTTCACATTAAGATATTAAAATTTGAAAAGCAGAAAACAATATGTAGATTGAAAATGTATGAACATGGCTATTGTTTTTGGAAACACACAATGAGACCTTGTGTCTGAAACATGTTACTTTTCTGCACAAATTGCATTATGAACTTATTTGCGTAATCGCAAAACAATGCATAACTTTGAACAAGATCGAACGACAGTGTCAAGAATTAATCATCATTTCCAGCTTAGGGATAGATTTCTGCAGGGTGAAAGCTTAAATGAATATCATGGAAATTTATAGGTTAATTATCATTTAGCGCAAAGTGTCTCCAGCATAACATATTCAATACCTCTTTTTAAAATTCATTTTATTATCAGTATTCCTTTATTAGTTACTCATTGGTTTATTCTATATTTTTCACATATACCATAGGTAAAAGGGTACACAACTTGCACCTGTGGTATACCTTTTGGATGTAATTTGTGGACATTGATAAAATATTCATTAAAAATTTTAGTTCTAGTTGCATAAAGTATAAAACGCTATGTCACAGATCTGCGCCATACCTGTCAAAATGCGCAGTGGTACTGGAACATGAACAGAGTTCGTAATATCTACAAGTTTACCACATTTTAGGACGAAGAATTCAAGACCATAGGGGTTCATGGGAGAGGGGAGATAGACATTTGAATCGGATGGGATGGAGTAAAAAATGAATTTTTGAGTTGATGGATTTAAAGTATAATGCATAATACATATGTCATTGTCTTGATATAATACAAAATTTTACTTATTTGCTCCACTCTCCCTGAAACTTTTCTACGGATGACCATATCCAGGAACACATTATGAAGAATGAATTTTACTGATTAAAATCCTACATTATGTACACTGTGCTTTGCGGGGAAAAAAAAAAAAAAAAAAAAAAGGGCGAAAGTCACTTCTTCTGGGCCGATTGACGAAATTCAAACTGCGTTTTCCATGTCTTGAAGGGATAGGCTTAGGATATATATTACATTTATATATAGAATTGTTCTAACATAGGTCTTTTTACACAAAAATCTGACTTTTTCTGAAATGACATGCCAATTGTTCTTCCATATTCCGATTCTACGACTCAAATTATACCCCTAAATATTAACTTTTGGAAAATTTGGTCCGAAATTTGCGAAGAAATTCAAAAATTTATCTTGGCGTTTTTTTCAGTTTGGGCTAAGAATAATTTACTTGGCGAACTTCTTAATTTGTAGCAACATAATTTTCCTTTCCTGTTTTGCATAGCAGACCAGTGAGAAAAAAGTCATCTTTCATACTTTCAAATAATTTTAACAAAGTGCTTAACCACATTTGGTGTTATTATCGCTTAAAAAAAGACGAAAAAATTTCAAAAGGTGTCAGTATGTAATTTCATATATATCTTAACAGATTTTGAGTAAAAATCTCTAATTTTTTGCAGGTGTGTTTAGAAATAAATAAATCATAAAAAAATGTGTGAATTATATTTGGATTAAGCCTAAATTTCGAATTCTGGAAGAAGGAACCAAGTTAAGCTTAATAAAAAATATTAATAAATATATCTGAAATTCAACTAACATTGAGGAGCTAAAATTTTGAGAGCTAATTTTTAAAAACCTACTCGTGCGATTTTTACAAAACTTGGTAGTTTGGCATAATTTGACTCGTAGAATCGAAATATGGAAATCAAATTGCATGTCATTTCAGAAAAAGTCCTATTTCGTGTTAAAATAGCTGTATTAAAATAATGCCATATATAAATATAATATATATCCTAAGTCGCGCTTTCGAGACATGAAAAACCCAAGTTGAATTTCGTCAATCGGCGCAATAGAAAGGGTTGGATTGGATGGATTATTCAGTTATGGCAAAGCACACGAGGGCTATCTGCCTAAAGAGAGGGATGTCTTTTCGGGAGGACTTTCTAAGGGAAACTGGCTCATATACACGTTACATATGGAAAAACCACGAAAACGCCCATGCAGCCAGCCCGTTCGGGGGATTCGAACCTCGGAACGAACTACCGGTGTTCAGCGTCTTTACCGCTCGGTCGCTGGTGGGCCTCAGTAGAACGGGAGATATAGAACTGTCTTTTTTGTTTTTTTGAGCGGTGTACATGCCTGTATGGCAGATAAGAATTTTGCATGAGGAAATAAAATGAAATTCTGCAACAAGAAAAATAAATAATAATACTGAAAGAAAAGACTGCATATTTTTTGAAGCTGAAGAGAATATACGTAGCTAGAAGTTTCGTTTTTGTTCAGCTTTTGCATATATTTCGTCAATATTTTCCCTAGAAACGTTTCGTTAGATTTTACATGCTTATAAAATTTATTATATGGTTGTTTGGATTTTAAATATCCTAAATGTTGACACTTGTAACCAATCTTTTTCTGGAAATTAAACGTTATTCATAACTGATAAAAATCCTTTCCACTGGACATGATACATTAAGCTGAGAAAATGTTTAAACAGACCAGGAGTCTCAAGCCTTTTTGCTCCATTCATTCCTTTCACTACTGCAAAAAGTTCATTCTCTTCACTCCTTTCCCAAACTTGAAAAATGCACACACTAGTATTTAGATTTATAATGTTTTTTAACAATATTAATTCAACAACAAAAAGTACAGAAAATGTTGATAAATTCCAAACCGAGAGTAAAAGTATTTTTTTATGTTCATAAACTAAAACTAAATACTGAACAACTAAATAAAAGGTTGACCGCATTCCCCCCTGACCCCCCGATCTGTGAAATTCTCCCCTGATTGAGAACCTAGGAGACAGACAGTCAGTCTCATTGAAAATTCTCGGATATTGTTCAATGCTGAACACAACCCTATACGCAGTTACAAAACTCGGACCATAACACCATTTTCTCCAGTGTTTCAACTGATAAGGAACGCCGCCTGTGGAGCTGTGGATTATCAAGATGTATTACTCACCGTTGGGATAATAACAAATTCTGTTTCATTTACCACCAGAGTTTAAGTACCTCTTGTATTTACAATATATTAAACTAATATACTTGTAATGATTAAAAATGTCATAAATATTCATAACTATAGCGTTGAATATGATAAAAATGTACTTAGATTTTTGCCACCGTCCAAGGGATCATCTTATAAATAAGAAGCTGCCTAAAAGAGCAGGATACTTAAGCATACTGATTTGAATGCGAGTAGAGATGTATAACACGGTTTCCAAAGCATTAGACTCATATTTTTAATTTGCGTTCTGTGTATTTCATCGGATGTTACATACATGTACATGTGCAACCAAGCAGAACATTGTGTCAGTCTCTGTTAATCTTTAAAATGGATCATGAAATTTCACAAGACTGTTTGCCGTGTAAAATTACAGAAAATCTGATAAAATGTATCATATTATTGAAAAAGAACAGAAAAGATTGCTTAGTATTCTGCAACAAATCTTAGAAACCCATTCGCGAAATCGTACGAAACTGTTTATTTGTAAAATTGAGAAAACTAAACTTGGAAACTCCCTGAACGTTCCGGAGTTTTCACAAAGCGATTCTTTGCAAAGAAGGCTTAGTTAAAACATGATAAGGTTGCTGGCTCTCTTCTATGGAGGAAATTTTACTAATGAAATGTCTTCCACACTGATGTAAGGAAAGGTATTTAGACGAAATTGTTGTACGTTATGCCTCAAAAAAGTGTTATTGTTAAGAAAAGACTTTGCATTCAATAAAGAATGACCTAATATTAAGCGTTCTTTTAAATAATGTGTCTGTGGTGTCTCTCAATATAACCATGTTCAGGTGTTTCCTCCAAGTACTGGCTTTTGGGCTGGCTTGCTTCGCTTTCAGAGGGCAGTCTGGAATAACAGACACATTTTGGATTTGGTTAAAGTTTCAAGCTCGTGGTTGAAATGATCTCTTCTCTTGTAGCGAATGACTAACTAAACGGTAGCTTACTTTATATATGTATAATGGGCTTTTGTCTTGCTGCGGATCACCATTTAATTGAAGACTGCGGTTTTTTATGGCTGACTGCTAGTTGTAATGCATAGTGGGTTGAGAGGTCTTCTTTATTGTGGCAGAACTAAAATTAATTTAAATGTTTGTATGCAATATATGCTGCTATAGTCGCTATTTGTAGGTGCGCAGTTATTTATTTTGTTTGTTTACCTGTTGAATGATTAAAAGTTTTAAAGTTGATGATTGATTTAAAAAAAAAAGAAACTGCTGAACGTATTTGCATCTGTAAGCGTACTGAATACACAAGTTAATTATCAAGGTTCCACCTTACGTCTAGGACTAGGCATCTTGCATTCGACATCCTCAGAATTCACTAGTAAGAAGTAGCGCCCATGGTCGGAAGGTATTATTTGGAGGAATAAATATGAATTTACACAATAGGATAATCTAAAAGTATACCATAGTTATGGGAGTTTCAAAATTTCACGATTTCTTCAAAATTTAATGATCCTACCGATTTTGTGTTAGTTCAAAAACTGTACACGTTGATAAAGAGTTAACGTGGATTTTAAAATCCCATATAGTTGAGCAATGATGTTAACGCCTTATGTTTTCATTGTCCTGAAGCTTCAAATTATTTTAATAATTTAGGCTTTAAAACTGCTACTGATATATTCAGATTTAAAATGCTGTATTTAAAGTACTGTAAGTATTTAAAATCTTGTCATTATGAATAACACAAAAGATTGATTACATTGATGTAAAGCAATCTGATGTTCGAAGCACATGTAATTGATTCTGCTTTCCAGTTTCAGCTGCTCTAAAATTCATTGTGAGACAGTTTAGATTTTAAATTGAGCATATCCAGACAGAAAGATCTTGCGTAAAACAACAAAATTAACACGTGATTTTTCATGAAAATCAGTCATTTGAACGTATACCCGAAAGAAAGAAAATATGTAAGTTTCCTCAAATTAGCATTTTTCGAGAGTTATTTGCATGAAATATTCGTTTCATTAAAAGTCATTATTATCGTTTAACTTCACAATCAATTCCAATGAATCTTTTAGCATTCTCATATTATGAATGAATATCAGTTATTTAACTTAATTGCCTTTCTTCATTAAAAGTGACTGCATGATTGTGTTAATACCCATTTTGAAAGATGGCTAAATAATCGTCAGCTCTCCATCAGGAACTCGTCGAAACAAAGTGTTTATTTATATTTTTCTGAAAAGAGTCGCCACCGAGACGGTGAGCAAATGACCTCAGTCATCCTCCCTCCCTTCCCGAACCTTCCTTTGGCTTCTATCCAATGGTCCGAACAATTCGCAGATCTTGGATATGGAATGGGAAATAAATCTCGAGTTATCTGTCTGCTCTCATTGACTGAGAGCGAGAATGATATAGGTTTGAATTTAACATATTTCATTTAGTTAATTGAGAGCACAGTCGAAATCCATTATTCAGATTAATTGGGATCATCCAGATCTTTTATAAACTCGGTAGTCTGTTTTCTGTAACCCACGTACATATTTATTCCAATTCAAATTGAAGAATTTACTTTTTCAGTTACTGTATTTTATTTCAGCAAAGATGAAGCAGTTAAAATAAATGCATCATCCTCAGTTTATTCTTCAAAACAAAAATCACTCTCAAAGCGAAATGTACAAAAACCTAAAATAAGATGTGGCGCCATTACGTTTTTTCTGAACAAAAATCTTAGAAAACCAACTACGTCCTTTCTCAGAATCGAAACCAATACTTCCACTTGCTAAATGAATACACTAACCATTGCACCACAAGAAGCATAACAGTCATGAGACTTTCTACTTATTAGCAGGCTGAGTGACCACTACATCACAATAAGATAGGGCAGGAATACTTTTTATTCTTCGCAAAGTAAATGGCTGTAGTTACTTTACGCATTACAAGATAAAAATTCTTGGTACATGGAAGAAACTGTGAACATTACCTCACGTTTATTTAATCTGTTCATAAGAAAGAGGAGCTTATTATGATTGAACAGTGACAAAAAATAAACATAGGCCTACGTAAAAGTACGCTGTTGCTTTTCCATTACTTTTCATAGGTTACGTACTGGCTAAACATTATAATGGAAAATAAGGAAAAGCAACAGCGTACTTTTCCATTACTTTCCATTACTGTTCATAATATCTTTTCCATTACTTTTCATAGATTACGTACTGTCTAAACATTATAAGCGAATTCAGAAATTAAGCTGCTACTAAAAGAAAGTAATTAGGGTGTTACTAAAAGCACTAACAAAACAATTCAGAAATAAACAAGAAAAAGAATCAAGGTACATTGATATCAAATTTAAATAAAAAATAGTTGCATACATGCAAGAATAACAATGTTATAGACTTATTGCATCATTTTGGCTATCGGGTATATTTTCTTTGCTATGCTAATGCACGGAAACAATAAATACAGTTCATATAAAGAAACGTTATTAATATGAGCAAGTCTTATTAGATTGAGTGATCGTTTTATGCAGACATGTTACTTTACAACAACACCATCTACACATCTTTACAGGTTTTTGCTTCTTATCATTGCTTGAATTGATATATTTCGAATGGTATTAGTCAAACTCTGAGACTTTTCCATTTCAGTTCTGAAATATTTAATCATCAGTGCTGACAAAGAAATCTCAGCAAAACGTAAAATGTAAAACGATGAAATCAATACTGTTTTATTTTTAATACTTACTCTGAATACAAATGCATGCACAATATTTATTGACATTATCGTTATGCTGTGCGAAAGAATTCCGCGACTTAAGAGAATGCCCTCTTTTTAAATTAACTGCTAATTTTCTTTTAAAATAGCAAACATATTATTGTTTCTAATATTTTAACTTATATATTGAAATTTCGTAGCAAAAGAAGAAAACACATTATATCATCGTATCGCTACATTTGTTGGCTATCCTTTGAAGAATGAAATGTTTTCTTCTCATTTCGAGGTTTACTATATTACATTTGAGAAGCAACTTGTATTCACTAGATCTTCTGAAAAAAGGGACAAAGTTGTAAATCAAAAAATTTTCGGATACAAGGTGTTTGCTAGAAATACTCTCTACTGGAAGGCCTGCTAATACATCGAATGAGAGATGAATCTTGCTGGGAACGCACGTTAATAAAGTTCAAGCAGCACTTGCAGACGAGGGTCAGCATAGAAATAGAAAAAGAAGAACATGTTTGAACATTTGAACATTCACATATCTATGTGAAAGATATGTGAATCCTCGCACTTTTAACTCCGAGTTCTAGTTTGACTGTGGCAGCAAACGCTATCTAAAAAGACTATAAACAAGCCAGTTTTGGGGTTACTTTCCCTCTTATTCTTACACTCTTATACACTGATGTGGTGTTTTTAATTATGGCAAAGCACACTAGGGCTATCTGCCTAAGGGGAGGGATGCCTTTTGTGGAGGACTTTCTAAGGGAAACTGGCTCATATACACGTTACACATGGGGAAAACCACCTTATACACTGAGAAAGCTAGCTTGAATCTAGGCTTCAAGACATCTCTGGCTACTCCTTTCCTCGCCGAGCGGTAAAGTCATTGAACACTGGTAGTTCGGCTCCGGGTTAGCTGTATTGGCGTTTTCGTGATATTCCCCATGTGTAACGTGTATATGAGTCAGCTTCCTTAAGCGTACTCCACGAAAGCATCTCTTCCCTTAGGCAGATGGTCTTGCGTGTTTTGCCGTAATCAAATAAACCAAACCAAAAAAACGTTTCCTCGCCATTTCGGTGTGACAGTTTTCAACAACATGATTCTTTCTGTAATTATTTATTTTCTTAACATGGGAATGTCTATAATATTTGTCCACCAAGAAGTTTTTTTTATTCTTTGTCGAACACCTTGCTAGGAAGAAGATTATTTCGTAAATTTAGAATTGAATCCAGCGGCAAGTCCTTTACTCCGTTTTTGCTTGGAGTCTATAGGCAGAGACACGAGGTCACAAAGCAGTGTGTTTGGATAAAAATAACTAGCTATTTTTCATTTCTTCCAAGTTCTATAAAATTACAACAGAATTTCGACTAAAAATAATTAATGACTTATGTGAGTTTCAAGATTTTACTTCCTGCTACGTCTTTTTCTTCAAAGACAAATTATTCGCGACTGTCACCAAGTAATTGTAGTTTACCTGAGTTTCCTTGTAAATGGATAAATTTCTACTACAATATTAAAAGTTCTGAATAAATATCCGTTTCACAGGTGAGGATATTATGCTTTCCTTTTTGGCACTGTTACATGGGTGAGTCAAGATTTACCTTTTATGCAGTTTTAAGTTATTAAGGCACACAAAATCAAATTTAAATTATCTCTTATTTTTGGGTTATTGCAACAAAAATTCAAACCATTATCCAAACATTTATCTACATAAATTTCCTAACAATCTGCTTCCACGTTTCTAACGTTTTATGATGCATTATATCCCAAATTATTTAAACATTTCCAAGAAACGGGAATTTTGCAAAAGTAAAAGATTTGGTCTTTGACAAAAATTGAATCCTGAATCTCCCTCAACAGATAGAAATTCTTTCTCTGACTTGCGAAATCGACAACTAGCTTTAAAGAAGTTGTTTTGATTTGATCATTGTATTGTGAAAAATGTTAATTACATGCGAATTGGAAAGACATAGGTCCAGAGATTAGCTATTGTAGCAGCCATCAAATCTATAATTCCTCTTAAGTATGGAATAGTAAATGTGGAGATGTAGCTGATGAATACAAAGACGCTTCTGAAACACATTTTTTGGGCGAACTGTGAATCTAATCCTCATTCTGCTGATCAGCGAGTACATATTTAAGTTCTGGGTAAATATTAATTCATTAGAATTCATGCCGAGAATGTACTAACTCCATAAGTGTAGCCAATAATTGCGAGTGGCATGATGAACAACGAGATAATCTGTTGCAATCGAATATAGAAATTCTTTCCTAGTTTTCATAATGTTCTGCGTATCAGGAAAATAAGTTCCTGCTCCGGAATGAAGAATTCAGAAGCTGCGTGGCTCTAGTGGAAATTCTTCGGCTGCTAATTGAAAAAGATCAAGAAAGTTTTGAAGAATTTTATATTTTATTTCAATTTATTAGCTTTATTAATTTGATCGGACAGGGTTTCAGAAACTGTTACTGCAAATTTAGTTGTAGTATCACAACTAGTATCGCAAAATCGAGTTGCTATGTTATTCAAAGTGTCACCAATCTTTAGGTTGTACTAATAAGTAAGCATAATTTTATTACTTGTTTTGTAAATTCATTTACTTAATTATAATAATATTTCAAATCGTTTTATTCTTTGTATTATAGATTTTTAATTGATTGATGATTGATTCTATCAACCAGTTTGTTGATTGATTGTATGAACTTCCTTTTTTAGATATCGAAAAATAAATAAATAACATTATGTTAATTTAAGTGCACAGGAACATTGTTGTTGTTCCAGTAAGGATCGTAATTTTCAGTTTAACGAGCGCCTAGTATGCAATATGCAGATTAGCGAGTGCCTAGTAGGTAATGTGTAAAGTGGAAGGAGAGGGAAAGGAAACGAGAGAAACAAACTTTTGAACTTTAAACGATACGGAAGCCGTTAATGTGTACATTACCCAGGCAAAATGTGGAAAACTCTTGATTCCGTACTTTATCGGAGCAAATCAGTTAATATGCAGATTATCTAGGTAATGCACATTAACGACTTTCGCATTTTAGCGGTTATATATATACATATAGCGTAGATGTATAAGATGACGTAACTAAAAAGAACATTATGTGATTCTTTGTTTCGGTTAAATTTGTTTTTTCTATTAGGGAAAAAATTCAAATTTACATTTATTTTCTATCTGAAATCTAATTTTTTGTACCTGCAAGAAATTTCTTTCCACAAATTGACAAAACTTGGTAATTCTTCTGAATTTCTAGTATACTAGCAGCTAAATGTTAAATTTTCAAACTGACATCGAAATCAAATAATTTTTATAAATTAAATTAACCAGTAAATAACTTACTTAAACACAAAATTAATGAGTTTTAAGAAAGCTAAATTTCAGAGAAGCTTTCGAAGTGGTACTAAACATGAGAATCAATAATGACAACACTGTTCCTTTTATTCGTTCAATTTTTCTTTGACTCATGAAAATAGTACGTATATTTTTATGTAAACAATTATAGGCTTCTTTTTTTCTTATTACAGTTTGATAATTGATGGTATTTAGATTGTGATAAAGATTGTAGCCTTGGAGAAAAATTGTTGAAAATGTCTTCGTCATGCATTGTGTATGCTCACTGGCGAGTTTTTTCTCGGATTTATTAATTTTCAACTGCGAAAACACCTTTCACGTATAAATGTATTCTGTTGCAAAAGCGGTTATTACAAGCAAAGCGGTTATTACAAAAATCGTAATTGAGGATATCTATCTTTTTACAAATAGGAATAAAAGTCAATCAAATATGTAGCTTTATATCTTTGAATAAGATTTATATTTTATTGTAAATTAATTATTTCCATGCGTAGATTTTCTGTTGCGTTATTCACGTTCGTTTCAATGATAATGAATAATTCTAATATTGGACTGCAAACCATTAAAATCAACACATCCTTTTCCAAATTCCTTTCGAAATAATACTATTTTTCCCCATGTATTTGAGATCTTTCATTTCATATATTAGGGCAAGATATAAGACGTAAAAAATATTTTGATTAAATTTGTGCTTCCTATAACTGCCATTAAATTACAAAAAAATTAACACAGGCGTACATATTAACGTATTTTGTATGTTTGTATATATTTGTATATTTTGTATCTACAGTGTATTTTTTATGCTTCCCTAATGCTATAAAGCCAATATCGAGCTCAAATGATCTTAGTTATATTTGTGTTATGACATGGTTCTAATAAGATTAATGTATGTATTTGGAGTTTGAGCTAGTCAGTTCGCAAATCACCTTTTCATTTTGGATGAAATATTTTTTTCCACGTATGACATTGACGGAGGCTCTCATTTTCTTAAATTGTATAATTTTCTGCAGATATTACTGTACAAAGTCAGCTCAATTAGGCCTTGAACCTAGGACTTTCTGTCAAGGAATCGGTACTCTACACGGAAGTACTGAAGGGCGTAACCAAATTCAAATATTTTCTATTTGAAGCGAATTACTTCTGAACAATTTAGTCCTTGCGCATTATGGAAGATGGAACTCAATTTGATTTAGTGTCTCTTTTGAAAAGGTGTTATGGAAAATATTTAAGTGTATTTAAACATATACTCGAACATTTTTAAAGATATAATTTTGCAGAAAGTTTTATGTAGTAACTTATCATATACTTTGCAATGTTCGAGCTTAAATAAAGTTCTTTATTTGCTAGAGCCTAGTAGAGCTTTGTAGCGACTTCGCTAAGTTCTGTTTGCGTAAATAAAAACTCCTAAAACGCGTTAAAATATTCTTTTATTTGAACGCAAGGTTTTCACAGATGGCTCCTCTTGGGCGTACAAGAAGCCAACACTCTTGGCTTGAGCTTAAGATAGGATATGCAAAATTAAATTAAAGCTAAGTAGAATAAACAGTCTAAGCTGCACAGAATTGTAACTGCATAGTTGGCTCTTATAAAAAAACCACAGGCGTAGACTAACAAGCACGTACGAGTAATAAGCACGCCGTAAACTAGCGAGCTTTAACTCGTGGCAACAACGTTGCCGAAAGGCAGAACACGCTCTCTCTCTTCTTCTCTCTCGGTCTCTAATTGAAGTACCTGAGACCTCATCTTAAATAGTAGTTTCTCCCCTATTTTGATAAAGCGTGAAAGTAAAAATTCATTATGATAGGAGAAAGAGGAACTGAAGCAAAGCTTAGAAAAAAAAATACCTATTAGAAATAATAGTAGTCTATAATAACTATTAGGAAAATAAAGTAAAAGCCTACATCTTTATCAGGATGAATAATGGTTTAAATGCTTTTATTTTTAACATATATTCCTTAAAAACGCTCTTTAATTCTACATAGGTTTCTGATTAAAGCCAACAAGATAACGAGAAGAAATTATAATTATAATTTTTTATTTTTCTTCCGTCAATGTGCTAATCGGAACTGTTGAAATTCAGATTTTTCTCTTTCGAATAAATAATCCTTTTAGAGCGCTTCTTTTGTGACTTTTATGACGAATGACTTTAAAATCTAATTACACAACATTTGTCTTTTTATAAATTAGTTAATTAGTGCAGATACCTTTCAACATTCTAATTAGATCTTGAAACATAAGAGCAATGACTGGTGCTTACAATAAAGTGAAGAAAACCCATGAGATCAAGTTCTGGTAATTGAAATAAATTTAATCATTAAAACGACAAAGAAAATTAAGGCGATATTTGATATAAGCAGTGAAAAATACTTTTACAGTACAAAAAATATACTGCAGTGAACTTAACAGAAGCATCAGAAACAGATGAAACACTAAAAATAGTAGGATGACATTTTCTTCTGAAACTAGCGCTTTCCGTATTACAGACACTAAAAATGAAATAAAGTTTTGTCTCGCAAAGTCAATTTATAACGTTACTTTACCTTGATTTAATTAAAATATTTATCTTCATTAACGAATGGAACTATTTTTTCTATCTGACATTTAAACTTTCATGGAATATAAAAATTTTTGTGGAAGAATATTTTCTTTGCTATGAAATATTTCCTTCGGTTCCTTCCATAGTTTCAAATTTATTCCTTTGAGGGTGACAAAATGTTTCGAATAAACTACTCAGTTTTAATGCAGACAGTTTCAGAAACTTAAAGTATTCATCCATATTCCATTTTTAATTTATTTTTAATATAGACTGTTGAATCAAACTAATTCTCGAAGCTATATCATTTTCGGTTATTTAAAGAAAAGGTAGGGGGATTCGTATGGAAAGATGAAAAGGGAATAATAAATATTAAATAAATAAATATAATAAAATAAAAATTTAAATAAATATTAATAAATGTGCCAACGGTGGCTTACCTATTAGGTGTCTGGATAATAAAGGGACTGTCGCGTCCGTTCTTAATGGAAAGTCTATAAAAGGCTAGATTCCGCTATTAAAACAACAAAAACAACAACAACAACAACAACAAAAATATTTATTTACAGAATAAAGAGTAAAATTAGCGTATATATTGGGTTAAACAAGATTTCTATACAGTAACAATGTATAAATTCAGAATACTTAGAAAATATTTTCAACTACAAAAATCTGCAGTAATTAAACTTAAAATAAATATATAAGTACAAGGTATAAACTAGATTAGCATAGGACATGAAGAGAAAAGTCTCATGCACCGTATTAGATACAGTAATACAGATGGCATTTCATAGGGAATTTTCTCATTCTTCGCAGCGTGCCTTCGTATTTTAGGATTGGAAGCCCATTCAGGTAGCATCAAGTACGCAAACCTGAGATAATTACATTTAGCTAAAGCTGGCAGAATTCTAACAACGCTACACGATTGCTAGGAACTCTTGTCTCTCTCACTGTAAGATCTCAGCCCTGTAAGCCCTAAGTCCTCAGCTCAAAAGATCGCTCTAAACCCTCAGCTAAAATACACTGCAAGCTAATTTGCATTCTACTGAGGAATACGGAAAGAAGTTAAAAAAGTAAAGATGAAAATAATAATAACTAGTTAATTTATAGTATCTCGCTTTCTTTGGTAGCATAAACTAACGAGGTCTAGAAGACTGCGAAGAATTATCCTCAAGTTTTAAGAACGGAAACGCCTAGAGAAGGGTGTAAAAGACCCTTTATTAACTCAATATAAGTTCACAGATGCCCCCACTTAAGCGTACGCAAAAGCTTCTGGCTTAAACATGTAACGATGTACTTAAAATTAAATATAATAATTTCAGCCTAACTGCTCACAGGATAATTTAACGCGCAGGAAGGCTCTGACTCGTAAAGGTCGGCATAAACAAGCATAATGGCTAGAACTCTGGTAATTCAAGATAGCAACGTGACCTTCAAGCAGGCATAACACGCTCTAAAATTAGCTTCGAAAACCTTTCTTTAAATACTACTTTTTTCTACCTTATTTCAATACACACGCGCTAGCTTTAAAATTCTACCAAGAAAAGGTAGTTTGGAAAACAAGGATCAATGAAAAGTTGCTTTAAAATAAAAATTATTTGTAGATAAATTAAATGAATCCGCACAAATTTAACATAAGAATCGGACAATGTTAGCGCATTTTCTTTCCCTTTAAAAATAATTAAAATAAAAAAAATTGACATATGACCTTACTAGATAACAACGGTGGGTATTATTTTTATTTAAAAGTAAAGAGAAGCCGTTATAATTTCTTGCTGACTTGTGTTTAAACAACTTTCGGTTCAGAGAATTCGGAATTTCAGTAATTCATTATTTAATTTTCCCGACATACGCATCCACTAAAAAGTACACTTCATTAGTAAAAAAAAGATTTAGGTTTATATATATATACATGTATTACGCAAATATATAAGCAAATATTTCTCACAAAATCAACTTCAATTTTTCAGATACCCTTAAACAGTATTCTTGTTTGAGGGGCGACTGTATTGGTTTTATAGCAAAGCATGCGAGAACTATCTGCCCAAGGGAAGGGATGTCATCTTGAGAAAATATACACTGGCTATATACCAAATTATGATACCTTTTAAATGTTAAACTAAGATCTGAAGAAGCAGATTCCAAGTCATTAATTAAATATGAGCTCAAATTACATGAAGCTTTCAGCCTACGGTGACTAAATTCGCAAATTAAAAATTGTGTATTTGAAAAACATGATAATTTCATAATTATAGATGTCAATAGCTGATACATGAACGTAACCGTTTTAATCAAATGAGCAAAATTTCTAAAAGTCTTTGCTTAGAGATGTGATGATGTACTTGTAGATGTAGTGCAATACCGACTTTTTAAAAATATTTTTATATATTAACAAAGAATTTCTGAAAAAAAAGTTGATTTACACGTTTCTATTTATTTTGCAAAATGCATGAATTATTTGAGATCTTCTTTATATCCTATTAAATGTTAAACCAGAAAGCTATTAAGAACCAGAAAGGTAAATCAGAAAAAATCAGAAAGGTATTAAGAACCCAAACCAGAAAGGTATTAAGAACACAAAGAATATGGTTCTTCTGCTGCTTGCTGTCCTGTTTTAATGCAGGACGTTCTTAAAGTAAACTTCATGAAAATCTTAAGCAAGCAAATTTTGTTTCACTCAAAATATTTGAGGAGAAGAGCTTTACGAAACTGCTTCATAAAGAAGTTCATTATGCTGCGCCAGAAAAGTTATTTTATTTTTATACTTCAAATATCTATTTTCAGTTATTATTATGGGATATCTATTCTCCTTTGGTGGACGACTGTAAGATTGATGATCCAGAGATCTCACTTTACTGATATATGAGATGGATAGCGAAGGTACTAAGTAATGTTATAAATATCTGTAGAAATTGCCAGAGGAAAAACAGATTCCCTATGAATTTCTTACTGCCTATTCTCCCCTATGGAAGAAAATTGAGAAAGCAAATAATTGCGTAATAGATTTGGGTTTCGAAAATGTCTGCCAAATATAAGTACAGAAATCCGCAAATAAAATGAAAATTAACAAGCATATGCTTTGTTTTTTCATTCTTCGCAGCGTGCCTTCGTATTTTAGGTCTTGTTTGTTTAAGTTGTATAAAATTTTATGTTGTGATAATTTACCGTTATGCATATGTTGTGCCATTAGTGTTGTTGTTAATTCTGTATATTATACCCATTTTACAGCTTATAAATATTTATTATTTTGACAGCTTTTGTATGTATATACCCATTTTTACAGCTTATAAATAGCTTCGGTAAAGCTGCAGGTAACAAATTTCAAAATTTATGACAAATTTAGCAAAACATTTTAAGCCTACTGCAAAATATTGGAAAATTTTAAAATTTATAGACAGACCTCGAGTCTGAATTAGCTGACGTTACATCAACAGTAATGCAAAACAGAAATATGCAGAAGTAGTCCTTTTTGCATAAATCTTGCAAACATTAAGTTTGATGTTGTTGGTAAGTATTCAGAAGAGTCAATGTTTGATTCAACAGCTAAATCATGCTAAAACAGTTTACTATTTTCGTATAATTTTTATTGTCCAGATGGTGACATTCTCAAATCTGTGTTTTGGAGTACTTTTGGTCTGGGCTTGCTTTCGTTTTAGTCCAAAGGACAGTACATACGAGGCAACCAAAACATTTTATAGCTATTACAGGTAATTTCCAACTATTGCTGTCAGGAATAGTGAAACTACATTTTTCCTTTGCATAAATTAAACTACCATTTTCAGAAAAGTTCTAGCACTGATATTTTTACTTTTTGCTTTCTGATATTAAAGCGTACGAAACTGGATGTTATTGATTCATCTGATATGCATTATAAGTATAAACGGCTTAGAAAGAGTTCCTCGTAAACCCACTAGATAGCACGTCTGTGCCTAAAAGCACACTATTTCTGCTAGTGTACTTAACCTATACTAGTGGCATGATGAAGGAAATTGAGGGTAGAAAGCTGATATCAAGCTGTAAATTAATTTTAAAAACATTTACAGAATCATGGAACTTAATGCAGCAAGTTTGTGGTGATCAGGCGTTGTCGAAAAATTATACGTTTGAATGTAGTTGCAAGTTTGGGGAGGATAAGGTTTCCTTGGAATGTTATTTCCTATCAGACCGAGCGCCCACCAGCGGCCGAGCGGTAGAATCGCTGAACACTGGTAGTTCGGTCCGAGGTTCGAATCCCGCGAACGGGCTGGCTGCATGGGCGATTTCGTGGTTTTCCCCATGTGTAACGTGTATACGAGCCAGTTTCCCTTAGAAAGTCCTCCACGAAGGCATCCCTCCTCTTAGGCAGATAGCCCTCGAGGCTTTGCCATAATCACACACACACACACCTATCAGACCGAACTTCAGCAGCTTATACTACTAGATATGTAAAATGAGGAACGAATAGGGATATATTGACGTCAATGGGAATGAATGTAACCAGAAATTCCTTAATGACATAAGGAAGCAGAAGCTTAATGGATATATATTCCCTCCCAAACTGATAGAGAAATAGGTGGTAATCATAAAAAGCAGTTACTATCGAACTGTCAGAAAAAGTCAAAAATGATCTCAGATTAATTTTCATCATTATTGCAGAAGATGAAAGTTAGGGCTTCGAATGTTGCTCTTAAACAAATTTACAATAGTCTGAATTTACTAACTTCGAAGATAGTGAAGTGAGAATTATCGAAGACAAAAGAATGTTGTCCGCAAATGTTTATGTAATAGGTATGGTACATTATGAATTTATGCTTTAGGTATAGATAGACCACGACTTCAATGCTGAGGTTTCTCAACTGCATCAGGCAATTGGGCGCTGGCGATGGGAAATAGGAAATGATTGGTATCGTTAAAGAACTATCTGGGCAAACATCATATATATGCTGTTATAAATCTATATTCACACTATTTGTCGCTGTACGTTTTCGTTTGTATCCCAGTGTAAATATGCCGCTAAAATGGGCTGTAACAGAAAACTGCGTTGAAACGCCTAGCAGAAGACGTTCTCGTTACTTATTTTCGAGACTTCCAGAAACGCCTGGTGCGTAGATAATAGACACTACTTTGGACAGGATTGAGTTATTTAACTAGTTAAAACTCAATTGTGGCGCTCTCATTTAAGAGTGCGCACCGTTTTGTGTCGCCAGAATCGAGACATGACGAGTATATTCGTCAATCACAGAGTAAGTTGCGCTGGTAAGATATTGGATGAAAAAGATGGGTTTATTTTATAAAATTGAAAATTTCTATTACCAATATTTACTTATTTGATTAACATAAGCATATATTATATACATATTAAACTAAAAACGCAATAAATTATATTAAATATTATACATATAAAAGTAAGAATTTAAGTTCCTGCTGTGGACTGATATTCAGCGAAACAGGGTACTATACACAATGGGACTTCGCAAATCGAACCTTGGTAACGCGATTCCTTCCTGATCTTACGTTTGTAGCAATGCGAACACCTTCGCGTAGGGTTGTTTTTTTTCGATGTTCCGAGTACATAATCCGGAACATCATTCCCGCCTAATTGGCTTATATTAGGTCTAAATGGCCGAGCTTGTGTCGATTTCTTTCTTTGAATTGGATACGTCAAAAAAGAATCTTCAATAAATTTGAGCAAAAAGTTGATTCGCAATAATGTTCTATTATTTTTTTATATAATATGAATGCATTCAGACACATAATGTCTAAGAAATGGAGAAATATCTTTTTGTACTACTTTTTTAATCGTTTTCTTGCTGTGGAGTACGCTATGATAATTCCATCGCTCATATCCACTCCACCCATTTTTTTATTATAATCAATCACTAGCTCAGGTTTCTTTGTTATTATTTTTTTTTCTGTTTCTATTACGTTGTCATTATGTACTTTTTTTTCTGTTTCTATTACGTTGTCATTATGTACAGTACTTACTAAATAAACCTCCTTCTTATCTTTCCATTTCATTAACATAATATACGCATGACGTGTGTACTCGTCAATACACAATATTATGTCGCTTCTCCATAAAGAGTATACTCGTCAATTGCAGTTAACTGGTTAACTTATGTCAAATTGTAGAGTACAATCTGCCTAAAATGAGGTATAACCTCGCGGAGGACATTTTAAAGGGAAGTGGTTGCTATTCACGTTACACAATGGGAAAACCTCGAAAACACCGATGCAGCCAAACCCGTTCGCTCCGATTAGAACTCGGGTTGAACTACCAGTGTTCTTCGGTTTTACTTCTTGGGAGTTGGTTGATACAAGATTCCCTGATGGGATCAAAACGTTTTATTTCGAAGGATGAATATATTATTTTTTATAACATCTGCACTTTTTCTGGCAAAGGCAGTATTTAGTGTCATATTTCCAAAAGTTTCATTTTTCCTTTACCATCAAAGGGTTTCAGTAGAACAAAGTATGTAATCTCAATATGTAAATATATTTACTAAACTTCTGCTTCGAACTTTTTTTTATTATATTTTCTTTTGACCGTAGATAATAAATTTAAGTTTCAAAAACTTATACATTTATCAACTGAAAAAAAAAGATTGTTTATACATTTTTAAAATTAAACCCAGTAGGGAAATTAGTAGGCAAAAATAAGATAAAATAACGAGTTAGCGTGCATTTGTTAAAGTTTTTAAATGCTTGTTATAGTTGTATGACAGAGGTACAAATAAATGGCTGCATTGTAAGCGGCAAATTTCCAAGTAATTAGACATGATTAATATATTCTTTTGTGAAAACACAAAAGCAGATTTCTAATTTCGGTTTGCCGCTTTCAAGATAATACAAAGAAAGATAAAAAGATGCCGGAAGACTTAAAGTGTCAAATTAAATCCTAATTAACAGCGTGGGAGCAAAAATGAAAAGAGATGGTGTATGAAAAATGTGTTTACTAAGATTCAATAGCAGAGAGTCTTCCTTATTTTTAAACAAATTGTCTCTATTCAAAAAAGGATTATTATAATTAAAGTTTCGGAATTTTTATGCCGCTAGCACATATTCAGAATTTTGTTTTCATTATACGAATCCTTATTTATTTAGCTTTAGCTCTACGTAAGAGCATTTCTGAACTTGATTCACTGTGCAAATGACGTGATGTATTTTGGACACTTTGAACCATTTTCATGCATAGGATAATAGGGAATCTCAAAATGCTTTGTTAGTTCTAAAACCTTATATTCACGTAATGATTAATAACAGATTATTTCAGTCTAAATTTAGCTTTCATAGCTTTTAATGTATAGACAAAAAGTATTCTTTGGTAAAGTAATAATAACATAACAGTGTTTGGGAAATATTTTCAAAAACTTAATCTTGTATTTATGGTAGTAAGGAAATATGGCAAAACCAGCAATAAAAATAATAATCGGGTCTAGAACGCCGTCGCCATTTCACCGCGGCCGTTTCGCCGTCACGACATATTTTTCTTTACATGACTATATTTTATCTTGACGTATTATAATACACGTATTAAATTTATTTTGTTTAATAGTTATGTTTACCATTTTTATGAAGGTTGCTTTTAATATATATAGCTATTTACAAGTATGAGATATAAAGAAATTACACATAGTTAGTTGGGAAATTAGGTCAGTATCAAAGAGAACTGAGAATAAACTTTTAATATAATAAAAATTATATTATCGATTTTAAAATTATGCGGGTACAATATTCACATGATTCGTAAGGTATGATGATTTAAAATGACTAACAAAATTTCTTCTTTGTTTGGTTTTTCTCTAAGAACTTCAGTATATTTCGAAAGATAAATGAAGCCACCCTTTTCAGTAGCAATTAATTTTGGTCATGCGCATTAGTTCAGTCTTCTTAACTACGCAGTCGAAAGGTCTTTAGTGACATTTGTTGAGCAAATAAGAAAGCAAATTGAAAGTCTTGATATAAAGCATATAATTATTTTTGGTATTAAGTGGACTGTAGTTAAAATCCTTTTTTAACCAATTTAACATAATTTTATATGATTATAAATGTATGTATGGATGAATTTGATAAGGATAACTTATGGAGGATTTCAAAGAAATACAGTCTACTAGTTGAAGAAGTTTATTGAGCAATAATTTCTGTTGTTGTTATTTGTTCTGTTGCTAATGCTCACTTGTTTGACCTAAAGTCAGCCCAAGCCCACAAAGTTCCTCGTTGAAAGGAGCGCAAGTTACGCCTTTCGTTGGCAACAGCCTTGAGTACCTTACAGGTGACGCGCACACGCTATACATTTACACACGGTGCGATTTAACTCAGTTCCGTCCCATTTTTGATGAAGAGCACCCAGGGGTCGGTCCAAGTGTCCTCCACCCCTCTATGATCAACCTATTTGTTTTAAATAACCATTTTTAATTAGATAGTCTTTCCTATAAGCCTTCATTCCCCTAATTGTCAGTGCCAGAATATTTAAATTTGGTAGAGCGCGTGAAGAAATGCAAATTCTACGTTGAAGAAAGAGTTTAAAAACCGAGTTTCATTAGGAAAGAGGAAGAGTTACGCTACTGCCGTCACCTCTGGTGTTTAAGCGTCTGTACCGAGAGTTATTGCTGGTCCGTGTGGCTTTATTGAATAAACGTGCTGCCACTAGTTTTTGACGGGAGTTTAAGAAACGAGATTTAGCTGAGCCCTGTAGTGTAGTTATATTACTTGTACATATCTTCCAATCTTTAGTTTCGTTACCGGAATTTCAGTTACCACCCAAGAAGTGGCAGAGTTTTTTAGCATCGAGTTGACGCACTGTAAATTTTAATGAGTTAATAATGGGTACTTTTAACCCTTCTCCTGTGCAGTTACTACTCTTCCAGTTTTCACACATAAGTGAATCTAGTGGACTCTACAAACCTCTTGAGAGAACTTTCAGCTTACCGAATATTTAGAGTGCCCCTATGCCGCACGGACCCTATACATTTACAAACATCCATGCTTTCTCCGGGATTCGAACCTGAGCCTTTCAGGACGGCAGTCAGCGACGCTAAGCACTACACAGGTTGGGCGGCGCAATGAGTTTTGAAAGATAATTTTTAAAACCACTGAAACACCAACAACGCCTGATGTTTCTTCAGAAGAATATTCCCCTTAAGCTAATAAGGATTTCATATAATTAAGATCTAATTTATTCCAAAATTGGCTTATTGCTAGTTCAGTCATAGTTTTTTTTAAATAAAAAAACGGTATTTTTAAACAGAAAAAAGTATTGTTACTGAAGTAAATGCTTTTATCATAAACCATTTGCAAACTTACTGATATGTTATTGTCACTTATTTCAGTTGTTTGACAGAACAGGCCCACGAAATTCCTCGTGACAAGAGTGCAAAGTTGCGCCTGTCGTTAGCAACAGCCTTGAGCATCATACGGTTGACAGTAGGACTTTACTCAGTTTCGCCTTAATTTTGATGAAGAGCACCCTGGTGGGGGACAGGTCCAAGGGTCTCCCCCTTCTTTTCCTACCAACAACCTTTCCAGAGGACTTTTGGTTCGCTGCATATTTCGAAAACCCCCAAGTCGCGCACACGCTATACACTTACAAACACCCATACTTTCTCCAAGATTCGAATCCGGGACCTGCGGTACGGCTGTTGTCGCTAACTACTACCCGATTCGGTGGTTTTTACTGATATAATCATGCTATTTGCATGCACTTAAACACATTTTTTTTTCTCGCCACAGGTTTTTAATAAATTTTACACCGTTGAACTTAAAAAGATATACTTTCACTAGGATTGTTTACTTTAGGGAAATAAAAGACTAAATTCACGAGTCAGGAAATTTCTCTGAAAACCCACACTTTATTTATCCATAGTTTTAACAAGCAATTTAACGAGGATTAATTTAAAAAGAAACAGGAGGTTAAATAAACCTTTCTTTATCACTAATGTTGCCTGTGTTGACATAGTGTGTTTACACAAAATCAGTTGTTTTAAGACATGGTAATTTCCTCCTCCTCGTAATTCTGCTCCATGAGAGAAAAAACTAAATTTTTTATAAAATAAAAATTATGGATGATAAAAATAAAAACTATAGTTAGATAGTTTTTCCTATCATTCTTGTTTTAAAAGAAGCAGAAGAGTATTTTATAGTTTGTGAAAATATTAAAACTTTGTAATCGACATATTTTTAGATGTCAAAATTTTAAAATTATAAATATCAAATAGTAGGCTGTTCAATTTTAATCAAGCAATCGGAAATAGCTTAAAAATTAATAATACTTTTTTAATCATACCGACAAACAGCGCGAGTGATCTAAGCTTATGAAAATCACATAAATAATTCTGTGTATATAATATGTTCTGAACATATTTTGTTACTTATAGCATCGCAGCAAACTTTCCTAAAAATATCGGCGATATAAAATATAAAGGATATATTTTTTAATTTAAATCAGCTAACTATTCTATTATTAAAAAAAAATAAATTATTAAAAATGTGTTATTATTTTAAAATTGTTATCATTCGTTAAGGATTTGCAGACTGGTTAAATTTAAAAAATGAATTAAAGATCGTACATTTTATTTTACGTTTCCACGAAGTATGCGTTTCCATATCCATAAAGTTAGGAAAGAAATATTTCTGAAATTGTTAAATAATTGCAAAATGCTCTATTAAAAACATAATTTTCTAGGGCAATTAACTGCATTCTTATGTCTTCGGACTGTCGTTTTTTGCTTATTAAATGCATAGTTGTACAGATGATAAACTACCTATCCGTTCCTCAGCCCGGCTGCACGTAATAAACCCGAAAACGTTTTTCTAATGTTATCCGTAAGCATAAAAATCTAAAGTATAATCAATAAACTATTGACAAAGATTTGGAGTATAACAGTGTTCTTACCTTTGAAGTATCAAGATCAAACGAATCCTGCATCCCAATTTCGTCACCATAAAAGCTAGACATTGATCCAGGAAGAACAGAGAGTAGAAAGAATCCAGCCATATTAGACACTTCACCAATCTTGCTGGCCAATCTCATCGTTTCCACGCTTCCCAGATGCCAGACAATCATCGGAGAAACCGGAAACTGGGCCCAGAACTTCTCAACTTCTTGTACTTCTTGGCCTATTTCTTGTATACTGCCATTAACCACTAAATTTATGCTGGCGTCCACCAAGTCTATGAATGATGGAAGAGTTATATATGATAACGAATCCATTATGACTTTTAAATGTTCCATAGTTGCATGAGACACCATGAGAACTTTTCGTGTGCTGTTGACGCTGTATTTGTCCAGCACGTACCTCCACTGGTGAATGGCAGAGGCTACATGAGCTTCATCTACAACATGAAGGTTTTCTAAATGTTTCATGTAGAAGCCATCAACTCCTTGCGACAGCCAGAATTCCATGACTTCCCTCATTTCGCGCTGCAAATGTGTATTCGACCAGTTTAAGTACAGGTGATTTCCGAATGTTCGATGTGGTGGCGTCCAGCTCTGATCAGAGTAGTCTGGATTTGATTCTAAAGGTGGCTCTTCCTAGAAATACAGAAAATTGCGATAAGAATAACACCTATGAAAATAATAGTTGGCGAAATTTTTTATTTTAGACAGTATCTGAATTCTTTCTTTGAAAATAATTATGTTTCTTGGGGAAAAAAGTCTTTGATGATATAGTTCGACCGTCTCAAGCCCAACCCTGGTTGGCATTCTGCCAAAACACATAGACTCGTCCAAAAGGGGCGGTATTACTTGCTGCGACGTGAAATGTCTTCTGGTCTCCGGAAAGAGCTATGCTGGAGGGAAAGAAAGTCCCCATCCTTCCACCCTATTTTGAGAATAATTCGGTCCGAATGGCGCATGCGTGTTTGCGTTAATGGTCGCCGATGAGATGGTAGAACTATAATTGCATTTATTTATGGATTTTGTAGCTAGAATAATTTTCTTTTTTTAAATAGTTGTGATAAAAGTGCATATGGACTTTTCGGTTTATTGAGCTATTTGGTAGTGAAAGCTGTATAAAATATTGTTTTTAGAAAGCAGTTACAACCGTTATGCAGAAGGAATGAAATAAGACTTGTGTTTAATGGTATTTGTATGAATTAGTTTAAGCTAAATTATTTTTCAAACTAGCTTGTACGTCTTAGTTTACTATGTTCATAACACTTTCTCACCTTTTGATTGCAAGATAGATAATTTAGCAAATATCTTATCGTTAGAATTTCTACTGATACAGTAGTTCTGTTCAAGGTTGAAAATAAAATATCTCAACTATCTTTTCTTTCTTATCATTCCAGTTAGCCATAGAAAATTAAATTTCAGAATTAAAGCTTAATGAAATATTTTTTGGATACGTCTTTTTAGTTTAGAAACAGCTGAAATTCTTTGTATATGTATGTATCTCACATAAGTATGTAACTATACTCATATATGACGTATAAAGATTAAGTAAAAAGATTTAAGACTGTTTTTTTGTTTTTATTCAGAATCAGATGATCTTGTGCATCCTTAGTGTTTTTCTTTCTATAAAAGAAACTTTCACAGTTCATATATTTTTCACAATGTTTTATAAAACAATAAGGAAAATGAAATTTATTTATAGACCGTTATAGGAGTGATGTCGTGGTGTTTCTCAGTGCCTTTTACTGAAGGAAAGCTCTTTCTTTACAGTAGTCTTTTAAATTTTGAAAATACTCAGTATTCTTTTACTACCTAGTGATATATCAGGGAGTCAGAGCTATATCAGGGAGATTCAAAAATATCTGGCAAATATGCAAAATCAGGTAGAGAAAACCGAAATTGAGGTGTCGTTGAGAGTTAGATTAAAGCATTTTGTTGACGCAAATGCTCATATCCCGTGAGGATTTCAAGTGCTTTCCATCCCTGCCTGATCGTATAACTTATCGATATGCAATTTATATATGGAGCTGCGGATAGAAAAGGAGCAGCTGACCAAAGCAAGTATTCGGGTATCGTTCTCTGTACATCTTTTGAACAGTTACTTCCATTTAGCCACAGCTCCATAGATAAAAAACAAGTCGGGGAGTAATTTCTATATTAAAGAACATGTTTTTTATATAATCTATAACACGAGAGAAAATTAGCTACTTAAAACATTCTTTCTAAGAGGATTAACGTAAAATTTTACATTTATATGTATGTTTTTTAAAGCTAGGACAAGACCCAAACTGTCAACGTCCTGTTTGCTTAAAAACACTGTGAAAATAAACATAAAACGTACTTTCTTAGTTTCAGACAATTCAATTTAAATGAAGCTAAAGTAAAGTAGCAGACGATATCACGGCGAAGGTAAAAATTTATTCTTACAAATATTAAAAGAAAAGGAAAAAAAAAAGAAATTTTTAAAAAAGTTAAAAATTTGAATAATATCATCTGTAATTTTTAAAAAATAGTTTTTAATATAGTATTAATAAATATTTATTACGCATCATTGAGGGAAAATGTTTCATATAATTACTTCTCCGTAAAAATTTATTTGAAATTTAATGTTAAAAATAGCTGTGGCAATGAGATATATTCCGCAACAGAAGAAGCGGAAGAATGACCTTGTTGTTTACATTAGATATACTTAAGTCATATGATCTCTGAGGTCATCTGCATTGTTTGTTTACATTAGCTATGCATAAGTGACGTGATCTCTGATGTCATCGGTATGTATCCATGGACCTTATAAGAAATAGACTAATCCAAACGGGTTTTCTCCCTCGTCTGAGGCGTGACCGGCTGTCACCTTGATCACATCCGGAGGAGTAGGGAAGACTTGCAGAAATTTAACATTGGTTGCCTATTGCAGAGTGTATAATTGTCAAGAAAAAGCTGGTTGTAGCGCCTCATTTCACAAATTACAATTTCTCCATATTTTTATTTTTGAAATTGAGATTGATTTTTAAAAATTTAGCATATTTATCAAGCATAATTAACGTTCCAAATAATTATAAAGCTATTGCATGCTTTCACTGCTAAATATTTTTTTAGCTTTTCCTCTGCTGTAAGGAAATTTGTAACTACTTCTTTTAGGAAATAATATTTTAAATCTGAACTAATAGAAAATTTCAAACAAGCAATTTTCTCTTGCAATTTTTATGCTTTTTATTGGTGTAAATGAGTAAAAAATACTAAAATATTTAAAAACGAATTTTCGAAAATTTTGTTTAAAATTCTAAATTGTGCTGCTTTTTTAAAACTATAGATGAGTATTATAGCATAATTTCTATAAAGGAATTTTATTTCAATTATATTTCATAATACATCATAGTGATAAACACTTTTGATTGCTTAAAAATTTTTATACATTTAATTCTAATATTTAAATTGTATTTAACCGTAATAATGAATTTTGCTTGTATTTTATAGTGATTATTTTTTAAAATTTATTTTTAGTTCTTCATAAGATTTTTTTTTATTTACTGTTAATTTAATTTATTAGCCCAAAGAGGCGGTAGACTACAAAGGCTGTTAGTTTTGAAGCGGCATTTTGCGCTGTTTTACTATAAATGTCCGTGTCTCCTTGCAAATTGTTGTTACCAAATATTATCGCCCTGTATTATATGTAAAGAAATGAAATAATGAAGAAGCTGCATGAATGCATGTATGTTTCTTGCACTGTGAAAAAAACGACAATATCTAGAGCCATCAAATTTTGAATAATGTAATCCTCCACCCGAACATGGGCATCTGGACGGTCGAATTTCGAATTTGTTTTAATCAATTTCATATTTTGTAAAACTTTAACGAATTTTTGATCAACAAACTCAACGAGTTCAGAGCGAGCACTGTACGTAAAATAACAGTTTTATCTCCAGTGCGGAAATTCTAAAGATATGCTGTTTTCAAATGTATGTGGTTTACGGGCGAAGAACATGATATTTAATAAATATATGTAACACACAAAATTTTTAAAAAAGGGTTCCTTTTGGGCGTAATATAAAATCTGAGTGCTTCTAGATTTTATTTTATCTTTTTTCTTTCCCTTCATTACGCTCAGAAAATTTTATGCTCCGAAATTTATGAATTATTAAAATAACTAATCCACTTTAATGGTAATAATTTAATGATCATATAATCAAATAAATATGATCTTTTCGTAATGTTATTATAGTATGGAAAATCACTGCCTGAAAATGTTCATTAAATTTTTAAAAAACATTATCAGATCTTATTCAATTTTACCTTATTTATTTCAAAGCATCACGTACTATCAATCTTATTTAAATTTACTTTATTTTTACGCAAAATTAAGTTCATAAATTTTGTGCTTAGAGTTTTTATCGTTTTACCAAAGTAAAGGTGTTTGTACAAAGAATTACGCGTTAAAAAAATGCGCGAAATGCAGTAAAAATTGCTTTAATTAGATATATTAAATCCTATTTGAAAAAAAACTGTGACTTTCATAATCTCATCACTATACAACGTATCACATTTAATAATTAAAAAGAGTTATGTGATACAAACGTCATAGGTTTCAATGTTAAAGTAAACCAGATCGTCCCTACTCTTTCTTGCCGACATGTCGGTGACGCACGCCCCGCCCACTGGGTTAGTCTATTTCTTATAAGGTCCATGGGCTGCACTTGCATTACATTCAGAAAATTACATTCAGAAAATTTTATGCTCCGAATTTTATAAATTACAAAAATAAATATTCCACTTTAATGTTAATAAGTTAATGATGATATAATCAAATAAATGATTGTTTTGTAATGTTATTATAGTTTTGAAAATCACTGCTAGAAAATGGTTATTAAATTAAAAAATATATATATATCAGATTTTGTTTAATTTTACCTTATCTATTTCAAAGCATCACGTACTATCAATCGTATTTTAATTTTACGTTATTTGTACGCAAAATTAAGTTAATAAATTTTGTGCTTAGAGTTTTTACCGTTTTACCAAAGTAATGATGCTTGTACAAGAATTACGCGTGAAAAAAATGCGCCAAATGCAGTAAAAAGTGATTTAATGAGATATATTAAATCCGGTCATAATCTCATCACTATACAACTTATCACATTTAATAATTAAAGAGAGTTATGTGATACAAACGCCATAGGTTTCAGTGTTAAAGTAAACCAGATCGTCCTTAATCTTTCTTGCCGAATGTCGGTGACGCGCGCCCCGCCCTCTGGGTTAGTTTATCTCTTATAAGGTCTATGAATGTATCTCATTTACTATAACAAAATCCATAAACCACATTTGGCGTTATTACCGCTAAAAAGAATGATGCCAAATTTCAAAACGCGAAAACATGTAAATTCGTATATATCTTAGAAAGTTTTGAATAAAAAACTCTAGTTTTTTGCAGGTATGCTTGGAAATACGCCTATTTTAAGATGTCAGTAAAAATTATATAGGTTATAATTGAAAATTTTTTCGAAAAATTTATAAAAATTACTTAAAAATACAAATTTAAAAAATAAATCATAAAAAAATGAGTGAATTTTATTTGGAATTTAAATTTCGAAATGCGAAAGGAAGAATCCAAAACATTTCATAAAAATGAGATATTAATAAATATATACCAAAAGCAATTAACATTGAGGAGCTAAAATTTTGAGAGCTCATTTTTTAAAAACTACTCTGCGATTTTTACAAAACTTTGTAGTTTGACGTAATTTGAATCGTAGGATCGCAATATGTAAAAGAATTGGTATGTTACTTCAGAAAAAAGTCCGATTTTGTGTCAAAATACCTATGTTAGAATAGTGCTATATATAAATCTAATATATATCCTAAGTCGCGCTTTCGAGACATGAAGAACGCAATTTGAATTTCGTCATTCGGCCCAGTAGAACGGGAGATATAGAACTGCCCCATTTTTATTTATTTATTTATTTATTTTTGCGCAGTGTATATAACAGTCGCATCTCTTTGTTTTCTTATGAGTTGTTAATATTGCTAGCCGTAACGGCAATGGATAGCTTGCGTGGACATGCTTAGCGGATCATTCGTCTGTTATGTCATTGAAGTATCTGTAGTAGTGAAATGCTGTGTCACGGCTAAGTTACGGTAGAAAATGAAGATGCCCAATGTAGTAATTCCCACAAATATGTAAAAGCATTTTTTGTGGTTGACCACAGCTGTGTGGGCATTCAGTCATTCTTTAATTTCAGTGTGATCTGATATATAATGACTAAAATATGACGGCGTTTTAAAAGGAATTACAGAATATGAAATCATACGCTAGAAAAAAATTCTGATGTGGATAACACTTGATTTCGCTGCATGGCCTATTAAAATTATACACATTTTTACTGCATTTGATTCAAAATTATTTCCTCGAATTTCATTAAAGATATATATCAATTAAGTTCGTACTTCGCGGCCAGGTAAAAATACATAAAACTCAAAACATCTTCATTAAAAACAGTAAAATAGGTAAAAACATTAAACACCAAGTAGAGTTAAAAACAGTTAAAAAAATTTACAAAAAATTTAGAAATTCTACGCTAAAACAAGCAATTTGGCCAGCGGGCAGGAAGACATATTATTTGGTGCACAAAACTTAAAGTTTACTTTTGCTCTCACTTGGCAAAAATACACTGAGCTTAGTGTAGCACCTGATTTAATTCCCTATTATATTAAGAGTTTCAAATGTAAACAAGCGGGATTTCTTTAAGCTTAGTAGCACTTAAACACTTTTAAATTGTTTGTAATTCTACAGCTATTACATGCAGATTAACTAAAGGCATAAAAACCTTAACCGGAACATAAGAACAATATAATTCAATCACTTTTAAAGCAAATAATGCACAATTTACCAAAATATGAGAATAAAATCTAAGCTCACCGAGTCGGATAAAATAAGTGCATATATATATATATATATATATATTTGGTGCATACATACACTTTTGGTGCTGCTGATTGCAACCAAAAAGGGAGGTGAACATCTACATGTTATAGCAGTCCCATATACAAAATTTTAACTTTTTGAGACTACTCCTTTTTGAGTTATGCGAGATACATGCATACGCATGTACGTACGTGTACATACATACAGACGTCACGGAAAAACTCTCTTCTGAATTCATTTAAAATCCATTTTGCAATCCGTTTTGTGAAAAAGAGCCCTTTAATCTGTCCGTACGTACAGCTGTCACGCAGAAACATTTTTAAAATGGATTCGAGATAGGGCAAAATGGGTATTTTCGTTGAAGTATGATACCCGAAATTATCGCGATTACACTACCTCCTTTACTTCTTACAAGGAAGTAAAGAAATAAATAAATTTTACATTGATAAATAATGTTGGTCTTTTAACCATTCTTACAGTTCTACTTCCATTAAAGCTATTCTAAAAATCTTCAATTGGAGAATTAGATATTTTGGAAGCTTCAGCATGCATCAACGTCTTGTGATTTTACTCAATAATTTCAGCTGCAATAAAGTTTTGTGAATGTCCTTAAAAGTCTAGTTTTGATTCCTTTTATATATATTTTTCTCGACATATGTAATTGCGATAAGTAGTTTTTCTATTTTATTTACTCCATTTAAGTGCTATATAGCGTAGGATAGTTTAAATGCTATATAGCTTAGTATAGAAGAATAGTATTGGTAATGGCATAGGACAGATTTTCAAAAACAATGTAATCCCGGGATTAATATTTTTTTAGCTTAAATTTGTCTTTCCATTTTTAATTTTATTCCAGCTAAAGTGTATAAACTGTAAAACATACTTCTATCTATAATTCAAAGAAATTTTTATTTGAAAATATTGCTGCAACAGCAAATGTTAAAAAAATATGTACTGAGAAGTCTATATTTGTGAGGCACGTTAGATATGTGTAACAAAGCAGTGTTCTGCTGAATTTATACATACTAATACATACATGATTATTTAAATTTTAAAGTAGAAATTCTATAAATTATGAGATTCCATTCCATAATATGTAAAAGAAGAGAGAAAAATTCTTAACCGAAAACAAAACATGAAACTAATCTTCGCTGTTGTTATAAAAGGAGAGCGAAATTTGACCTGTTCTACTTTAGCTTAAAAATTAGAGAGATTATTTGGGATTAGCTTGCTACCTTTCAACTCTTTTTTCAGAGTCTCCTCCGTGTAGGATTCCTCATTGACAGAGTAAAAAAAAAGCTAAGTTAGTTCCTTTTTGGTAATTGGACACGTACCATTATTTTTCCTTCTAACACTGAAAAAAAGGAAATTTGTTTTTTGTTTAGTTCCTCATAGATGAGAAAAATGTGAAAAGTATTTTTTCCATCCTCTTTCACTAAAGCTGCTTAAAAAAGTAAATCAATAAAATAAAAGCCAGAGTATTAAAAAGATAAAAACTGAATCAAAGCTAAAGTCATTTTAAAAAAATCACACGAACTCGGTTTGGAAGCTCATTGAGATGAAACGGAGAACAAAGAAAAAAGTGTTTTTGAATTTTGTTGAAGTAAAGTTGAGTGCGCTGAAATTTATTTAATTAAAAGTGAGTTTTTATTCTTAATAAAAGTCTTTTATATTTATTATATTCGTTTATACTTCAGTGGCTCATGTGTTTTAGAGTAAAAGTTAATTCCTACGAAATGAGGAATACATTTCAGTGTTTTTCGTAAAAATATGAAAATATTTAATTCTTGCTAAAAATATCTTCAAAGCTACATTATATTAATTATTTCTAATTCGATCCAAAATCAAAAGAATTAGTAAGGAGTGACGATATCAAGACAGCTTATTTATTTTGATTGATTAAATTTACGCTATAATGTAATATTCTATTTAATTTGATTTCATTTCGGTATTTAATACTTTCCTTTTACCAGATACGTTTATCAAATCGCGAAGATATTGGATAGCATATTCCAGAGAAAATAATAAAAAAAAAGTGTAAAAAAATCTGACAGGCTTCAGTTTTTAAATTAAGTCCAAAGGGACACTTTTTTTTTAACGTTTTGTGTGTTAACTTTATTTATTAAATAATATCATGTTCTTTGCACTTAAACCATAAAATTCAGTTCAATAGCAATGTCGCAAAATAATTCTAAAATGAGCCTATCTTTAGAATTTTCGATGCACAGTTCCGCGGCGCTGGAGCTAAAAAGGCTTTTCCCCCGTAGAGTGTTGCCATCGCTCGCTTTTAAATCGTTGAGTTTGTTACTCAAAAATCTTGGTCAGTTGTTAGTCAGTAATTAGTTAATTGTTATAGTTATTATTGCGAGTTAATAGTTCAGCGTGAGATCGGAGAGATTTCAAGGTAGCTTTCTCTTTAGATGCGCTTTGAATTGCTTTGAATTTAACGTTCTTAATGGTTTGAAGCGTAACTACTGATTGTATTGTGTGATACTGTAAACATCTTTGTGTATGTTTCTGAGGAAAATTCCAGAACCCTGAAAAAATTTTTTTGGTAAAAATAAGTTTTATTAATCTATAATCGAACCTGTGTGCTTTCAATCTGTAAAGAACCCGTACGCACTCAACATTATTTATTGACATATTTATTTAATTGGTTCATGATTGCATATAAAAGTGTAACTGGTGAGGCTTGGATACTGGAGATTGTTAACTTGTGTTGCTTACAGTAACGGTGTACAGTCATTGGGTCATTTTGAAGCAGGAGTACGTGAAAAAGGAGCATTGCCCTCGCCGGGACTCGAACCTGGACCTCTCGAATACGCGCCGAGTGTACTACCGTTACACCACAAAGACATGCTGAAAGGAAGGAGAAAACACCTTATAAGGGAACCAACCAGCCGACTTGTTCAGTGCTTTGTTTTTTGTACTTCTCACGATGAGTGAGAAGAGTGTGCCTGTCTTTATTGCGCAACGCACTATTTAAAGCTACTAACTGCAAAACCATGATATCAGAGATGAAATTAATTACAAATTCGGGTCCAGTTGGGGAAAAATATTTTCATGGTCAAGACTGAAGGTTTGATGTAATGAATTGAAGCAAGGCTACGAACGTGATGCACATCAAACTCATTCTCATTATCTTCGCTGAATGGTCATAAGAAAAGCTGCACGAGTTTGCATTTCTCGATTGATTCAAATTCATTTTGAAGAAGATGGAGGAGTTTCTATGCATAAAATCGTCACTTGTAACATAACGTGGATGCATTTTTACACCTCAGACATCAAAGATCATGTGTGATGTTTTCTTCTTCCTTCCAGCAAGGGGTGGAGGAGAAGGAGACTCCGAGAAAGCCGAATTCTATTGTCTATGGCGAAAGTGTTAGTTATGGGTTCTCTAGGACTGAATTTTGACATGTTTGAGTCCCTCACAGAAGCTCTTGAGGGCGAGCGATTTGAGAAGGATCAAATGGAAACATTCGTGCGCAACTTGTTAAAGCGAATAGCATTATTCTACAAGATTTTAAGTATATTAACTATCTGTTCATCATCGACAGACAGTACATGACTTCTCCACTGTAGTTAGGAGAGGTCATGTACCTTACTAAGGTTCTTCGGTTTGTTGTCCTTTTTGGCCAGATAGTATTTTGTACTAGTCCCATTCTGTCAAGTCTTTTTCTATTTTTCCGTACTGAAAGAGTTCTATTAATTTTTTTATTATAGTTTGCTCGTCCATTAAATACTACACTGTACCTCTGTAATGGGAATTCTATGTTTCCCAGTTGATGTTTTGCGGAATTATTCCTAAAATCAGAAAAGTTACTTAAATTTTGCATACCAATATATATTTACGCTATTTCCTGCATGGAAACGAAATATAGTTATAAATGCGTTAACTTGAATATCTCTATTTTTTATATATATCTTATGTTCGAGAGAACAAAAGGTGTTTTTCGTATGAAATGTTTAATTTCAGAAGAAATATCTTTCCATGCATTTTTTATATACATATATACATATATATTTATATAATAAAGTATATATATATATATATGCGCGTAAAGAGGGGTGTAAAATATTCAAATATGAAAAAAGTATTGCATTTAGAACTGTAGAAAACGGCAAAGAGCAAGCATAAAGCGTAGAAATATCTTTTATGAAATTCTTTGCCCACATAAATGCATTTTATACTTCTTAAATTCACTGTTGTGGAACAAAATTCACGAAACGGATTTTAAACTGGAACCTAAACGTATATTCTACAGAAATAAGTGTAGGAAACTAAACTCCGTAAAATAAATATATTTTATTGGAAAATGTAAACCTATTTCAAAACAAAGAGAATTTAATATGTGACAGTTGTTTTCGCATTCTAAGTTCTCTTTTTATAAGTTTATATTGCATTACTTCTTTTTATAGCATCCTTTTTTACATAATTTCTTTCGTTACACTTTTGGAAACCACTATGTCCGCTCTTAAGGCGTTGTATCTAGCATATTTAGTTGATTATAAGCTATGTGGTTTGATCCATAACGCTTTCTCGTTGATTTAGAAAATAAATCTGTTGTTGGTTTTCATGTTTTAAAATAACAGGAAGCAATGGTTGATTTCAGTGTTCCGATCGTTCACTTTTTAAATAGTTCAGGGTTTCTATAGATCTATCTATAGATCTATCTATTTCTATATAATCAAAGATCAAATGTAAATACAGGAAGTTACGACGTAATCATACCGCACTACAGCTCTCAGTTTTACATAGATTATACATAGTGGTGTGGAACCGACTGAACCGACCTGACTTTTCAAATGTTTCTGTACACCTTACCTACAAAATTTCTCACCCAGCCTTTATTTTCGTAATTGCTTGTCAAAGATACACACTTCCAATTGCAAAAGATTTTAAAGAAGCAAACTGACGTTCTTATATTAAAACAGTCTGATGGGGATACCACGTGACTTCCTTGTACGGCCTATTAAATTATGTACATTTTTTGCTGCATTTTATTTAAACTTATTTCATCGAACTTCATGAGAGATATATTTCTCATTCAATGAATTCAGTTCTCACCTCGCAGCAAGGTAAAAACACATAAAAACTTAAAACACTTTCAATAAAAATTGTAAAATACAGAAAAACATAAAACACCAAGTAGAGTTAAAAGCTATTAAAAACAAATTTTACAAATAAAATTAGAGTTTGAATGAATTAAAATTAGGCAGAAACTTAGATTTTTGACCCCACTCGGAAAAAAGACACTGAAAATTATATAGAAACTGAATTCAATATTTTATTAAGTTTGAAATATAAACAAACCACTGCTCTGTTAGGCCAAATTAAACAGTTGTTAAATTGCTGATCCTTCTACAACTATTGCATGCAGGTTAACTAAAGGCAGAAAAAACTTAACCGGAACATAAAAACAATATAATTCAATCACTTTTAAAGCAAAAAATTCACAATTTACCAACATATAAGCGTAAAACTCTTAGCTCACCAAGCCGAGTAACAAAGGGGTTGTACAACATTTTCAACGTTCTGAGGCCACTTGTTCACGTATAACCCACGAAAATGATCCCCAATGTTAAAATGAAATACTGTCAACTTTTGTGACGGGAGTCAGACATTTTGTATTTGATTATCATAAATAAAACATCCTAACTCTCTAAAAAGGGCTCCAAGCAGCTTCCTTACTTCTTCAGTATTTCTGCTTTAGTTCAGTACTGCTCTAAACAAGACAGCTTAGGATCTGCTATTGTGCTCAAAACATTGATATGCCAAAGCATGCAAGGCTCCGCTCATGCATCGCTAAATGTAACATATAAAATATGATTCAATACATGATTTCTAAATTATTTTGAGGACGTTACCTAAATAATGTTACTATTTTCAATTTGGAAGTCTGCTCCATACTGATTGAGTAGAAACTCAACATGGCCTTGAACCTGGGCGAATGGGATAACCATAGAGACAGTTTCTGAGTTTTTTCCTATGTGCCAATTTCTCTTAAAAGCTCTTCCACGAAGGCATTTCTTCTTTGGTGTGTTTTAAATCGATCATTTAACTAACCAATTAGAAAACCCCATGTGGGCAATCTCTGCAAGCACATTTGTTGGCTACTACATTTCAAATGAATCATCATAAAGAAATGTTAAATTGTAACTTTTATCTTGATGAATTATGATTAATTTATATTCCTTTCATAAGAATAAAATACTTTATTCAATAAAAGGTAATTTTAACTCCATCCGCTAACCGATAATGTTACAGAACAATACTTAACGCTATATCAATAAATATCATCTAATCAATAAACTTCATGACATGCATATCATTGTCATTTAAGACCGAGCAGATTTTTAAAAGAATTAACAGAAGAAGCATTCAACCAAAGATTATCTGAAATGGATCCCCCTTGATCGATCTGCAGTATCTCATACTCACATTAATCAAAATAATGTCGAGTTATGCGAGAAACTGGCGGTTGAAAAGATTAAAAGCAATGGACATAATTCGACAAGCCATTTATCCTTCGAGGAAATTTATCTTAACAACCACATTTCCGTCCATTACCTCGTCACTTCTACAAAATATGCCGTTATTTGCTTTTAACTTTAGCTTCAGTGAAAGATACTGTCATTGAAATAAAAGTCACTATTCTAGATCGTTAAAGCTGGTACATAAGTTTAGCTTCTTAAACCCCGTTGAGAGCCACCGATTTCTACCGATTTATCAATCGACAAATCGCTCAATTTATCGCTGAATGTAACTTTCGAGTGCTGTATGTGAATGGCGATATATTCATCTTTGCTTTTATGTTGACTCATGTATCCTGATGTATAAATATTACTAATCCTTAGACTTGCATGGATTTTTCGAAGTCGTTCTTTTTGCAGATAAATGCTGCTCTTCACTATATCCATATTACTTTGACAGATTATATATCGAAGAAAGTGAGAACAAGTTATAAGCGCTATATGCGTTATAAACGCTTCGTTTCGAAATGTGATACACCGTAAAAGCGAGAATATGTTATAAGCGTTATATGCATCATTTGAAAAGTGATCCGACGCAAAAGTGAAGGTACGTTTTAAGTACCATATGCATTACAAGCGATATACGTTATTGTTCCAATAGCAAACATTCGAAAACGGGATGTTTTTCAGCGTTGTAAGCAACATAAAATTAAATTATAAATATGCGTTATAAACGTGATAATATGTTATATGCGTTATAAACGTGATTGATAGATTTAAATGCTTACAGAAATTTACAGCAGTAGCTATTCTATTAACAATTCTAACACAGGAGTGGCCAAATTCTAAATATATAATTAACAACTATAATAATCACATATAATCAGCTTTTGATTTGAAAAGTGATATTCCCTAAAAAAAGATTCCAAGCAAAAGAAAGGATGGAGAACAAGAATCCATCGATGCTAAAAACATAAAGATACTTATATGTCTTAAAATCAAATATGCTTTATGTACAGTGATAACGTCAACGGCTTAACCTTAATTTCTTTCGCCCGTTTTCTCCGCGTGTAACTGTTCTCCGATTACACCTCCATTTTCAAATTTATATTTAATTCCTAAATGTGTTAGGCTTCCCTGAGAAAAATCGTGAAATGAAATTTTACAACAAGCTTATATGGCACATGGAAATAATACCTAAAAATGAAAAACATCCATAACAGATTGTTTTTTTGAATAAAAAATTCCTTTCATTTAACTGCATTATGTTTTCCACTGGTGTTCAGACTAAGCGACCCCAATCAAACTCTGAGAAAAATAGTTAAATAATTGTTATAATACAACCATTAATTGGAACACATTGGAACACACAGGCCAAATTAAAAGTCCCAATGAAATTATAGAAATCCACAAGAACTCAGTTTCATGTATAAAACACAGTCTCGAAAACGGTTTACTTAAATAGTGGATATTTGGAGAATGTGCTGTAAAACAGGACAGTGCTTTTTACTTCCTTGAACGAAGTAAAGGAAATACAGTAAGACCCCGCTTAACGCTGTTTCGTTTAGTGCTGTTTCGGTTTAACGCTCTTTTATTTAAATTGTGGGATTCCCCGAAATTGCACGCAGCGTTACGCTTTCCGGTATCCGAAGCAGTTTATCTGTGTTTCTTCCGATGTTATACGAACGTATTTTCATCATTTCAAACATTTGTTGACGTTACTGCAAGTATAAATTTATATAATATAACGGTTGATAAAGTGACAAATCTTATGATTTTTAGTTTTTATCATGGGTGATAATAAAAAAACACGAAAATAAAGCAAATAAAGCAACTAGAAAAAGCATTTCACTAGAAACTAAAATGCAAGTGATTAGAAGATTAGATACTGGTGAACATCAATCTCAAATTGTTGCAGCATTGAATTTGTGAACTTCAACAATAAGGACTATTCTTAAGAATAAAGAAAAAATAATTTCATCGGCAATTGCAACTACGGCAAGCTCTGCAACTAGATTTACCCATTCTAGAAATAATACAATAGAGGAAATGGAAAAACGACTTTCTATATGGATTGACGACGAAAATTGAACGCAATATGCATTAAGCCAATCTATTATAATGGAAAATGCAAGAAGAATTTTTAATTACATTCAGGTTGAGGCAAGTGACACAAGTGAAGCTTTCGTTGCAAGTCGAGAAGGGTTTAAACATCGAAATAATCTTCATAGCATACAGATTACAGGAGAAGCAGCAAGTGGTGATACGAAAGCGGCGGCTGAATTCCCAGCGACATTAAAAACAATCATTGAACGAGGAAACTATCCTCCAAAGCTGGTTTTTAATGTTGATGAAACAGACCTATTTCGGAAAAGAATGCCCAAACGAACATTTCTATCCCGTGAAGGAAAGCTTGCACCGGGATTTGAAGCTTCAAAATATCGCTTAACACTTCTACTGGGTAGTAATGCAAGCGGAGATTTCAAATTAAAACCACTACTTGTTTATCATTCCAAAAACCCAAGAGCGATGAAAGGATTTTCCAAATCAACTTTACCTGTAATTTGGCAGTCTAATAAAAAATATTGGTTAACTATGAACATTTCCCAGAATGGGTTCACTGAACATTTTTGCCCGTCTGTCAAACGCTATTGCGAAATTAAAAAACTCGAATCAAAAGTACTACATTTAATTGATAATGCGCTAAGCCATCCAACGAATTTATCTTACTTAATAACATGCATTCCAGTCGAAGTGGTTTTCTTGCCACCTAACATAATTGCCTTAATCCAACCAATGGATCAAGGCGTTATATCAAATTTTAAGGCTTACTACCTGCAGTGAACATTTAGACAGATGTTAAAAAACAGACGAAGAAGAGAAACAATAAATAAGAGAATTTTGGAAAAACTTGCACTAACATGAATGCTGTAGAAAACATAAACCTTTCTTGGAATGAGGTAACAGAAAAATCTTTGAAAGGGGAGTGGAAGAACATTTGGCCAGATCTAAGAAAGAGCGGTGACACTGGACACTCTGTCGATATGAATGAAATAGTGGAAGAAATAGTGGAATGAGCGAAACAAACCGGTTTAGATGAAGTAATTTTGGAAGATGTTGAAGAAATAGTGCAAGAAATAGCAGCAAGTCTTTCTAATGATGAGCTCAGGGAATTAGCGGACCAAGAAGAAAATAGTATTTATTATTCAAAAAAATTGAAAGTAGTGATTCTGAAGAAGAGCAAAAAGAACTTTCAACAGCATTTCTAAAAACCAGTTTGACCACTATAATAGAAATTATGGACCAATTTATTGAAAATGACCCACATTTTGACAGGAGTTCAAAGGCAAGACGGGATGTTATGGATGCCTTATCCACTTAACAACTTTTTACAGAGAACAACAGGAAAACGCAAATTACATTAGATACCTTCTTGATAAAAAGGCAGAAAATGGGAAATGCAGAAGAAACTGAATGACCTGAAATGTAAACATACTGACTTAGAATTTTATTTATTTTTATATGTATATTCGTTTATTATGTTTCTATATTTGTAAGAAATAAATTTTTGTTTTATTGTTATAAAAACATAATTAACCAGTTTAATGGTAAAATACCTGACCAATATTCTACCCATCTTCCCCTAATTCCATTATTTACATGATGAGATAACCTCGTTTAACGCTGTTTTATATTACGCTCTACTTTCATGGAACGTATACCCCGCATTAAGCAGGGTCTTACTGTATTGTACTCGCGAAAATTTTCGGGTATCATATTTCAATCAAAATATCCATTTTGACAGCTATCGACTGCAATTTAATGATGTTTTTGCTTGACATCTGTACTCAAGAACAGAATAAAGGAAAATTTTTATGAATTGCAAAAAAGAATTAAAATGGATTCAGGAGAGATAATTTTTCATGACGTCTTTACGTATTTTCGTATGTCTGTATCTCGCATAACTCAAAAACGAGTATTCTCGTTTTTGAGTTTGAGAACGTTGAAATAATTTTGTGCAAGGACTGCTTTGACATGTAGTTGTACACCTTATAAAATATTTCTCCCGCTTTCTTAGCATGCCTTCGTGGTGTAGCGGTCAGCACACTCGACGCGTATTCGAGAGGTCCGTGGTTCGAGTCCAGGCGAGGGCAGGGCTCATTTTTCATCTCTCCTGCTTTGAAATAACCTAATGTCTCTGTGACTTCTCTTTTTTAGTTGAAATCTGCTGCACCAAAAGTATATAAATATATGTATATACTATTTATACATATACTCTGTTACTCGGCTCCGTGAGCTCAGTGTTTTTATTTTTATATGTTGGTAAAGTGTGCATTTTTTACTTTAAAAGTGATTGAATTTTGTTGTTCTTATCTTCCGGTTAAGGTATTTATGGCTTTAGTTATACTCATGCAATAGATGTAGAATTATCTACAATTTAAAAGATGTTTAAATGTGGCTAGGCCTAAATTTTGTTAACTATAGAGCCATATTCGTTTATATTTGGTACTTAGCAAAATAGTAAATATAGTTCTTCACCTTCAATGTTTTTTTGCTGAGTGGGACCAAAAGTAAACTTTGTTTTGTGCACCGGAAAATATACTATTCTGTCTGCTGGCGGACTTGCTTGTTTCTGCGTAGAAACTCTTATTTAAATTGGAAAGAAAATGTTTAGATTGTTTTAACTGTATTTGGTAATTTATTTTTTTATATTTTTCAATTTTTAATGAAGATATTTTGAGGTTTTATGCATTTTTGCCTTACCTCGAAGTGAGAATTGAATTAATTGAATGAAAAATCTATCTCTGAGGAAATTCGAGGAAATAAATTTAAATGGAATGAAGCAAAAAATGCGGTGTAATTTAATATTCCGTATAAGGAAAAAATGTGGTGTCCGTATTAGATTTTTGGTTAAATTTGTATGCGGATACTCCAAATTATTTTCAAAATATGCCTAGCATCTAGGATTAGATTATTTGAATTACGACAATATATGCGAAGGCTATCTGCCTAATTGGAGGGATGCTTTCATCGAAGAATTTCTGGGACAAATTGCTTGTATTCATGTAAAAGGTGAGAAAAGCCTGGAAAATTCCCATTCAGCCAACCTGTTCACCGCTACTCGATCCCGAGTTAAATTACTTCTTTGGGCGTTTTGCACCGTTAAGTCACTGGTGTATACAATAGCCATATTAAATCCGTCTTAATCCCCATGCATCTGGATGAGTTGGAACTGATAAGGAAACATTCGTAGAACAGAGTGCAGAAACTTGAGGACTGTGGTTTTCGATACATCCAAACTGCAGGAAACACCTCTTGCAGTATGCAACGGACCTATAGTAATCGTATCATGCACTTCCTCAACGAGTTCAACAGGAACACTTGATCATCTGGATCGCGTTTTATCACATGTGCGTCTAGTTTGCTCAAACTGCTTTACCAAATCACGTACAATTTTCAGGGAACATAAGTCTCGTCTTAGCTTATGATTTTGCCGATAAACTCGCACTGCTTCGATCACATTTTCCACACTCAGGGAAAATAGTTTTTCAGTTCACTTCGTTGTTTTCTGGTAAGTGACATCTTATTAGGACTTCGAACATCTGGTTGAAGAAACAATGTTTCGATACTATTTATCAAAAGGTTTTCCTTAAACAATGCCTCTCACATGGTGTTGTGTAATTGGAGCTTCTCTTGTCTATCCCTGTAAATTATGAAAAATGCATCAAATCACCTCCTTTATCTGTTGTCATTGGCCCTTTGCAAATATTTACAGATGCGGCATTAATAGTATTTACTTAATTAATATTTTTTAATTAAATTTCTGTTTCTTTATGTAGGAGAATTAAGTTTTATTTTTAAAAACTTTCAGTACCATTTTAATTAGGAGATTATCCCTTTTTTATCATTTTTATTTTTAAAAAAGGCAAAAAGCAAAGTTCATCTCAGTATTTTTGATGCACCAACTCCAATTAGTAATTATTTTAATAACCGCAAAGAAAAGACTGAACATTGACTCAATTATATATTTTCAGAAAACCTTTGCATTTTATCGAGCCAGGTAAAATGAATGGCGACATGCTGAAGTACATAAAACCCAGATTCATGTTTGATTACATTAGTGGCTATTAATGTATTGTGATGATTGCAAATCGATAAGAATATGAAATCTGTTCAAACGTTCATGTATTTTCAAACTGATTCGCTTACTTCTAATCTTAAAGAATATAACGAAGTTCGTTAGGTTCGTAAACATTAATTCCAGCCTTAAACGAATTCACGTTTTTTGCTTTCGATGAGCTCCGATTATTGCTCTCCATCACTTCGATTTTTGCTCTCGATCATCTGCATTTTATCGCCTTCAAAACCGTTAGATGTTATTCACATTTCCAATTTTAACATTGCAGTGTGTTGGTATTTGTAAACATATATTATTTTTTTACAAACATTTATCTTGTTCTTTTTTGGAAATAGTGAATATGTGTTATTAGATTGTTACTCGAATCCCACGAACGGGCTGGCTGCATGGGTGTTTTCGTGGTTTTCCCCATGTGTAAAGTGTATACGAGCCAGTTTCCCTTAGAAAGTCCTTCACGAAGGCATCCCTCCTCTTAGGCAGATAGCCCTCGAGGCTTTGCCGTAATTAAATAACCTAACCTAAACTTAGATTGTTACATTCATATAAGTGTCAGGTATTTCTTCCGCCTTCCTAGCGTGCCTTCGTGATGTAGTGGTCAGCACACTAAGCCGGTATTTTAGAGATCCGTGGTTCGATTCCCAGCGAAGGCGTTGCTAAGTTTTCATCTCTTCTGCTTCCAAAAATTCTAATGTCCTTACATACGTAGTAAGATAATTTTTTTGTATTGAAATGTAGCTGATAGCATCTCAATCAGTGCTACTAAAATATATATATATATGTCATTATATTCGTAAAATAATCGAGGAATGACATGATGTTTACTATTTTAGAAACTAATTTAGTATTATACATGTGTGGTAGAAATAGGAAGAAATAAAAAATGATAATTTTGGGCATCATAAATTTCTGGGTATTTATAAAATTCTGCGTTGCTGCTTAGAAATTCGACGTATTCAGTCAACGACTGGTGGTAGACCGGTAAAAATCTGTCGATTGCTAATTTCTTGTGCATTGTATAATTGTGTGAATAATTTCTGAGTTTTATAATAAAATAAATAGTTAAAAACACTTATATTGTGAAAAAGGATTGTTAGTTAATGCAATTGACTGACAAAATATGGTTTTCAACACCGATGGCTAGTGACATTGAAGTTGAAGTTGAAAGAATTCATAAAAAACTAGTGGTGTTTACAGTAAATCGTATTGTTCATAAAACGAATGAATGTTGTTATTCAAAAAGTGTCTTCAAGTAAAACTGACTCTGCTGTGCCGTCAGAAAAGTACATGCAGAAAATCAACTGCAGGATATTCAAATGAATCTGCTATTGGAAGTGCTTCAGGACCATCCGTACAAAATAAAGCAGCAAAGAAAACACGAAATTTGTTATGGAAGATGAAAGAAAATTTTCTATTATTCATTAAAATTTTAGATTCATAAAACTGATTTATAACTCCATGTTCTTGTTTGTTGTTACCATCGTAGTGAAAGATGAACCATAACTGAATGCATGTTGTAGCCAAATAGCAACAGGTGGTAAATGGTAAAAAACTTACAAAGCTCAATAAAATGAGAAATACTCTTTTGAAAATATTTTTCTCTATTTCTTAAACAGAATATTTATTTTGGTGCTAAAATCAAATTTGATCCAATGTAGGAGGTTAATACATAAGATTGGCGTTAAGGCGTGGATCAGGTAATCATGTATTGGTCATTAAGATAAGGAGTGTTGGAAACCCCTATACCGACATCGATAAATTGGCCATTTCTGATGTACCTTTTCTCAAAATCTGCTCTAGATATGATTTTGAAATTATTTTGAGTAATTAAAGTATACCCATCTGATTATACTGAAATGAGCTTTTGAAACATTTAGAAATTTAGAGTAATTTACAGAATATTTTGTAAGGTATAGTAAAATTTAGCACTTTTCTGACACAGACAAATTACAAAAATTTTTTCCTTAGTTTATCACAAAATGCTCATTTCAGTAAGTATTTAAAAACATAATTAATAAGCCATAATTTATTATGTTTAATTAGATATAAATTTTAGGTACCTGTGAGCAGTAGTTTCTGAGAAAAGGTACATCGAGTATAAAAAAATCACCTTTGGAGAAAAACGCGTTTTTATGTAAAAATCCTCATTGATCAAAGCATTCGATGGCAAATTAAAACTAGATTTTCTACAGAGCTAATTTTGATAGAGATTAAAGAATTTTATTTTTAGAAAGCTAAAAGTGGAGAGAATTTGAAAATGCAAAAATCGGAAATCGCCATTTTTGAAGATTTTTGGCTTCCAACACCTTTTATATATTTGATAAAAACAACTTTTAATACCGCAAGATGTAAAATGATGGTATTTTTTAATTCTGGAGAAAATTTTTAGTGTAATATTATATACTAAATTATCATTCTGACTTGAAAATTCCTTTATCTTATTGAAAATAAGGAGAGTGATTTTCATAATCTTGTTATTTTATGAGCTGTTATTTAGCAAATATTCCAGTTTCCTTTGCTCTCGCAATCAGCCAGCGTATTTCATGTTTGTATTTTTCATCACCGTTGCGCTAGTAATTAACAAACACTATAAGGTGTTCGGCCCACCAGCGGCCGAGCGGTAAAGTCGCTGAACACTGGTAGTTTGGTCCGAGGTTCGAATCCCGCGAACGGGCTGGCTGCGTGGGCGTTTTCGTGGTTTGCCCCATGTGTAACGCGGATACGAGCCAGTTTCCCTTAGAAAGTCCTCCACGGAGGCATCCTTCCCCTTAGGCAGATAGCCCTACTGTGCTTTGCCATAATTAAATATACCACACCCTTAGAAAGTCCGCCACGAAGGCCTTCCTTCCCTTAGGAAGAAAGCCCTCGAGGCTTTGCCATAATCACACATACACACACACACACTATACAATGTTTGCTTACTTCAGGTACAGACCTGTCATTATGCTGCAAGATTCTAACCTGTGTACTTTTAAAGTCGAAGAATCTTAAGAACTGATAAGCGAATAATCGCTTGAGTTCGTCAGACAGAGAACAAAACTTATGAAGGGTGAACCTTTATTATTCCAATAAAGTTTAACAGAACTCCTTCTTGGAGTTTTACAATTAAGCCTCCACTCGGGCTTGAACTTAGGGAACTAAGAACCTAATCTTAACTAAAAAGATATAGCCGAAGCTATTAAGATTTTAACATTACTGGCCTCTTAACACTAAATAACGGGGAAGTTATCCAGGTCCTAAAGTACAGCCGAGCGTAATAATAGTTTAAGAGAGAGAGTAGCCTAAAAAGGCGGACGCGCGCTAGTCAGAATCACTGGTTCTCTCTAACGAAGCCAGTAGAACTTCACAGTTAAATACTTTTCCTCATTTGCATTCAAACGCGATACTAAAAATACGTTTTGGCCGGAAGTTGTAAGCTTGAAATTAAGAAAAGATAGAACAGCAACTTTAACTGTTAGGTAAATTATGATAATCCTTACAATGCAGAGCGTAACATACAGTCTAATAATATTTAGTGTAATATAAACACATGCAGAATGTAACACACAATGCTAAAATAATTTGCAGAAATGTGATCCTTTTGAATTCAAATTATCATTTATTTAAAAAAAGTATAATTTTTAATGAATTTTATTTTAATTATTAGAATGTTTATCAGTGAAAACTATCTACTTCAGGAAATGTACATTTGGTGAAAGATTTTCAAAGGAAAACTGGCTCGTATTTCTGTTACATATGACCAATTGAATTAGAGCTTTTAAATTTCGCGGCGGTAAATTTTAGATGTCTGAAAGATGGAAAACATTATGCATTGCAAAAGCAGGATTTTCTTAGACAACTTGAAAGCAGAAAATTTAACATGATATTTTTTCATAAAGTTTGAAAACTTCTCTAAAAACTCAGGAAAACTTGATAAGCATTCCGATTGGAAGTTTAAGGCTATTTCGAGGTACGAAAAGCATACTTTCGTTAAAAAACAAAGTAATTTTACATGAAATAATTTTAAGACCTACTTTAATGTATTCAACACTGATATTGGGATATATAACAAAAACCGATCTTCGAAAAATCTAGATAATTCAAAATAAACCTTTTAGAGAAGTGACAGACACTTTTTGATACATTGATAAATAACATAAAACACCAAGACGTTAAGATAGATTTTAAAAAAATGCAGTTAAACTGTTCAACTTCCATTTCCTCTTCTGACTTATCGATAGCGAAGCTAGTTCACATTGAACCACCATAATCCATTTTGAATTCCGACTACTACAATAACAATAATGGGAAAGTAGCTTCTATTGATTCCGCCTGATAGGGAATGTATCCAATGATAAATGTTGGCTTATGTCGAGCCCGGGGGGGAAGAGTGTTAAAGGGGTAACAAGAGTCGATTCTCCTTTCACCCCCAAACTGTGACCGCAAACGTGATTGAGGTCAGCCATTCCTCCGGCCCTTACTTAACAAGGATGAATGGACACATCTCTCAATGTTCGCTCGAATCTTCCGGAGCGGAAAATCTTGGGAAGTGCTCCATCATTCGGATCAGTTGCGTTTGGTGCAAAGTAGTTGGGCTGTGGAAACACTTGCCTACATATCCCTAGATGATAGACCGATTTGTGAGCCATGCTTGTCGCATTAACGTGAGCGTGAAGAAGGAGAAAAAAATGCTATTTCATTAGATTCATCCATAATGAATGTTGGGCCCAATGTTTGATTTGCGCAAGGTTGTAGATATAATTAAAAGATGTGTAACAATTTTAGTTAGTGCCATATTTAGATTGCTTATCATATTATTGAGTATTTTGATGAATTAAACAGTAAATGCTGAAGCGTGAGCCTTTTTAAACCTTAAATCTCTTCATTGTACTGTACATGCTGTTTAAACATATATATTCCTAAAATCTTGTATATGGAGGGGAATTTAAATTTTACTTATAACTGAAGATGTATAATTGATAAACTCTTGATCAAGTTTTACTGCTTGTTTGCTATCTAGAAGTTCTAGACCTCTAATTAAGTGCGAAGACGATTAATCAAAAGTACTGCAAAAATTAAACAAATAATATCTCGGGCTGTTTTGGCTAAACTTTGAAATTGTGGAAATGGAGGTAAACATAGGTTAGGTGAGTGAGTGAGTGAGTGCACCGCTATGATGGCTTCCGACCACGGACATGAACCAAACGGAATTATATACCATCACGGCGGGGAAGACTCCAGAGTAACAAGGTTGAATATTATATATTAATAACAGTTTTTACATATTGTTAACTGCAAGGCACTAAGCGTTATTCTGGTTATCTGCTTTAAGTTCTGAACATTTGAAGCATTATAATATTATCCACGGTTGTTTCTGCTTAGGCAGTGTCCTGAAATTTTCTCTATTTTATCAAGGGCTATTCTGTTTTTGAGTGTGTTAGTCGTCCACATTGCCCAGGCGCAGTCCGCTGGTTTCTTCAAGTGCCAGGTTCTTGTATGTACACAATGGAAGTAATAATGGTCCGTGTCGCCTTCCTCTCCGCATTCGCAGAAAGGAGTATACCTAAGTCTGAATCTGTTCAGGTATACTGGGAATGGTCCATAACCTGTCAAGAACTGTGTTAGGCTAGCACAGCGAGTCTTTATTTCCATGTTAACTTTTGGCAGTAAGCGAAATGTCCTTCGTCCTACCTCTGCCTCTGTCCATCTACTTTGCCAATTTTGTAGCAGACTTGTCAAAGTTGTTCGCTTAATATGAGACCAAGGAAGTTTAGTTGGTCTTTCTAATATATCCATGCAGTTGGCTGCCTGCTTGTCCAGTAGGTCAGCGGCTTCATTGCCTTGAATCCCTGTGTGAGCGGGAACTCATTTTAAAGTGGGTCTTTGCGAAATAGGCATTGTCAGAAGCTGTTTCTGAATTATGTATACCAAAGGACTCCGGCTGTTTTGACTTGCGATAGCCGCCAGACTTGATGCCGATTCACTGAGTATGGAGAATTTCTCCTGTTGACATGTGTTCGCATATCTAATTGCAGCACTGATAGCTAGAAGTTCTGCTTGGTATACCGAGTTCTTCGAGCCTAATTTCCTTTTCCACTCGAATGTTACAACTCCATTTTCTAGTCTACAGAAGGCGCTACCCGTGTCGTTCTCAGTTTTGGAGCCATCTGTGAAAAGGTTATTACTGTACCTCTGAATTGGTTGGTCGTTTATACTGATACCATCGGAGAGATTAAAAGCTGCTGGATGAAAGTTATTGCAGTTGTTTTGCTCCTCGTAGTCCGAGTGGTGATAACTATGACCCCAGAGTGTTGAAGTTTGACGCAGCCTGGTAACCCTTACGATAGCTGCCTCCCTTTCTACTATCAAATCTAGGGGAGGAATTCCTGCTAGTTGTTGTAGGGGTAGTGTTGACGTGGTACGGTAGGCCCTGCATACTTGAAGTAACTGTTGTCTCTGAATAGAGAGCAGGGATCTTTTCATATGAGAGGTAAGTTCGCCACCCCAGATTGCTGCTCCGTAAGTTATTACTCTTTCTGTAATGGTTCTATGCCAAATTTTTAGTAGCTTAGATGAGATACCCTATTTATGTGAAGTCATGCGTTTCATGTTGTTGCTTAGGATATGCTGAAGAGCACAACTAAATTATCCTGTACTACTAAGAAAGAATTAATGGAAGATTTGGAAGAAGAACTTCGCTAGCGATATCTTTGTTTTATATCCAAACTTTTACTAGAATCTCTATCACTACATGTTAGAACAAATTCAGGTAGTCAGCGTTTGGATGACGATTGAGTTTTTACTGTATGAAAGCAAATAAGACAGTACCCAGAAACTACTTATATGAAGAAAACACTATCGAAGGATTTTCGCCAGTTTAAATACTTAAAAAAATTCATTTTGAAATATTCTGCGATATTCCCACAATTGTCGATAGTTATGCGACTAAAGTGAAGCACCGTTTATGTGTTTCTCATTTATTACATCTTTTTACCACTGCCCAGATTCATCGCTATTGATATTAAAGTATTCATTTACATGATACATAACTTTTGGTTGCAAGTTATTAATTCCCTGAAGAGACACAAACAGTTTCTCAGAATGGCATTTTTTTCTTTGAGCAATATTTGTAAATCGTACTGTTTAAGCCAAGGGTGAAAAAGAAGAAATATGATATTTCAAACTAAACAAGATTTTAAATCGATTTGGTACATGAAAGAGGGTCGCTTGGAGGAGCAGAATAAATAATGGAACCTGTCGACAAGACAGTTTTGCTTACAGAAGATGCTTCACTAAATTTTTTTGAAGTCCCTCTATAAAACTGAATATAAAATTGTGAACTACCACACTTCGTTTTTCATTTACTCGTCTTGAATATTTTTCTCTAGGATATAAATGCAGATTTTAACTTTTTTTGGGGGAAAAGAAAACACGCAAAGCCTTCAAGTATCATCTGATTTACCATTTAATATTTCAATGTGCCGCTAAGCATTATACAAACAAAAGGCAAATAATATTCCAGTTAAAATTAAAGCGTATGTTTACCAAACCACAGAAGAGTGAGAATACCAAATGATGCAACATTGCAGTCCCATAACAGACATATAAAGGGTGCTTTGTTCTTCCTTATTCTTCTTTATCATCCAGAATTTCAAAATATTGTAGTTGTATTACTCTTTTTCCTTCCAAATTAGTTTAGCAAAATTATGTCCTATTCTGACTAATATATTTATAGATTTGTCTTAAACGTTTTGCTACATGCGAGTTTATTTGTCTCTATTAAAGCATTTAAAAAGCTCTAATATTGCCTTATAAATTTTTTTATATCGCTTTCACAAAAGTTGTGAAAGAGTTTCTAGTGCTCTATTTAAATTAAAGTTATTTGCTTGCTGGAAATCACTAGAACTGAGAAGCGATTATTATCAAAGTTCTACTGGGATAGGAAAACAACAGAAGAAGGATTAAAATACCCTTTTATTTTAATTCAAATATATTTACAAATGGCCCCACTTAATCTCACAAATAGCCAGCCAGCCCTTATGATTTTTAACTTAAAAGTAGAAAAGATGAAACTAATTATAAGTTGAATAATCAGATGAAGTTGCCCAAAGGCAGTTAACGCGTAGTTGGCTCTTGGCTAATATCACCGGCGTAGATCAATAGGCAGTTAATATGCCCGGCCGTAAAATAGAAACTTTAACTAGCTATGAACAACGTGGCTTAAAGGCAGAACGAGCTGAACTAGCTTTGACGTCAGCACATGTCTGAAGTAGCTCAGACCTCAGCTTAAATAGTAATTTCTTCCCTGAAATAATCGATTAGTACATTCTGTTATTGAGAAATCTGGTTATATATGATAACCACAGCCAACTCTATAATGGCCTTGAAGCGCAAAAATCACGTGATCCAGATGGTCGATGTGTTTTTGTGGTAGTGTGTGATTGCGAACCCGCGGTCGTGAATTTTTTTGGATATATATTATGCCAATAGTGTTATGTAAGTGGATTATTTTGCTATTCTAGGTGATTTTAGATAACTTAAGCTTTATGCAATAGTAAATAATAGCTTTATATATATTTCGGTTTATATCATTTTAATTTTTAGATTTGTTTGGGAAAATTTGTAGCTGTTCTCAAAACTATCCAAGTATTTCGTTTTAGCATCGAATACAATTATTCTAGTTTGAACATTTTGCGTAGTATTAATTGGAATATTTGTTTGGTATACTACATTAGGAATTCTTTATTTTGATTACATCTTTCTAATAACATATTTGAATACAGAATGCCTCGACACTGCAGTGTATTTAGTTGCAAATCCAATTACGACAAAAACGAGAATGTTTACTCTTTACCTAAATCACCTAAAAGAAGACCTGAATGCTTAAGGAAAATTCCACGAGATTTAAGTAAATTAAAAAAACCCATAATTTGTATAAAGCATTTTGATGAAGCACTGATAATTATTAGAAAGTGAGAAGAAGCTTCGTTTTAAAAGCAATATTATAATTTCATCATCAAATATCAATGTCGCTTTAACGTCTCTTTTATCAGATTATGATAAGGATTCTATTCTTACCTTTGTGAATATTGATGATTTTTCAAATTTAGTACTTAATGATTTTTCTATAGGAAATGTTCCTTCTGATATTTTACCAGTGCTAGTTTATGGTTCAGGTTATGCTTCCATGAAAGAATTAAGAGTGGTAAAATGCAGTATTTGCCAAGACTGGTTGCAAAGTGTTCATTCGGTAGATATAGCAGATGATATTTTTGGTTTTCTTAAAGAATTAGATAGGGGGAAATTAACTTTACCATTTGAAGTTGCTTTACTAACATCTTCAATTGTACATTTCTTATTTGGTGAAATTCTTAAAAACATGGAAGACACATTTCTTATATCAGGAAAGCAATTGGGTATTTCTTATAAGTTATCTTGCATACAGTTGGGTCGAATTAACTTTAATTTAATAGATTCTTGCACTTGTGGAATGACTTAAATCCGGTTAAAAATATCTGTTTGAAAACTTGTAAAATAATGTTAAATAATTATGCAAAATATAAAAATGACAAATTTAATATAAAATGTTCATATAAAAAAGTTAAAAATTTTACCAATTAATTTCAGATAATAAGTTACAACTGTTTATTTTTATGTATGCTTCTGCATAAATTATGTAATGTGTAGGATGCGTGTGTATGGTACAGCTCCAAGTTTTATGAATCTATTCTTGATAGTGGAAAAGGCCTGTAATTTGGGGGCACCACTTTAAAAAAAAACGAGCCTAATCACTTACCTCTTAGGTGGTTTGGAAAAAGTTATACAACATGAAATTGGAGCTGGCACAAATAGAAAGCTGTCCTTTTTACTTCCTTGTACGAAGTAAAAAGGAAGTATTGTAACTTTCAGGCAGCATATTTCAACGAAAATATCCATTTTGACCGCTATCGAATGCAATTTAACGATGTTTTTGCGTGATATCTGTACGTAAGGACAGAATAAAATACTCTTTTCCTTCAAAAAAATTATAAAACTGCTTTAAAATTAATTCTGAAGAGAATTTTTCGTGGCTTCTGTACGAACGTATGTACGTACGTACGTATCTCGCATAACTCAAAAGCGAGTAGCCTCAGGACGTGCACCTCGTATTTTGGTTGCAATCGGCCGCACCAAACGTATATAAATATATTTATATATATATCCACTCTAATACCTGGCTCAGTGATCTCAGTTTCTTTACTCTTATATGTTTGTAAATTGTACACTGCTCAAAAAAAAAAAAAAAAAAAAAAAAAAAATGGGACAGTGCTATATCTCCCGTTCTACTGGGCCGATTGACAAAATTCAAACTGCGTTTTTCATGTCTCGAAAGCGCGACTTAGGATATATATTAGATTTATATATAGCACTATTCTAACATAGGTATTTTGACACAAAATCGGACTTTTTCTGAAATAACATACCATTTTTTTTACATATTTCGATTCTACGACTCAAATTATGCCAAAATACCAAGTTTTGTAAAAATCGTACGAATAGTTTTTAAAATATTAGCTCTCAAAATTTTAGCTCCTCAATGTTAATTGAATTTGGCAAATATTTATTAATATCTCTTTTTTTATTAAACTTTTTTGATTTTTTCTCTCGCATTTCGAAATTTTGGTTCATTCCAAATAAAATTTACTCATTTTTTGCGTTTTATTTTTTAAATTTCTATTTTTAAATAATTTCTATAGATTTTTCGAAAAAAAATTTAAATTATAACCTATAAAAGTTTTACCATCATCTTAAAGTAGGTGTATTTTTAAGCATATCTGCAAAAAATTAGACTTTTTTATTCAAAATTTTCTAAGATATACACGAATTTACATAATTTCGCGTTTTGAAATTTGGCACCTTTTTTTTGAGCGATAATAACGCCAAATGTGGTCTATGGATTTTTGTTACACTGAATTGCCACAGCTATTTTTAACCTTAAACTTCAAGTAAAATTTTACGGAGAATTAATTATATGACATTTTTTCCCTCAATGATGCGTAATAAATATTTATTAATACTATATGAAAGGCTATTTTTTTAAATTATAGATGATATTATTCAAATTTTTAACTATTTTTTTAAATTTCTCTCGTATCTTTTCTTTTTTAAAAAAATTTAAGAGTAAGTTTTTGTAAGAGTAAATTTTTACCTTCGGCGTTTTATCGTCTGCTACTTTACTTCGTTTAAATCGAATTGTCTAAAACTGAGAATTTTCGTTTGATATTTATTTGAATTTTATGACATTAACTGCATAATTTATTTCTAAACAAACTGTTGCTTTTGAAGTGGCTGAAAGAGCGGCTGATACTATTATCCATATTTTTAAAGCACAATATATTTTTATAGAAACATAATATTTAGAATAATCATTTTTTCAATCAAGTCAAATTATGATATAAACATACAACCCTCTAGAGACTGAATTAATGGAAGTTCAATGGTTATGTAGAAATGATCTGCAACTACTTAATGGCTGGATAAGTCAGCAGACTCTATGGACAAGTAAGAATAATTATATAAACGACACCAACATTCTGGATTCAATAAACAACGAGGATACGATGTTTACTAAATGAATTTAAGAAGTTTTAAAACATAAAAAATCAACTCATTTTTTTCCTAAAATGTATTTTTGTGCGTAGCGTATTTTCATTATATCCTTAAAATTCTAATTTGGAATGTAATTGTCAAGAACTGAATCCTAATCATCAGTAATATAATAAGTAATTATTACGGTTATTAATAAATCCTTCTTATAAAGTAATTGCAAATATTTCAAAAAACTTTCTGTCTGAATGCAAACATTTTTCTATGCAAATATTTTTAATTTTATATTAATCAAGATTGCACACCATATTACTTATTTCCACTTCAATTCTTACCGTCAGTTCTAGTAGAATTTACAAATCAATTATATTTAATTAAGGATTGGATTGGATTATTTAATTATGGCAAAGCACACGAGGGCTATCTGCCTAAAGGGAGGGATGCCTTCGTGGAGGACTTTCTAAGGGAAACTGGCTCGTATACACGTTACACATGGGGAAAACCACGAAACCGCCCATGCGGTCAGCCTGTTTGCGGGATTCGAACCTCGTACTGAACTACCAGTGTTCAGCGTCTTTACCGCTCGGCCGTTGGTGGGCTATTTAATTAAGGAATGACCATCTAAGTTAAGAAACAGCGTACCGTAACAACATTTCAATTATTGGCGCCGTATCTTTCACGTTACTCCCGATTGGCTAGCTACATGATTTTTAATGAGTATTCGGATTTTACTAGTAACTTCACTTGGAAATCGCGCTTAAACTACGTTAGTTGGTTATTTGAACATAGAAAGAACATGGGAGCTATTTGATTAAGATGCTTTCATAGAGAATCTTTGTAAAGAGAACCTAAAAAACTACGAAAACCAACCATGCAGCCTGGGTTAGACTGAGCAGCAAACAATTAGTATTTAACAATCTTTTTTTTTTTTTTTTCAAATGCTAGGCAACTGATGAGGCTCCAATTAAATCTCCAATTTAATATTTTATTTGTAAATATTTAAAATATTTTTGTATTCTTAGACACAAAAAGCAGAATTTAAGTTTTGTTAACTCGTTAGTAAACTACCAAGTCGTAGTGCAAATGAATGTTCAATTTCTTTGGCAATAATTGTATTCACTTAATATTCTTGGAATATGAGCTAAAGAAGGAACGTTCTCGGAAGATTAAAGAAGTGTTTAAATCCAGTGATATTAGGTTTGTCTTACAAGCTCAGGATCAAAACGATTCTGAAATTGCCCGAGTAGTTAACTTGTAAATGGATGTGAATTAAGCAGATGAATTTTAATATTACGTTATTCAGCCAGAAAACGTATTCCAAATGTTTTGTATTGCATGACAATGCATCTTTTCATTATTCAATAACCAGTCGGAGAACCGCTTGTGTTCCGAAAATAAGTATGTGTACTCAATCGTCCTGCATGTTCTTCAAATTTGTCTTCTCGTGATTTTTTTTCCCCAAAAACTAAAGTTGCCTCTCAAAGGAAAGTTTTTTGACATTGAAAAGACAAAATTAATATGACATCTACTTTTAGAGGCATGTCAAAAACAGATCTCTACAAACCTTCTCTTCCATTACATGTTGTGCAGTCAGACAAAAAGTTACATCAGCGTAAATTCTATAATCTATTTTACTCTGATTACTTTATTAACATACAGTGAATATATACTAAATCTCTTACTTTAGCTTAAGTAATTCGGAATTTTGACGGAATTGTTGTCGGAACTAGGACTTGTCGGAAATTAAATATTTCGATAACCCAATAAATTCAAGCTCGAAATTTCAATATTTTATTTTCGGAGGGAGGGGAAATGTTTTCAGTTTTGATCCATTATACTAAGTATATTTGCTTCGATTTTTTATTTTTCCATAAAAGCGAAAATAATTTGAAGCATAGCTTCAAATTAAAATTTAATAATATACAGAGTGGTTATAATTAAAGTTCCATATTGAAACGGTCATAAAAGGAAAACTACTGGATCAAATGTTATCAAACTTGGAAATCGTGTAAAGGAGGTCATGGGAATTTATTTTCCGCGAAAAAAAGGAAGTTCGAAACCTCACCACCAGGGGGGGGAATGGCGCTGTATGCAATATTGTTAAACAAAATATGGGTCGGAATCTAACTTAACCTTTTGTTAAACGGGTTTAATATGTTGTATAGCCTTAAGAATCTTTGAAGTAGGCAAATTACCATTTAAAGACGTTAAATTCGATAAATGTCGAGTGCGCCATCCCTGTAAGTGAGAATTTCGTCCGTGAAAACCACGAATTAGCGATTAGAAAATGTGAGATCGCAAATCACTCTCACAAGTGCGTACAATCTGGAAATCGTTTTCTTACAGATCACTAATTTGTAATTTTTTAAGCCTGAATTCGGCACTAAAACATGAAGATACTGATTCAAAGCGCTTTTAATCGATTTAGGCCAAAGAAATCTCTCATGTTATCTATCTAGTTCCATTGCATTCTCTTACTGCATTCGATTGCATAACAGTCACTTCACACCGTTTACTGTTGAATGACAGCTAGTTTTATAACTGAACCATTTTTTTCTGAAGAGCAGTCGACAGCTGGACTACTGCGATTGCACTTAGAGCCAATATTAAAATGTTTCGTGATACATGAACTGCAGTAACGTGGCATTTTAGATACTACGATTTTTATGCAGGGCTGGGCACCACCTCAAGAGTGTCGCATAGTTACTTAGGCAACATTTCACGAATGAATGTCTTATAGGCCAACACTTCCCCTCTTATCACCAGACCTCAACCTCTGTGACTTTTGTCTATGAGGTTATCTCAAAAGCACTGTTTATGGTGATAATCTAAACAATTTGGCAGAAATGAAAAATGTGATACACTGATAACATTCCTCCTGATATGCTATGTGTAACGTGTATACGAGCCAGTTTCCCTAAAAAGTCCTCCACGAAGGCATCCCTCCCTTAAGGCAGATAGCCCTCGAGTGCTTTGCCGTAATCTAATAAACCAAACCAAAACCAAACCTGATATGCTAAGAGCTGCTGTTGAGAATGCAGTAACATGATTTAACTTGCTTTCGGAAAATGCTGGACGCTACATTGAACATGTATTGTAACACTGTATTGTAACGTTTCGGAAAATATTAAACGCATTTTAAACAGATGTTTTCGTGTCTTATTTCATTTAACAATATTGTATACAGCGCCATTTTCCCCCTGGTGGTGAGTTTTTGAACTCTTTTTTTCCGCGGAAAATAAATTCCCATAACCTCCTTTACACGATTCCCAAGTTTGATAACATTTGGTCCGGTAGTTTTCCTTTTATGACCATTTCAAATTGAAACTTTAATTATAACCAGCATGTAAATTAAACTTTAAAAGTTTGACAGTTTGGTTCAAGTCCCAGCTTTAAAAATATATATATAAATATAATCTTTTATATTAATTCTCTTAGAAAGAATGTTTCAAGAAGCTAATTTTTCTCTCGTGTTATAGACTGTATAAAAAAAAAACATGATCTTTAGTATGATTTAGATTGTTTCAGCCGATATAAGAATCGGGGCACTCTGTGGTACAGAATAAACCCTGCTGGACTGTTTTATTTCTTTGTCATTTAGCAAAAATCTTTTAATTAAAATATTTATCCTTTGGACTTAGCTTTAAACTTTATTTATAGCTAAAATGACTAGAAAATGAAAAGCTGTCTTTAGCTGAAACGCAATTCATATAATTGATATTTTAAAAAATTGACAAGAATGCAAAATGTATGGAAGTCTAGCAGTCGAAAAGTCTTAATTTTCTTGTGTGAGCACTGAAAATAACTGTAGAAGGAAAGAAGAAAATTAGGGAGAAAAGTAAGCAACAATTTGCAGGGAAATTTGGCTGTCAGACATACCAAGATGTTCAAAAAGTTGGACGCTTTCGAATATACTTTCAGGATACTTCAAAGAATTTAGGTGTTCAAAGAGAAAACACTTGGACGTGTACACCAGCAAATACCATCAATTGAGCTTGTGTTAACAGAAAAGACAAAACGATATCATTGCAGATTAAAGTGAAGAGCGACTGGTTTTAGACTATATGGTTGTGTAAATTACGTTATAGAACATCATATCGTATCATAAATGGTGAATCCCATGATTTTCTCAGTCGAATTATTTGAAGATTCAGGAGTTTATCCAGTGATGTATGTGGATGTCACCTAAAGATGTTTTTTTCCCTTCCTGATGAAACAGCGGCCGAGCGGTAAAGTCGCCGAACACTGGTAGTTCGGTCCGAGGTTCGAATCCCGCGAACGGGCTGGCTGCATGGGCGTTTTCGTGGTTTTCCCTATGTGTAACGTGTATGCGAGCCAGTTTCCCTTAGAAAGTCCTCCAGGAAGGCATCCCTCCCCTTAGGCAGATAGACGTAGTGTGCTTTGTCATAATAAAATAAACCAAAACCTTTTGATGAAACCAGTCTTTCCTTTCATCTCATACCTTCAAAAATGTTTTGCCTCTAAAGACTGATAAAAGCTCTGACGAAATACTTCGTGAAGAACTTTCTAAGGGAAACCAGCTGTCATACGCGGTACACATGAGAAAATCCACGAAAACGCCCATGCAACCAGCCCGTTTACCGGGGTTCGAACCCCGGAGTGAACTACCAGTGTTCAGCAACTTTATCGCTCGGCCGTTTGTGGGCCTTTATGAAATGGAAGGCGATAACTTTATTTAAAATGATTGTCAGAAATACCAAAATGTTTCGAAAAGTTGGATACTTTTCAATATACTTTCAGAATGCTTAAAGAAAAAGAGAAGAAAAATAAATTTTTTCGTAAAATTTAGTATTCGTATTTTTTTAAATTTAAAACTTTTCAATCTTAAGATATTTGATTCTTGCGATTTCAAAAATAAAATATTTGACTAAAATATGAATAACATTTTAAGAAACCAAATGTAGGATAAAATTGTGTAAAGCAATGGGAACAATGATAAAACTGTTTAAAGAAGTGTATGCAAGTCATCCTAAGTTAAAATATCAGTTATATATATCTTATTTATATATATTTTTTCTGAACGGAACATTGAAAGGCGTGTAAAACTGTACTTTACTGTATTTTCTCTTTTAATATAGTATGCAGTTTTCAAACGCATCGTAGTCTGGGTTACAAAGTATTCTTCCGAAAGAAACGCAGTTCAAATAAATAAAATCAAATTCTGGAAAATTGATATTAATAAATATATTTAAAATGCTCAGTTCGAAGGAATAAATAGAAAATTTTAAAACAATTAAATTATCTGAAGAGGCAATGCAACACAAACAATTAAAATAAAAGTATAAAAATTTAAAAATGACCTAAAATAATAACTATGACGAAAAATATATATAAAGAAAACTATTTGAAAAAAAATAAACGCTGTACCTTTATTTACGCAGTTCGAATAGGTAAATAGAAATTTTTAAAACAGTTATTCGAAAAAAAAAAAAAAAAAAAAAAAAAAAAAACGTGCAACTTAAACAATTAAAATGAAATTCGAAAAAGAAAAAATTACTTAAAATAATAAGTTATAATTAAAAATATAATATAAAGAATATTATTTGGAAAAAAGGAACGATGGTGACTTTTTTTCCTCTAACGGGAAAGGAAATTAGGTTGCCATATATTAAGAAGTTCGCCAAGTAAAGTATTCTTGGCGCAAACTGACAAAAAAGTGCCAACATAAATTTGTGAATTTCTCCGTAAATTTCGCTCCAAATTTTACAAAATTTCCTATTTAGGCGTAATTTGAGTCGTAGAATCGAAATATGTAAAAAAATTGGCATGTTATTTCAGAAAAAGTCTGATTTTGTGTCAAAATACCTATGTTAGAATAGTGCTATATATAAATCTAATATATATCCTAAGTCGCGCTTTCGAGACATGAAGAACGCAATTTGAATTTTGTCAATCGGCCCAGTAGATCGGGAGATATAGGACTGTCCCATTTTTTTTTTTTGAGCAGTGTACATATTTTGCTTTAAAAATGATTGTATTGTGTTGTTTTTATCTTCCGGTTAAGGTTTTTATGCCTTTAGTAAATCTGTATGCAATATTTTAAGAATTATCAACAATTTTGAAGTTGTCTAAGTGCCGCTAAGCCGTTTTTTTATGGCGGCTATTGATGTTTACATTTGAAACAGGAGACTAGTGGATTTGTGGCCAATCTAGAGAAACTTAGCTTCGCAACAACAAAGATAACGCATTCATTTATTATTGACAATTAAATCATGCTTAATTCTTTCTGGAATTTTTTCGAGGAAATAAGTGTTTAAGATTTACTTCGTAATTTTTAATATAGATATTTTGAGTTTTTATGTATTTTTGCCTTCTCGCGAAGTGAGAACTGAATTAATTAAATGAGAAATACTCAATCGTCTGTGAAAAACTGTTTCTTTTTTGTTTTATTTGCTTAATTTCTTTTATACATAGTTCTAGCTTTATTATAGTATTTGAATAGAACATGTGGCAACGATTAGATAATTCTTTAAATGATATACATTTTGTGCATTCTGAGTTATAATATGAATGAAATATAATACTGTTAAGTAAACCCAGCGCCAGAGTGTCGCTATGGTAAACAAAGTGAATTTTAAAGAATGCATTTATTCTATTGTGGTTTATGCGCTGTCGGCGAAGTAGGTTTAATTCTATCTAATAAGTTTAAATAAAATGCAAGAAAAAATGCGTATAATTTAATATTCCGTACAAGGAAGTCATGTGGTGTACACATCAAGTTTTTTATGAATGTAATTAGCATTTAATTTTTCGAAATTTTCTTGAAAGGTTTATTTATAGCATAACATGCATGTAAGTTTATCTTTATACACACATTTTCTAGCATTTAAGAAATTTTTAATTCATTTCCCTCTTTTATTAGTGAATGAAGTGATGAGAGATGATTATGGATATTTGTCTCCTAAAAATTTATATAGCTGATGTGATGGTAGGGGCATGGATTTTTACAAAATATTTTGCCCTTAATATTTATTTTAGTATTAAGAAAATCTAAATAAAATTTACATTCATAAATCTATTGAATTTTTCCCGTTTTGTGGATTTTATATTATTTTGGGAACAAATTTGATTTAGATTACATAAATGGATTCCATTCTTATTAAAATTGCAGAAATAAAGTTAGTATGTGGTGATTCTCAATGATATTTTTAGTTACATAAACAAAGTATAATTGTTTTAAAAATTATTGATGATATGCATTTTACCGCCTGTGAAAATATTACACTATGAAAAATTTAATGAAAGTCATGCGACATACTCACATTTATTAATTTTACTTATATTTATTTTAACAGAAAACCACTATTTTTGACAAGGTAAACTTCGCGATTATAGTGAAGAGAAAAAGATCGACTATGTTGATTATGTGACCTTCCGAAATTGATTTCGCTTTAAGGCCATGATAATAACATTGCATTTCTAATTTACCAACAATTTTCTCTTTTGAGTCCTATAACTACTTATAAAGCAGTACACATTACGAGAATATTGTTGAAACAGTTTAACAGTAAAAGAATAAAGGAAATGGTAATTAGATTTCAAAATAAACTATTTTTCTCTCATTCAGGTAAAAAATTTTCATGTGCATGCATTTTAAATAGTCAAATAGTTGAATCTTACAGTGCAATGTTAGAGTATACCCGGCCGTAAAATAGAAACTTTAACTTTAGGCCTTAGTTAATTAACCAAACACATGTCTTATACTTAAAATGGTTTCCTACTACATTAACCTTAATAAATGCCCAAAGCAAATTCTTATGCTTCGCGTTATTTCTATGTACTAAACTAAAACTGGTAAAATTTATTTTATACATTTAAATACACTCTTTTGCCAAAAAAAAAAAAAAAAAAAAAAAAAAAAAAAAATCGAAACACCATGAAGGAAGCGGTTTCTTTTGATGAAATTGAATATGTGTATAGCTCATACACAGATAATAAAATGATTAAAAAATCAAGGTCATAGTACCTGTTCAGGGCTCAAAATCACACACTGAATGTTCAAATAAGTAGTTGGTCGAACCGCCTATGCGGCAATGCATGCTTGAATTCGTCGAGGCAAGGAGTGGTAGAGGTTTCTAATGCCATCCAGCGACACATTATGCCAGGCATTCATCAGTTGTCGCTCCAGATCTGCGATATTTTGCGGTGCCCAAATCTGGTGGTCTACCATATCCCAGACATGCTCGATTGGTGAAAGGTTTGGCGACCTTACTGGCAAGGAAGAGTATTGACTGCATGGAGAAAGTTCAGATATGCGAGCGGTATGTGGCTTGGCATTATTTTGTTGGAAAATGGCCCCAGGATGACGTGCCATGAAGGTTAATGCAACCGGCCGCAGGATAGTATCAACATATCGTTGAGCTGTTAAAGATGTACGGAGGATGACTGAAGATGACCTGCTGTCATAAGAAATAGAGCCCCAAACATCATCACACCAGAGGTTATGGCTGTGTGCCTTTGTAAAACAAAGGCTGTTTTACGAAGGCATACAGCCATAACCCATTTTGTTACTTTTTAATACTGATTGGGACCGCTGGCCCCGTCCTCTCCAGACAAGAACACGGTGGTCATCTGCTTCATGGTGAAGCGGGATTCATCGCTGAACACTATACGATGCCAGTCTGATGGCAGTCATGCTGATCGGCTGCGACACCACTCCAGACGACTCCGCCGATGTTGTGGGGTCAAAGGAAAATGCCTTAAAGGGCCCGTGAGAGGATGGACGGTCCCACGGGAGGTATAGACGTGGCTGTAGTGCGTTGAATAGTCGGCAATAATAACGTTGGGGCTGTTCGGCCTGGAGAACAATCGTCCTATCTTGCCTCGCATTTGTGTTCCTTAGTCTTCCAGAGCCTTAATTGCGTTGGCAATTTAGCAACCATTGCTGCCAACATCTTTGCACAGCAGTGTCTGTAAGGTCTTCGATATTGTCGTAATTGCATCTTTAGTTGCTTCTTTAAGGAATTACAATGGCAGCAGTAAAAAAAGATAAAATTTCCGTTTCTGATACTGGTTTTTTACTTTGCGAATTGCGCACTAGAAATGTGCGCTATGATCGCAATTCGAGTTCATTTGCCTTGAAACGTTGATCATTTGTATGTTCGATCAAGATGTTTTTGCATACCAAATTTCGTCACGATCGCAAAAGTCCTTCTTGGTGCTTCAAGATTTTTGCAAAAGGGTTTAATTTATAAAATTTCAGCGGAATGTGAAATTTTAATCAAAATTAAGAAACTGAAATTTAATTAAAAAATAGACTTGTATTTTTCAAAGATACTATACATTTTCATTTATTATTACTCATAACTATTCCTCGTTTATCAAACTTGAATAGTAGTTATGTATAAAAATGCTCAAAAGAAAAATTTTACTAATGATAAGAAATTTTGACTTGATAATGTTGATTTTTAGGTCTCTAATGAGTTTAGGAGAAAAATAATATTTTTAAGGATAGTTTTAGATTTAATGCTGTATTTAATATTTATGTATTTATTTTTTTTAGAAACACCTTATGTATTTATAGAAATAGGGAATTTTTTTAATCAGCTTCATTAATAAGAAACTCAGCCTCAATAGTAATTTTTATTTATTTATATAATTATATGTTCTATTCCAAAAAAGCCTGGTGGTACTTGATTTGGTTTTATTTTTAATAATTAACCCAAAAGAGCTTCAGAGTCATTAGGTATTTTTTGGAAGGAGGAGTCATGAAAAATTAGCAACGCCTTCGCCGGGAATCGAACCACGGACCTCTGGAATACGCGCCCAGTGTGCAGACCACCACATCACGAAAGCATGCCAAGAAGGCGGGAGAAATACCTTATAAGCTATTAGACGCGAAGCTCGATTTTGCGTTGTTTTACTTTTTTTCCGAGTTTTTGCCATACGGAAAAATGTGAGATATTGCTCTTTCGTATTTTATTTGTCTATTATTAATTAACAAGCCATTTAAAATCAATGGAATACTATTTAATTAAGAATACTATTTTGCTACTTTTTAATCTGATTGATTTATGTAAAAATGCATTTAATTTGAGATACATCTAATTAAAATATGAAATATTTTTATAGAGTTAAATTATATATTTCTTCACTTTTCAAATATAGGGAATATATATAATGTTTCCATTGTAGGCTAAATGGGTATTCTCTGTAAACATTCCGCTATTCCACCTGGGCCATGATAAACCATATTAAACTTTAAACGTGAATTTTTAGGGGATCGTTTAAATATGAAACGTTTCAGATTTTATTAAATTTTATGTTTTTTAACATTTGTTTATGAATATCGTTTTCGAAGAAAATAATTTTATCCAAGCATGAAGTTTCTGCATTATATGTTTTTTGTAAATCGAGTACTTTTAATTTTAATTGAAATAGACTTCTAAAATATTAGGAGATATTTTTAGTTTTTATTTTTTTTTACATATATGGTATATTGAATAAACGATAAGTTATGTATATAGTAAGATGATTTTAATGAAAAAGTTTTAAAGTTCCATTAAAGTAAAGATTATGATTAAAATGAATTATTTTAAGTTCAAAGTTAAGGTTATAATGTTAATAAAAATATAAATTTTATAAATTAAAAATTTAATGTAGATTGATAAATTATTAAAAATGGAATAATTAACAGTACAGTTGGTTGGAAAGTTTCCATACATATATTTAATTCCATATAATTCCATTTATTCCATATTTAATTCCATAATTTCTATATCTTTAAAAATTGTAGAACTCCTAGAACTTATAGTATTCAAAGTGATAGTGAAAGTTAGCGATTGAAAAAATAAAATAAAAGAAACCTTTTGGCATTTTAGGGTTTTAAAGAAATCTTCAGTAAACTTGAATTCGGATTGGATTTTATGAAACTAAAACCTGGTCATGGACTTAATATTTAATTCTTCAGTAAAAGCATAATTAACAATAAAAAGATTTTACTGTTACTGCAAAATAATACCTGCTTGCGGGACATAAAATCTATTACTTACTATTTTATTTCACCCGAAACAATAATTCCATCCAAAAGAAATAAGCCTGACATCTGAATTTTTACATTGGTATTTACATTACAAAAATACTCGTCATGTTCTGCATGTAGTTGAAAAGCCTTTTCTCCGGAAAGCCCGTCGAGAAAGGAGAAAGTAAAACACAAAGCCGCTTGTCGATAACTGTTGCAGGTCCTGAGATCCATCTGCTCTTTCAAGCTAGGATTTAAGGGAGAAGAAAGGAGAGCTGGTGTGAGCGATCCTCCGTGCCAGAAGGGACTCAACAAGAGATGTCTTTTAGAGAGAGTGGAGAGGGAAAATCTGCGCATTGATATTCAGCTCTTTCTTCTGTGGCTGCGGAGAGTGGAAGCCTTCCACCCATCATAACCCGACGTGAGTGTCACTCTAATAGCAAAAGCAATGCGTAGAAGATTGTATCGGAAAGGAACGTTCTTTCTCATATGGGATAAATTCGCTTGTTCATCTTTTGTAGGCGAAGTGGGGAGTTGGCCTCGGTCTTTATTATTACAAAAACTCAAGATTCGCTTGTTCATCTTTTGTAGGCGAAGTTGGGAGTTGGCCTCGGTCTCTATTATTGCAAAACTCAAGAGCGAATGCAATCGTAGATTGTGATATTGTTATAAAACACTTCATATAAGTTTTTCAAATGTTTTTCCAATTTGTTTAAAATTTATAGAAATGAAATTTAATCTTCGCAAACAAGACTTTTTGGCTTGTTCTTGTTCTTTTTAAGAGAAAGTTCTGTTTTTGTCTTACTTAATAGTAAACCTGTGTGATTTCCAACAAGTTATAAGGTATTTCTCCCGCTTTCCTAGCGTGCCTTCGTGGTGTAGTGGTTCTGCACGCTGAGCCGGTATGGCAGAGGTCCGTGGTTCGATTCCCGGCGAAGGCGTTTGCTAATTTTTCAATTTGCTTGCTTCCAAAAATCCTAATGTGTCTACAAAGTCTTAAATGAGTTCCATTTCAGATAGCAGTAATATTCTGCACAATGTTGCTATAAATAATTGCGAAATAAATACAAAACATCTTTTCTTAATATGCAAGGATATCTCTCTTTTGTAACTAGTTTAAGACTAAATCCTAATCCTCAAATGTTACGCAAAACCTAACTGTTAAGGTCTCACGACAAGTTTAATTAATTGCTGAAAGCAAACACACTCAAATGTCTAACTTAATTTCATTTTATCTCGCCATTTGTAAGAGTTAAAATAAAATTACAAAGCACAGTTGCCAATTGCCTTGACTTGGCAATGAACACAAACTAGCCTTTAAGTGTCACTAAAATGACAGTATCTGTGTACATTCTAAGACAGACTACAATTTGTGAACTGACAAAACTAACAACCAGCACAAAATCTTACCAATCAAACTGTCTTGAGATTCTATCGAACAGCGACTTTACTAAAAGGCAAGTGTGATTGAGCAGCAGGTAATGCGTGATCTTAAAACTTGTAAAACTTATTTTTGAACATCATTGTCTATATATCTAAAGATTTCGATTCCCTTAATTTAACACGTACTTAATTTTAAGGAACTAAAATATTCGTAAATCCTACATTTAATATCTATTTTCTCAACTTTATTCTAAACTGCTTGCCATTCAAAATCTACGTAATTCACTAGAGTGAGAAAGCCCGTGACAAATTAAAGCAGCCTGAAAGATTAATAATTTCAAGCAGCATTAAAATCAAATTTCTTCGTGAAACTCAAATATAATTCCACAAAACTATTTATATTTTTGATAGCTAACGTGGCTGTCTCTTAAAAGAATCATTCCGGATAAGCCGAAAAAATTAAATATTTGTTTTAAATAATAATGATACGCAGTTAAAATAAATAGTTGCAAATTGCTCAAGGAGAACGCTGATATTAAGCGGTTCCAGCTTAGCGTACGAAAAATATTGTTACGAATGTATAGGGCGCGGTGGGATGTCTTCCCCGCAAGGCAGTTTTAGGGTTGCCATAAAATAGCAAGAGGGCAGGGTTGCCACATTTGGCGAAAATCTCCACTTTGGCGGCAAAATCGGCGATATACCATGGACGGTTGGAGAACCTTCTGGAACGAATTCTTACCGACTTACCCCAGAATGTTCCCGAACACAAGCCGAAAGCTATATAAACCCTTCTGGTCCGCAGTCAGGGAGTGTGCGTCACGGTTAGTGCATCGTCGAGAGAGCGTGTTGAGCTCCGGTAACGACTGAACCGAGAGTCAGGAGCTGTGCTCTGTGTGTCGTCGAGTGCACCGCGAGTTGTAGCGTGGAGAATCTCGAGAGTACGTGGAGTTCCGAGAACAACCAAGCGGAGTTGGGAGCTGTACTCCGGAAAGCAGAAGTCGGGTGCTTTGCAGGAAGCTTGTCTCCACTGTGATAGCATGATAGTGTAAAGCTGTGTCGCTGATCGTGTCAGCGTGTTTATAGGAGTTCATTGACGACTGTAAAACGTGTTTTGGAGCTATTCTGACAAAATACAGGTTAATAAAGTGTGTTTCGATACTTCATCAATTAGTGTCATCATTATTCACTCCAAATCCATACGAACCCCGTACAGACGTGAAGGAAGAAAATAACGTAACAACTGGTGTCAGAAGAGGAAGAGAAATACGTAACATAATATCATAAATTCCCAAATAAAAGAAAACTCTTAAACGCAATTCAACTAAATCTCTTTCAGTCCCAAAGTCTCCTATCTGATTAATTAGTAAGTCGTTCTGACTCTAAGCCATAATTATAAGTAAAGTATAGCTTTTGCAAGTGTATGCGAATTATAGTGAGGCAAAATGTAGTAAGGCTTTTGGAAGCTTTGAAAAAAATAGATTGTTGAAAACCCCGTACAGACGTGAAGGAAGAAAATAACGTAACAACTGGTGTCAGAAGAGGAAGAGAAAAACATACGTAATATCATAAATTCCCAAATAAAAGAAAACTTTTAAACGCAATTCAACTAAATCTCTTTCAGTCCCAAAGTCTCCTATCTGATTAATTAGTAAGTCGTTCTGACTCTCGGAGCCATAATTATATGCAAAGTATAACAATATAAACAAGCCCGTTTGCCTTAAAAGAATTCTCCACTTGATATCCTCTCCTTTTGTGTAGTGTCTAATGGCGGAGCACGTAATAAAATTTTCAAAATAAGTTACTAGAAATATCTGTAAAATTTAATTATAAAAGCAAATAGTATAGGTTGTTTTCTGTTTCGCATTTATGACATCTACTGCAAATTTAAGCAGCGCATGAGGAAGCACACGAGGCACAGCATAATAAAATTAAGCGAAGCGAAAGCTTTAGAGGTATAAATTATGATTTTCAAAGTTAACTTATCTGTGAGTGGAAATAGCAAGAAATCGAAAGAATCCTTAATATATATATATTTTATTTGCATTTGTCAAAATGGCAAAAGGAATATGTATACTGATGAATATGGCAGGAATTTAGAAAATTTTTATTATTAAAATCTTAAAACTATTTTCGCGGCGTATATAGAAAATCTTGAAGAAGTAGATAGAAAAAATGAGAATAAACAATATTGTTGCGTGCGTACGGGTTCGTTACGAAAAGAATGCATAAGTCCGATGAAAAATGAACAAAAATTTGTTATTATCACAACAAAAATGCTTAAATTTTCTCAAATTATCATGCAGTATTACAATATCTCACAGTAGTTATCTTTTAACTACTCAAATGTCCAATAGAACGTAATTCAAAACAGCTAAACAAAGCTAATCCGCGAATTCGCTACAATCAACAAGAGCAGTTTTCTAAACAACAACAAACTAAGCAACTACTACAAACTGTGATGTTTTCCTCCTTTTATAAGATTTTAAAATCACGCTCTAGAATTTTCCAGTACTTTCTCGAAATCAAAAAGAGATATTTATTTATTTAATGCACGCGCTCTTGTATTTTCAATTTTCCGGCTTAGCTTTCTTTTAATATTCGTCACGCGCTGCACTGCGCGAAAAATAAAACCATTTAATTTATAATTCAACTAACATTAGCTTTTTAAATACCAAATTCGTAACAATATAATAATTATAAACAATATTTACTTACACTTAGTGATAGTCATATTCTTAACATTTGTATTTGTAAATTTAATTAAAAATTTGTTTTCTAACAAATTTTTTCAGGCTAACTATAACTAATATAACGCTGTCTGTAAAGAATGTTGAGTCGTAAATACAATTATGAATTCTAATGTTTCACGGAATTTTGCGGAAGTGAATTATAAAGTTGGTTTTGCTCCCCCTTGCATCTTCTTAGCTTTTAAACGTATTCGGAGAACGACGTATCTATTTTGAGATAGCGGGAATGAATATAGGTTTTTTTCCAGAATAGTGTTTGTAAAGGCTATTAATGAAAGAAAAGTTGTTCGATCTGCCGCTGAAGGTTAGTGTCTAGACACGCTGGCACCACTTAGATGAGTCAATGCCAATGATCTCAGACTCAAACTGTTTGTGGGCCTAATGCAGTAACTGAAAATAGGCGAGGAAGCGTTATAAAAAATGCAGAAAATTTTAAATTTCATTTGCTAAATAATAAAAATTAAGAATAATTAATGGCAGCTTATTCTCTTTCTTTTATTAGCCCAAAAGGCGTTAGCCCAGAACGACTACTCGTTTTGGCATTTTACGACAAATGTCCGTTTTACTTTTCAGATTGTTGCCACCAAATATTATCGCCCTGTGTTATATTTAAAGAAATATTAAATAATGAAGAATCTGCATAAATGAAAGTATCTTTCTCTCATTGTGATAAAACAACGGTACTTAGAGACATCAAATTTTGAATAACGTAATCCTCCACTGAATATGAGCATCTGGAAGCCCTAATTTTGAATTTTGAATTTCTTTTATTATCGATTTAATATTTTGTAACAATTTAACGAACTTTCGATTAACGAACTCAATGATTTCATAGCAAGCAATAGCAAAACTGTACGGAAAAAAAAAACATTTCTGTCTCCAGCGCGCGAGACTGTGTATCGGAAATTCTAAAGATATGTTCATTTAAATATTTTGCGATACTGCTGTTGAATTGAATTTCATGTAGTTTAAGTGCAAAGAGCATGATATTGAATAAATAAAGGTAACGCACAAAACGTTAAAAAAAAAAGGTGCCTTTGGATGTAATATAAAATCTGAGAGCTTTTAGATTTTTTTAAAAAAATTTTATATTAAAATACTTTTTTATTATATTTTTCTTCGACATATACAGAAGAAAGACATACGTTTGTATGTAAATATTTATAAAATTCTTTAATTTTTGGTACAACCTGAAGCTAAATGAAAGTATATTTCTCGCATTGTGATAAAACAACGGTACTTAGAGACATCAAATTTTGAATAACGTAATCCTCCACCGAATATGAGCATCTGGATTCTGATAAAGTTTGTAGCATTCGAGAAAAATGATCAGAAACTATTTTTATGTTGGATTGTAGATGTTCATTATGGTCAGACAAGTTCTTTATTGAAAATTGGGGAAAACGGCGTTTATAACGGCGTTAAAACGCTTACTCTTATTTGCAAAGTTTAGTAATTGAGAGAATTTATCTATTGACAAGTACGAATACTAGTTAGCCAAATCTTAGGACGAGACTATGGTGAGGTGGGAGAATTTCTCACGTTGGTACAATGAGTAAATTTAGTTTCTCAGCCGACAGTTGATGGCGCTTCAGTATAATGAAATTTCTGGTTTTTTGGTTAAGCTCAAAAGTAAGTTATTTATTGTTTAATTCAATATGCTGGAATTATAATAAATAAATGTCAGTCTAAAGTTAAACACTTAGCTGTCAATACTTTTGAATTACAAAATATGACCAATAGAAATTTCTTGCAGTTAGAAATCTTTAGACTTCCACAAAGAAATGAAAATTTGAAAATTTGATGCTTCACCCTTGTGTTATTATTATTGCTTATGTATGTTTTGAAAACTATTCAGGAAATGAAATTCAGAATTTAGTTTGCACTGGTTTTGTTCAAAACGATTTTTAATTTGGTTTAAAAATGTTCTGTCCAATAACTACTTTCATATCGTGCTTTTGGCCCAAATGATATTTGAGTTCAAGACCAGTGGCTTGTAGGAATATTTTACCACTATACAAATGCCTCTTCATAGAATTAAAGGAATTTCTGCACGATTCCATGTGTTATTTCGAATATTATGTTAGCCAAAGTTGCTTTAAGTGATATTTTTATATTTAAAACTCTTAAACAGATTAATTGCCAGACTCATCTGTCATTAACCGCATTATTGCCGACGATACTTTTAAGGGACTAATCGACATCTCACCTGCGTAGGCGGCGGAGATGAAGACCACGCATACAGGCAATTTTACGCTCACGTCTTTAATTTGTGGCTAGAAGTTAGCCTTCGCTAACCATTATGACGTCCAGGCTGGCTTATGGAATTAGTTATCTATATACTTAAAGTATTAGTTATTTATATACTTAAAGTAAATATCTTAAATAAGAAAAATCGATACAATACTTTTTTATTCAAAACTCAAAATAATTAATGGCCTAAAAGTAGAAATGTAATTTACCATACAGTTTGATGGGAACAAGATATTAAATAAAATTTATCTACAATTTTATATTACGAGTAATAAAAAAATGAGACTCTGATAAGCTTATAAATTTAATGGCTTACACTTGACAGTGGAATTATATTATTGGATTTCGTTATTTTGGCCACTCTTATTTTATTCGTGATAGAAAATTGTATATGAATTTTCTGTAATGAGAATTATAAAATTTCATGTTCCATTAAGCTATATAATTAATTATTTTTCTGCTTTTAATTCATTTATTTTTTTATATTAAAATAAAAGTTTGCTTCACAAAAACTTTTATTTATTATTTTTTTCATTCATCTTTTTAGTCTAATTGACACTTCACCAATCAAATTATTTGATTAAAAAATCATGTTTCAACAATGAATAATAATTCTTTACTTTCAACAATTCTGTTACGTCAAAAGGTCGAAAACAATCCAACGATTTTGTCAAACAAAATCAGATACTATGCTAAATATCATATAAATTTCACTTATGAGATGGTGTTTGTCTCTATGAAAGTTTCTCATCTATTTTCAAACTACTACTTGATATGTTATAAAATTCTGGTATTTTTAAGTTGTTCGTTAAACGAAGATGGGGCCAAAAATCATTTCAGTTTAAAGAGAAATATCTAAATAGATTTTTGAAAGAAATCACTTCACCTCATCTGTCATCTACAAAATGTGTATATACAAAATTTGAAGGTATGGAGAAAAGGTTTAAGAACTGGTAACAAACTTCTGATCATAGCTACTAACACCTTGAGTAAACTAAATAAAAACTTATGATATGAAAACGGATCTTATAAGTATAATTTAACTATATTAACTAAGAACATATGCAGGAATATTAAACTAATATTAAGTACCACGTAAATTATTCTATAAAGCTAGACAATAAATCTCGACACCACTAAACCAGAAAACATTCGAATTTCTTTCGATTAGAAGAAAATCAATTTCACCGTCTTTTATTGCACGAAAAGAAACAATCACCAGACTTCATGCTTATATTTCTGCGAATGAAATTTCCAGACGACTGCTATAATTAAAAAAGAAAAGACCAAAAAAAAAAAAAAAAAAAAAAAAAAAGGGAAATACAATTTCGTTCCTTACTATTACACTATAACGAATTGCTTCGGATTTAACAAATGGTACGTCATTGTAAGGAGTAATTAAGCCACGCAAATCGCAATTAGATTCTGTTGCGTGCACGTTCCGGTAATACCAGAGAACTCAGATAAAATTAGAAAAGAGGATATTAACGAAACAGTATTAAATAGAGAGCTGGAGATGCATATATAGGATGAGTATTTTAAAGAGATGGTGTACTGTTCTGTTTCTAATTAAGTGTATCATTTGATATTAAAATTTCTGTTTATAGTATTGCATCAAAGCAAAAATATTTTCATTTTTAGATTTACTAGCTAAAAGTGAGTTTTCAGATTTCAGTTTAAAAACATTTTTTAAGAATATGGGCTAATGAAACTGAAACATTGCAACTTAAAACTCTAACACCTTGATACTGAGTTCACCATTAAAGTTTCAAAACGTTAAAAAAAACTTTTAAAAATGATAAATTATAGAAATGTAAGGTACGAGCACTTGATCTTGGTAAGCAGTTTTCAGTTTTTCACTTTTAAGCGAAGCAGCTATAGGTTATAATTTTTCGAAATAGGAAATTGGAACCACAGGTCTTCCATATGCATGGGGTAACCACTCATACCTCGACAGCCAGCAAGGCAGAGAGAGATAAATTATTAGATAGCTATGACAGGCTTAGTACTTAATAATTAGTAATTAATAATTAATCCACTGGAAATTAAAACTATAAAGAATAAATTCAAAGTGACAAAAAACAAAGTTATTAAATAAAACTATGTTATTCACTACCAGTGGATACAATACTTTGAGGAGATTTTGAGTAAAACTTTGAGGAGACTTGCAGGATTATTTAATAAATAAAATCCTTAATTTTTCAAGACAAGGCTGCTGTTCATCTCCTATTTGTACAAGGGACTTGTAACAGTTGTTACCCATAAGTATTAATTATGTTGTAGGGATTATTATAATTTTTGAAGTTATTTAAAGGGGCTTTGTCCCTGAAGGACAATTGCTTTCGTTTTGCGATTTTGCGTAGGAACCCTATAAACGGCGTATCACGTTTCAAACCGTTACCATTAAATATTATCGTCCTGTATTATGTTTGAAGAAATTAAATAATGAAGAATCTGCATAAATGTATGTATGTCTCTCGCATTGTGATAAAACAACGGTACCTAGAGGCATCCAATTTTGAGTGACGTTATCCTACTGCGAATATGGGCCAAATTTGAAAAAGCCCAAATTCAGAAAGCCCAAATTTGAAATTTGGAATGGGTTTTATGAACAATTTCATATTTTGTAAACCTTTAACGAATTTTTGAGTAACAAACTCGACGATTTAAAAGCGAGCAATGGAAACACTCTACGGGGGGCGGGATTTCTTTATTTCCAGCGCGGAACTATGTATCGGAAATTCTATAGATAGGCTCATTTTAAAATTATTTTGCGACATTGCTATTGAACTGAATTTTATGGTTTAAGTGAAAAGAACATGATATTTAATATATAAAAGTAACACACAAAACGTTAAAAGAACGCCCCTTTGGACCTAATTTAAAATCTGAGACCTTTCAGATTTTTTTTAATAATTTTATTCATTTTGAAATCCTTTCCTTTAAATTCTTGTTTTCCACTTACAACTCCCTGCCAGAATGAGTTTTTAGTATCGCGTTTTATGTAAATGAGGTAGAACTAGTATTTGATGGGAAGTTCAGCCACTTCCGTAAAAGAGCTCAGAAGTTCTCAATAGAGCGTGTTTTGCCTTCGGACCACGTCGTTACTTTAAGTCTATCTTAATTATGTACGGCCGTTGTCTTACGTGCCTGTTAGTATCTGCCGGTGAGTTTAATTATGGGCGAACTAGATTAGGTATTTTTGTATAGCTTAGGCTAAAGTTTAGCTAGTTAGAATTAATTTAGTTCCTTATTTTCTATCTTAAGTTAAAGACCAGGTGGAGGCTTTCTTGTAAGGCCGAGAAAGAGTAGACTGAATTATTTTTGTGAGTAAATAAAAGGGTATTTTAACCCTTCTTTAAGACTCATCCTTATACAGGAAGTCCAACGAATAGTCTCTACACTCTTCACTAAAGTTCTAGTAGTCAAAGACACGTAAATTAACTATACAATGTAATTAAATCATGGTAGTTAAATGAAAACTGTAATTTTAATTTTCTAGGACACGAAATACGCTTATTAAAAACAATAAGCATTCCGAATGAAGTATTTAAAAATAAATTTACTCCAATTTTAAGAGCTAAAATGAATTCTATAGTCGAAACACCAACATAGGGTGTAACCACATTTAAAAAAAATTAATTTCAAAAATTAGATAAAAAAACTTTATATTAGTGAAGATTTTGCAACTTAGATTGGTGTAGAATCACAATCTACACCAATTTAGGGTTATTTTTTTGCCAAATGATCATTTATCAGTTTAAAGCAACACTTGGTTTTCTAAAATCTCCTAAATAAAAAGTTTTTGGATCATCCTTTGAAAAATGACCAAAAATATCCTCTGTTATTTGTAAACATTAAAATATCATAAGCCGCAGTTGTTTCTTTGTCAAATCTTTAAAAGACCAATAAATTAAGTTGTTTTCCAAAAACTAACAGAAAGTGGAATAATATGTCAGATATTTGTAAAGAACTTTATTCAGAATATATGTTTACGCATTGTGAACCTGATCGTTCAAAAACGGAAATTCTGCGATAGTTAAGTTCGATGATTAATCGAAGGTATGTGCAAAAAACCATTTATAAGCATTAAAAAAAATCTATATCGAATTTTGGAGAAAACATTGCTTGAGATGTTCCCGCAAACCCTCTGAAGAATCTGTTTGAGAAATTTTTAGTAACTCTGAGCCTAACTATATTTACCCTATTTATATAGATGCACACAAACAAACTGTTAATGTTTTCTTTATTAATGCAGCTATTGACGTTTTCTTAATTACTGCAAATACTATAGGCATAAATGTCAATAAAACATTAATTGTTTGAGGAATACGTATTACTCTGTAATATTATAAACGAAGAATTTTATAGTTGCGCAATATCTCAATAGTATTTTATTAATTTTATTTCAAACTGTATGACACTCAAAAAGTCATTTAACCTTTATAAGAAGATCAGCGTCTTATGCGCAAATAATTTTGAAATAACTGCTTGCAAGTTGCTAAAGATTAAAAAAAGAAAACCAATCTTGATAAACTCATTGCAACTTCAGGAAGTTTTAAAACATTATCGAGAAGTGCAAGTAACTTACTTTGCTACACGATAAACAATACACTACATAGAAGAAAAATGCAAGTTATTTTCTCTACATGGACTTAATAAAGAGTTTTATTCTCTAAGTACTATTTTTCTGTAACAACAACATCTGTTTTGGATGTTAACTGATCACTATTAAAACATTCTAAATTAAAAGATTTGCAGAATCAAGGGTTGAAATTACAAAATTAGAAGAGCTGGAATGGAATGCTATGGAAGCAAGTCAGGAAAAACGAAATAAATAAATAAAATAACTGGTAAAAGAATTAATAATTAAAATAATAAATATTTAGGAAGTAACATTCAATAAAATGAAAAGAGATAGATAAAAATTTAATAAATTAAATTAATGATTAATAATTAAATAATAATATAAAATATCGGATCTTATCTTACTTGGGGCTTCGGATTGAATTATAGTTTCAATTAAAACTACTACTATTGGAACCGGCTCTGGCTAAATTTAATAATTGAATATGCAAAATAATGTACTATTCCCTGTTCTTATTTATAATAGAGAGAAGATTTTTTTTTCAGCACAGCAATGAATAAAGATAAAACCATTTATGCATAAAATAAAGGAAGAAACACCCAATATTTTCTGATCTAGATCTTGATATAATTCTGAAGAGAAAAAAACATCCCCCGAAACTGAGCGATACTATGTAAGCAGAGAATAAACATTAGGCTCCGTGCGAGTGGCAGGATCTATTATCCCTGGAAAGTTAGGGATAATAGTCCCTGGAGATAATTACCCCCCCCCCGTACAGTGTTTCCATTGCTCGCTTTTAAATCGTTTGGTTTGGTAATCAAAAATTCGTTACAATTTTAAAGTACGAAACGATAATAAAACAAATTCCAAATTTGGGCTTTCCGATGCCCATATACGCAGTAGGATTACGTCAGATTTGGATGGCTCTAGGTAACGTTGTTTTATCACAATGCAAGAAACATACATGCATTTATGCAGATTCTTCATTATTTAATTTCTTCAAATATAATACAGGGTGATCGTATTTGGTGGCAACGATTTGAAAAGTGATACGCCGTTTATAGGGTTCCTACGCAAAATCGCAAAACGAAACAATAGTCCTTCAGGGACAAAGCCCCTTTGGACTAATAAAAATAAAAAGTAAAATAAAATAAAATAAAAAACATTTTTGGATCAGTATCACAATCTTTTGAATTTATTGTCTACCCTTTTACAGTGTTTTAACAGCTAACGTTTTATGGTTGTGCCTTATTAAATGAAAAATTTCACATATATGTATAAAGATTTTTAAGAAAAGAAGGAAATACTTGAAATCATAGCCAATAGAAAAGTTTTTTTCCCTTGATAAAATATATGTAATTGTTGTAGATGAGCATTTCTTAAACGTCACTGATTGATTGGCACAACAATCGCGCTTATTCTCGAAGAATATTGTTGAATTAAGAAATGCAGAAGCATCACTCTAGCTAAACTGGGAAACGGAGAGCGAATATGACTTGTTCAAGATGAAAATTGAGTTCAAAATGATTTAGTTTTAGTTTGTTTACCTTTGTTATGATTGGTTAATATTATGTTTTATTTGCAAATCCGAAGTCTTATTCGTGGAAGCTTACATACCTGTATCATTTACGTTGTGCAAGAATCATATGGCATGGATTAATTTTAAAATGACAGAGTTTAGAGAGATTTACTATAAACAGTTACTATTTTGGGCACAAGAAAGGAAAGTAGGCAAGTTAAAATAAGGAGTAAAGGAGTTATTGCAAATTAAATTAAGAATTTTGATTTACATATTGTTTTACCTTAAAAACATATTTTTAGAAATATTTGGAGTTGAGAAAAAGAATTTCCATGCTAATATACGAGTATAAAACCATTATCAAAAATATTTCACTAATGATTAACTTAAAATAATAATAAAACTGTAGTTCTAAACAGAATGTATAAAACAAAAAAATAATTTAAGATTTGATGCAGAGAGATGCTTTTAGAAGATATCTATAAATATGGCATAAATAATAATCACACACTAAAAACAACTGCAGTACATATAACCATTACCTTAAGCCGCCGTAGAATAACAAATAAATTTATTTTCTTAGGATTTATTTTAAGAAACTAGCAAGCTGATTGAACAGATGACTAGAAAAGATAAAGACAAAACTCAATATTATTCCGGTATATATTTTAATCATTCACCTTTGATCATTCCATTGTTAGATAATTAGGAACTTTGGCAGACAATGACTGTTAAATGAAGCCTTCAAAGATAAGCGCTCGCAGCAATTAATTTCATCAGCCGTATTTCTGAATGCTCTTCCTCCTGACAAATTCATTAGTGATATTTATTTGAGATATTCTCCTAGCTGTTTACATCTGCTTTCTTAGTTTAATACCTGTCTTACATATAAAGATGTAAAGATGTAAAGAAGCAAGGAAACTTTTGCTTCCGAATATGACTGTTTTGTATTTTCATTCATTCAAATACTTCAACTAAAATATCCGCATTAACATTGTAGCTCATTTAGGTCTTGAAACAGTTCTAGCTTTGTGAAGATAATTATTTATTTAGAAGCAAAGGACTGAAATTGTTCCGAATGTTTCTGACAAAATGCTCTGTACTAATTAAGAGTGCACATCTCAGATATCTGCTGCAGACAATACGACTTTAAAAGGCGAATGTTGCTTCATATAATAAGGTAAAATAAATTCCCGTCAATTGAAAACTGCTCAGATTTCGTATTTTCACCAGAAAAAAATTATTATTTTATTTAATTACGTAAAGGTATGTAAAAATGTGCTATTTATGAATGTCTTAATTAAAAATACTTGAGCTTTCATGAAAAGTAGATTTTTGTCTGAATTTGTTGGCTTTAAAAAAGGGGGAATAGGTGTTTTAGTTTTTAATATAAGCATAAATTCTGCCAAGTTATTTTATTTTATCATGAACTGGTATGTATTTTTATGAATTACTTAATTAAAAATCCTCAAGTTTAAATAGAAAACGCGGCTTTTTGTTTAATTTGCTGTTTGTGTCAGTTTTCAAGATAATTATAGCATCTGCAAAATTAAGTGCATAACCATATTTAATGGATTGGATTGGATTATTTAATTATGGCAAAGCACACGAGGGCTATCTGCCTAAAAGAGAGATGCCTTCGTGGAGGACTTTCTAAGGGAAACTGGCTCGTATACGCGTTACGCATGGGGAAAACAACGAAAACGCACGTGCAGCCAGCCCGTTCGCGGGATTCGAATCTCGGACCGAACTACCAGTGTTCAGAGACTTTACCGCTCGGCCGCTGGTGGGCCCATATTTAATGACTAAGTGGTATATATACTCAAACCTGTTTCTGCGCGGTGGATAGGAACCGCATAAAAATCGCACAAAACTTCACGAGTAGCTATAAAAAATAGTTAGAGTCGTTTAGAGTTGACTTTTTCCATTGGTTATTACTTTTTTTATTGATAACTTCGTCAATTGTGTTCAAATTTGATTTAATTTTTCATATATCGCACAAAAGAAGATTTGAGTGCATATGATTTTTATTAATACCTCTGTAGAGATATTAGGTTTTTTTTTGGAACAGGAGACACGAAAAATTCGCAGTGCCCTCACCGGAATTCGAATTCTGGACCTCTCGAATACATGTCGAGGATGCTTCCAATTACACCACGAGGACATGCGGAAAGGAGGAAAAATAACTTATATACTCTTCCTTTAAAAGAGAGACTGGGGATTAGGGGACCCAATTGCCAAATCCTGGTGGTGATGAATTATTGTCAACCACCTTTCTAATTCGGGCGCCTCGCAGAGTCATGAGTCATGAGTTTTTTTTAAAAAGCAGGAGACTTGAAAAATGTGCAATGTCCTCATTGGAACTCGAACTCTGAACCTCTCCAATACGCGTCGAGTATACTTCCAGTTAAACCACGAAGGTATGCGGGAAGGAGACAGAAAATATCTTATACCTTATTTAAAATAAAAGATCTGCATTTTTATTCAAATTTGAATGGAAAATATGGCTTTAGTCTCCATTTGCTGTCTTTAGAACAATCAAAAATAGATGTTTCAACATAAAATCGCGTCCGTGTAAAATAATGGAGCTGCAGTAAGTCCTGGCTGTATAAAATTTTTACTTTCAAAATTTTAAGAGCATACTGCTATTAAGGTAATTAAGGTAATGATGAACCATTTAAATGCAGTTTTATCTTTAATGACATCTTCCTAATTTTCAGTCGTAAATTAATAAAACATTTGTTATGAAAGGCGTTTTAAGAGCACAATTTCTTTTATGCCGCCGAAAGCTCACTGATATCAATTGCTGAAATTGCCATACATTAAACACGAGGAATTAAGGAAATATGTAAGAAATTATTACATTCCTCCGTGCATGCTTTGTAGTTATTGACACATAAAGCTAGTAACTCAAAGATCCATTGTTCGAATATCGACGAGAACATAATTAATTTTTCATGCTTTTTCGCTCCAAAAAACATAAAGATCCCTGCATTGGTGACCGAATTAAAATGTGATGAATGATAACTCTCCACCAAAACGATTTTATCGATTAGTTTTCGAGCTTCTTTTCAGTCGTCCTTTAACAGTTTCGTTTAATATTACATGTATAGATAAAAGCTACCTATACTAACACTAACATCATACTATAAGATGTATCTGATGCTGCAAAAGTTAATTCGACGAATATGCTGTATATAAGATTAATAATAAATAGACTGGAGAATGAATATTAAGACATGTTATTTGGCTGAAATAAATCTTGAGTAAGTGCATTGATTTTATTTTGCCTTTTTTGAAACATTTGTTTTATTTTTTACTATAGTAGGCATAAGTCTCTAGTAGGCCAATCTGTTATTTGTTTGATGTGGAAGATGGCTGCAGCCCTAGGAGCCTGTTCATTTGACTGCGGCTTTTGAGGATTGGAAAATTTTCCAGGCTATGAGAAAACTAACTCTTTCTTCTTTTTTTACAGTAATATTCTTATATGATTAAAAGATCAAGATTGTGGAGAACTGCATGTTGGACCGGTTGGAAGGCTGCTGCCTAGCTCTTTGAAGTTTGAAGAAGTTATCTGAAGCACTTTAATCACAAAGGAAATGACAGACATATGCAGTGCTCAAACTGCTATTTCACATAAAAATGCGAAACAGCAGCAGCTTAGAAATGTGAATTTTATGGACCAACGTTCACCAAAACTTTGTTAATCACATTACATTGGCTTGACGTGTTTCTAAATTTTGCTGCACTAAATGTATGATCTGATCTAAGAAATACCATATGAACAACTGTTATGCTACCATTGATGACAAGATTGTAAATCACAGCAACAGATACCATTAAGCTACATTACAGCGATAGATATAAAACTATGGAAGTAGGTATCAAACATTTCAGCATCAAAATCGTAAAGCGTTGGAAGTGTAATTTATCTCCACTATTTGCATTAAAAATTAGATAAAAATCATCTTGAAAAATTTGAACCTGTCTTTTTCTATTTGCAAGTTTACGATGAGTGTAATATTCCCATACAGTGATAATACTAAAGGTAACATTCACCTACCCAATTAATCTCTAAGTTTTTCACAGTAATGCATTAGCAGCATAAAGTAACCTGAAGATAAACATTTTCAAAATACTTTCTTTACGCTCTTGCGCCTTTACTATATTCCAGTAATCTACTCTAAACCTATTTTAACAAAACATACTGAATTGAAGCACTTCTCATTAGTCTAATCAACATAGTAAATTGAAATTAAGCTGTTGCATTACCTTGTTAATTAAAAATATTTACTTTTGCTTTGATTTATTTTTCGTTTTATTATTCAATTTATATTCAAATTGAGAAGAATGGCAATTAATTCAAGTTTAGTTTTTATAATTCAACGTTCCTGAATTCGTAACACAAAATGCTTTATTTAACTTTTCAGTGAATTTAAAAATAAATTTACTTTACAATTACATTTCTCTGGGAATTAGTATTCAATCCTATTTACCGCGAAGCCAAAAATGGCGTCACAAAGATCTGATTATGAGGACGAGCAGCATGGGTAGTGACGGATGTATCAAGATGACGATGTACGTACTGCATGTTACTTTCTTTGGGCTCGCTTTCTTGCTATCGAAGCAATCGAAAACTTCGATACTGTGGTTCTCGTGAAAATGTTTACGGTCACTATGGCAGAGTGGTCAAAGGATCCCAGTTCTATCTGGAATTCAAGTTCCTGTATGAACGCTGAAGATCCTAGCAAATATTCTAGCATACTCAATAACTATCCTAATGCTCAATCAAACAAATAATCCTAGTAATAAAAAAGACTCAATGTTTTGTTATGGTTCCACGTTAATCACAAACCCTAGTTATCAAAATGATCTAGAAAAATACATGTTTTTCTTTCCTATTTTAATATTTTAATATCGTTTTTCTCCAACGTTGCGTGTGAATATAATAGTAGGGCAATTAAGTTTTTGCCATACCTAAATAGTTTTTTAAACACTTATTAAGATTAATAATACAAAAAGACGAAGAAAATCTGTTTTCTTTCATAACAAAGCCTAACAAAACCCCCCCCCCTTCCAAAAAATGACATCAAAGTAACTGCTATTGTCCTTTTTTAACGCTCAATTTCGTTCAAAATCGCGCCAGTTTAAATGGTAATAAAACATTTGATAAAAGAAAAAACTAAAACCAGTGCGACTGCACCAGATACCCTAAAATTTTATCATTTTTACAGATGGTTAAACTTCTATTACTGCGATAAAAATTTGCATCTAGAGAGATATGCTGGATTTCCTGGCATAATCTTGCATTTCCGATACGCGCTGCGCCGATCGGAAGCCTGTTAAATATCGGGAAAACAATCAAGTTTATCGCCGAAGCAATCAACTGAAGGGGGTATGCAAATTTTTCTAAATTCTGCAACCTCTTGGAGAAAAAATGCCGTCGTTTACCTTCCGGAGCAATCGAATACCGTTTTGGTGCATCGCGAGGGGTCTGAAGTGCAGTGATTAAAAATAACCCGCAGTGGTAGATTTATGGCACTTGCGATGAAGTCTGACGTGTTCTGTTAAACTCCCCCGCTTTTCTTTAGAGAAAATGAGTGCATTAAAAGCCTGTTGTTTGTTGTTGTCTTACCCCGGCTAGTAAATTGAAGAAAAATTGCTTTTGATGAAACGTTCGGAGGAACATTTCGCATTTTTCTGTTCAGCTAAATTTAGAAAATGTGGGGAAGTTTGTGTTAATTAGCTTTCATATAAGCAGTTGTGTAATGTACAGTGGAATATTCGTGTTCAGAAACGCGTGAGTGGTTGACTTGTTATTCTGTAATCCCTTAAAAGGTTTAAATGGTTCTTCAAAAGGAACTCAAGGAGTACTTTTTAATGACTTGCGGAGAGCATATGTGCGCAAGCACCATACACTCGTCAGAAATGCAGCTGTTCAGTATCAGTTGGATTAAGTGTTATCCCTTCAAGCAGAAATTAATCCGAAGCCGACTGCTCGGTTAATAGCTGAAAAATTATGAATACCTGTCTGCGAGATGAGATTGAAGCCTTGGTCGATATCTGAGCTTATGCAATGGCATCTGCTTGAAGTAGAAATTTTGTAGAATTTGAAGGAGTTCTGCATCTAGTGGAAGTATTAGACAAAAAAATTGCTCTTACAGCTTCAGATTTTGGGTCATACATACTTGTTTACCTGCGATACAAAAAATCCTACTGCTTTCATTAACCGATTCACTTCCAATTACCTAAAAGCAGCCCATCAAACGGTATTTAATCGCTAACTAAGCTTCCATAGAATCTGCATAATGCTTTCGGTTCATCATATTACTTCTAAAAGCCATTCCACAAGAAAGCCTTTCCATGGTGATACAATTTGTATCCCATGAACCAATACCATCAGTATACATAGTGATACTGACCTTTACATGGTGATATAGTTTGTTAATAACACTGTATTTGCGTCTCTGCTCCACGAGAAAAATCAAGTTGTAGTTTTGATTGCCATTGAAATCTAAACTCTTGAAAGACGGTAGGTTTTCGGATAGGTCTTTTCTTGGGATTCTTTAGATTATAATAGTCCAGTTATTAAAACTATTTATAAAGGAAGCGATGCCCTAATCGAAGATTCTTCCATTAGAATCCAGTAGAAAAATCTTAGAATGAGGAAGAATATTCCCGTGGAAAAATTCCATAGGAATATTCTTCTATTCCAATGGAAGAATATTCCTAATGGAATTCTTATGAAGAGATAATTATTAGTATTTACTTTTTATATGGGGCAATCACGAAAAGTCTCACGCAGCCATGTCGTTTACCGTGAATTAAAATTGGGTCAGTGTTTAACACCGTTAAGCTTTCGGCTCGTTTTCGATAATAAACAGACCTTTTTTTGCAGTCATTTAGATAACTCCACGCGTCATCAAGGGGCGCAGTGTAATTTCATTTATCTGCTGCTAAAAGCTGCTGAACATTATGTTTCTTAGCTCTTTTAAGTTGTAAATCTTGATGTATGATTTTATTTATTGTTGCTATAAATGTATTTAAAGACTTTGCAATTGATTTCTGCATATGCGGATTTTCTCCTGTTACCAGTTTAACTTTAGAAACAATACCTACTTTTTTCGGGTGTTCATTTGGAATCTTCTCGCAAATTTGAATACCATGCTTTTCACAACGTTGTTGAATTACGGAGCAAGAATACTTTCTTCGGAATCCGAAAAATCATATCCTTCATTCCACAGCTTGTTTACATGTGATATTTAAAAGAAAAATAAATTTAAAGATAGCAGACGATATTTTCCATTTGTATTAAGAAGTTGTTGCCAGAAATATTTCTTTTAAAATGTTTGCTTTTTTTTATTCCTTATCGAAATCGTTCTAAAACGTGTAAATACTCTCTGTATATTCAGCGTACAAAGGGAAAAACCACGAATCACCAAAGCAATTGATCTTTAATTTAATCATTTTCATATTTAATTTTTTTTTTTTTTTTTTGCTAACACCTTTCGAATATTTTTTTAGTCAATGGCTGGATCTTAGTTTGTTAAGTATTAACAGGAATGGATATACCCGCTTGTCATCTTCACCGAGATCTTTCCAAGAGCACCACAGAAGGGACGACTGATCTAATACAGACAACTACAAACATCAATATCTTCTTCAGCTCTCGAAATTTGGCTCAAAGATATAATAGTTGGCTCAATTAACTACGAAAAATGAACAAGAAGGCATTACAATTCGCGAATACGATTTTCTTGAATCTTAGACATTTACAAAAATCCTTCAATTTTGCTGAATGATTGTAATTCCTTTTTTACTCCATCTGAATTTAATGTGGTTCGGTGGTAAGGATCATTAGAATCTAGTTAACCTGCAAATAGAGCTCCTTGGATTCGAGGAAATTATTCTGGTTGAAAGATATTTTTTCTGGATAAAAGACACGTAATGTGACACTAGCACAGTGAACATTGCGGAAATTCTGCCCCGCTTTTAATATTATAACGAGACGTAAGTAATCACAGTCTCAATAAAATGAAAACAAGAGGCAGTCACATTTTCCTTACCATTGGAAATGAGAAAGAACAAACGCGACGTCACGATGACACAAATATTTACTTTCGCCTATTGTCCGTCTGTTCCCGCTAAGGGAGGAAAAAGAAAACAGGGGCAATTTTTCCCTTCTTTTCCCGTACAATATTTGCTTTTCCCTGTTTCCGCCCATTCCAAGTCACCCCAGAGGCAAATAGAATTCCCCTGCGGCGAATGCTCTCTTGAGTTATTCGGAGGGCCTGATTTAGGAAAGGAACTTGAGATCTGCTGGATTCAAAATGGCGGCTATCGTGAATCGCAGTTCGGCAAACTCTCTAATGTTTGCTCTGTTCGTTTCGATTTTGTGCCGAGACTCTTTCTTTTACTTAAATTTAAAGAAGCTATAGGAGAGGCTTAAGGGATCAAAGTTTCTTTTATATTCCGATTTTCGCTTCAGTTGCTTACTGCATTTTTGCAGTTGTTTTTTTAGGGTTGAGTAATAATCAAAAGCAATAATAAAAGTCAATAAGTCAAAATTTATAAAGAGCTCAAGTATGTTTTAAGGCCACAATGAATTCCCAAACTTCGGACGGCAGATTAACTTAATCTTCCTTTTAGAGCTTAATATAGATAAACATCGTATTCGCTGCGTGAAAATATTAGAAAATAATAGCTGTTTGTTTTCTTGTAATTTGAGTCTATTCAAAGACCATGAAATATTTTGAATAATTTATCATAAAGAAGTTGTGCAATGGACACTGAATTTTATTACACTATGCACCTAAATCCGTTTAGCTGTTTTGACAAATTTTGCAGTTATGCGGTTACAGGATAACTATACATTGCTCCGCGGATTCATTGGATGTATTGGAAAGCTGGCTGATGCCATCGTTGAATGAAAACAGTTATGGTTATCTATTTCAAAAGCAAAACCAAATTTGGTTACCATGTTAGATAGGACACCAAGGAGAGAGAGAATATAACACTTAAATTGGTCGTAAGTTATCTGATTTAACCCCGTGTAAATTTGTTTCATGAGGGTTTGTTAATAATACTTAGGCTTGCCAGATTTGAGAAATGTTCAACCGGGACACCGGAATGCCTTCTGGCGAAGCGGGTATTCAAGGGTACACCAGCTTGGCTGTTTTTTAGAGTGTTTTAGAGGGTCGTTTATTCTCAATGTTAGGAATAAATGGCTACTTAATAGGAACCTAAACCATGGGTAATAATAAATGACACATGCATATAAATTTAAACATTTTATTTTTTACACGCTAATATAAGTTACTTAAGTAAGAAGAAACACTTCAAATGAGGAATAAAATTTTGAACAATATTTACATGTACTTTTCATTGGCTAGGACTATTTTTAGAAAGTCTTTTTTAGTTTTAATCTTGGTGTAAAAATCTTTACAAGTTAATCTGATATTAATTTACTGTAAAATTGGACTCGGTATATTGGAAATGCCCAGAAAGCCTCTTGCATCGCCCATGGTCACGATTAGCGATACAAGACGATACGATGACAATATTATTTATTGGCAGATCATCACTCTTCTATAGTTTTCACCTATCATACAGTACATAGATAATTGACAAAGTAATTATCCCAAATAATATTTCCAGTTAATTATTTTTAGACTTATTTGGTCATCTATAAAATCAAATTTAATTTTTACCGGGACGAGAAGTAAACCGGCCGGGACACCGGGATTTTGTCTGAAACCCGGACGTCTGGCAAGCCTAATAATACTGTATTTGCGCTTCTGGTTCCAAGATCTTTACAGTACTGGTAAAAGATTTTTGCAGTCTTCATATACACTGCTGGCCACCCAAATTGCAGCACCAAGAAAGACAAGAGATATCCCAACAAAATTTATTTAGTAGATAACATGTTGACCAAGTATCAAATGATTAAATTTATAGACTTCTGTGAAGTGTGGTTCCTTCCAGAATCAGAAGCCATAGTAGCCGCCATTGTTGGAGATCACCGCTGCCACACGCCTCGACATTGATTCAAAGAGACTTCGGATGTGTTCTTGGGGTACAGCAAACAAAGCAGCTTCCACACGTTGCCAAAGTTGACCTGGTGTGGCAGCTTGGGATGTAATCTGGGTCAATTGTTCAGGACCATGGACCACATATTTTCTATCGGCGAAAGATCCGGAGAGTGAGCCGGTCAGGGAAGCAATTCAGTCTGGCGATTGACGAAAAACCATTGTACAATGCGTGCCACCTGTGGTCGTGCATTATCGTGTTGATATATGGCTGCGGGCAAGCCCTCAAGGTAAGAAGGACAACTGGCTCCAATACCTCGGAGATGTACCGCTGGCTGTTTAAAGTACCGGCAATGCGTATTAGAGGAGTGCGCAAATGATATCCAATACCGCCCCATACCATAATACCTGATGCAGGACCAGTGTGGCGTGCATAACGTAGCTGTTCAGCATCCTCTCTCCACGGTGTCTCCAGACTCGAATCCAACCATCGTGGTGTTGCAGACAAAAGCGTGACTCGTCAGTAAAGACAATTTCATTCCATTCTACCGTCCACATCCTTCTTTCATCGCCCCATCGGCGGCGGAGACGTCTGTGATTCTGTGTCAAGGGTAGACGAAGCAATGGACGTCTTGCGGACAGACCACTCTGCTGTAAACGGCGTCGAATGGTACGCGCAGACACTGGATGATGCGTTACGGACTGAATGTGCTGTGCTATGGTTCGTGATGTGACTCAGCGATCCGTCACTGCCATGCGCACAATGTTCCTGTCATTGCGTGAAGTGGTGCACTGAGGTGGTTGCGATCGAACACGTCGGTCCGTCGTACCCTCCTGCATCCAACGGTCACCAATCCGCATTACAGTTGTTTGGTTTCGTCCAAAACGACTACCGATTTCACTGAAAGATAATCGAACTCGAATACTTGATCAAATGATGATCGCTGTATACTACGAGGCATAATTGATAGTTCTTTTTTTTTTGTTTTTTTTTTTTTTTTTGAAAAAAAACCACAAGAAAAACACAATTGCCGAATTTGAAATCGTCAAAAACTCCAAGCCTTAAATAGCGCTTTGAATTGGGTCCACAGGCGCGCGTGATGTGCGTCTCCGCTGAAATTCTAATCATTTGCATATCTCACCTCCGCTAATGTATGTTGTAAATTTCATGTTATTTGCATGCTTCCTTCAGGGTGTTGCATTTACGGTGGCCAGCAGTGTATTTAAAGGCATCATAGGCTGAACAATAATAGACATGTAAACGAGATTAGCATGCATGTCAGTTGCTGCTATTTTTTCGGTAGCACTGGATGAAAACAGAGACATTTCCGATACAAGTCAAATGCTAATCTTTATAAGAACTGTAAATGAAAACTATAATTATTCAGAAGAACTTTTGAAATTACAATCATTACACGGAACAACTAAAAGTGAAGATATTTACAAACAATTAAAATGTTCAGTAGAGCAGTATGGCGGATTTGACAAGTGCGCTGCTATTGTAACCGACGGTGCTAGAGCTATCACGGGCAAAAATATTGGGCTCGCGGGACTTTTGCAAAAGGAAGGAATAACATGTCCTATGTTACACTGTATTATCCATCAGAAGGCATTATGTGGTTTATCCCTACAACTAAAAGACGTAATGGACAAGGTTTGCAAAATTACTAATTTAATTCGCGGCGGAAATCGTTCTCTTACACAGCTGGAAAGTGCTTGAGGAGATTCTTTACACTTCGAAAAGAAGTTCATCTTTTTCTCACAGAAATTGTCATCGAAGAAAATTTGACAGCAAATTTAGTTGATAAAAATTTTATTTATTCACTTGCTTTCCTAACGGACATTACAAATTTTTAAAATATTTTGAATATATCCTTGCAAGGACAAGATCAAAATGTGTGTTGCCTTTATAAATATGTTACTGGATTTAGAAACAAACTTAAATTGTTAAAGCTTAATGTGGAGCAAAATAATTTATTTCATTTTGAATCTTGCAAAGAGATCTATGAAGAAATGTAATATAGAAGAGAATTTTAAAATATTTCTGCCCAAACTGGATATGCTAATTACAGATTTCAATGAAAGATTTTCTCAATTTGATGATCTTAAACCGTCTATTGATTTATTTTGTGATCCGATTAATATTGATATCAACTCCGTTGATCTTAAATATCAAATAGAATTATACGACCTGCAGGATGACCCATTTTTTGCATCTCGTGGAGTAATTGGAATAGAAATATTCACATTTTTAGGATAACGAGAAATATCCAAAATTGAGAGATTTTGTACTTCAAATTGTATCAATGTTCGGAAGTATATATATCTGCGAGTGTACGTACTCCGATCTGAAATATATAAACTCAAAATATAGAAACAGTTTGAAAGATTCCACTTTTGAAGATATAATTAGACTTGCCACGATAAATATTGATTCAGACATAGAGGATATTGTTGCTAAACAATTACGGCCACAATGTTCTCAATATATTACGAATATTTTAAAGTTTTCTTTTTAGTATAAATAAGATATTTTTTTAATTAACATAAACTGACTTTTCATTTATCAACCTTTTTGGCCTCGAAATGTTTGGTGAAGAAAATATGGCCCGTGGGCTATGGTAAGTTGGACAGCGCTGACATACTGCATGACCATAGTATTATTACCAGTACCATGGTATTACTATGGTAAAGTAGTAATACAGCAACGAATTTGTGTATTACTAGTTTTTAATATTTCAAACTTTCATATAAAATCTACAGGAAAAAGTTATGCAGTAGTTAGTGCATAAACTTTTATATTAAATGTGTGAAGCAGGATTAAATTTTGAAGTTTAAAAAAATACTGTTGTTTTCAAAATTCCAAGGCAAGCATTGGTTAATGTAAAAAATTCAGTTTATTCTGCACAGTTTTAAAGCAAAAATATTATTTTATAATAATTCTAGAAAACGATATATAAGAGCAGGTTAAAGTAAATATAAATTACATAAGATCATTATGCTTTATCACATGATTTTACAGATCACTAGCTAAGTGTCTAAGAGAAATTCAAAAACTGCATTTGTTTCCTATTAGTTCTAGGAAATAAAAAAAACCTTAACTTTATGAGTGGCGAGTTCAAAGTAAATTATACTTATTTTAAAACACTCTAAATCATTTCGAAATAAATCTTAAACAAAGTAAACTATTAGAGAAATTTGAAATATTAAGATATTTACCTCATCCTCAGTGATATTGACGTAGTAATGCTCATAACGACCAGGTCGATGGAGAAGCCAATGCGCAGCCCATGTGTGTTGATCGCTGGTGACTGTTGGATTCATGTCTAAAATGACATATAATCCACGTCTGTGAAGTTCCTTTACCAGCTCTTGAAAATCTTCAAGCCTGCCCAAGTGAGGATCTATGTTGGCAAAGTCAATAACATGTTCATATTCCAAAGGATAGTCTAGGGCACTAAAAATAGAATTCAGACGTACAACATCCACACTTAAGTTCTGTATGTAATCTAATCGCTCCATGAGTCCTCTCATGTCACCGAAACCATCGCCATCTGTGTCTTGAAAAGAGGCTGGAAAGATTTCATACATGGTTGTACCTTGCCACCATTCTCTTTTTGTTTCACAGTCATTGGGAGAAGTAACGTATAAACCTATCACTAAGCACCCAATGCCGAGGAATGCTGACACTAAGAGTCCTAAGCACGCAAAGCGAACAGCGGTCCAGTTCCATTTGAGGAAGAAAAAATGGGTGGATAAAGTGTTTTGCGGCATGCCTAACGGACGATGCTGTACATGAGAATGGACGTCAACTGAAGCATGTTTTTTGCTAGGAGAATGTCGGAACGTAGGTAATTTTGTTTTCGTTCTGAGACATTTAGGGCTTTCATGATCTTGCTCTTGATTCTGGAGCAAGTGTGTAGAGCTTTCTGGTTCAACGTCAGCGTCGCTGTCTTCTTCCAGGCTAGACGTCGTTGACGATTCTTTAAGCGGGAACATATTTGACGAGACTGCATCAGACGCCAACGAATTTGAGCCGATCAAAGTTTCAGGTTTTAGAATGGACAATGTTCGAGGGGATTTAGTATTACCAAGGAAAGGTTCCGTTTCTTCTTCTGCATCCTCTCGAATGCCATTATCTTTTTCTTCGCTCATGCCGTAATTGTGGTGGCCATTTATGATGATGGTGCAATCATCGGTAATGAGTTTGGGTTCTGGAAGTTCGATGAAAACCTCAGGTTCCATTTTGCTATAGGTCCGTTCATTTGGTACATCATTTAATGCAGACATCATGTAAATTATTCAAGATTGGTTATGATTTCGAATTTGAAGGATGATGAGAACTAGAAAAAAGAAAGAAAACCAAATTTTATTAAAATCATTAATTTTGAATATTGATATATAAAACTTCACAACATCCATAAAGCGATAAAACCACTAATAAGTTACAATAACGTTCTGTTGAATTTATTTACATTTATTTTCTATTCTAATTCTTGCGAGTGTTAGAAGTGGAAGAGTCACTAGTCCGTCTCCAATGTGCCATCAGATAATGCCTCTATCCACTAACTAGCTTGAGCGCAGCCACCCAACGACTGCTATGAGTATCCGCATTGAACACTCAGCCCCGCGCCTATATAATATTACTTGCCTTGTTAAAATATTACCTGCAACGTATCATTTTAGGTTAAGATCAACATCTCTGCTTAGGTTTCCGACAGATGATAGCATTAAGATTACTTGGGTTATGACAAAGCATGCGAGGGCTATCTCTCTAAGAGGAAGGATGCTTTCATGGAGGTATCTGGCTTGGATTTACTTTGAGATGGTGAAAGCCACAAAACTTTCCATATAGTCAGCTCGTTCGTCAGGATTTCATACCGAGTTGAACTACTAGTGTTCAGCTACTTTACTGCTCGGGCCATTGCTGGATAGCTGAAAGAGTTAGCTACATATTTCTTCCTTTACTATACAACGTAATAAGAATATTAGCCAATTTATTTTTGAAATTCCCCAAAGAAGACATTTCTCTTAAGGCCGTTAATCATGGAGCATTTTATTATAATACATTCATTCCTTTCATTGTGCATTCCTGAAATATAAGAATTAGCCGTTTGTAAGAAAAGATGTGAGGACTGCCAGTTTCTTTTCATAAAATTACAAATATTGATTTAAAGTGCTATTCTGGGGAATCATTTCGACGTTTTTATGATTAATGTATAAAGATTAAGAAGCGAGTGCTGAAAGAATCATAATTAATTTGATCAGAAAAAGCTTTATGATGCTATGTCACTGTCAGTGTAATTATTGACCTATTTTTGTGCTTGGCATTTTGTGCTACCTAGAACTGTAACTGCTTCTAGTAATTATTCCAATTGAAAGTAATTTAATGTGTTTTTATATTAATATACATTTATGTTGTGAAACGGTAATCTCAGTTTTTTATTCTTATATGTTACTAAATTGTGCATTTTTTGCTTTAAAACTGATTGAAGCATGTTGTTCATAGTAGTTTCCGCTTAAGGTTTTTATGCCTTTTGTTAATCTGTATGCAATAGTTTTAGAATTATCAACAATTTTGCCTAACAAAACCGCAATTTAGTATATAATGAATTCAGTTTCTGCACCAAAATTAGTGTCTTTTTGCCAAGAGGGACGAAAAGTAAACTTTTAGGTTTGTGCATCGAAAAATCTGTCTTCCTATCCGCTGGCCGAATTTCTTGTTTTTGCATAGGAACTCTAATTTTAGTTGTAAAAAGAAATTAAATTGTTTTTAACTGTATTTGGCGCTTTATGTTTTGCTGCATTTTACAATTTTCTATCAAGTTATATTTTGGAGTTTTTATGTAATTTTGTCTTACCGCGAAATGAGAATTGAACTGAATGAATGAAAAACATATATCTAACGAAATTTCAGCAAATAATTTAAAATGAAATGCAGCAAAAAATGTGTATAATTTAATAGGCCGTACACGAAAGTCATTTGGTGTGCACAACATATTTTTTCTTTAAGGTACAAGTGTATTTCAGTAACAAGTACTTTACAGTCGTTAAGTTTCATCACTTCTGAGTATCAAGATGAAATTTGTAATGAAAAGAAAATCATTTATGATTATCTATATATATAAAGAAGAAATCCTGTGTATTTGTCCTCTAATAACTCAGTCACTACTATATAGCTATCGTCACCAAACTTTCTATGATTCTTTTCTGGGTTCTGGAACCGATCGACGTCCATTTTTTTCAGAAAAAAAAAGCTAAAATCAAAGATATTAATTAAAAACTCGGAAAAACGATAATTTTCGCAGTCATTTTTCCTGGTGGCAACAGTCTCACAAGCTGGAGATGAAAATCTGTTTTATTTGGAACGTTGTTGCCACTGCTCGCTTTCAAATCGTGGAGTTTGTTAATCAAAATTTTGTAAATTTTACGAAATCTCTCTATAGAAAGAAGAATTTCTGTATGTCTGTGCGTTTGATTTCTGATCCATTATGGTCACTTTTATGCCGCATTTAATCGACTAAAATTGAATATAGGTGAAATATCGGATAGAACTTGACCATTTACGACCATTTGATTAGAAAGACGAAAATCTTTAGAAACTGCGCGCCATTGTTGCTGATATAATGGGAGAGAATTAGTTGATTTTTCTATCGAAATTTTGTATATGGGTTCCATATCGCATCAGACTGAAAAATGTCTGACTATGAATCTGATTTTTTGCATCGTTATTAGAGAAGGTTTGCAGCGGTATCGTTCTTTCTGTTGTTAGATGCATTACGCTCAGTCTAATTTGACTGGCATCGGGTACTTCCGCTAGTTAAAAATAATTACCTTCCTTAAGTTTTATAAAATCGAAAAGAAACATTTTCGCTTTACATTTCATTGGTTCTACATGGGCTAGAATTGTGAGTTTGTGAATTATGAACATTAAAAACCAGTTAATGGAATTAAATATCTAAAAGCATAATTTACATTTGCGTGTATGTATCACCATGAAAAATATCTGATCCGTCGGGTAAAATAACAATTCGTGCATCGACTAGACTTCGCTTCACTAAATCTTTGTATGCGCTACATATCTTATGATGAAATCTATGTATTCAGTGTACCTTGAAATATTTGAGATTGTACATAAACTGTTCAAAAACCAGAAGAAAAATTTCATAAGGTAATAAAAACAGGCAACCTTCAGCAGTCATCAGCACAATTTGTCGACAAGTCATTTTACACTCTGCTCCTTCTTACAAAAATATTAGTTTAGAATTCTAAACTTTCCTCAAAAGTTTATCTTCAGCAAACGAATAGTTAAGGATAAACAAGAAAGCACTGGAAAAAAATCATATACGTAGTATAAAGTACCACAGGAATTGGAAAAAGCAATAATAATAATAAAAATATCCGTTTAGACAACTTTACGGAAAGAGAGAACAAACATAAATGCAGCTGCAACCAATCGCAAGCTACCGTTCCTTAAAATTTATTGAATTTACGCCGTTAAATCCGCAAAGTGAATTTTTCGAAACTGGAGTCCACCTCTCTTGCGGATCACTGAAGAAATTTCTAATGTTGTTCTTGGGAAGATTTTTCGATACAGGGAATTAAAAGACGATGATGCGGTCTCACATTCTTTCTGCTTTTTGTAATTTTCTTTAAAGGAAAACCTTTCTTTTAATCCTGTTTTAGAGTCTTATCACTTTAACAACTTGTTTGAAAAGAAAAAAGGTTAGACAAAAAGCTACGATTACGGAAGCGATATTTTCTGAGCAACCGCTAGCAAAACTGGGGAAATTTTGTAGTGTGGTATTAAAAATATATCGGCAAATAATGTGAGCCCCTAGCATGCACATAAAAATTAAATAATACAATTTTTATAGATTGAGCAACAACGAATGGAAAAATGCAAAGTGAAAATTAGATGAAAAACTGTAAAGTCACGTAACTATACCTTTTAGTTTATGTATTTAGATGTGGAAAAAGTAATTTCTCTGTGCCATCGGCAAACCGATGTTTAAGCTGCCAAAAGACATTTATTACTTTGTTGAGACATTAGTTAGTTTTTTAGAAGCAAGAGAGATTAAAAAATGAGCATCGCCTTCGCCGGGAATCGAACCACGGACCTCTGGAATACGCGCCCAGTTTGCAGACCGCCACACCACGAAGGCATGCTAAGAAGGCGGAAGCCCCTTATAACGTATTTAATTGTGGTTTAAAATACAAAAATAATTAATGTAAAGAATTAAGAAAGTGGAGTGCAAATGAGAATGGATGCCCAACAGTGGCTGAAAATAAGACTTCTGAACAATGGTTAGTGCGACCTAGATTTGACATCCTGCAAATGAATTGCAACGTAAGATTTTTTGCGGTTTTCCCCCTCGGTACCCTAAAAAATTTATCTTACAAAATCCTCAGTGATGAGTATCCTTTTTTAAGCTTTTGCGTGCTTTGCCGTAAGGGATTAAATAATAACAGCCTTGGGGGTGATTTTCTTTAGAACCTAAGAGGCCTTACAAAGAAGAACACAATAAGCTTGTTTTTTAACATACGGCATAAGGAAATTATCGAAGTCAATAAGTTTTATTAAATGCTTAAAGACAAATATAATTTCAAACATGCATGTCTCTAGGCTGATTTTTTTTTCTGTTGAGATGAAGATGACAACAGTAGAGTTCTCTAAAGCAAATCGTTTAGTCAATCTGAGTCCTGAACATAAAAAAGTCTTTTTTTTCGTACAGTGTTGTCATTGCTCGCTTTGAAATCGTTGAGTTTGTTAATCAAAAATTTGTCAAAGGTTTACAAAATATCCCAAATTTGAGCTTCCAAATGCCCATATTTGAGTAGGAGACTCCATTGTTCAAAATTTGATGTCTCTACGTATCTTTTTTTTTTTTTTTTTTTTTTTTGTTTGTTTTTTTACAACACGAGAAACATGCATACATTCATGCAAATCCTTCATTATTTAATTTCTTTATATATAACGCAGGGCTCTAAAATTTGGTGGTGACAATTTGAAAAATGAAACACTGTTTTACAGTGGACGACTCAAAATGCCAAACCGAAATATTAATAGCCCTTCTGAGCAAATTACCCCTTAGGGCTTATTATACACATGTTGCGATTTGGTTGCACGGTGTCCGCCGATAACATCGCGGCAAAAACATCGCGGAGAAAACAACGCAAGGCGAAAACGTCGTGCTACAAAACATCGTAGGAGAAAACATCGCAAAGAGAAAACATTGCAGTTCTAAAACATCGTGGTACAAAACATCGTCGTCGAAAATAAAGCGGTTCAAAAACTTCGCAGTTTAAAAACATCGTCGTCGAAAATATCGTGGTAAAATATAAAGTATCTACAAATCATCGCATGACGATAACATCGCAGACATACTTTTTTCAGGTTTTAATAATTGTAAATGGATATTCTCATAATGATTTGTGAGCGCAAGATGTAAAGAAGGATAATTTTTACTTTCACATTTTTTTATTAACTAATAAATGTTTTCTGAAAAAGTAAGAAGGAAACTTAAGCATAGAAAATTAAATGCAACTTATAGATTATACTTTTCAATAAAAATTACCAGTAAAACTTTATAAAAAATCATTTATTAATGGCCTTTGTTGATTAATTATGCCGGTTTAAAATTCTATTAAGTGCTATAAGCTGCATTAATTTTCTATGCTTAAGTTTCCTTCTTATTTTCTCAGCAAAAATTTATTAGTTAATAAAAAATATGAAAGTAAAAATTATTCTTCTTTCCATCTTGCGCTCACAAACATTATGGGAATATCCATTTACAGTTGTTATTAAAACATGTCTGCGAAAAGCATGTCTGCGATGTTATCGTCATGCGATGATTTGTAGATACTTTATTTTTTACCACGATATTTTCGACGACGATGTTTTTAAACTGCGAAGTTTTTGAACCGCTTTATTTTCGACGGCGATGTTTTGTACCACGATGTTTTAGGAATGCGATGTTTTCTCCTACGATATTTTATAGCACGACGTTTTCGCCTTGCGTTGTTTTCTCCGCGACGTTTTCGTCCGCGATGTTTTTGCCGCGATGTTTTCGGCTGTAACCGGTTGCAACTTATGTATAAGATACAATCAACACAATGTTATTTAATCGATAGATAAAGAAAGGCTTCATTCAGAAAAATCTAAGTTTATAGCTGTATTTGAAGCAGTTCAAGCTGCAAGAATGCTTTGACTTACATCACGCAGAACATTTTGAAGTTTTCCAAAATGCCAGCAGAAAGGCTGCATTCACTCTCTGATTAAAGAGTCCATTATTTTCATTAATTCTTTAACTTACAGCAATTTGGTTTATATCAAATCCTGTAAGATATATAAAAGTTTACATAGCAGCTGACGTAGATGGCACTCTGTAGTACTTATATTTCCTGATCTATGGATTTTGTACGAAAAGCTTCGGTAATTAACAATTAACAAAAACTCATTTCTCAAATCGGGATATTATCGACTTCTGAATATGAATATTAAAGCATATTTCACTGTATACTTTATTAGATGTTTTAACTACCATTATTATGCGGTAAAAATGAAGCATATTTATTGTATAGGGAATTTGCTTTAACGATGAATTAACCTTACATACCTAGAGTTAGTTTAGTATATTAATTGCTATTGATAAATTATCAATTTCTATAAGATTTTTTTAATATTCAAAATTCGAAATTTTGTTACGTTGAACGATAATTTAGAAACCTTGTAATAGCCTCCATTTAATCTTTTATCCCACCGAGTAAAAAACTAAGTACTGCATTTATTTGATGAGAACCGGTGGATCTAAGATTTAATTCTCTGTTGGTGGGGTTGACTTTGATAGCAACTCCACCAACAGAGAAAAAGGTTTTGATTCTAAAATAATAAAAAAAAATCTGAAAGCTTTCAGATTTTACATTACGTCCAAAGGAGCGATTTTTTAACGTTTTTGTGTGTTACCTTTGCTTATTAAATATCATGTTCTTCGCACTTAAACCATGAAATTCAGTTCAACAGCAGTATCCCAAAGTATTTAAAAGAGCACATTTGCAGAATTTCTGATACAGTCTCGTGTGCTGGAGATAAAAATGTGTTTTTTTTTTTTTTTCTTTTTCTTTTTCGTACAGTGTTGCCATTGCTCGCTTTGAAATTGTTGAGCTTGTTAATCAAAAATCCTTTAATTTTTGACAAAATAAGAAGTAGATAATAACAAAATTCCAAATTTAGGCTTCCAGATGCCTCTATTCGTATGGAGGACTACGTTATTCAAAATTTGATGGTTCTAGGTACCATTGATTTTTAACAGTGCGGGAAACATACACACTTTCATGGAGAGTCTTCATTATTTAATTTCTTTATAATGCAGGACTTTAATGTTTGGCGGCAACAATTTGAAAAGTGAACCGACGCAAAGTGCCAAAACGAAATAATTAGCCCTTCTTTGCAATTTTACCTTTGGGCTAATGAATGAAATCAAACGTTCAAGTTCATAAAAAAAGTACTTTTTAAATAAATGACTTTGCTTTATCAGTGAACTTTTTTTGTCTTGTTTAAAATAGCAATCTGGGAAAATAGTACTATTTCCAAATCGATCAATCAAAACGAAAGATTATTGATTTCGACTTTTGATCGATTTCAATTTCGAAAATTTGCAATTCTATGATGAACCGTATCTCAATTTGAAGTAACATTTATATAGGAGAAAAGTTTTATCTTAGATTTGAAGAAATGCGGCATTATCTTTCTGCACTACGGTATCATATTTTATTTTGCTCAGAACTTTTATACTTATTGCTCTGTCCTTCTAAGTATCATCTTTTATTTTAGCTTAAAAGTAAGATAAACTGCTATATAAAGAGCTCTTAAGCTGGTTAGGGACAATATCTAGTGATAATTAGTGTCTAGTATCTAGTGTTAGGGAATTATTGCTAATCGATAAGGCATAAGATCTTTTATTTAGCTTCCATATTACAAAATGGCATTTTGGTCAACGTAGCAAACTGAATCATTTGCAAACAATATGTACTTTTTGTAATATTTTTCGACAAATATTGCAGCTTATAATAAATAAAATATATTTTTAATCTATGTGATATAACGATTGCAAAACTTGTATACCACATATTTTATATCAAATATAAAAGCTAATGTTAATGATATAATTTTGTAATGATGCACAGATTGCAGTTTTTTCTATATACTCTTCTAATGGGCTATTACTCTTGAAATGTGATTTTGTGTTTTTTTTCACTTTTCATTCGAGCCTGTTGCCATTCGGAAAAACGTAACCAGAATGCTATTTCATGTTTAATTGTCTGGTATTAATTTTAAAGCAATATATGCAGTTCTTAAAATATTATTTTGTATTTTATTATCTGGTTGATTTAAATAAAAATCCATTAATTCAAAATATATTTAATTAAAAGCAATAAATATTTTTATAGAATTACTTTACATATTTTACACATTTTAAATATACACAACGTATATAATGTTCCCTTGTTAATCGAAATGCATTGTTATCTAATATCACATAAAATACTCTCTTGAAAGTCCTTCACGACGGCATGCCTCCCCTTAGGTAGATAGGCGCCGAGTGCTGACACAATTAAATAAACATATCCCATTAATGTTTCGCTATCTAGGCCATTTAATCGATAATTTCTACTGATAAATAATATTAAACTTTAAAAGAGCCTTATTGAGTGATCATTAAAATTTTATCTCTTTCAGTTCTTTTTTATCTTTCTCATAACTGGATTTTGATTTTGAAAAATTCACTTGTTTTTTATATTTATAGCCTAAAAAATGCAGTAACCCAGTAGGGCTTTTTCAAAACGGTATTTTATGGTTTTTCATTTTAAATGGCGAATCACGTTTTCATTATTGCCACCAAATATTATCGTCCTGCATAATATTTAAAGAAATTAAATAATGAAGAATTTGCATGAATATATGTGTATTTCTCGCAATGTGAAAAAACGAGGGTACCTAGATGTATGAAATTTTGACTAACGTAGTCCTCCACCCGAACGTGGCACCTGAAAGCCCGAATTTTGAATTTCGAATTTGTTTTAATATCTATTTCAGATTTTGTGAAACTTTAACGAATTTTTGATTAACAAACTCAACGATTTCAAAGCAAGCAATGGCAACACTGTAAGGAAAAGAACATTTTTATCTCTAGCACACAAGATTGTCTATCGGTAATTCTAAAGATATGCTGTTTTTAAATTCTGTGATATTGCTATTGAATTGAATTTTATGTGGTTTAAGTGCAAAGAGCATAATAAATAAAGGTAACACGTAAAACTTTAAAAAAGTCCCTTTGGCCGTAATATAAAATCCGAATGCTTTCGCAAATTCTTAATTATATTTTTATTTATATCATTTTACATTTTTAAATAGCATTATCGAAACAAACGGAGTTTTTAAAATTGAAATTTTGTAGATGAGTTTTAATTTTCTTTAAGAATTAAGATATATTTTTTTCAGTTTGGCAACAGTAATTACTATTATTTAGTTAATGAGAAAATTTCTTTTGAGATACTGTACTGTATTTTAAAGCTGTAAAACTGTAGTTTTTTTATTTCCAGTTTTTGAATTAGTCTTTTTAATTTGTTTGAAGTTTTTAATTCTTTTGATATAGTAATATACAGAAGTATGAACCTCACAATCAAAAACCTCTAATATTATTAGATTTCACAATTTATGTAACAGGGGAATCATAATGACTTTTGAATACAAAGAGTAAAACGTGATATGTTTGGAAAAGGGATTGTATGTGTGTATATATACTTTTTTTTTTTTTTTTTTTTTTTTTTTTTTGCTGCTTAGATCGAATTTCAATGAATGATTTTAATATTTCTTTCCATGTATGTTTCTAGAAGTAGCCCTTTAAGACGAAAGTCATTTTCCATTTGAATGGTTTTCCGATACTATTCCACTACAAGAAAAGTGTAATAGGCAGAGATAGGCAAATTGGATTTCCCTTGGAAATGTGCAGACCACATTTCGTTACTTTTAATAGACTTGGATTTGCGAGTTTAAATAGATAAGATCCTTGTACAAGATGCCCTCGAAATACCAATTTATCTAATAAACTGTTAGGGTGCTTCGCAGAATGTTATAAGAAAATTTTTATATGCCAGATCCTTAAGTTTCAAATAAATTACATGATTTACAGCTTAAGTAAGACGGTAAAGCATGCTAAAATAAAAGTTATTGTTCAGAAATGTACGTATGCATGTATGTATGCATGTATGAATGGTTGTATGTGTTCATGTATGCATATGTATGCACATATATACATACACACACACATACTTTCATATATTCCTGAATCCGGTCCCGATAACAGAACAGTACCAAATAAAACAATACTTTCTTATTATCAGTGTCCTTACCCAAAAGTGGCGAATTTTTAATGATTCTGGAAAGCATATTCGAAATCATTGGCGACTTGGCAAGAAACGTTTGTTTGGGTATTTTTAGGTCTCTTTTGAGGTTTGTTTTGGAAGTCTATTTCAACGATACAACCAGTAACGCCAATTTTTTACGTTATTTTTCCGAAGAAGAGACGTACACTTCTCAGGTTTTTTTTGTTTTTCCCATCTACACAGTGACCTATTTTCTCTCAAAAACGCCACAGATTTACCAAAACTAATCTTCGCGTACAATATAGGTAACAAAATACAAAAGTGAGAAAGTAAAAAGAGCCGTATGAGCGACGTTAAGCGAGCCATATTGGGCTCTATACGTGCAGAAAGCTAAGTCCAGAATTTTCTCGAAGAAGACAGAAACTGCAGTATGCGGTTCACCAGGATGTTGAAACGATAAGAATTCCGTAGAAGAGATCATATACAGTAAGACTGGAGAAAATACTGGAAAAGTAGAAACTGTCTGAGAGGATGTTACTCGCATACAGGTTTACCACAGAAATACCTTTTTTTCGACATAGTGAGTTGCCACATCAGTACGTTTTATGAGTTGCTTCATCGTGGCTTTTTAGTGAGAGATAATCGGAAAATACCAATAAAACTAATCCCTAGATTTCATTTTCTTAAAGTATAAAATTGAATTCCCCGTATTCGTTGGAATTCTTAGCAGAAAATGTTTTATAATATATGAGTTGAATCAGTAAGTTTCAAAACCGGTACTTCCATAGAAATGTATTTTACCAGAGGTAAAGAAAAATTAATTTTTTTTTGTATCCAAAAATAAAATAACAGAAAGCATTTTTCTTGCCTTTCTTTTTTATATGTAAGATAAAAAGAAGAGGCATGTTTGCTCCAATGATCCTGACAATCCTGGTTGAATTCACAGAATGCCTTTCTTTGTTTCTGCCATGACTAACCATTGAGCCATTTTGGATACCTTGGAATTATCTGTAAATATTGACCCCTCAGAGCTATCTTGATAAACAAAAACAACGGAGAGCAAAGGGTGGGAAATATGGCGAATGAGGAGGCTTAGTGTAAGTCATTTTCTTAGAGGTTTTCCCTGTGCAGAATATTACACATATATTTTAATTCTGTTTCTAGAGTAACACGAATTATACTTTTCTGGATGATGATACTTAATGCACTTTTCCCATACAGAGTACGTTAACGTCCCGTGAGAGCCAAATTCAGTTACTGCAAGTTATATCCTGGTGATATGATTTTTCTGCGCACGGTTTGAATAGAAGAATATTACTTTTCAAAATATGAAATATTTTGTTTAAAAGAAAGTATAGTTTCGCATATCGACTTGAAAAAATACTGGAAGTCAATGACTTCAGATTAATTAATTTAATTGAAAAGTAAACAGACAGTTAAGAGTTTTATTAAATTTACAACTTAAACTAAGAAAGTTGCATTAACCTCAGTGGAAAGAACTAAAGATTAATCTTTATTTATTAAGACTATGTCAAACCATCAAATGCTGAATTCCCTAAGGGGTGATACATTCAAGAAAGTTTGATTCTAACATACCCTCTTACGGATGACTAGAGTCCCTAATCTCCAAGCTCTGCCCTTTTCCTTAGAAACTCTGAAATTAAAGATATTTATCACGAGAGTAAACGATACCGGGTGGGTATCGAAATGAAAGCTTTCAGTGGGATAAAAGTGGGAAATGAAAGGGTTTGCTAAAAGTTATGGAGCAGAGAACGTTAATTGCCATTAAAGATAATTCCAATGAGGAAATCAATTTACAGATAGGTTAAGTGCTAAATTTTCTGTTCGTTTCTTGAAGAAACAAGTTAGGTAGTTTTAGTTCCACGAGTCATGTTTGGAATATTGCATTCACTTTCTAAATTGAGTACAATTCAGTTTAATTGCGAAACTCCCAGTAATCAAAAGCTTAAAATTGCATTTTAATTTCAGTACTCAGGGCTATAAGTAAAATTACATTACATACTTGAGCTGAGTTCATATTTGATTAAATCGCATCTACAAATATACCTTCAAAATAAGCTGTAGAAGCTTAAATTCTATCAAGTTTCAGGAAGCGGGTTTATCGAAATAATGTTATTCATAAAGGCAATGCATGTAATGGTATTTAGTATATCCTTTTTAGTTTTATTCAAGTATGAGTGCATTACCAAATAATCATTACAATTTAAACTAAAAATGTATTTTGTTGGAAAGATAAATTTTATGTTAGGTATAGTAACATTTATCTTTCCAACAAAAAGTAAACGTCTCCTTAAGTATGATAAATCCGATAAAGGAAGTTATCTTTTCAACCAAAATGAAAGGTTCTAGAGCTATTAGGTAATTTTTAAGCAGAAGACTTAAAAAAATGAGCAATACCCTGGCCGGGACTCGAACCCTGGACCTCTCGAACATGCGTCGAGTATGCTTCCAATTACAGCATGTGAAAGTACCTCGAAAGATTTTGCAAAACTCTGTGTCTAATACAGACTTTCGTTTTCGAGCCAAAAAGCAAGGATTGTGCAAAATGCATCCAATATGAGATTTTATCTTTCCAGTCCAAAATTAAAGATCTTGTAAAGTGTGATACATGTAATAGATGACTTAACTTTGTGTTCATAAGAATGTTCGGGAAAGACTAAACACGAAAAAAGCAATTGCATTTGCTCTTTTATTAGGTATTTTAATGGCTAACCTTTCGGCACGAAAAGATGGTTAGTACGTGATACATATATCAAATCAGAGTATTAAAGACCAGGTAAGCTCTTATACCGCTAAAAAATTTAAAGGGAAGATAGATAGACTGAAAGCAGCATTTCTTGTAATGTAATCTTAAGAGCCGTTACCTTTGGCAACGGCTCTTAAGTTAGTAGGACCCTAGGCTTCTAGGTTTGGACACAAATTAAGCTCTGGAATGTAATTAGGCAGAGAAACTACAACATTGCGAGAACAAGAGCATTATTCAAAGAGGCATTACATTTTTACACTCTGACTTGACTCTAATTATATTTGGTTTTAATAGTCGCCTTGTTGCCGACTAGTACCTCATGTGCTTCCCAAATTCTGCTCTTTGCACTTAGCTAGATTTCTACAACTTCAAAAAACATCAACGAGAGGTAAATTTTAATTAAAAGGTTTGACCGAAACTATGTATTTTAGACCAACTAAAATTTATCAAAACCTAGACACTGCTATTTTCTGGGTAACAAGCATATTATTATTTAATTATGTATATATTGTTGAAGATAACGTCACTACTTAATCATCCTTTATCTGGCTGGGCTAACAAATTCAAAAATCACCTACCACACCTAGCTTGGCCCACAAGTGAACTCAAGGACTCTGAACAAATAACTCAGGAAACGCTCTTGTCGCTTTAAACCACAAAGTCGCTTGCTGTATAAATTCAATATAATTTTCATTCTGGTAAATGTTGATGAAAGAAACAGAATTTAGGAGAAGGAATTAACGTAAAAATAATGTGTGATCTAAAACTGACCTCACAAAATTAAACACAATTAATGAACTTCCGTTTTACTTTTTAGTTTCACAGGATGACTTTTTAACAAATATTAGTAACAAACTTATAAAAAATATTAGTTTCATTACAAAAATGTGATGTTGTCTCCAAACGACTTCCTTGTATGGCCTATTAAATTATACATATTTTTTTCTGCATTTCACTTAAACTTATTTCCTCGAATTTTTTAGAGATATCTTTCTCATTCAATTAATTCAGTTCTCACTTCGCGGCAAAATAAAATACATAAAAACTCAAAACATCCTCATTAAAAATTGTAAAATACAGAAAAATATGAAATACCAAATACAGTTAAAAAACAATTTTTACAATTAAAATTAGAGTTTTTACGCAAAAACAAGCAAGAAGGCATATTTTTTGGTGCAAAAGCCGAAAATTTGCGTTTAATCCCAGTCGACAAAAAAGCATTGAAGGTGCAGAATGAAAGGCGAATTTGCTATTGTACTGAGCTTCAAATGTAAACAAATGGCCGTTCGTTAGGCTTAACACGCCACTTAAACTTTTAAACTGTTAACAATTCTACAACTATTTCACGCAGATTAACTAAAAGCATAAGTACCTTAACCGGAACGTAACAATCATAATTTACCAACATGTAAGAATAAAAAAACTAAGCTCACCGAGCCAGGAAACAGAGTGAGACTATATATATGTTTATACATGATTGGTGCAGCCCATTGCAACGAAAACGGCAGGTGAACAACGACATGTTATACCAGTTCCATATACAAAAATTTCAACGTTCTACTTATTCTTGAGTTATGCGAGATGTATACATACGTACAGATGTAAAAAAGCACTCTTCTGAATCCATTTTCAATCCTTTTTGCAATTTTTACAGTAGTGCTTCATTCTGTCAGTACGTAGAAATATCACGCAAAAACCTCGTTCAAATGATTTCGAGAGCAGTTGAGATGGATATTTTGTTGAAATATGATTGTCGAAATTTTTCGGGATTGCAATACTTCCTTTGCTCTGTACAAGGAAGTTAAAAGGAAAAAAAAGTATTTATTAACAGTTAATATTGCTTTAAGAAGCATACATTTGGTATTTTTCAACTCTTCGTTTAAGAATCTCGAACGATTCATATGGGAAAATAGAAAATTCTTGAATGCAATAGAAGTATAAGTCCATACGAGCATAACAATTCAAATAACATGAAAATTATGCTGTCGTGCAAACACACTGAGTTTGAACACAGTTAACGTTATAACTCAAGGGTAAATGTACCAGTGAGATGCATAAAATGTTCTTCCCGAAGGCCTGTCATTCTAATCCTATTTTCTAACCCTTTAGGGAACAAAACAAGAATGTAAGCTATCGCGAGCTTGCATAAATTTCTCCCGAAAAATCCAGAGATCTTCATTCGCCTCACGAAACTACAACTTGTTTGCATCGGTGACTGCGCTTGGGAAAAATCAACAAACAACTGAAGCAACAACAGCAGAAGCAACAATAACAGCAGTCAGTTGCTCTGCTAAAAGTTGCAAAAATATTTGCATAATATCGCTCGCCTCGTTTGTTTAGATTTTTGTGGCCTTCGTGACTGGTGTTGGTAAACCTTTGTTTTTTGGATTATTGCCTTCCAGGGCCTGATTTGGAATCTGAGAACATATTTTTCCTACTTGGCCCAGGTGCGGAAATCTTTTTTATGGGGATACAAATATTTTTTTTCTTTTATATCAGTATCACCAGGAATAACTATAAGGTATAGGATCATTATTCAGGGAATGCATAGAATACACAGTTGTGGTTGTAAAATTTTAATTACTTTCGTAATAAATAATATCAGGAGTTGAAATTACATTACGCAGAATACACAGTATCACCATTGTAAATCATATTACACGGAATGAATGATATGATCAGCTGGAATTGCGGGATGAATAATCTCGTCAGCTGAAATTGCATCAAGCGGAACGCATGCTGTCACCAGCTAAAAATGCATCAAACGGAATGCATAATATCACCCTTTGAAACTCCAGAATAGGTAATATAACCAGCTGAAACTACATTAAGTGGTATACATAATATCACTATCTGAAAATATATTGAGAAGAATGCATAATGTCACCAGCTGAAATTATATTATGCAGAATATGTAATACCGCTGACTGAAATTATATTATGCTGTCTGTGTAATATCGCTGACTGAAATTTTATTCTACATTCTGGTGCTCAAGGCTGTTGCCAACAACACGCGTAATCTAGCACACCTTTGCCAATTTCGTGGGCTTGGACTGACTCTGTCAGACAACTCAGCATAAGCAACAACAACAACACATTCTACGTAATGAATTTCGAATGATTTTGGATTTTTTGAAAACAGCTGAAAATGAATAGCTTGATGCTGAAAATTAGAAATGCTAACACTGTTTCATATTTGTATCCTTACATTTATGCGGTCTTTAGTTTCCTACTCTTTTTGTGAATTTACGTCATACTATAAAGATTATACTGTATGAATTTACGTCACATATGTGCTTGTTCTTGTGCTAAAATTGGCAGCATATGCCTGGATAGTATTCGGAAGACCTATGGCTCAAATCCCGGTGACAGCATAGATGAATTTTCCCTTTTCAGGCTTGAAAAAACCTGCAGTGGCAAGCGACTAAAATGTAATTAGTCACCAATTCGTTTTGGCCAACAAAATCTTGTTTCATTTAAATGGGGGAGAATATAAGGAATTATCATCTTTTCATGCTCTCGTTGTGTAACAAATAGCAAAACCGATTAGCATTTGAAAGATTCATGATTCAAATCCTGGCCAGTGCAGAGCGAATTTTACTTGTTACCTTTTCCGAAAAACTTAATAGCTGTACAATATGAACCCAAGAATTGGTTAAACATAAACAAAATAATAAAAACGTACTTTTTCTTTTCGTAGAGAACCAAACGCGCTTGGAAGCGAAAAATCGTTAAAAACAAGTACTGCTTTTTGTACCCAAAATTTTAGACAAACTGCTTGATTTGCTGATAGTTAAACTGAAACGTAAATGTATTAATTATTTATAGAACATCAATACATTTTAAGATGTATTACTTCACAATAAAAATTTTTATATATCATTAAATAAAGCCAAATAATATTTCTCCTTCATTACTGATAAGCACTAAGGAAAAAAAAAGTCTTAGCAAAATATCATAACTCACTGCGTTTTCTTCTTTAACATTTTGATATTTTCAAAAGATATGTTACAGCTGCGTTTTCTTGATAGATTTTTATAAATTTTAAATTATTATTAATAAAGTAAAATGTTTTGAGCTTAGGCAAAAATCCTTAGAAGCTGATTTGTTGAATCGACAGCTCAGTTTGTGAGAAAGACATGACCGGGGTAGCAGATAGGCCTGTTTAAAATTTTAAACAGAGCCTAATCTTTTCGAAGTAGGCATCAGCTTAGAAGCTCTGCAATTAGCCGAGTCATTAAGACTGTTGAACATTGGTAGCTCTACTCAAATTTGAATCTGGCAAACGGAATGTTTCATGGCCATTTTGTGGACTTACTCATGTGTAAAGTGAATACAAACGAAATTTTCTTAGATAGGGCCTCCACGAAACTATCCATTTCCTTGGAAGATAAGCCTTGCGTTTTTTGCTATAATTAATTGAAAAAGTAATCATCTATTGCATAGAACAAGTATCTGGTTTAGGTTAATTTGAGTATGGTAAAGAATGCTAAGGCTATTTTGTCTAATGAAAGACATACCTTCGTGGAGGATTTTCTAATGGAAAATAGCGCATATCTAAGTTAGTACACATGTGGAAAACCACAGAAACCCACATGTAGTCAACTTATTCGCGTAGAATCGATCCCAGGTCGGAATTATCCCAGTATTAAGCGATTTTAGCGCTCTACTGCTGAATGGTTTGCATATAGCAAAGTAAAATGCATGTTTATTAAATACGTTAAATGATAGATGTATGATACTTTATCAAAGAAAATGGTAGAGGAAAACGCCGTATACTAACACATTAAAATGCATTCGATTATTGAAATTTAGGACTGATTTTGTTTGAATAAAAATTAACAAAGGAGAACTTAAATAACAGTGTAGGTAAAAATAAAGATTTGACTATATTTAAAGAAATAAACTCCATTTTTATATATGCAATGTAGATGTGTTATAGACATTAGCATTTCTATTATGCACATTTAAAAGTCAAAATAACTACCAATTAAAAGTTTTCTTGGCTTATATAGCATTATTAGATATTATAAATAAAACCTCATGAAATTATTAACCATGATAATCGAAATTATTTGCGAAACTTCCCCTTATTTTATGAGATCATTAAAAGGTCCTAGAAAATATATTTCTTGGCAATTTGCGTCATTTGAAAATAATGCTTCTATATTCTCTCACTTTACTTTTTCCATTTAGTATGAACTCGCATTTTGAGAATCTATTGAGAACGAGCTTTCAATACGAGAGCACGTCTTTTGACGGTGGGAGGAAATATTGCTCAAATTTCACTTAATTTAATCAATGGAGGGCCATTAAAAGCATTGCTATTCTATTCAGGGATATTGCTTTGATGTGAATTAATCATAGACGTTACGAAATTTCTAAACAAATGTCACTATACTTGGAAAACTTCCTTTCAAATTTTCGCATTTTCTATGAGGCTGTCGTCATAAATTAACATCCTGTTTGAAGATTTTATGTGAAAGAGGAGTATCATCGTTATATAAACATCTGCATTTGAGCCACTTTCCTTTCTTGTTTCATTTTAAACGTGAGCTTTATTCTGTTCCAGTTTCCATTAGAATGCGAAAGACAGATTCTAGTACAGTGAAAAGTTGAGAAGAGAATTTTAATTTTGCAGTAAGTTGATGTTAAGATTCTTGATTTGTTTCTGGAATGCAGATGAGCATAGTTCACTAATTAGTTTATGTAGTTTGCAGTTTAAGATTCAAGAACAATGCAGAGTGTAGCGTTGAACTTCGTTTCCTTTTAGATGTAAATTGAAGATTTAAGTTCTGATTCTCAAGAATCGAGAAGATTAGCATAAAAAAGAAGAAAATTAATGTAAGAATAAATAAAATATTAAATAAAACCTTTTTAATTGAGAGAATAATTTTTTTGGTCACAATGCTCTCAGTCACATGCAGCCAAAAATAAAATCATGAGAATGCAACGGTAGCTCGTTTTAAAGCAGAAGTACCAAACTTTAGCTTCTAGAGACATTATGTTATTTGGAAACAGGAGACTTGAAAAATGAGCAACGCCTTCGACGGGAATCGAACCGCGGACCTCTGGAATACGCGCCCAGCATGCATACCACTACACCACGAAGGAACGCTAAGAGGAGGGGAGAAATCCCTTAAGCTAACTATTAAACTCATTTTTATGTATCTTACTTCAAGATTATCACTTTAATTGTTCTTGGAAATTTCCTCATTAAAGCAATACGATTTTTACGTCGACGCTTAAAAATTTTATTTTAATCCCACGTGGTCGAGAATGTTAATAACCAATATGATTCATTTATATTATATGATAAAATATGATTAAATATTTCACAGGTATAGGCAGAGCCGTGCCTACACATGTTCTCACGTGACGCAAAGAGGTGAATCCTCACCCATGCGTACAATGCAAGGTAGATTGATGACACTGATGACATTGATGGTATTTCTAATAAGTAAATTAACAATAAATAAATAAGTAAATAAAAATAAAAAAGAAGGAAAAAGAAGTATATAAATATAGAGACTCCTACACACACATTAACCGTTAACTAGTATAGCTCTACAATTTTATACTCATTAAAGATAATTATTTCAAATCATAATTCCATAATGTTTACAACAATGTTGAATCGTAGAATTATGAGTTCAGAAAATGGCACAAATAATAAATGACAGTTTTAAAAATTTGGTTTCTGATAAAGGATATATAACACTGAAATTGTATGAATAGCAATGCAACTAATGTAAAAAAAAAAAAAAAAAAAAAAAAAAAAAAAAAAAAAAAAAAAGTACTAAATTTTCAAGAACTTTCTTTTAAATTCCTTAAATCTAACGACATTAATTTTTCATTAAATAGAAAAAGGAAGTGTGAGACACATTTCGTTTGATTTTTCATATCTGTGTTTCATTTGCAAGATTGAAACATTTAACGCTTCTTTTATTTCTATTACAAAAAAGAAATTTTGCTTAAGTATTTCTTTTCTTATCAAATGATTCTTGATTATTTGATTTATTGACTTTCCCCCCTGTTCAAATTCTGTTGACATATTAATTCGGAATACTAGTCTTACATTTTTCAACAATACATCTGAAAATATTTCAGACAATTACAGTTTTTGATTGCAAGACTTAATTCTTTTTCTCGTAGTATTAAATTCTTCGCAGCCAACATCATAACAATTTAAAACTGATTTGCTTCAAAACGTTATTATTTTCATCTCACTGCAATAAGTTATATCTGATGCCGTATCCTTTAATAAAGCATGTACTTTGGTTATTTTTCGATATAATTCTTTAACAGCGTTTGTTCTTGATGCCCATCACATATCCCTCTTTTACTTTGAAAACGAGAATACCTTACGTTATAAGAAATAAAAATAACGAATTTAATTTGCCGGTGGTTAACGGGTTACAACGCCGACATTTTTTTCTCTATAGAAAATTGTTTACTGCACACTGTTTGTTCTATAACGGAAAATTTCCGTGCTTCAGATACCAATTGTGGTTTCATTACAGATATTTTGCCGTGGTTTTCTGCCACAAAAATTTTATTAAGGATCGAAACCCATAACAACTCAGCCAAAAAAGTTTTTGTTTCAAGAAAGGTGAATTTGATCTTGTACAGAAAGCTAAGCATAAAAAAGCCAGCTGAAACATTACTCCAAACTCATCCTATATCTCTCCAGTGAAAACACAGTTTTAAAATGAATAAGATTTAATGATACTTCAAGGCTTTTACCCTCGCTCATCACCTCAAGAGGCTTCAATGGTTAAACTTGATGAGTATGATAGGTATCTGGAACTGCTTTTTATTCGCAGCAGTGAAGAAGTTTGCCACGTGGTCTCACTGCCTTTGATATTAATTTCAGCCTTTTAAAAATTTTTAAAAATTTTTAAATTAACAGCGTTATTACATTCACTTAATTTTCTTCGCATTTCAGTCTTTCGGAAACTATATTTTTAAAATTTCTTCGGTGAGCAATATAAATTTTTAAAATATATTTTTCGACATAATTTTAGATATAATATCTAATTATTTCTTCATTAAAAATTTTAGAATACATAAAAACATAAAACACCAAATATGATTAAAAACACTTCAAAAACTTTTATACAGCTAAAATTAGAGTTTCTATGCAAAAACAAGCAACAGAGTTTTTTGTGCACAAAACTGAAAGTTGGTTGTTGGTCCCACTCGATAAAAAGACGTTGAAACTGTTGCACAAACTCACTTAATTCACTATTCTACTAAGTGTTTCAAATGTAAATAAACGGCAGCTTCGTTAGACTTGGTAACACTTATCAATTTTTAAACTGTTGATAATTCTACAACTACTACATGTAGGTGAATTAAAGGCACCGGAACCTTAACCAGCAATATAATTCAATCACTCTTAAATACAAAATGCACAATTTAACTTCATATAAGAATAAAAAAACTTAGCTCGAAGAACCGGGTAACAATGTGGGTACATATATATATTTATATACGTTTAGTGGGACTGATTGCAACCGGAAATGGAGATGCACAACTGCGTATTATAGCAGTCCCATATACACAATATTTCAATATTCTGAGCTTACTCCTTTTAGAGTTATGCGAGGTACATACATACGTATGTAAATACGTACGTACACACGTATGCCAAAACTCTTTTGAATACATTTTAAACTGTGCACCTCTACCTCAATTTTAATATAAAATCTCCTTGCTGCAGATGCAAGAAATTTTCATCCTTCTTCTCTTACCACCAAACCACTCAAAAGGACTTTCAGTACACCAATATTTAAAGAACTCATTGGCAGACATTATACACTTACAAACTTTCATGCCTTCTTCGAAATCTGAATTCAGGCCCAGGGCAGCTGAAATGTTTCACAGACATGTAAGCTTGTATTTTAAACCAGAATTCGCAAGTAACGCCCCTCTACTTGTAAAGCGAAGTTCTGTCAATAACTACATTGCCTCAATTCTGGCAAGTATCTGCGGTTTGGGTTTCAGTAGTAAGCAGACGTATGGAGATTATAGTATAAATGTTAGAGCGGATACATAATTTATTTTATCGGTTAATTAACTGACGTACCAAGTACACTAATGTCCAAAGAATATTGGATATATTAACTGATAGCCGCGTAAAATCTTCCGAAACGCTCGTCTCACCCTTATGTGAGCAGATATTATCCGCATAGTAGCACATATCGATAACTGGAGAGACAGACAACAACAATTAAGCTTATCGATTAGAACATAAAACAGCTTTCAATTTTGAAGGAAGTAAAGTTTACAAAATTAAAGTATTTTTTATTTAAGTCTTAAAATTTTTCTAAATCAGCAACATTTCATGAAAATGTGATTTGTTGGTAACGTGGTATTACACTTCCTGGGCAAAATAGTGTTATAGGATATTTTCTCCCTCCTTTCTGCATGCCTTCATGGTGTAACGGTAGCATATTCGGCCCATATTCGAGAGGCCCAAGTTCGAGTCCCGGCGAGGGCGTTGCTCATTTTTCATGTCTTCAAATAAATAAATAAATAAATAAATAAAATGATTGACCTAATGATTCTACAGTGGTTTCTAAACTAAAAGGTGGTGAATAATGATTCTTCACCACCAGAATTTGGGGATTCGGTCCCCTAATCATCAGTCGTCCTTTAAAAGGGAGAGTACATAAGGTATTTTCTCCCTCCTTTCTGCATGCCTTCGTGGTGTAACGGTACCACACTCGGCGAGTATTCAAGAGGTCAGGTTGGACTCCCGGTGAGGGCATTCTTCATTTCTCACTTCTTCCGCATAAAAAAAATTCCAGATGACTCTACAACGTAAGAAAAAATGCATATATGTGGTTTAAATTCGGAATTTTAAACTTTAAAGATCAAGAGATTTCTTACAAAAGAATCATCCTAGATAAAAAATCGGCTGAATGTTTTATAAAATATTTTTTACAGGACAATAACGAAGGCGATGAAAAGAGGAAAGAAAAACAAAACCAAACAAAATAAGTAGAAAATACAATTTACCCCCACATTTCCTTTTACTGCTAGATAGCAATAAGAGAATCTTTGCTAAGAGTTTCGGTTAACGCAAGAATCCCAACAGAGAAAAGATAACTTTCTCCTTTATTTGACATTCCTCGGAAGTTTGTAAGTGAAAATTTGTACACTATATAAGAATAAAAAAAGCATTTTGAAGAATATTTTCGGCTGGAGCAAGAAACTCTATTGCCGCTGCAGGAGTGAGTTTTGTATCAAAAAAATTAACAGCGGCTAATAAGTAATAGTACATAGTATGATTCGGAATGTACAGTGCTCAATAAAAAAAGACAGTATGAATAAACATCGTAATGATGACCCATTACAAACCAATAGGATCTGAGTTTGAGTCACGAAAATAAAATGAGTTATTCTTTTGGTAAACTTCGAAATATACGAAAATACCTTTTTTTTTTTAATTACTGACGTTAATATTTATGATTTATGTTCTAAGCCCATTTTGAAATCAACGCATATTGTGGTATAGATAGTCAATCAGAGACAATCACCTGTGAAGATGTAAAACATTATCACTATTTCCACGTATAACTCACTAAGTGCAAGTGTGTGATCAGGTAAACTGACAAATGGAAAATCCATGGTTCAGATCCTGGAGAAAGCACAAATGATCTCTCACGTTTTCATATTCAAAAACATTTAATAATCTCAATAGTGGTGCTCGCTCAAAACTAATAAACGTAGCGGACTCACCACCACCTAAGATTATGTCGTCTGGTACTCACAACTTTTCCCAGTTTCTTCTGACGTGAAGAATTATCATATATACCCGTTCGATCGTTTTGGTGTAAGTGGCCCTTCCAATTCGCTTTGTAGTATTCGTGATTGGAATCTTGTTGAAAGCTATGCCGACATTTCAGTTTTTGTATTGCTTCGAAAAAATTAATAGTCTATACAAATATAATGAACTTTGCATCCTGCTACTTTAAATGAAATATGTGATATATATTAAATTCAACGTCTTCTTAAAAGTTATTATTTTATAAATAGATTGTATGGAGTGCATTTATATATATTTTTAAATAAAAATCGCATTTTTGTAAAATTTCAAAAACGTGAACAAAAGAATTTAAAAGCTTACTGATGAAAGGAAGGCAAAATTTCGCATCAGTTATTTATTCTTACTTGTGGAAAACTATCTAGAGGATTTTCTTTCTCTCGCCCTTGCAAATTTCTCCTTCATTTAAATAAGATCAAAATGTAACACTAAAACGCAGGAAAATGTAAAATTGAGGAAAGATTTCTTTCTTTCTTATAATTTATTAATAAAAGTTGAACTTCAGTTTAACAAAACCAGATTTAACAATTTTTCCCATTTGGCAGATTTTGTTTTCCGTTTCATTAATAAAAATCTCGATTTAACAAAACTTTCATCTGACTTAAAATATTATAAAAAATGTAACAGTTTTTAAATTTGTTAAAAAATGTTTCCTGTAAAATGAACCACCCCATACTGGGATGAATTTATTCTAAACTAGAGAGAAAAAGAAAGAAACGCTAAAGGTTATCATAAAACAAGCCTTGAAAGAATTTTATTGAAACTCTAATCGAATACTGTATAGTCGATTTCACAACTTTGGAGAGAAGATATAACTCTCAGAGGATGGAATGAAGTTTAAAGACTTATTCATTTTCAGATTATGTATCTCTCAATGTCGAATTTATGACTGTTTGAAGACAAGGTTGTGAAAAATTGGAGAAAGTTTTGCAATTTCATCATTTTCTCGTGCTATTTTTCGCTACCTTAAAATATTTTCAGTGCATTATAAAATACGCATTTGTTAACGTAATGTATCAATTGAAATTAATTTATAATAACAAATAATAATTTATTTATACTTTAATTTAAATTGGCGCCTGGCAATTCTGCAATCGCAGTCCATCAACCCATACTTTAAGCACAAATCGCTGGTGTTTTTCCATGTTCGATTGATTGCTTTATTTAATATCTTGGTAATCGGTAAATAGGATTTTAAAGTCAGGTTATAGCTCCCGCGTTAAATAAACTATAAATTACGAGTAATGTAAAAAATTCCTCATCGCCTTTTAAAATTCTTATGTTTGAGAGTTCGTTATAAAGATTGAAAACAGATAAGACAAAAGCATTTACAAGTTATGTGAATGTGTACTGAGAGTATGTAAAATGTGAACCGCAAACTCCAAACAAATATAGTGCTAACAATCCAAAAGTGAGAAAGCACTTAACAAATTAATTGTAAAATAACAACCTAAAATTTACCGAGAATTAGAAGGAAGAAACGAAAGCTGGAGATTGAAACAACGGAAAATTAGCAATATGATTTTACTAATATATGTATTATAGTAACCAAGAATAGAATTACAATCAGTAACTGACAGAAATTTGTGATGACATCAGAGCTATGTAGGCTTACGAACCTATGACGTCACAAATCTCTGACGTCACGTACAAAACGAGCAAGAAGTAAATTATAACCCGTAACTAAATGGCACATGGAGACTGAGTAATGATGTCAGAGGTAGCCTCGTGTACCTACGATGTCACAAGACATCACCTAATCTCTGACTTCAATTGTTACGTTTTGCGACTTTTCTATTCTTATTCTACTTTTGCTCAAACATTTCTGGCAACACTAGGCTTAGCATTTTAGACCTATGAATGTGTTTTAAAGGCTTTTATATGAAGCGATGAAGGAAGGTTATCAGCTGATCTGGTGAGATAAGTGATAATAATATTATGATCTATTATATAGAAAGTGTCATCACATAAAATTATTTCTCTTATCAATACGTAAAATAGGAAAATAAAATAATAATTGATCTCCTTAAGATTGTCAAGCAGACCTTATGCTCGATCATAAGTACCTTGGAAAGTCTAGGATTTTTAGCCCTTTGAATCTTAAATCCTTAGGGATCTCAGTGAATGCTTAGAACTCTGAAACATCGGGAATTACAAGTATCATCATATATAATAAATAGTACGTCAATTTAAATAAAACATAGGTGTTTGCGTTCAGTGTCTATGCTGGTATAATGGGCAGCAGAAGAAACATTTGCGCATATGCTACAGGTAAAAGTATTAATCACATATTTTTATCAAACACTTCTGATATTCTGTAATAGGATATTAGATAATTGTTATCAAATAATAGCTATTTTTTATAAAGACCTATTAAGTGCAGTAAAATAAATTTAGTACATCCCTGTGACTTAGGTCATCCTTAACATCGTTACCCTTAATATCCTTATGAACTAGTACTATCATCAAATATAATAAATCCTACATTCTTCTGGATAGCACATGAGTGTATGCGCTCAAGGTAATCAGTAATGTGGGAGGACCGTACAAGAAAATCTGCATATGCATTTATATATTGATCAACTTAAGTAAAATTACTTGCCAAACGGTTTCTCAAACAGATACACGTAATGCAGAATTTTAATCTTATATAAATATTTAAAATTTATTCTTTTATGCTAATCTATTCTGGTTATGATTTTATCTTTCAATCTAGACAAAAAAATAATTCAGAAAGAAGCGTATAATTTAGAAGAATTTCTTTATGATAGTAAAATAAAAATCATGGGAGAAATAAAAGATATGAACATTTTGAATTATAAGATCTGATCATTCAGACAGATATGAACATTTAGTAAGACAGAACATTAAAGAACGTTAGGATGAACATTTTAATATGTATAAGAACTGGGATATATTATTGCTATACAAATAAAAAGATAGATAAATGTATGGGTATTCAACTTTCGTAAAATTGGCCGTAACGAATCTAAACGATATGATCATCGCACATAAGCAATTTCGCTATCATTCTCCAGTCTAAATTTCCATTACCACGATTCATCTTTCCATTGATAATGCACTCACAGTTGAGTGGATCGAACCTCCAAAAAAACGAAGACAAGTTCACTTTAAAACGACCACTTTCTTTTCTCTGACTGGCGCTAATATTTCTATGTCTTTTCTTCAGATTTATAGGTTTCCTATCTGTCTTTCTTCACGAGGTAGAAAGCTAAAAGTATAAAGGAAACTACCTATCGAATTCTTCCGTTGCCTTTCTTCGGAAGAATTATTGATCGACTCAAGTGCTTTAAAAGCACCGAATGCCGATTTCGAATCTTCTCATCTCACACTTTTTTGTATAAAAAGAAAGATTTTCGTGTTATGTGCCGCTCTGTCTTATTACAGAATTCGATTTGACACCTCTGATGGACGATTGTGAAATGGTTTCATTGCATTGATCTGGAAACGCTTTAACGACTCCAGAAGGCTGAAATGCTGAAATGAAGTGCAAAATGTATCTCGTTAGAAATGATTGGTTTTCTTTTCTTAGTGGGAGATTTTGTGGATATGTTTTCGAACGAAATACGTTTAAGATTAAATAGTTTTTTTTTTAATTTTTAAGTATCGAGCGATTTGTAAAAAAATTCATAAAAGTTAACTAAAGGAAAAGTAAAAAGAGCTTGGAATTATATTCAGGTGATATTCCATACAATTCTTATATTTCAAAATAAATTCAGAAGTTGAAAATCATTCTAAGTATAACATCCAAAGGATTACTAAATTGACTTTTTTGATTAAAAGCACAAAGATGGAGGAAGTTTTTTTTTTCCTGCAGAACATAAAATTATTATTTCATTAAACAACACAATAATAGTGACAGTTAAATTTATAATATATAAATTGGTTAGTATAATCGTTTGTAACAGGAGGATCATTTTTGCCTACATAAGATTTTTTTCATATGTACACTGCGAAAAAAAAAAAAAAAAATCTGAAATGTTTCAGATTTTAAATTACTTCCAAAGGGGCGTTTTTTAACATTTTGTGTGTTACCTTTTTTTATTAAATATCATGCATGTTCCTCGCACTTAAATCATAAGATCAAGTGCAACAGCAATATCGCAAAATAGTTTTAAAACGAGCATATCTTTAGAATTTCCGATACAGAGACTCACGCGCTGGAGATAAAAATGTTTTTTCTGCACAACGTTGCCATTGCTCGCTTTGAAATCCTTGAGATTGTTAATCAAAAATTCGTCAAAGTTTTAAAAAATAGGAAATCCATCATAAAACAAATTTCAAATTTCAAATTTGGTCTTCCACATGCTCATATTCGTTGGAGGATTACGTTATTCAAAATTCGATGACTCTATGTACCGATATGACAATGTGAGAAATATACATACATTTATGCAGATTTTTCATTATTTAATTTCTTCAAATATAATGCAGGACTCTAACATTTTGTGGCAACAGTTTGAAAAGTGAACCGACATTTATGAGTCCGACGCAAAATGTCAAAACGAAACTAATAGTCCTTCGGGATTCAAATCCCTTTGGACTAAGAAAAAAAAAAGGGGGGGGCTATTCTATATCTTTCGCTGTAATGGACCGATTGACGAAATTCAGCTTGCGTTTTTCATGTCTCGAAAGCGCGACTTAGGATATGTATTAGATTTATATATAGAATTGTTCTAATTTAGGTATTTTGACAGAGGATAGTTTTGCATAAAATAAGAAATAAATTAAATTGCCAGTGCGTGAAAATTGAAATATTATTAAACTTATGTCACTAAGAATCTTTCCCCCCCCCCGAGTGGGAAATAAAGACACATATGTTTGATATTACCTGTTTTGTTAAAAAATGAATTACATTACAAGAAATCTTACTTTTATTACTTTGTAAAATGAATTTATAGGTGTATTTTTACATTTGCCGGATTTAGGTCTGTGGATTACATTTCCATGAGAAAGATTTTCAGCATGTTTCTGAGAAATACGATGAAAGCGTAAGAAACGGGTAAGAAAATAGAAGTTCCATTTAAAACAAATAAGATTGATTGAATGGACATTTTGTTTCCTCAGTTTTCAGTGCTTGCCCCAAATATTTGTCCTCAACAAAATTATTTCGTAAATAACCGCTGAAGAGAGAAGGGAAAATGAGCAACTATTTTTATTTAATGTTAATTTATATGAAAAATCTACAATTTGAATGTAATAAAAATAAGCACATTTTGAGAATGTTATTAAAATACTTGGTAAAATGACAGCAAAAGGAAAGAAAAATTGTGAATTTCATTACGGGAGGAGGGAAGGATGGAGTGTTAATGCAAGGGACGTCCGGTATCCTATTATGCGATAGCACTTTTCCTGACTTGATTAGGCACTACCACGTACACTCTGGTAACGAGGATTGGAAACCTCGGCTAACACCTTGCCATTGACTAAAAATAAGAAAGAACTGTAATACAGTTTGGTATATGTGTATACAGAGTTGGTTTCTTTAATGGAAACTTTTGTGCTTATAAATCTAAATTTAAAATCTTCTATTTTCCTTAAAAATATTTCTATGCATCCTTCCAATATACTTTTTATGCAGTTAAATGACTTGAATATTGTTAGTATGGAGGGAGATTCTAACTTTTCATTGATGTTACTTATTGAAAGCCAACCATTACTTTTTATTATTTATTTTAAGCATTATTTTAACTGTAAACATACAATATAAGAGCATAAAAAGTTAATAATATATAATGTATTTTGTGCATATGAATATGCTTCCAATATTATATCCGCGAATTAATTGAACATACATATCTTCATCTCTCTCTCTCTCTCTCTCTCTCTCTCTATATATATATATATTATATATATATTATATATATATATATATATAAAGTAAAAAGAAACGAAAAATAATATGTATCTACATCATTAGAAGAAACCATCCTTTTAGTAAAGCTTTAAAAACACATATACTTTTAAGGCAGGTAGTGAGTAACCAACGGCGATTGCCAGCCGCCAGTTTGTGACGTCATGATCTGGTGGTCGGGTTCTGTTTAAGAAGGTGTTGCCAGTGCACAAAGGTAGAAGAAAATTCATTTTGGTTAGAAACGCAAAATTGTTTTTATAGTGTTTTCCAAGGAATCGAACAAAAAGTCACCAATTTTCCATATAATATGTCAGCGATAGTGTAGGTGCAATTTTCGACCACGATTAGGATAATACGTTCATTTAAACATTTAAAACTTCTAAACTCAGTTTTTTTTTCTAAATTTCTTAAATTCTACGAAGTTATTGTATTTTCGAAACGAGAAAGATGAGTTATGCTTCGAATCTTCCGGTTTCCAGTCAGGAGTACTACCAATTACACTTCGAGAACACAAGATTAGAGATGGTGAAAATATTTTACATTCTTTGTCATTAAAATACAGCGGAGGAGAAAGGAACAAGGCTCAGTCGTTCAAATCAGGGTGATGATAAAATATCGTCTGCCAAATTTTAAGCAACTAGTATTAGATATTTTTCAGAGTAGAACCTTGAAATCGGCTGTTCCTATCTGGGGTTCGATCTCCATGTTTGTCCACCGGACGTGCTATCAGTCACACCACTCGAAGACGCAGTGGAGAAGGCAAAATTCTTTTTAATTTCATATGGATACAACATTTTAGGATATTTTATGATTTAAAACTCGAAAAATGGTAATGCAGTTCAGTCATAATTATTAATATAGTTAAAAACATAATATTGTAATGAAAATACAAAGTTTCTCAAATTAAACGAGGTGATATTGCACATCTAAATATATATCAAATTGAAAGAAGTGATATATCACATCTAAGGTGATATAGCACTCCACAGCTTTCGAGAGAATAAAGTATGAGTTCTACAAAATGTCATCAAGCAGACTTGTAATTTCTCGCAGTTGAAAGTATATTTGAAGTATTATAAACGAATTATTTCATTAAATTATAAACATTCAAATTCATGAAGTAAAACACTTCATTTATAATTAATCAGAGTAGAAAGCTTTTGTAATTCCCTGCGGTACAAAGTATGTTTTAACTCTTATAAATTTATTATTACATTTTCCTTTAAGTCTAGAAATTTATAAATGCAGAATTTGCATTTGATTAACATTTACTAATTCAGAATATCAATTGAAGCAATTTGCCGTAGTATCAACTTACAATGTGTGTATTTCTTCCGAAATGAAACAATTAACAATTGGTAGATAAACATAAGTTTAAATTCGTACGCAAATAAACTCTTAAATAAAATTATAACGTAATCTAAATTAAAATGCAGAATGGATTTTATTCTAAAAACAGAAGATCAAACGCAGAATTTTATCAAGTTATTCTCAAAAGTAAAATAATAATTACTTAAAGTTTTAAATTACATTATTCTACGCAGGCAGAAAGTAATTACTAGTTAAGAACTTACGAGTACTTTGAAACTATCTTAATAAATACACTGCCTCATTTTCAGTTTAATTAATTTTCCATTAGAAATAAAATTATTTTTTTATTTAAAGATTTCGATAAAAAGGTTATCGATACTAATTGAAGACTGGATCGTATTGAGTAATGTACTTAGTTGAGGAACAGGTGTGCATTAATGCACGCAATTATTAATGATCTGAAAAATTGTACTTTTTTTTTCAATTTTTCCTTTATGCACTAGACTGCGCTCTTAATTAGTCAAAGTAATTAGATTTTTAATGCGTTTCCATTTCATTTTGAGGCTTATGTAATCATAAGGTAGTTGCAGTTAATAGTGTACAGAGTTTCCAAGTTCTCGAATCAAATTTACAGAAAGAATATTCTTTCGAAACTGCACATGCCGTGTTTCCAGGACTTTTGGAAGGAAAATTCCTATTAGAAACTTTCGAAATTAATCAAATCTACTTTAATTGATTTTAAGGTCGAAGAATTCTGAGAATTCCAACCATTTTTGCAAGAAATCCTTTGTTTATTTGAGAGAACTCGAGCGCGAAATCTTTTTAAGAATTTCGTTGGGCTGTAAATTTGAGGAGAAAATGTATTTGCTAGTGTGAATTTCTTTTCTTGTAGTTTATGTATTTCGTGAAATGGAAAAAGATTAATTAAGTGCATTCTTTTTAAGGATCAAAATAAACTAAATTACTAGAAGGCAGGTGCTTGAAATGAAATAGGTATTTGCTTTTTAAAAAAAGCTTGTTTTCGTAATCTCTCGAATGCAAAATTTTAAGAGAAAGCATATTTATGTTGAAAATTCGTTCAAATAATTTAGATCTTTCCCAAATAGGAAAAATTCTATTTCTTTTCCAGTTTTAATAGGAGAAAACAAGTATATCAAAATGCAATATTTACTTGGCCTTCGAAAAATATGAATTTTGAAATAACTTTTATTGTTTATTTTTTATGTCTTTTAAGTATGTTTAGTTTAGTGAACGAAAACGCGTAAAATATAAGAAAATTTCACTCTAAAGTTATTGTTAGTAATTTGAAAGAATAAAAATAAGAATTTGTCAGCAAATTCGGTCTAAGAAATGAATACAAAACTCATATGCGAACTAGCAATGTTTACAAAGTTTTGTATTTTCATTAAATATTATTAACTGAAGTAATAATATTTTTTTCAGTCTGATCCAATAACTAGAGTGCGTAAGGCACGCTTCGCTACAGTTTGTACTTAGAAGCGTTGATATTGTTTCGTTTCTTAGTTAACTCAGTTATGGAAGATTAGGTTAATCAATTCAGTCATAGGAATGCGAGAGCTATCTGACTATGAGCACAAATGATTTCGTGGAGGACTTATCTAGCTCGCTAGGAAAAGCTCGCTTCAACGTTAAGAGGTTAAGACCATCTGGCGATGGTCCCTGTTAGGCGGGACTATTCTGAGGAACAAGATTCTGTTAGCACTGGTTTAAACGGGAGGATTCCTAGAAAGAAGAGCTTCGCTGGAAGCGAAGTCCCGCTTAGCTACGAAAACGATGTAACCAGCTACGTGAGATTTTTTTAAACTTCGCCGAAAATTTTCGACTGGAGCTCTGTCCCGCGTAGAGAACAACCAATCAGACAAAAGTTCTGCTTCTGAAAGATCACGTGATCCCAATCTGAGCGATATCCGATCACTATTTGGCATTCAAGTCTTTGTAGTAAGTGAAAATGGTAACGCGGGTTTCCTGGAAATGTGCGGGTTCTGAGAATCGTACCTTTTAACGTCAAGCTTCGCGTAGCCGAACCATAATGTGATTGGGACCTTACGCATAAGGAAGACCACGAAGACAATCATGCAGCCAACATGTTCGCGCAACCGATATTTGGGGCTTAGCATCGCTGATTGCTGTGCCCAAGGGCCCTGGTTCGAATACCGGAGAAGGCATGGATGTTTGTAAATATATAATATCGGTGCGACATGAAATCAGCAGATATTTAAATATGCGCCGAGCCGAAAATCCTCTCGCGCGGTTTGGTGGAAGGGAAGAGGAGTGGGAGACCCTCGGACTCATTTCCGGGGTGTTCGCCATCAAAATTAAGGACGGAACATAGCCAGAATGCACTGTCACCAGTAAGATGCTCAAGGTTGTTGCCAACGACAGGCGTATCTTGCGCTCCTTGCCACGAATTTCGTGGCTTGGGGTGATGCAAAGGACAGTTTTTAGCGAGTTTACCACCCGGCCACTAGTGAACCAGATGATACTGTTTTGGAATGATCATTTATTTTTTTATATTAACAGACATTCATGATGTGCCACTAATGTGGCCAGAAAATTCCTAGAATTTTTACTATTTCTGTTGAAAATTTAATATGTAATATAATGGCTCAAGGTTTAAAAGCAAAGACATGCATTTTGGATAGAAAAGGAAATAATGAATAACAATAATAATGATAATAATAATAATATACTAAAAAAATCTGAAATGTTTAAGGTTTTAAATTACGCCTAAAGGAGCGTCTTTTTAACGCTTTGTGTGTTACCTTTATTTATTAAGTATCATGTTCTTTGCACTTAAACCATAACATTGTCAATAGCAATGTCGCAAAATAATTTTTAAATGAGCATATCTTTAGAATTTCCGATGCACAGTTCCGCGCGCTGGAGATAAAAAGGTTTTCCCCCTCCCCGTAGAGTGTTGCCATTGCTCGCTTTGAAATCCTTGAGTTTTTTAATCAAAAATTCGTTAAAGTTTTGCAAAATATGAAATCGATAATAAAACAAATTCCAAATTTTAAATTTGGTCTTCCACATGCCCATATTCGTAGGAGGATTATGTCATTCAAAATTCGATGGCTCTATGTACCGTTGTTTTATCACAATGCGAGAAAAATACATACATTTATGCAGATTTTTCATTATTTAATTTCTTCAAATATAATGTAGGACTCTAACATTTTGTGGCAACAGTTTGAAAAGTGAAACGGACATTTATAGTGATTCAACGCAAAATCGCAAAACTGAAACAATAGTCCTTCGGGGACAAAGCCCCTTTGGACTAAAAAGAAGTAACGAAGTGTAAAAAGAAGTGTTCGCCAGAATTCGAACTTCGGATCTCCCGATTACACGTTGGATGTGCTATTCAGTTATGTGACGAAGACACGTGGAAAGGAGGCAAAAAATACCTTATAAACTACTGAAGAAACAACTAAAAGGAAGAAACGTTCAGTAATATGTAGGATTATATAAGTGCCTCTTCTGTTTCATCTTCAAATGGAACAATAAATATTGTAAAATGTCAAATTTTACCTGTTAAGAGTAAAATCAGCCACTATTTTGAAAGAAAGTAAAATGATATATAACAAGTAAGCAAAATATATAATTTCTTTCATTAATGAAATTTTTAATTCAATGAGAAAATAATAAAGATCTAATTCAAACTTAGTCATAGTTGTCATTTCGCTTAAAATGTTTTTTTTTTTTTTATTTAAGTCCGAAGATGATCTCTTTACCCAATGTTGACTGTATAGAATTTTGTTTTTATATTGTATCCTATACGATAAAATTTTATATGGAAAACATTTTGATTGGTTCCCAGTTCGTAAAAGAATTTGTTTCTTGGTTCTATTTTTCTTCTGTATACGGAATTTTTTCGATGCTGACACAAATTTCAGACTCATTAATTCTGAAGTCTTTCATTTATGACTTCTGTAAAGAGTTAAAGAATTCGATTTTTCCTCCAGGATATTTGAATGGTTCGATATCTGCTGACGTAGCAGATCTAATCCTTTTATTTCGAAAACCTAAGCTCTGAATTTGCATTTTACAGCAAAGGAACTTTTATTGTCAGCTTTTATGACCTTTGTTAAGGTATTCAGCCGATAAATTATATCCTTACTTCTAATGTAATAGTTATTTCTGAGAAAGCCGTATCTCCATTTTGAAAACGCCAAAGGGCTTAATCGCTGAAAGAAATTTGTGCATTTTCTAGCTTACCTAGCTAGTTTCTTGACTTGTAGCCGTTTCATGTTTTAATTAATAATAAGATTTTAAAATTTTCATTTAAGCATAAGTTTTTCTTTATTTTTCCAGAAATTCTTTGCTCTTGTTCATATTTAATTTTAGAGGATTTTACGCTAGTAGTCTCAAGCTGAAATTACGTGTGGTTGGAATACACGATATAAAGTAGCCAACGGGCCGATTGTTTTTTCTTTTTACCAAGATTTAAAGTTTTTTTAACGAAACCAATTTTTTAATAAATTTTTAATTTTGTTTAAAATATAATAACGATATCAGTTATACTTACTATAATACTGTGGGATGATAATAAGAGAATGAAATGTAAGAGTGTATGGTAACATCCAAATATTCAGAGGTTAATTACGTAAGATAACGTATTAGACCCACAGTAATTTCTTGACTTCATTTACAAAATAACTCCTTTTGCACTCATTTTTCTTATTATATTTGGTGATTATTATATCTGCTACCCTTTTTTACAAGGGGGTGATCAAATCCTCACGATTTTCAGTTAGCGATACCAGAACAACAGAATTTGTTTTGTTTGTACACTTAGCATATGAAAAATTAAGAGAAGTTATTATGTGGAATTTCTGAAACCCCTTCAGCATATTTTAATGAAATTTGCTATGAATGCACATTCATACCAGATAAACAGAAGTACTATTCAAAAGTCATTTTATGTGGGCATGATTATCAGTAAAGCTCATACAGCAGGGATGTCCAAAATTCATTATATGATATCGAACTGAAAATTAATCTAATATGGGATAAGATCCGCTCTTACAGCCAGATAGATCTCCCAGCGTGGCATACTGTACATGAGGCAACTGAAAAGTCCCTGCGACTGTCGATTCTGATGATCTGGCTGGTCAATCCATGCGGCGAATATCCTCACTTTTCAGGTAATCGTCGACCATCTGAGACCTATGTGGACGAGCGTTGTCTTCTATTAACAGGTACCCAGCACCAATAACATTTCTGGAAAATCGAACATATTGCTTTAAGGTCTCCTCTCTATCATTCATATCAGTCAGGCATAGCACCTTTGTCAAACGTATGCAGGAGCGGGTGGTCGTCCAACATAAAGCCTGCCCAAACTATTATACCTCCACCACCGTAATAGTCCTTTTCCCTGATGAGGGAGCGACGATGTCGTGTTCCAAGCTCTCCCCAGATATACATATGCTCATATGGTGAGAATAAGTTTACAGACTGAATCTCGACTCATCTGTAAAAGGACACGGAGCTCTACTGAAGTCTAGCCCAAGGCGCATGTTGTCTGTGCCATGCTAAACGTGATCTCTTGCATGCATTGTTGTGGATCTTGGTCGACCTTATCCACGTCTTTTCGATATGGATACAGTGTCCCAAAATTGTTTCTAAAATTTGCAGACGAAATTGGACATTGTTTTGAGTTCCTTAGCCACTTGCGCTTGTTACTGGCCTGCCTCTAATCTATCTACAATTTTCCATGTTATTCTGTCATCCATACGCTCTTGGCTACTCATTTTACCTAATACCTTATAAAGCGCGAGCACACATATCGCCTCCACAACCAAATCTCCGCAGACATGTACTACGTGTGCGCTTATGTATTCAACTCTGAATATTTGCACAATTATATGGTCTCATAATTAGTAACTTTGGCTCAACACGTTTCGTAAAAATAGACATAATTTGCTAATTCTCTTAATACTACACACGAATGTATTAAGTTTAATGCCCAATGACAGCCTATAAAACGCTTAAGCAGCGTTTCTGCGAAAGCTTTCGAATGGCACTGAAATTGCGCCAGCTCCAAAAAAAAGTTAAAGAAAAGGTTATCAGTAATAAAATAATGAGTAAGTAATAATAAGTAGAATAATGATCAGAAATCTTAGTATAAATGGTATGCATCTAGAAATTTAAAAAAAAAAAAAAAAAAAAAAAAAAAAAAAAAAAAAAAAAAAAACCTGGAGTAGAAATATTTTTCTAGCTGTGATTATATATAATTTTTCTGTTTTGAGTGAAACTTGAGTATATTTAGTAATTTTAATCATTTCAATTTGGCATAAAGATTAGGAAACATGGAAAAATGTACAAAATCACTATTTTGTTTTTGGTAAACACTAGCGACAAGATTAGAGACATCATCTAACATCTCATTTATCTGCCTTTAATTACAGCCGATATTCCTCTCAGCATAGATTCAGCAAGTTGCTAGTATCACTCCTGAAGAACATTAGCTCTTGCTGGCATAATTCAGTTCTATATCTCTTCAGATTGGATGCTAGCGTCTCTAAGATTTAAAGTGATCTTTCCATTTATCCTCACAAATCCTGCCTAAGACTGGGCTGGTCGTGGAAGCAATGTGAATTCCAAACCATGCTCTTCAAACCAATTTGACATAAATCGTGCATGTTGACAAGACGAATTGTTTTCTGAAACTGATGAACTGCATCAAGAAACAATAAGTGAGATTACATAATCGATAATTCAATAGAAGTAAGATGTAGAGCCGTTAGATTATTTGAAGCAGGAAAAGCGTGCAATTCTCTCACCGAGACACGAACCTGAACCTCTCGAATGCACATTAAGTATGTTGCCTTTACACTACGAATGCTGGAAGGAGGAAGAAAGTATCTTATAATGTAATACTGACAACTGTTTCTAGACATCTCAAGGGACCAATTGAGCTTCAGGAAAATATTTGACATATCATGATTCCGCAACCATTAGACTGACAAAGTTCATTAAACAACTGGGATCCATGAATTCGTTTTCCTTGCACAACACTGGGATTCTTTCATCTGCATCACGGGATAGCAAACGAGGTTCATTAGAGACACATTTTTTGTCATCAGTCATCGAGTCGCAGTCATCGAGGATCTAGGTCTAGTACTGGGATCAAAGCAACCGCGATTTCCTGTTTATTAATGATAAGGCTTGACAGTCTCATGCTATTAACCCTTGCTGTTGCAAAATTATATAGTCCGTCTTGCTTCAGATATGCTTTTTTAATACAACTGAATCTGTACTGAGTTGCAACTTATCGTGCTGTTACTAAGGGCGGCTTGTTACAGCTTTCCCCTCTTTCGTTCATCAGCATTTTTAAACTGTCCTCACTGCCTGAAGTTTTTTTTTCAACTTTTATACTCTAAATTGGCAAGCTATTGCTACACAACAAAAGCCTGAAACATTAATTGTTTTAGAGATAATGGAATCGTGTCTTTTGGTACTCATGATCATGATTTATGCAATGTCACTCAAATCTCTTTTGTTAGCACTTTTCATTCTAACTACAATGACAACTATTTCCTCTAAAGATTAGAATATCTGATATAGGCAAATCCTGTCTGTTTCGTGATTTTATGTCGCTGGAAAAATGGTCTCTGCTAAAAATTGGATATCTCTAATATTTTGGCCGCTGGTGTCAGGTGTTATGAGGAATATATCAGGTGTTATGAGGAAGCTGACGAATCACGACAGCCTCTTGAGAACGACAAAATCATAATACCTTTAATACTTACTGCACGAATATATTTTAAGGAGATGCCTACTTGCCTTAAATTAGGTTTCACAAAATAACTGATTTTTGAAAAGTACTACTGTAATTTCGTAAACAAAACTGTGATTGATTACTTTCTTTTCTTAACATGAAGAAAATAGCTCCTATGTCTCCTACGTTAATATTGTCTTGAATTCTCTCTCTGCGGAGCGTTGCAGAGATTTTCTGTAGTCTGATTAAAGTTTATTTTAACTAGGTGTATGAAGGATAAAGGCATACTCGTTATTTGGCATATGTAGTCAGCAATAAGATGATAGTAGTGTAGGATAACGTATTTATTTGATTACCGCTCCTTGAACGAATGTTACCATATGATTCTAACGTATCCACATGGATCGTGTCAGTTAGTAATCGCAGTGTTAGCGGAAGAGCTTTAGCTCCATGATTTTTAAAAATTCTTGGTAGATTTTGTATAAACTATTGTTTAAGCATTAAATATTGTTTGTATAATATTAAACGAAATTTTATAACATAAGGCGCAAAAGATTCTTAATAATTAGTAACATTAAAGAAATGTTATTGGAAAGAAATCCCACGATTAAAAAATCCCACGATTAAAATCCCACGATTTATTTCCCCAAATAAAATATTTGCAAAATACTTTTCTCAGCAGTTCATAAACAAGATAATATTATGGCAATTTTTGAATAACTGACTGGCATTTGAAATATCGACTCATAATAGACCTGGTTTATTATAATATCAAAAGGAAGGTATTTTACCACTGAAATCTCGGATTTCTGGGGGGGGGCAGAGGAAGGAAGGAATGTTTACCAGGAATGTTTTTTCAACAATGAACTCTCTAAACATTTGTTCAAAAACATTGTATATGAATCTGTTGAAAATGTATGAATCTGCTCACCTAGAGACAGATAATCATAGAAATATTAGTTGCTACGACGTAGGTTAGTTACTAAACTGCTTCGGTTAGTTACTAATGTAGTTGTAGATTAGCGATAAAAAGCGTAAAAAATAAGGATATTTTATAATGCAAATTCAGTTTTAAAACCTTTTTTGCTTTCCTAAGTCCTCAGATGATCGTTTCTTGGGAAAAATATTAAATAATAAAAGAATAAATTCATGAAAAATCTTAATTTGAGTGTATCAATGCAAGTATGAATTCACTCATTTATATTACATTAATTATTTATGGTTGCTAACATATTTTTTCAGGTTATTGTTTACTCACATTTCTACACTAATTCCTGCACGAAGATGTTCACCTTCTTATCTATAAAATTTGAGTTAATAAAGCTCAAAATGTAACGAATGATTATGCTAATTTACAAAGCCAATTAAGAAGAATTAGCAAGTAAATTAATATGAATAGGTAGTTAAAATATAAACCTATATTAGGCGATATGATGCCGTTTGGCGACTTCCTGAAATTTCAAAATGCTGCCAAATTTTGTTAATAATTTTATGTTTGAAAATCAGATTTCATATTTAATAATTTTTCTTATGTTGTATGTGGGAAATAACTATTAATTTTAATTGATATCTTTCATTTTTCATTCTACAGAGTAAGCTTTTTTTCCCTAACATATTTGAAATTCAAGACTCAAAGGTGCTCTCTGAATGTAGATAAAATTAATTACGGCATCAGCTCATGATAAATGGGTTAATTACAGAACAAAAAACAGGTAATCCAATTCTTTGCTATCTTTTAGGCTTATCTTTATTTCCATTTCTTATTCTTAAAATGAATTGTTCTTTGCGAAATCAAATTTTTCTGGACAGTTTAAATCTGTGTGTAAATCTAGAAGTAAGGTTATGTTTCGGAAACAAGAAATATTTTACCATGCAGCTCAGGAAACTTCTGCAAATAAAGTAAAATAAAATATGGGCCTTGATTGATGAGTTAGGTTTAAACACAAATTCTGTTCCCATACACAATTTTTTGGGTGGTGGGAGAGATATGTTAAACGTGTCTGTTTGCGTGTGCGTCTCTGTATTAACTTTTATTTTTCTGCCGGCGAAAAATTTATTTTTAAGCAACGATTAATCTTCTTCCACTTTCAACAGAGCGGAAAATTTAGGTCATAGAAATCTCTGTTAAAAGCGCAGGCTGTTTAGCATTGCACTTTCTCTGTCACTTCGTAACTAACATGTTGAAAATTATGCATTATCAGTAAAGCTGAAAGAGGGAAATTATTCAGAGATTCATTCTTGAAAAATTACCGTATGTTGTGTTATTACTCTATATCTCACTAAACTACTCACAGTGCACAATATTAAATATTTCGAGAAATATTCACGCAAAAAACACATTACATCGCGAAAGGTCATTTGTGAATGTCTGCGGAGATTCCACTTAGTTCTTGTTAATACATTCAGATGCTTCGAAACACATCATTTTGAAGGACATCAGGATGTTATAGCTCCTAGAAAAACTCTCAGCAATTTTACAACTTTAGAATTTGTAAATTATTCACCTATGATTTGAATCAATATCATTTATAAAAAGATGTATCAGCAAGATATATTAGAGTTAATAAGGTTATAAAAGAATAAAAAATAGGCACATAAGTTAGAACACATATAGCATAAGTCGGTTCATTTATGCTTTCTCGTGGAATAATGGCTTAGATTTAGTAATGCTAAAACTCTGAGTTCGACTCCGTAAAAGCGGGCGGCGAATTTTCACTGGTTCTTCTGTTATCTCCACACACTTTCACATGAAATTTCCAGTGTTTGTCTCAAAGGCTTACTTAAAAATGCGTTTGATTTTAAGTTAGAGTTATTTTAAGCATAATACAAGGTTTCAGAAAAATAATTAATTCTTATATTTGTTACTCTCTCTTTTCTTAGTATAACTCAAATGATATAAATAACGTAGTCAGAATCTAAATCAAGATGAATAATATAATACACATAAAGAAACTATGTTTTCATAGTGTGTCAAAAAAAGACATGTAATTGAATCTTGGATATACGCGAATTTCTTTCAATAAAATATAATGTATTTTTGGATATTTACAACAATCGAAAAAAAATTAAAACCCAAACTATATAGTCTATAAATATAAAACATATTTCAAAATAGATATCTCACAAAGACAAAAAAAAAAAAAAAAAAAAAAAAAAAATACTATTTTTTATATTAGTACGAAATAAATATAAATTTATCATCGAATTCGCCAACGGATTAGCTCACACATACTTGATTATTGGCAGTAAGAGAAATGTAGCAATCTTAAGGCTAAAACACAAATGATTAATTACATAGCATAATGTTTAATTTCAATACTTCCACGGCTACTTTCTGCTGTTTGTAAGCGAACTGAAATGTTGCGAATATGTATTTAAAACTAGCCTTACGACATTCGTTATCTTCGCCTGAATAATTTGTGATTTCAGTAAACTTAATAAAGCTTGTGATTCTCTATTATTTGTTAGGTTGTAAAACTTTTTTTATGTCTAGATTATAACATCTTTTTTATCTATAGTCAATTCATGTAGGTGCTGTATTATAAATGCTGAAGGGTGATCAGTTTATGTTGCAAATTATTGATCTAAAATCGTGATATGATAAGATAAAATGCAATATTATAGAAGCTTTTTTACTTTTTTTTTATCTTTGTGAGAAATCCTTTCTTATCTAGTTTTCTTAAAGTAAGATGCAGCATACAATACGTATAAACATGCGTAATATGCGTTAATTTGCTATTTACCTTATAGCAAACTCACTAGGTTCACTAGCAAATCAATTATTATTAAAGTTTTGCGAAATAAAAAAAATGATTCACGATTTTGAAGCTGCATAGGATACTGACACCTCTGAATTCTAGATACGCCAGGAATCATTTGTATTCACAATTACCCTAGACATTCCTTCACATTTTTGTCTTCCATACGATCCATGAACTATGTTTATTAATTTGAAAGGAAAGACTTAAATCCAGCATGATCCTTTAATCTTATTTTATCAAAGTTAACATTTTTAAGCAAATTATCGTGACGTAACTCAAGGTTGTGGTATATTTAACTAAAATAAGCCACAAAGTGTTGACAGAATGACGGTGAAGTCATAATAAATATACCTCGCTGGCTTTACAAGTTGCTCTTTTGAAAAGCAAAGTAGTGAACATTGAATAGCAGTTTGGTAGTTAAAATCCATAGGTATTTTGCTTTCGAAGTAAATAATTTTAAAAGATTTCACAAAGCTCGAATTCTAAAATTTATTAAGTGTATTCAAAATTTAAAAATTTCATTATTTCGAAAAGTTTTGGCAGTATCTTAAAAATAGTATTCCATTTGCATATAGAGCTCTAAAACATTTATAGAAGTTTAGCTTTTAAACCATTGCTGCTAAGCGTTTTAATAAGTTTGCAGAAATACAGTATTTACTTGCTGAACTTTTCCTTGGTGTATTTTTCTTTTAATATTTTCAGTGTCTCATTAAAACCCTCTGCTTTGGAATAGCAATTTGCAGTGGAAGCGCAGATATAAAATTTCATTGCTTAAGTAAAATTAATAGCAGTGTAAAACAATAATTGTAACTGATTACTTTGAAATATAGAATAGAATTACATTAATTCTAATTTATAATCTAATTTTATTTACTTACTAGCCGTTACGTGGCCAGCCTTCGTCTGGATTTTAAATGTACCGGAAAAATGCCTAAAGGGAACCAAACACTAAATTTAAAAACTGCACAGAATTTTACTCTGCAGAACAACTTTATATTAAAAAAACCAACAAATTTCAATAAAAAGGAATTACATATAAAAAAATTACAATGAAATAAGCAATATCCCTTAATACAAATATTAATTGTCCTAATAAATAAATTAACCAATTTCTCGTTGCCTTCTCTCAACAAACGTTCAGTATCCAAGAAAAACATTAAATTAAAAAACTGCACAGAATTATCGCCCTCATTCTTCCGAGTGGCAACAGTGCTGATATTCGAAACAATGGCAACAGTGATATATCAGCAACAATGGCTACGTGCCGTTGAGAGAGAATTATCGATTTGATGCGATTTCTTCAAAAAAACATAAACAATAAAACTCATTCGAATTTTGAAAAAAAAATCGCTACCTGATTCACTGGCTCTTGCCTAGATGCACCCTTATGTACCAAATTTCATAACCCTGGGTCTATTAGCTTTTGCGCAGCACGATCGAAAGACATACACAGACAGACTCTTCCTTTTATATTAGGTTATTTAGGTTTATGCCGAAAACATCGCAGACGGAAACGTCGCAGAGAAAACAACGCAAGGCGAAAATGTCGTGGTACAAAGCATCGCAGTCTTGAAACATCGTAATACAAAACATCGTCGTCGAAAATAAAGCGGTTCAAAAACTTCGCAGCTTTAAAACATCGTCGTCGAAAATGGTATCGTGATAAAAAATAAAGCACCTACAAATCATCGCATGACGATAACATCGCACACATGCTTTTTTCAGGTTTTAAAAGTCGTAAATGCGTATTCGCATAAGGCTTTGGAAGCGCAATAAGAAATGTTAACGACACTTAGGAATAAACGGAAACGAAACAAGATAGAATTTTCGCCAAAAAAATATCAGATTAAAAAACGTGAAAGAAAGTAATTTGATAACTAACTAAGCAATTTTTATAGAGGTAACCTCATGCAGTTTATCTTCCTTTTTCTACACAATTTTAGACATGAGTAAAACTTTATAAGAAAGACTAATTTATTAATGATCTTTGTTAATTAACTATGCAAATTTAAAATTCTGTTAAGTGCTATGAGTTGCATTAATTTTCTACTCATTTTCAATTTTTAAGTGCTTAAGGTTTCTTCTTACTTTTTACAGCAAAAGTTTATTAGTTCATTCAAAAATATGAAATATAAAAATATCCCTCTTTCTTTCTTACGGTGCCAAATCATTATGAGAAAATGCATTTATAGCTTTTAAAACCTGAAAAACGCATGTGTGCAATGCTATCGTCATGCGATGATTTGTAAATACTTTATTTTTACCATGATATTTTAGACGACGATGTTTTTAAACTAAAGGCTTTGAACCACTTTATTTTCGATGATGATATTTTGTTCCAAGATATTTTAGAACTGGGATGTTTTCTCTTTGCTTTCTTTTCTCCCACGGTGTTTTGTATCACGATGTTTTCGTCATGATGTTTTCGACGGATACTATAGATTTAATCTGCTAAGTTCTTTCTCAATCCCCTGCCTTCAGAAACGCTTGGTGCACAAAGCATGATTTTTCCACTTCAGTATTTAAGAAATGAAATTAATAAAAACAAAGAGCTAATTAAGTGAATAAATAACGTAATATAAATTGCGAAAAGTGTTGGGAGGAAGAGATTAGTGTTTATGAGAGATATTTCTATAAAAACTGGAAATTCATATATCTTATGGTCTCTCTCAGACAAAATAAAAAATGTTTAAATTTATTAATTACACCATTAGGTAAAAGTATGGAATATACATGAAATCCATAAGGTAGGAGTATATATGAAAAAATGAAAGTATATATGAAATAATGAAGGTTACGTTAAGTTCTTCGACTGCTGCAAAGCATACGAGGACTATGTGTTTAAGGGAAGGGATATTTTCTTGGAGATATTGCCAACGAAAATTGGCTTATATTCACTGTAAACACGGCGATAGATACGTAAGGTACCCATATGTAGCAACATACTGACCTGGATTTGAATTACAGCTATTTAACAGTTCTAACCACTTGGCCACTGGAAAAAAATTAAATAGTAATAAACACAATTTGTACTTCACTTTTGAGCCAATTAAATTTCAAATAAATTCAAAGATCATTTAAAAAATATTTCAAGTAATTCTTTATTCCAGAATTTATTTGTCTAAAGGTAAATAAAGGTGATACCCGACTGAAATTTTATAATGCTATTCCTGTGTATACACAGAAAGCCAAAATGACGTTTTGGGAATTCACTTCGCAGAAATTAAGAAATTTGCATGAATCACTTTGTAGAGTTACACTTGATCTAGTGCTGCTACTTTTCTCCTATAATCCTAACAGATATGAAGCGAGTTATTACTGTATCTGAGACAAAATGACAAAGCGTTACTAAAATTATAAAGCAGCCTTTTATTTAAACAAATGTTTGAACATAAAAAGGCGGCATTTTGTTACAAAAGTTACGGCTTGCGGACTTGCAAATTAAAATAAGAACAGTAAATTTGGATCAGTAGATGAAGACTACACAATTAAGTGCTAAGCTATAGAAGCTGGCTCAATGATTTACCGGCGAGTCGGATTAAAGCATCGGTGGCGAGAGATGGAAAACTGAGATAACTATAGCTGTTAAAGCTGCTAGAACCTAACTACGTAGCGAGCGATGCCAGAAGCCCTCTGTCTCAAAATACCAAAACCTTAGCTGAAATACACAAACAAAATGCACAAAAACATTGCATTCTAATGAGGAATAAGGAAGGGGCAAGTTATAGTAAAGAAGAAAATCATAATAATTGGTTAATGGATATGAGATACTCTACAATTCCTAAGACTTCTCACACATTTAAGGCAAGCTATTGTTTTAAGAGTTTTTCTTATTGGATGTTCTCTTTTACTTTCCTTCTTTTAATGAACACAAGAGTTTTTACTAATTTACAAATACGTCATTTACTCGCTTATTTCTTCTCTTGGCATATTTTCTCCCTATATTTTTCATTTTATGACTTAGGAGATAGTAGGTGAAAATTTTATAAATAAATTTAGGCCTTTTTAACTTAGGCTACGACAACAATACAAAAAATTGTTTTTAGTTTTTAAAATTTATATCATACCAGGCATATATATTAAAAGAATAGTTTACTAATTGTTCACTGATAACACAATTAGTCATGGTTTTAATTAACCTCAACAATATCTTTCTTTCAAAAGGAAAACAATATTTATCTTTCGGTCGAAAACCTACCAGAGTGTAAAATAGCATGGATGCATAAACTAATAATCTCAAGTATATTTAACATTCTATTAAAAACACAATTTAATCCCCTCCGAAGACATCTGTTTCATTTACTGGCATCCACTTCTACGTAAATACCTAGAAGTAAGCATGATGGAAAAATTCCCCTCCTGCTTCAACTTCGTGAAAATTAAAAGCGAAAGAGATCCACAAAACCAATAGCTTAGATACTTTAAAAGGCGAGGAATAATAAATTTAACTTAGTGTAAAAATAAAATTTAAGAAAGTTTCTTTCTTTATAAGATTCATAAGCCGCATATTTTAAGGGAAAAAAAATCCGTATTGTAAATACATATGATATTTCAGTACATTTAACGAAGGTATAAAAAGTATAAATTTTCGCAGAATAATTACTGTTAAAAGACAGTTTACAGAATTCCCAAAGCCTTAAATGATGTTATCCAAAAGCTTAATAACAAGAAAAACATTTCATAAAGCAAAAAGCAATAAAGTAAGATATTTGTAAGAAACCATCTCATATATTATTTTCTGGAATGATGATTGGTGCTTAAAGTAATAAGAATAATAATGATTAGTGCTTAAAGTTTCGGAGTTTAAAAGTATAATCACCGTCTGAAAACTACACTTTCATCCAAAGCCCCGCTCATTAACATGAAATAAAAATGATTAAAAAATAGCAACATGGATTTATGAATAAAATTTGTTAAAAATCTCTTGCAAAACTAAATTATTATTTTCAATAAGTCTATAACTATTAAAATTTAATGTATTTTTTTTTTTAGGTTTTCAAATGTTTCTGAAAATATGAAAGGTAAATCAAAAGAGAATTGTTTTTCCTAGAGATATATTTTGATTCCTTTAAAATATAGTTTCGCTGTAAAATGAATATACTTTCAAAGTTTCTTTTTAAACTATAACTAGTGCAGGCGTGAAACATTTTCTGTTGCTGAACATTTGCTGACTGTTTAATACAAGACAAACTATTAGATGATTTTGTAGACTGACCAGACATCCTTTTTCATGCCTTTTGCCATAAGTTAAATACTGTGAATATTTTTCGCAATATCTATCTATGTATATATCTGTCTCTCTATATATGTAATAAAACAATCGCATATTGTAATAAAGAAGACTCAGCTGTAATATTGTAGAATAAGTTGATATCGTAGAATGCTGAAATAGGACATTTCATTCATTGTGATGAAGCAGTGCTCTTATTGTAATAAAGCAATAAACTTAGAAGTAATGATATTGCAGAAATACGAAAGGCGCAAAAACGTAGATCCATAATGAATAGGAAACTGACAGCCGAGACAGATTAAATCTTCATTTTTATTTCAGTAAAACATGTTGCGGCCACGTTTACATTTCTGATAAATTTTCAACAAGAAGAGAGCAGAAGGCAGTAGTCCAGCTAGGCTGACGTGTAGAAAGCAAGAACCATTGTGTTTAGGATGAATCTTAATTCAAAATAAGTTAGTTTCGGTTCTGAATGTAACTGACTGGACAATCAATATCGCTGTAAAATTATTATAGACTGTTTTAGTTTCATTTACATTACCTGTGTTATGCAAGAGTCTATAATATATGGATTTAAAAGGTAATTTATCTCCCCTTCCAGCATATCTTAGTGGTGTAACGGTAGCATACTTGGCACGTATTCGAGAGCTCTAGGTTGGAGACGCGGCGAGGGCATTGCACATTTTCAGCTTTCCAGTATATATATATATATATATATATATAAACATAATTACTCTTCAAGTGGTGTTCGAACTTCAAGGTGGTGGACACTGATTCATCGCCATCGGTATTTGGCAATTGGTTCCTTTGCGCGCCATTCAAAGGCCTTGCGACGCATGGTCGCACCCTGTAATCACCTTTGACCTCTCTAAATTTGTCAAGAAACTACAACGTCATGTGCTCTTCGGGCTTATTATCAAGAGCCGGACAAGTTGCGCAGCCGCGCGACATTTCGGCAATAGCCGCACAGACTAGACTAGACTTTCACCATGCCTTCGTGATCTAACGGTAGCATACTTGGCGAGTATTCGAGAAGTCCAGAATAAAAGGCTATTGCTAATTTAAATTATAATCTATCTTTTACATATTCTCCTCCTCCCCCCTTCAAGGAGAAAGGCATAGTGACAGAAAATCCTTTTTTTAAAAAAAAGCGTTAAAGCAGTAGCAAATGAAAAGAAGTTCAAAACATAAAATTTCGACCAAAATAAAATAATAATTAAATAATTGTAAAAATAAGTAAATAATAAAATAATTGCAAATTAATTAAATAATTAAAGTAATTGTAAAGTATAGTTTTTGAATAATAAGATTTTTCAAAAATGTCATTTTTAGACTCCTATTAAATTTTTCAGTATTTCGGTCCAAAAGTCTGTTTGTTTTTGAGTCTACATAATCATAAATCTTCGGGAAAGGATTTTGTTTTCCCAGAGTATCAAAAATAAAAACCTCTACATAACCATTCTTGTTTTAATTAACTGTATTACTTCTAAAAATTTATGACATTAACTTTCATATTGATCAATTAATTATATTTTAACATCACAAATATAGGAGAAGTGATATTACAGAAATTATTATTTCATTGTTATTATCTTCCTTAACAATTCCTTATTTTGCCAAAGTAGAAGGCCCTTCAGTACTTCTAAATAAACATTTCTATCCATAAGGCATATCCACTTGAGCTAACTAACTGTAGTGTATTTCTTCTGCACTAGTGGCTCAGAGATGCTATGGCGATTACTTGAGAAGGCCTCTGTTCCTTGCATAATAAGGTAACGCCTTTGTGAACTGCATTAATACATTTCATAAAATATAAAATAATGATAATATATATATATATAAAACAATTACACTTATTCATAAAATGTGAGTGTTCAATATTATCTTATCTGAAGAGACTAAAAGAAACAATTGTACAGTATTAATACTAGGCCCCTGTTTCAAAAACAGTACTCCTTCGAAGAAAAAAAGAGAGAGTATAAAATAAAAGTTTAAAAAATACAAATTTTAAAAAGCCAACCAAATAATTTTTTCAATAAATGCGAAAGATCTATCTCCCTAGGAAATACCAATAAGGGATTAAAAGGCTACTGCCAATTTAAATTATAATCTATCTCTTAATATTTTTTTAGCTTCCATGTTTACATATATATATATATTTGTGTGTGTGATGGTGATAATTTAGTTCGTTGCAGATAATTTAATATTAAATGAGTGCTTTACCAGGTACGCCCACAGTTATGCAGTCGCGAGAGGACTGAAGTTAGAGATGACGGATACTTTAAGAAAAATATCACTTGACAATCGAAACATATCTTTTTCACTTGTTGATTACTCTATGGAACGGCACAACACAATGATGACAATCTGTACCATACAATTATGATTGTGACCCATTACATTTTTAATAGTGAATAGAAGTTAGGCAGAAAAAGAAAGGGGATGTGTACAATTAAAATTAAGAATTTAAAGAACCGTTCCAATAAAGTTTAGTTTGATGAGTTTAGTTTTCTTCATATTTTGATAGCTTACACACACACACACACACACATATATATATATATATACACACACCATGCTGTACGTATGTACATATATACATATATAATGAGAAATAGACAGATAGATAGATACAGGGTGACTCAAAAACATCTGACAAAAATGTAAAAGCAAGTAGATGGATCCGAAATAAACCGAATTTTGTAATGGGATGTGTGCGAGGAAAAGCCCACATTGAAGTGGATTCGGGTTCTGTTGAGCTGTAGATAAAAGACTTGTGCTGGCGTGAATCATCATTTAACGTGTTAATTTCGAGCGGAACTCCCTGATATTCATTTTAGCCTTGGGGCTGTGGACGAAACTGGTTCAAAGAGGTACTCACAACTGACCACTTCACTTCCTCTGAGTAGCAGTCTCATTTTTACTGCAGCCTTACAAATCAAATGCATATCGGTGAATTTTTCTTTTGCTATTAAACAAAATAAGAGACCCGCTGATTCTAGTTATCAAAGTAATAGAAATTCTGCAATTTGCCATCAGATAAACTAAGAGAAAGCTAACACTTCTTATCAAACAAAGTAACAAAAATGCTAAAGTTTGCTATCGAACATAATAATAAAAACGCTGAAACTTGCTATCAACCAAAAAGCATTTCGAGAATGTCTCTTTGAGTAACATTGGATTACCTAATGATAATTTGTGTACAACATTAAATATTTTATTTAATTTATATTTAAAAATATTAATATGCATGAACGAATTTAGACTATTATTATTTGAAACGTCTTTACATTTATTTCTCAGGCGGAGGACCCCATTTTCATAACCAAAGGCTCACTGTCGGCAGTTTGTCCAAAAGTTTACAATCCTCTGACAAGAACTGGTAGAACCCTTTCTTTATAGTGGTATGGAAAACCGTTTTACCAGTCACTGATTCGCACAAAATTTCCTAGCTGATTTCGCAGAGGACATTAATACATTTAAGTATACGCTATATTAGATTGTTTGAATATTGAAAAATAGGTGAATGCTGTTTTCTTTTAAGGAAAAGGGTGCCTTCCTGGAGGAATTTATAAGGAGAATGACTCGTATTCGCATTACACAAAGGGAAAACTAAAAATAATAACCATGCAGTCAGCCCGTTCAATTGGGTTCTAACTCGAGGTACAAGCACTCAGCGATTTTACAATATGGACACTTGTGCAGCCTGATAAGTAAATATGGGTAGACTAGAAGGAAAACACGCTAATATGACAATCAAAATCATAAAAACAACCTTGTATTTAGCGTAAGTATATTGAAACACTCAATCGATTTCGAGGGCATTAATTATTAAATTAAAGGTCCCTCCTCATCAGGAGAAAGAAATACATAGAAAGAAGAAAAATAAAGGGGAAGGAGTCTCAGAAACACGTGGTCCTTATTAGCACTGCACGTGGTTATAACCGGATTTTTAATCAGAGTTACAATGGCCGCCTACTTTTACTGAGCCAGGCTATCTGATCAAACATGTAACACAAAGGACAAGAAAAATTAGCGAAGTTAAAATTAGGGAGAGAGGGGCAAATGCACCTTCACGCTCAAAATCGGTTTCGAAGTTCAAATTTTATAACCGAAATATAAACAATATGTGAAAGCTTGTGTAGTTATACAAATTTTTACAAGTGTCTTCAGTATTCCAGGCCAGTCTGATAACAACAATGAACTAAAATCAAAAGCTTAAAGAATAATGCATAATTATTCTCAATTTGGTAATACTTTTACGATTAACATATCTGAAGCTATTACGCAGTTATTGTAGTCAATCAACTGAAATCAAATCATACTTGCACTTCTCATATTTATTCAGTTATTTACATAATCATGTATTATTTTTTCTAGAGAGAGGCATATACACAAATTTCAGACTTTACTAATTAAAGGAAATTAAGCTGACAGTTGGTTAAAAAAATTAAAAATACATTTTATCATAAATTCACAAACTAGTGTTCAGAGTTTGGACATCAGTTAATATTAGAGCATATTAGAAAATATGATGAGAAGTAGATCACGTACGAAAATTAATACAGTTTAGGTATGAAGCTGTTGTTACTGTTTTAGGCATACATGAAAAATTGTGATTTATTAAGCACATATGCGTAGCATGGAAAACTGTATGATTTACGTTACAATTTTAGTACTATTATTACTGTACATGCAATCGATAAAGCACAAAAACCGTTACTGTATTTTATTATAAATTGAATAATTAGATATGATAAAAAGGACATAAAAGAAAATGCAACATAATTTTCAGTACATTTGCTGTATGATTCTACTTATGCATTACTTAACATACTTTTCATTTTCAGACGATTTTTAGAAGAATTATTGTTGCAGAATTTAAGAGCACAACCTTTTATTATAACGTACTACGTTTAAGTTCATATTATTATACACTTTTACGTGTACATGCACTTAATATACAACACATAAAAGCTGAAAAAGAACAATATTTATAAAATTATTTCCTATTTTAACTCTATATATTCTTCGAACATACGTTCTGCTGAAAATAATTAAATTGTGTTAAACCTAAACAAAAGAATGTATTATGAATGTAAACAACAACTGTAATTTTTTAGATTACAAATGCAATGATTAAAATAATATAATTATTCATTTACTGCGGTTTAATACTTACTTTTAACACTCTTCACTTCAGTTTCTTCTTTTTTTAATATAAAGTCCTCCTTCTGAATAAAATGATATAAAATAATTTATCCACGGATTCCAAGGAAACTACAATGATAATTTTCCCCTTAATCTTGTCAACCGCTGAGAGCAGGATTATTAGCTTAATTTCATAGAATAAACAAAGAACTTATTTTAAAGAATTAATTAGTTGCCCGCCTTTTTCTTATTCTTTGTTTGATTAAGTCTATCTCATTTACATTCCACCAAAGGAAAAAAAATAAATCCACTTTTTTCTTTGAAGGTAAAAACTCTTTAATTATTACCGAATCCACAGCATGCCTTAAATGAAACCGAAACTACTAATCGATACAGCAAGTTCTTTTCTATAAGGCAGTCATGATTAAAAATCTCTCCAAAACATAACACTGCCAAATGCTCGTTTTATCGCAGAACTCACATAAAAACTTTATACGCCCACAGCGTGTTCGGACACTAAAAATAACAAGGTACGAAAAAAGGAAAACTTTATCATCTGCGCTATTATTTTCTTTGGCAATGTACAGGATAAAATGGATAAAACGCTACAGTTGAAGCTTCTTGATATACCTGAGCGTGAGGTCGATCAAAACTTTTCCCTCCGTCTTTAGAAGGTCGTTATGGAGTTCTCAAATGACACATTCTTAACAACAGTTAAGAAGAAAAGAAGAGAACACTGTGAAAGACGACACAATTCTTTCTCATTTTTAGTTTACAGATGAAAAAGTGAAGGTGATGAAATACTTTCAAAATATAGGCGGATATTATTTCTTTTACCTCATTTTCTTTAAACCCACAAATGACACCAGAAACAAAAGGGCTGTACTATTTTCTAGACATCTTGTCACTTCCTTTGGCTAGCATAAGGATAATGTTAAAATGCCATTGCAAACACTATAAACCAGGCATTTTATCGCAGAAGACAGAAAACTCATAGTCTACTAGAAACAGTTTCAAATAATAAATAATGCCATGTAAACAAAAATTAAATTGAATTTTTTATAACTTTAAATAGTTGATGCGCGTATTTATTATATATAAACTGCGGAAAAATAAAACATAGATAAAGGCAATAAAATATTTCTAGTTAGATGAGCGTACATATGGAAGATTATTGATTGCTTATTAATGGAATTTTTAATTGATGATTGATGCAAAATATTGTGTATAGTTCTACTGAACTTAATCGAAATTCGGATCAATTTCTACGTGCTCAACTACAGAAAACGGATTTCACGTGAAGAGTCGATATTCATGAATCTATTCCGCAAAGTTTCTAAAACAACTACTAACTCATTAAAAGCTAATACAATGCATTACAGTTTTTTTCCTCCTCGCCTGTTTAATTAGACCGCTAAATAGTGCTGAGAGAAAGAGCGAGAGCTTCTCGTTCTATTCAGTAGATACAAAGGATCAAAACTCCCCCACCATTCTTCCAACGCTACGCAGTTGCGTGTCGAATCGAGCGCATCCCCTGATGCTTCCTTTTGAAGTCGATCCCCTCCCCAAAATTTCTATTCCTCCTCTCTTGTCTGATATCTTCTCCATTATCGCACCCTTTTCAAATTGGAAGCTACGACAGAAATTGTCAGCACACCGAAAAATCGAACTCGCCTGATGTGGTTCCAAGGTTTGTTCCATAACTCAGAAGGTCGAAATTCGAAATCTTGTTTTATGTTTTTTAAGACTGGAATGAAAATAAAGATCAACATCCAAGTTAATTTCTTCAGCTTTCATCTACAGCTGGATATCGGTATGTTCCGTCAAGTATGAATTTTTTTGGTGTAACGTACAAGTCCTTAAGGCCATGCAACCAAAATTGGTTAAAAGCAGTTACGTTCATGGAAGATATGTAACAATTTAGTTTGTTATGCACAGCTAGTTCATAAAGTATCACATGGAACATTTTTTGAGACATTTAAAAACCAACCACTAAAACTGACTTTTTAAATCGTCTCAGCAAACTTCCAAATATCAGGTTGTGACTATTCTTATTTTTTAATCGTCATTTTATGAATAACTGATGATGTACCATTAATTTTCACAAACAGGAAGATATGTTATTATATAGATTAAAAGCTTGTAAGATTCCTGTGTTTTAATCTACAGCTAAAGTTGAGGAACCTTAAGAACAGCTAAGCGAATAATAGCTTTAGTTCAGTAGACAGAGAACAAAAACTCGAGAAGGGTTAATTACCCTTTATTATTCCAAATAAAGTTTAACAGTCGACTCCTGCTTGGAGTTACAATAAATCCTCCACTTGGGGTTGAACTCAGGAACTAAGAAGTAAAACTTAACTAAAAAGATATAGTCGAAGCTATCAAAGTTCTAACAGAGTTGGCCCCTTAATGCTAAATAACGGCGAAGCTATCAAGGGCCTAAAGTACGGTCGAGTGTAATAATAGCTTAAGAGAGAGAGAGTAGCCTAAAAAGGCGAACGCGCGCTAGTCAAAATCTCTGGCTCTCTAGCGAAGTCAGTAGAACTTCACAGTTAAATACTTCTCCTCATTTTCAATCAAACGCGATTCTGAAAATAGGTTCTGGCCGGAAGTTGTAAGCTTAAATTTAAGGAAAGATAGGAAAGTAACTTTAACTCAAAATTAACTGTTAGAAAATAAAGATAAACCTTACCATTTTCCCGACCAGACTTTGAATACTCGTAAAATAAGGTCTCAAAACCACCTTATTTAAGACTTTTAAAGTAGAAAAACTTCCTAACGTTAAATATAACACTGTAGAGACATTAGGTATTTTTGGAAGCAGGCAAAATGAAGAATTAGCAAACGCCTTCACCGTGAATCGAACCACGGACCTCTGGAATACCAGCCCAGCGTGCAGAACCACTACACCACGAAGGCACGCTAGGAAAGCGTTAGAAATACCTTATATACTTCCCCATTTAAAGGGCGACTGGGGTTTTTAGGGGACCCAATCACCAAATCCTGGGTACGGAGAATCATCATCCAACACCCTTTTAGTTCGGGCACCACTGTAGAGACATTAGTTATATTTTTTGTAGTAGGAAAGATGAAGCAAACGCCTTCGCCGGTAATCGAACCACGGATCTTTGGAATACCGGCCCAGCGTGCACAACCACTACACCACAAAGGCACTCTAGGAAAGCGGGAGAAGTACTTTATAGCCCTTTCTAACTCTTTGCATTAAACTCGTCTTGAACAAAATATATGTAACTGTCGCAAATAATTTCATTGTAACATCTGATATAGTAAACAGAACAAGAGTTTTGCTGAAAAACCTTAATTGCCTTTTCCTGCCCCTCAAAGAGTTAAAATCATTAGCTAAAGTTGTTAAAAAATGCAATGCAATTAAAATGAGTAAATAAAGTTAACACATTGCATAAAACTGTATTACAGTTAAAATATAAATCAAAGTTGATATATGCTTAAAGAAAGACGCAACAGCAATTAAAATTATTACTTTTTAAGTTAACACGTTTTAAAGGACTGGCATATTTTGTATAATATTAGACTGCAATTAAAGCCTTTAACTTAGATTAAAACTTTGCAAAAAAATGGGTTGTAATCAGATTATTAAAAGTAAAGTTTATAGATTCTAGATTTATCATAATCAAATGATTTAAGGATATTTAACTTAGAAACAGAAATTATTATAGGGGAGTTAAAAGAATAATTAATCACTAGCAATGCCCGGCAATGGATGATTTACCAATTTCTTCTTTTTTAATTAAAATTTCATTTTTTTTCATATTTTTAATGAGAAATCTTAACTTTTTCTCACTTTTCCTTGGGTATGCTAAGTTAAACTCTCAAGGCAAGCTATTAATTCCCACAAATTAAAACATCGCACATCGAAGCAATGTATTTTATTGGTAAGAAAGGAAAAATAAAATCGCATCCATTGAATTTTGTGACAATACAAGCGAAAAAGGGCAAAGACAAGGTGTCCAAATTGATATGATTGTTTATATCTCAAGAATACTCTTTATAGGAGTAAAAAAAATTCAGTCTTAATTAATAATAAAAGAAAATATAATTGTGCCAGATTAAGAAGTGTCAAATATCTGAGTTTCATACAATTGATGACGATTGTGACGAACAAACTGTAAAATCATGAAAAACGTGAAAGTAAATTTCTCCCCTTTTAGAAGAATGGCAAAATCAGACAGAGAAATAAAAGACACTATGGGGGGTTATTGTTGGATGGGTTCATAAATGAGTCCTTTATAGCGTAGCAATAATTTATTACACTTTGTTTAAGTTACACACGGACATCGCTTATAAATTTAAGAATCTTACAAAGCAAGAGTCTGATACAACCTAACAAGTTCCTCACCTGGCTTTCACTGAAGTCTGTCTCTGGATAGTCACCAGAACGCACCTTCGTTGCTAGAGTAAGTCCACCATAGTTCATATTAACAGGAGAATTTATATTAACAAGAGCGGTTACAACACAGAAAAAAAAAAGATATTGAAGAAAAAGAAGAAATTGGTAAATCATCCATTGCCGGGCATTGCTAGTGATTAATTATTCTTTTAACTCCCCTATAATAATTTCTGTTGCTAAGTTAAATATCCTTAAATCATTTGATTATGATAAATCTAGAATCTATAAACTTTACTTTTAATAATCTGATTACAACCCATTTTTTGCAAAGTTTTAATCTAAGTTAAAGGCTTTAATTGCAGTCTAATATTAGTAATAATTTTAATTGCTGTTGCGTCTTTCTTTAAGCATATATCAACTTTGATTTATATTTTACACATTTACCGATTTCACAATTAAATTTATTGCATAGCATTAGAATACCAAAAAGGGAAGGATACTAGAAGATCAAGGGGGGGGCTGGAGAAGGGCCAGGTAAAATTCATAACAGACAATCGTAAAATTATCTTTTTTTTTCCTACCAACGCGAAATGTCGTCATTTGTAAAGCAAACCTGAAACTAGGTAAACAGAGTTTTTAAACAAATTACCTCGCCCTGATTGAAATCAGTACTATACTAAACAACTCTTTTCAATATTACCTTATTTTTGTAAACAACATTTTATTTTGAATTTAAAAAAAAAATATTTGAGAGATAAACATGCCAATCTTGAATTTAAAACTAGGCAAAAAGAAGACTTAGATTGTCTATTTTCACTTCAAACGTTCATTTCAAAAGTTAGTATACGTTTATCTCTTTGCATAATTTTAAATTCAGAAATGTGCCATACATTATATATTGTAAACATTGCTATGATAAATATTAGTCATAAATAATAATTAAAAAATTTTATTTTGTGACAGATTAATGATTTCGTTTAATGAAACGAATATATTCTGCTAGGAATAATAATGTTATATTATTTCGAATATTTCGCCGAAATATTAAAAACATCAAAACGCAGCAAATTATATTAAGTTTTGAATTTAATTAGTTTATATCTAAAAAAAATATGAAATTTAAATGAACCTTTTCTTTTACGGAAGACTACACTTTTTATCAAAAAATTCCTTTGAAAGAAAATAATTCCTTTGAAACTTCTTAATATCGATGGAGTTTTTAATATTTTATTTTGTTTCTATGTGAAACATTAGTCTGACACTCAATTTTCTTGCTGCGCCGAAGAAAGGTTTTATTAGTGAATACATTACATTGTAAAAAAAGCATGCGAAAGGCGAAACACTGTAAAAAACAAATACGTGTTTTTTTCATTTAAATTCCAATATTACGAGAAAATATTGAATAGCTTTCAAATTTAAATTCAATTGAAAATGTTTGAATAGAAATGTTTTAATATCTTATCATTATGCAGATTATACGTTTTGAGTTGAAACGATTTAGCCCTTAATACATATAAAAATGCATTTTCAAAAATCAAAGAAAAGCTTTCAGACTCTGACAATTCCGTAAACATACGTAAATGAGTTCTGTAGGAAAAAAAAAACAATTCAGAATTTTTTTTTCACTAAGATTTGCAGTATTCTCATCTTAATGAATTTTGAAAGACTTTAGTATTTATATTCAATGTTTTTCGGTGGGTGTAAAAGGAATTTATTGCAGCTGTTTTTATATTTTTCAGTTTCATAACCTTTAAGCTTTATTTTTGTTTTAAATGCATTTCTAAACAAATATGTTTTAATTGTTTTTTACCCTATTTTGAAAATTTTTAATAATGGGCAGTTAAATATAAGACAAACTTACCTTTAACAATTTGCATTTATATATATAGCTTTCTAAATCCTTTTTAATTCGTTGAAGATGTATGACCGTTTTCAAATTATCCTAGAAGAAGTATGACTGTTTTCAGATTATCAGATTCTTGGAATATGGCAAGTATAGCGTTATCTGCTTAAAGAAAAGGATGTCCTTGTGGAGGGCATTCTAAGGAAAATTGATTCTCGTTTAAGTTAACGAGTGTAGAACTTTGAAAATACCTGTGCAGCTGACATTTTCGTGGGAATTCAACCCATATCGAACAGTCATATTCAGCGATCACACTTAGCCACTAGTAACCCTGCATTGTTTTCAATGAGATACAAAAAAGTATCCTGGCAAAACAAAATTCAGAGTAATGCATTATACTTTAAAGTATAATCCATTACTCTGAATTAACTAAAAGAATCGTGGATGATGAATCTCCACACCAAGGATTTGGCGATTGGGTCCCCTAAAAATCCAGTCTCCCATTAAAAGGGGGAGTATATAAAGTATTTCTACCGCTTTCCAAGAGTGCTTTCGTGGTGTAGTGGTCTGCACGCTGGGCATGTATACCTGAGGTCCGTGGTTCGATTCCCGACGAACGCGTTTCTCATTTTTCAATATTTCTCGCTTCCAAAAAATCCTAATGTCTCTACAAATTTATTTTCGAACATCCAAGAAGTTTATACGATACTTGTTTTGCACAGTTTGTTTTTAGCTTATTTTAATACTTAAATTTTCGCTTTATCAAAAACACGTAAATTCTTTTTTTTAATTTATGAAACACTACCGTGTACAGTACTGAAATCGTTTTCATAAATTTCTTTACATTATTTTATGAAACTTGGTTTAAGGCATTAATTGAAAATACAAATCTGCATAATATTTAACGAAATCAAACCTGTAACCTCCTTTTTCGAAAACCCAATGTATATACTGCAGGTATGAGATTTGAAATAAGGTATGAAAGAAATAAATTATGAAAAGGAACTACTAAAGAAATGAATCTAGCTATTTCTATCTTATCAGTTCTTTACATCTGAAGCTCTTATGCACTGCCATCGTAAAACTATTACGAGGCTTAGTTTTAACCTTAAATAAAAATTCAATATTAAGAACATGCAGTGCAATATAAAGCTCAACATTTAAATAACAGAGCTTAACATTTGAATAAAATACAATATTAAGAAAACTGTAAAGGAATGACTGTGCTAGAAATTACAGAGGATGAGTAAATTCTTCCATATTATATCCAGGTGTCTTCAACGAGTTCATATATAATAGTCGCGTAAGTAAATAAAGTATGAATCTTCCTTTCCGTGTTGAGTTCTACTGTTACTCTTTTAAGCTCGTAAGAATAATTTATGACTGTTTAACAATGGCTGAAATGATGTAATGAAAGGTTTTCGGCGTCATAATAAAGGTTCTCAGTAAACAGCTTTTCCTTTTTCTTTATAGAATTTGCCTTGCTTACTAGAAAAAGAGACCTTTTGTCTAGACAAAAAATATTGCTCGTATTGTGCTCTTAGTTCATTATGCTGCAAAGGAAAAAGGCTTTTATTTCTGTAAATAGATATACCTCATTTAACAATGAAGATTTATTCATTCAATAAAACAATGTCAAGCATTTTATCTTTTACGCATAATTTTTCAAGAGTTATTTATTGCTGTAGGTTTAGAAATAACAGGAATATTAATGAAAATGCATTTCTCCTGCTACGGAAAATAAATAAAGCTTGGTTAGATTGCATATTGCTGTTTTTCTATTCTGCTGTGCATTACGGTACGTTAAGTCATTTAATTGCCAGATTGAGAAAAAAGAGTTTCAACCAGTATATTTTGTTTTCAATATTTAAAATATTGAAACTTTTTCAGATTTATGTTAGTTTGTTGAATAGTATAGTGATACTGAAGATGTAAACTAATCCATGAGTTGCTAAGTGTTTTTGTTCATTAAGATGTCGAAAATATATTTGGTTAGTGTAGGTGCCTGCTGAGTAAAAGTACTCAATGTACTGTTAAGTGTTTCGATTGATTAAACTACAGAATCATTTGATTCCTTTTCATTCATAATTCCGCCGATTTAAAAGGATTTCTTGGTTGGTATATTACCAACTCAACTGTCAAATTAATACCCATGAATTTGTAAACTTTTTGTCCATTAAAATATTGAAATGCTTGTAGATTTTAATTAATTTTCTGGGTGGTGTACTGATTAATGGGTATCAAATCAATTCCATAATTTTGCTCATTTTAACTTGAGCAATAATTAATACAGCTTTTTTATTATTTATTAACTCACAGCTTGTAAATCATACTTCTAATTTTTATAACCAGTTCACAATTTAGTTTTCTATTCTGACGAGCCATTATTTTATCTACGTCCTCTCACTATTCAGAAACTAGAAAGACTGACCAAAATTTAAGACAGACGCATGAGTACAGCTAGAACTGATTGGTTACATTAGCTAAATAACATCTTAGCTTAGCTGATGTGATTGTCGCCTGGAAGGTAGATAAAGTCGCCTAGAAGTCAAAATCACCTTGAAGGAAAGTAAAGATAAGTTTAAGACTTGCATAAATCAATATGTAACTGAAAGATTCCATGTTTAGTATTTAACTTGCTGCTGAAGAAACACGAATAATCACTTCCATTGAACTGAAGGTTAATAAATTAGCAACGAATAATAGTATTACAATGAAATGAAGAAGGAAACAAGTTTCGTTGGGTATACTAAATGATTTTGTTGTCATTATCCAGGATGTGAGTTTTAAATTTACATCTCGACACTTGGGAGAGCTCGACACTTTTAAGGAAGTCCCTTAGTAGAGTGGTCTGCACCCTGGTGTCGCATATGGAAACCACTGTATTGGAATAACCTAAGAGTGTACTGCGTCATTGTGAATCGAAAGTTTTGTAAAGTCAGAGATTGATCAAGAAAATAAATATTAATAATCTGTCAGGTAAGTTCTTCCTAGTTTGCAATGCATAAAGTATAAGAGTGGCTTTGATAACGATGGTAAATGTGGACGATGGCTTCGATTTTTGGCGATTTTCAAATGACTGGCTAGTGAGATCAGGCATTCAGGAACATGGATGTCTACGCAAAAAAGTTTTCATAGCCAGTCAGAGGTTGGTGCTGTTATCTTTTATAGAAATGTGTAACTCGGGGAGATTTCGACAGTAGGTTACGGGGAGATCTCGACAGTCGAGTCAGGTAATTTTGGCTTTCGGAAATGTCGAACATACCCATACAATATTTTGGAATTTATTTTGGAAGACAATGTGTTTGAATATGAACTCATGTCTACTACAAATGGCACCATTTCAGTTATGGTAGAGGAAGACGATAACCTCCAAAGGTCATCATCACCATCTACTGCATCAGCTTCTACATCAGCTTCGTAAGGAATTATTCCCTCTACCAGTACAGAGTGGTAGTACCTATCCCGTACAGATTGGTAGTACAGAACCACTCTGTACACAATAGGAGAAAAAAACAAGAAACAGCCATTATAACATCCGCAGAATACAGGAGTCAATTGCGCAGTAAAACACCAACACAGGGACCTAAACGTCAGGGAGGAACTCAACCCAGTATCTCGAGGGATTTCGAAGAAAGTGAAAATTGTTGTGGCGAGTGCGGTGGGTATTATTTTGATGATACTGCCGGACAGAAGTGGGTGAAATGTGTTGGAGAGTGTAGTACTTGGTTCCATGAGACGTGTGTACAAAATGGGAATCAACCCCAGTTTACATGCAACAAATGTACATAGTTAAAATGGAGGATATATATTGTTGCATTGTTAAAATGTGTTTACTCCGTCAATCTTTCTTTTCCATAGTGCGTTGTCCTTATTTCTTAAAAAGAGCCATTGTTCTGAATTGTACCTGCCTCCCCTTAGATACCTGTCGAGATCTCCCGCAGTTAAGGGAGAAGTGGAAATCTGGCTTTTATGTTTTTCATTGCATTTATATGACCTATGATGTTTTTTAGGTAAGCCAAATTTTCATAATGTGTTACTAATACAGGAATAATAATTTTCTGCAAAAATAAATGATAAAATCCTTAAATGTAAAGCAGTTATTCATAATTCTCCCTTAAGGTGTCGAGATGTCCTTGAACGACCTTAATCAAAGATCTGAACACCTCAAAAAGGAGACGATAGGATATCTTTTGCTGCTGAGACATTTTGGAAGCTAGCCTTGCGGGCCCTTCGTTACCAAGCAAAGTAAATTGCTTCTCATGCTAACTGGCGCTAGTGCATGTGAAATTGAATACTGGTCGTTGTTCATGGTTTGGACTGTCCTTGTCCAAGGTGAAAAAAGAACTACGCTATTAACTTTTGAAACTACGTCCTTTATTTGTATATTCCATATGTATTAATTGTTAGTTTATTAATACAAATTTTTATTTTCAATTTCGTTTATGGAAAACTGCATATTTCACATGAATCAATAAATAGCTAGCTAGCACAAAATTATATATATATATGTAATGATAGCACAAATTTTGGAAGCACTATACGCATAAATGTTGATTGCGTATATACTTGATGCTTAGAGCGTCCATCCATTCTGAAAAAGAAGCAGTCGAGCCGGATTAAATTCCTTTTTTATTTAAATTCTCATTTTATGACCACAATTCACTTGGCACTCTACTCGTATCTATTAAAGAACATTTACAATTTTGATATTATTGCCATAGAAGCGAATATAGCAGCACACACATGATTTCAGAAGGACGTCTGGGCAAGAGGGAAGCACAAGCAAAAGTGACACATCAGTTCATAGAAAAAAAGAGAGGGGGTCAAAAGTTTCAATTTTTTAGTTTTGGTTTACAATTTGGAGATTGGTCAAGAGACATCTGCATTAAGGGTTAAGCAAGATCGTATGATTAATTTGAATGATGTAGTTTAGATTTACAGCAATATTTTTAGGACAGAGCGATGAAGTTTCCAAATGAAATAGAAAATAAAAGAGGTTATAGTGAATTAAATTTAGAAGTTTGTTTTTATATTTTTTATCTTACATATATATATATATATTTCTTACTATAATTATAATTTTCAAGAATTAATTTTTATCAGATTCCGGATTATTTTATTTATACATTTTTTACTAAAATGCACTAACACCATATTTTTTACAAATTATTTAACATCAAATGGAGAAAACTTGAAATAGCTTCATTTGTTAATATATTTACGATTGCTGAATCCTTTGATAAATTATTACTGTTTCCAATTTTAATTTTAATTAAAAAAATATGCTGTTGAAGTTTTTTTTTCAATTCGAGGGAGGAACGAGACTGGGAATTGCATCGTTTGCTTCGTACCATGGAAGCAAATGATTTATATCTGTGATTTTGAGATTTATCTTTTAATTTTACTTTTGAATTATTCACCATTTTTTGTAAATCGCATGAGAAATGACAAAAGATGTTTGATTATTTCTACGTCTTCAATATGAATCATTTTTTGCAGCATTGTTTCTAAAAAAAATCCTTTTAGGTTTCTTGAGATTTTCAGTATAGGGAGAAAAAGAGTAATTTTCTAATGAACCAATAGATATTTTCCATAGCAATATAACTGTTGCTACATTCAAAGGGAAAAATGAACATTAAAGAACCTTGTTAAAGATACGGAATTTAATTAAAAGCGATAAGAAATTTGACTAATTTATTTCTATATTATACTTTTCTAACAAAGAACTAGAAACAAAATGTAAATTTCCACAGTATAAATCGTAATTTATCTTCCTTTGCCATGCTGATAATTAATGGCCTTCAACCAATTACTGGTCTACCAGCGAATTACTGCCACCACAGTGGAATTTCATTAAATGAAAACGTTAGTATGCTAAATGCAAGTACGTAAACAGTAACTAAAAAAATATTACTTCATGACTAACACTGTATCAAATATAAGAAGTTAAAATTATAGCAATTAAAATAAGCTTCTGCACGTGATTTTAAGATGGTGTAAATAATAACTGCTAACTTCGGTTGCCTATGGAAAGAACTGCTGCTGTGTATTTCCATGTTTTAGCAATATATTAGATACTGAAGTAGAATCAGTTAATATAGGAGTTCAGAATGTTTTATAATTGAACCATAAAAAATAAATGATAGAATAAATAACTGAAGAAAACTTCTTTTTAAAAAGGTTGTTGAAGCCTAACATGTATATTAAAAAAAATTCTCAATACGGTCAAACAATTTGCCATTTTTTTAGTGACTCTCCAAACTTTCCTTCAGAAGAAGTCTGAGCAAGTATGATTGTCTTCCAGATACCATTAACGTGGTTTTCAATCGTCTAATAAACTGCCTTTAGCTATGCTGATGCAACATTTTGTGAACAACAGGAAGGTTTCCTTCTAGCCATTTAGTTAATAGTAGAAGACTTGGTACACTCCTTTAGCGTCTTTTCGTTATATATAGTTCGATTTACTGGGAACTTTAAAATCACTTTATACAAATGTTTTCATTCTAGCTGAATTTTTGCAAAAGTCGTATTAATTTCAAATAAAAGTCTATATTAGGAAATATACGATAAATTACGCATAAGATTATTTGTTACTAAGTTCGAAAGTGCTATACTACTACTAAATTTGTGTTTCTAATTCTTTATTACATTATTCTCTCTTTGAAATATTTTCTATCAAAACAAACGCCTGAAAATTCTTATACTGTCACCAACGGCATTCAGAATCTTCATCAACGGTATTTAGAATCATTGTTCGTCACATGTTGTGAATCTGCGACGAATTAATATACTATCATTGTTGCCACAACTTATAATGCTACCAACGCTGCTATTGTTTACTCTGACGTCTTCAGAATCACAGATTGAGATCAGAATCTGTAACTCTGAAATGTCAGAGTAAACAACAGCAGTGCTGGAAGCATTGTATAAGTTGTGGCAACAATGATAGTATATTAATATAATCATACCATAAGAGAACACCAGCATTTTTACGTTGTATTTGGAATCATAACCACAGGAATGTCATTTATCAGAAAATATTTAAATATTTCCTCTGTCAAATAACGACGCTGTTTCAAACATACGCTTCAAGGTAATGCGGAAAGTTATATAATTAAGTTATTAAGCACATATATACTCATCGTAATATAGAGTTGGAGATGCTAGTGAGGGAAATACTGATTTAGTCGTTCAGTTCCAGTATTTGGAAAATTTCGTGCTTGAGATACCCTCCAACGAAACTGTAAAATTATTTTCTTGAAACTATAGAAGATGAAGTTACGGAACCATTATTCTTGAAGACGGTTTTTCTGAAAAAAAGGCAATGCTTAGTAAGTTCCAGAGTCCGAATCCAAGTAAGGGCATGCCTGATTTTCTGACATTTGTTGCTTAAAATATCAAATGAATGACAAGTGACACCAGATTAAATGTGGTGGATGATAATTCATCCCCATCTCGATCTGTGGACATGGTCCTCTTCTTCTTAATCACCATTTAAGTGGGAAAGAATCTAAGTAATTTTCTCCTCATTCTACGCTTGCCTTTATGGTGTAACTAAACGTACGTCCAGATAGCAAATGGACGGTCCGGAGTTCGAAACTCGCCGAGGGCATTGCAGGTTTTTCGTGTTTTCCTGTTCAAAAAATAACTAATGCCTATTCAAGCAAGTGATGACTGTGTCATCTGAGGCACAGTGATGCATGGCATCCGTTGCCCTATGCGAGTCAAAACATATAACATTTACTGCCCCGCATATTTATTTAAATAAACAGATTGAAAGAAGGACTTTATTAAGTTCAATAAAATGCTTTAATTGTTTTATTTTATGATTTATTATTTGGTACTTTATTACACAATGTCTTATTAAATCTAAGCCATCTTTGGAATACAAGCAGCAGTTCATAATAACTGTCAGTGTTGGGTAAGTATAACTAGCTTTGTGGCAATCACGAAGGCTTCCAAAGCCACATTCGTCAAGCCACTCGAACTGTACTCGAAATGCATAACTAGCCGATACTTGAATATTCAACTCCCATTTTCCGCAATCTGCCGTGCCGATCGACGACGGACATTGGGAATCTCTTCTCGTCGCCACGTGAACTGCACGAAATCAACTCAATTTATTCACATCCACTCCAAACAGAATGTTCTACACCCCTCTCTCAAAGGCTCTCCAGCAAGCAGACAAGCCCCTCCAGAGAGCACGAGGAGCTCGGCAGATTCGATCATTATGAGGCAGCCCAGGAGAGATTAGCCAGCGCAGAAACCTCGCCAGAATAAATGACCGCTCACGGATTCCAGAAGTTTGAGTTGTCGTTAAGGCGGGAGGAGTGTTGCGAAGTTGCGGTCAATTAAACACTACGTCGTTGGAGCTTTGTGATATGGTTCGCAGCGAGAATGTTCAATTAATTGTATTACAGGGGATGAATGACACCGAATTAACAGTGAGTGCAGAACAATCTCACAGTGCTATTTGAAATTAGAAACTGGGCATGTTTCGTGATTTAACCTGTCGCTGTAATCAGCGGGAAAAGATTAAGTTTTCGGCAACTTTTAAGTCTATTCGATCAACACTGTAATCCGATTTCCAACTTTACATTTACTGAAGAGGGTGATTTCATTTTTTGTGAATATAGATTACTTTTCTGAAACTTTCATGAGAATATAGTCGGGTTTAATTGAAACCACCAATTTTAATGATAGACCCAGATGGTAGAGAAAGCAACTTTCAGAGCAAGCTTCACATTCGCCGAGAAATCACTTTCGTTGGGAATAACCAGTTTTGTTTCATAAAATACAGCGTAAATACATTTTAAAGACAGCAAATTCTTTACTATGTGTTAGTACCTAACTAATTGTGGTTTAATACATGTCATAGGTAAGGTTAAGTTAAATACAAACTTTCTGCACTCGCACCTGTGCAGTTATTAAGAGTACTCAAAGTTGCAGAGTGAGGCCATAAGTAAACAGACGCATAGCACAGTAACGACCAGTTATTTGAATCCAAGGAACGTTTGATTTATTATCACACGCCATACGTCCCATATTACAGTCACGAGGGTACTGACATGTATTAAACAGGCATCATACCATATATCGTGAAGATAGCCCAATGCAATTTTGAAACCAATACTCATATACAATTTGGTAAATTATGTATGTAAATTTCCGACGGGAAAGTCGCATTCGTTGCGAAAGCACGCCTTTTACGACCACATATTTCACATAATAGAAATAATCGCATACATTATTTTTCTTTTCTGATAAGTTTTTTCAAAACTGTCATTTTACTTTTAAGCTACCTAACATTTGAAAAAAGTAATTGAAAAATAATCAATTACGAAAGTTAGGCTTATCTATAAGATAATGTTAATGAACCAAAATACAATATTCAATACCTATCGCTACCGTCAATTTACCAATATGATAAAAAGGCATAGTAGTGAAGCTGTAGTTTTTCGAAGTGGCTGTGAGGTAAGGAAGCAGAAACAGGCAGTTTTGTAGAATAATTTTAGTCATTCCAATACCGTTTGAATGAATTGCTACGGATAAGTACCAACAGATTAAAGACAAAACCTGATAGAGTTGCTATCCATCGTCTGCAAAATATATCTGAGTACATATCTACTTCAGAAAGAGGCAGGAACTAAACTCAAGCTGAGGCAAATACTGAATACGAACATCTGCTTTTATGTGCACCAAGGAATAGAACCGGGAAATCAATGTAACAAAGGTCTCCTCTTCTGAAGCCGTTGGTGTGCTCAAAACTTCTCATGCCTTAATGCGAGACTACTAGTGATTTGTGTACACCTCCCTCTCGTCACAGGAGGAAACGTTTTGCGGGAGGCATACCTTCATATTTTGTGGACTGTATACCATAGGAAGTTCACACTTTTCTAGTGAAAACCTTTTTATTCCGACAGAAGTTTATTGTGCAAAGCCGTAGGTGTTGATGATTTGTAAAAAAGGTGGAATCTACTGTCATCATTCAAACCTTTTTAAATTGATTCATTCGGAGGAGGCAGTCTCTGTTCTTGTGTAATATTATTTTAGGTGATTGTTCAGATATTTATATCTTTTTATAAGGAATTATGATTTCTGAAGCATATACAGACGATATCTTTGATGATTATTCTATTTCTTAACCAGGTGTAATAAGTTAAAACTTTAGATGGCAACACACAAATCACTTAAAATTCACATGTCAGGCTGGTCGGCGTAATCACTAAGGGTAAATCGGGGTAATCATAGTAAAGATACTTACTGGTTTTTAACTTAGAACTTTATTTGTCATTTTCATTCATGCGTTAATTTTGAAAATAAAATGAATTTCTGAAAACATCTGTTTCTACAATATGACACTTTACTATAAGCTAATACTTCGACTACGTTTTCTAGACATATGCATAATTATTTTGCTACTACAGACTTTGTAATGTTTCTTTTATTTTTTAAAACTGACATATTTAATTATTTAAATTAAATATCAAAAATTACGATTTTAATGTATGTTAACCGATATTTATTAAAATATATAGCAGAAAACTGTAAATATTTCCTTTCTTTTAAAGAAATAACAATTAACTGTTGATATCTAATGCCATCAGTTTTCCAAGCAAATAAAATTAAAATTATTAATATAATAACTTTAATAAGTGCAGCGTTATGCATAATTCCAAGACCCATTTTAAAATTCCATAGCAAATCAAATTTGATATCGATGCCAAATACTATTACATTGAAACTGAAGTATACCTACTGTTTTTTATGTAGTACATGAATGTTCAATGTGGCCTCCCTTTGCTGAACGCATTTATGCAAATCATCCGCTTTATCCTAGATGAGTGCCAGTATACCATAATCGATTTAAGCCATATCAATAGTGATACGGTTGCAAATATCTTGGCAACTAACAAAAATTGGAAGCACCAAAAACAGTACATTTGAAGCAGCACTTAAGACTTTTAAGCTAAATTCGAGGAATGGGTTGGTCAGCGCATCAAGAATCAATTCCTCATCTTATGGGTTTTATTCAACTTAGTGGGAAATTTTGATTTGGGTAATCTATTAAGTTCGTTATCATGAAATGTTGGCTAAGATATTCTAGCAAGGGATCTTGATATGAGAATGTCTGCCACAGTAAACAGAACAGCTTTCTTTTTGAAAAAGGTAATACTCTCTATTTAACTAAGCATCAGTTGATATGTCGATGTATAGCCCCCCCCCCCCAATAACATAATATGTCATACTAGCAAAGCAAAAATGGACAAACTAAGCATTGTGAAATACGATGGTGTAATTAATAGCGTAATGGGTAGGACATCCAGGTAACTCAAAAGATCCAGAGTTTGAATTCTAAAGAAGGTATTGTTAATATTTGCTATTTCAAAAGGCCTAAGACTGTATAAGCTTAGAATAACAGATTTTACAGTGGCGACAGATTAAAATGTGGTGGACAATAATTTGTCACTATCGGAACTTACGAGAAAGATAGCTTCTCTTCCAGTCACCCTTTAAGTCTGGAAGAATATAAGGAATTTTTTCTTTCCCCACTCCGTGTCTTTGTGGTGCAATTTTTAGCACAACTGGCTTGCTCAGAAGATCTGAGCCTCGAATTCCGGACAGGGCACTACTGAGTTTTATATTTCCTGCTTGACCTGTTTCTACTGCCACCCAGACGGTATAGTGGTTAGGGGAGCCTACTGCGGTACCGAAGGGCCTAGGTTCGAATCCCAGAGAAAGCAGGGATGTTTGTTAATGTATAGTGTCTTTGCCGCATGCGGGCAGTCTAAGTACATGACGAACCGAAAGTCCTCTCGTGTGATTTTGTGGAAGGGAAGAGGTGTGCTTTCCCTCAAAATTTGGGTGGAAGTAGAAGTCCACTCTCCTTGAGGCTCTGGCAACCATTCTTCCATTCTACGTTCTACTGGATCTGTAGTTATAGATTTACATTATATTTTTTTACCGAACAATAAACCTTGATTTCGATTGCTTAATTTACTTTATATGAATTGCTAAAATGCTTCAAGCAATTTTGCATAACGCCTTAACGTTATTGCTCTCATTACTTGTAAACGAAATGCTGTCTATAAAAAGTGTTAAAGAGCAATTCTGTACCCGAAGAAAACTTGTAAAATAATCATATTTTGATGATTATACTAATGATATAAATGGCTAATGAAGCAGTTTGTCATTGGAAACTACTTAACTACATTATTAAGTATAACATATGATGGCTCACTTTGCTACATCGATATAAGAGCTTTCCTATAATGTTTAAAAACTAAAAGTCGCGAGGCGTTATAAAAACTTTTTATTGTACCGCTATATAATATCAAGCGTATTTAATCTAAAATTGTGTTATATTCATTATAATCGTGGCAAATTTTCAATTTTAGCTGGAACTTTATTCAGCCTTTCAAAAAGACTGTCTATGAATAGGTATATGAAGCATTACACATTTCTTTTTATTATGTTTTTTGTGAAAATATTAAGTATATAAGAAATTCATGAAGCAGTATGTGTAACGTGTGCTACTATGGCTATACATCTAACTGCAACATTCTTTCTAGTGATCGGCTACTGAAAAATAAATTGCTTGAACATATCTGCCATTTGCAGTTGGGAATGATCCGTCAAAACTTGGAATCTAAAGGAGACCATATACATTGGGTGGCCTGAAAAAAAAACGAAAATAGCCCCAAAATATTTTTTTTTATCCGGATACTGTCTGTGCCTTGATGTGCGCCTTTTGTGGGCCGCTCCGCATTTTCTTTCATGTAAGCTTTGATGAGAATTTCAATTCTTAAGTGCTTAAGAAACAGATGGCGACTAGTTTTTTGGGAGATTTAAAGATTTATTTTCACGCCTGTAAGCACTGTCGATTCAATTTCGTCGCAGCCTTTCAATTATTTATAATGGGCTTAAGGTTTTCTCTCAAGCGTTTATCTTTTCTTCTAAAACTGGTCGATAGATATTCTGGATTCTACGAAATTTTTCTAAACTCTATTTTCCTTTTCTGTTACTTACTACGATTGACAAGATTTGGCACAGTGTGTAAGGAACAAACAAAGTGAATTTTGCATTCTATCATGCAGAAATAATTTGCCTTAACTTTTAAATATATTCAGAGCAGGAGGAGGGAGACTGTTTGGATTTCCAAATTCTTGCAATTTCTTAGGATGGCGAACGTTGAAAGACTTTGACACTAACGTTTTTGCTGTTGTTACTGAATAAGTTGTTTAATATTGAAACACGTGAACCTGATATCAGTACTTATCGTATTTGGCAATCTTTCTATGTTGCCAATTCGTACAGAAATTTTAAAAGTGAATTAACGCAAAATGGCAAAACGAAATTAATAGCCCTTGTGGGCTAATAGCATTTGACGTTACTTTAGATAACAAGCTTACTATCAGCCCACATTTTGAGAAAGTTATACAAAAAGTTGCCAACATTATTTTATGTGGTACATGATAGGATATGCAGACAACACCAATAAACGGGAAATTTAGAGAATTTAAAATTAATACCGTAAAGGAGTTTTCTCCTTCTTTGAAGTATGCCTTCGTGGTGTAAATGGACGTTCGACTAGCAATGAGAAAGTCCAGAATTCGGACCTAGGAGAGAGCATTGCTCATTTCTGACGTTTCCCACTCCGCAATAAACCTGATGACTTTCCAAATCGTGCTTGAAGTAAAATGTGCTGGATGATAATTTAGCACTCTCTAGATTTGAGTGACTGGATCACCGCTTCCCTAGTTGCCATTTAAGTGGGGGAGAATGTCAGGTGTTTTTATCCTTCCTTAGCGCTTCTCTTCGAAGTGTAACTGGAAGCGAATTTTGGAGTCACGGGAAGAGCATTACTCCTTTTTCCCGTTTCTTGGTCCGAAATAAACCTAACGGAACGCTCAGAAAAACTCCTCCTTGCTCCTTGACAACTTAAAAAACTGTAATCCACAAAGACCTCAATATCGGCGCCATAATTTATTGAAACTTTAGTTGCCAAATTCTACATTATTGACTAACATAAAAACACAATCATTACAATTTAAAACCACAATCCATCCTATTTGGGCAAGCATACATATTTTGCCAATATATTATTTCTATAACAGTCTAGATTTTAATATTCCTCAAAGGTACATTTAAGGCTGAGTAAAGTGAAATTTTTATCTTAAATTACATATCCCCGCTTAAAGGTGCAACATCCTAGAGGTGCCTTTTCCCATCCGCTCACATATATGTGCACCTTACCTTCTCCTCTTCCAAAGAAAAACGTATGATTTGAGATTTTAAATGTTATTTTAATGCGTCCAGCTAAAAATCTTTTACATGCTTATCGTGTAATTATATTTTCATAAAGATTACTGAATTATATGCTTTAAATTATACTACTGTTATGAAAACACAAAATCATGGACGATTTGTTCACATTTACTTGTGTGGATGATCTGAATGGGTTATTTATAACATAAAAAAAAGTAAACAATTAATCTTAATTTGGAAATTCACTTATTTCGTATGTGGGTTTTCACATAACCCATTCAATTCTTATACACTCTATTTTTGTTGCAAATGTGTGTTTGTAAATAAAAAACATTTGTTACAAATTTAGAAGCATATATAATACATTAAAAGTGGACATTTTACAATGAAAAAAAGTTATAAATGGAAGGAAATTTAAAAAAAAATGTTTCATTCGAATGTTTACCATAAAATCCTTTTGCTCCGCATGCAAAGCACGTTATATTTATGAACATCAATACCCATACAACGCAAACTTCGTATTACCGATTAAATCATTTATAATACAAATCATCAGTATAATTTTAGAACGTTTGAAAACACAAAATGATTGCCTGAGCCATTTTGAGCATCATTGAATGATAAAGCCTCTCTTTTACTGTATTCTGTTTGTCTTATTTTATCAACCCTACAAAAGAATGCTTTAAAGTTTGTTCTTTTCATGTTATCCACTTCTTTTCTCAAAATAGCATAGTTGATTCTATTTTTAATTTCTAAACTGAAGGTAGTTTTGTATTTGAATGACATTCCTAATTTTCAGGAAAAATTGATGTCAAATTATTCTATGAAAGGATTAACTATGCAAGTATTACTCACGCGGAACTCATTTTTGCATATATTATAATAATTTAACTCTGCTTTTCAATGCATACCGATAAGTATCTATTCTACGAATACACATTTGTAAAAATAAGACTTTTGTAAACATTGTATCGGGAAGATATTTTACATTTTTTCAATTTCTGTTACTCTATTCTGTTGTATCTCTGCAATCAAAGGAATCGTGATTCAAATAACATCATTTTGTTTCGAATAATTATAGTATAAAGCAAGAGCATGGGAAAGTGAAACAACTTTTAAGTAAGTATTCATCAGGTATATTATAATTATAACTAGAGGAATAAAAATCTTTTTCGCTACAATTCAGAAAAAAAAAGCAATCATCTCAAGCTAGTTTCGGTTCGCTTTCATGTGTAATTTGCAAAATTTCTCACTCAAAATTATCATCGCATTATGTTAATATTTGAATTTTTGGGTTAATATATAATTAAATAGAAATTTTAGTAAGCGTTTAGAAAGACAATTGTAGAATTTGGGATGCTCTTTATACGGAAGAAAATGAATAGTAATTGAATGTATGCAACTTAAAAGATAAATAATTAGATAATTAAAGTTAATTTGAAAGGATAAAGAATCATCAAACTTTGGCATAAAAAAGTAACCATCTTTTAAGAAAGTGCTAAAACACGTATCTCAAATTTTCATATTATGCATTCGCATGCACACATATGTATAGTTAGTCCTTAACAGTTCTTACGTGACCTTTATTTTCGTAAAGTTTGTAGCAGACATATATTTTCAGTTATAAATATCGCTAAAATGATTCAAGCTTTGGTAGTTTTAAATTTAAAAAGTGAATTCTGTCGAAATTACATATAAATTTTAAACGATCCTCTGATCTGTGCAATCAGGCTTAGTAAATTTTTATACGCTTTAGAAAAAGTGAGACACAAATCTCACGGCTCTCGTATGATAAATATTGACCGAGATACTTTGTTCAAGTTTGGAATTTTTGCCGTCTTCTTTGGCTTGCCTGAGGGGTCGGTGGCGACAAGTGTTGCATAATTAGCTGTTGACTCTCCTCTTTAATGACGGTCATTTATATTCCTTTGTGAGTTACAAGTGTATAACATTTTATAATTTATAACTGTGTTTCATTTGCTATGCCTAAAAAATCATACAGGCAGTTTAAAAGATTCTGTGACTTAATAATACAAGTTTATTTTATGCATGATTGCAAATAACGGACAAAAAGAAGCTACAGTCATTGCTCACGACAATGACCTAATAGTCACATGGAAAACGTTACATGGGCTGGAATTATTTTTCTCCTTTAATTTAAGAAAATAATGTTATAAATTGGTTACTTGACAATACTGAAACCTGCCGCAGATTTCTAGAATATAAATTCTATATGATCTGTGAATAAGATATAATTCTGTAATAAAGAATGATTCTGTGATTCAGAATTCCCTATGATTCTGTGAATTTTCTTCTTCAAAGCATATTTATCGAAACGTTGCATAATAATCTACATATCAATGCCCCTTATTTGTCCTGCTGGCAGCAGGAAACTAATACTTCTAAACTGATACTTTATTTTTAGCTCTATAATAATTTTAATATTTCACACATCAGTAAGTGCATCAAAATAAAGAAATAAATTTATTTTTCTCCACATTAAAATCATTCTAATGTAATATATTCAATGCAATGAATTAAAAAATTAGCAATTTCTGTCGCTACTTCTTGCCTGTAAATGTCATTTGTTGTCAATCTGGCACATTTGCACCATATCAGAATAACATACATATTAATTATATAACATAGTTTTTCTAATGGAACTTAGTTCAATAATCTGCAGCCTACTAGAAAATAGTACAGATTTGTTTTATTAACAAAATTTACAGCCATAGAAAAATTAGAAAAAGTGTTTTTTCGGCCCAACTTACTGTGCATGCAACTAAATGTAAGTGGTTATTTTTCACTGATTACAATTTATTAAAAGAGTAATACTGGAAACGTAAAAGTCAGATCTGAGAATGTCACCTTTTTTATTTCCATTTCATTCTGTGGGTTGAAATTTAAGCCATTCTTTTTCTTTGTCGGTGTGTTATTGGAGGGAATTAAGGTCATGAAAACTGTATTATTTCCTTATAATAATCATTGGGATGAAATGAAAGTTAAAAAATCACTTTCTGGAACAGATCACTGAAAATAGCTGATAAAGCAGCTCCGCAGCTCCAACGGCTAAGGAGCCTGAGGAGTAATAATAATATCTTTTACGCTCCCAAACAGTGATTATTTCTATCCCAAATTAAAAAAGGAAACTAGTAATAAAAGGCGCCAGCAATTAAATAAAACTTCATTTAAACCAAAGCGTTTGGCACAGTGCCACACGCTTGGACGAAGAAATGGCACCGTAATCGAAACGGAGCGAGGATTCCATTAACAAATCCATTCTACGGTCTTTGGCGGGCCTAAGAGAAGAAAAATGATGATCCTTATTGTTAGAATTCAAGTTCTTGAATTATTACGTCTTCCGAATAGGCTTTTTATCTCAAAATATCTGTTTAAGGTGAACACATTAGTGATTTTCTGAGTCTCCAGACGACGATCATATTCTTTTACGACTCGTGTCCGTTTAGATCCTTTCAGTTTTATTAGTTCCGGGAAAATAAGAAATCCGAGTTACGAAACAATCTTAAACAAATCTATTTCAAACTCAATGCCTTTTTAATAATGACTTTAAACCATTGAATATTATATAGCTCATTATCTTTGGCAGTTCCGTTATCACTGAGTTTCTTGTCTAGATTAGCAGATAACACTTGGCTTTTTATAGGTTTGTGAACATTTTGATTCTGTTAATTTAGCGTTTCCTTGCAATATATTTTTTTGTAGTTATTTGAGTATTATTATAAATGCGTGCATATTTCTTCATTTATGCATTGCGAAAATATTTTTATTGTTTTTACCTTTCTGTGTTTCGGTTAATTAACTCGCGCGTATAAAAATAATAAAATAATTGTTTACTTGCTCTAACAGTCCTAAAATTAATGCATTTTGAAATGTGTTTATTTCTGCAATAAAAGTGATAGGTTCGAATAGTGACAGTTTAAGGGAAATCTAGAAATTTATATATTTCCTCTAAACGTCAACATTGCCATGCCACAGGATCGACATGAATGCATAGTTACAGTACATGATCGATATATAACACAAAAGAAATTGTGTTAATATTTTAGTAACGAATTAAAGTATTACTTCCCATTTGTGACCTGTATAAAGTTCTCACAGACATACCATCGAAAATATATAGCATCACGGACGGCATAGTATCAATACGGCATAGGAATGATATAGACTATGCCATATATATATATGACACCATGTAAAAGACATCAAATACAGGAACAATGTAAAATAAAACGCCTACAACATGAAATATGTAATAGTGTCGAACTGTTATTGGTATACAGTCGATACCTGCATAATTCAGACATAATTTACAACTACTATAAGCATATAATCGAGAAGGTAAGAGTCGGATAAGAATTGTATGCCGGATAAATATTGTCTTTTAGGATACTTACTTGTCTAGGATCGACTTCAGCTTAGAAGTGATACGAGCATGAGATTGAAACTAGTTTTTAAGCTGCTTGATTAATTTTGTGCCGAATTCTCGATCCTGCGCAGTTTCAGTATTGTGCCGCATTCCTCTTCCTCTCCGAAGTTTTCTTATATAAGGAAATTTGCTAAAGAAGTGTTTGTTGATTTTTCTCCGTTATTGTTTCTTTCTTTTTTTTCTGAATTTAGTAGGAAAGTTCATTCCAATTTGATAATCCCCAAATCTATCATTCATTTTAACTACGTATCTCATAACATAGAAGCTTGGGCGTTTATTAGGAAATAACTGGATGTCACGCCCGTAAGAAAGCGGGAGATAAAAGACAGTTAAGCTTTCCAGTGAAGTTAAAAATACATCCTGGAAGTCTGTAGACTTCAAAAATTTTAAGATGAAATCAGTGATGGATAGGTACATTATGTACGGAAATTTCATCTTTAGCTCAGTGGAGATGTTAACATTTTTCACAGAGAATGTACAATATCAGTAAATAAGAACTCTATGACTGGCAATGTATCTATGTTTTCAGCATTCACTATTTTCAGTGTCTTTATATAAGTGATGTTTTGTCCCCAGGCAATTTTGACTTTTGGGTCTACTTTGGCAGAGAAAATTACGGAACTGTTTTATATTTTACCAATGAATTTATCGTGGTATCTTGAATGATACCGCAGCTGCTCTCTGTTCTTTTACGATGATAAAGTATTTTCTCCTGATTTAAACTTTTGGAACTATACCTCGGCAGATTGCTGCAAAGCTTCAAAATCTGAGTACGGTAACTGTAATTTCCAAAAAATGTCTGAATTTAATTGCGTAGCATATGATGTTCTTCGCAATGGCAGCTAAAGTTTTACGATCGGACTAACAGATTTTATGAAATATCAAATATGATGCCCACAAGAATATCAAATATGTTATCTACGCAGCCTCTTTCCCCGAAACTATCGCGAGTTTATCATTATATAGTCATTTATCAAGTTGTGGAATAGTACATAAATAGCTAAACCCTTGCAGAGACATTAGGTTATTTCGAAGCCGGAGAGATGAAAATGAGCAACTCCTTCGCCGGGAATTGAACCGCGGACCTCTAGAATACGCGCCCAGTGTGCAGACCACCACACCACGAAGGCATGGCAAGAAGGAGGAGAAATATCTTATACCCTTATCACCTTAAATTTCCCTTCAAGTGAAGCTAATCATAATATTAAGTTTGGAAAAGGACAGAGTATAAAAACCTAGGCCGATCAATAATGAACGGTCAAGCAAACTACAAGGGCTAGATGACGAAACGCTAACATCAGGATCTGGAGTCATAGATTATTAACAGGGTATAGACATTTTTATGGTGGCTACTAATGTAGCATTTATTGTTCAAAATCACCAATACAAATCTTATAAATTACTTGCAAACAGATATTTAAATCTTTTTCAAAAACAGTTCTTTAATATAAATAAAATATGAATACTGAATAAGTATTTAGTATGAAAAGTTAAACCAAAGCAAAAACATGAAATGACTCTCTAACATAAATGGCAATAAATATCGACTACAAACCGTAACCTTTCCAAAGATGAGCTAGAGCAATGTTCCCAGTATTAAAACTTTAATACATATATCCGCTCATTTATTTCATATATACTATTCTAAATTGATATGAATATATTTATTGAATTGATATTCAATATGAATTTATGAACTGACAATTGTATGGCTATCCGACAATAAAATCCGAAATTTTGCCTTTGAAACTCTTCAATATATTAAAGCCATATATTTCAGTTCAAAATCATTTCTTCAATGTTTGTACGAGTCTGTTAACTTCTTCTCATCCTGCAATGTTCCGAAATTATAAATATAATATATTATGAGGGAAACATTCAGATAGAATATGGCGAGGTCATTTTAGATTCACATCTGAAATAAAAACTCCTTACTCATTTCATTCGTACACAAGCGCGTCACGAAATAAATAAATATGCAGATTCTCTTTAAAAAAACAAACAAACAGCGCAAGGTACATTATATCTTAAAAATGAGACCAAATTCCGAAGCTCTGCATATAAACATTTTCCTAAGAAACAGCACAAATATATGACAAAATTTATGCGAAAACGTTTTCCAAAGGCGAATAGTAATAAATATGTTCCCTAAAATATAGAATAAGATGCATATCCACAATTATTTTAAAACTTTCATTCAGGAGCATAGTTCTCTTTTAAAGTACTTCTTTTCTACGGAAGGAATTTGGCATTCAGAGAAATGTGTGCATGTCGTTAAAGGAATGAGCCCGTTCACTGTGTCATCAAACATTCGCCATCAAGAAAAGGACATTACAGAAATCCTGATCCTGTATCATATGCCATCACGGGGTTTATACTGGGTAAAAGCCAAATATTCCAAAAGGTCATTAAAATCATACAGAAGTTTTATGAAATGAATAGGATGGCACTTTCTTCCATGAAATCTAAAAATATCAAGGCAATTATTGCATTTGCTTTTTTGGCCTAGTGTGAGGGGTTCTGGCCGCTATAACCCTAAGCCCAAAATGAATCCCGGAGCAGGCATGCATGTTCGCAAATGTGCTATAGTGCCTTTGCGCTGAGGGATCACTTAAAATATTGCGGGGCTGAATGTCCTTTCGAGAGGTTCTAATAGATTAAGAAGGGAAGGAGATCTTAGGATTAGTTCCTTGAGAGAGTCTCGATTCCTATTACGCCTGTCTAAGCTGTTACGTTAGGCCCCTGCATATATATTGTAGTTAAGAAATTCCATTATTGGCGGGGTATGTTGGTTATACTCAGATGCTGGTAAGCTTTCATGCTCAGACTCTGGTCAATTGCTTTTCAAATGGTGTAAAATGACTGAAAAGCGATTCTGGATTCGCCATCATAAAATGGGTTGGGGTTGTCCTAATTTTCCAATTTTCCCATCCCAATCCAATTTTCTCACCTATAAGGTATCCAAGGCCAAACCCACCGGCAGGCGAACTCTTGCCTCTTGGTCACGATAACATTCGCGGACATAATCTGGATGAATTTTAGGAGGATTAGTAGCAACAACAATTACATGTAACCCTGTGTAGGTAAGAAATCCATCGACTCTTTGTTAAAAAATAATTTATTTAGTACATTTGCGCGATAGGACTATATATACTTATGCATTTGACACTGAAATCCTAATGCCTTATCCACTAACTTCTGTCCTATGCCCTTTTTATTGTTGTTCTCCAACTTTCATATGTTAGATGAATTGAGTTAGGCTTAGAGTTAGATGAATATTGTGTTTTCATATTTGATAAACGATCACTAACAGTAGTAGAAACCGTCGTATTCAGTGAATAGCCCACTTTTAATTTATTGAGGATAAAAAATGTGTAAATATCAAATGCAAAAATTATTTTAAAATTTTTATTAATTGGAGAAAAGTGTCTTGAAATTTAATGCTTAACACAATTCGCGCAATTTTGTGACTAAGGGATGAATAAGAATGTCGTTTAAACTGTAGTAAGTGTTTTTGATAGAAGATTATTTACGATTAAGTGAAAGATGTTCGGAGAATTTAATCAATTGCAGTTAAATCACCGTTAGTTGTTCTGAAATAAAAGTTTTGTAAATTACAAAGAACTATTCCTTACATTGGCCTTTCTTACCGTACGCATCTCAATAAGCAATAAAATTTAAATATTTGATTCGCCTTTTTTTACCAATTCAAAATGAAGAGCGTATAATACTGTCTGTTTTTGAAATCTAGCCATTACAAAACAATTAAAATTATGTATCCACGTCTGGGAACCCTATAATGAATAGAAGCAGACTAAAATTAATCTAGGTTTAGTATACACCCATCTGGGACAAACAGAATGGGTTATTCTACTTCCGAATGAGATTTAGAAAGGATAATCGATAAAATTCGTTTAAATTTAGATACCCATTAAGATACGACCTTCAACATAGACATAAGGGCACCTGGCACAAAATTATTTCAGACTAAATGTTCTTAGTAGTTAATTTGAAGTTATTTTTACCGTATATATATAGATGTGCAAATGTAGTTAATAAGTTAGTTTAAGCTTAACAAAGAAAATGTTATCGAAATGATTAACTTCTTTTAGTGAAGCTGCAATTAATATAGTTTACTGTTAATAAAGACATTTCAAAATATTAACAATATTTTAACCGTGTTGACTGCAATAATAATATAAAGAATATAATTTATAGGAGAAATTAGTTATAATTTTAAAAATATTTAAGTTATTAGTCCAAAGGGATTTGAATCCCGAAGGACTATTAGTTTCGTTTTGGCATTTTGCGTCGGACTCATAAATGTCGGTTCACTTTTCAAACTGTTGCCATAAAATGTTAGAGTCCTGCATTATATTTGAAGAAATTAAATAATGAAAATCTGCGTAAATGTATGTATATTTCTCACATTGTCATATCGGTACATAGAGTCATCGAATTTTGAATAACGTAATCCTCCAACGAATATGAGCATGTGGAAGACCAAATTTGAAATTTGAAATTTGTTTTATGATCGATTTCCTATTTTTTAAAACTTTGACGAATTTTTGATTAACAAACTCAAGGATTTCAAAGCGAGCAATGGCAACGTTGTGCAGAAAAAACATTTTTATCTCCAGCGCGTGAGTCTCTGTATCGGAAATTCTAAAGATATGCTCGTTTTAAAACTATTCTGCGATATTGCTGTTGCACTGGATCTTATGGTTTAAGTGCGAGGAACATGATATTTAATAAAGAAAGGTAACACACAAAATGTTAAAAAACGCCCCTTTGGACGTAATTTAAAATCTGAAACATTTCAGTTTTTTTTTTTTTTTTTTTTTTTTTTATATATATATATATATATTTGTATGTATGTAACACTCAAATAACAAAATGTGATGCGCGTACCACATGACTTCCTTGTACGGAATATTAAATTAGACTCATTTTTTCTTGCATTTCATTTAAACTTATTGGACTGAATTAAATCTACTTCATCGATAGCGCATAAACCACAATAGAATAAATACACTCTTTAAAATTCACTATGTTTACCATAGTGACACTCTGGCCCTAGGTTCACTTAACAGCGTTACATTTAAATCATTTTTTTACTATGTCTATGTCGTAACACAATTAAGAGGCAATTGGCCTAGTGCGGCCTTTACCAATGTATTATAAATAGGGTATCTTTAATGATGAGTTGAATCCAGTAAGATGGAACGTAATTTTGCACCTAGTGCAGAGTCTCTAGAAGAGAAGTAAACATGGCTCCAATATGTGAGGATCTGCAGCTTGAGGATTTCTGCCGCTCGGCTATGCTTGTCTTGAGACAAGCTGCGAATTAATCTTAATCTGCAAAGTTCAAAATAATCTCAATGGCTTGAAAAGCCAGACAAATTTTCTGCATATTTGATTTAGCTTATTTAATTCTCTGAGCTATTATGGTTATTGAATTCATGAGATAAGGGTTTTCTGATCTTTGAAAATGTTAATGATTTCTGCTAAATTTTCCTGAGAGCTTTTCTGCTTAACTTTATCACTGTAAAGGTTTTTAGGCATTTCTTGATTAGTTTGGGCTGAAGCTTGAATGAATTCGGGGAAGTCATCTTTAGTGGGAATTTCTTGCGGTTTTTCTATCTTCTCTAAATGGTTGAATCTTTTTCTGTGTACCTTACAACTACGATAAGAAGAAACGTGATTTTCGTGACAGTAAATGCAAGTTGGTTTTTCATCTGGTTTTAATTTACAGGTATTGGATCTGTGATTTTGTCAGCACTTACAGCATCTGAACATTCATAAAGCAGTTTTCTTCGTGAATTTCTTTACTTTAATTATAGGGAAGCTTCTGCGTTCCAAGTCTGCGTGAATTGCTTGCTCTGTGTAGAATCTTGTGATATTCTTAAGTATAACTTTAATTGAAGAGGCTGAGGAAATTTGGTACGTATGAAACCTAATCTGTGCTTTCTGGAATTTATCAACTGTAGCTTTATAATCAGCTTCGGTGGTAGTGTAAAGGAAAATATGACTGGCTTTGACTGCAACTTCAAATTCGTTTTACATATTTCTCTGAACATTTTGTCTATTTCAGACCAATCAACATCGTTTTCCGGAATTACTAATGGGGGATTTTCGTTTTATATTCTGGATTATTTTGTGTTGTAGTCATCTGCCTTTCATCTGTAACTTCCATAGCTTCGTTATTTTCGTTAAGAGTTCACATATGTTATTTTGCGGAATATCTGGTGGTGAGACAGACTCGGTATTTTTCGTTGTTTTCTTTGGAGTTTGCCAATCCTTCTGATTTATTGTTTTATCATCTGTTTTAGAATTTGCGAGCTCCGGGGTGTTTTGAATGCTTGATAAGATGAAAACTGATTTTGTTGAATTTCTTCTTGTAACTTTGAACGCATTTCTATCATTGGTGGGGAGGTTAATATCTTCATAGACTCCATACAGCTTAATTTATCGGGGATTTCGTTTTCTAATTTGAGTGAGAAATTTTTTGGGTTAGTCGAGTATTAAGATATTCTTGCGAGATAGCTTCTGTTAAATTAGGAAAAACGTTTCTGTGTTTGTTAACTACTGCTTCAAAATTTGAAGGGGAGGGTTTGAACTTCTTAGTATTATCGGCTATTTTCTTAGGACTTCCTGCGGTTTTCTTTCCTTTTCTCTGGGATTTACTTTTCTTAGTAGAAATTATAGTAGCAATTGTACTTTGAAGCGCTGGGTCATCTGAAGTAATTACACACATCTCTTTGGATGTAGTCGATTTTCTTGAATAATTCGAATAAGTAGAATCATTATCGCTATCCTAATCGCGGAAAGTAGCATGCCAAAGAATTTTGCCCTTATCAGGTGGTTCGCTATTACTGGCCATATCGAAGAGAACAAGCAAAAATGATATTTACCAAAAAAACAAGAAGAGCAGTCGTCGTCGCAAGGATTTTTTGTTCGTTTTGCGATTTTGCGTTGAATCACTATAAATGTCCGTTTCACTTTTCTTCCATTTTTTAACTCAGGATGCACAAAATTTATATCATCTTAAGAATTATCTAATCGTTGCCACATGTTCTATTCAAATACTATAATAAATCTGAAACGATGTATAAAAGAAATTAAGCAAAGAACAACAACAGAAAAAAGAAACAGTTTTTTACAGACGATTCAGTATTTCTCATTCAATTAATTCAGTTCTCACTTCGCGACAAAGCAAAAATGCATTAAAACTCAAAATGTCTGTATTGAAAATTATGAAGTAAATCTTAAACACTTATTTCCTCGAATAAATCCAGAATGGATTAAGCATGATTTAATTCGCAATAATAAAACAAGGTGTTATCTTTGTTATTGCGAAGCTTACTTTCTCTAGATTTGGCAACAAATCTACTAGTCTGTTGTTTCAAATGTAAACAAGCAATGGCCGACATGGCAAAAATGATTAGGCTTAGCGGCACTTAAACAACTTTTAAATTGTTGATAATTATAAAAATATTGCATACAGATTTACTAAAGGCATAAAAACCTTAACCGAAAGATAAGAACAGCATAATTCTATTATTTTTAAAGCAAAAAATGCGAAATTTGCAAACATATAAGAATAAAGAAACTGAGATCACTGAGCTGGGTAACAGAGTGGATATATATGTACATATATTTATATGTGTTTGGTGCTGCCGATTGCAACCAAAATACGAGGTGTGCATTTACATTTTATAGCAGTCCTATGCACAAAATGTCAACGTTCTGAGGCTACTCGTTTTTGAGTTATGCGAGATACGTACGTAAGACGCCACGAAAAATTCTCTTCAAAATCCATTTTAAATCAGTTTTACAATTTTTTGGGGGGAAAACCTCCATAAAACGATTTTTATGTGGGTTTTATTCACCATTGTTTTTAAAGGGGGTGGGAAATTTATGGCGATTTTTCATACCATTGATTTCTAAAAGCGGGTTCGATTTTTATGGGGACTCCACGGTCATTATATTACCCCAAAAGTCACTGCGCTAGCTCTCTCATTTACACACTACTAAAAGAGTCCTTTTTTTCTCCTTAACGTACAGATGTCAAGCAAAAACATCGTTAAATTGCATTCGATAGCGGTGAAAATGGATATTTGCGTTGAAATATCATGCCTGAAACTTTTCGCGATTACAATACTTCCTTTTTACTTCGTACAAGGAAGTAAAAAAGGATTAAATTGAAATTTTTAAAAATCTCTTTCTTAACGCATGCTGCTGTTGCCTAAAGCTGCTGCAAAGAAAAAACGATAAATACTTAAAATAATGTAGCAAAATTTTTTAGTATTGAATTGGATCATTATGTCTTTGTATTTGTCGCTTATTTGCACAAACTGATCATCTTGAGGTTCTTTTTTGCCTTGATTAAGCGAAGGACATTAAATAAAGTGCTATCAACTTCTACTATACGTAGTCTTCCTTTACATAAAAGGCACCCCTAAATGAAAGTGAGACTGATAAATCTTCGAAATGGTTTATTATTTTAAATATGAGTCTACTTGTAGTTTTGAGGAACATAAGGGATATTATACGGGAAAGAAAGTCGTTTCTCTCTGAGTGGTAACGAAGCAGATTCTGCAAGCAACACCCATTCGCAAAGACTTCTGTGCTTCACTGAGACTCATTTCGCACAAACCTTATTGTTAACTTAATTGTTTATGCACAATTGCCTTAATACTTCACATACTCAAAGACAATCTGTCTGGATTCTCCCAGGTGGTTATTCGAAGCTTCTGCTTTAAAAGCAGTCCTCTGCAGCAATTGATTCTCCAGAGAAATTAGGGACTATGTTTTAATGGGGTCGTGAGAGTCAGCTGTACTTTTAACATTCAGGATTAAAATCACTCCACCTTCGGAAAACTGCACTACGTGTCATACACGCAGTCCCGTGCACATTCTTCATTCGACTGTAAATGTTGCCTCCATTAATACATTCAAGCGACAAAAATCAGATTACTTCGCGCTGAGCCTATTTAGAGGAATCCACGGTATGACGTTGCTTGTTATCTTGCTTTTGTTTCTCTCAGTGACACACCGAGGTTAATAGCTTTAAACATATTTCTTCCGGCTTACATAGCTATTTACCGAATTTAAATATGTAATTTAAATTCTATATATTAAATTCTTTCACTCCCAATAATGCCACTGGAACAACAGTTACATATATTGTCGATTCCAGAAAAATAATAGTGTACATTATATTCCTAACGTTCTGGATAAAATTTGCAACTGGAAGTATGTTTTTCTAGATTAGTATTTAAAGAAACGAAGCCTGTCGCTATATTCCCTGACGCTTTGTACGCAAATAGCGCTGGCAAGGTTTGTCTCTCTTGCTATATATATTTTGTATTCTAGTAATTAACTTCTGCGATGGGGTAAATACAACCAAATATTCACTCTAACTACTAAACATACAGAGGTAACTTGACTTCTTCGCGGGTTAAGAGCATTAACAATTGTTTAGCTGTTAACTTATACACAAGCCAAATAAAACTGCCATAAATATTTCTTTGCACACTGTTTGTGGGTTGCAGCTAAAATGATTAATTTATCGTATACACAATGTTACAAGATAAGGCTACTGGAAATTGTAGTTAAAATTCAAACTGCTTCCAAGATTCTAAATTCGAAACTAAAGACTTCGACAACTATTGATTCGTAAAAGTCTTATCAAGGACTAACGATTAACCTAATTTTAGACATTTATGAATTCAGCTGCGAATCACTTCAGTAAGGCATCCAACTGTGACATGAGAAACAGTCACTGTTCATCACAACAGTAACCGAAAATCCCAAACAGTCACTGCAACACGAAAACTCACTTTAAATCACAAACAGTCACTGAAACAGTGACATGCAAAGCAGTAACTTCAGTAATACATGTAACAACAGTCACATGTATACAACAGTGACATTCCAAAGATCTATAGGCTTCCGGTTACGATTAGTGACCTACTTTCAAACTTACAATACCGTACGAAATTACGTTTGCATTTGCATTTCTGGTCTGAGCGAATATGGTGACAAGAGTCAAGAAGAATATGATAGAGATTAATTCAAGTCTAACTATTAATAACATTTAAACACAGTTGTCAGAAATTCATCACCACGAACAGGTGAAGAGAGAAAAAGCAAGTAATCTCAGCTTGGAACAGCACATTTTATTTTGTGTTATCTCTACAGATATCACGAGGTAAATACAGTACGAGTATTTCCAGGTCGAGGGAAATTGCGCCTTTTCGTCATTTTTTTTTTTTTTTTTTTTGTCTCTTTGAAGGAGCTTCTTCCGCCACTTTTCGAAAACAAAACGGAGTTCAGTTTCTCAAATTAAAACTGCCAAACTGTAGAAATAAATAAATAAATATAACGATGAATACTGAGAAAATATAATTAAATGAAACATAAAAGTAAATAAAAAGTAATCAGTAAAATAAATTACAAATAATTAAATACAAATGAAATAAAAATAAATTAATACTTGAATAAATAATAAAGTAAAATAAATTATAATTAATTAAATAATACACAAGAATAAATGCATCACAAAATATGCTTTACAAAAATAAATGAAATAGTAATAAAACGTTTTTGCATATTAAAAATTCATGAAAAGCATATGGCATTATGTCTATACGTTGTCATAAATCCATTAATAATTTTAGTGAAAAGAGTCCTTCACTATTTAATGTGTTCTGTAACCCTTTTGTCAAAACTTATACGATCACAGCAAATAAAATTACCAGAAACAATCATTGCAACATTTGATTAAGTGAATTTCATTAAGTGAATTAAGTGAATTGAATCTTTGCATTTAGAAACTTAAAACAATTAACATTTGGATCAAATGAAACAACTGGAGTTTCTTACTGAAACTAAGCTGTTATATATTTGTCTACCACGAGGAAAGAATGCCAACTCATGGTTGGTCACATCCCAGTTGTTGACCTTTTCTTGCAGATTCTAAAAAACATATCAGATTGGAATACAAATTTCTAAAACACCCCGTCGAACAGAACATTCCTAGTTACTAGTTGTGTTTAAATACTGCTACTACATTACATATGCCTACTAGCAATATGGTTTCAAAACCTAGATACAAATTCGAATGCGGTAAAGCGCATCTTACAAAGAATGACTGAGGATGAACTAAATTATTACAATTCAATTCATTCAATTCAGATAAAGATGACTGAAATGATTCTGTCTGTTAATTTTTGGACATGACACCCGGTCTTCACCACCTGTGAACAAATAATGCCTCATCTCCCTCATTAACTAAATTTTATTAAATATATATTGACTAAAACCAGATACTGTACTTCTTATGCTCGTTATGATACAGTTTAAATGCTTATAACATTTTGAATAGGAATTTTAAAAACCGGTTAACCCTTTGTTGCATACAAATAATCTAGAGAAGTTAAACGATAATATTTGTATTTTTTCTACTTAAAATAACCTTAGTAATAATAAAAAAAATTATTCAAATTTTGTTTTAAATAATTGCTACAGTTTGTTCACTACAGTGGACAGCATGCATATACGTACATGCATACAAATCTCTTCCCAACGATTTAAGATCATTACATTTGAAATAATTTCCTGCCTTGTTTTCAGTGATCATTAAAACATCTTCTAAATGGTAAATCTACAAGTGGCATGCACATACAGATTCCCCAAAATTCTTTCATTTTGTCGATTGTGACTGAATTCATTTTGCTACGATTTTGTAACCTGTACCTATTGGATTCAAATGCCAAATGTTCTAGAAATTCCTTGCCAAATATAAACATTTCCAGTGGTTTTTTAGCGTGATAAGCAGTGCATTTGGGTTTCAATTCAGTCTTTTCTGTAGATCTTTATCTACCCACTCCACCATTTTCTCAAACTGACATTTAAAATAAAATGTCTAAAATTACTAATTATGAATAAAAAATGGCAGTATAAGAAAATGTAAATAATGTTTACTATGAGAAATTGTACTAACTTGGAAAATGAAGTAGTAGTCATTTTCCAAATAGCAGTGCTTTACTTAGTGATGCTATACAGCCATCTATGATCGACAGTTGAAAGTTCTAATAATATAGAATGAATAAACACAGGAATGGAATCTGTTAAGGCATTTACAGAAGAATAAACAAATTTAAACTTTTGTCTTCTAGACTGGACATGATGCAACAAAGGGTTAAAAAACAAAAAATGAGCTGTGAAATGTAATTAGAAAGGCTGATAAGACACTCTGTTAACATCTCAAAGTAGGCAATGATTTTTTAACTTACGAAAAATATCTCGTTCTGCTGAATAAGAAATGTTGTCAGCCTACAGACCATGATAAAAATTTGCTTTAAAAAAGAAGGAATATATATATATATACCAAATAGTTCCATATCTATATCAAGTTCGAATTCCAGATATTTTTCTGCGAAGTGTTGGTATTGACTCAGTAAGACAACTGTAAGAACTTTAATTATAAATCGAAAAGAAAACAATCTATTATTTTAACTTTCGTGCAATTCATATTTTCATAATCCGGTCCACTGTTTTCTAAGAAATAATGAGAAGCATACGTGCGTAATTTATTCTCATTTTCTTATGGAGCGTCCATATAAATCATTTTATTATTTTCTTCAAAATATAGATATTGAATCTTGCATAATAAACGGCATCTCATTTATTCAGTTCACCGAGACACACAAAAGTCGCTAACAATGTTCTATCTACTGAACTATTTGTTCCAGTAATGGGAATTCCTCCTAATGTTTGCAATTCCTATCCAATGAACAACGACAATAGACTGGAGCATAACCGATCTAACCTTTTATTTGTGGAACTGATTCGACAAAGTCGGCTGTTTGAACCCTCCGGTATCTTTCGCCTCTCAATGGCCATGACTACTCTGGCAAGGAGGGAAGGGGAGAGAAAGGACGAAGTCATCCTAATGATGATGACTTCGTTCGCTATTGATTTCACTGCAAAAACTTTCCCCACCTACGATACGATAAGATTCGTCCCCTATCTAGGAATATGAAGTTAGGTATCAGTTTGCCAACCTGTGGGAAATTCTAATTCCCGGATGACTGATATTAATGACACTCTCCAAGGAATTTTTTATGCCAATGATCGAATATCTGTCTATAAAAATACTTAGCGTTTTGAATAAATGAGGGGAAATTAATTAAAGCATTAAAAAGACGGGTTTTGTGCGATATCTCCCTGACAGGGCATATTTCTTATGCCCGGATTGAAATCCTCATTATCACTCACTTTATTTGTTCTCGAGGAGCCATTAGAAAAGGAAAAGAGTTGGTGCTGTGAGCATAAGTTAATAGTAAGTATTCAAAAGTGAGCAACTGATACATAGATATCCATCATATGATTATTATAATATTTAGCAGAAAGAAATGAAATGCTAACATAGGAAAATGTAAGAAAAAGATTAAACACTTGAACTAGAAAATCTTTTGTTATATCTTTCGTAAATTTAAATATATTAAGAGGACGTTGATATTGATAGTGATAACAGTCTTGATAGACATCGTGTTTGGAAAAAAGAGGATAAAATTTTACGCCTAGTCTTACTGACAGAATAGCACTGAAAAAGCTTTGCTGAGGAGTAATGATTGCCAAACATCACGGACATTGTTGAAAAATGGAATTGCACGAAGTTCTATTATAATTATATGCGAGCGATAGGAAATTTACGTTAGCAATATAACCATGTTTTTTTTTTTTTTTTTTAATTTTTATTTTCAGTAGAGTATGTAGTTTGTTTCGGAGTAAATATCTTGAAAATTCAACTGTGGCTTTGCAAGGAATCGGATTCAAAGCTCTTAAGCTGTTTGCTGGAGATGCACTGCACCACTGTTCCATATAAAAGAAATCTTTAATTTGTTGCATTCCTCTGCATTTGAAAGATGGTCGAGGAAAATAGGCAAAACCCAGTTTGTCAAATCGATATAATGATGAGTTTTCACCTTCCATGTTTACATTCGAGTGTTATACTGCCTTTTTTTGGATCTTTGTGCAAAAACTTTTGTTGTTGACGTGTCTGACCTATAGTTAGCCCAAGCCTACAGCACTCCTAGTGGCAAGGAGCCAAGATACGCTCTTGAGCACCTTACAGGTGACAGTGTGTTTTAGCTCAGTTCCGCCTCCAATTCTGATAGAAAGCGGGTCCAGGGTTCTCCCACTCCTCTTCTCCTACCAGCAACCTCTGGTGAGAACTTTCGGCTCGTCGCATATTTGAAGTGCCTCCATGCCGTACGGACAAACATTTACAAACATCCATGCCTTCTCCGGGATTCGAACCCAGGCCCTTCGGCACTGTAGTCAACGACGCAAACCACTATAGCGGTTACGCCGCGTGTGCAAGAAATATAACAAGCAACGATGACTGCATCTGTGGAAGAAAAAGGATACTCTGGTCATTATATATTCGCACTCCCATTTACTGAAAACCTGAAAAACCCAGCAGAAGGCATAGCATATAAAAAAATTTCTAATAAGAATGGGCTCCTCTAGTACGAAAGTAGTAAACATGGGAAGAATTATTACTCTACTAAGTGGCAACTGCGAGCTTGTAAGCTAGGCATGTCAATCAATTTTACATAACTTCCACCAATTAGCAAACAAAGAAACATGTGCCCTCATGCTGCAATGGATCATCCCCAATACTCAGTAGCAGTTCAGTAATTATTTATAAGTAAGTTATTACTAAACAAATTAGTTTCAAGTTAAAAAGTGTAAACATTAAAACCAAGCTTTAATTCGGTCACTCTTTCGCGTCTTCGATAATTTCCCGACATTTTCCCCCCCTTCTTTATGTTTACAATATATTTGAAAGAAATTTAAATATTTCTTTAGCCTAGAAGCAGTTTCTTCTTCTTCATCTTTCTAAAAAGCATATAAATAACGATGCATTAAAAATATTTTTCGAAAGCGTTTACTCATGCATTATGTTTTTGGTCTTTACACAACAAATCCTTTTCACTAAATATCGAAAAAAGTCTTCTCTCATGAATTACATGAATACCTAAAACCTATAAAATATACAAAACTTTGAAGACTCTGGTATATTATCTCGCTTATTTATATTGAAAATTTTGGTAGGTTAGACAAACATTATTTTGATTAATATTCATACTTTCAGTTGTTTATTCTTTAATACTATGAATATAAAAGTTGTTACTCATGCAAACATGGAAAGTCATTGTAGAAATATATTAAAGCAAATATTAAGCCCAAACTATCTGAAAACAAGTTTTTTTTTTTTTTTTTTACAAAACCTTTTTAAATTAGAATAATATATCAACAATTAACAAATCGTGATGATAATATTTAAATGCGTATAAGACTAGAATATTTATTTACTTTAACCCAAAAGCGCAACTAAAAACGAAATTAAAGGTTAGATATTTAGTTAGAGACTGGCAGAAATGGGATTGTTATTTTCTAATTTGTTTTCTAAATGTAGCCATAATTATTAAAAAATTCAATTACTAAAAATGGATATTTTTGTAATTCTCATAATAAATTATGTAAACTCATATAAATTGATGAAATAAATGACAAGTTAAGAACAATAATGAGTATTAAATTAGTAGGAATTATTCAAAATAACAAAACTTATGCGATAATCTTTCCAATATCCACTTCAGCTTGATATATCAAACTATAAATTTGTTTATTAAGCAGTCTGGTTCGGATTTGGAACTCGCGCTTGGTTTCTTAAAACCATGTAGGACTGAACAACGTTAATGAAAAATTAGTTATAAACAAGAGAATTATGAAAATGAATTGTTATGAATTTAATTTTCTTCGTTATTACATTATTAATTGAAACTTGATTACCTTGTCGCATTATCTTTTGCGTAAGCTCTTTAAAGAGATAATCTGAGATATATGACTATATTTTTAAATTTTTAAACTAATATTTATTATTAAGATTATTAATTGAAATTTGATTACCTTGTCATCTTATCTTGTAGAGTCATTAGGAATTTTTGGAAGCCAGCGAGATAAAAATTAGCAACCGCCTTCACCGGGAATCGAACCGCGGACCTCTGGAATACCGGCCCAGGGTGCTACCGTTACACCAAAAGGCACGCTAGGGAAGTGGGAGAAATACCTTACATACTTCCCTTTTGAAAGGGCGACTAGGGTTTTAGGGAACCTAGTCGCCAAATCCTGGGTGCGGAGAATTATCATCCACAACCCTTTTAGTTCGAATGCCACTTGTAGAGTCATTAGGTTAATTGGAAGCAGAAAAGATGAAAAATTAGCAACCGCCTTCGCCAGGAATCAAACCACGGACCCCTAGAATACCGGCCCAGCGTGCTACCGTTACATCAGGAAGGCACGCTAGGGAAGTGGAAAAAATACCTTATAATCTTTTGCGTAAGATCTTTAAAGAGATATTGTGATGACTATTTTTTTAAATTTTTGAACTAATATTTAGTTATTCTTTTCTCATCTACTCTAACTTATCGAGTTCTAGATGATACGGGGAGACTGTAGGGGCCAATAGGCTTTTTTTATCTGAGAGCAGCAGACGTGAAAAATGTGCAGCGCCCTCTAAGGAATTCGAACGCCGGAGCTCCCATTCGCCAGCCGCATATGCTTTCAGTTACATCAAAAAGACATGCGGTAAGATGAGAATAAATATCCTTACGTTCTTCCTTACGTAAAGGACGACTGCGGAGGGGAGGACACATTCGCCAAATTCTGGACCAGTATTGTCAGATCTTGCGAATTTTTGCAAATTTACTACTTTTGACAAATCTGTGCTACTAATATTCATATTTATGAAATTTTGAGAATTTTTTGCGATTTCATCATTTCTTTGTGATACTTTTTACTACCTTAAAAATTTTTAGTGGATTATAAATTGCGTATTTTTAATTATAATCAAACTATTTAAATTAATTTATAATAAAAAATAAGAAATTAATTAAATTAGACTTGAATAAAAATTGGCGACTGTCAGTCCTATGATCGTAATCTGCTTACAAATAATGAAAGCAGATAAGACAAAAGCATGTTACAAGCTATGTAAATGTGAACTAAGAGCAGGTAAATAGTAAACCACCAATACCAAAGAATTACAGCGTCTAACAATCCAAACGTACGAGAGCACCTAACAAATTAATTAAAAAATATGATCCTGAAACTAACGTAGAATTAATGAAAGGAATAAATGGAGATATAAGCAATAGAAAATTAGTAATATGGTTTTAATATTTTAGTTAAAATTAATATACGTAATATAACGACCAATAATCGAATTACGATCACTAACAGGCGGAACTCTGTGATGACGGTAGAGCTATGTGAGCTTACGAACCCATGACATCAGAAAATCACTTATCTGTGATGTCACGTGCAAAACGAGCAAGAATCAAATTATAGTAGTTTGTAACTAAACAGCACACGGAGACTAGACTTAGTGATGACGTTAGAGGTAACTCGCGTACCTATGATGTCACAAAGACATCACTTGATCTCTGGCGGCACTAGGTAATTTTTGCGGCTTTTCGATTTCTCTCTTACAACTTTTGCTCAAAAATTTCTACCAACACTGTTCTGGTATCGATGAATAATCGTTCACCGGATGCTATTTTAGGCACCACTTGCAGAACTATTAGAAATTTCTTGGATACAGAACACGATGGATAAACTTGGATAAGAGAACACGATAAATCATCAATTATCTCTGCTCTTTCCTGGATACGAACTCCAGACTTCCCAGTTGTCAGTCGAACGTGCCTAAATTACACCACAAAATCACGCGTTAGAGATGGAGAAAATGCCTTGTAATATTATAAAATTGTGTTTACTATTTTATATTATCTGCGTATACAACGTACCTGCAAAAAAAAACTGATTTTATTTCCCCAACGTTGGTCGTAAGCATATACTTCTAGTGATAAAGACACTTAAATTATGCGAATATTCGTGTGCTGATTTATTAACTTTAGAAAGCTAATTTTGTAAAATATACGAAGTCTAATTCTTATGCAATCCTCCAGTACTATTATTTTAAAAAATATGTCTTTGACTGGAAACGGGCCCAGTTTCACAGTTTCCTCAAAGCTTTTTGACGAATGATTGAAGTTTCTTGAAACGGAATTCATTCTTTAAAGCAAGCACTAAATTTTATCTTATTATCTTTGACTTTTCGACATTTTCTTATAAAAATCGAAGCAGGCACAAATGTAAGTCTTCTGAAAAGCGAAATGACAGGAACAAACTTTCAATATGAGGATTTTACATTAACAGTTCTTTGATATTTATACTCCACTATATATTGCTTTGAAAGACATTGTGTAGGATTATACTACTTAAATTAGATTACTTAAATTGTATTATTAAATTAGATTTATTATTAGACAAAGCCATTTTGCGTTTTGTAAGTACATGCGTACATGATTAAGTTTTGAATGATGCGGATAATGAAATGAAATAATCGCTAGTAGAAATAGCAGAAAATAAAGGAAAATTTAATGCCTTAATCATTATTAAATACACTTTAAAGATTTTATAATCGTCGAAGGTTACGAACGAACAGTTTAAAATTGTGACCAATTAATTCTAGATCATCTTCATTTTCTGAAAGTAGCAATTTAATTCCAATTTTAATTCACAAGGAAGGCGTAAAAATAACGTAGAATAACACGTTTGCATATTACCCTTCTCTTTCCAATCATGCAGAAATCCACTCAACCTTTTTGAAAAAGATAAAACTTGCCCAATCATTTCCTAACCACAATCTTCATTCTCATAGACAAGAATAAAGCGTTAAGGCTGCATTTTATTTATTTCATTTCCCATATTCGTAGGAAATACTCGTCTCCTAAGTTATGGCTTGCGTTGTAATAAAACCCAAAATGAAATAAAGTACTGAGAGATATATTTCTAAAAATCGATTTCTCTATTTATACTATGTTTGTTTCGGAAATAACGAATAAACTTAGATTTACCTTTGGAAATTCCCGGATCGCTTTATTATCTTCAGCATCCGCCTGCCATGTTCCTTAGTATTTCCTATAAAATAAGTTGCTGTAACGGTCTGTTATACCACGCTGATGATAGGAATTTTTTCACGTCAAATCATATCCACCTCTGGCTAAAAACTAAAACTACTCAAACGAATTCTTTTATATGTTTCGAGACAAAATCCATAAAGCTTTAACTGTATTTGAACGTTCACTTTGCTGAAAGGAGATTTTCTTCAGTAGTTTTAGTTTTTACGTTTCATCTTTAGCATTTTATTGCGATAGCTAAAGATGTGACATTTTTTTCCTGTTGAGAAAAAATGTTCAAGCAAATCTTTTAATGTATATTTTTTTTTCAATCCCCGCTGGGTACTGTTATGTCAATACGATTTCTAACGTTGCTCAATATTTGTTACAGATATATTTGGAAGATGATCTGATGAATAAATTTCTACGATTTGCTTTGAGTCAGATTGTAAATAAATAAGATAAAATAAAATTGATTTAAAAAACGATTATAAAGATTTAAGACTTTTTCCCATACGTTTCTGAGATATAAGGGATAGTAATCAACAATCCGAAGACTTGGTTAAGGCTCACTTTGAGAACTCCTTTTCGCTCTAAACTCATTTTCATCTCTGCATCTAAATCATTAAATTAATAATTAGTTGTATTTGAGAATGATATTTCCATTTCATGATACTATTCAAAATGCTTTGAATATTAACTCACAAACTATCAAAAATTTCCTTTTCTCTGTTATAGCTCTCTTTTTTTTCAGAGGTGGGGGGGGGGAGATTCACCAGTAGAAAACTATTAACTACGAAACCCGGAAAGCTTTGCTCTGAGTTTGATTTTTGTTTGCAAGATTATAGTAACTTGCAATATTACATATGAAGGATTTTAGCTGCTCTGATCATTAAGAAGGTAAGAATCCCAGAAAAGGTATGAATGTATATAAAATACGGTGACTTTGAAGTATGAAAGCACTTAAAACACTGTTAAGCCGAAAGTTCCACTGATGAGTTAATAATAAGGAAAGATGGGTAGCAGACCATCCATTGGATCTGTTTCCTGCGACGGTTTTTCTTCGTAAGTGGGACAAGCGTGGGCAAACTCATATTGTCACCCGTAAAGTGCCCAAGGCCAAAGACATGCTCTCTTTTCTTTACAGCCATAATGACTTCCAGGATATGATTGAGTTTAGATCTAGAAGATAATTAACGCTTGAACGATTTAACTGCGTCAAACTAGTATATAAGTATTTTTATCCTACTCCTAATGTTTAATAACAATTCGGATTAATCTGTTTTTATACCCACAATTCAATAGTTAGCATTAAAGTGCAATTAAATACTAAACATTGGACGTTTTGCCATATATTCAGCTTGTGAATGTGGTATAAAGATCTGAGCTCTGGCTATATTTGAACCCAGAAATTTCTATGACATGAATGGACATTCTACTGCTACGATGCAAAAGACCTTTCTAAAAGAGGCACGACGAGGTCTGGTGATGGGAAAAGTACGTGGGGGGTCACTGCTGTTCTCCAATAATATATTTATTTAGGAACTGTATTAACGACATGCATTCCACCAAGAAGTATACTTCATTCCATAATCATAATAAGAAGAGGACCTATTTTCGTCTGCGAATCATCATGACAACTCTGTGCCATTGGAATCTGTATTTAGCTTATTCTAACATCTGCAGGGAAACGGGAAATTCTGCTTATTTCTAGGATAATGTTACATGAAGCTTTGAAGTAACAAAATGAATCATGCGAAGAAGGGAAAGTACGATGTATAGCTTCATATCAATCACATTTAAAACATTTGTCTATGAAATTATAATGTCAGACTTTCGTGAATACGTTATGGGACATATATATGAACTTCGGGTTGAAGTATGCTGTCTGTTCTAAAAACATGTCCACCTGTCATATCGAAGGTCCACTAATCAAGGCTAGTAGCCAGAGAAATGGGATGGGTTCTATATAGTAGGTTATCTGAATGATTCTTGATGGCGGTTCAAGGGATTTCCGGCATCATATATTTGAATGTTTAGTAACAGGATGCGTCTCCGTTGATTTGACTATGTGATGTTTTCCCACAAGTGTGTAAGCATAAATAAGCAAGTCTTACAGACAAGATCGTACTCAGAGAGGCGTCTTTACTCGACAAAAAACATCCCAGCATTTTGCTACGAAAAGTTACCTTCTCCTTTATTCTGAATAATAATAAACTGAGCAAACGTATTGCAAGTGTTTGCAAATTCACAACGCAATAGACTGGATTTTTTCGACAAATATAATTTTATAATATGATGCTTACTTCACTAAACAGAAGATATTGTTTTACCTATTTTGATAGCAATTAATGCTTTGGAATATATAGAATAATCTGATTAAGTTAAATAAAATTATTTTACTCTGATTTTATAGTAAAATTTATCATCAATGGGCTCGGCTAAATTCAAATTTCGAGTTGCTTTGTCTTGATATACTTCTATAGTTATCTTTGATCTGTCTTTAAATTATTCGCTTTTAAATCAGAGGATTACAGTGGTTTTATATTTTTAAAATTTAACTAATATTAATTTTAACATACTGACCGAAATTAGTTCTGTTGCATATTGTCATGAATTAAATGGAATTTAGAACTCCAAAAATCTTGGCATAAGGAACTTCCAAAGCCTTAATGAATAAAAACAATCAGAGATCCAAAGAGTTTAGCTAGGAAAGACACATGCAAAGATTCTTTAAATGTATACAAATTTGCCATGAATGTTAAGCGTAATCAATGAGATACATGCCATAAAAGATTTAGTTATTTAATAGCTTTTGGGGAAAAAATGTTTATAGTTTAGAGTGAAAAATAGGTTGTATAGTATTTGAAGTAAATGCTATTTCATGCAATAACTACATTCACTGAGGATTAGAAATTATTTCTTATTCAAAGAAAACGATTGAATTTATCGTCCACAGAATTTCAAATTAAATTGCTCAAGGATTAGCCTTTTGGAGAACGAAATTACGAAGATTATAGTATTAAGGCATTGGTTGAAATGATTTAAGTAAGCAGAATTCAATTTAAATACCCAAATAGCGTGAAGTTCTAACGGCGTTGAGAGTTTCATGCTCCAGTGGGTTTAATCTAACTCTTCTAGAAGATTTATTTAATTTCTGAAATAAAGCGTCCCGTATTTCTTAATCAAATTGTGCTATTTTATAAAATCTCAATACATCTCTGAGAATGCTTTTGAATAAATTTAAGAGCTCTGTATTTTCTTTTCCATATATTCTAAAAAACAAAATTTTTTTAATGGTTCTATTTCGTTTTAATAAAGAATTCACTAGATAATTTATTACAACTCTGAAACATAAAAACGCCCTATAAGCAAAGATTGTCTACTACGTCCATGGGATCGAGCTCAAAGCACAGATAAAATATAATTTTTTTTTCAAAATGAGGGTACTTAAAATTTTTCGATCCAGAAGACTTGGCGAGAAGTTTACTACAAAAGAAGGATGAGGGAAAGATTTTGGAATTCTTCGATTATTTAATACTTATTTTAAGGAAGAGTAAACTTTAATATATTTTATATTCTCTAAAATGCAGTCTTTTTCCTGTAGTGTAATATGCGCTTAAAATCTGTGAATATTTTCTACTGTCTTCACATCCTCTGACTCCTGTATTATCCTTCATATGACGTATGAGCAACTTAGATTCTTTTGGGATAACTGCTATTTTATGTAATATATGTTCTCCAGTTCTGATCAATACATCGGTCAATCTCTGTAACGAAGTCTATAATTGTACAGGATATTTTGCACTGTCATCATACTAATGTTTTCTTTCATACATTCTCATTTAAGAATAATGCTTCATTCATGTTTGCAATACTGTCTTTTATATGAATGCTGCTGTAAACACACTCAAGCTAACTTCATCGAAATAGCTTATGAACGTATGATATATTCTCCATGCTATGCTTGCACTACATCTTGTATTTGAGGCTTTTTTCTAAGCTCTTTCAGTGGCAACTGCCTCAGTTGCTGATATTTTTGCCATTTCTTGCTATTGCATGTAATATTTACGATTATTACTACCTAATTCGATAGATCTACCGATAATCTGAACATCTATAATATACCTTATGTTCATTTTTCAATGCTTCCTGTCTTATGTCAAAGACTTCCGACTAAACAATTTAGATGTCTTTATGGATCCTCTGGCTCATGTTGCACAGCTTTGTCTGTGTTACCAGTCTGGTTTTCCAACGTCCAGTTTCTCTGTTATAACCAAAATTATGAAACACTTACATGATTATCTGAATCCTTCGAAAATCAGTATTATGAGAAATTATTTGATAACTTGAAGCCTCAAAAAAACCTGTCCCTCTCTTTCCCATCTTAGGCTGCAAGATGACTTTGTCCTCCTATATTGGCCCTCTTCTAGGTCTCATAAATAATTGTTTCCTATGTTCAATTTCTCTTCAAGATAGACACAGAAAGCTTAGATGGCGTACTAGAATTCTCGATAAAAACTAGAAAAATTATACTGCTACTGGTACTCAAAATCTACGTACAACGACATTTGCAGCTTCTCGTTATTATTTATGATGTCATCGTATATTCTGCATACGATATTTCTAGGAATAGCAATAATAATAATAATAATAATAATAATAATAATAATAAATAAAACATTATATTGTTGCAAAAACTGCATTTACAATGAAATATTTATTAAAAATGAGAATATTGCCATCCATATATGTCAAAAAATAGTCTTCCTTTTAAGAAATTCCTAATTCAGAGTACCTATAACTGTTTTTATGATCCACCGTTAAAAGTTAATATTCTTTACGACATCTACTAATTTAACGAATGCTCGGAACTCGTTTCATAAAATCCGAATATCAAAAATAAATACACGGATAGAATTTCAAGATATTTGATACTCGAAGATAAATGGTACATCATAACAGTAAGAAATTACCTTTAGCATTAAAAGACACTGAAAGGATTTGGTCACGTTATATGTTATTTCAGGATAGTATGGCAGAGCAGTTTGTTCAGATCGCGTGACATTGCATAAATTCATTAGGTTTTGATCACATCTTCAATTCACGATATCTCTAGACATTTATAAGCCTATATTTCCTCTTTATGCAACTCATCGGTGTTCAAACAGTTAGGTTTTATTATCTGATAACACGCAACTTGCCTAGCTGTTCTGATCTTAGGACTTCCTATCGGTGATAGACACGAAACAATAAAATGTTAAAAGCAGATACAGTTTTCTATCTAAAATGATTTCATCAAAACTTTTATGAGGCGATTCAACATCTTAAACATAAATACCTGTATTCGTTGTTTAAAGGATGTTGCTAAACTGGCAATGAGTTACTATCAGCAATCCTATCATTTTTAAGGGTATTTTCTGAATGCAGTATTTTCTGTAATGGTATTTTCTGTAATGAACAAGAATGCAGTGTGTTCACAATGTTATGTCGCGAATTTTAATTACATTAATATTTGTTATAAGTATTTTTTATTTGTATTTCTTTATATTCTAAAGATGTTAAAGCTTTAATTAGCTCGTTATTCTTGAAACTGTAGAAAATGTAACAAAGACAGGAAACTTTGCGAGGAGACACCTGATTTATGGCCTTTCACTAACAGTGGAAGCAGTTAGGGTGTTATCGCGTTTTCGCTGGAGGCCTTTAGTAATGGAGCTGAAACGAAAATTGTATATAGGCTTTCTGATCACTTGCTTTTCACTTTGTTATCGCAATGTTTATTTCATTTCTCTTCCGAACAGTAGGGGTTTTGTGAGTTTAGGTAGTTTGATTTTCTTCGTTAGTTTTCGCTTGTTAGCTGAGGGGGGGTCTATTTCCCACGCATTTTCAGAGTATAGTTGTCCGGTTGCATTGCCAGATTTTTCTTTTTTTTTTTATTCGTTGTGGGGTGTATTTTTTCAGTTAAAGATAATGTAAAATTCTAGGTTGGCGAGATTTAATTTTATATTGTAAGCCTCTGAACTTACGGGAGGGAGGGGGAGTCGGAGAGGCCGAGTTTACCTCGAAACCTGCACGAACTGAGAGGTGAGATTGGAAGTGAATCTTGAGCAGACGATATGTAAAGTGAGAAGGAGAAAGTGTGGCGGGTCTGCCCCCTTTCAGGGGCGAGCGCCGGGTAGTCTGAGCCAGATGGGAGCAGCAAAGATATAAAGTTAACTTTGGGAAGATTGCGGGGCTTTTGCCGTGGGGCGGGCCTGACCTCTGCGGGGGCTAGCGCATGTGGTTTGGTGCCTTGTTTCTCTCAGTCTTCGGCTGATGAGAGTTTATTAGAAGTTGAGAAAGTGATCTACTATAAAAAAAATATAAAAACACTGTTCAGACGTTTCTAGCTATATACTTTTCATTGATTCTTAAATAGAAATTTCTCGGAGCTTTCCCGAAGAAGTATTAGTCATAGACAGTGGAGATTGTTCCTGATGAGAATTTTAGTTCGAGTGGGGAAGGTGCTTCACGCTATACCGTCAGTTTTCCGGATGCGTTACAGTAAGTCTTTCAGATGTGGGGTCAAAGATTTTATTTTGTATCATGGCTGTCGTCTACGTTTCCTTCTACCACCGTTTTTTTTTCTGATTACCTAATTGCAAGGGCTGCAGATCCAGAGTTCTGAACAAATGATTTTCCTTCTTTAACTTATGGAACGACAATTGGTTTAACTTGAATTTCAACGAATGCCACCTTTATTGCTGCAGCTACTAGCGACTTCGAGTTTCTAGGTAAAATATTCTGTTAAGGATGTGATGCGGAAAGTTCTACTTGACTCAACAATAAGGGACTTATTCTAGAGTTATCTTGGATCCTCTTATGTTTCGGTTAAGGAGTCCGCGTGAACAAGATGGATTCCAGTCTACTAACTGTGAGTTCTTTTATATTTTTTTTATTTGCGGAAATCATAGGTTATTTGGCCGAAAAAAGTTAACTAATCTTGCAATTTAGTGCAAAATTAATTTAATAATGAGAAAATTGCTTCGTACCTTAAAGAAAATTTGAAATTATTGCCAATAAAATGTGTAATTCTGTAAATTGTAAATTCTTGATTAGTTTATGTGAGATCCACTTTAAATATATAATTTAATGTTCGCGGATAATCATGAAAATCGTATGATAATCATAAAATGATCCATAAAATGATCTTTCCAATGAATCATAAAATGATCTTTTCCCTGAAAGGGGAAAGACCCGCCACACTTTCTCCTTCTCACTTTACATCTCGTCTGCTCAAGATTCACTTCCAATCTGACCTCTCAGTTCGTGATGGTTCCGAGGTAAACTCGATCTCTCCACCCCCCGTAAGTTCACAGGCTTACAAAATTACAAAAAATTAAATCTCGCCAACCCCAGAATTTTATATTACCTTTAACTGAGAAAGTACACCCTCACAACGAACCAAAAACAAGAAAAATCTGACAATGCTACCGGACAACTGTACCCTGAAAATGCGTGGGAAATAGATCCCCCCCATCAAACAAGCGGAAACTAACGAAGAAAATCAAATTACCTAAACTTACAAAAACCTCACTATTCGGAAGGGAAATGTAATAAACATTGCGATAACAAAGCGAAAAGCAAGGGATCAGAAAGTCGATTTAATATTTCTGTTTCAGGGCCATTAGTAAAGGCTCCCAGCGAAAAAGGCGACAACACCCTAACTGCTTCCACTGTTAGTAAAAGGCCATAAGCCAGGTGTCTCCTCGCAACGTGTCCTGTATTTGTTACATTTTCTACAGTTAACAGAAGTTTCTACAGTTTTCTATAGAACAACGATTTGTTCTAATGAACAAAGCTAAATAAAGCTTTAACAACTTTAGAATGTAAAAGAATACAAATAAAAAATACTTGAAAAAATGATACTTGAAACAAATATTAATATTATTAAGACACAATAACACGCCGAATAAATACTAATTCAGAAGTCAAACAACAAAAATCAGCGTTAATTCACAAAATTTTCACAGGACTAGTTTCGATGGTTTTACCGAACCATCATCTTCAGCTGCAAAACCGCAAATGAACAAGATAGGAAATAATGATTAGATAAGATAAGAAAGCCTGGACAAGAATAAGCAAGTGGCGCCATCTGTTGGCGAAACCAGAACTAAAACATAATTTCTCTAAAAGCCGAAGGCAAATTTGGATTGGAATTAGGATCGTTAACTAGAACAGAAAGATTTTTTTGAATGTGAAATGCCTCTAGAAAATCCAGTTCTCCAATGGAAGATGTTTTTTGAATAATTTTGGCAGCAGAAAAATTGAAAGTGTGATTTTCGGACCAACAATGTTGAGCAACAGAAGACTTCTGTGTTTCCTTTTTTCTAACATATGCCTCATGTTCTTTGACGCGAAATTTAATCAAATTAAAATTTAATATTAATATAATCAGAATTCGCCACATAACACCAACTAGTCACAACTTTAGTACTGTAACAAATATTTGCATATAAAGCTTGTTACAGTAGAGGTTCGTAATCTATAAGCCTGCCATACTAGTAGCTTCTAAGTTAACTAATTTTATCTATAACTGTGTTATGCGCGTTACACTTAGGAAATGTTTGTAATCCATACAAAAGTGTCGATCTGTACCTTCCTGTCAGTTTATAAGAAACTTTGCAGTGTTTCTACTATGATATGTATTGGTATAATAAAAAACAATGTTTCTGCATTTGTTATTGGTGTAGTGTTGTTAAATTGGTGAAAATTGGATTTCAAGTTTTTTTGTCATATATTAAAAAATAATCATCATTTGAAATAAACATCATTCATTACAGCATTCTTGGTTCTTTATAAATGCTGCATGAAACATGGAGCTTGTTGTTATCTCTGCATTCTTCATAAGCTGAAATATAATAAACTTACCTGACTCGAATTCTAACGCTTAATGTACTTTTATTTAAATGACAGAACGTTTTTCGTTTCATATGGCATATTTGAGAAAGCTGATTGTAATCTTCATTCGCTTAACTATTTGTATCATACATGTACTTCTAACTAAAATATACTTAAAATTAGGCACAGAAAGCTGTTCATTATGATTTGAGCTAATGTTTTGAATCAGTATTTACTTAAGACTAAAATACAAAGCATTTCATCCGTTCTTAAGTCCCATATATATTAATAACTAATAGTTTCATTGGACGTGCTGCATTGTCAACAGTGAATCCTGTTTTGCTAGACATAAAATCCCCAATCGCCACATTTTATACTATTTACAAAATTTTTGAACAACCGTACGGAAAATGATCCATACGAATTTCTGCAGTACTTGAGTAACTTTGTCCAAAATCAGGGAAAAGTACGTATAACCAAATTTCTGAACAAACTGCATAAGGTCCCCGATATTAGCGTCTATCATCATCAGTCACATGGCATTACTTAAAAGAACTTGATGTTTTGTTTTTGATTTGTTTTTCGTTTCGAGTAGCAGCGTTGTGCTTTAATTTGCCCTCACAGATTTCTTGTTGCTACTTCTTAACGATATATATATGAACTCTAAATGCAATGGATGCTTCTCTGTCTTAACAGGAAAGAGAAACTTAATTGTAACACTTTATATCGAATTTCCTGCCATTCTTTACACTTTGTTACGCGATTGGATTTTATTCTCATTTGGGATCCTTTTCTTGTATTTCCTCCTGAGTTGGGTGCATTAAGTGTTAAGATGGCCTAATGTCGTCTTTGGGGACTATCAAATGAATATAGGCTTCCTTCTTTTTCCTTTGTTTTGTATCAGTGGTTTTGCGCTTATTTTATTCATTATTATTTCGAATTTTTTTTCCATGGGAAATAAATGATAATTAAAAAAAATTAAATCAGTATTCTCGCACCAACATAATGAGTTCAAAAACAGAAAACAACCTGCAAATGTCCTAAACAGTTGGTTTTTAGTCGCCCTTCAGTTGTAGCTTCAATTACACTGTAAGATTTGTCTTCTTCCTTTGCTGCGCGCCTTCGTGAAATAGTTGGAAACTCGTTCGACTAGCAGTAGGAAAGTCCAGATTTTCAATTTTGTGGAGGGCACACCACACTTTTCATATTTCCAGTTTCCAGAAACCTAATGACTCTACGATATACGACCAGGAATATTATGGTACTTCTGAATTAATATTATGGTAGCTAACTAATTTCTTTTGCGTTTTAGTATATTCAAACTAAAGCTATAATTTAAAACCCTTTATCATGTGTTTTTACATTTTAGTTTTCATAATGCAAAAAATATGAAATAACAAACAAAACATTACCGTTAATGAGCATAAGAAATCAGAGTAGCAGTGAATTATGCATGACGTCCTTTTGTTTCCTCCATGTCTTCCGAGATACGATGGTAAAAGATTGGTTCTTTATTTAAAGATAGCTCTTTCTGCTTCAGATATTCGAACTTATCATCATTTAAAATTATGAGCATGCTAAGAATGATTGATCAAATCTTTTGTTTAGAAATTCATTACTGCTCGCTTACGATAACTAAAAAATCGAACGCCGTTTTAAAAATGATTATTTTTTGTATATTACTTTTAAGACTTCCATAAGCCAGTCACTTGACAGAATATGTTTCGATCAATCTAATTTTGTAACAATCGAATTCTACGATGATTAGTTTCAACCATTAAACAAATATATACGAGAAACATTCATCACTAAATAAAACAAAACACGATGAAAGTCTACGATGATTAGTTTCAACCATTAAACAAATATATACGAGAAACATTCATCACTAAATAAAACAAAACACAAATTAAATCTTGAAAACATTTCCGTTAAATGCGATTCTTATAAAATATTAAGGATATCCAATCAATAGAAAGGAATTAAAAATTAATATCAACATTTGGCTGTAACAGAAAAAACAGAACATCTATGTTGTAAATACCTTTAATGCATTTCAGATTCTTTAAATTGAAAAACGTTGATTTTTATTTTAGTGATTTGAAAGCTTTTATCAAAGAGCCGTGGAGGAATAAAACAATAGCTTCTCTTCTTCAACTTACTATTTTGGCTCACTATCAAAAGTAGTTTTTCAGTTAACATATCACATACTTTATCAAAAATAGGAAAAAATTGCCCGAAGTACATTTTTTCTAAGACATATATTAAATTATGACTGAACAGATTTGATCTCTGACTTGCAGCTGCCAAAAATGCGTTCGTTTCTTTTTCTTTTCAATAACAACGAATGTTTCAACCTCGAACTTTATGATAAATGTTTTTGTTAGAAGATTTCGTTTCTATATCAAATTGCCAGTTGGATACAGAGCCGATAAAAGGGTAAGAACGATAGATACGATGACATTTGAGCTGTCATAGTATTTTTACTTTTTCATTATTTCCCATCGTGTTCCCTAAAGCTTGAAATGAGCTGTACGTCGTGAAACACATTTTTTCCTATTTTTCACAGTCTGGTTTCAGCAGGCGTGTGAAATGGTGGTAATTATTGAGTTTAAGTTTGATTGATGATCTAGTGTCACTCTGTGTAAATGAAACGTACCGTATGTTGTTAAAAGAATAAGCGAAGCGTCCAAAAATTTGAAAAACGTATTTTTTTAAAGAAGTTTATTTTAAAATATGTGATCTGACATTTTCTAAAGCTAATTTTTTTACTGAAAATGCTGAAATAACATAAAGCTTATTTCATATCTAATGAATAAATTCCTTTAGAAAAAATAATGGGATATAGAAATTTTCCAAATTATTCCTTATATTCTGAAAAGTCATTTCATGCAAAATAATGTATTTTTGCATAAATGGGTATCATATCGCGTTTTATGAGTTTTAAAACGAGAGTACCTAATTTTGAAAATGCATTAAATTCAAAATTAAAAGTTGTTATTATGTAATACGCATACATTTCACAAATTACATATAATTTTAATAACTATTTTAATTAATTTATCATACTAATTTAAATGTTCATATTTATGCTGTTTCTCTTGAATGTAGGTTTTCTGCAGGCATGTTTTCAAATATTGTAAAACAATTTGTATACAATTACGCACTTACAGTATTTTATTTGAGGCAGGTATTTTCTCTGCACTGACAAATGTTTCACGCAATAAGAATTGCAAAACTTTTTTTTTTCCTTAAAATCTTTGAAGTTATTACTGATATAGATATTGTTACGTTTTTCTTCTTACGTACTTACGGATTCGTGGATTTGGAGTGAATATGGACAACACTTGATGAAGTATCGAAACACAATTTATTAGCCAGTATTATTCAAAACAGCTCCAAAAACACTTTTATATTCATCGAAGAACTGCTATAAACACGCTGGAATGATCAGCGACACAGCCTTCAGGCTATCAGGCTATAACGGTGAAGACAGCTTCACGGCAAAGCACCAAAGTACAGGTCTCGGCTGTGCTCGTCTGTTTTCGGAACTCTGCGTACTCTCGAGACTCTCCAAGCTACAACTTGCGATGCACTCGACGATACACTAGGATAAAGCTCCCGACTCGGTTCAGTCGCTCCCGGAGCTCAACGCACTCTAAGATAGAACTCGACGATGCACTAACTCGCGATACACAAAAGAGACTCTCTCGATGCATTCGACGACCAACTCGGCACTAGACTACGAGACACTCAGTCACTGACTTTTAACTGGGCACTCACTGACTGACTATCAACTCGACAGACGAGATACTAACTAATTCTCCGCATACTAGCAGGTTTTATATAGCTTTTGGCTTGTGTTCGAGAAAATTCTGGGCTAAACCAATAAGAATTCGTTCCAGAAGGTTCTCCCTCCGTCTATGGCATATCGCCAATTTTGTCGCCAAATGTCACAAAACGAGCGATTTCTCACCAAAGGAGGCAACCCTGCCTTCATTTGCTATTTTATGGCAACCTAAACCTGCTTTGCGGGGAAGCTATTTCACCGCGTCGGGACATTTCTTAACGATATAATATTTTGATTTAATAATATTTAATTATTTTCATAAAGGCATAAAATGTAAAAAATAAATATAATGGAAATATGAATGATAAATGAGTTCAGATAAGAAAAATTAAAAAATAAACTCATTTTTAGTAGTTGTTCGCAAAAAATACATCAGCTAGAGATGGATTAAAAGAAAAATAAAAGGTATCCAATTTTAGAAGTTTTTGCATCGCTTTTAAATGGCTCACTTATTTAAAGAATGAAGAAGATTATTGAAATTCTAACAGCAATATAGCTGAAAGTTTGAAAAGCCACGAGGATGGTTAACTACAAATCTCATATTTCGTGAAATAGCAACACTTGCCATGCCTCATAGATCATGAATGGCCTTATGTATGTATAGCCTTATGTAATGAATGTAACATAATGTAACGGTGACAATAAATAAATTAATTAATTAAAATAAAAAGCAAGCTATAGATATTTCTTATGCCGAATATTCAAATATTTTTTAGTTATTAATACTTGTGTTTAAGACAATTTTTATAATTCTTATAGACGAATATATACATTATTGCCATATTTTGTTGCAAATTAACTGTATCGTGTTATCTTAACTGTATCTTATTAACTATATATGTCTCCTATTAATGGATGTTATCCTTAGGCTAAGCTGTTGCAAAGTTCATATTTATATCTAAAGAGTCCTAATTTAATATATCACTCCTGATTGGTAAAAACAATCAGTAGAACTTTAACTTAAACGCGGGTTAGTGTAGTTTTCTTTGCGCTAAACATGAAGATACTAATTATTTTCTCCCGAAGAAAATTAATCATATTGTGCAGACATTAGGTTATTTTTCAAGCAGGAAACTTTGAAAATGGGCAGTGATCTCGCCGGGACTCGAACCTGGACTTCTCGAATATGGGTCGAGTGTGCTACCGTTACACCACGAAAGCATGCTGGAAAGAGGGACAAAATACCTTATATACTCCTATTATACTTTTTATTAATCTGGCGTTTTAACTTTTGTTGGAGGACCCACCGAGTCGCTGGCTGCCTTCGCTTGCGGTGTGAAAGGGACGCCCCTTTTTGGACCATAAGATCACTTTGTGATTAGGCGGGTTGGGGCGTTCTAGAAAAAAAACAAAAACAAAACAAAACCTTATATACTCCTCCTTTTAAAGGACGGCAGGGGATTAGAAGACCCTAGTCGCTAAATCCTGGTAGTGATAATTTATTGTCCACCACCTTTTAGTTCGGGCTCCTCTGCTATTAGGGTTTATTTGAAGTAGGAGACATGAAAAATGTTCATGTCCTCTCTGGGACTTGAACCTAGACCTCTTGAATACTTGTTAAGTGTGCTACTCTTACATAACGAAGGCATGCTGGAAGGAGGGAGAAAATACCCAATAACATTGATAAATTTGTAGGGTCCAGGTGGGTTAACTTCTGTCTGGATACAGGAGTAACAGGAAACTACACAGAAGAAGGGTTCAAACCCTTTACTAACTCTTTAAAATTTACACTGCGTCAATTCGACGCTAATAAACTTCGCCTCTACCTGGGCGGTAACTGAAAAGCAGGTAATTGAAAATTAAAAGTTGAATGTTTAACAAATGCTAAACTAACCTACGGGCTCAGCGAGATCCCAAACTTCAACCCCCATCTAAGCTAATGGCAGCAATGCGATGCAAATTAAGCCACTTGAACCAGCAATAATCAAAAGTACCTACGGCAGAGACGACAGCTAGACTCTCTAACTTCCCTTCTAAAAACTCGGTATTTAAATTTTTCCTCTGCAAGGTAGAATTTGTATTCTTCCACGCGCGCTACCAAATTTAACTATTCTGGCACTGACAATTAGAGAAATAAAGGCTTATCGGAAAGTCTGAAATAAAATTTAAATTATTAGTTAAAATAAATATAAATCCCTACAAATTCATTAACCTTTTGAACAATATTCTGAATCATAAGTCACATTAGTCAGAATAGTAATTTATTTTTCATTTCCACATGATATCTAAAAAGATAGTTTATATTTAATGTTGATTCATGAAGAAAATGAAATAAGCTTCAAAATAATTTTTGGTGAATCCTAATAGATCGAGAATTTAGATATCAGTATTTCAGATATATCTCTAGTGATGTCAAGTAGATCATAAAACTCTCTCATACTTGTTTAAGTATAATAAGGTCCCAAAGTGGTAGATACCGAGATACCGACTGGTTACTGAGGCTTATCATAAGGATCTAAACCAGTTCAGAGTCTGTTGGGAAGGCTATTAGAAGCTGCTAATGAAAGCGTCTAAGCAATATTGTACCATTTTACGGGTCATTAAAGATTATTTATATCCCTGGCATAATATGATGTTACGAACACCTAGAGATGAATAACCTAGAATATTAGGCTATCGCACAGAAATAATTGCATAGTTTTCTTCTTTTGGGAAGTGATTAATTGGCATAAAGAAACCATGACATATTCATAAAAGTTGTAGTACCTTGTTAAATTGAATTTATTAGCCAAAAGTTCATACCAATTTCGACATGTAATTTCCATCATAACAAAACTGAATAACAAATTGAACTCAGAAGAGCTTAGTAATAGTATAAATTAATGTTTATTGACTTTGTACAAACTATTAATTCTCTTAGATCACGACTCGTATTTTCGTTTTTAGCAGTATCAGGCTCAGGTGAAAAGTAAATATTAATTTAGTTAATTTATCAAAAGAGGTTGTTAGATTTTATTTTTCAAGCATAGAAAATCCTTTAATGATGAATAATGTGTAATTTTATAAAAAAAAACAATCTTTCTTTTAAACGTCTGCATTATTCATTGAAAAAAATTCATTTGTTTTGCCTACAGAAAATACATGAGAGTCATTGGCTACAAAAACATAGTTTGCCAATGGGGAAATAAGAGAAGTTTTCAAGAAAGATAAGTTACTAAGAAAAGAATACGGAGAACTTCTTCAAAATTGCTCTAATAAATATTTAAGGGTTTCAAAAGGCAGAGACATAAAGAAAAAATAAACTCATTGTGAGCCCATTAATGGGTCAGACATATAAAATAAAATATATTCATTTTATCCGCTATAACACTGGGAATAATTATTGTTTTATTTTATTAAGTAAACGAACTTTTCCTTACCACTAGGCAACGAAAAATGTGTTCATGTACGCACTTAGATATTTCTGTTTTCGATTCATTAGAACAAAGTGATTTTATTTTGATGTCTTTCGTACATAAAAAGATTTAGTGAAACTTCCAAATCATCAGTCAGCTCGTTATGGGTTTCGTGAGAAGAATAAGCAGATAAGAGGGATTCCTTTCTTCTAATGCCACAGTAAATAATAATAACCCATTTCTAGCATAGTGCGCTGTACGAAAAATTAAGATGAAATTTAAAATTGATTACAATACACCTCCTTCTCTGATTTTTCTAAACTAGCGCAAACTCATATCCGCAAACTCATATTTATACTCATATGTGGAGCTGTATTTTTTACGTTTTACTTCTTTGCACGAAATAAAGGAAGTATTATAATCTCGAAAAATTTCGGGTATCATATTTCAACGGAAATATCCATTTTGATGGTTCTCAAATCCATTTGGAAGATACACTCATGTCCATAAATTAAGGATAATTCGGAGTCACGCGGAAATCGAGCTCTAAAATAAATACTCGTATATCACCTGTAAAATCACTACACACATCTTCAAGAATCATATGCAAATTTCAGGAAGTAACCAGATGACACCGATGGTACGTCACAATGACAAAAGTGTAAGAGAGTGATATATAAGGAATACAGACAAAGAAGTCAAATTGTTCGCAGGCGCTTTGTAAGCATTTCAACGTTTACAGCCCAGGTCGCCCCAGAGTTACAACGCCGAATGAAGACCGGTATTTGGCAGTTACTGCCAAAAGAAACAGGCGGAGCACACCCTCAGACCTGTCTCGTCAGCTCTCTTCAGCCACTGGTACGACAATTTCAAGGCAGACCGTGTAAAGACGCTTAGGGCAGATTGGTCTATATGCTCGTAGACCTGTCAGATGTGTTCCACTTACTGCAACTCACTGTCGCCTGCGGTTAGCCTGGAGTAGAGAGCATGCATTGCGGAGACCGCAACAGTGGGCTTGTGGGATGTTTTCCGACGAGTCCAGGTTTAACTTGCAGTCTGATTCTCGTCGGACTTTCATATGGAGAGCTCCAGGTACCCGTTACCACCAAGAAAACATCATTGAACGACACCGTTACGGTGGTGCAGGAGTGCTCGTTTGGGGTGGAATTATTCTGGGTTCCAGAACTGACCTGCATGTTCAATTTGGAACCATGACAAGCCAAATCTATCGGGACGTCATTCTGGAACAACATGTATGTTTGTTTCGGGGCGCCATGGGTGCACAATTTGTGTTTATGAATGACAACGCCCGTCCTCACCGTGCAAACATCGTAAGCGAATGCCTTCAGTCGGAGGATATCACCCGTATGGACTGGCCGGCATTCTCATCGGACTTGAATCCAGTAGAGCACGTGTGAGACATGCTTGGCCGATGAGTTGCAGACCGTCAACCTTCTCCTACATGTCTACCGGAACTTCGAAGAGCATTGCTTTTTGAGTGGTGTAATATTCCCCAAGATCAGATCGATAATTTGATACTCAGCATGCCTAGGCGTTGTACGGACTGTATTGCATCGTCTGAGAGACATACAATGTATTAACAATCATACCAACCATGTAATATTAGTTTTTTGTAAATAGGTTTTTTTTTTTGTAATTTGCTCCAGGGAGAAAAAATTTGCTATTTTTTTTAACAATATCAAACATATAGCATCTTTTTTTGCTCTTTACCTTTTGTTTAATAAATAAGCTTTAAAAATAAGTCAAATTTATTTTGCTTCTATCTCTTCCTTTGCCTGATTTTGCATTATCCTTAATTTATGTACATGAGTGTATTTTGCGTGACTTCTGTACGTACGGAATAAAGGACCCTTTTTCACAAAATGTAAAATGGATTCAAAAGTGATTGTTTCGTGATTTCTGTATGTACATACGTATGTATGTAATTCGCATATCTCCAAAATGATTAGCAGTAGAACGTTGAAATTTTATATTTTATATATGGGACTAATATAACATCTAGTAATGCACCTCTTTTTATTATAATCGGCAGTACCAAACGTATAATATACATATATATATGATGTACCAGCTTTAGTCGTAGCTTAAATTATCAGACGATAAGTTTAAAAAAAAAAAAAACAGGATCCATTTATTATTATTCAGGAGAAATAGCAGTTACAAAATCAGACATCCGGAATAAATAAAAAGAATTACTAATAACTTTTTGTATGAAGTTTACTGCATCGTGAAATTTAAGAAAAAGACCCTGATATTCCTTTGCGAGTCATTTTATAGCCTCTGGAAAGGCGGAGCTTCCAAGAAATGACGTCAGCCTCGTCAGCCAATCCAGTTCGCGTTAAATGTTTCCAGAACATTCTATAACTGTACGTGTAGAAAAGGCGGGAAAAACAACTTGACTACGGGGCTGTGGATTTAATTCCACGTACTTTCAAATAAGAGACCGTCGCCATTAAAAAATGGAAAGAACATACAATTAGAATTTGAAGTGTATTTTTGACTATGGAATTTTATTATTACAATATATATATATATATATATATATATAAACGTATAATATATATATATATATACATATTCACCTACCCAGCTTTAAAGTACTTACCCGGCCTTTATTTTAGCAATCGTTCGTCATAGTCTGATATTTCCAAATACAGAAATGTTTTAAAAGACGAAAATATACACGTTTGGGCAATGCAAAATTAAACAAAACTTGATTTTCAACAAATAACGAAATCTAACTACATATATACTTACGTAATAACAGTTTATATATGTAGTTAGTGTAACAATATTTAATTTCAGTTTATTTTTGTAAATATTTAACATTATTTAATAGAAATTTATTGTAAATATATGACAATAATTAATAGCAGTTCCTTGTTGCAACAACAAATGTGTATAATTTAATAGGCTGTAAAAGGAAGTCGTGTGATATGTACATCAGACTTTTTAGTAATGAAAAAGGTGATTCGTAAAAATTCAGTTTTATGTAAAGTTTAGATTTAAGCAATTGCAAAGGCGATTATCTGTATAAATAAGAAATAGGTAGCTTCGATAACTAAATAGCAGTAAATTATCAAAGTAACTATTACATTTTCTTGATAAGCGTCTGGCCAATTAAAAAATTTGTATGAAGCAATTCTGCCGAATTGAAACGAAGTACAATTTTATTTGCGTGTGTTCTTTAAAACAACATTACAAATTTTGTCTTCTTTATAAAAGCATTTTGGTCTTTTATCTTTAAAAACTACTTTTTGCTTAAATGTTTTTTAAAATAATATGAATTCTAGTACGTGATTGTATTCCCTAGCTTTTCGTTTACTTACTTATTTATTGATTTATTAAAGGACTCATTCTCTCCACCATATTATACGCGGTCCTAGTTTATAATTTAAGTGATAGTTAAAAGTGTGACGACTGATCGAACTACTTGCAATGAATTTTATTTATTTATTTTTTTTTTTAAATACTACCTCTTCTACGTGTATTAACTTTCTGATATATGTATATATGTAGCATATATGGAGAGACTTACTTATTCCTCTGCGAAATAAGCTTCTCCGCGTATTTATTAGCCTCGCAGGAAACGAGATTTACAGAAATGTTTTAAAAGACGAAGGTATTGAATGCCATTATTTTCTACCTATTCGACTGTCGTTTCATGTAAATCTCTGCCACCATTGCAACCGAATTATGAATGCGCAACTGTATTATCATTGTATAAAAAGAGGCTTCTCTGCGTACTTAGCCTCCATACTGAAAAAGTAGATTTACGATGAAACGATTTCTAAATACTCAGATTAATGGTCTAAAACTGAAAATGCACGCAAACCAAATGCAGGATATAATAAAGCTGATGGGATAGAATTGTTTCCTATTTTATTTTATTTCATTTTTTAATAAAATGTAAATTTTTAATGAACAAGATGAAAAATAATACTTTAATGTTCAGAATAAATTTTAAATTTCCTTTGCTAAATGTTTATCAACCATGCGCAAACAATAAGAGTAGCACAGCAAAGAAAAAAATATGTTTATTTTCTATATCTGAAATTTATATTTATTTTCTGTCTGAAGTCCAAAGTTTGGTACCTGCAAAAAGTTACTGTTGTTTACACTTTGTTATGAAACTTAAAATATTAAATTTGCAGACGGATATTTATTTAAAATAGTTCTAATATATTTAATTGATCATTAAATAACTTAGTTTAATTTTAACTAAAAATTAACAAATAATGAAAACCTTTTTAAGTTTTCGGAGAAATTTTCCATATGCGACTGAACTTGAGAATAAATAATGACAACCCAGTCTCTTTCTCTTACTTAAGTTTCATCTCTCATTAAAGTTTTTTTATGTATAAATAAATATTCCTATCAAGCCAGTATCAAGCCTGAAGAGAAATAGGCCAAAGTAAAACAGAGTAAGATCCGTGTCTTTGGCGTAAATTTTAGTCAAGACTCTATCGATTTCGCTAATCTTTATATATATATATACATGTTTGTATGTAAATAACAATAAATTTCTTTTATTTTTTGCTACAGTTTGATACGTGATGGCGTTACAATTTCATTAAAGTGCAACCTGAAAGAGAAATTACTAGAAATTATCTTCACCTAATGTAGAGGCCTATGGGTCAATCTTTGTTTTATTAATTTTCAGTTGCTGAAAAAACGCTGTTCACACATAAATATTCTTGAACAAGTTGATTATGTTTAGTGCAAAAAACCATATTTGTGTTTATTTGTATTTTTTGACAAATATGAATACAAATTAATAAAATCTATATCTTCATATTTGAAAGAGATTTATATATAACTGTAAATTAATCCATGTGCAGTTTTTTCTGGTGAGTTACTGATGTTAGTTTTTAATGGTAATGAAACTAGTGTAAACTCGGACATCAAATAACCAAAATTTTGAAATGATTGCAACACCATATTTTCAACAAATATATAGTTGAAACAAATTCGCAGGCCTTATTAAATAGCTTCGATAGCCACATATGGCCCACTAGTGGCCCATTTGAGAACAGTGATTTAGCTGAGTTTAAAATTTCTACTATTCTATTCACTATGAATCTTAGTATATAGTCACAGTGACAATCTTAGTCAGAGAGTCATAATCATAAACATAGTCTTAACACATCTTTCTGCAAGATCTCCGATAAAATGGTTGCACTAGTTCTTGTCCTTGGAACAGCTTCATCTACTGTCCTACATCTTCTAAATTAATACATTGCCATGCATAAAATAATTAGACCACACATTAGTGCAAATAAACGTTGGGACAATAATCTGTGTGTGTACTTTTAGCTCTATCCGCTCAGTAGAAAAACAGTACTTCTCGTTTACAACTGCTGTGGACATCTACATCAGAGGAGCGTACATGCATTTCATTTGCTCAATATGCAGATTGAAATAACATTACAACTAAAGTGCAAAAGAGAAAGACACGAATTGATGAAATGTTGAAGTGGTTGTGATGAAATATTTAAGTATTATTGTTAGCTACATTACAGTATGCTAATTTTCAAGATATCACCCACGTTAAGAGAGCTCCGATAATGGATTTAAGCACTTAAGTATATATTTACGGTTTCCCAGATGGCAGTACAAATGTTGAAAGATAAATGAACACTGCGTAGAATAGCTCAGATTTTACATTTTGAGAGAACGCATTTTTTTTCTGGAAATGCTAATTTGAAGTACGTAAATGCATGTAAATGATAAAAAAACCTTCATTATCTCAAGTCATCATTTTAGCTGAAAACGTAAAGAACGAAATAACTTGCACTAAATAATTTTTAGGCCTAGACTAAATTTTCGAATAAATAATATAATATGCATAAAATTATTTATAATTAGTTTTAAATAGTGCTCAGAAGATAAGATATTTAATCCCAAATCTGAGTTAATAAGAGCGTGATAAAAATTATTTCATATTTTTATACTAAACAGAAATCACAATAATACCTGATCCGAAATAAAATCGCCAGTTCTTTCTTTAAATCTGTATACTGAAATGCATGAATTATTGAATGCTGTTACTTCTGTTTATTTTGAATATTCAAAATAATTCTACATTATTCATGAATTCAGAATATCGATTCGTAGAAGTAACAGATTTCTTCTCTTTTTTTCTTACAAAAATAATTCAAAAAACGTTTCTCTTCTTCTAAATTTCGATTCATCTAAGTTAATGATTTTCCCATTTTACTATTGCCAGGTTCTTGCAAGAAACTCATTTCAGAAGCACAATCATTTCCCATTAATTCCCGATACACTATCGTAAACTTACCGTAATCAAATATCGATGATACTTACTTTTAATCGATTTCATTTCACTCTCATCTGCTGGCATTTATCGCTGAAAGTATACTCTTCATTAAGACCATTTTCATCTTCATCTGGTGGAGTACCACTGGGGAACCATTCTAACCGACAGTTCTCATTAAATCGGGAGAACTCAGTCGAAAGGAACGATGGTAATTCTTAGAAACATTCCTACAAAACGTTAGCGCTCATTAGATGAGTATAAGTAGTGACTGCATTATCAAACGTAACTCGAGTTTGTAATGGTATTTAAATGGGTAAAAATCGAGCGGAACGGAAATTTTGCGGCTTATTTTATTACTTGTTTCATGGCCAATTACTCTGTCTGTGGTTCTTTTCTCGAACTGGTGGAAGATGTTAATCCGAGATAGGTTTTATGTGGTAAGACATGAACTTGATTACACATCTAAGATCAGTTAGTTGATTTGGAAAGATTTGAATACATTTCAGCAAACTGGGCGTGAGATTATATCTAAGTAACCGAGTTTTAAACTCATGTTTCACTCTTTTAATATCAGAACGACGAAATTTCGGGCAAGTGGAATCCTTCGTAAGGAGTTTTCGGTTTGAGAAATCATAAATTATACTGATTAAGAAAATAAATTTCGTTAAAGATAAAACTAGTTTTCCTAAAACAATCTTTTTGTTTTTTCTTTTCTCAGTTCGAAAATATTAATTGCTCCTTCTTTCAGTATTGTTATACAGTGTGTCCGATATATATCAAATATATCCAGTAATTAAGTATTTGACATATAAGTATGGTTCCAGGCATACAGATAGTTTTTGCACAGTATATCGTAGCGGGACTTTGTTTTGACAGTCAAAAGTGGGAGATATTTTTTTTCCGTCATGAATTTGTTCTGAAGTATTGTGGTACGGTATCCGGATATAGATCCAATAACAATATTTATTACAGAATTCTGAATTGTCTCATTATTCTAATATGTATATGGGTATGCTCAACATTTTCATCACTAATTACACGTAAGTTATTAAAGTCACTTTAGATGTGAGTGCAAGTGTGCTTTGAGGCCATGAAATGACTCGAATTGTTATCTCAGTCCTTTGATAATCAAATGGACCTTTAAGTGTATAGAGTCATTAGCTATATTGTAGCAGAAGACATAAAAAAATAAGCAAACCATTCGCCAGGATTCGAACATGGACTTCTACGCCCCGAGGAATGGAATCATTCTACTACTTCATGGAATACGTGTCGAGTGTACTACCGTTACACCACGAAAACATCCTGGAAGGAGGGAGGAAACACCTTATATACTCCCTCTTTTTTTAAAGGGCAACTGAGGATTAAGACACCCATATTCTGGTGGTAACTAATTACTGTCCACTACCTTTTAGTTCGGGCGCTATTTGTAGCATCATTAGTTTATTTTAAAGCAATAAATCTGAAAAATGTGCAGCACCCTCGAGACTCGAACCCAGACATCTCAAATGCTCACCGAGTGCGCTACCGTTATACCACGAAAGTCCGCGGAAAGGAGGGAGAAAATACGTTATAAGTGTATTAACAATTTGTTTCTGAAATATGTAGCAACTATCTTACGTACGAAAAATTTGTTTTCCTGCTCTAACCCTCTCATCACTTAAATGGACCCGATATTCTACGCATGTTACATATCCTAAAAGAGTATTTTTTCAAAATTGCCATAACTTGCTTAGTGCAAATGTTGTGTAAGGTTTATTATGTTAATTATCCAGTTATTTTATACTACGCATCTTTACTGTCACTTCTATCTTTCCGTTTTCCTGCCAGAATGCAAATTAGCTAGCTTATATTTTAGTGATGGTTTGAGATTGTCAGAGCGTGTTCTGCCTGCTGAAGGCCATGTTACTAGTTGTTGTTCTACGATAAGCGTTCCTATCTTCGACTTTGTCTTATTCTTCCCAATCAAGCCAGTGTAAAATTAACTACTAACTTCCGCGTTTAAATTTATTTGCGTAACCTTCGACTAATAAATACTTACTTCTTTCATAATTATTTCATTCAAAATTTCCTTTTTGAATTCACGCCATAAATGCTGGCGGATTTGCAAGCACCATTCTGTTCATCTTAGTCTTAAAGGTCTCTTACACCTTTCTTAAGTTCTGTTTCATCTCAGACATAGTGATATGTCGTTTACACGTCTATTTGATAATTTCCAGCAAGTTACATTTGAGTTTCAGACATATTCTCTACAACTGAAGAATGTCTTATGATATATTTTGCACTAATGAGACAAAGTAACATGGATAACGTGACATTAAATAATGGTCCAAAATTCTGAAAAGACTCTCCTGAAGACGATTCTGATAAAATTATTTCCCTAAAATGATAACTAAAAAATACAATGATAATAATAATAAATAAATAAAACAAATTAAAAAATCTGAAAAAGACTTCTTAAGCATTATATGATTTAAATAATCTATAAACAAATAGTAACATAGAATATAATCTCCTTAATTTATAAATTAAAGTTACTTAAGAGTCACTTTGTAAGAAACTGCAATATTTATTGCATTACACCTCTCTACTCATCTATCTATGTCTCTGTCTCTCTCGCTCTTCATAAATATATGTATATATATATATGTGTGTGTGTGTGTGTGTGTGTATGTGTATATGTAACCTAAAGTAAAAATTATGCAAAATCGAACTTTCAGAGTTAAAAATCTAACACCTTAAAAAGATCAGTCCTTTTTTCATGGAACCAGCAATAATTAATGTAATAGTTTACCCTTTGAAACATCAGCTTTATATCATAGAATCAGCAATAATTAATATAGTGTTACAATATTTTATTTTCAATTGATGAACATTTTCAATATTGCAATAGTTTTTTTATAACAATAGACTTTTATTCTGAATTTTCTGGGATGATAACCTTACCATTTAATTATCTATATGTATGTTTAGATAGGTTGTTTTGAAGCAGGAGACATAAAAAATGAGCAGTTCCCTTCCCGGACTCTAACTTGGACCTCTCGAATAAGCTTCGAGTGTGCTACCGTTACACCATGAAGGAATGATTTGAAGGAGGAAGAAAATACCTTAAAACATAAATGCTATTAAAAGTTAAAGAAATACGGTTCCCGAAAAAGAAGAACTATTTACTGATTCTTTATATCTTATAAGGTATTTATCCTGCCTTCTTAGCATGCCTTCGTATTTTAGTGGTGGGCATACTAGGCGCTTATTCGAGAGGTCCGTGGTTCGAGTGCCTAGCGAGGGCATTTTTCATATTTCCTGCTTCGAAATAACCTAATATCTCTACAATCTAATTGGTAGCATTTATTGTAAATGTTACAGCTTTTGCGCACTTAAATAACTGCAAATGTCCGTTAATTGCGTTTTACGCGAGTCGTGTAGTTGTTTATAGACTTTCAAAAATTCCTAAGAAGTATTTCCAAATAATGATCGAGAAGAATTTTCGACTTTCTAAATAAAGTCGAAGAATGCGAAGTCTATTTCTAAATACAGTCTAAGAAGCAAAACTCTGTTTTCTTCAATTTTCGTTTTCGTATGAGCGTAGTCCTAAAACTTTGTAAGCTTAGAAAACTGTATGCATTTGAAAGGAAACAAAAATGGTGTTCCATTTTCTTAGAAGATGCAGTTAAACCATTATCGATCTAACTCTTAATTTTGGTATACTTTATAAGAAATGCTTAAACAAGAAAATAAATAGCTTACCTTACAAATGAAGCAAATTTCTGTTTTCCATTGTTTAAGGTATTGTAACAATTTAATTTTTTAAAGGAATAAAATCTTTCCTATAAAATCTTGAAAGCATATTTAAAGTAAGATATTGCATAAAATAATTTGTTCTATATTTACAATAAACTTGTGGGAAGATTTTCCTCACTAACTAAAATTACTTCTGCAATGATGGACGTTTCTTAAGAATAACGAGTGACACTTATAATAATAATGTTTTCCTAAAGTAGAAGAAATTCAAATGCAGAAGAAACAGCAAATATTAAATAAAATTATTAAACGCAGATTTTAAATATTTTTTTAATGAACAAAACTTTCCCTACCACTACCGGCAATCAATTCCCTAAAGAAACATTTAAGTTTAATAACAATTTTGTCTTTGGAAAATACAGTCCAACGATTCCAAACTTTTGCATTTAAAAGAAAATCCTCCAAATTAGGCGCCATTTACATAAGTAAGAGATCCTCGTTCGTGGAGTGAGTGCATCTAAAAAAAAATTCGCTCCCAGCCAATTAAGGGAAACTTTACCGTGGTTCCGGTCGTCAGGCTTATTCAACAAATGACTTCCCCAAACATTTAGTTTTGTTCTGGATACTCCGAGATCTTCTTACTTAAGTAATATACTTTACCTAATTTAAATGAGCCTCAGCTCATGTTTTCCCATTAATCTTTTCAGAATTCCCACGAGAAACTGGCATCTGCAACTCGGTCTAAAAAAAAACCTTTCCAGATTTGTTTGCGTGTTGCTAACAATTTCAGTTCATATGTTTCGTTCTTCGTACGAATCTGTGCTATCCTTTTGCTCAGTCACTTCTTTTAAAAAGTGATCTTGGAATGGAACTAATATTACAAAATAACGGTGTAAGCGATTAAAATTACTTATTAGGTTTCGTGTGGATGTAAATAATTTAAGTTGTTTAATTTACGTGGTTTTGTGAGCTTTTAGATATTTCCTTGTAATATTTTTTTTTTTTTTTTTGGTTATGGCAAAGCACTGAATGCTATCTGCCTAAAGCTGCAAATTCTTCCTCAGAAGCGTTTCTCCAAAGTAATTATTAAATGTAAATAAAGCTTAATTCATTAGAACGGAAATATTCTTAGTTTCACAATCAGTAAAATTATGGTAATTGTTTAAAATTTTATAGAATCTCACACTCTTTGGTAACATAAACTAGAATAGAGACTATAGAAGACGTAAGCAAATATCTTGAAAATTGCTACAGAGATGTAGAAAGGATACAAAAAATCCTTTTATTAACTAAAATATATTAACAGAAGGCACAGCTTGAGCTTACAGAACCAGCCAGCATTTATGGCGTAATTCGAAAGTAAAGAATTTAAGTTAACAAAGTAAATCGTAACTTAGCCCAAAGGCTACACAGACAGAATGCGCGCAAGTTGACTCACCTAATACCGACGTGGCATACCGACGTGGCACCTAATGGCGTGGATAACGCCGCCCACCAGATAAACTGCTCTCAAAAGAATTAACCAGTAACATGGCCTTCAGCAGACGTAACACTCTCTAAAAACCTTCCTTTAAATACTATCTCTTTGCTACCTTACTTGAATTTCTGCAACTAGAAATAAGCATTTTGTCAGGAAAATGGAAAGCGAGAAAGACAATAAAGATAATTAACACAAAATAACTCGTTAGTAAAACTAAAAAAACCCTCACAGCTTGATGGATCCTAAAGCCATGAGCTCATAATCAAACAAAACATTCCTAACTTAGCAGCAATAGGCAATACCTTTCATATCATCATATCTTCAAGTGCTTGCAAGCGTCGTTTCCTATACTTTCCTAAAATAAATAGGTAATTTCTGACTAAGTACCTGATAAGAGATAATTTCCATTAATAAATTTAAGCAGAATAAAGCAGAATAGTAGGTAGTGGTAGTGGTAGGGAAAGCAGAATAAAGAACTGCAGAACAGCACTAACCGTCTTTTCGCACACTCTTGTAAAATGAACAGGTAGTTCTTTAACAACAACTCTTAGATGATAACTTCTCAGGACAAAACTAAGAAACCTTATGAAAATCAAGACAATTTGGGAGGAATTAGTGTGAGACTTAATAGAACATGCGCATTAAACTTGAAATATGCAATACAGTAAAAAGGGTTGCATATGGTAGAAAAAAGAAAGCGATTGTTTCTATTCTTAATTTCTGTTACCTACGAGAAATGTAATTCTGGAAACGTAAGTTTGCGTAACATCTGCGAATGTAGAAAGAGAAGTATTTTTGTAAATTTAGAATGGGAAAAAAACTTTGATTGGTATAGCTTTTAATAAAACCCTGTCAGAGTATCAAAAACTTATTTTGGTATTTTTTGTCTCCTTTTACATGCCTCCGTGGTGTATCGGTAGCGCACCGGGCGCGTATTCGAGAGATCCAGATTCGATCCCGGCGACGGCATTGTTCATTTTTCATGTCAACCTGCTTCAGAAATAACCTAATGTCTCTACAATGGCGCCCGAACTAAAATGTAATGTATGATGATTCTTCACCACCGGGATTTGGCGATTGGGGTCCCCTAATCCCCAGTCATCCTTTAAAAGAGGAAGTATATAAGTATTTTCTCCCTCCTTTCTACATGCCTCCGTGGTGAAACGGTAACACCCTAGACGCGTATTCGAGAGATCCAAGTTGTCTTGAAGTCAATAACGCCGCCCACCAGAGTCCCGGCGAGGTCATTGCTCATTTTTCATGTCTCCTGCTTCAAAAAATACTAATGATTCTGCATAGTTAAATCTGATACTGAAATTTCGCATATTTGTGCACTGCATCCTGGACACCAATACTCAAAAACACAAAAGGATAGAAAAAGAGATAAAAACTTTTAACACTTCTGAAAAGCTACATTTGACTTAAGATGTAGAGACATTAGGGATTTTTGAGAAGCAGAAAACATGAAAAATGAGCAATGCCTTTACGGGGAATAGAACCACGGACTTCTGGAATACGCACCCAGCGTACTGACCACTACACTACGAAGGCAAGCTAAGAAGGCGGGAGAAATACCTTATAAAGTAAACTGAATTATTCTTTGACATGATACTGCAGTTTAGTTAAAATTACGTAATTTGAGGATTGATCCGTTACTGTGTTCTCATAAGGAGTCGACCCACGGAATTTTCCGGTTGCTATCTAAATGCTGTATTACAAAGGCACAGGATAGGTTTCCTTATAGGAATTTTATAATTATTAAATACAAACTTTAATTCATTTTAATGGAATTACATAGGTTTCTATGAGACAATGTAATGATTCTAAGGATCTTTAAAACGAAAAGCCTTTTATTTCAGACATAATTTTTACAATCACAAATTTATACATATTTTGTATACATAAATAACAAAACACTTGATGAGAATTATTAGGCATAAACCTTCAGAATAATTAAACATAAACCCTTATCAATTTCTTTTCATCCTGAATTAAATCAAAATTAATTTGAAAGCGTCAAGATGCCGGAATAACTTCTTAAAGACTGGCAACATTAGCCTATAATAGTTCACAACTGCATTTTATATTAATTTTTAGCAGTTATTTTGAAAAAAAAAATATATTATAGTTACTGATATAAATTATCTAATTTAATTAAAAATCTCGGAACATAAGTACCGGATTTCATAAAATGCCTTCCGAATATATAAAATATGACGAATCCATTCCATATCTACATTATGTAGCAGATAAATCTTAATAATCCTCTACATATGACATTAAAATAATACTTAAGCTTGCGATGTACTTATGCTAAAACATACTCTGTTACTCTATCTTATCCATCTAAGCTTGCTCTGATATTTCAGTCACGATGCCCCGTTACAGTTGCCGTTAAATGAGCCGCCATCAATACTTGCCGCACGATTTGCCCGAATGGATCGCTTCTGTGAAGAGGATATTGACATATTCTGCCGATGAAACAGTGGAAGTCCCTTGAGGTGGAAAACAACGCCGACTCATAATTTATCACCCATAGTTGTTCTTGCTGGTCTCGAGAGACGACGAGATGTGTATCGATACATCCTCTGCGGAACTCGTGTATTTGTTGCAATCGGGGATTGGAAATCAAAAATGGTTGCTTTCATTTTAGGTTCGAAGAACAACGGAAAGTTAAGCTTTCAGGTTTTTTAACACCGAAAGGAATCTTTTATCCCAGGCAGCGAATAATAAGAGCATTCTTTCCTGACCTTGCTGTCTTTCAGCTAATGCTTATTTGCATCTTTGAGTGAGATTAGTAATTATCGTCCTTATTTGACGATACTGACAGATGCCGAATCCTTAATCTCTCCGAAAGAAATGTTTTAATTTATATTGATGTAAATTTTATGGTAACATTTACCTAAACTGATATAATTTCCTTTTATTCTAAACTGTCGGCAAAATAACTGTGCGGATTTCAAAAAACCTTCCTTCTTCTTTTTCCCTAATAAAAATACCCGATGTAGAGAAACAAATACAGATCGCGAATATTTGATAAAATAAACGAAAAAAATTCCGCAAGGATGGCTAACATAACAAGAAAATTGGGGAAAAGCGGAAATTCTACTCTTCTGAGTTAAGCGAAGAATAGCCTTTAGGAAAATGGTTTTCATAAATAAGGAATAAAATAAAATTCCTTTGTTAAAAATGAGTCTATGAAAAGGATTAAAGGATGAAACAGAACTATTTATTCGTTTATTGGGATCTCGTAAAATGTTTCGCTTTTATTTTCGGGAACTGTTGGAGAAGATACATTAATTTTAATTTTATTGTGTATATTGCTCAACATGCATTCAATGAATACTACAGGATGTCTTGAGAGTTATCGTCTTTGCACTGAAATAAAGGAATTATAATAACGTTGCTGTAGAAAATTTAAGCGGAGTTAGAAATAAGATCATTATTATCTCTTTGGACTACGGGTTGGTACTTGTTCCAATTTTCTGTTATAAGAGTATTAAAATATGAAAAGCTAAAATTAAAATTAAAATTACAGTATATTCTCCATTATCCGGTTCTCAATTTCCTAATAATGTGTTTTTATTTGAAAATTTTCTTTTATACTTAAATTTCGTAAATTAAAGAATCCTTATCTGTATTTAAATCCTGCATTATGCTTGCAATTTCTGTGTCACTTGAAATTTGCTAACAGAATGACGCTGATTTTATTGTACAGCATACCATTTTCCAAATAATAAAAACAAACGAACCCTTTGCGTATTATAACTTTTCTTTTAGCGCTGTTGGGATCGTAGCATCAGAATGGCACATTTGAAATAAACAGTGAAATAAACATTTAATGTAAAAGGATATTGAAATCCATTTCCTGAATTTCGTGTCTGAACTAAATAATTTCGATCAGAATCAATCAAATATTATAGTAGAATATGATACGTTTAACGTTATTTCCAGGTCAAACGTCACGTTGAAAGGATATGTTTTTAAAGCTACGTTTGATGTTATAAAACAAAATTTCTTCAAATACGTAATACTGCTGATAGTTTATTCTGGTTCAGAGGCTCTGCGTGGGTAAATGGGTAACGTGCTCATTTGGAGCAAAGTTTAAAAATCAAATCTCTAAAAAATGATCAAATAATCAATGATAAAACACGAGAAATGCTTTTTTATTGCTTTTGTCTCCAATTCAGTTGTTAGAGGTAGGTCAAAGCATTATACGATTGATTGCGAAGTCAAAAGTAATTTTCTGCTTAAATTTCTAAAAACGTCTTTCACAGGGTCAAATTGTATAATCATGTCACCTTGTATTCTTTTCACCATTATCATCATTCACTCATTTACTGTCACCAAGCTACCATCAGCGAGTGATGATCATGCTTTTGAGATGAATGGAAAAGCTTCGATTACTTACCATTATACTTTACAACGGGAGGAAATGAGGGCAGTCCATTTTCTGAGTTGAAAGTTTTTGTTACTGTCAGTCAAAGCTCCTGTCAGATTATGCTGTACAAATTCTTTTACCATTAAATGTTCATATAGCATCAAAGCACGTTTAAATATCAAACATTTCCACATTTCCACACGAATTGCTATTTCTCTGCTTTAAGGGAGTTTAGATAAAGCATTTTCTGGATATAACGTGGTATACTTTTGCTAGTGGTTTCTCCACAGACCTGTATTTATTCCAAGAAAAGTGAGAGAATTTTATTTTATTCTTAACTAAAACTTATTTCAACATTAGAAAGAGAAAATTGGTAAAATATTTTATTTCCTTGGAAATGAACAAATTATGCCCTTTTTCGTCCAGAAATTAGGTAATAAGGAATAAAATCACGTTTTATAATCGTTTACCCAGCCGGAAATGCTTTCGAATTATGTTATGGAAGCACGTAGGGAAAAAGGAAAAATATCTTATAACTGAAATATTTGACATTTTTTGCCGTCCACTTGCAATATCGTTATTTATCTTCTCATATATTAATTGTGCCCGTTTATTTCTGAAATTATCGTCATATTTACATCCCACTTTAAAAGAGCTTTAATGTATATTTACTCGCTTACTTTCAAGTCCCACTGGTATCCGAGGAGTTCAAGACCGTTCAATACGAACGGTGAATCGACGCCGCTTCAAATCCAGGCGAAAGGTCTAGTTGCGTGGTTGAGTGGAAATGCACAGAAATAGCAACAAGGCTTTTGGAGTTTATTCACTAAAATAAAAGATGTACTTATTCCAGACAAATAATCTGGGATTTTTTTATTATTTAACAACTGACACAGCGATGAAATTATAATATTCATTAAAGTACTAATTAGTAGCCTCAAACAAAATGGAGAGTGCTTCAATAGCTAAGTTGATTGTGTTGAGACCCCACAATTGAACTCAACGAGTGGTTAGTAGCGTTGCATAATGTTATCTAATATGACATGAACATATGATTAACTGAAGTAGTAGGCTTGAAATTGGAAACCAGTTATGGTCAAACCATTAGCGTAGTTAAGAGCTTTTTGTCTCCTGGTGCGTTATGAATTTTGCTGTTTTCTCTTTCATTTAAAAATTACTGTAAAACATCAAAGGGATGTATAGAGAAATAGATGGAATATAGAGAAATCCCTATGTTTAATACGAATGTTTTAAAATGATATTTTTTATTTTTTTATTTACTGTTAGCTGGATCATCGATGAGGTTATCGAAATCTTGTATTTCTTTGTAATTTCGCATACGGTAGGATAAGATTTTACCATTTTAAGTAAGTCTTAGTAATTTTTACTTAAAAGAAATTCTTCTGGTAACTGGCAGCACTTAAAATGATTGTGAGCGAAATTCGCAATTGAATTATGAACTAACTTCTAGAGACTGTATTTTTTGAATAAAAAACGAATTTCCCTCTACGTCCTTATTTCTTCTCCCTTAGAAGTAAAGTAAAAAAAATATCTGAAGATCTTTTTTTTTCCTAGAAGAAAAATTAAGAATTTAGAAGTTTATTTCTAACTAGATTCCAGAGCTTTCCTTAACTAAATTTCCTAGTTCCTCGACGCGAACGTAAGATACTCGGAAATTAGGATTGAGTACTTAGACCATTATCCAGAATGTACAGAAAACTGAACATTTGGTAGAGTAACTGAAGTTTTGATATAGTACAGCACATTTATAAATTTACGTTCTTTATTCATTAGCGCTTCAAAAAGGTAAGATTACTTTAAAAAAATCTATATACAGACATTTATTTTCTTATGTGAGTAGCAATTTGTCATTACGGTGAAAATAGGATTTCGACTATTGCAATATATGAGTCCATTTCCGATAAATCTAGCAGTGGTCTTAATGGAGAATAAGCTATAAAAAGAGCTTTTAATTTGTCGTTATTTTGAATTTTAACTTGTATGAGATATTATTATATGTTTATTTCTATAACGCATCTGCATTATGCGTAAAAGAAATAAAAATGGATTTTATTTTTTCTTACTATTTATCTTATTTCTTTAATCATTTTATTAAAGTTGATGAAATTTGTATTTTCGCCTTGCAATATTATTTATGGTCTACTACATTAATTTTGATTTCGTGCCAAAACTAGCCCTAAATTTCAAAAATAGACCTTATTTCATACGCTGATATACGATTTGTTTTCTCTACCGCTTTCTTTGGTAAACTATCATACATACTCCATGTGATGTATTTAATAATAATTACGCATTTCTCTTTGCTGTATGCAAGCTCAAACTAGTGTCGTCCGAGCAGTAAAGTCAATAAATACTGATACTTCGACCTAGGTTCGATTCCAGGGGCGAAGGAGCTGGCTGGATGTTTGGTTTGTGTGGTTTTACGCATGTCCAACGTGAACATGAGCCAATTTCTCTTAGAAAGTCCTTTATGAAAGTATCCTTTCCCTTAGGCCTAGTGTTTTGCTTCTAGGCATGTAGTACTTTGCTATATTCAGGTAATCAAACCTAATCAAAACAAAACAGTTCCGAAAAGCACATCTGAAGATATTTTTCTGGTTACTGCAGTATTCTGCAGCAAAACAAACCTTGTGAACAAGTCATAAGTAGTCAATACAAGAATATCAGACATCTTAAACCAATCCACCACTTTCAATAAAAATGCAAGCACTTTTGAGCTAATCAAGTATTTTTTGCATAAGTGCCTGTCGCTTTAAGAAAATTCAGCGTTTTTCCGAAACGTGTGAGCATATTTAAACAAAATCCTCGTTTTAGATAATAATGGCGAAGATTTATTCCAATAGCTTTGTGAATTAATTAAACTTGAGTAATGGTGATCGAACACTTAACGAAGGTTCCCTTTTCAAGTTAGAAATTGATCTTCACAAGTGTTCGCGCTCCCGTATACCGAGGTACTTTTATGAAGTCTCTGGTCTTGCCTGTCATGGCGACCTCCATCAATTCGATACTGATTTACACTAATAGTGTTTGAATAGAATTTGCTGAAATTAAATATTGACGGTGAATTATTTTAGGCTTTATCATACTGATATCATCTTGATAGACCCTTGACATTGCTTTCAATAAGATATAATTTTTTCAGACAAAATTATTGGTTTCAAACAATTTTCTCCGTTTTTAACATATAAAAACTGATGAAGTTGTAGAGACATCAGATTATTTTTGAAGGGATGAAAAATGTGCAGTGCCCTCGTCAGGACTCGAACCACGGACCTCTGGAATACGCACCGAGTGAGCTGACCACTGCTCCACGAAGATATATTAAGAAAGCGGTAGAAATACCTTATACATTCCCCTTTTAAAGGGCAACTGGGAATGAGAAGACCTTAGTCGCCAAATCCTGGTGGTGGAGAATCATCATCCACCACCCTTTTTTAGTTCGGGCGCCCCTGTAGGGACATTAGATATTTTTTGAAAGCAGGAGATGTGAAAAATGAGCAGTGCCTTCGCCAGGACTCTAACTTTGGACCTTTCGAATACGCGTCGAGTATACTTCCAATTACACCACAAAGGCATGCTAGAGAAATACCTTATAAAATATAAAAACTTTTATATTGTAAACCTTATAAGTAGGATTTCAGAAAGCATAGTATTCCTAGCATGTGTTTCTCGATGTTCATCTCAAATTGAAATAGAAATAAGTTGTTTCAGAAAATCGTCTTGAAAATACTTATGTTTGATAAATTAAAAGAAATGTAAAAAACATTTAAAAACACAGAAGAATCTAAGACATTATTTTCAAGCTAAAAAGAATGTAACAGGAATATAGAAAACACAGATAAGGAAATGCAGATAAAAATATAACTTCTTTTTATGAAATGACAGCATTTAAAATTAACATTTTTAGAATTTTCGATTCGGTGAGCAGAAACTAAAGCAGAAAAAATATTTTCGTAAGAACAACAAAGCAAAATCTAAAACTGCAAATACAAAATTTAGTGAAAACAACTGCCCTTTCTTGACTCTATATCTGCAGTGGCGAATTGACAAATCTAAGAAAAGCAGATCTTTATTCTAACGTTAGCACTTTCTTGACATTTACGAATATTGATTTTTTGATTTTTGTTTCTGCTGCGTTTATGAAGCACGCAATAGAATAAGAAAATTTGCATCGTTCAAATAGCACAGTTATTCATTTCCTTAATGTCAAAACAAGAGATTTAAAGACATTAAATATTTAGTAGACTGCATGGGTCTGACAACAAGAATTCTATTTATTTCAGTGACATTTAGGAATGATTGTTGTTCCATGATTAATCAAGTAAATATTCAGTAATAAACACTCCTATTTTGCAAACACTAAGGGAGTTTGCTGATAGCTTAATTTTATTCATAAAAATTGTTACCCTCTATGAAATTTCTATCCGTAAACGTATATAGTATTTTTAATTTACTTTCTTTTTGCTTTTATTTCACGCTCATTTTTAAAATATGTAAATGAAGGATAAAATTAAATAAGTTTGTAAAGACATTAGGATTTTTGGAAGCAAAGGAAATGAAAAATGAGCAACCGCCTTCGGCGAGAATCGAACCACAGAGCTCTGAAATACTGGCTCAGTGTGCTGACCACTACAACACGGATTGGATTGGATTATTTAATTATGGCAGAGCACACGAGGGCTATCTACGTAAAGGGAGGGATGTCTTCGTGGAGGACTTTCTAAGGAAAACTTGCTCGTATACACGTTACACATGGGGAAAACCACGAAAACGCCCGTGCAGCCAGCCCGTTCGCGGGATTCGAGCCTCGAACCAAACTACCAGTGTTAAGCGTCTTTACCGCTCGGCTACTGGTTAGCCCACTACAACACGAAGGCACGCTTGAAAGACAGGAAAAATACCTTAGTTTAAAAGAGCAGCAAGTCAAAAAAAAAGTTGTTTTCATAGTTGAAATTAAATTCTCAGCTAATTTCGTAATGTGAAATTGTAAAGGAGTTTTTTCCTTCCTTCCAGCATGCTTAAGTCGTGTAATCGGAAGCACGTTCGGCTAAAAACGGGAGACCCGAAGTTCGAATCACTACGAAGCCATAGCTCATTTTTTACATTTCCTACTATGATAAATACATAACCGCTCTAAACGTGGCTCCCGAACTAAAATGTGGTGGACGATATTTCGTCACTACCTCAACCTGGCGACTGAGTCTATCCCTTCCTAGTTTCCCATTAAGTGGGGAGATTATAAGGAATATTTCTTCTTCCTTACCGCCTGTCTTTATGATGTAATTTTTAAGCACAGCCGATTAGCAGTCAACTGTGCTTCCAATTACGTTAATCTTCCAATTACCCAATTACATTCATTTACATGTGTTGAATTTTAATTTGGTGATAGTGAGAGTTATGGCGTAGATTGAAATGTGGTTTCCTGCTAAAAGAGTAAGTACTGTTGCTGTAATTTGAAAACATAAGATTTAAAGGTTGACTTCTTTGAGTTTAATCAAACAGATGAAATTCAGGATGGAATCAAACAGATTCCTTGAGTTTAATCATATCAGACTACGACACGTTAGTAAAACCATATGATGAATAACATATGAATGTGCTTGACTGGTACGACATGATTTCAGTCTACTTGAGAGTTTATGTAGTTAGGCAGATACTTAGTGGCGTAATAAATTATCCGGAATATAGTACTAGATTCCTGTTACAATCTATCCTTCCACAGCTATATTCCACTGCAGGTTTCCATGCCTTGAAATCGCTACACCAACCTGGAATGATTCACGACTTTTGCACACATCGATAAGCCTCATTGGAAGGACACACAGTCTTCACCCCATTTCTTGGATTTTGCGGCGGGATTATATGCTTTTACGTTCGTAAAGGAGGAACGGAAATTCCTCAGCAACATACAAGTCCATATTTCGAATCTCGCGGAGGGCGTTGTTCATTTTTCATGTTTTTTGCTCTGATAAATAGCTTGCTCTAAGTTGTCCCTCCTGCTGCTACCCAACAAAGAGCTTTAATTGAGCTACTATATGAAAAGACTTATTTGAAATCGGTTGCCATTGACAGAGAATTTTCTCCTATGCTTATTGATAAAATTTTAGAGATTTTTTTGTAATTAAAAAAGATGCTTTTGTACTGTTAGAAATGATATTAATATTCTGTCGTCATTTCACTTTATCCTTCTGTCATTTATGAAATTGCATAATTCTCCATTCTCTAGAAATTTAATTTTCATGTTGTTTTCTTATCTTTAAGTAAAAATCGTTGTTTTATTCTTAAAGATTCCATCTCCGGTTTTGATTGATAGAATGTCTTATCAGTGTGGTTTTAGATATATTGGCCAAACTAAAAATGTATTACGATTTTCAGTGAAGGAGCTCGAATCTTATGTCCGAATAGATAAAACAATCAAATCGTTTGTAAACAATCAAGGTTAGAAACTTAGTATTTTTGGCTTCTGAAGAAAACAGATAAATTGACAGAGTTTTATTTCGAAATCTAAGCAAAAATAAGGTTGCAGTTTTGCTTTAAACTTAGAATTTAAACTTAGCTTTAAACTTAGAATTTAAAGTTAATTACTCGGCCTCTATAAAGTCTCTATGGGGTTTGTTCCAGGGTTCAAATCTCAGCGAAAGAGCTAGCTGCATAAAAGATTTCGTGGTTTTCCTCACATGTAAAGTACAAACGAGCCGATTAACTTAAATGTCCTTTACGAGACATTATTTTGGTGGATACGACTGTGTGTGTCGCAGCGATCAAATAAAGAAAAAAACTTAGAAAAATTAAAAGGTATTTCTCTGTATTTCTTCCGCCTTCCTGGCATGCCTTCGTGGTGTGGTGGTCTGCACGCTGGGCACTTCTTCCAGAGGTCCGCGGTTCGATTCCCGGCGAAGGCGTTGCTAATTTGTCAATCTCTCTTGCTTCCAAAAATTCCTAATGTCTACAAAATTTTCAACTGATATCGAAGTTAGTTTCATAAATCTCAAGTTTAAACTTAAAGTTTGAGCTGGTCGAGCATAACTTAAAATAAAACTATTTTATATATATAAATCTGTATGGATTTCGAAAGAAATTAAAACTATTAACCAGATCCAAATTCCTTTCCTAGCAATATATTCCAAATTTTCTTAAAAGCGAATAAGAGCAGTTAAGCTTCCGAAAATTAATCTTTCAATTTTGATTTTAAAAAAATAAAATTAACCTTGCTTATCCCCAAAATATATGTTATTTATGTTAATAATATCACTTTAATAAGGTAACAGATATACATTAATACTAACACGCCCCCTTTAAAGACATAAATTTCAAAAGGTGTCTTTTAAGTAGTTTTTAATTGAGGCTTATCAGTATTTTGCCTAATTTTTATACTCAGTTTATATCAACGGCATAACGTATAATCACTTCGTTTTAGAATTACGCCTGCTAGCCAGAAAAATACTTTTCAAAGATCTGAATTCGAAAGAACATTTACTTGATAAATCCATAGACGAAAAGAAGCTTTTAGAAATATGCTTACTGGTATAAAATTGTTGAAAACCGGCTACAGTTATATGTTTTAAAGGAGTTACGTTTTGTCGAACTGGTACAGTATTATACATATAAAAGGCTTCAAAAAATTGACAAATTCCATTCTTCAGAAGTTGTGAACTATAATTTATAAACTCACTCAGGTAGCAAGAATCTTTAAAAGGCAAAATAAAAGGAAACACGAAGTTGCAGAGCAGTATTACAACATAATTATGATGCCTAAAGTTTAACAAAATTAGATTATAGAGCAACTGTTTTCGATTTTTCGCGTTTTTTGTTTTCACAAAATGAGTTTTTTTTCAATATTTAGGTACATTTTTATAAAATTCTATCCCTCAAACAAATCTTAAATTTTATTATAAACTGTTATTTACCTAACTGTTCTGATTGAACTTACTTAAATTTTCCTTCAAGAAGAAATGAATTATTGAAGTACAGATTTTGTTTAAAAAATATGCTACATTTTTTGAAAAACTCGAACTTTACTAAATGAAAAATGTTTTGCAAAATTTTAACTCTATATGTTAGATTAAAAATACGTTCACTTAAGGTTTTTGAATACGTTTGTAACTATCAATGCAAATTCGAAGTTATTAAATGCCCAAAAAATTATGTGTACTTAAGTTTCATTACGTATTTGAAATCTATCATTTTAAGGACCTTTCAAGTTGTCTCCCTAAAACTAAAATATTGAAGATGAAAGTTAAATTTTTTACTCTAACATAAGAATAACAACGTGCAGTTCCTTTAAATAAATTATTTTGAATACGTGATGAGTTTTACTTGGGAAAGAGTCGAGCTATTAATAACAAACATTTTCACATTTTTCACTGTCGAAAAGTTCTTACTGTCCTTAACGCATATGATTTTACACAAAAGTAACTCCAATCTGGATTGAATTTTACTTAATTTTTTAGCTTGAAAATCACCTGCTTCTCTTTTATTGGATTCAGCTGAACATTCTTCTGTTATGGATAATTAATAATCATTGAACTGTTTCGTTTTCCAGGGTAAATATTATTTAAGTTAAGATGAGTGAGAGCCAAACAAGTGATTTTCTCAAAATGTTAACTTAATTTTCTGTTATTATCATAAATACTTACACAAATTTGTGCATTTTTATATTACACTGCCGGCTTTTCAATTACAGAGATTGTAATTAAATTGGGATTAAATAATTTCACTTGGTATAAAAACTCCTCAGGAAAATTTTTAAGACCCGTAATACGAGTTTTATTAATAATGAAAATTAATCTCAACCTTAAGCATGTAAAGAATCCAAAAACTTTTGTTACTAACGTAATTGAAAACGGGATTTCAACAATACTGTATTGTTTTCATAAGAGATTATTTTTATGATGGCGAAACTATAATGTTTTAATGATTTTATCTTAACCGGACCTTACGAGGTAAACATTTTTTTGTTACAACATATTTTTAAAAAAGTTAAAATACTTGAGCAAGAAAAGATTACGAAAACGAAACTTGAGATCGCAAAATATGAAGATAAAATAAAGCTAATTTTTTTCTTTAGCAATACGAAAAGCATGGGAATAAAAACAAACAGAAGAAAATATTTATGGTAAACAATAATGCTAAAATCAAATTTAAGGATTAGAAAGCTAAGAAAAGAAAAAGCGTTAAGACATTCAAGACCCAAATATGAATGCTGTATCATACAATAAAACAAAATAGCGTATCTAAAACGGAAGTGATAAGGTTTTAATTTATTATTTATTTAACCTCAAAATAACGCACGTAAATTTTTATATAAATTTATTTTTATATAAAATATTCAGCTGTTCAAGATTGCTTTTTGATCGGAATTTAATACGCAGGCAATTTATTTTTTGATAATGTAAATATTTTTAAATTTAAATTTCTTTTAATTTTGAATTTTACGTTATTGCTTAAATCTCGAATAGAATAATTTATCTGAATCTTCTCACCACTATTGCACTCACTTATGCACTCTCGTAGATTATTAATGCATAAATTATGAATCACGTGTTTGTCTGCCGACTTCACCATCCATAAATTATGGGCCATTCTAACACAGAACAAATGAGCATTCAAAGACGCCGAATCCTTCAAAATGCCAGCTTCCTTATGTACCAAACCCTCTCCTTTAGTTAAATTAGAATAAGGGGGCTTAAAACCCTCCCCTTTTCTAAACAAACGCCAGGAAGTGTTAACGCCACAAGCTAAGATACCTCTATGTATAATGCTGATTTATGAAGCACATTTTAGTAATGGCTTACAAGCGAGGTAAGGGGGCTGAAATAGGATGATGGGAGGGTCGAACCACAGATAGGAAAACGTGATTCGCTTTGTAAAAGCACAGATAATGCTGTGTGGCTCCCTTCCAATAGCTGTGGATTTGATTTATGGCAAAGTTTGCATCGGATGGTAATTTCAAACTCTGTCTATTGCAGAATTAGAGATAGACTGTACCGTTCAGAGATGGGCTGCATAGAGATCCTATTGTTCGTTCAGCCATTTACTTTCGCATAGATTGCGCGGGCTTATGACGGATGCTGAATAAACTTCATTCGTCAGTCTTTATGTGTTCATTACTAAACGATTTTTGAATACATATATATTTTCAGTCGGGATTGCAAATGGAAATTTTGGTAGCATTCTGTGCTCTCAAATAGAAACGTAAAGCTAGTAATGTAGTATATTTTATTAAACTGTTATAAGTCTCGTTTACAACTCATACATAGGGAAAAAAGTCTTTTTATTAGTCTTAGCTCTAAATTTTGACAAAAAATATAATTACAGTTTGCGTTATATTATCAACGACATCTTGCTTACATCGCATTGTTTCACCAGTAATATTTCGCAGTACTCAAAAAGTAAAAATATTCCGAATCAGGAGTACTATTTCGTTATTTCAGGCCTACAGACGATGTTCTGATTTTGAATCCCAATTAAAGGTACAATCTTCATATTGCCTCTTGAAGAGATTGTAAGGTTTATCCTAAGTTTTTAACAGTTATCTAAAACTACTTTCCTGTCTCTCCTAATTTCAGCTTACAATTTCTCACCAGAATGTGTTTTTAGATTCGCGGTTAATGCAAATGAGGAAGAGCGGTATTTGACTAAGTTCCACAGACTTCGTTAGAGAGCCAGAGATTCTGACTAGCGCGCTTGTGACCTTTTGGCTACACACTAAGCTAGTATTACACTCTGCCGTATTTCAGGCCCTTGATAGCTTCGTCAGTTAGTTGATATTTAGGGGCCCAACTATTTGGAACTTTGATAACTTCGGCTACATCCTTTTAGTTAAGTTTTTTCCTCAGTCTCTTGAGTTCAAGCCCAAGTGCAGGCTTTTTTGTACGCTTTAAGAAAGTAGCCGACTGTAAAATTCTTATTTTGAGAAATAAAGGGTAATTAACACTTCTTGCGTTTACGCCTCTGTTACTGAACTAAAGCGATTATTCGCTTACCAGTTCACAAGATTCCAACTCACTTAGCTATCAGAGGAAAGGTTGGAACACCACAAGATAAACAAATAGAACGATAGGAATAAGAGCACTAATATACGATGCAGAACTCAATATGCCGCCCAACTGGGATAGTGATTAGCGATGCTGATATTGCCGTACCGAAGCGCTTGGGTTCAAATACAGGAGAAGGCATGGATGTTTGTAAATGCATAGTGTCTGTGTAGTATGGAAGCATTCTAAATATTGTTACGAAATGTACAGGCGCGGTAAGATGGCGTTCCCGCAAAGCAGTTTTAGGGTTGCCATAAAATGGCAAGGAAAAGCAGTTATTGCCACATTTGGCGACAAATAGCCCATTTGGCGACAAAATTGGCGATATGCCATGGACGGATGGAAAACCTTTTAAAACGAATTCTTACCGGTTAAACCCAGAATGTTCTCGAACACAAGCCGAAAGCTATATAAACCCTGCTGGTCCGTAGTCAGTTAGTGTGTGCTTCGTCTAGCGAGCTGATAGTCAGTCATTGAGCGGGTGTCTCGAAGTCTAGCGCTGAGTGGGTCGTCGAGTGCATCGAAAGAGTCTCTTAGTGTATCGCGGTTAGTGCATCGCCGAGAGAGTGTGTTAAGCTCCAAGAACGACTGAACCGAAGAGTCGGGATCTGTGCTCTATGTGTCGTCGAGTGCATCGCGAGTTGCAGCGTAGAGAGTCTCGGGAGTACGTGGAGTTCCGAGAACGAACGAACAGTGTCGGGAGCTGTACTGTAGTGCTTGGTAGTGAATCTGTCTCTACCGTTGTAGCCTGATAACCTGAAGGCTGTGTTGCTGATTGTAACAACTGGTCTCAGAAAAGAAAAACGCAACAATATGCAGATAGACAAAAGTCTCCTCGAGAGGTTGATGATATGGAAAGAGGGGTGGGACACTTAAGCTACGTCCCCCCCCGAAGTGTTCTCCATCAAAAGAGGTGACGGAACTGAGCAAAGTCGTACTGTCATTTGTATAGTGCTCAAGGCCAACGACAGTCGCAATCTTGCACTTCTTGCTGCGATGAGTGTTGTGGGCTTGTTCTGATGTTACTTTCAGACAAGTGAGTTTAAGTCGCAATACACAGAGTTTAATATATTAATCAAAGTATATTTTGTTGCAGATTGAAAATAGAAATGATCATTCGTGTACATCATAGTTTTTCGCCACTCTAGTACTTTTTATACTATAAGCATCTCTTCAATTAGAAATTATCCGACGGAATTTGCTGGTTTCTATAGCTCCTGCTGGAGAATATTTTTGGGCAGAGTCAGTCTAATATAATAATCTCTGTTCAAACTTAAATTGTCGATATTATTATTTCACGAAGTTTATCTTGTAACAAAATATTTTATATATGCTTTTCCTAAATCAACATAGCAAAATATCTGACAGGTTTCTGCTAATACCTTTCTGGACAAAATTTAAATGAAACTGGCTTGCATTTTTATTACGTACATAAAAGCTACGAAAATGCGAATGCAGTTAGCCTGTTGGCTTAAATTCGATCCCAAATTAAGATGAAAGTATTCAAAGATTTTATTCACTTGACCGCTGTCACATTATATATACATTAATAACTTGATAACAGAAATTTTAAGCATTCACTAAGATAAGCCTCAAAATGTTTAAAGCACAAATATATTAAAATTAAAGTACCTTTTAATGCAGATGTCAAATACTTATATTAAATAAGTTCTGAATAAAGGATTAATTTAAATACTAAATCAGGTTAATGAACTCAAAAGTTTGATAAGTAACACATCAATATTTTCACAGCGACTTTCGTCGCCAATTATACTTAGCTGAATAATTTTTAAATAAATATTTTAAATTCTGTATAATGTTTTATGCATTCTTTATCGAAAACTATTGTGAATTAAAATAACAAATTATAACAATATTGCATTAAAAATATGTTTGCGGTTTCTTTCTTCCTTGATTATGAGTTTCGTCGCCACAAGAATAAACTCAAAGAGTTGTTATGAACCTGACATATAATTCGAACAACGTGTTTAACAAAATGCGTACTTAATACTTCATTTATAACGAAATTTACTTAATTTAAATACATGCGAGTATCCTTGTATTCTTCTGGTTAATTCTTCTTAACAAGCTAGGGTTTTAAGATATCTAATTAGCCAACTAGCAGATTACAAGAGACGGTCCCATTAAAGCAAAAGCATTTAAAACCGTATACAACCCACAGTAACCTGCAAACATCCCATTTAAAGCATGCGATGAAACATTGCGAGGAACATGAAAAGCGCCACGCGAAGATAAAACTGCATTGTGCTTGAGTATTCTTTCAGTACTTAAACATATCTGAATCTCAACGAGCCCAGTTAAAATTTAAGTAACGAGGGTGAAAAACGACCGAGCTTGAAGCTTAATGAGGTGGTTTACTTAATAAAAGATTCGTTCGTTAAGAGCTAAGAGCTTGTCTAGAACCATTAAATAAAGTAAAAAACTAAATAAAGTGTTACAGAAAGAGCATTGTAAAGGGTTTTTTCCCAATTCCAGTTGCAGCATAGGGAAAAAAGACGACTGAAGTGAGTTTCTCTCGAAATGTCCCGACTTACAGCAATTAAAGTCATTAATGCACCTTCTTCTGCATTTAATTGCAGTACAAACGAAAGAAGAAAGGAAAAAACTTAATACTAGTGCAATATTTTTTCAACGCATGTAAACTGTGTAATAGTCTAAGAAAACTTCTCTGAAATCTGCAATTAATTACTTTCATAAATGCGCTGAGTACGAAAAAGCAATTAATAACCGAACACTGTTTCAAGAACTATTTTATATTACGGAAAATCGGAATGTACGCGAATGCATTTTGCGGTTAAGTCTAACATGCGAAAATAATTCGTATAAAATTAGCTTTCTGTCTAAATATTTAGATTTTTGCATATGTTAGTTAAATGTTATTTCTTATAATACAAACAGAAAAGTCCTAATAATTCAGACAGACAATCCTAAAATTTCAAAATTAGTTAAAATGTGATGTTAGTAATAATGATATATTTCTAAATTTAAATTATTTCTGTGTAATAATAAAGTAAAACCTCAGAATTTAAATATTATTGTAACAGACCTATTTAAGTGTAATTGAACTATTTTATTCACGCCATGAACTCATGAACTGTAACCGAACTATTTTATTTAAACGCCATCTCGTGGCGATATGAAAAAACGTCAGTCGACCTCCAGCCGCCATGATGATAGCTTGCTATGTTATGTTATTCTCAATGTTTGATGTTCCATTTGGTATATGTTTCATTTTTATGTATATTTCTTTTGTTTGTAACCGTTCCTGTGTGCTCTGTTAATAAATCCGTTTAAAGCTAGCCGGCATTAGTGTCTATTGAGGAACGGCTACATCACATTGGCGCCCAACTAAATTTGAATCCAAAATGGCGCAACAAAATGTTTAGAATTTCTGTTTGGCTTTGGCTTTAACAAACTCTTACTCCCGAATTTAACTTTTAGTTGCTGGAGATCGGCTCAATTTCTTTTCAGGTGTGGACTACTGGTCAAATATTCTGGAAACGAATTCTGGAATTAAAATTGTCATACCGTGCTGCTAGCACATCGAATCATCAACTGGACAATTTCAACGGAAAAGATAAGTTTCGTTTACATTATCGTTTAATCTGAGTTTAAAGTTCTTTTAAACTGATTATTTATTATAAGCTGCTTCTTAAAGCAAATGTAAATTCTTTACTGAAATCTCATTTATTGATACTACATAAGAGTATTAAACGAAAGCAAACGGCTTTCTGTTAACCAAACGTTATTTCTTGAATTGTAATTTGTTATTTTAAAATGTTAATGCGCATAGTAAATTAATTTGTGAATAATATTGTTTCACTGAATACATGTTTTGATGTTAAAGTTTGAATATATTTATGGACGTTGTTCATTGGAATTTATTAGAATTTCGCTTCTGATTTACAGCAGCAGATGTTTTCCCCCCGCGGAAATGTTTAGACTAGCGATGATTTATGATGTGTTTACGTCAAATCTTTTATTATTTTTATTTCCTTTGAGTGCTGTTGTTCCTTATTAAATGTTTTATTCTACATAAAATAAAATATTGTACTTGTTGATTTATCTTTCGACGAACATTTTGAGAAAATGATTATAGTATAATACTTTAAGAAAATACGATTGTTTTCCTTTAATGAATGCATGTCTTGAAAATATTTCTTGAAGCGAAAGAAAATAATTATGAACAAAATCGAACGACTATTTAAATAAAGTAAAAGAGTTACTAAGTGTGTGTTGCTTAATCAGCTTAATATTTTGTTAAGATTAAGATTTCGAAGAATTCAGCTTGAATATAAAAGCTTATGGTAAGACATTTATGTATGTTTTGCTAAGTAGTAAACAATTTTTGAGCAATTTATTATATGTTATTTTCTTGATACAAGTTGAATTTATGAGGGCATTTTATGATATTTTTACGACTCCGAAATAATAAACTTTGTGAGTATTATTGTTTACATTTATAAATACTGTTTAATAGTGGTATATAAATGTACGAGTAACATTGTTTACATTCATACATGCTGTTTAATAGAGGTATATACATTTTACTTAAAGGTATAATTATTAATTCTATAATACTGTATTGTGAATAAAATCGAAATAACAACAAATTCAACATCATCTTTTCCCTCCCCCCTGACCTCTCATATAATTATGGCTTACCTTGCCAAAGCACGAAAAGAGGATTTAAAAACTCTCGCTGCAGAACTGGGTTTCACTGTAAACGACACTATGCGAGTAATAGATCTTAAAGATCTTATTGTCAATTCTGACACTTATGATGAGGCTTTTACCAGGAATCTTCTGGAAACTTCTGGAAATCGAAACTAGACAACAAAAACAACGTGAAAGCAACGATCTGGAGACACGTCAAAGAAAAGAACAAGAACTTTTATTAGAATTGGAACGTTTAAAATTAAACCTGGCAGCTGCTAGCTCAAACCCTAACTATGCCGCCTTTGCTTCAAATGCAGCTATTGGAACAAATATTCAACACCTAATCCCTAAATTTACAGGAACTTCTGACATTGCAACCTACCTGAAAATTTTTGAAAGACAATGTGAGAAAGTTAATATAAAACAAATAGATTACATCACTCATCTCCTACCTCTTCTGCCTATAGACATTTCGCAAATTATTTTAAGAGAACCAAAAGACAAATTAGAAGATTATTCTTACATCAAGAAGATTCTGCTACAAAGATTCAAATTAAATGCTGAATCATTTCGAATTAAACTTACTACACACCAAAAGCACCCTGGGTCTTTATGGAAAGATTTTACTTACGAATTAAACAATTATCTCGAAGAGTGGCTTCATAGTCTCGATGTTACAGACTTTGAATCACTGAAAGACTTGGTCCTGACGGATCAGCTTAAAAGAAGAGTCAGTAGTGACGTTAAGGAGCATTTTATTGATACTTGGGAGAAAAATAAAGAGTTCATCTGAATTAGTACAGAAATTGGATGATTATGAAGCTGTACGTGTTAAAAATACGAACTATAAAACTCAGCTTCCTGGCAGGCGAAACTATTCTTACAAACCAACTAATCCATCCAAACACAAAGTAGAAAATCGAACAAGTGACATACAGGAAACTCATAAAACCTTTTCAAATCGTGTTCAGCAACAAACAGAGGAAAAGCGACCTCCTTTAACATGCTATGGGTGCGGAAAAACTGGTTTTATCAAATCTAAATGTCCAGACTGTAACCCCCCAAAGACTTCAAATTCATCAAATTTTGGCACTATCCAAATCCGATCCTGTTTATCTTCCACTCGGACTGCTGTATTTCCAATTAATATTGGTGGTGTTTCCGGTACAGCTTTCGCCGACACTGGTGCTAGTCACTCAATTGCAAGTGAATCCCTCTATCATATTCTGCAGAAACAAGATGCAGTATTTGAAAAGACAACACTAGAGGTGTCTTTCGCTGATGGTTTGGTATCTGAAAAAGATGTACTTCGCACCGAACAAATTATTCTTCTCGAAGGCAGAGAGTTCAAAACTCCGCTCCTTGTGTTGCCTGATGCCAAAAATAGCTCGACTCTGTTAGGAATTGACTTTCTTCAAAAAGCTAAAATTGTTTTAAATCTTGCTGAAAATAAGTGGAACTTTTCTGATGAACTTCGAAGAAAATATAGCTTCGTGAAACCTCATCAATCCCAAGTACTGGAAGAAACCCCAGTTGTTGTAAACAACTGCCGACTACGAGAAAATGAAGGACAGCAATTAACTACAGCCCAACGGCTTGCAACTGATGCATTGCTTAACAAATATCACACTGTCTTCAAAGTAGGGGGAGAAGCCACTAATCAAAAGCCATCTGGCTTCCTTCAAACTCCAGTCTATGCTCAACGTTTTGAGACCTTGTCAATTGATCTTTTCGGTCCCCTTCATGAAACACCGTCTGGTGAAAAATGGATTTTTATTGTGCAGGACCGTGCCACGAAGTGGACAGAACTATTTGCTTTAAAGGAAGCCACGGCCAGAGAATGTGCCACTATTCTTTTGGAGGAAGTCGCCCTTCGATTTGGGTTACCCAGGAAAATAATAAGTGATAATGGTACCCAGTTTACTAGTGCTGTTATGCAACAACTATGCTATATCTTGAACATTGATCAAAGTCTTACTCCTGTCTATCACCCACAATCTAACCCAGTTGAAATGAAGAATAGAGATCTGAAACCACGTTTAGCAATACTTGTTGGTAACGACCATCAATCATGGAAGGATAAACTGCCATTAATAAGGTTTGCTTTGAATACAGCCAAATGTGATTCAACTGGACATTCTGCTGCTTTTCTTCAATTTGCACAAGAGTTACGAACCTTAGATGATGTAAAGCATGATATAAAAGCCGTAATTGAGAACGATAATTTTGTTCCCGAAATTACTCCATATTTGAAACGTTTTGCAAGAAATGTACAACAGGTACGAGAAAGAGTCGAAATGCATCAAGATAAACAGAAACGTTATGCTGACAGAAAACGAAGAGAAACACCGAAATTCGTTCCTGGAGATAAAGTTTGGGTCACCCTCCACCCAATCAGCAAAGGTCCACTGAAGAAAACTGCTAAATTCATGCCCAAGAGAGATGGTCCTTATGTGATAGTGACTACAAGATCTCCAACCACTTATGATATTGCCGATCCTCATGAACCAGACAAAATTCTCGGCAAGTATCATGTTTCAGCCTTGAAACCATATCAAGATAAGTTTCAAAACTCAGCTCGTGTAACTCCAGTGGCTCCCTTAAAGAAAAGAGGACGCCCGAATCGTGTAATACCACCCGAATCTGCACCTGTTGCACAAGGTGCTGGTGACGCAAAATCTACTCCTCGTCAAACTGGAGCCCGTCCATCTGATTCTCCGCCCGCTGCACAAAGTAGACAAATGTCAGTTTCTGACTTCTTGCCGAGACGTCTACGAAGTCAGAGGGGGAGGATGTAACAGACCTATTTAAGTGTAATTGAACTATTTTATTCACGCCATGAACTCATGAACTGTAACCGAACTATTTTATTTAAACGCCATCTCGTGGCGATATGAAAAAACGTCAGTCGACCTCCAGCCGCCATGATGATAGCTTGCTATGTTATGTTATTCTCAATGTTTGATGTTCCATTTGGTATATGTTTCATTTTTATGTATATTTCTTTTGTTTGTAACCGTTCCTGTGTGCTCTGTTAATAAATCCGTTTAAAGCTAGCCGGCATTAGTGTCTATTGAGGAACGGCTACATCACATTATTTCTTATAATATGCTACTGCCAAATTTACCCACAAATTTTTTTTAGCCATTTTCACTTTTGAAAACGTTTCTAAATTATGCACATGCGTCGTTAGAATCGCGTATTTAACTTTTGATAAATAAAAGGGTAATTAATATTCATCACAACAATTCTAACACTCTAATGATTCTATTAATTTTTCGTAATAGTATTATGAAATAATTTATGTGCATAAAAATTTGAAATAAAACGTTCTGCTTTAGTGTATCATATATGGCACGGTAGACTGTCAGTGACACTTCGCTCCTGTAACACATTTAATACAGTGGACCCAAGGAGGGAAACAAAGCCGTATCATATATGATACACTGGGATCAAAAAGAGGTGGTTAAATTCTGCTGCTTACACTAACTAGGCTTCAGCTAGAAATGGGTATCAACTGGTCTTCAGCTGTTCCTCGGTGGAAACAAGCTGGTGTAAACAGTAATGTGTCACTATCGCAAAATTATCTTATCAAAGGTATGAATGAATGAAAACTTGCATCATAAAACTAGTGCATTCGAGTTACCTTTCTTGATACATTAATCCAATTAGTTCAGTTGCAACAAGTAAATACCATCATATGTGAGTTCTTCGATACCCGACCTTATGCTCCTAAAATAGTGTCGTCGTTTCATTTTTAACGATCAGAGCTGTGTTTTCTTTAGAACATGGACTGCTTTTCCAGTTTAAAAAAAGTCTTCAGGATGTTTGTATCCACTACTTGTAATACAATATTAATGAATATCTGCTGCTTATTATTACCAAAGGATTTGTAGTTCTAGAAAACGTGCTACTTCACAGAAATAACAAAACTGAAGAACTCGATAGTTATATTGCGGCTATGGAAAAACATATTTAGTCATTCTGCATCTCATGCTGTTATTTAGCCAAGGACAATCAGTCACAATTTTATAGGTAAAAATAAGCTCACGCTGGGCTTTGTTTGGTTATTTAACTTTCAAAATATGTAAAAACCCATTATTTTGAAAACAGAACTTGCAGTTAAAAGTTAAATGATTGGCCTTACTATGTTTAATAAATCTTAAATTAAGAGACTGTCTTGGCAATATAATTTTTTAGGATATGAGGTATTTTCTCCCCTTATACATGCCTTCGTGGTGTAACGGTAGAACACTCGGGGCGTGTTAGAGTGGTCCAGGTTCGAGTCCCGGCGAGAACATTGCTCAAGTTTCGTGTCTTCTCCTTCAAAATAACCTAATGACTCTACAGTGGCTCTCTAACTAAAATGTGGTGAATGATTATTTTTCACCACCAGGATTTCGCGATTGGGTCCCTTAATCCCCGTTGCCCTTTAAAAGGGGAAGAATATAAGGTACTTTCTCCCTTCTTTCTACATGCCTTTGTGGTGTAATGGTAGCACACTCGGCACGTATTCGAGTTTTCTAGTTTCGAGTTTCAGCGAGGGTATTGCTCATTTTTCATGTCTTCTGCTTCAAAATAACCTAATGACTCGACAAAGAGTACAAAAGATTTACAGTAACACACAGTTTTCCTATCATGAACTATATCTGATCATGCATGCTTATATACAAGATATTCAGGAAAGGTGAATGCAAATTTTATTTCTTATTTCTTTGAATATTTATTCCAGACTTCACTTTGAATAAGAAAGTTTCGAAAAATAAGGTGGAAGCTTTTGTGTTACATTGTGGGTAAAAGAGCACTGAAAAAACACAAGCTAAATTTCTATAAGCTTTTTGCATAGCATTAAGTCCAAATTAATAAAACTTTCACCATTCGTTCGTCTACTAAAAGCAAATTCCCATACCTTGCATACATAATTCACAGAGATTTAATAATTTCCAAAGTTAAAATACAAAATCTGAACTTAATTTTTTAAAATAAAATTCCCAAAATGTTAAACTTTTTCTTTCATTCATTATCTTGATTTTTTCTCAAAGTACATGAATTTAAAACAAAAGCCGAATTAAAAAAATAATGTAAGTCTATTATTTTAAGTCTTGAACATCCCATATAAATGTTTCGCTTCAAAACATGGAGAATTTTGTATTTAGCATCTTAAATCATAATGAGTAATTTATTAATTAGAATTTCTATTTTTATAGGCCACATAAAAACCGGCAAGTTACTGTTCGAACTAATAAACATTGAAAATCAACTTTGCCCTCTCCAGGAACGGAACTGCTGAACTTTCAAACTTAAATGAACGTGCTAATCATTCACGTAAAGAGAATTCGCATGGGGGTAATGCGAATTTCCTTATATTCTTCCCTTTTAAACAGGACTGGAGGATGGTTCGAGACTCAGTCGACTCAATTCGTTTGGTATTTAATTTTATCCATCACATTTTAGCTCGGACATTCGTGCAGCAGTAAAAATCATTTCTAAGACAGAAAAGGTGGCAAATCAAATGCACCGTATCCGAGATTTGAATCATTGATCACCCAACCGCGAGAACGCACGTGAAGCATTTGACGATGCTTCGTAACATATTTAGACCCTCCCGAGTCACAATACAGAAATTGTTTTAATCAATTTCTCAACATTACTTTAAGGAAATTTCTAGGAGAAATTCTCTTGAAATTAAAATATGTTAGATTGGAAGATACATGAATGGGTTTCATGCATATTTATTATACAGATTTAATATATAAAGACTGTTTCATGTATTAATTTCTATGACGTAGGTATTAGGTATCATCTTAAAGTTCTTCCTGCAACATATGTATGATATGTGTGCCATGTGGCTGGAAACTCGGCAGGACACGTTTTTTCTACTCTCAAAGATCTTCTGCAGGACGGCATTAATAAAGGAAAGCCCTTATTTCTCTAAGCCATTTTATGTTCACGAAAAATCAATTAGATTTTACCGTATGTAATACTCTTAAATGCGTATAAATGTAAATTTTTGTGAGAAAACTTCAACATGCGGTTTTATAGAACTTCTATTAAATAATATAGAGCTTTGCAAAATAGTCCGCCACCTTTCATTCATATTCCACAAATGAACAAAACTATAGCGTCATTTTCTTATTGAGCAAAAGCATAGCCCAAAATTCAGTTCTGAACCAACGGAAATAAACACTGCATTTTACTGTTCTGAAATGTGCTGTAAGATTCGTATTTTGTGTACAAATGAATGTTTTCCCCGCTTTGTATTACGTTTGTTTAATAAATTTTAATATATGAGCCTAAAGACAAAATGCATACAGTATTAAATTGTTTACCGAAAATAACATACATAACGACTTTATAGAAAACAAGGTCGTCGTTTTCATTAATCGAACGGTATTCATTTATTTGTGATAGCGAAGAATATAAAGCTTTTAGTCAAAGGGAAATTTATTTATGTGTTTGGCGAGAGCTTTCAAATATAACAGGAAATCTTCTTGGGAAGGCTTAATTTTTTAACATTTACAAACAAACTTAAATAATGAAAGAGTAAGAGTTCTACATATTCAGTAGAAAATATTCCTAATATTTTCTGCTGAAAGGTGTATAGACTTTTTTCGATTATTAACGAATAATTCGTAGAATATAAAATTCATGATTTAAATCATAATACTTATTTATAATAACTATTATTACTTTGTAATTTATGGTTTCTCAAGTTTAATTTATTATTACGGTTTGTTTTCTTTCAGTTCCTATTTCTTCTTACATCTGCTTTTAGTAAAACATATATAAATGAAAAATAGGACGTGATATCAGTCCCGGAGACATTTGATGAATTTAAAGTTAACCAAAAAAGCAACATCTGATTGAGTTGAAGTTTGAACAAAATTCCATCTATATCGAAGACTCTTTCAGATTGCATTAACTTTCTTTTCAGAATGAATGGAGTGATGTTCCTTTTTTGATGGTTCGGCCCATTGTCTTTCCTATAAGTATGGTTGTAACTTTTCAATTTTTTAGAGAAATATTTTTTGATAAATAAATGGACGTACATTTGAGAGCCCTCTGAATCTATAGAATTAAATTCCTACACCAGTCCAAGCATATGCTTTTGGTCTTTTTTTAAATTTTTACCTCGATGTAATTCTCTTTCAGTTAGATTATAAGGTATTTCTCCCCCTTTTTGGCGTATGTAAGGTACAAATAGAGAGCAGCCCCATCCACCTAATCGACAAGATTTTATGACAAACAAGGGCTGCGCCAAGTAAAAAAAAACAAAAAAAAAAAAAAAAAAAACATATAAAATACATATAAAAATACATAATTATACATTAAATTACATATTACATGAAATACATAGATGTATGTAAGGTATTTCTCCCGTCTTCTTAGCATGTCTTTGTGATGTAGTGGTCACGTATTCGAAAGGTATTCGAAAGGTGCATGGTTGAGTCCTGGCGAGGGCATTGTTCATTTTTTATCTTTCCTGCTTTGAAATAGTCTAATGTCTCTACAAGATATTTGATAAATCATGGAAATAATTCTGAACAATCGTAAAAAGGCAAACGTTGGCACTGTCGACTTTTTCTTTAGCATTAAAATTAAATGCTTTGGTTTACATAAAAATCAGCAGACAATGAATTCCTGTAAATGATTATTATGTAAAATAATAAGCAGAGCTATTGTATGCCAGCACGGTTAAAATACATAAACACGATTAATGAACCCAATAAAAAGAACTTATAAAACTAGTAACTAGAGGCTGGAAATAATGAAAATGCAAGGAATACATTGTAACCTTTTCCATAACTGCAGTTCTACCCCATTGATTTAATCAGAAAATTAGGCCTATATTTCAGTTTGAAGAAGAAATGGTAGTTGTTAAATTCATTATAGAATAGAAAGACTTTACTTGCAAACTTGATTACTTTGAAAACGTTGTTAAGAGGTAGACTTTCTGGGATTTGAATTCAAGCCTATGAAAATCACAGAAACTGATCAGAGAATAGAATGGTTTCTTCTGCGACGGAAAAAAGTCTGCTATTTCATAATGTCAGTTTGTATATTCTTGTATCTGAAAGAAGATGTGTCCGATCGGAAGCTACTGTTCAACCACCTGTTACATAGGAAATTTGATTCTAAAGACATTTTCCTATGTTACCATAATACTATTATAGACTAAACTAGTAAACGATTAGCTAGATTTATTTAATTTTAGATTTACGATGAGTAACTCTTTGATGCATGCGAAAACATACGTCCTGAAATCAACCTCGGGCGCAACAAAGGATTAATTTCTCTCTCACTTGAGCTTGAATTTGATTAAGCTTTGCACGTGGAAAGTTAAAGTTTTACTGTACTGTCAGTCCTTTCTTCTCTTTGGTTTAAATCACTTATATTTACTCAAGCCTAAATGTTATCCAAATTAAGATCGTGTGAAAGAGAACTTAAAAGATAGTTAAGACCAATTAAGGTTAACTGCAACTCATGCTTCGCAGAGCGAAAGCCATCTTAGTTCCCTGGTAGAAATTAACGCCAGTCTGTGCTTTCTCGGAGGCGGCAGAATTTCTTGTTTGCCGTGCGAGATTGATAAGTGAATTTATAGTCATTAACAGAGGAACGACTGAGAGAAAATGCTACATAATAATTATATTTCCCAAATGCAGGTCTCCTGATTATTAATTATACCTTCGAGAAGACCTTTTGAACTGTCTCTTCTAACGTTAGTTGAAACCCACCAGAAATATATAAAATTTTCTTGAATTTTAATTTTGTATCTATGCATGAGTTTATTATAGTAAACGAAATATTTTTCAGATAGTAATATATAATTCTGCGTAACGTTTCATGAGATAGGCCTACTTTGGAATATCAGTCCGTGACAGATGCTCTTTGAAATTTATTTCGCTATGAATTTTCAGAAATTATTCATCTGCACACAAAATATCGGTATTATCTTATCGACTTCTTGTGCTTATCGATATCTTATCTATCGTTTCTTACCGATATTAGCAGCATCACTCATTTAAGAGTGCTAAAATCTTGTACAGTATAATTTATTCATAACTGTTTTTCAGCAACGAATATCTTCCAAAGAGCACCTGATGAATGTTTTAGAAGGATGATCAGTTCCAGGATATTTTATCGTTTGGCGTTAAATCTTATATAAAATGTTATTGAAGAATAAGCAAGAACCAAAAACCAAACCAATATTATCATATATTTCACTAGTGTAGTTAGATAAGAAATGAATGTTTCGCAGTTTCAGCGTCTTAAATATTTTCTTTTATAAGGCCAAATTTGTAAACTATATCGCTGATTTAAATATGACAAGAATGCATGAAATTTCCAGTATGCAATAATTTGCCCTCCAGTCGATTTTAAAATTAATTTATTTCGCAATCTTTCTTAGAAAGGGAAAGAGTAGTTCGGTTTAACTTACAATTCCACAAACTCTCTCTCTCTCTTCCATTCTGTTAAATTTTTAAGCATCCTAACGTATTACGATAATAAATTTCAGTTATATTCAACTGGCTTAAGTCAAAATGAGATTTAATTTCTCGCGGGCTGTCGATTTGGAATTAATTTTACTTTCAGTCGTGGATTCACTCAGAACTAATTGTAACATTTCAAGAAATCTCCCTTGAGAAATTCAGGCATAGAATGAAATCAAAATCTATTCTTCGTATTTTTCTTACCATGCAGCCAACACAGTGTCATTAATGGCGTTATAATAATAGGTTTAAATACAGCTTTTGAAAATCCAAAACAAAGTCTTACAATTTTTATAGTTAGCTTTTTAATAACATTTTACTGTAATCGCCCCGAATTTTTCTGTAAGTTGCATTGATAGGGTAGAATTAATTTACTGTAGCTGTTCAATGTTTTTCTTTGCGATTTCCTTTCACATTATGACACTATATATTGTTTTTAGGAATATAAACATTTTATGTATTTAATAATGCTTAAAATCATTTTTTATTTTGTACAGCTTGTTTTAACAACGTATAAAGTATTTTCTCCCTCCTTCCAGCATGCCTTCGTGGTATAAAGGTAGCACACTTGTCGCGGTTTCAAGAGGTCCAGGTTAGATTCCCGGCGAGGGTATTGCTCATCATTCACGTTTCTTGCTTCAAATAACCTAATGATTCTACGGTGGCGCCCGAACTAAAATGGTGGTGGACATAATTCTTCACCGCCAGGATTTTTGGGTCCTTAAAAGGGAACGTGTATAAGGTACTTTCTCCATCCTTCCAGCATACCTTCGTAGTGTAACGGTAGCACACCTGGCGCGTATTCGAGAGTTTCAGGTTCGAGTCCCTGTGAGGGCATCGCCCATTTTTCATGTTTTCTGCTTCACAAAATTCTAAAGTCTCTACAAACGTATAATATAATATATGTATCTTGAATCCTTGAATATAATTAAGTAGAATTTATTTTAATGCTACATAAGTACAATTATTCATGTATAGAAAAATTTACTCTCCGTTACATACAGTATAGCTATGATTAAAGTGCTTCTACTTAGACCTATGTAGAGTCCGTTCTGTTCGGGGTATTTAACTGAAAGTTGTTATATACATTATATGAACCATGGAGAAAGGAAAACTGCAATAAAATTGTAATAAAATATAATAGTTCAGTTTTCGACTACTAGGTGAAAAAATAGCGCATGAGCAAGAAGAAATTCCTATTCTCGCCCGTCTTCAAGAAGTGCTACGTGATTTGTTTCTTCTTTGGTCCTCGGTCTAGGGTTCTACAATCCATTTTAAAGTGGTTTGCTTGGTGGCTTGTATATTATACCATTTCGGCTTTATTAGCTCTTTTTTAAAAGTACTGTAAAATTTTTCTTTTAAATTTTTTTTTAACTTTTAATTTTATGTATTGTGTATCTGGTTTCAAATTACATCATAATTGACTTTATGGCTATTTAATTTTTTTAAACAATTTTTTACTTCTATATTTATTTTGCTTTTTGACTCGGTATAAAGTTTAAACATTATTTTGGAGTTTAGTTTCATATTCACAAAATTTGGGCAAGTTTGTATTTTCTTAGTTTTAGATTCAATATATGTACTTTTCTTGGTAACTTAATATATAGCATTTTGCTTTTAAAATTTTAAAATTTTTTTATTTTCTAGATTTTGAATTCATCAGTTTTTCACTTATTCAAAAGCATTTTTTGCTTGATATATCTTGTAATTGATATATCTTGTAACTAAATTCGAGTCTCTTTGAAGCAGGTTATATCAAAATAATACCAAATTTTATCATTAAAATATTTTTAGCACCTTAAAAACTTTTTATTTTATATTAATTTATTTTTATTTAATTAATTTTAAATTTCAAATTATGTCTTTTAATTTAATTAACTTTAATTTTCCCTAAAGGTACAATTCAAAAACTTGGCTCTTAAAAATTCTTTGATAAAAACCAACGAATTTTCAACCAGTGTTTTATATTGTGTGAATTCAGTTTTGTATTAATTTATAATATTTTATTTTGTGCTTTCCTGTCAGTAAGTTTACCTGTTAGCTTTCCTGTTAGCGAGGATATTAATTCTGTATAATTTATCCCTTTCTTAATTATTTAATTAATTTTCGCTGCATTTTGCGCAACATCAATTATAATTATTAATTATTTGTCATTTGCTTCAAGTTTTTGACTTGTAAAATGTAAATATATATAAATTATGTTATTATATTTAAAAGGTTAGTATAGTTTCAAAGTCCTAAAAATTCATATTTTTTAATTTGCATATATATATGTAAGATATAACAAAATATGATAGCTGTTTCAAAATATAATTGATGATCTCAAAATTAACATTCTAAATTTGATGATCTACCCCTAAATTCATCTCTTCTCACAGGTTCCAGAGTTTTCTATCTTACGTAACGTTTTAATGCAGATACCTCTTGTCCAATCAAATTAATTCTAAACCAAAACTATGAACTGAAACTTTCTCACTTCCAGCCTTCTTCCTATGAAAGTACTATAACCTTCGCCTTTTTTCGCGTTAGCTCCCCTGCTGGTAAGACGCCTTTCATCCATGCTGCTGCCGCTTACTTGCCGTCGTACTTCAAGATGGGAGTTATTCTATTCAAATATTATTAAGAAATATCTTGTCTGAAAAAGGATTATTTGATATGCATGGAAAAAATAAAGATTGTGATTTTTCAAGATATGCTGTGCTAAATTGCGTCATCATGCTTTCTACTCTGCCACCTTCAAGCCACTACAGTCTTCTCGGTCGATATTTGAAATCATTACATATTTATAACTTTTAAAATCATTACATATATATATATATATATATCTGTCTGAATAAATATTTTACTCATATAAAAGTTCAATTTGTGGTATTTTAATTACGTGGCATGCGCATGCATTAATATACATTTCTCATAGTAAAAATTGGCTTTATGCATTTTGTTAATGGATTCACAATTTTACTACTTCATGGACTTTAGTATTTCTTACATCCTTTTTTACGATCCGCAGTCTGAGATTTTAGACTTTTTTTCCATTTTTATTGTTGCAATTTTCCTAACATCATTCAGGTCAGTAGCCTTGTGAAAACAGCGATCATTATCGATAGTGACATTTAAGAAAAGTATTTAGGAAAACATCGTCCTTCCTGATCTTCAGAGCTTAACAAAGCAGTGACAAGAGATGTTTGCTCAGTCAGCAGAAATTAGATTTCCAATAACCTACCATTAAACAGTTTAGGGATGAAAATAAAAGAGGAAACTCGAGATAAGAGCATAAGAAATGGATTCGCTGAGTAAACTGAGATTAAAATGCTGGATGCTAACGTTTTTATCATTTCCTCTGAAATAATAATATGAAATGCAAACACAGAAGTTTCTTTCCGAGAAGTGTTTTGATACACGGAATTTCACATAACTTGATTAAGGAGTTGATCCAGAACTGGAATAACGAAATCTTCTGAGGTATAGCATTTACTAGAAAAAATGATCAACCTTGCGGCTATGGAAGTAGAGAATTCTAATTAGAAATGCCAATATATTGGATGTGGCATGTAAAATTCCAAGCTACATTCCATTCGAACTGTAGATACTCTTAGCAGTTCTGAATCATAAAAAAACTTTCTCAATTAGAAGAAATAAGAAATAATATTGCAAATTAAAAGGGAAGTTGGAATTAATGAAATACTTAAATAAAGTCTTTAACACAGTCCTTACAATATGCTCTTTTAGTTTTCAAATTAGCTCCAGAATATTGTAAATTTGCGCCCTTGTAATGTGAAACTCCAGAGAGGTTATTCGAAAACTGAAATGATATTTACTTTCTTGTACGTAGTAAAAGAAGTATTGTAATAGCGAAAAATTTTGGGTATCATATTTGGCGAGTTAAGTCTAACGAACGGCCATTTGTTTACATTTGAAACTCAGTGAATAATGAATTAAGTCAGTTTCTGCACCTTCAGTGTCTTTTTTCCGAGTGGGATCAAAAGTAAACGCAGTTTTGTGCCTCAAAATGTTTTTTAGAACAGAAAACTTTTATTATCAGATGCACACCGTGTACACAAAAGTCCTTATTCGATCTTTGTTAGTCGTAGACAAATACTTCCGCTCACAAAAATGCTTTAAATGAGACATGTTTTGTCACTTCAAAATTTTAAAAATTTAATTCTATGTAAAGTATGAATTTAACTTATACGCTCTTCCAATTCTTACATTTATGTTTGATAAATGTTACACTCATTGTAAGAAAGAAATTCAAAATGTTCGCCTCATGTGTATGATATTTAATTTCAAAATTTGCGAATTTTAATGTCATTTTTATTTACATCAAGGAATCAGCTAATAAATAAATTAAGATAATTGGAGGTGGGTTTTTTCCGCCTTTAAATGCTATTCAATGACATTCTTTGACGACTTACTAAAGGCCACAAATTTTAAATTTTGTTACATTTGTACGCCAAAAAAATTTTCATGCATATAATTTATAAATGTTCTTTATTTGTTTTTAAAATCTAAATGTTTTTATTAGGTTATTTCTTTATCAGTCTAAGTATTATTTATTAGTTTTAAATTTTATTACTTTAGTTTCATAATGTGCTGATCATAAAAATATCGCATTGAAATATACATGTAATCTCTTAACATCAGAAACACTTTTTTAAACTTATATTTTACTTTCAGTTACGTACTAATGCAAATATTTCGCTGTTTAATTTGTGCGCGGCCACTGAATGTGACCCCCAATTTTAATATAAAACACCTCGGTCAATTTTTGTTTACTGTAGTAACATCTTTTTTCTCATATGCTTTTTATAACGAATGCCAAAATTTTCTAAACATTTGTTAAGAAAACGCAGAAATTACAAAAGTTAGATTTTACAATTCTTACAGAACAGATTTATTTAAATTTACAAATGGTAAAATATGAATATTTGCGTCATTTAAAGCATTTTTGCAATTAAAAATATACCAACAGTTGCGAAAATAAAGACGGGGTAAGAGCGGTTGTGAATGCGGGGTATAATAGAGTTAGTAATATTAGTTAGTTTACCTAACGTTATAAGTATAAATAAAAAATTTGAAAATTTAAAATACGTCGTTATTTTTAGTTATTGCTCTATTCATTTGGGAAGCTGCTACGAAGGCAGTCGCGATTGCTGTTTGAATGAGAATCATCGTGATCCAAACATTTAATAGCTTTTACCATACTAGCTAATGAAGCCTATTAAGATTTTCAAACTTTTCTGCTTAGCGATGATGATTTTTCACTTGGATTTTGGAATGCTTTTAATCAGGCCGAGCGGGCTTTTTATCGATCGATTTGTTAAACAATTAGGCATAAAAGAAGAGCGCTTTATAAGGTTTAATGAATTAACCAATTATTTTTATTTTAATTCTTTGCTTTTCTTCTCATTTTCCTGATGACCTTTACCGGAATGCAGATTACATTAATTTTAAATAGCGAGTGGATTAGGGTGTTTTATTTTGTAAGGCAAAAAATAAAATGTAAAACTTTTGCCGATTTTTCTTACTCTCAGATTCTCAGTTATTAAAATATATATAGTCAGATTTCAAGAAGCTTGAATAATACTTAGAGGTTGCATACTTTGATCAGGTTTGTAAAAGTCGGCAAAAAATACGATTTTTCAATGTTAATTATTCTTATTGGCAAAACTAGGAATTACAAACTCAAAATAATATTAAAACAAGACACTAAGATGACGGTAGTATGATAGGTAAAACATGTGTTATAGTAATCATCTTTGAATGCTGCAATTCCTTCTTTTGTTCGCTTGGCGAAAACGTTTCTGTGATGCTCGACTACCATCAACAAGAACTGTTTTTATTTTACGTCTCTGACCGATTCGTTAAACTTTTTTATCAGAGCAATTCCGTTTTCTGTGGTATCATTTACCGCCTTAAGAGCTCTCACTTGGCTTCATAGGCAAACATTACAGTCGCATTGTGGATCCCAAGCAATTTTTAATTTTCTTTTCTTTGCATGTTTGGTTTCTAAATTGTTTGCCATGTTTTCCTTAATATGGCAAAAATAATGAGTAATACGTTCATAAAAAAAAAGTCTTAAGTTTGTTTCTGACAGTTACAAAAGGTGTCACTTAGCAAATGTGTGAGCACGTTTTCTGACATCTGCATCTGGGTAAGTACTCAGAAGTTGTAACATATCCAAATCATTCTTTGGAGACCATTGACTTACAAATGTCTCGTGCAGAAAACGAATATATATGAGGCTCACAAAATGTGCAACCTGTTTCATTCCTTTTAATTCTCGTTGAGGAATATTCAACTGTTTAGTGAAGAGGACAATTTTAAGTGCATGCATTGTCTTTGCCATCCACCTTGCTTGTTTCAGAGTCCTTGGAATCCTGAAATTGAAGTTGTTTTGAGACCAACCTTCTAGGTACAGGAGTACGAGTTGTAATAACTCTTTGTAGTCTTCTCTTGGATTATTTCCGTCTTTTAGGAGATTTTGCTTGTAGTAAACCATTTCACTCTAGTCTCAGTCTTTTCTAGTAGCCTTGAACGGCATTTTCTTCATCCATCATTTTCGTATATGACTTCTTATCAAGTGAAGTCCACAGACTTTGGAACTTTCGAAACATATGGATGTCAGGACCACTTGATGGTATGCTACAACACTCCTCGAATACTTCTTTTAATATTAGTTCATGGGTGCGATGCCCTAAAGCCAACTGCAACAATCTTTGTCCTAATTTCCTTTCAGTTCTAGTACATGCCGCTTGGATCAGTTCTGTATTAGATGCTGTAGTGTGAAAAGTCATCTCGATGATATTGCCATGTAGCCCAAATTGATTCACTTCCCGAGGAATCACTTCAGCCATCTGCCAGCACCTTTCAGGGCAACAGTCCAGAATGCTCAGAATCTTTCCCAGGCACTAGAATTGCCACTCTATCCTTCAAAAGTTTGAAACTCCCATGGGTAAACAAAAGCAACAGTTTACTAGCCCAGTGCAAGACCAAATGAGGAAGATTTTCAAAGACTGATTCTTCGATATTCTTTGGCATTTTACTTCTATTGATTACCGGAAGTCGTAAACGGTAGCTGGAGATATCGTTGCCAAGGAAAGAAATACACGAGCACCAATTAGTACAAAGCACTTTAACATTAAATTTCACTAGTTTGAAATAAAAATGATCAATGTTTGCAACTCGTAAATATTAGCCAATCTTCTTTATAAGAAATCTTGAAATTTAAGAATTTATCTTGAAATTTACCATACATCTCTTCTACATCACTGAGACTCGATTCGTAAGTAAAGTCATATGAAAATCCCATGTGACTAGTCTATAATTACACTCTAGGGGAAAATGAAACTCCCTAGAGTGGATTTAGTATAAAGCTTGGCTTAACAGTGACAAAGCTTCGTCCATCCAGTGATTGAAAAGCTTTTGAAGCTGCGTACTGCAAGCTCCTGTCCTGTTAGAGCTTTAAAACGGCATGATTTACCTGACAAAAGCTAGTGTTAGAGATCAAACTGGAACAGAAGTTTAGAGCTCATGAGTTTGCGTGTTTTGTTCTTTAAATACTTCGAGTCGTCTGGTCTGGAATCCTTAAACAGCGATGGACACTTTTGTATACGGTGTAAGCGAGTGCGTTTGCAGTCTACATATCGTAGCCTTATACCTTGAGTTTTATCCATAAGTTTGCTATATGAATTCCTGCACATATGTTTAATTCGTTTGTGAAGTGTTAATTATCTAAATAAGAATAGGTTATGCAGTGCAACTAAAGACGAGATATTTTTGTCCACCCGCTAACTATTTCTAAAGACATTCTCTATAGAGTAATGCCAGCTATTTTTATTGTAGATTAGAAACCATGAAATAAATATGTGTTATCCTAATTTTGTTAGCAGTTTAACTCCCTATGCGAAAATATAATTCATATACCATTTGATTATAGTTATCCATAGAATTTTGAATTTAGATCTTGTGTTATTTTTGATTAATTATTCTTAAAACAATTATCTTCATATACAAATATCACCATCAAAACAAGTGCGTATTTTGATTTATATTATAGTTTAATAATATAAATCAAAATACGCACTTGTTCTGAATTTCGAACACGCAGATTCAGAGGATTCTTGAAATAGCCGTGTAATAAAAAGAAAAGTAATTGAAATGTTTCTGCATTTTACAAAACTGATAAACATTAAGATAAAATTACTATCTAAAACCATTATCTGTGACAAAGATGGTTGAAGATTCATTCAATCAACTTAAAACTCTGGTCATAATTTTTATTTTAAACCAACATATCAAGTTACAATGATATTTTGAAATGAGAACATGAACGCATATAAAAAAGTTTTTAAAATGGCCTTGGTACTTCTCTTCTCCGTTCCGTTCAGACAATCGACCATATTACTGTCCGTTCCGTAATATTTAATGCCCATAAAGGTTTCATAAATAAAGTCTTCCGACTTTTAAGATGCTCACTTTAGTTTTATTGCTATCCATTTCGTTTCAGATGATAATTACACTTATCTTTTCTTTTAGATTTTCTTAAGAAGGAGTACTATTCCTCCCCCATTTCGTTGGTTTTAAAGGAAAAGTGGTTGCTTATTAGGAAAAAAGTAAGTTATTTTTAGCAATCAAATTTGCTTTCAAACTGTATCTTTGAAATAGCGATCTCCTAAGCATTGCTTGTTTCTTAAAAACGCAATAGATTTTCTCTCTTCATATTTAAGAATAACGAAGAAGATCATACAAATGAAGCCAATTATCCATTTCGTTTTCAGAATGATTAAAACAAGAGTAAAAATATAACATTTTAAAAGAAAGTAAAATGAGCTGCTAACAGTTCTGATAAAATTTTTAACTCATATCAAACTCCAAAATTTTCTATATTTAGGCAAAATCTGCTGATAACTATCTGCTGCTAATAAACTGGTATTATTCAAGTAACACATTAGGAACCAAAAGAATAAACATTAAAGATTTATTCCATTTACTTTTATTTTGCTACGGAGCTTAGGCCCAAATCGCTAATAAATATTCAAAATACTTGCTGCCAATTCAGGATAGCTAAGTAACTACTATACCTGATTTTAAACTCTATGTTAAATTCGGCGATAAAATAGTATAAAATTAAATCGTTATTTTGAATAAAATTTTACACAATAAATTAAAATTTATTGTAGGATAGTTATGGATCATCACAGAAAAGCTAAGCAATTTGAAAATTTATTCTCCCTTCCCAATTATAATTTAACTGGAGGTGTGAAGTTTAAAATCCACAATCGAAATTAGTATTAGCTGTATAAAATGTTGCATATTAATTATTTAAAATGTTTAAATTTGGCCTCAAATATTACGGTCTAAATATTCCAGTAAGCACTTACGAGTGCAAATAAATTACTTAGATACTCATTAAACGTAAAAAGGAGTAAAATATGCGACTGGTTCTACGTAGTTTACTAAATACCGAAAGAAAACCATATAATAGTGTAGGTAAGTAAATAGTAGTAGTAATAGTTATAATTTATTGTAACAAGGCTTATAAAATAAAGTTATTTGCTTGTAAAAAAAGCATTATGTAGGTCTTTTTTAGGAACATGGCTATTAATCGTGTTCTACTTGAGAGATATTGTTCAGTTTGAGGCCAGACTGAACGATTACGAAAATTGCTCTTATCCTTCCGCTGCTATAGCTACTACGCTATTACCATGTGGCATCGTCATTAAATAGCAATTTATCACATTAAAAACCCCGTTCGAGGAGTTTAAGAATAAAATTTGCTTACTTTTTTTGTTATAGATTAAAAAGTAAAATAGCAAATGAATACAAGTTTTAAACTAAACCTAATTAATAAAGAAACTCCCAGCGCGGAGCAACTGTAATCGCTCAGAAACATTTATGTTCTAGCTCGATAAACAAATGCTAAAAAGCTGTTTTCCTTTTGTCGCAAGTAAAAGCTTTAATTTACTGAATTTTTTAATAGAAAATTAAAGGTAATTAATTACCTGTTCGTCTTCAAATCAACTTGTTACTGAATTTACGAAAACCCATTTATGAATTAATTGCAATATTTAACGCTATATAAGAAAAGGAATTTAAAAATTAATTCAAGAAATTAAAAATTATAAGGATTTATTTATTTTTATTAACGAGTTATTTTATCTTAAAGGGCTTTACTATCATTCCAGCTTTCTTTTCTCTGGAGAATTCAGATTTTAGTTCGCGCGTATTCAAATGAGATAGATAGAGATAGTATTTAAAGGAAGATTTTAAATTGTGGAATCACAGCACGTTTCGCCTGCTGAAGGCCACGTTACGCGTTTCTTTCTGTGTCGACTTTGGCTACTTATAGCTTAGCTTAGTTTTAAATTGAATTCATTGCTTTTGAGTTGCGTCATAAATGCTGGCTGGTTTTGTAAGCATAAAAAGTGTTTTCTGTTAAATTATCTGAGTTTACTAAAAGGCCTTTTTACACTCTTCTCATTTGTTTGTCTTCTTACTGAGCATAGCGATAATTCGCTTAGCTTTCAGATTTGAGTCTCTCAAGTTATTTATGTTTCTAAAGAAGATGATACCGTGCAAGATTAAACGGGAAGTACAGGAAGTTTGTTTGCAAATGAAGTATTTTCACACAGAATTCAAAAGTTTAAATGACAGTTTAAGATATAGCTGGAAATATGTTGCAATTTTTCATCAGCCGTCTCTAGGATGCTAGTTGTCGATATGTGTATTGCCATTCAGTCTAAGTAAGTAAATAGTAAAAATGTGTTTATCCATTTCGAAAATCCTTTTCGAATTAAGTTTTAAAATGAATATTGCAGAAACTGACAACATTATGCCCCCTTTCTCCCCAGACATTAATTTTGTTCCTATTTTATCTGTGCTGTTAGTCATACATCTCTATCTTTTTCCTGCTATTAAACAGGATTGCATCTGCGACCTATGCGATAATTAAAGTAAGATTTCTCTATTTCTATCTATATAACAAAATATATAACAAAAACTAATTGTTAAAAAGCAAATAGGCAAAGCATGTTATCAAAAGTAAATTAATATGTTATACAAATGTGCCTAGGGGGAAACAAAAGAATTCATTTGACTTCCTTGGCATAATCATTTAAGCATACGTAAAATTACAAAATTACTTATAAAATGATTAGCTTATGTTTTTCATTTTGTAAAAATACATATAATGATAATAATTGTTCATTTCATTTCCAATGAAACTATACTATAATTACGAAATCGGTAAACGTCCTCGATATTAATCATAAAACCATACAAAGATTTTGTAATTATTTGCTTCTTAAAAATGCAATTAACTGCCGCTTTTCATTTTAGAAAAAATGAAAAGAGAAAAGAAATCACTTAATTGCTACACTAACAATTTTATTTTATATATTTGAGATTTAAATTAAATATCATCATCGTATAAAAACTCAAACTGAAGTATTTAATGAGTTAAGGCTTTTAATATTTTACAATGAAGCATTTATATTTCTGTTTGCAGAACCGCGGGTATGCATTTTTAATGTGACACACCTTAAAATAATAATATATAGCAATAAATTCTTATGACCTCATTTATTTTGTATTGTATGTTTTGGATTCTAATCTCCCATAGTATCGATTCTAAAACCCTACATTCATTACTAATATTCCAGGAAGTTTAATTTCATTGTTATCTTTAACGGAACGACTTTCATTCTAAATAATAAAAAAAGAAAAATATATAATGTGGCCAGCACATGATTTTACGAAAGTCTATGTATAAGTCTTTACACGGAATACCAAAGAGCTTTAACTGAATTATCGCTTCCGGTTGATTGTTTTAAATTTTTTAACTCAATGTTAATTATTAACACTGCTCATCTTTCATCATTCTATTTTCCATTACAATATGGACAATGATAAATATACCTGCTTATGTACACATCTGTCCTCATGCTTTGATTTGAAAATATCCCATCAATCGTAGTGTGTTCTCTAGTTGTACAGTAGTCTGGATTCATAAATCAATGTTTTCTTAACAATGACAAGTTTTTAAAAAGAAGCATAGCTTTAGACTTTCCGATAGTAATCCATTTAATTATTTCACAACTCGAATTCATCTTCGTAACCAGCTTATTCTCGTTGAATTTAGTATAATTCCAAGAATTTATTTAATGCTTATAAATGTAATATATTGTTCTCAGTCATATAAATACTATATTTCGGAAGTGTTGGATTATCTCAATAATAATATGTTCTTGTTGCCATACTTTCCGTTTTCAGTCTTTTCTCAGTTTATGATATTAATGTTCAGTTTTTTTTTTCTTAATAAGATGACCAATTTTTTATTTGATATTTTACCTTTACTTATTAAGCATTACTTTTTTCGCATTTGCGTCGGATAGAATTTAACAACAAAATCAGCATGCCTTTGGAATTTCCAATGGAGTTTTAATTGTTCTCATATATTTTTCTTATGTTCCCTATATTATTTTCTTCAAAAGCAGTACATTATTTACTTCAAAAGCAGTACATTATTTACGTCAAAAGCAGAACTAAACATTTGATAGTAGTACCCTATTATTTCAAAAGTGATGCAACAAAAAAGTGAAATGAACACGAAATTGAGAATTGACTCTAATACATTTAATTATTTCTAAACGAGAACTCATCTTCAAGATGAGCTTGTTCTTGTTGAATTTAGCATAATTTCATAAACATACTTAATACTTACAAAGGTAATGTTTGTGAAAAATGCAACACCATGAAGGAATTGTTGAAAATGAATCAAATTTATTCCACATATTACTGATAGTGGTACAAATAAAAGATCAAAAAACGAAATAAGTATCGGAATTCAGTACTTTGTGTGCCTGCCACGCTGAGAGATGAGAGCCTGTACACGTCGTGGCATTGAATCATAGAGGAAGAATATAATCCTGGGAAATGGCAATCCATATGGCTTGACGCCAAAGTTTAGTTTTAGTGTGTGCCCCACCAGCTGCACGAGCGAATCGCCGACCGATGAAATCTTAAATCTTAAGACTGTTCGATGGGTAACATATTTGGGGAATAAGCTGGCCATGGAAGACGCGAAACCTGTTGTGCCCTAAAGAAGGCTTGTGCAGTCTGAGAAACGGGCATTATCTTGATTGTGTACGGGCATTATCTTGATGAAAAATAGCTTCCAGAATGCCTCGAAGAATAGGAAGGACCCTCTGGCTCTACAGCTTCCCTTATGTAGCGATCACTGTTGCGGTTGCCCTCAATCTGTATTTCATGGGATCGACATTATACCCAGTAGCTCCTCACAACGCCATAAAAAACTGTAATAGCTGACCACATCGAATAACACACTGTGGAAGCAGACGTTCCTTTCTTTAACGTCTGACGCGTACCCTTCCATCATTGTACTCCAGATTGTAACGAGAGACGTTGGAAAAAAACAATATGTTGCTACAGAGCATGTTTATGTCAGAGACTGGGGAATCCTGAGTAGAGAAACTTTACAGGCTGTTCATGCTGCAGGAGAAGGGGACGAGGCGTAAAGCTACACAACACATGTAGCCGTGATCCAACGTTGTGATAACACACTAGAGGACGCTGTACGATTCGTCTCAGCGATGCAAATAAGTGTCTGTCTTTCCGTCCCGTTGTGCTATTGCGTGCCCCACCTCCAGCATTTCGCCTTTTTGGTTCTCCTCTGTCTATTTCTTCCCAATACGCATCAGTGTTGTAGCATTACGCTGCATGCGGGCTGCGATTGCTCAATACGAAAGTCCATCCCCTCGCATATCGACGATGTGGGCTCTTTCGAGTTCCGTTAGTTGTTAATATGGCACCCTCCGCTGTTGGCGAATCATACTGACCACTAATTAAACCGTTCACCGCAGACAGAGGACGATAAACATATTTCAAAGTTACAAGTACCAAATAAACTTGAGAGTCCTTTATATATAGAGAACAAGCGGCCGGTTCTCATTCCACGTATGAGCAATAGCTATGCAATTCTAATTATTTGCATGTCTTACCTTACTGTACATTGCCTGCAAGTTTGGTTCAGTTTGCATAATTCTTTTATGGCGTTGCAATTTTCACAAACAGTAGCGCATATTATTCACAATCATATAAATAGTAAATTTGGGAAGTTTGAGGAAGTACTGAAAATCGTCATACAGATATATACTGGTTGACAGAAATCGTTGTAAAAATTGTAAAAACATGTTGTGGAAACCTTAATTCGTGCTTATTCACTGAAAACTCATTATCGAACTTTTGGTACGAAAACATTACCTCCTTTACCTAAGTATATAGGCTAGCGGAAGGTGAAATTATCAAAGTAATGAAGACTTTAGCATCGAGTATTTACATATCTATTTAAGTTAATAAGAATTGTTTTGGAATTTTTAGTAGTTGGGAAAATTCTGCTATTCTAGGATTCCTCTCATTTTTAGGTAAGTTTGGAAGGGCAAAAGATATCTTAGAATCCAAGAAAATGGCAGAAACTTCTCTTGAAAAGTTTAACAAAAACTTACATCTTGCTTTAAAATTAATGGGAAACTTTACCGCTATGACTTAAATTTAAAAGTGTTTTTAAAACATATACAAAGCCAAGCTCTTTCAAAGGATGATAGATTAAAAATACTATTTTTATGTTGACAGATCATGCAGTATTCATTAATCATTTAATCCATACATTGTTGCCATTATTCGCTTTAAAATCGTTAAGCTTCTTAACAATTCATTAAAGTTTTACAAAATATGAAATTCGAAATTCGTTTTTCCAAAAACTCATGTTCAGATGGACATGAAAACATCTGAACATGGCTGAACATCTCCTTCTGAACATGGCTTCCAAGTACCCATGTTCAGATGGAGGATTACGTTATTCAAAATACCACTGACTAATCACGAGATCTCCAAAACTATACACCCGATTGACTTGAAATTTTGCATAGTTACTCATTCCACGATGGATGTAGGCGCGTACTAAGAACGGATTTTACGTAAATCCTGTCAAAATAGATTTTTGTTATACAATAGATGTTTTTCATACATTTGGTTTTCAAATCCAAGTTCAGAATTTTCTTTTATTCTTGTCAAAACTAGATATAAAAATACAATGCAGTCAATGAATGGATTTTCCTTTAAAATTATTAAATTGGTAAATAACTTGCATCTATCCAATGAATACAAGCAACCTTTAAATGATAAGGTTAATAATAACATTTATATTTAACTGTTATCATAAGTTACATGAAAATAAATTTTACTATTAGAAGAAATAAATTATTGTGATGAAAAATAAAAATGTTATTGTTATTTATAAAAATGGCCACATAAAAAGATCAAAGACAAAAAATTATAATTGATTGAAAAATTTGATAAGAAAGATAATAGCATTTATTTTCATGAATCTTATGATAAGGGTTAAATAACGTTAGTTTTATGTTGGCAGTTTTTCGTGGTGTAGACCTACAGGGGATCCCGCCACGTTAAATAATGTGGACGCATCCCTCATAGATGATGTGGAAATCTGTGTATGGCAGATTCACTAACTGGCAATATATTTCCCGAATTTAAAAAATTTACATTAGTTATCAATTCAAAATTAGACATTTCGTTCATATAAGAAGTCTAGGTTCACATTCAAATAGATAGTGCGCCCAGCAAAGCGAGTGGGTATCAGCTAGCTTTCTTATATTTAGCAAACAACAGTGATTTGATAATAAAGTGATTTATCACTAACTACCAATTTTTTCATTTTTTAATGACAGTCTTTACTATTGTCTGTTACTTTAGAATAGCCTTATTAAGATTATATTCTCTTCCAGTTAGTACCTCAACCATGGTAAAGACAGCACTCCTACATGGTTTGAGTGCCCTAAATTATTTCCCCCACTTTATTTCCGTTTACAGTATTTTGCTTGGTGAAAAGCGGACGAATGAAAGCTGACTTAATCGACAGTTCAAAAGAAGTGGCGGAAGAAAACGCTGTATGGTGTTTATGATACGTATTTACGATAGCCGATGCCGATGGATTGGAAAGTCTTTGAAGTACTTCTTTTAAAGTAACAGACTATAACAGTTGCACCTATATATACAGGAACCCCCATTTTAAATGCTTATATGTACATTAAGGAACTCTTGTGATATTCACTTATACTCCCGCCTTCTTATCGTGCCTTCGTGGAATGGTGGTCTGCACGTTCACCACCAGGATTTGGCGATTGTCCCCTAGGCATTGCTCCTTTTTCACGTCTTCTGCTTCCAAAATATCCTAATGACTCTACACACTTAAAAAAAGAAACTTACACAGATTAAGTTTTTTCTAATCCTAGCTAAAATTATATCTCGTCCCTAAGAATTTCCCATTTAACTCAAAATTATTTTTATTAAAAACAAATTTTATGTATATTATATATATAATTATAATATTTATTAAATAAATATTAACAAACAAACAGTATATTCTTGATCAATGTAATTTAGAACAGCGTACAATGTTTCTCTTAATTATGTTATGATATCTTTCAATGGCTACAAATTTCTCTTTGTTTTCTTAATTCTTGAATGACGGTTTTTTATGAAACAATGTCAAAAGCAGCGAAAGATGAAGAAAGGTAAATCCAAATTTTGATTTCTTTCATGTTAAAAATATCATAAAGCAACTGTTAGATCGAAAACAAAAGGCAAACGTCATACTGAAGTTTTATTTTTGTAAATATATGTATGATTTATTCTTTCGCGTACATAAAAGACAAGCCGTAATATATAAATCCTTGCAAATGAATTTCATTCACCTTTATTCAGAGAATTCGAAATGTTTTCGTTCTCTGAATAAACAAAAGCCTTGCTAAATTCTCTTAACATGCAAAACATTTTCGGTAAAAGCAACAACAATCTAATGCCAATCGCGATTTTGCCTGTATTAAAGCAAACTGTTACGGTATTGTACTTCTATTTGAAAATGGTATATTAGAACTTAAGTGTAGAGAAAATGTGTAAAGGATGCAAAATGTCAAATATTTTAAATTCTTAAATCATCAATTATACTAAGATTACGTTTGTCTGCAATAACCCATAGATGTGAGATGAAACGTGAGATCTAGAAAGAAAACATGTAATTAAAAACTTACTCAGAATGAGAAGAACCAAATATATTACAAATGAAATAATTATTTTTATTTTTCAGCATCACTATTTTAGATTAAATATTAATGAAAATTTAAATGAGGGTATTAGCCAGACTAACAAAATACAGCATGCTGGTACTTCTACATATTTCGCACCAGATCTGTGTTACACGTGACTTATCGAATATCACGCTTTTACTGCTAAACTCACCGTCACAAGTAGTGATGGGCAACTTCGGTACATTCTTGTACCCGGTACGGGAGTAACGGGTACAGACAAGTACCCGGTACAAAATACCCGTTACTCAAGTAACCGTTAGTTTGAAAAGTACCGAAAACCGATTTCAAGTACCGAGTACACAAGTAACGATTTGGAGTACCGAAGTAACGAAATACCGGAGTAACGGTTTGCTGTACCGTAGTACCCTAGTAACGATTTGGAGTACCGAAGTACCCTAGTAACGATTTGGAGTACCAAAGTACCCTAGTAACGATTTGGAGTACCGAAGTGCCCTAGTAACGATTTGGAGTACCGAAATACGCAGCTAACGATTTTGCGCACTGAAGGAACTCTGCCACGTCACCACGTGTTTGATTTTATCTAAACGTAGTAAGATTTTTAATATCAGAAAACATGTCAACTACGGAAGTGTCTGAGGAGCAGACCATTCATGGACACAAGGAGCGCATATCACCATTTCGCAAATACAACCAGATACTACTGTCCTCGTACCAAAACCGAAGTGAGCTGAACCCTCATCGATCCTCCAGTAACGAATACCGAAATACCGAGAAGAAACGCATATTTTCGTTACAAAGTAACGAATACCGAAAAGCATCCGTTTCGGTACAGAAGTAACGAATACCGAAAAGTAGCCGTTTAGGTACAGAAGTAACGAATACCGAAAAGTATCCGTTTCAGTGCAAAAGTAACGAATACCGAAAAGTGCCCGTTTCGGTACAGAAGTAACGAATACCGAAAAGTACCCGTTTCGGTAGAGAGTAACGAATACCGAAAAGTATCCGTTTCAGTGCAAAAGTAACGAATACCGAAAAGTGCCCGTTTCGGTACAGAAGTAACGAATACCGAAAAGTACCCGTTTCGGTAGAGAGTAACGAATACCGAAAAGTACCGATTTCGGTACTGAAGTAACGGGTACTTGGATGTACCGATTTTCAGTACCCGTTACAAAATACCCGGTTCGGTAGTACCGACTCATCACTAGTCACAAGTTAATCATTTTCCATCTGTCCAAAATGAAAGTTCTGAAGGAACGCAACCTTTAAAAATTTGGGTAGTCGACAAGCATATTCGGTTAGCGATGATATTTTTTCGAATAAAAGAGAAAACACGTGCTCACTGAAATTATGCGGAATCGGTAGGTATGCGGAATCGGTATCGGTAGGTAACAAGAATGCCCCCGTGAAGACATTATTCGTGACTATCTTGCTGGACAGTAAAAAGAATATAACAGCAGCCATTTTATACGAATTTGGAGTATCAGTCTTCTTACGATTTGCCATCCAGCTGAATTCATCTCACAAAAGATCGCATGGCTTTATCAGGTAGCATTAGAAGAAGGGAAAAATGGCACATCATGTTGGCAGGGAAGGAACAGGCCAGAAGCACGGCCAACTGAAAGAACGCCAGTCTATTCACGAAGGTCACGCCAGAAGACCGTCCTTCACCCTCGAACCCCAGCAGTAGAAAAAAAGAGAGGAAGAAACCGGTTGACAGACAGACAGACAGATGTGTTGTTTTGCACCCGCTAAGTCTTTTTGCATCGATCAGGAACCCCTTCAAGCGTTGTCTTCCCACGGTCACGATTAAAACGATACGTAAATAAAGTGGAGGCTTGCCTGCACATTAAGCAAAACAGTAATCTTATTTTTGCGTAGATTTTGAATAAAATTCTATCTAATTTTAGAGTCATCAGACATAAGTATCTGTTCTTCAGGAGCAAAAGATTTCTGCTCGTGTAAAAATCGTTGGAGTTTTATTCAAAATCTAATCCCAAATAATGCTGTTCTTTTATCTTAGTTAAAGATTTATTTTTGACTTCCAATCTGAACCCCTGAAATTACTTTGATGATGTTATATAATAATTTTATTTCAGGAAATATAGCTACGGTAGTCATTTACGCCACTCCATGCAAATCTAAACTTCTCGCACAGCTTTGAAACCTTTATGTTGCTTATGGTAATACGCATGCAAATACGAGCTAGAGAAAGAGCCATTCACTCTGCTCTACTCACGTGACGCACTTCATTACGTTGAGCTTTATGTAATAATAATTTTTATTTGTTCCTCTAGCCGAAATGGAGAGAATCGGAATACTTAAAGAGCGTTTATCCATATTTCTGCTCCGCCCCATCTCGCTTTTAACGGACATTATAAATTTCACTTAACGGTTATTTCATACGAAGCGAAACGGTTTAGAATGAGAAAACTTTTGTCACTGTAACAAACGTGCGGCGATGAATATTCTAGAAACAATTGAATGCATTTTGAAAAAAGCCTCTCGGGATGTTTAAGTAGAATATTACCTTTTTTCCGCATCTGGAGAGTGTTTTTGCCTGCAGAATAGATAAAAATAGAAGTCGTTATCGTCTTAAATGTCATGAGGGAGGGTTAGATAAGTGAGAGGTTTGTCGATTCGGAATGCGTTTTGAAAGAAAAAAGGTGCTGTGTACAGTTTTTTATTCCAAATGTTATCTTACTTTGATTGTGGATATGATTAAAACAAACTTTATGGTTTAAGAAAGCATAAGATAAACAAATTTGCTGATGGTATTTGTGGTTGGTAACAAGCCAAAACAATGAATCTATTTTTTTTGTTGCTTCTGCCGACAGTATTGTGTCTCACACATTGATATTATTTGCGTTAACAGATTTAAATTTCAACCTAGAATAAAAATGTTCTTCATTCCTGCCTTCTACACTCACGGGCTTAGAACCATCATATATGCAGCAGATTCAACTATTATAATTACTACATCAGGAAAAATTGTCATATCAGTTTACCAAGTACTGATGTTGGATGTAAGAGCAGCTGCCACTAGACTTCATATAAACCCCCTCAGACGATATAGTGGCTAGGGGAGTCGACTGCGATACAAACGTTCCGAGTTCCAATCCTGGATATGGCATGGTTGTATTTGTTCGTTGTCCTTCGTGCTCTCATAGCAGGCAAAAGGAGCCCGCCTATTACTTGCCTCCATAATAAAGCAACCACAGCTTCTGGCCTTAGTAGTGGAGGCCATCTATACACGGTTTGAGCCCGCCATTGGAAAAAAAAGATTTAATATATTTACCTCGACTATAATCTGATGGAAAGAAGCATTTTAGATGGCTAATCTCGGCCTTCGATCCACCAGATTGCCAAATAATATTGTTATGATCAATATAAAGCTTAGCGACGTTCGATTTAGAAAGCAAATTATAATTTTTTAATCACAAAAATTATGTTATTTAAAAATAATTTTAGAAAGCTCACATGCCTTTTTTACTATATTATTATCTGACTAGTAAAAGCTACAGTTTTAGTTAATTATCGCTTGCCATTTTGGTAAGACTTAAATAAATTTTAAAAATCGATTTTAATTTGTGACTTTTGCTTAATGCCATGAAATACTAATCATTCGTACCAGAGTTAGTTACATGATATTTTGCTATTTCTTCTGCGAAGCTTTAATGTGAGCATGAGACAGTTTTTATTATAAATTCTCCACTAAAACATCTTTCTCCCTCTAGGTAAGCAAGCAGCTCTTAGTGGCCTTTTCATAATTAACTCTCAAATTGTGTTTAAATTGGCCTCCAAAAGCCGAGTGATAAGACACTGATATTTCGATCTAGACTCAAATTTGGGTGGACAGCGTTCCTGAAGAGAACTTTTCATGCGTTTTCCTATGTATAGCGATAATATGATCTTTTTTCACTAACAATGGCGACGGCCTAGTTCTCTTTATGCCAATAACACTCTGTACTTTTATAAGAAAGTTTCTCTTTCATTAACCCGTGTACCTTCTTGGTGTAACTGGAAACACGTTAATCTGGAAATCGGAATTTCTGAAGTTTGAAATTTCGGTAAAAGCAAAGCTGATTTCCAACGTCTACTTGCTCATTCTACAAGTGGTGCTCGAAAACAAATATGGTGATCACCTGTATTTGGCGATAGCAGGCATTTCTTCCCCACTCTTCTTGTATTGGGGGATAATTTATAGAATTTTAAAGCGTAATCGAAAGCATATCTGGCAAGAAACCGGGCCTCTGTAATTCGAATCTTAAATGGAAAAGGAAAAACTAATTTCTGACGTTTCCTGCAGCAAAAGAACCTAATGACTGTTGACTTTGCATAATTTAAATAAAACTATCTATCGATGAGTTTTAATTGGATTTAACTTGGAATTTTTTTGTTGTACCCTAGCAACAAGAAGCTGAGCTACGCTTTCTGTTAACGTAAGCATAAGTTTTCATTTGGAGCCTTCTTTTAAAAAGAATGTTTGAAAACGTTAATTAAAACTTTATACCGACTCGTCATCCCCCAACTTGTCCTTAAAGAAAAAAAAAAATAACAAGAAAACCTAAATTGTTTGAAACTGAAAAAATTCCTCTTTACATTTCTTAGTAGTTATCAAAGATCTACATAACTGTGCAATTATACCTGCCACTCTGAGATTGAGGCTCATTTATAAGAAAAGAACACTATTGAGTTTCATAGAACTCAAGATCAGTCTTTCACCGTCTGATCTTAAATAATATATTTTTCATCTGTATCTCAGCTTCCTGAAGTTACCAAATATACCTATCATTCATGATGAAATTAATAAACCACTATTGAGGAAAAAGGAAAATCATGTATTGGAAAACTTTCATTTCTAACCCATAATTTATTTTCATAGTTATTCCTAAATGTCACATTAGTTTTTAACCACTCTCACGAGAAATCACCAGATTCCCAAGAGAACCGGTTCACCTCTAGGTGTGTGTATGGCAAGAATAATATATTTTATTTTCAAGGGGAATAGGAGAATTAGCATATTTAAAACCATGCCGGATATAACGCCCTGAGGATATGTTCACATTCACTAGAACTTGCGAAAGAAATTGGCACGATTAAATGCTATTTAAAGTAAATCACTAACGCTCTGCAAACCAGATTAAACTAATTATTATTGTTGTTGTTGTTGTTGTCTTGTCCGTATTACATGGAAAACTGGTTGCTAATGCCTACTCCAAAGAGAGATATTAATAATTATTGAATACTAAGTGTAATGCTAATTCTCTCTTCCTGTCATAAAATAGCATGCAAGACATTGTCCAAAATTCTATGAAAATTTTGTGGACAATTTTATATTCAGCTAAATTCAAATTAAAAGAGACAAAATCTTAAGTTTTTGGCTTCGAAGTTTGATGGTTCCACATTATGTGACATACAAATCAGTATGAAATTGTAATTAGTTCCTTTAACATATTTATTACGAATATTTTTTGCCACATATGTTTTATTTCCTATGAATTGCATCACGCCAATAACTCGTAAGATACACCCTACCTGAAATGCGTGCTTGTCAAAGGGAAGGCAAGCTGGCGATAGTATCATGAATTGCTTGTAGTGGTATATTGGAGTTTTTGGATTGTGCCTGGTGGCACACCGCGACATGCTATCCGTCCTCTCATCATCTCCTTCAGATGCTGTATGAGATTCATGTCCGATGATCTAGCAGGCCACGGCAGATGTCATTTTCCAGATAACTCCGTACCACTCGAGTTCTATGGGGGGGGGACGTTGTAGTCTGCAAATATTGCGTCTGGACCCATTGTAGCACTAAACGCACAAGAGGGTGTAGAATTTCGTCGCGATATCGAACGGCTGTGATGGAAACACCAAGAATCACTTGGAGGTCGGCATGGCCGTTCATTGCCTTTTAGGAATCTTTCTGGATGTTAAATCGAAACTCTTCCGTAAAGCGTACATGGCCGCACTGCTTTGGTGTCCAATAGCGAAGCTCACGGGCCCAATTCAGTCGTTCTTTGATATGCGATGGGGACAAGAAACGCAAACAACAGGTCTTCGGGCATACAATCCACTTTCATGCAGTCGACGCAACACAGTTTGGCTGGATATGGGCCGTCCTGTAGCAGCAGAGATGCAACGCCAGCTGTCGTGATGTTAGTAATCTACGGTATCTTGCACGTAGCAACAGGAAGCGATTATCTGGCCGTTGTAGTAATCCTTCGGGGTCCAGATACACGTCTTTCTACAGAGATATTGATCATTTTGGCAATGGTTCCACAGCCTGTTGATAACACTACAATGCATATTCATCTTATATCAGCGAATTTGTCTTGCACCAGCTTGCAACGTCCCCACAGCTTTCCAACGTATTTCAACAAGCACATGGTGTCTTCAACTTACGCTGTTCGCTTTCGCTTTATGGTGTTATAAGGAACTTGCGATCTGATGCATAAGTCCGTCATGCCCTTTTTTAAGGCGTTGTGGTACAACCTATTTTGAATACTTTAACACATAGATATTTAATCTTAATTCTAATCTATGTTAGTTTTAAAAGATTATTCTTTTCGTTTTAGAAATTACTTCTTTCTTATCACTGACATATTATTTGTTTCTTTGCGATTTTTTATGATTTACTGTTTCCATGTGTTTCTTTTATAAGATACTATCGCATTAATTACATTACAATATCCGAAAGAAAGTAAATATTTATGCGATATTTACTTTTTTTTCGGATACTGTAATAAAAAAAGTAAATACACATTATGGCAAATTTTTCCAAATATTTGTGCTCATTTATTCATAATTTAGGATTTTAGATATTTTTAGTGTTGCGTTTTTGTTTGCTTATTTATTTATTTAGTAATTTTATGCTTGTTTATGTTGTTTCTAATTTAATGGTCAATTTTTGGACTCTTATTGTTTTATAAGATGTATTTCATGTATCTTTAAATTCTGATTCTTTGAAATTGTTATGCTGACTTAAGTAGAACTACTCATTTGGGGAAAATATCTTGCTGCTGAAATTTGGCCATAATTTGTATTCTCCATGTTAGTGAAACATGACGATTTTGCTTCAACTTGGTGACATTATAAAGTAAAACATTTTTTAATAAATCATTCGATAAAATAATTATTGAATCCTCAGGAGAAATTCCTCTTGAAGTTTTCAAAGGCTTCTCTCCCTTGAACTACCCTATAACTAGGAGGTTGTGAGTCGCCGGTAATCAGTTAGTGAGTTCGGTACTAATCAATTGCATTAAAACTCTCATCATCTTTTAAAAGCTAAGCTTCTGCTCTGTGACTAGTGCTTTTAGTATGTAGAGATAATAGGTATTTTTTAAAGCAGGGGTGATGAAAACTGAACAATGCTTTCGCCGGGAATCGAACCGCGGATCTCTTGAATACACGCCTAGCATACAGACCATGAAGGCACGCTAAGAAGGAGGGAGAATACCTTATATACTGCCCCTTTTAAAAAGCGGATTGTTTTTTTTTTTTTTTTTAGGGGATTCAATCGCCAAATCCTGGGTGTGAAGAATCATCATCCACCACCCCTTTAGTTCGGGCACCACTGTAGAGACATTAGATTATTTCGAAGCCGGAAAAGTAAAAAATGAGGAACGCCTTCGCCGAGAATCGACGGATCTCTGGAATACGCGCCCAGCATGCAGACCACTACACCACGAAGACAAGCTAAGAAGGCGGGAGAAATACCTTATAAGTATGTGGAAGATTTTTGTGTGGCTTGTGACACTCCTAACATTTTACGGAGTAATTCGCCTTATCCCATTTTTCAAGCACTTTATAGCACCTAGGGCCATCAAATCCCGAATAACGTAGTGCTCCACCCGAACATGGGCACCTCGAAGCCCAAATTTTCAATTTCGAATTCTATATTATTTTGCAAAACTTTAAAGAATTTTTAACAAAATCGACGATCTGAAAGCAACACTACTATAATGATTATAATATTGTTTGGTTACTACTACTATTAGGTATGGATTGTAACATTGTTGTCTCCAGAACGCGAGACTGTATATCGAAAATTCTAAAGATATGCTGTTTCTAAATATTTTATTATTTTGCTATTCAGCTGAATTTTATGCGACGTAAATGCGAAGAACATGATATTTAATTAATACATTTAACACACAGAACGTAGAACGTTAATAATAAAAAGGACAAAAATAAGTATTGCAAGCCATCTTACTAAGAAAACTACACATTGATATAATAAGCTGAGAAAAGACTGAAAAAACAGAAAAATGCCAACGCTTAACAATGCATCGGGAATTCTTAACATATGCTGCTTCTAAAAGTTTTGTAATTTTACCGTTGAATTATATATAATGTAAGTGTAAAGGAAATGGTGCTTAATAATAAAGCTGAAAGGACAAAAAGAAATGCGTTAATAGGAGTGAGCGCAACAGCAGACTATTCGACTGCAAACTCAGTGACAGCGTAAAAAATCCTTAACAAACTCTCTTGCGCGACCGTTAAAACCGGAGCCTTCTCAGACTTTTGTTTCTTCTTATTATGATTATATTACTTAATCTCTTGAAGTAAAATAATTGAATTACACAGAAGTTGAACAAAAATCAGCTTAATCTAGTATCAGGCTAGAGTTCAATTTTAAGCCACTCAGATGGGCAGTACCAGCATAATCAAAGCTATTTAATCTTCTAAATTCGCATATACTCGTATTTGAGAGTTCGTTAAAAATCAATTACTTTTAAACCAACAACCTATCGTCTGCATTTACGCAAATTCAGCTTAATTCAGATTTATGTTATGCATATTATTATTATGTTATACCTTCTCTGTTAACTATAATTTATCTTCAGTATTTTCAGTACCAGGAACCAATCATTGAAAAATAAAAAAACATTGTTATTCATCTTTCCTGAAAAGTGTAAACTGAAGTTCATTCAAAACTTCAGTTCTTTTATAACACTTTTGCTATTATGGAAACACGGAAAGAACAGTTTCTTTACTGCTTAAGTATGCGTTATCTTCCTATTCAATAGTTCTCACATTTTTTTTTTTCCATACAAACGCTTTTCATTTTCTTTGATTAGTAATGTAAAGAAAGAAAAGCATAAATTTTTCCATTGTAACTGAGTGCACTTCGGAAGTAAAGCTTAAATGAATCAAATTTTTTGATTAATTTCGAACAAAGCGTGCATTGAAAATTATCGAAGCAGTAACCTTTCATTTTTATCATCTCAACACGAACCAATTCGTTTATAAATTATTACATTATTTACCAGGACTAAGTTACTGTTATTTATAGTTTCGTTGTTTTTAATATGTTTTCTGTCGAGTCCTTTTATTATCTAGCGCATTTTTAGGTGAGGTATAAAAAAACATAGTAGTATTTAAAACGTTTTCTAAAGTATGGTCAAAAATTTTATGAAGACATTTTTTCTCACTGTGGGCGAAAAGATTCTGTAATACTAATAGAATGACGTTTTGAAGTTTCTCCAAGAAAACAGTTTCAGTTATAAAGAATTTAAAATATTTCTTTTTTGTGTCCTAGTATTGTACTGTCTAGCAGCTAGATGCTAGAACGTTTCTTTTTATCGAAGATTCTTTCGGCGATTTCTAATTCTCGGCAACGGCAGAGTTACTTTTTCATGTTTTCAGTTCTAAAAAAGCGTAAGGTCTGCATACAGTTTTAGAGTCATTAGGAGTTTTGAAGCAGAAGACGTGAAAAATGAGCAATGCTCTCCCGGGACTTGAATCTGGATCTCTCGAATACGCGTCGAGTTGCTACCGTTACGCCATGAAAATATGCGGAAAAGCAGGAGAACATACCTTAGATACTTCTCCTTTTAAACTGCTAGTGGGGATAAGAGTGCCCAATCGCCAAATCCTGGTGGTAACGAATTATCGTCCACTATGTTTTTAGTTTGGGCGCCACTTTAGAGTCATTATTATTTTTGTTTGAAGCAGAAGACTTGAAAATTGAACAATGCCCTCGCCGGAACTCGAATATGGACCTCTCGAATACACGCCGAATGTGCTAACGTTATAACCTGAAGGCATGCTTGAATGAGAAAGAAAATACCTTATATAGTTAGTAATAGTTAGTTGTTTTAAAGTGATTAAAACAGAGATTTTCATATCTTTAAAAATAAAGTAAACAAACACTGTTTGTGATGAAAGTCATTTTCATGACCATTTTTAAACGCAATTAAAATAAGCAAATTTAAGGAGCAAATATAAGATAAAAGAGCTGCTCGTTTTGATGATTAGTGTTAAGTTAAAAAATAGCTTAGTGCTAAATTAACGCATAGAATCTTTAAAGAATTTTCTAAGCATATGTTTATACAATTTTTGCGTGCAAATGGATGAAATCTTTTGTCTTTAAATCATTAAGAATGATACAACAGCATTTCTCAAACCTTTTCAAGTGGGGACCACGTTTATAAATTACAGTGTTCTACTTACCATATTATCGTCTTCTCTCACTCTGAAAGTAATTTTTTTAGCATTAGTTACTATTTATATTTTCGAAATTCAATTTACCTTAAAAATTCACTGAATTTTAAATTGGTATCAATCAATTTAGTTAATATTGGTTTTTAATAATTCAAGGCTATTAGAAATAGTCTCTAAAAGATAATCTTTATCCTACTTTATCTTATTAATAACAATCTCTTATTGACTAAAAATTTAATAAATGTTGGTTCTCACATTATTGACATGGATGAACCTGACAGTTCTTGCACAGCCATGCTATGTTTGGATGTATGCTGATAATCTTAAGTCTGATATCGGCATACTTATCAAGTCAGTTTATGTTCTTTGCTTTTATTTGAGTTAGTGATGAATCCCCCCTTTCTTGTATAATTACGTAAAAGCTAACTGAAATGTAATTTAAAATATATCACACAGTTCATTATATTCCGTTTTTAGTGGTAATGCGTTCCAGAAATTAACCACGCCTTCTGCTTGGGGCTCACCGACGCCCGAGCGGTAAAGTAGCTGAATACTGGTAGTTTGGTCCAAGGTTCGAATCCTGCGAAAAGTTGGCTGTATGAGCATTTTTGTGATTTTCCTCATGCGTAACATGTAAACAACGCAATTTCCCTTAGAAAGTCCTCAACGAAGACATCCCTCCCCTTAGGCAGATAGCCCTCGAGTTCTTTGCGTAATCAAATAAACCAAGCCTAAGCCTTCTGCTTAGAATTTCATTTTAAGTCCGGTGTCATTACAGAGTTCAATTAACTGTTCTCTTTCGCTCAATGATAGTTCGATAATTTTGAAATTGCTGTAGAAATGATCCAGAACCCACGAAAATTCGTTATATTTGCCACTTGGAAAATAAGTTTCAAACTTTCACGTCAGAGTTTGGAGATGCGAACATTTGCCATACATTCATAATTGTTTGACAATAGCAATTTAATTTTTTTGCTAAAAGGATTCTAAGGTTGGATACAGTGAAAATTTCTATGGTCCTATTCTAATACCTTGCACACAAAGATTTAGTTCATTTCGTTTGAGAGCACATTCATTTTTGAGTTTAATGAGTCCATTAAGTTGACTGAGATAGCACAACAACAAGCTTCGAAGACAACAGTTTAAGAAGTGGTGTGATAAAGACATCATTCACGAGGAATATTAAAATTACTTGATTTCAAACGATAATCCTTCTATTACAGTGTTATGTTTAATAAACCCTTATAGGCAATGGAGAATTCTCTTGTTACGATTTATCTCACCTCACTTGTCTGACAGTAACATCAGAACAAGCCAAAGAAATTCAGCATCGGAAAGAGTGAAATGTTGCTCCTGTCGTTGGCAAGAGCCTTGGGCACCATAGAGATGATAGTACGACTTTGCTCAGTTTCACCCCCAATTTTGATGAAGAGCTTCCGGGAGGAACCCTCCTCTCCAACCCCTCTTTCCCTACCCCTCTTTCCCTGATAAACGTCTCAAGAGGCCTTTCGGCTCGCCGCATATTTAGAAGGCCCCCATGCCGCACAGACACTATACATTTACAAATATCCATTCCATCTCCAGGAATCAAACCCTGGCCCTTCGGCGGCAGCCAGCCTTCGCTAATCACTATTCCGATTGGGCGGCGTAGAATTCTTTTTAAAGTAACTGCATTCATTAATTATTTTACTTAGAAAGGAAAATTTAAAAATCAGATAGAACTATCGGACGAATCTTTCTAATTATTTTAACAAAATTTGTCCTCTATATGGAAGCCTCTTTTTTACTTTTAATAATAATAATAATAATAATAATAATAATAATAATAATAATAATAAAAAAGGTCTGTAAGACATCAAAGCAAGTCTTTAAGACATCAAAGGAAGCATAAATGAATAATTTTTAATATTTACATCAGTTAACATATGACATATGAAATATTTTTCTTTAGCATTTTGTAATTCAAATTTATATTTTTGTGAACTAATTGTATTATGCAACTTCTAGATCTATATATCATGCTTTACTATGTAAAATATTCTTAAGGCTGAGCTTAAAACAACAATTAATATCAGGATTCCAACAGCGTTCAAAGCCAGATTATTTTCTAGTTATGAATTACTATTATTAATTTATGTTAGTAGATATATCGTAAAATGAGACTTTAATTTTAACCCCGAATGTATATGTTACGGTGAAACACCGAAATCTGGAGAATGTCGACTTTCACCGGTGAATGTCAACATTCACATAGTCTCTTGGTGTATGTCCGAAATTTTTTTCAAATGCTCTTATTTCTGACTTACACCGATCAGTGTCGACATTCACCATGTACTAATGGTGAATGTTGAACATATAACAATATTATATTTTCTTCTCCGTCATTCAGTCACGAATAAACGCACTTGAGACTTGAAATAAGAACTTAAGAACATGAGAACCTAAAACACACAATACATTTAAAATGAGAAAGGAAAATAATAGAAGTTAAAAACTTACTTAATTATACAGTACGTTCTAAATGAGAAAATAAAATAACAGTAATAAAAAACTTACTAAATTATATGATTCAAATCTTATTTATTGCAACAACTTAAACTATTATGGCACTTTATGACCTCTCTTTTCGACTTTTACCAGAGCATATCTGTGATTGTCGACATACACAGGTGAGGGTCCTAATATACAAGAATGTAGTGAAATATTCGGTCTCTCACCGACGTATTTGGTGAATGTTGATATTCTCCGGTGAAAGTCGACATTCTCCAATTTCGGTCTTTCACGGTAACATATGTACGAAATAAGAATGAATGAAGGACTTGAATTCAGTATTGGCTTGAAATGCAAAACGACCACACTCGTATATGATTTCGGTTTGACTGTTTGTTTGCAAGGAAAATTTAAAAAAAAATGAATTTAATAAATTGAATTTTCATTTAGATGAATTTGATGAATAAAGAATATGAATTTGATATGTCGAAAATATAGCACTTTAGGCTCAATATTATTAATTTTATAAATAAAGAATATATACAATGCTATATTGATACAATGCAGGAAATATAATTTCTGAATATTTTAAAGCAAATATTATGTCACAGTTTATGATGCTCAGGTTTCAATACCATTTATCTATTTAACTTGAAATATCTAAAGTTTCGTGTAATATTTCGGAGATAAATAGTTACTGCACTTAAAATTTATTTTCAGAAATATAAAACAAATGTTTTGTGATATGCGTCGAATTTTCACTTACATTTGACATATGGCACTACACTGACGAACATTCTGAAACCGCAACAGTTTATTTCAAAAATAATGTTTACTCTTTCTCGTTTTGAAAATAAACTCTTTCCCTTCTTAACATTCATTTTCAAGATAATGCAATTTTTAAAAGTTTTTTTTTTTCATTTATCTGGAATTCTTCATTTCAAATTATATAATTTAAGTTTAATTTATAAAGAACTTACCTATTTTCGTCATTCTTTCCCACAATAAACACTGCTTCTGACCAAAGATTTGTTTTCCCCAGCCACTTCCTCTGAAATTCCCGTGAATAGCGGAATTAAGAAAGATTGCCAAATGATGCTGTCAGACCAAGCGACAAAATGACAAGTAGCGCTGGGAGACGCTCTCACACATGACACTGGACGAATATGGAGCACGACAACCCCTCTGCTGCTCCCTCGCGATGCTGAAGACACAATGATCGTCTGGTCGGGAAATGCCTGCGAGGGGAGGGCGCTGCGGTGATCTTTTAGGATAGAAATTTGACGCGCCTTATTTTATAGTCAGGCAGCAAGCGGAAGAGGGTGAATTGTTTACAGGCCTTGCTTCTGGAGTACGACTGGCAAATAAATAGTTTATTGAACCAACAACTTCTCTGCGTATGCAAGGATTTTAAGCACGTCAGTTGATTTATTATAATAGATAATTCTTCGTTTACTGCTCGAGTCGTCTTCTGATGTTAGAATAAAGCAAATATAAGTCGTCGCGAATCCCAGTTTACAGAGGTAATACCGGAAACGATGGCCGCGGTTAGCTGAAAGTCCAAGAGCTGTTAAAAACATAAGAAAGAGAAGTAACCCATATTATAACTAACCGGAAAATACTAATACTATTTATTTGAATACCAGTCTAATATGGAGAATAAATTCATTTGATTATGTAAATTAAATAAGCATTCAGTGAATTGAACATATTGCAAAACGGTCTGAAAAGGCTCAGAATTTAACTCTTCTAAAAGGACTATATCTGAGGTTTCCTCCGGTTTCGCTAACGTCGTAGTTGTATTCTTGTATTCGCTCCTGCTGACAAGTCTTTCTTTTACTGTTCTGTTTTCCCATTTAATGGTGAAAGAATTTTTTATTATTTGATTCAAGGGATATGAAACTTTCGATTATGTTATATTCTAAAAAGTGCTTCAAATAAACTATGGAAATCTATACCCGTACGATTGACTCGTAGTGTCATTTTCATCTTTGGATAGCCCATATCGTATCCTCTGTTCATTTGAAGAATAGCACGGACATCAAAAGCGATTAGACGTAAAAACGATTCCACACCCCTTTCCAGCTACAACACTGAAAGGATTTAGATTTGAAATGCGTGTGGCTATCATTTCATACATTTATATATATTACGTATAAGTATTATAATCGATTTACATTATTTTAATAGCAAACATTCCACAACATGACATGTTTTAGCGTTCTAAACATTCATGCGTGACAAAAGTTCTAAAAATAAGTTATAGGCATCGATGATAGAATTTTAATATTCACACAAATTTAGAACAACATCAATTAGCTGTTCTCTAATACAAAGGGAACAAATCTCTATGCGTCGTTTATATATATAGGATCGCCTTTTGTTCTTAAAACGATACGAGCTCAAAACTGAGGATAGGTATTAATAGTCACTTTGGTTATAATAACGAAAACTAAACATCGGAAATAAAGAAATGATGTTACAATGGCCTTAAAAATAATATTCAAAGGATAACTTACTACGTTATTAAGCTGTTTCCAATGGGAATGTTTCCAAAGTTTCCTAGAAACAAATTTAATTTTTTGAATACTGGGCTCAGTTACTTCGAAAAACGTTTAATACGCTCTTAGTTAATTTAGAATTGATAGCAAGTAAAACGGCTTTCATGGAAAAAAGTGCAAATTTTCATTTCTGCGGATGTTTTAAATTTTTTGGGAACTAATTTGCTAACAGGCAAGTGTAATTCTAGCAGAGAACAAGGAATATGAAAAGAAGCACAGAGTTTAGCTTAAACATGTATGAATAAATGCAGAGATAATGGATGCAATTTAAGCTACACAAAACTTTAAAACTTTACATTTAAACTTGAATTGTTGCCGACTGACAAGTTTTTGGCCGATTCCATAAAAAAGTCCTGACTTTCCAAGGAGAATTAGCCTCTTTCCACAAAATTGCCAATAATTCAATACGATCACGTTTCATCTCTCTTGCATTTTTGAAAACAACTCTTATGCCAAGTTTAAATCACTGATTTTTAATAAATGACAAAGAAATTCCCCGACGCGATGTAAAGCAATAAATATAGTATATCATGAAGCAGTGTGTTAAACTTAAGAATCAAGAGTTACGAAAGAAACTGAGTATAAGGTATTTTCTTCCTCTTTTCCGTATGCCTCCCTGGAGTAGCTAGAAGCATATTCGACATGTATTCAAGAGATCCAGGGTTTGAGCTCTCTCCAGGGCATTGTAATTTTTGTAAAAAAAAAAAAAAAAAAAAAAAAAAAAAAAAGAATGATTCTACAAAAGTTACTAAATAAAATTTGTAATTTTTATTTTTTTTCACATGAGTATTTTTTTTTTCCCAAAAGGTGAGGGATAAGAAACGCGATCGATTTGAATTTTTGATGATTTTATAAAAAGAGACAAATTTTAATTGAAATGTTAGGATCTTCCTATGAAATATGAGACTTTTTTTTTTTTGTAAAATATTTTTTATTAGTGATGTTTAAAAATTTTTCATTAAATTTAATACATATTACACTTTTTTTACAATTTTTTAAAACTTTTACTTAGTTTTAAAATTTTTAAAATCTCCTATTTCATTTAGTGTATACGTGCCAGTTTCCCTTAGAAAATCCTCCGCGAAGGCAATCCCTCCCGTTAGGCAGATAGCCCTCGAGGCTTTTTCGTAATTAAATAACCTAACCTAACTCAACCCATTTCATTTGTATTTCGCTTTAAAAATATCCCTTTATACATTAGTATTTTCTTATCATTTCCTAGGAGATAATCAAATTGAAAATAACTATTAAAATTTATATTTATAAACTTAGTAGTGCTAGCATAGGATTTAGCGTATTACGTCCACTTTTAACTATTACTTGTTTACAAGTTTAATCAATAAGATTATACATATATATATATATATATATGTTTGTGTGTGTGTGTGTGTGTGTGTGTGTGAATAAAAAAAGCAGTTCAAAACCTAATTCAACTGCTTATTGAAAGCAATAACAAGGGATACTAATAATGAAAATTAAATTTAAAATTATACGTTTAAAATTTATCCCATATTTAATTCGAAACAAACCACACGCGAAACATAAAACAATGAAATTATAGTGCAAGCCGCATAAAAGGCGCAAAAGCTGCCAAAATTAAAAATGGAAAAGAAAAACAGGAAAAAGGAAATTTACATATCGCGGGTCGTCTTGTTTGGTGGCGCATTGAAAAAATTAAATACATCAGTTTGTTGCTGAACCAACAAAGAAACAAATTAAAGTTTAATAAATGAAATACTCCCAGGAAATTAATCAAAATGATCTATATTTTTATCAGTTTTGCAGGCTTTGGTAAATAGTGCATATAATTGCAGAAGCTTACAACTAAAATTATAAACTATGTCAAAAAAGCTTAATTCTCTGTTTATTATGAGCAGAACAAGTCCGAAAAACCAAGATATACAAACACTGTGTGTGTAATTATGGCAAAGCCTCGAGGGCTATCTGCCTAAGGGAAGGGATGCCTTCGTGGAGGACTTTCTAAGGGAAAATGGCTCGTATACACGTTACACATGGGGAAAACCACGAAAACGCCCATGCAGCCGGCCCGTTCGCGGGATTCGAACCTCGGACCGAACTACCAGTGTTCAGCGACTTTAGATATACAAATACAAGTAATCCAATACATAAAAAAGTAACATATAAAAATTTGAGACTATACAGTCCGGAGAAAAAGTTTGCGAAATTATAGCATCAAAATCATAAGTAAGCAAAGAGCGTAAACTATGATAAAACATTATATTCTATTTAAAAGGACCGAGTCAAAAAAAACAAAACTTGCAATCAGAAATAATTCAACATATTAAAAAGTAATAACCAATGAAAATTTTATCCAAAAAACGTACAATAAAAATAAAAATAAAAAAATAGTTCTTAAAATCTATAAGATTAAAATATGTGAAACGAATTTATAACTCAAATTGTCAAGTAACCCGTTAATTACTCATTTTAATTTGGGTGCTTCTTTTCTCTGTTCTAAAAATAGTAATAAAATAATTTGGACTGCATCACTTCTAGATAAATCCATATCATGTGACTTTTGCATAACGATAATGACTTAGCTAATTTGGAACCTAAGCCGAAACATTTTTTTCTCTTACTAAGCTGGCAAATTTGATAACTATGCACTTTTGCTTCTACTCTTCAGCTAGTGTAGACTGCTACCTGCTGCTTCTCTTCCTATTGCAAAGCAAAAAAAAAATTTAAATCTTTGAAATAGGCACGATTAGATTGCTAAGTGAATTGAAGCCACAAATACCAGTTGAAACAAAAATAAATGCTTAATCATCTTTAGCTGCCAAGTTTCCTCTTCATCGTAGATCAGCATCACCAAATCCTAATGGTGACGAATTATCGTGCACAACCTTTTTTTAGTTCAGGTGCCACTTATAGAATCTTTTTCCTCTTTTTTTTTTTAGAATTTTGTTTTTCAAAGCAAGGAAATCGAAGGATCCGCAGTCACATCGCCAGGATTCGAACTCCGGACCTCCCGAAAACGTGTCGAGCGTGCTTCCAGTTACATCATGAATGCATACAAAGAGGAAGGCGAAAGTACGTTATAAATGGTGTTTGTAACGATTCGTATCACTTTCTGAACACATCATGAATTTCTATGAATTTCTCTGAGAAATCTGCATGATTCTTATCCTGTAACAAAAAATTTGCGGAGGATGAAAAAGCATGAAACACAATGCTTCTTCTACCGGGTGCGTGTGTTCATTATCCTTGTTTCAAAAGAAGGCGAGAGAATGATTTTACGACATTTCAGGACGCCTTCAATTTTAGACCATTTATTTTGAGACTTCAAACTGAATATTTAATGATTGAAAAAAATCTCTCAATTGCTTTAAATAGCCGCTAAAATTTGATAAATATTTAAGGAACTCACAGCTAACTTCATTTGAAAGGATATCTTTCGAAATATCCGATTGCAAAAATATTAAAATGAATCAGTGATCCCTTTTGATTTATTAATTTAGAATATGTACTAATAGTTAGCTTCAGCACTGAAATGAAATCTAAATAGGATTCTGAAGAGAATCTGCTTGGGGTCACAGACTCTTCCTGAGAAATCTGAAATCGCATTGAGTCGGCACTGGGCTTCTCTGTTTCTGAGCTGTATGATACAGACAGGCACCCCCAAATACAGAGAAACTATTATGACTGCTATTACTACTACTACAACATGGTTATCTACGATGGAATTCACATGTGCTTTGAACTGGATTTTGAATATTTAGAAAAATGAGTGGGTGGAATAAAATATTAGTGTATTAAATAACGTGAATAAATTAAATCACAGATTCATTTTCAAACACAGAGTTACTAGATTCTATACTCATGTTTTATTCACAGGTGCATGTATTTCGTTTCTTCACGGGATTCGATCCCCTACTCTTCTATTGTGTGAATTCCAGAAATCATCAATAAAAGCGTTTTCCAATCTACGCAGACGCAAGAATCCAAGGAAATAATTTGAAAGATACCGTTATTAAATTACCAGTTACTTCTGAACGATACAGGTTTATAGCCCGCTGTTTCAAGACTGAACCCAACTGCCTTGCTAGATATTTGCATATATTTAAATTCTGTTCTAGTCCAAACGGCATGCTATGCTGGCGCACTATGTTGCTAGGTTAAAAGGCACGCCTTTCAGATGAATGATTGCCAGATATTCTGCGAAAGTACAGTTATATGTATTCGATAATGCTGGTAGACGAGAAAAGGCCTCCAAGGCTTGATGGAGGGATTCTACAATTATTGATTGTTTTATTTTGTTATCTGCTTGTGTACCTTTATGTTTCCTTGCAGTGGGTTGCGTATATTCATCAGAAGATAAATGTATATTCAAACAATCAACCTAAATAAGCACTCAAATTTATATTTTACTGCTTTATTTACCATATAAATATGTGAATAAAGTACAAAACAGCTTGTATGTATCTCGCATAAATTAAAAAACGAGTAGCCTCAGAACTTTGAACTTACCACTCTGTTAGCCTGTTCGGTAAGCTCAGTTTTTTTATTCTTCTATATTCTTTAACTGTGTATTTTTTGCTTTAAAGGGATTCAGCTATGTTATTCTTATGTTCCGGTTAAAGTTTTTATGCCTTTAGTTAATCTACATGCAATAGTTGTAAATTTATCAATAATTTAAAAGTGTACTGCTGCTTATACTAAAGAAACCGCCATTTGTTTGCATTGGATGCTTTTAGTAGAATAGTGATTTAAGTCAGTTTCAGCACCAACTTCAGTGTCTTTTTGGCTCCGTCGGACAAAAAGTAAACTTCCAGTTTTTGTGCACTAGAAAATTTGGCTTCCTGCCTGCTGGTCTTAGTGTTTGATTTTGCGTAGAGACTCTAATTTTAAATGTAAAAATTGTTTAACTCTATTTAGTGTTTTATGTTTCCCTGCATTTACCAGTTTTAATGATGTTTTGGCATTTTATGTGTATTTGCCTTGCCCCGAAGTGCGAACTTAATTAATTGAATTAGAATGAATTTCAAGGAAATAAGTGAAATGCAGCCAAAAATATGTATAATTTTATAGACCGTACAAGGAAGTGCTGTTTTTAAATTATGTTGTCAAGAAGGTGGGGAAATATCGGTTCTTCCTTTTGCATGGAAATAGTTTCAAACTTATAATGTCATTACGTCACATTGATTTTCTTACTTCCTTATACATTAGATTTTGTATTTATTGTACATTGCATTTTATTACTCCCCAAAACAACATAGTTAAAATATTGATGATCGTTCAGTATTATTCACAACGAAATCTACCTCGTAATTTTTATGCATTTTTCTTAGCATTTCATTTTAAAGGTTGATGTTTTTAATTATATTTTGATACTTTAACAATTCTTTATTCTGAAATATTACATTCTTTTATGGGATTTTAAAATTATAACATCCAAATGTATATATGTGATACAGATTTTAAATTTTCGCAGGTTATAAAACAAACACTATGCTCTCTTTTAAAACGATAGTGCTAAAAACTATTAAGTGATTATTAATTTAATAGTTCTTAGTTCATATGAGATTTTTAATGTAATTCCTGATATTGCAGGGAAATCGCCGGACTTCTTTGACCACTTGATGTAAAACAATTGTTGGAACTAAGAGACAGTATTGCTGAAAAACGATTTTTCAATGGAATTATTTAATTGACAACGTATAATTGAGACTAAAAAGATGGAAATAAGGAAAAATTTTAAAATTTCTTATTAAGGAATATTTTTTTAATTCTTAGTAAATAAAGTAAAACTAGAAAAATAGTTAATCATATAGCTTAATTGGAACAAGAGATTAAATAATTCTGCTTACAAAATTCATCTGAAATTTCATATCATGAATATTAAAAACTTATAAGGTATATCTCCCGCTTTCCTAGCGTGCCTTCCTGGTGTAGTGATTCTGCACGCTCGGTCGGTATTCCAGAGGTCCGTGGTTCGATTCCCGAAGGTTCGATTCCAGAGGTTCGTGGTTCGAAATTCATCTTGCCTGCTTCCAAAAATACCTAATGTCTCTACAAACTTAATAACGAAAAATAACCAAATCTGATCATCGAATTCCATTGTCAAAAATACGCCTCTTTATGTTTATAAATCTATCTGGGTGCCTCACGCTTTTATTATTTGCGATTTAAAACTATTAATTTTGTAAAAGGAAATGTTTAATTACATGTTGCCATTGAACTATATGAAAAAGTAATAAATTATTTTTCTCTGTTTAATTCAGAATTAAATGAATAATTATGAATGTTAATGAATCTCTACATATAATAAGAGAAAGTGTCTGTCTGTGTGTCTTTCGTTCATACTACGCGTAAGCCCAGGGCTACGCAATTGGTACATAGGTGAATCCAGACAAGAACCAGTGCACCTCGAAGCGATTTTTTTCAAATTTCGAATCAGATTTTTTTAATTTTACCTTTTTTGATGAAATCGCATCATTTTGAATAGTTTTACTGACCGTTGAAAATAAGAGATAAAATATTATTATTTATACACGCAACACGCACATCGCAATCTTCTTATTCTGACGCGTTTCAATTTTTTTAGAAATGTGGTTTTAGCAACAGGTTTTCATTCATTGCTTTGAATACTGGACTGCTGACTCTTTTCTCTTGAAAATATGAGATTTATTGCTTTATTTCATTGTAATGTTTTTATATTACGTTTTAATTGTATAAAAAATTTTGTATGATTATTTTAGGAAACAAAGTTCTTAACTTCCTTTATACCATTTGAATTCTTAAGATTTTGCAACTGGAAGTTAGTTAATTTATTTATTAGGATAATTAATATTTGTATTAAAGGATATTGCTTATTTCATTCTAATATTTTTTATATATAATACATTTTTATTGATTTTTTTTGATAAAGTTGTTCTGCAGAGTACAATTCTGTACAGTTTTTTTAATTTAATATTTGGTTGTTCTCTTTAGGCATTTTTCTGGTACATTTAAAAGCCAGACGAAGGCTGGCCGCGTAGCGGTTAGTTTTGAATGAAAGCATATTTTATGAAACGCAAAAACGCTTTTTAATATTTTAAACTTTTTATTATAGTGCATGATATCTACAGAGAAACAAAGTTTTAATCATGTCCAAAATAAATGGATAAAGAAGAAAAGAATAATTCTACAAGTACATTGTTGACGGTATAAAGTTTTGGGGGACTGAGAATGGACGTTTAAAACAGTATATTTTGGGAGAATGGACATTTAAAACAGTATTTAAAATGGGATTTCATATCTCTAGTATTGCATCTGCAAAGGACTGCATCAAATGTAAAAAGGTTTTTCAAATTTTCGTAAGTTTCGTTTTCACTTTAAAATATAATTAATGAAATGAAAAATAAATGTTTTCTTAGCATCTTTCTCTGTTATTTCAGTTAAATGAATACCAAAGCTAATTAGAAACCACAATTACAGAATGAAAACCGTTTTCAGATAGAAATACAAAACTAATTCTTGTACTTTTAACTTCAACATAACCATATGTTATTAGGAAATACTTACACATACAAAGTATAACAATTACAAACGTCACTCAAAAGCTATATACAACTACGCATAAAATAGATGTTATTTGTTCTGTGATAAATCGTTTCTAATCAATGCCGTTAAAATATTAATGATGTTTTGCAACAACATTAGTAACTCGCTGCATAGATCTGTAACATCTGCATATTCCATTTCAGCGTTTTCGCAAATACCATTACTTAGATGTAAAATGCAAATTGCTAATTAAGTAACAAAAGTCAAGAGGTATATGCGTATTGACTTTCTATTTATCTTGGCTTTTCAGTAAAGGAAAGATGTCAAAAGCATTCGAAGTGTTAAAATAATTACTAGTTCGCAATACGTAGCGGAAGAAGGGAAAACTAAGTCGTAAAAGTTATGGTATTCCCAAAGAAGCAATCAATTACATAAATTCCAATTAGCATGGTGTTAGTGGTATTCGAAATTAGCTGCTGAAATTCATTCATTTTAGTCTTGGCACTTAGTACAATGCTGTAATTCTTTTACAAATAACTGGGTTTTGATATCTTTTCAAAGCTACAGCAACGTTCTAAATGTTGCCGTTGTCTAGAATGAGATCTTTCTGTAAGCAGTGGATTTTCCTATTTGTCATAAACTTAAATAAACAGCACTTACAGATTTATGGCAAAGAAGTTGAAAATGCAAATTACATGATTGGATAGAATTATACAATACATTTTACTAAATCTCCTGAAATTATAAATTAGGAACTGTGTGCTTAAATGATTAATTTTCCAATACGAAAATAAATCTTTCAAACATTAAGGATAGAATTTTCTTATTATTACATAGTTTCATGTAGAAAAAAAGAAATATAAGAATTATTCCAAAGCCTTGATCATAGTTCTACTTCGACCAAATCGTTGTCAACAAGAGCAAAAAAATGCACATACTTCACTGTGTCATAACAACAACAAATGAAGCTTTTCAGTATGTGCTCTGTTTACCAGTAGGCGAGCAGTGAAAATACCGAACAGTGTTAATAGTTTAATCATGGTTAGAGTCCCGATAAATAGGCTACCAATTTGGGAATTTTCGTGCTTTTTCTCAAGCTTAAAGTAAATATCAGCCAGTTTTGCATAAGAAGTCATCCCATGAGACCACCAATTCCTTAGACAGATATCCGTTTTGCCATAATCTATATGACCTAATTCAAAATAAAACAATACGCTTTAATTCGATAATATGTGTTAACTTTATGATACGTATCTTATTATTTAAATCTTAATATTCAAATTATATAAAAATAATCATATTCTATATAATCGTATCAAATAGTTTTTTTATATATGTGTTTCATCTATCCTACGAAAGAAACATAAGAAACAATATTTAATAATACATAAAAATGCATTAAAGAAAACAGTAAGTGAGGCTATAAAAATCTTTCGCGTCCCCCAAACGTGCTACCGTAGTGTAAATGGTTTATATGTCCAACTAGCAAATGAAAGATTGGTGGCTCGAACTCTAGGGAGAGCAAAGTTGATTTTATATTTTTCATCCTTCAAAAATCCTGATAATATCTATGCAGCCAAGCGAACTCAATCTTCTAGACCCAAACTTGTCACTACATCGTTTTAATCGATTGAGACTTGTACCTTCCCATATTAACTCTTTGGAGCGGGAAGGAGAATCTAAGGAATTATCGCATTCCATTTTGCTGTCATGATGTAAATGGTTAGCATTTTCAGCTAGAAATCGGATGATCCATATTTCAGATAACGGTGAGGGCACGGTTGTTTTTATTCCAAAATCTAATATTCTGTACAGTGGCACTGTGGTGCGAGGTGAACGATTGAAACGAAAACGCATCAAAATATCAATTTAGTCGATTGGAATTCATGTTCTTCCCTATTGTTCTCTAACTGGATGATAATGAAATTGTCGCGTTCTACCGTGCATGCTGCTGCGGTGCAAATGTTTAGCCCTGACATCTGGCAACAAGAAAATGCATGGTTCAAATATGGGCGAAGAGATGGTTTTCGGTGTATCGTAGTTTTGAAACCATAATGATATCTGAAATGAAGCAGATCGCTTTCACTATTGGAATACGTTTAGATTTGCTTCGTTTTATGTGATTACGGCAAAGCATCGAGGACTATCTGCCTAAGGGGAGGGATGGCCTTCGTGGAGGATTTTCTAAGGGCAATTGGCTTGTTACACATGGAGAAAATCACGAAAAAGCCCATGCAACCTGCCCGTTCGCGGGATTCGGACCTCGGACTCAACTACCAGTGTTCAGCGACTTTACCGCTCGTTAGCTGGTGGGCTGAATACGTTTAGCATATGAGTGTTCCGAAGTATTTCACATCACCAAAGGATGCGATGAGAAGTAGTGAAAAGTTAATAATATATAATATTAAAAAGACTGAAAATTTTCAAGACAAGATTTGCGCACATTCGTTTAAACATTTTATGCATATAAAACCGAATGGCAATTCAAGGCACGAACTCACTTTTGCTTTCTGCATAAAAAGAAGAGAAAAATAATTTTTATAATATTGGGTATTTTCTTTAAAATTTTGCCGAAATCACTGGATCAAAATAGATTTCAGACATCAGTTAAAAATATATGCTTCAAAGTACAAAGTTTTTGTCAACTTGGTCAATAGTAAATTTTATTGCATTACTTCAAAATCAGTCTGGAAGCAGTGAAAATGTTAAATATCTTTCTCTGATTTTAGTTTCCAAATAAAATAAAAATGGTATTGCAAAATTTCGAGTCATAAGTTTTCCTATTATTTTAAAAACTATAGTTACACTAAAATGACCAACCCTTATAATAAAATGAGCCATTTTAAAGTAAGTTACTTAAAACAACATATATTTTTCTCTTAAGAAAATTATCAACAAAATATGCATTGTTTGAATTCCGGCTTTTCTGCATAAAACACTCATTGACTGTCATGCTACACATATCTTCAGGTAACACCCAAGCAGACATTGGCTTCAGTCATCGCAAAAATAAAAAGAATATAAGTTCTACAGAGGAAAGTTAATTAACATATCGTGAAAAGCAGCGGAACAGCTTTTAGCATATTCACGCTGCTAAAAGTTCAATTCAAGAACAGTAAATAATACAGATCTCTTGGACCAAGCACATTTATTTCCATTGGACTGAACTCAAATCCAATTACGCCACACCGAATATGCAGTGCGTCTATAAAATTTTAGCACTGAACACATAATAGCTAATACGTAATCATTCTCGTAATAATCACTCTCGTATTTTCGGAAACAGCTACATTTATCTATGTTTAGTCTTCTGTAAACGCTCCTTCTAATGCTAAGCTTCTCTTGATGTACTCACAGAATTACTAAATGCTTTTATTAGAATCAATGTTGAAACATTCTTTCACCCTCTAACCATGTCTTATTAAATTTTGTAAATGATCTCAACTATACATATTATTGTAATATTAAAAGAAAATGGTTTGAGTTGAAAAATGCCAAATCTGACGAGAAACAGGGTGATTAATAAAAATATGCTTTTTCTTTGCAATCAAAAGCGTTTCGTTGAGATAGCCTACCTCATTTCAAAGGGCTGATTTTGGCTAATCATCTCAATTGTTTTATTTAACATTTTTAAAGGCTACATTCTTAGCTATCGAAAACATTTTTGTTCTCTTGATATGTTAATTAGAAGTGGATGTATACCAGTTTTTTTAGAGACGACAAACCGGAAGTTGTTATCTGCCACACCAGAAGTCAAAGCTTAATGGGCAAATTAAAGATGCAGTTTTCCCCCTTTTTACTTCCTTGTACGAAGTAAAAAAGAAGTATTGTAATCGCGAAAAGTTTCAGGCAGCATATTTCAACGAAAATATCCATTTTGACCGCTATCGAATGCAATTTAACGATGTTTTTGCGTGATATCTGTACGTAAAGACAGAATAAAATACTCTTTTCCTTCAAAAAAATTATAAAATTGCTTTAAAATTAATTCTGAAAAGAATTTTTCGTGGCGTCTGTACGAACGTATGTACGTACGTATCTCGCATAACTCAAAATCGAGTAGCCTCAGAACGTTGAAATTTTGTATATAGGACTGCTATAACATGTAGATGTTCACCTCGTATTTCGGTTGCAATCGGCCGCACCAAACGTATATAAATATATTTATATATATATCCACTCTGTTACCCGGCTCAGTGATCTCAGTTTCTTTACTTTTATATGTTTGTAAATTGTACATTTTTTTGCTTTGAAAATGATTGTATTATGTTGTTTTTATCTTCTGGTTAAGGTTTTTATGCCTTTAGTAAATCTGTATGCAATATTTTTAGAATTATCAACAATTTTAAAGTTGTCTAAGTGCCGCTAAGCCTTTTTTTAATGGCGGCCATTGATGTTTACAGGTGACAGGTGACGGAGGACAGGGACGCCTGGTGTTTTACATAGGTAAACAGGCGTGTGTCCCACGCCCTCCCCTATCTAGGTATAACAACTCCCTGGGGCTGCCTCGGGAGTTTATAATACAGATTTAAAGATCAATACATGGCCAAACAGGGGCTGAGGATTATTGTTTGACAATGGTTGCGTGACAATAACTTTGTGGGTGTGCATGGCTGTTGGAATAACACAGATACATAAAAATATACAAAACAAATACAAGAATAGATACATATACAGGCAAAAACAAACAAATACTAACAGATACGAACATAAGGATGCATTGATATTAAGATAAATATGAAGAGAGACACATATGTAAGATACAAGAGTAAAAACAAGAGTAATAAATACTTATAGAGTTTTATGTGTATTGCTGGTATCCTTGGGGTTGCAAATGTACTGTGAGCACTTAAACACAGAGAAGAACTATTAGTACCGGATGTAGAGTTATGGTGCCAGGAGTTAGTGTTAGAGTTCGCTGAAAGTACAGTCTGTACTATAGTTCAAATTTGCAAGAGTTCAGGCTACACTAAAGTTTAGTGTACACTGTGGTACTAATAGCACTAAATTTGGAGTTTGGCACAGTCACTAAGTTTTAATGCAATTGCTATAGGTTGGCACAATCACTACAGCGCAGACACTATGTTAGGCACAGTAATTTCAGTACACAGTCACAATGGTTGCACAGTTACTATGACTGTGAACAAGTTTAAGAGAATTATCTAAGTCACGGTGTATGTACTGATCTTCACTGATGTGTGCACTAGTGCTTAGGCATAGTCGGAGTTGGTGCATGATGTATACGTGCGGTGTACCATTCATTGCAATAAGTTGGAAGGTGATGTAGGCATTTGAAGGCACTTTGAGTTGACACAGTTGGTACTCTGCTAGCACACCGGTAAGATAAGTTCTAAAGAAGATTGACGTGTGCACATAAAGTTGAAGGCTTGGTGGCGGGGAGCTTTTGTTTAACAACTTGTAGGGGTGGCCCCTGAGTGAAAAGCATTTGAAAAAGGTTGGATAGTCGGTAGGGGGGACGAAAAGATGATCGTGTTTAAAGAGTTGCTGGATAGGTCTTGGTCTATTGCGGTGAGCAGATATTTTGGCCCATTGCCCCGATTTGAGTGATAGCTTTGAAGATTTTGGTTTTGGCTGGCTTGTGAGTGATGATAAAGCCGTGGTACGCATCTCTGTTCATGGTTGGACATGGGAGGTGATGGTCTTTTGTCAGCTGGCAGGGGAAAAGATAATGGTCTGGGTTGCCTGGGGCTCCACTGACGCATATATCTGTTGATGAGATGTTGTGCCTTTGGAAGTAGCTGGGGAATGAGCCGTATCCCGTGATATATCGTGTCAGCGGAGCGATTGCGATGTGTCGATCCGTGCCGACTTTTGGGAAGAAATCGTAGGTGCGGCGGCCACTTGTGCTATGGTTCCATTCCTCCTGCCATTGTTGGAGCCCTTTACTCCGGAGCTGTCCCTTTAGGTAGGAAGGTGGGGGCTTGAAGGTGGATCTGCTGTGCATTTGAGTCGGTTACTGCCTGATTGGCTAAACGGTCTGCTGACTCATTGCCTTCATTGTTGGCATGTGCTTTTATCCACATCAGCGTCGTGTGCATATGTGAATTTTGCTGCAAGAGATGCTGAAGGGCGATGACTAGTGGGGATCTGTGCTGATGGTTCTGGAGGGCTTGAAGTGTTGAGTAGCTGTCTGTATGAAGTGTGGCATGAGTTAGATCATTATGGACAATGTGCTGCATTGCTGCTGTGATGGCCAGGACCTCCGCTTGGAAGATGCTGTTGTGATTTTGCAAACGACCTTTCCATTCTTGTTCTATCAGGCCATCCTGGTAGTGGATGTAGGCACTGCCTACACCTTCCTCCTGTTTAGAACCATCTGTAAAGATGTGGGTACCTTGTGAAGGTACTTGAATTCCAGTGTTGGTAGGGGTGCGTGGAATGATGACAGAAATTCCTTTGCCTTTAATTGCCGGGTGTGTGTGGAGAGGGTGTCCAGATGTTTCAAACTGGACTGGGGTGTAGGTGCTATTGTAGAATGTGACGTCTTTTCTCAAGTATACTAGAGTTGTATGTGCCGCTTCCATTTCTACTTTGATGTGGAGAGGCAACAACCCCGCAAAGACAGTCGCCGCACTTGCTGCAGTTGTGCGAAAGGCTTTCGTGAGGTTGAGGACGAAAGGGCGTTGGACGGTAGTCAGTAATTTGATTTTACGAGCGCCCATTGGGTGGGCCCAGGCAGCGGCAGCGTACGTGGCGATCTTCTCTGCCACAGTGTGATATAGGATCTTCTGTATATGAGGGTTCTGCCCCCAATTTTGCCCTTAAAAGTTGCGTGCCTTCCTTGCAATGGTGATAGTCTTCTTTCTGATGTCTTGAATGTCCGGGAGCCACGTGAGTCCTTGATCCCAGAGAAGGCCTAGATGTTTAAGGATTGAGACTGTCTTGATGTTTTGATTGTACAATTTGATATAAGGGCGACGTGATGGATTTGTACCTGCCCTAGGGATGACAAGGGCCATGGATTTCTCAGTGGAAATTTTGAGTTTTAATGCAGTGCACATGTTTTCGAATATGGTACATGTTGCAGTCCCATTTCTTTCTAATTCCTTCTGTGTGCGTCCCTTGACCAGCAGAGCGACGTCGTCTGCGTAAGCAACAACTGTAGTATGCTGTGGCCAGTCAGCTTTTAACACAGAATTGAAACTTAGGTTCCAGAGAACCTGTCCGGCGCAGGAGCCCTGGGGGCATCCTCGCTCCTTGCTTTTGGTGGTTGTGCCGTTGTCGTTGGAAATTAAAAAGCTTCGGTTCTCCAAATAGCTATTAAAGGTGTTAAAGATATTTGCTGGGCAGTGTGCTATTCTGAGGGTTTATTTTATAGCAGGCCACCAGAGGGTGTCGAACGCGCTCTGCAGGTCGATGGAGATGAAGGCCGTATGATATCCCGTAGCTCTGTTGCGTTGTATAGTGTCCCGGATAGTACAGAGAGCATGTGTGGTGGAGAGACGTAGTCGGAAACCGAACTGTCCTGAGCTGAGGAAATTGGTCACGTGCAGGCGATAGGACAGCCGTTGGACAAGTAGTTTTTCATAAATCTTACCCATTGCGGATAACAGGCAGATGGGTCGATAAGAGCGCAAATTTTGTGCGCTGTTATTTTTCTTTAAGAAGAGAACTACTTGTCCTTGTTTGAAGGCCTGTGGAAAATTTTGTAGATGAATAAGTCTATTGAAGAAGGTGCTGAAGAATGATGGACATGCATTGTAGGCCACCTTTATGATAGCATAGTCGAGGCCGTCTGGGCCTGGTGCCTTTTTCCGCGGGAGGAGTTTGAAGACGTTGTAACGTTGCGCGCCTCCAACTTGCACGCAACCAAGAGGTGACTGTGAAAACTGGATAAAATACAGAGTCTTGTGAAGGGTTTAAGTCCCTTTTTATTCAACGTAAAAATTACAATTGCGTGCTCTTGACGCTCACAGACTGCGCCAACTCGGCGGTCAAATAAAAATAATAACCTGAAAAGAAACTAAAGACAAGACTCTAACTACGAGGCTCTCTAAAATAACTAACTCACCGCGTTTTACAATACCGCTGCTAATTCAGCAGACTTGAAGCTCACTTGAACGATTAACACTACTTCCCGCCAAGCACATAGGCCGAAACGCGGGGTTCTTCAATTTCTCGCTAACTACCTCCGCGCTCGTGAAGTAAGAATATCACACACCGAACTCGTTTGCTTTCTATTTAAATCATAATACTTCCGCTGATAATTTGAATCCTTGCGCGTTCTACTAAAATTTACATATTCTGACATTGGCAGTTCCAGGGGAAAGTAAGGCTTGACAGGAAAGATAGTTTAAACTTAAAATAAATGTTAGTTAAAATAAATATAAACCCTACAACGTGTCTAATCTCACTGCTACTGAAGGAAATATCATACGAGGTTGTGGGAGTGCTTGCATTTTCGCGGATGATACGCTGTGAGGGCGTGTCCTCCTCTGGGTTGTCATCAGGGTATATAGTGCTCAGGATTGTGCTGGTAGTGTGTTCCACTATGTTGGTATTATCGGCCAGTGCTGGAGTCTGGATATGGATCTGTGCCGGGCGAAAGACTTTGCCGGTGGTAAGTTTGTACAGGATGCCATATGGGTTATTATTAGCTGTACAATAGTTCATCCAACTAGTAATTTTGGCTGTTAGAATATTATTTTTGTAAAGGGCTCTCGCTTTCCTGTATGCCAGCAAAATTTGTTGTCTGATGCTGTTGTCTGCAGTGCGGATGCTACGTCTAAGAGCTCTGCATTTTTGTCGCTGTGTGCGAAGCTCCTTGGTCTACCAAGAGACTCCTTGTAGTTTCGTCGCGGACCGGGTGGGCAGAATGTTGTGGCATATGTCTCAGTGTCGCTAGGAGTTGATTGGTGAATAATTCCCTGTCGGCTGGACTGTTAATGCTGTGACGTTTTCTTTCTTCGTTATGTAAGATGGTGGAGAAGGAGGAGGTGAGGTTCCGGATCTTATTGCCTGGGAGCTTAAACCTGGTAATAACAGAAATGGTGGTGTCGCAGCTGATGGAGAAATGTATGTACTTTGTGGTCTGAGTTACGGTCTTCTTCATTTACTGTCCAATCTTGAATTGTACGTGCGATGTTGTGCGTGCAGAGAGTAAGGTCTGGCCAGCCAGTATTGTAGGAGTTATCGTAAGTGGGTGGAGCGTCTGGAGTGTTGAGGAGGTGGAGGTCATGACAAGCCACAAAGTCTTCCAATTCTTGGCCCTTTGTGCTAGTATCTGCGTAGCCCCATATGCTGTTATGGGCATTAAAGTCACCACCTACAAGAATCGGAGTTGAGGGAATCGTTGCATGACATCAAAGACGTTGGTGGTGAGATTCATAATATCTTCAGAAGGTGGTGAGTAAACAGAGATGAGGATGAGATGAAAGTTTTGAAGGGCTAGTAGTATGGCAACTATGGCGCGTTCTTGTTTAATAACTATGGGGGACCAGGAGGGATTGCAGCATGCAATGGCTGCTCTTGGGACTTGATTTTGGGGAACGGATTTCTGTTGAAAAAGTGTCCAGCCAATTGGAAGACCCGCAACTTCCCCTTCTCTGGTGTAGGGTTCTTGAAGTAGAAGTACGCCGGCATCATGCGTAATTGCGTGCTGGATAAGCTGTGAAGTTGCGGCTCGTACTCTTTGAAGGTCGATTTGTATACATTTTACAATGTCGTTTGACTGCGTAGTGTTGCTTGCCATATTGTTTGGGATGTCAGGGGTACCATTAATCGTACTGTGTGCTACGCTTGATTCGTGCAATGTACCTTCCGTATGTAGGGCATGTGACGTCGTAGGCTGGATGTGCGCAGAGTGTCTTATTGTGGCTCCTTTAGTTCCAGTCTGCACAGTTGATGCAGGTGGGTTGGCGGGCGTTGCATTCTTTAATGCTGTGGCTGCCCGAACAGAACGCGCAATAGATCTTGTTTTTACAATTCTGTTGGGTGTGCCCGAATTCCTAGCAGCGGTAACATCTTCGAGTATTATAAAAATTGATGTTTACATTTGAAACAGGAGACTAGTGGATTTGTTGCCAATCTAGAGAAACTTAGCTTCGCAACAACAAAGATAACGCATTCATTTATTGTTGCCAATTAAATCATGCTTAATTTTTTCTGGAATTTTTTCGAGGAAATAAGTGTTTAAGATTTACTTCGTAATTTTTAATATAGATATTTTGAGTTTTTATGTGTTTTTGCCTTCTCGCGAAGTGAGAACTGAATTAATTAAATGAGAAATACTCAATCGTCTGTGAAAAACTGTTTCTTTTTGGTTTTGTTTGCTTAATTTCTTTTATACATCATTCTAGCTTGATTATAGTATTTGAATAGAACATGTGGCAACGATTAGATAATTCTATTCTTTAAATGATATAAATTTTGTGCATTATGAGTTATAATATGAAAGAAATATATAAGTTAACTGTTATATAATTATTGGATTATATAACAGTTAACTTAGTTTCCGTTATATAATTGTTATATAAGTTAACTGTTATATAATTATTAATACTGTTAAGTAAATCTAGCGCCAGAGCTATGGTAAACAAATACTAGAGTGAATTTTAAAGAATGCATTTATTCTATTGTGGTTTATGCGCTGTCGGCGAAGTAGATTTAATTCAATCCAATAAGTTTAAATGAAATGCAAGAAAAAATGCGTATAATTTAATATTCCAATACAAGGAAGTCATGTGGTGTACACATCAGATTTTTTATATTATTCTTCAACTAAATGATTTCAAGCATTTCAGTATGTCTGGAGAATCTGGCAAAATAGTTCTATTATGTATTTTCTCATTTTCGTTTAGCAACATGAATAGTTGTGTATATATGTAATAGAGGGACGTTAATCTGAAATCATATAACCTTATCTGTAACTGTGAATCATGTAATGTTGTCCATGAATCATATAACGTTAATCTAAAAACTTTAAATGCGAATTTTCGTTTTTTTTTTTTTTAGTTGTTGTTGTTTTATGTTCACATAAACCTTGCTAACTCTATAAAAGTTTCGTATAGAATCATTTGAAATTTTCACACAAAGTTTATACATTGTTATGTATGATGTAATAGAGTAGGAGTTAAAAAAAGTTAACTTTATTTAATTTATAATTTAAATTATATCATTTTGCCTTCAATAGAGATTACTAGCTAATCAATATTTTTCAATTATTCTACTTCGCTACATGCTTATGGTTAGTATATATAACATACTATCAAAAATTACATTTTTATCATCACTTTTTTATTCTACTTCGCTAGATGCTTATGGTTAGTATGCATACCATACTATCAAAAATTAAATTTTTATCATCATTATTTTCTTGTCAATAATGGTTGATTTTTTGTTAATTTCCATCTAAAATTATCAATGTTTTTTTTTTCTAAATTTCACAAAATAATGAATTTTTTATCACTTTTAAAGTGATTATATGTAAGTGAGATGGCCATCCAATAAAAAATTTCATAAATTTATAAATATGATAATCATTCTCAAAAAGTCTTTCGAACCAAGTCGGTTACCTTAATTCATTTATGCGAAGGGATCTTCATTACATGATTACATTTTTTTGCTTAACCCAAGAAATTCATTTCAGAATTTTATATGATAAAATCATTTTTTACTTCTTCGCAGAATATTTAAACCATACTAATTAAAGTCAATATACCATGCCAATCAAATCGGCAATAGGTTCCTTACTGAAATGGTTATAGCACGGAATATCTTCAAGATTAGATGATTTATTTCTTATCTATGAAACAGTGCCAATTTACTTCATGCTTTTAAAAGAAATTACCATCCCTTATTAGTAAGTAATGCCAGTAAGAGCGTGCATGTCATATTTGTAAAACAAAGAATGGAAGTAGAATTCATACGTTATGTTAGCTATTTAGTTGTAGTCTTTTTATATTGCTGGAACAGAGAACCCATTCTTCTTTGTTTATCCCATAATAGAACGTTGCAGTTTTAGAGTACCCCAATTCTTCCTTAAGATTCCATAATCCTCCAAGCCCCTTCTTTAATCCCGCAGCATGTCTTATTGTTCTGCTATTTAATAGCATGAAATGTATAGCCTGTGATGACTTAAGTCAGGAAATATAATAATATAAAGACAGATCATTGCATTATTTCTTTCAAAATTAACAAAGAGTTAACTTACAATTTTAAATCAAATTTTAAGGTTATTAATATATTACTATTATATTCTATATCAGGTTTTATAAAATGGATATGAGATAATGAAAAAAATGAGGAAATTACTAACTAGTAGTGAAGTTTATATCTACAGTGGAAATTCTGAGCATTCCTGAAAGTGTTATATCACATAAAAATGCTAAACTAAAATTAATTATTGTACATTTTGTTTCTAAATGAAAACATATATATGTAGATTTCAGTGCCTTATCAGTTATGCCTTTAAGTTCTTTCGTCAATGAAATCGAAAACGGAACAGTTTCCTGTTTTTAAAGTCGGTATTCATAGCTCAATTTGTCGAAAATTATCTAATTTATTTAATTATTACTAGTAAGGAAAATCTCTTTTCCTTTCTTTAATAATAAATTAAATTTTTCTAAATATTTTTCTTTTCTATTATCATAACATATAATTATAAATATTATTTATTATTATATTATTATAAATATTATTATAAATATTGCTATTTATTATAACTCTTTGCTGTTTTTCCCCATTATTGATAAATTCTTCGCTTACCCCCAGGGGTATGTAAACCGTTGCAACAAAATATAGGTTAGAAATCATTGCTCTAGAGCAGAAAACTGCATATGAAGAAAGAATAATAAGCGTAAGTCCAATTGAAAGTGTTTCGTATTTCTCTGTGTGTGTTATCGTAGTGTAAGAGGCCAATATCAGTAGCTAGGGATTCGTAAGATCCGAGGTTCGAATCTCGGCGAGAGGTTTCCTCTGCACTTAGGAAAAGCTTCAATAGTGTGTAGAGTTGCGCGCCTCCAACACGCACGCAACCAAGAGGTGACTGTTGAAACTGGAATTTAGACAGTCTTGCTAAGGGTTAAAGTCCCTTTTTATTCAACTTAAGAAATTACAATTGCGTGCTCTTGACGCTCACAAACTACGCCGACCCGGCGGTAAAATAAAAATAAGAACCTGAAAAGAAATAATAACAAGACTCTAACTACGAGGCTCTCTAAACGTAACTAACCTCACCGCGTTTTACAATACCGCTGCTAATTCAGCAAACTCTGAATATCACGTTGAAGATTAACAATTCTCCGAGGCAAGCACACAGGCCGAAAAGCGGGGTTCTTCAATTTCTGGCTAACTACCTCCGCGCTCGTGAAGTAAGAACAGCACACCTCGAACTCGTTTCCTTTCTATTTAACTCAGAATACTTCCGCTGATAATTTGAATCCTTGCGCGTTCTATTAAAATTTACATACTCTGGCATTGGCAGTTCCAGGGGAAAGTAAGGCTTGACAGGAAAGATAGTTTAAACTTAAAATAAATGTTAGTTAAAATAAATATAAACCCTACATTTGCCGCTGCCCGAATTTGGAAAACTTGGAAGCAGGTCCTAGAAACGACCTGTTGTAAGGTTTCTACAATTCTGAACTAACTCTTAAGAGCCTCGTTTACACAAAAAAAAAAAAAAAAAAAAAAAAAAAAAAAAAAAATCTTATGTAACAAAAGGTATACTAAATTTCTGTAGATACTTATATAAATCTCTCTTCTTACAGCAACTTTTCCTGGACTTCAGCAATCAATCTTGTTCTTTTCCTTCCAGCATCTGGAAGGAATAAGTATCAGTATCTTTCTAAATACATTATAATTTACACTTTCTTGACACTGAATAAATTTTTGTTTTTAAACGATTCGTTTTCCTTAGTTACTGCTTACTTCACATTCATTCAATTATTCAAACATTAATTTAACTTTACCCTGGCTCTCCACCATGTGTGGTGTCACAAGGAAATATTCGTGTTTTAGACTTACAAGACTTCCCCTAACCACCATGATTTGTTAGAATTCAACGACCAAATAGACACACCTTACTCGACATTCTACAACTCGATGAGCTACTTTAACACTCTTAATATTCAAGTGTAGGTGGAGAACCCTACAAAACACATTCATTCTAACTTCCCCCTCATTCATCTTTAGACATGCAGGCTCTCGCTCTAAAGCATGATTTTATCTACAGTTTAATACTTAAATTTTGAATTCATTGCTTTTGAGCATTTTACTTTTAGCATCTAAAATTTTATGCTTCTAGACTAAATTCTACTTTTACATAACATTCAAGTATTTACGTATATTTACAAAATTCTAAGACATATGATTTTTACAATTTACCATAAAATGAATAAGAGAAATTAAATTTTTACTTTACCCAAGCTGGCGGCACTGAAACTAAAATTCTTATTAATACAAGAATAAGAAGTTATTTTTATCTTCGGCCAAATTTAGGCTTTAACATAACAGAATTAGTCTTTCGACCTTAAAGAAAATAATACTTTTGCCTTAGCTAAATAAAGTAAAACAAAACTAAGTCTCAACCGAGACATATTGACTTTCGTAAAAACATAGAACTTCGTACTTACGCATAACATTTCGGAACAAAAGAAAAAAAAAATTATAGAAGATTTTAACTTATCTTTGAGTTTTCGGTGATTGAAACTCCGTCATTCTTTTCTGGCAGAATTGTTCTCACGTTATAGGTTTCATGGACGTCAATCTTCTCCTTACTGACCTCCGAGTGTCGTCCACATTAGTTTTTTTTTTTTTTTTTTTTTTTTTTTTTTTGCGTCCTCTGCATGCTGGCCTCTTGGCGTAGCAATCGTCGGGTTGCTGTCTTTTTCGTTTTCTCCTTGGACGGCTGGTCTTGACGTCCTCCGGTCTGGAGTCCTTCTTGAATTTCTTCTGTTTTTGCTGGTCTTTTCGTTCCTCCTGCTGCCTTTTTAGTTTCCGGAACGGCGGCCTTGTTTGCACCTGACTCTCTGGCCCTGGGAGCGTTCTCCTTGATGTATAATTTCTACTGCCATACCTTGTAGGTGGTGTTTTCCTCTTTACCAACGTTTCTTTATGCGATGGCTTTGCATTCTTGTTTTTCTTAAATGCTGGAGTCTGAATTTTTTTTTTCGGTACCGTCGCCTGGGTTGTAGAAGGGCTAGATCTCTCTTCAGTTCTCTGCTTTTTGGGTGGTGGAACGGGTGACGTTGTTTCAGGACCTTCTACTTCTTTTACGCTTGAGTCCTGCAAGAAACTTTTAAGGATTTCAAAATCATTTTGATTATAGTATTTTTTCACCTGGTCGGGACTTGCTTTACAGATTTCCCCTCTCTCGTTCTTAAGGTACAATACGACTCCTTTGATTTCCTGAATTACATAGGGGGCGTCAAATTTTGGAGCTAACTTTGCAATAAAATTGTCTGGGGCACTTGATAAAGAAAATTTTCGCTTCAATACTTTATCCCCAACTTTAAAATCTGCTTCACGGCGTTTTCTATCGTAATATATTTTTTGCTTATTTCTTGCTGTATCCGAGCTTTTAAGCGCCTGATCAGTAAGTTTTTCACATCTTTCTGTTTAAACTCTTGCTCTCTTTGTTGCACAAAGAATAATTTATCTAAAGGCGTAATTAACTTTCGGCCTAAAAATAATTCTGCTGGAGTTTTTCCCGTAGTATCGTGATTTGCCGTTCTTAAAGCATAAGCTAATTCATTTATGTAGTCATCCCAGCGCTTGTGATGTGTGCTAACGTAACTGCGAATTATTTTTACAATGTTTTTATTCACTCTTTCTGCTATGTTTGCCTGTGGTCTATACGGAACCATTTTGATATGGCGTATGCCAAGTACAGTGCATATGTTTTCAAATATTTGACTAATGAATTGTTTTCCGTTATCGCTAATGACTTTTATCGGTGCACCGTATTTTAAAATGTATCTGTGTAAGAATGCATTTGCGACTGTTTTGGCTGACGTGCGTTTAAGTGGAACAATTTCTGTCCATTTTGAAAAGTGATCTACAATTACTAAAAGAAAATGATTTTTATTTAACTTGCTCTGGGGGAAGGGACCAAGAAGATCTATGCCTAAAATTTCATTCGGAAATGTAGCGCGAAGGCTATTTAAGTACCCGGCCGGGCTGTAATTAATATCATTTATTAACTGACATTGATTGCAGGACCTGACATACGCAGTTACTATTTTGTATAATTGCGGGAAATATACCGCCTCGCGTACCCTTTTTAAAGTCTTTCTGACCCCTAAATGACCCGCTGTTTTCGCGTCGTGTAATTCCTTCAAAATGCTTAATCGAAGCGAGGCTGGGATGACTGGCTTATACTCAAGATTTTCGTTTGTTGTTTTCGTATAGAATAATAAATTATCTATTATTTCATAGTTTTCTGCTCTATTTCTTATCGCATCGATATCTGTGTGCTCAAAGCTTTCGGGGTCTTTCAAATATGCATAGATATTTCCAAATTCAGGATCAGCTTTCAGTTCAGTGATAATTGTAACTCTAGAATCTAAAATTTTTGAAGTCAACACAGCGCATTTAAGTTCATTTCCTTCATCGTCCAGTTTTATACGAGAAAGTGCATCAGCTACATTGTTTTCCTTACCGGGTTTATATTTTATTGTGATATTATATTCTTGGAGTTTTTAAGCCCATCTTATTAACCTGGGCGTTAGGTTTTTCCCCGAGTAAAGTCTACCAACAGCCGCATGATCCGAAAAGACTGTTACTGGCGATTTCCCGAAATAAACTCGAAATTTGTGTACAGCCATTAATACGGCTAATGTTTCTCTTTCTGTAGCTGTATAATTCCTTTGTGTCTGATTCAATCTTTTACTAAAAAATGCCAGCGGATGGTTATTTTGCATAAGAACCGCGCCCACCGCATAGTCTGACGCATCTGCTGTAATTTCCAGGTTTTCGTCCCCCTCCGGGAATTTCAAAACAGGGGCATTGATGAGCGCTTCTTTTGATCTTTCAAATGCGGTATTTGCTTCCGCTGTCCACGTAAATTTACTTTTCTTTCTTTTAATTAATAACAGTGGTTCAACAATATTAGCGAAATCTTTTATGAATGACCGATAGTAAGAACATAACCCAAGGAAAGAAGAAAGTTTCTTGGCGGTGTTGGGCGGTAGGAAATTTTTGATTTCTTTTATTTTTGAATCCTGCGTTTCTATACCCTTTTGCTAAATTTTATAACCGAGATATTTAAGTTCTTTAGTTGCGAACTTGCATTTTGAGGCGTCAATTGTAAGACCGGCCTCTTTTAATAATTCAAAAGCTTCTTCTAGATCTTTAATATGTTGTTCCAACGTACTACTCGTTATAATTATATCATCTAGATAGATTAAAGTTGATTTTCCTAGGACAGGCTTTAGAACAATGTCCATAGCTCTCTGGAATGTTGATGGGGCCCCACACAACCCAAAGGACATGCGTAAAAATGCATAAGTGCCCGATTTTGTTATAAACGCTGTTTTATGTATATCTTCGGGTCTCATAGCTATTTGATAGTAGCCAGACGTTAAGTCCAAAGTAGTCATATATCTAGTAGATTTGATCTTTCTAATAATTTCCTCTATAACCGGCAAAGGGTAAACTGGGAATTTAGTAATACTATTCAGTTTTCTGTAATCGATAGCAAACCTCCATGCCCTTTTATCCGAAGGAGGAAACTCGTTCTTTTTCCTACATAGTACGACTGGACTCGCGTACTCACTATTTATGGGCGTTATTATTTTATTCTTTAACATCTCCTGAATATGTTCTTCGATGATTACGTCTTTTTGTTTATCAAAACGATACGGTTTAGTCCTACAAGGTTATTCGGCAGTTAACTGTATCTGATGCGTAACTATTTGACAGCTACCAGGCTTTTCTGAAAACAAGTTAGAAAAATTACTCACCACTTGCTGGATGGCTTGACCTTCATGGTCATTCAAATGGCTAAGGTCAACTTGCGGTTGTTCCACAGGTTCCACCACCCTCTGGTCCATCTCCAGCACAACAGAACTGTCTTGAAAATTCAGTTTGGCCCTCGCGGCCCTTAAAAACTCCATACCTAAAATAAGAGGGTTTTGCAGATTCTTCACTACAAAAATTAATACTTTGAGGCTTTCCTCTTTTACCTGTATGTTTAATGATAATTTCCCGATGCAGTGACAGGTTTTTCCTTGCGCCGCTATAATTTCCGTATTTTTGTTTTTAAATAATCGTAATCTATAAAAATTCTTTTTGAAGAATGTTTCGCTCATAAAATCACCTTCTGCTCCTGTATCGATGAGGGCTTCTACTGGTATACCGCCAACCAGGACTTGTATAATTGGTAGATGTGAGTTTTTTACGATGACCGTATTTAAATGTCTTTTTGAGGGATTTTTTAAAACTTCCGGGCTCTGGACCCTCGCTTTCCTAGGCCCCTCTACTCGTTTAAAGCTTTCCTTTCAACTTCTACCTTCTGGGTACGCGGATGTTTGTTTTCGAATTTCCTTTTTAGGCCTTGACCTTCGAGGTTCGATGAGTTAGCTTGATAGCTCTTTCCCCCATAAGAGCGGTTTGCATTTTTGGTCTGCTCATTTGAAGATTGCCTTCGGGTACTTTGAGAATACGATGCCCCTCTAGCTTTTTCCGCTATTCTGCGATTTTGAAACTTCACCGCCAATTCGAAGAGCTCCTGCAATGTGCTTGGGTTTCTAATTTCGAAGTAGTCTTGAACAGCAGGTAACAATCTTGGTAAGATTATTTCAATAATCTCCGCGTCGGGTTTCTTCCCATACAGCATATCCGTCAGCTTAATTTTTCGCAGAATAAAGTCCGTCAACTCTTCTATATCCCGTTGATAGAAACTATATAGTTCGGCTTCTAGCCTTGCTCGATCTTTCACTATGGGGAAGGCCTTTACTAACGATTTTTTGAAATTTTCAAATGTATATGTCTGGCTTCCAAATTCCCCTAATAAAAATATGCCTATATTCTTCCACCATAGCGCGGTCTGTCCTCTTAGTGCAGATGTGGCGATGGCAACTTTTTGTCTTTCAGGCACAGGGTAGAGCTGAAAGTGATTTTCTAGGCCTTCTAGAAATATCGCCACCGAATTTTTTCCGTCGAAATTGACGTTTGGCTTGATTGACGCTCTCAAATTCTGGACCAGGTATCCAAATCCTTCCAATTGGCTTGCCATTTCTTGGTGTTGTCCCGCGGCTTCCATCCGATTTTCGGCCATTTCAGTTCGACAAGTGTTCGGGCGCCAATGTAGAGTTGCGCGCCTCCAACCTGCACGCAACCAAGAGGTGACTGTTGAAACTGGAATTTAGACAGAGTCTTCCAAAGGGTTTAAGTCCCTTTTTATTCAACTTAAGAAATTACAATTGCGTGCTCTTGACGCTCACAAACTACGCCGACCCGGCGGTAAAATAAAATTAAGAACCTGAAAAGAAATAATAACAAGACTCTAACTACGAGGCTCTCTAAACGTAACTAACCTCACCGCGTTTTACAATACCGCAGCTAATTCAGCAAACTTTGAATATCACGTTGAACGATTAACAATTCTCCGAGGCAAGCACACAGGCCGAAACGCGGGGTTCTTCAATTTCTGGCTAACTACCTCCGCGCTCGTGAAGTAAGAACACCACACCTCGAACTCGTTTCCTTTCTATTTAACTCAGAATACTTCCGCTGATAATTTGAATCCTTGCGCGTTCTACTAAAAATTTACATACTCTGGCATTGGCAGTTCCAGGGGAATCTAAATTAGACATTTCTAATCCTTCCAGAGATTCAGAAAAACTCTTTTCTCCTTTGTTGACAGGTATAGATTCAATTTCCCCAAACTCTTCTTCCCCCTCCAAGATAACATTTACTGCTTGGGATCTAACTACATAAGGTCTAATCTTATTCTGATGAACATGTGTTTTGGTACCATCGGGCATTTGTACTACAAATGAGTGAGAACTTCTCTGTTCCAATATATTTGCAGGACCCTGCCACCTAGCATAAAGCTTGTTATTAGAATCGGGAATCAAGACTATCACCTTATCTCCCACCTTAAATGTTTTTATGGTAGACCTTAAATTATGATAGTGTGCTGTTCTCTCTTGTTGAATTTTAGCTGTGAGCTTTGCCTGCTCCGCTGCCTTCTAAAACCTAGCCTTTAGATTTTATAAATATGTATAAACAGGAGTTCCATCTAATTGTAAATTTTCATGTTTCCCTGTCCATGATGATTTTAATAACGACAGAGGTCCTTGAGGTGTCCTGCCGTACATGAGTTGAAATGGAGCCACCCGAGTTGTGGAGCTGGGTACTTCTCTATAGGCCCACAACACATAAGGAATTTGCAAATGCCACCCTCTACCTTCTTCTCTGATGACATGATGCAACATTCTTTTTAAAGTACCATTAAACCGTTCAAATAATCCATTAGCTTGAGGATATCCAGGGGTCGAAAACTTAGGACTGGCCCCTATTCGTCTCTCAAATTCTTGAGTCAAATCTGCTTTAAAATTTGTTCCATTGTCACATGCAATTACATTTAGAATACCCGTTTTTGAAAAAAATATGTAATAACTCCTCACAAGTCGACTTGGCGGAGAGGCTAGTTAGAGGTATTGCTTCTGCCCATCTGGTATGCTGATCAACTAAGCATAATATATACTTATGACCCTTAGAACTGGGAAGATCAATAGGACCTATCACATCAATGTTTACAATTTGGAACGGCAGATCCGGCCTCCTTACTGGGGTGATTGGTGTCCTATCACAAGTTTTAATTGGTCTAGTCAACTGGCACTCTTTACATGCCTCGCAAAATTTCTGAACGTCTAACCTCAGACCTTCCCAATAGAAAGAGTATCTAATTCTCTCCACAGTTTTCTTTACCTCCATGTGGCCACTAAACATCGAGCAATGTGCTAACTGCAATACTTCCTCCCTTCGACTCTTAGGTACAACTAATTGCCCCACACTTTCCCTAAGAATTTTGTCCTTATGAAAGAGAAAGTATGTATAATAATGCATAATACTGTATAATAATTCCCCTTTCCTTTCTGAGCATTCTTCCATGCTCCTACCGGAGATTCACAAGTCTCCTGCTCTCTTCTAAATACATCCGCTGTACATAGTCTGCCTGGCTGAGGTTTTTGGCTTTCACTTGATTCCACCTTCCTTTCCTCATTGAGATTCCTTCCCATACTAGCGTTTCCTTCTAGTTTCCCTGTGTTTACATTCACAGACTTTTCCTTTCTCCTAACCTCTGGGATGTTTGTGGTTTCTTCAGGTAAGTTTTCCACCCCTTTACCTGTGACCTGTGTCATATAACCGACCTCCTAACATGGTGAATACTTCCGGAGGAAGCAACATATCCTCTGCCAGCGATTCTGCAGCTGCACACAAAATCTCTTGATATGTAACATTGGCACTTTCACCTATAGTAATACTCAGTGGAATGCTTACCAAAAGGCATTTAACAGCTGGACCAAATATACCTTTCAAATATATACTCGATCCTTCCTTCAGTTGGAGACTTTTGGTTAACTCTTTCTTAACCACCGTAATTTCTGTTCCTGAATCAACTAGGGCCTTCCCTATTGTTCCATTCACACTAATAGGAACCCTTTTCAACTCACACAGCTTATAGTCGTTTACATCCCCTGACTTCCTCAAAGGATCCACTAGAGCTACCACAACTTTGTCCTCTAGGATATTATTATCCTGATCTTTCTTTACCCAGTTTACCCTGGCTTTATCCTTTTCCTCATTTCTGTTATACTGCCTAGAACCTTTAATCTGAGGACAGTGACTTTTAAAATGTGAAGCTGAACCACATACAAAACATGTTAAACCTTTAACGTTCCGTGTGGTTTTCCCTATGGTTTCTGACGTATGCCGACTGCCTCGTCTTTCTTCGCCCTTAGGTTTCTCACCTACTGCCTGATTTAAAATCTTAGTTTCACAAGCTTCCCTACGTACGTTGTAGGACTTTCCTTTAGCGGCAAAGAATATGTCATACTCCTTTCCAACATCTCTTGGCTTGAATCACGAGTCTCCCTGCCTTGTACCTATGTGTACTGCAGTTTCCGTATCAAGTGTCTGGTAGATTTTGTCCGCTACCACCAACTGATTAAGACCTTCAAATTCTGTCAACCCCTTTGATTTCACATAACTTTCCCACATGGCAGTAACTCTAGTAGAAAGCTGGCCAAAGGTCTCTTATGAACTTCGTCTTGCCTTTCTGAAATTCTCCAGGCATACCTGAGGTGAAGGTTTAAATTCTTTCAACACAGTTTCCTTCATTTCCTCATAATTCCCATACATATCCTCGCTTATCAATGTTAATAAATTTGCCACTTTATCTCCCAAAAGGTAAATCAAAATTTTGGCCTTATACTCATCAGGGACACTTTCATTGACATAAGCTCTTTCTAACCTGGAGAAGAAATAGTCCCAGCCATCTGCTTTACTTGGAACCTTCACTGTCAATAATCTGATTGTCCTCGTTAACTCTTCTACTGATCTTTCCTTCCCATTCTCCCCCCGTTCGGGTGTAGTACTCCTATTCGAGTAACGATCCTGGCAATCTACCTTATACTTCTCAATGGCAATCCGCTCCTCTGCCTCTAACTTTAGTTTATATTCCCTTTCTTGCCTTTCCTCCTTTGCCTCCCTATCTGTAATGATAACACTCAAAAGATCTTTTGCTACCTGCTCCTCATAGCTTTCACTAGCAATAATCTTTTCCCTCAAGTCCAAAATCCTAAAATGTAGGCAACACTTCAACACCAAACTCTTGTGCAAGGGCGACTAGATCGGCCTTTCTAGATTTGGCCAAAAATGACATTATGCGACTTTATGTTCAACTTAATTAAAATAAAAAAAATTAAAACTAAATTTCCTTACATAAAATTATACATTAAGTTAAATCCTTAACTTCTGTTGAATCATAAACACATGGTATCTGCATTAAATATGCACAATATCCAAATACTCAGTAAATAAAAAAAACATGTATGTTTATATATAAGCATTTGAAAATTAATGCAATCATATCTCATAAATAAAACACAAGCATTACTTAAATTAATGATCATTCACTCATATAATAAAATATAAATGCACTTGCAAGGTAATTCAAGTCTCATATGATAATTTTTGTCTTATAAAATACTTGTTAAAGTGTACCTTTACATTAACAGCAAATTTTTCATAAACACAAAAACATAAATAAATCACTTAACGAGAGAACCTGGTAGAAGATAACTATTCCACTTAATAAGCTTCGCAGCATTCGTAAGGAATTCACTTGAGCTTTTTCCGAGTCGACAAATATACATCCGACCAGCTGCCACCACTGTCATACATTCGATCCTTTGATCAATTCATCTTTGTCGGTTCGTTTTTCATCCACTTATGAATGTTATTAGTCAACTCTATTTGCAGGAAATAAACTGGGACACTAATGCAGGTTTAATAATAACATAAGCTATATTTTAATTTTATAAATACACATTAACTTTTCACAAAGTATTGCTTTTATTCACATTTACATCAAACGCCCAAGTAATACATTGCATCTCTCCGTTCTTAACAAAAAACAAGAAAGACCAACTCTACTCTCGGAATACAGCCAAACTCATTTTCAAATTTTTTCTCACGAGCATGCCGTCCTTCTCGCATCAAGCGCGTTTCTTCTTCCCGTTGCCAGATATTTTTCCCTCTCCTTTCAGATTCTGTTTTTTTTTTCACACGAGCACGCCGTTCTTCTCGCATCAAGCACGCTTCTTCTCGTTGCCAGATTTTCTCCTCTCTCCTTTCAGCTATAAGTCGTTGTCTTAACTGTTCTTTCGCTAAGCTTGGTCGGTAGCATCCCCTTACGGAGTATGTGCGTGACACATATTTTGAGTGCTTACGTGTATGGTTTTTCTCTGTAAAAACGTATTAATTAATACAAAAACGCAAAATATGGAGGTCAGAATGTTTCTTATACTTTCTTATTTTACAAATCTATATGAGAAAATTCACTTAAATTTTTTCAATAAACAAACACATGTTTGCGAACATTATCATCATACGACGATTTGTAGGTATTTCATTTCTTACTGCGATATTTTGTATGTCGATGTATTTTCTACCACGATGCTTTAGAACTGCGAAGTGTTTTCCTCCCACGATGTTTTATATCACGACACTTTCCCTTTGCGTTGTTTTCTTTGTGAAGTTTTCCTCTGCAATGTTTTTGCTACGATGTTTTAACTTATAATTCTCCCCAGTCACTTCAGGTAGGGAAAATGTCACCGTCAAGTGCTAGTCGTCATTTTGAAATATAACGGTGCAAGTTGCAACATTCTTTATGTATTACATTTTCTAATTTATCTGCATTTTAAGACATAATACTCATCTACGAACAGCATGCGCCGACTTCTGTTTTATGATATGTAAGGAAAAGTCAGGCAATAATTCATTAAGGCTTACAATTTAAATTCAAGTTTCTGACGTCATCGTTTGCGGAAGGAATTCCTTTGTTAAATTACCTTTCAAATTTCTGGTTCTCTGTATCCTAGAAGTACGAGGTGCATACCTATCCTAAATAATTACTGACAAAAAGTAAAATTAATTTTAATAAGAAGAGGATCAACGTATTTTGACGGACAATAACGAATAAATGTGCATAAAAATTTTGTTTGCATCTGTTGGAATAGATCCTTCTCTGAAAGCCATCAACATGACAACAAAAGATCTTTTTCAATGCTGCCGTAACTCATTCCCTGTTGCTATAAATATTTAACATTTCTCTTTTCCAGTGACATAGAATATGTATACTTTTAGAGTGTTCAGTTAAACAGAATTTCTGAAATATTTCGGATTCAACTTCAATCGAATATCGTTGCAAGAGATATTGGATACCCAGAAAGGAACTCATTTATCACAACAGCAAGGAACAGAACTAGCAAATGTTTATTCCGAAAAAAAGAAAAGATGTATGATTTGAAATCCAACGTTTTTCAGTTGAGATTAATTTCCCATCTCCGTCTAACTTTTTCATTTCTTTGTTCAGTTTTATTTTACGTTATTCGTGCGCTTATTTTTGCTAAACGTCGATAATCTCGATCTGTTTTCCGCCGGATATAAATATATACATTTTAAAAGTAATTGGTATTCCTTTCCGGGAATTTATTTTCAGGAACAGCGATTAAAAATACCAAGTGTTAGCATAAATCATTAGTGATGTTTTCGTTTTAATTTCCTTATGTTTTAGTTCGATTTGTTTTCAGTTAAGAAATGGGTACAAATTTAAAATGCGAAGACCTTCCACAAAATTATAAGTCATACAAAAATGTTATAACATCGATCATTGAGAAATAACTTCAATATATTAGCGCGAGGTAAATGAGTAAGAAATGCAAAGAATGTAAGTCGTTGAAAGGGATTTTTATATTTATATTGTTGCGTGCGTACGGGTTCGTTATGAAATGAATGCACAAGTCCGATGAAAAATGAAGAAAAATTTATTATTATCACAACAAAAATGCTTACATTTTCTCAAATTATCATGCAGTATTACAATATCTCACAGTAGTTATCTTTTAACTACTCAAATATCCAATAGAACGTAATTCAAAACAGCTAAAGAACGCTAATCCGCGAATTCGCTACAATCAACAAGAGCAGTTTTCTAAACAACAACAAACTAAGCAACTACACAAACTGAGATGTTTTCCTCCTTTTATAAGATTTTAAAATCACGCGCTAGAATTTTCTAGTACTTTCTCGAAATCAAAAAGAGATATTTATTTATTTAATGCACGCGCTCTTGTATTTTCAATTTTTCGGCTTAGCTTTCTTTTAATATTCGTCACGCGCTGCACTGCGCGAGAAATAAAACCATTTAATTTATAATTGAACTAACATTAGCTTTTTAAATACCAAATTCGTAACACTGACCCCTTCCCAAGGACTGCACGTCCCGAGCAGTACAATCCCTGGACAGGAAGCTAAACTTACAACTGTGGCATAAATGCATTAATAAGCATTACATTGCAATAATAAACAACATGAACAATAAATGCAAAAACTAACTTAAACAAATCAAATGCTATCAAATACTAAATACAAAACAAATACTAAATACAAATCAAATCAAATACACATTTAAAAACATAAAGGACCATGGTGTGATACTATTTACAATTATTTACATTACGTACTATGGCCATAGTAATGAGCTAACCTGTCGTAATGAACGACTTTAGGTTTAGAGTTCGAAGACTTACGAATCCGAACCACGATGTCATTCAGCCTGTTTAGAACTGTGTACGGGCAATCCCAAGGTGACTGTAATTTCGGACAAAGTCCTTTCCGTCGAGTCGGATTCCACAACCACACCTTGTCTCCTTCGTGGAATTGATGTTCAGTAGCTCTTGTGTCGTATCGGGTCTTCATCTTCTCCGTCGCTAAGTTGACTCGCTCTCGTGCAAAGTTGTGCATCACTTCAAACCGGGCCTGGAGATCTTGAATATATTCCTCAGACGATGAAGGAGCATCTGGAGGGCGGCCAAACAATAGATCACAAGGCAGACGAAGGTCACGACCGAAGAGCATCTGTGATGGAGAATAGCTGCTGGTTTCTGGAAACCACTAATGAGAGGTTATTAAGGATGGTTCGATTGAACCTCTCTACCATGCCGTCCGACTGGGGATGTAATGGCGTCGTTTGGGTCTTGTCAATGCCGAGTAGTTTGCATAGTTCTTTGATTACTACCGAGGTAAAATTCCTTCCCTGATCGGAATGTAACTGAAGAGGCACTCCGAACCTGGAAATCCAGTGCTGTATCATCACCTCAGCTACTGTAACAGCCTCTTGATCAGGAATAGAATACGCTTCAGGCCACTTGGTGAAGTAATCAACGACAACGAGTATGTATTTGTTGCCATCAGAAGTTCGTGGCAGAGGTCCCAGGATATCAAAGGCGATACGTTCAAAAGGCGCCTCTACGTTGTAACGTTGCAGCATGCCTCGGCTGCGTCTCTTCGGTCCTTTTCGACCTGCACAGGCATCGCAAGATCGGCACCACTTTTGCACGCCATCCTTTGCATTATTCCAGTAAAAGCGCTCACGAACTCTCTGTAAGGTCTTCATTATTCCAAAGTGACCTCCCGTAGGGCTGTTATGTAGTTCTTTAAGGACATCAGGAATGCGGGATCTTGGAAGTATCAGCTGCCATCGGAACGTCTTCCCATCATGCGATTCGAATTTCCGGTATAAGACGCCGTTTCGAATGTGAAGTGAATCCCAGAGTGCCCAGTATTGTTTTCTTGTAGGACTTCAGATAGAAATGTCCTGCCATGTAGGTTTCCTGTTTGATGACTCCATTAAATAAATTATGGGTTTAATGTCGCGGTCTTCCAGCTGGTCATTTCTGACTTCATCATCACTCCACTGGTCTCGATCAGCCGATGTTGATGTTGTAATTTGTCTTGCGACCGGAGTCAGCAGCTCGTTTTTTGCTTCCACCCTGGAACAATATCGGCAGCTTTCTGAGCAAGGTCTTCTAGAGAGGGCGTCGGCGTTCCCGTGTGATGATCCCTTACGATGACGGATAGTGATGTCATATTCTTGGAGTCTCTGTATCCACCTGGCTATTTGACCCTCAGGATTCTTGAAATTTAAAAGCCAGGTCAATGATGCATGATCGGTACGGAGCAGGAATTTTCTGCCGTATAGATAGTGATGGAACTGTTCTACAGCTTTAACTATGGCGAGCAACACTTTCCTGGTGACACAATAATTCCTCTCCGGTTTAGACAGGCACTTGCTCCAGTAAGCTACTACACGCTCTTGGCCGTCTATTTCTTGGGACAAAACAGCACGACACTCTCATTGCTCGCGTCGGTGTCGAGAATAAATGGTCTATCGAGCTGAGGATACGTCAGGATTGGAGCAGATGTTAAAGCTTCCTTTAAGTTGTTAAATGCATCTTCGCATTCTTTTGTCCACAAGAATCTTTGCTTGCTCTCTGTCAGCTTGTGAAGGGGTCTTGCGATGGAAGAAAAGTCCTTCACGAATTTTCTATAGTAGGTGCAAAGACCTAGGAAGCTTCTCAGCTGATGAACATTTTCGGGACGTTCCCAGGATTTAACCGCTGATACCTTTTCAGGATCCGTGCGCACACCTTCTGCAGAGATGACATGTCCCAGGTAAGTCACTTCCTTTCGGAACAATTTGCATTTAACGGGACTCAGCTTCAGATTGACTTCTTTCAGTTTCTGAAGCACCTTCCTAAGATTTTCTAAATGTTCTTCAAAACTCTTTCCGACGATGATGATGTCATCCAGGATATCAGGCAGGCTTCGTAGGAAATGCCTTTCAAAACAGTCTCCATAAGACGTTCGAATGTTGCCGGCGCATTACACAGTCCAAACGGCATCACCTTGAATTGCCAAACCCCTTGTCCCGTAGTAAATGCCGTCCTTTCTCGGTCTTCAGTCTGTATTTCTACCTGCCAATACCCACTCTTTAAATCAAGTGTTGAGAACCACTTACTTCCAGAAAGAGTGTCTAGAATGTCGTCAATTCTAGGAAGAGGGTAACTGTCTTTCTTCGTAACCTCATTCAACCGGCGATAGTCGACGCAAAATCTTGTTGAGCCGTCTTTCTTTCTGACTAGGACGATGGGAGATGCCCATGGACTTACTAAAGGCTCGATGACATCGCCTTCTTCCATATCTTTTAACAGTGTTCGCACCTCTTCCTGTTTAGCAAACGGTAGACGTCTTGGATGTTGCTTGATCGGGGGATGATCGCCGGTATCTATTCTATCTTGTGTCAAACTAGTTCGACCCACGTCAGAAGACGAGCGGGAGAAGACAACTTGAAGATCTTTAATGACGCGATCGGCAGCATTCCTCTCTTTATCGTTTAATTGCGCATTCTGCAATAACTCCGATGTAATGCTCTCTGAGAACACGGACTCTTGGATGTTACTCTTTCTTTCAACGCTGGTTACTGGAGTACATGCTGCAACCACTTCACCTTTCTTAATAATTCTCCCCTTCTCAGTTACATTGGCGACTCTCACCGGGATAACCGTTCTGGATAGGTCGACGAGTGTTGAGGCTACTAGTACTCCTTTTGGGCTATTACAGTTATTGGGATATTCTATGATGCCGTAGCGGAAATTTCTATCTTCGGCTATGGATCCAGGAAGTAAAAACTCGGTTCTTGCGGGTATTGTTATATCATCTTGAGCTATAATTTTGTGGACAGATTTAACTTCTTCGTCATTAACTCCAAATAACGCTATGTCCTCAGATGTAGAATGCAATTCGTTATTTTTAAAGTCCAAGGAAAAATTGTATTTCCTTATTTCCAATCCGAGTATGCAAGAATCAGTGATCTCTGCTACATATGCCGTGTGATGGTAAATGCCGTGTGATGGTAAGCGGCATTTCCAAACGTGATGTTAACATTTACTTTTCCGTTGATGTCGATCTTCTCACCGGACACAGTCTGGAGGGTAACGCATGGCGGAGTCCAAATAAGTTTGCTTTCCAGTTGCTGAGCCAAATCTATTCGGATGATGGTAACGTTGGCTCCTGTATCTATAGTCATATTGCAGGGAACTCCATTAATATATCCTATTATGAAAAGTCCATTACTTCCGCCTCTCACTGCAGAAATCTGAAGCGCTTTAAACTGGGGCTTTTCATTATCTGGCAACCTCCGCCCCGCGAGATGGCCACTAATTAGTTTCCCTGCTGTTTGTTAGGAACGGTCTTAACATCCGTACCCTGGGGTGTTCTGCAGTTTCGTCGTATGTGTCCTTCAGTACCGCAGTTCCAGCACTTAGCGGTCGGTTTCTTCTCACCAATATTCCGTCTCAAGGCTTTCAGTTGTCTAGTTAAATCGTCTAGACGAGCGGTGACTTGATCCCCTGGCTCCTGGACTTGAGCAGCTCTGATTGGGTGGCGGTCTCGACGAGTGGCTTGCTGGGCTCCCTCGAATTTCATGGCGTACACTAGAGCGCATTTTAAATCTTTTACATCCGCCATTCGTAGAGCTTTCTGTATTTCAGTATCCCGGATGCCGTCGATAAAGTATTGCAAGGACAGGATTTCCCTTGTTTCTGTCGGGCATTCTGAAAAGGCGAGATGGGACAGCTTTTCAACATCCGTGGCGAGCTCCTGAAGTGTCTCGGTTGGGAATCTCATCCATTCGCATCCGCCACGATAGAAAATTGTGTCTTATACACCTGCCAGGAGGTCTTCCCATCATATGTGGATAGCTTCAGAGGTGGACGAGCAGGCATCGGCAAGAATTTAAAACCATCACTATTGTTCCCTGCCGTCGCTACGAATTTGTTTAAAATATCCAGTTCTTTGGCTACTGCAGAAACCCTATCATCAATTTGTTGTTCGATTTGGTGTTGGACGGCACAAACTCTTCCTTCAATTCGTTCCTCCACAGCAGAAACTCTCCCTTCTATATGTTCTTTTACAGCAGAAACTTTTTCTTCTATTTCTTCTTTCACCGAAGAAATTCTTTCTTCAATTTGATCTTTTACGGAAGAAACTTTTTCTTCAATTTGTCCAACTTTATTTTCAACTGTGTCAATTCTGCCTTCTATAGCTTCAAATTTATTTTCTATTATGCAGGTAATTTCTCTTTTCATTTCTTCTTGACCAGCTTGAACGGCTTTCATTTCGTCCTTAACGGATTTCTGGCCCAATTTCATTTCTTCCTTAACGGAGTTGACGGCCCCTTCCATCTTTTCTTGGAAAGCAGCAAATGCAGTCATCATTTGCCTGAATTGTTCTTCCATCGCTCTTGTAATTGGCATTCAAAATCCCACTTCTGACACCAAAAATTGTTGGTTCGTTATCAAATGAATGCACAAGTCCGATGAAAAAGGAAGAAAAATTTATTATTATCACAACAAAAATGCTTAAATTTTCTCAAATTATCATGCAGTATTACAATATCTCACAGTAGGTATCTTTTAACTACTCAAATATCCAATAGAACGTAATTCAAAACAGCTAAAGAACGCTAATCCGCGAATTCGCTACAATCAACAAGAGCAGTTTTCTAAACAACAACAAACTAAGCAACTACTACAAACTGTGTTTTCCTCCTTTTATAAGATTTTAAAATCACGCGCTAGAATTTTCCAGTACTTTCTCGAAATCAAAAAGAGATATTTATTTATTTAATGCACGCGCTCTTGTATTTTCAATTTTTCGGCTTAGCTTTCTTTTAATATTCGTCACGCGCTGCACTGCGCGAGAAATAAAACCATTTAATTTGTAATTGAACTAACATTAGCTTTTTAAATACCAAATTCGTAACAATATTTTACGATGCGCAATAAATATATGCACACGACGAAAGTTCTTATCCGGTCTTTAGTTCCGCAACCGTTAGTCTTACACATACACTTCCAGTAACACACATTTTTAAAGGACCCAAAGACACTTGGTTTTGTATTTTTTGATTAAAAATATTAATTTTGTGTAAAATACGAAACCTAACTTTCAATGCATTCTTCAAATCCCTATACATAACTTTAAAAACATTTTGTGCTCATTATAAGAAATAAAACACAAAACATTTGATACCAGTACGACAAAAATTAGTGAAGATATTTGGTGCTTATTCGCTTATTCTTAGAGTACTTATACGAATCATACTTAGGGGTTGTATACAAATTAAAGAGGTAAATGTTTGTGCACGTATACAACTAAAATTAAAATATAGGTTTGGAGGAAGGTTTTTGATGTTAAGAGATTGAGCGATGAGCATTTTTAGTCAGATCATTTTAAAAGATGTTGATCAATGTAGAGTTGAAATTTTATTCACAGAATTTCGTAGAATTCGTGTTTTAGAAACACTGGCAGGCTTCACTATGGGCACACAGACAATTCATAATATTACTTGCATTAATTAAAAAGGAAACATATTTGTAGCTTAATGAAGTTTTTGTCCGATTAATGATTCTAAATGATTATATTTCTAAATGAATAAAATGTCATAAGAATATTAAAAATAGCATTTTTAACATTAAAAACTCTGTCAGACATTACTCAGCACATTTTCAATTTAATGGAGCCAAATAAACAAAAACAATCTATCAAAACTGTTAAAGAGAACTAGAATTTTTCATGATAATAATAGTTGATATTTAAACATCAAGGCATGTCTAAACATGTGTACCTATTTAAATAAGGGATATTTAAGTCACATATATTTCTCTCCTTGCAGGATTTCACGATTTGAAACAATGAGCAGAATTAGGCTAAGCGTTAAACAGAGGAAACTTATGATTAAATGCTACCCGATGTTTGAAGTAACTTTAGGAAATCAAATTCAAGGGTAGTTCGGGAGAGAATTTCCCACAGAGCGGTGAATATGATTTAGCCCACCATTCAAATTAAATGTAATTTTGTAACGGATGGAACAGGTAAGACTGTTCACAGAATTTTTCTCAAAACCGCAGACATCAACGAACCTCAAAACGCAAAAGAATGTTAATAAATGTATACTGTCCGAAATAAAGAAAATCTATGAGGCAGCCGAGTTGTGAAATAGGAATTGGAAAATCGAATATCCATTGCTTTGTGAGACACTCTTATTGGAAATGTGATATTCGAAGAATAAACCATTTTCTCAATGAAAGTCATCCAAATCGAAAAGTGGTGTTTTGTGGGTAGTACTTGGAAAGAAATGCAGAAGAAGTACAGTTTTCAAGGAAAGGTTCTTAGTGATAAGGCTTTACTTAAAAACAAAGCATTGACCCAAAACAGTTATTCATTTCTATCGAATTAAAAAAGCATTAAAGGAACCGTACTTCGCCAAACATTGTTATTATGATCATTCAAATTGTGTATGCACTTTTGGGACACTCAGTATACACCGTGTCCACAAAAGTTTCTGCCTGGCCTATATTTTCGAAATTATTTGTCGTAGATATATAAACACTTCCAATTACAGAAATGTTTTAAATGATGTAAATATTCTTGTTTTGGTATTTCTAAATAAAACGAAAAATTATAATACCTGACATTTTACACACTGCTCTGGTCTCTATATATGGATTTAGGAAAATCAAATAATCATTTTAAAATATATATGCATATGTGACTCCTGCACAGCGAAAACTTCATACTCCTTTTTAAAAGAAGTTATCTACTTCTTTAAAAGCATGACATCATATTTAGGGGTCATACACAAAATGATAAGCCAATGGTTTCTGATGTTAACAGTTAGTAAAGTGATTCATGAATTATCCTGAAAAGTATCGATGAATATATTTTTCCCGTAAAAGATAGCTTTTTTTCAGAATTTTACAGAGTTCTTGTTCTAGGAAAACATTGTCAGATATTACTATTGTCATATAACCAACTCGTTACATTATTTGAGTAAACAAAAAATTTTAAATATATCTATTCTGATGAATTATTGTATGATCATTAATTAGAATTCTAAAGCAATAAAACTGCATGAGAGTATTAATAATAAATTTTCAACATTTGAAATCTTTAAATTATTTGTAGGAAAATTCTTTCGTAACAAAATTACAAATTTAAAAATTTCGCAAACTAGAAAATTATAGAATAAAGATCCTTAACAGTCCTAAAGAGAAATATTAACATCAAGTATTCGAATTTATTTGTTTATTAACCGTACATCTTCAAGGCATATTGAAAACGACATCAAAAATCGTAGATTTTGAAATTCAGTATTTCTGTCAAATTTTGTGTTATGGAACTTAAACTTAGTCTACTTTACGTTACATAATCAGTATTAAACTTTTCTAAACCTAAGTAGGGACCGGAGAGCGCCATAAAAAATTACATTTTATATTTTAAACAAAACTTTCTAAAATTTGGAAAGGCCAAAACATGAATATTTGCGACATTTAAAACATTTTTGTGGTTTGAAGTTCATGTGTCCGACCCATATAGAACAAAAGCCAGGTGCGAAAACAAAGGGTAAGAACTTTTGCAGACTTTCTGCATAAACTATTAAATAACTCACAATTTGTAATTTGTTTACAAGATCAGTCAGTTAGAAAATAATATGTCGAAGGAACATTCCATTTCTGGCACTGTCAGATCGTTTTGCGACTGGTAACAACAACAAAAAAATAGCTTACCGGTACGAAACTCCGAAACAAATGGATTCATTTTATTTAAAATTTCACAATGTAATCTTCATGCCTGAGATTAAAGGAAAACAAAAAAGCAACTGAAGTAACCGTAATAAATAAGATGATTAAATTATAGTAAATAAAACAAATAGCGTTTCTGCTTTACCGAGCCGTCGACACGCATATTGGTATAAAAGTGTCTTCTCCATTCGCAGTAGAAGACCACATACACAAATCTACTTATTTGATAAATGGGAAAGAACGGAAAAAACACCGTGACGTAAAATCTAGTATCTCCTTTTCTTTCCCTGCAGAGATAAATTTCACGAAGACTTTGGAGGAATGTTTTAAATCTCCTTTAATTTGAATTCTTCCGCTGTGAATTATTTAAGAGAGTAAACGGTTCTTAGGTAAGAAGAGGTAAACGAAATGAAATAAGAAGAAGGGATTTAAAATAATTTCATTTTGTTTTCTCCCCCTCCTCTTTCGCTTTTCCAAGCTGCTTCTTTTTCTTCTTTTTTAATTTAAAGGAATGAGAAACTTGAAAAATTCATTTTAATCTAACCTAAGAATTCGGGGTTTTAAATGACTTCTTAGCTGCTATTTAGAGTAAAAGTGTTGAAGAAGTATCACTAAGTGAATAATATCTTAGCAGGAAAGGAAACATCCTTTCAGTGTTACACAAAAATATTTAAGAATTTGATTAGAATTTTAATATTTAGGTTTTTGATAGAGATAAAAGGATGAATAGTTATCGAAAAACTCTTCCGACATTTAAGTACATTTCGTTTACTCTGAAATCCGCTTAACCATAAAGTATGCATTGTTGTTAAATCAATGCAAGTATCTCATTTTATTTTCTGAACTGTTTATATGAAATTACTCTAAGTATCTAATTGTAATGTAATTATCTAATTGTAATTTGCTTATTTTCTGTTTTCTGTAGCTGAATTAGTATATTTTTATTCTTAATTCTGTGAAAACAAATTTGTATGCATTTCTTCTGCACTTTACATCATATTTATGTTTTTACAAATGACCCGCATTTATGAATATAATTATTTTATACAGCGTCATCGAACACAAATGCCGAGATTACAAAAATGTTTTACTCAAAATCATAAACACATATTGACATTTCTGAACATAATAATAAAACATATGCACTTAAATGTTTCATTATTATGTTCAGAAATGTCAGCATCTGGTATGAGTAATGTTTTCACTGCAGACTCAGTTTTTAATGTTTTTCCAGAAGTAGAACATCAAAGTTTTAAGGTCTAGGCTTCGTAGAAGCCACGGGATTGTGCCACCAATTCTAGTCCGTTAACGGGGGAACTTCTCCTTTAAGACGTCAGAAACAGTCTAGTGAGTGGAGGTAATACTGACATTCTTTAACTCAAGTTCAACACAACAATTATTTTTAAAAACGTAAGATTTAATTATGTAGTAAGATTTCAAAACTCCTGAATTATTCTTCAATAATTTTGTATATTGTTGTGTATGAAATCTGCATTTATAATTATTTGAAGCTCAAAAACAGTTTAATACACTGAGAATGTTAAAGAGGTTTAGTTAGCTGCTGTGAATGATTTAATATCAGAAACCAGGAAACCGTTAATAGCACTGGAATAAGATTACTTTAGGCATTGTCCTATGCCGGTAATTTCATTCCCCCCCCAACATTATAAAATAGAGTCAGTTCCGAAATGCATATTTTTTCACCGCAAACTGTAGTATTTCTGTTTGTTTTAGGTTTCAACTCAAAATGCGTCTCTAAACGAATTAAAAATATTATTTTATTTATATAGATGCTTTGTATTAAAGCAGTAACTCAGTGGAGATCATTAATAAAGAATAGAGAACTAGGATGGTTGTTTGATTGATTATGAAAAAGCGGAATTGTTGCGCTTAGTATACACACATTATACACTCAAGAGCCAAAACATTATGACCAGCCCTACATTTTGCGATGAACGCGCCTGGATGACGTGGAAGGCACGTGATCAGGTGGAAGTGGTATTTAACTACTGCTGGAGTGTCTGAAGAAGCATTCTTTTACTTACTTCTGTGTGTGATGGGAAAGGCTGCGGATCTAAGCGACTTTGATAGAGGGCAGATTGTAATGGCTCGAAGGCTCGGAACAAGTATTTACGAAACTGCATGAATCGTGGGTTATTCGTGATCTACAGTTGTTAGTACGTATGAAAAGTGGATGAATGACGGTGAGACCAGCATTAGATAACATGGTGTTGGACGTCCACACGCTATCAAAGAAAAAGGTCGTCGGAGACTGTCTCGCATGGTGAAGCAAAACCGGAGCCAGACAGTGGCTCAGCTGACAGCCGGATACAATGCAGGGCCAAGTAGAAAAGTATCGGAGCAAACTTTTCAGAGGACACTGTTGGATATGGGGCTATGCAGCAAACGTCACACTCGTGTGCCTTTGCTGACCAAGCGTCATCGCCAACTGCGCCTGCGCTGGGCCCGGGAACATCGCGACCGGTCCATGGATCAGTGGGAGAGAGTTGCCTGGTCAGATGAATCACGGTTTGTCATTCATCACACCGATGGCCGTGTCAGGATGCGCCGTCTTCCAGGAGAACAGTTGTTCCCTCAATGCACAGGCCGGTGGTGGCGGCATTATGTTCTGGGGAACGTTCTCTTGGGCGTCTCTGGGACCCGTGGTTGTGGTAGAGCAGACTATGAATGCTACAGGGTGAATTAACGGGGGGCGCAGCCCTCAGCCCACCTAACCAAGAACACTTGGTCATATGACGTATCACAAGGGCCGGCCCATCTTACAACAAACGAGGGGCCAGAGACCCGGCCGTGCTCAAAAAACTAACAAAGAAAAACAAACAAATAAAATATTAAACTATGAATCCCGGGAAACCAAAAGCCCCAGGAACCGGGTAACAAAAAAGTTAGGAAAAAGAGAACTAAACAAAATCATAAATACGACCAGTGAATTTCATGTCATCACTGGACCTTAAACATTCACACAAACGAACATAATAAAATAATAAAGAACTGTTAGAAAATAAAAATAAGACAACACATAACCAAGCAAATACAATACAAAAACACCATTCACACATAGATTCCTATGGCTTCTCTTGAGCTATTCACAATCTTCATAATTTGTCTAGAATATTCCACAAAGTTCTTATAATTTTTCTTGAAATCACTTCTATAATATTTTTGATATCTATCCCTTGCACTCCCAGTAATAATACAGCTCTCAAAGAAATGCATAGAGTCTCCAGTGACATTACAAATATTACATATATCATTGTCCTGCAATCCAAAACGTTTCAAATATGCAGGGAAGCGTCCATGTCCCGTAAAAAGGGTATGTCCCGTAAAAATGCTACAGGGTATCTGAGCATCATTGCGGACCAGTTACACCCTTACATGGCCTCTGTTTTTCCAGCTGGAAATGGAATGTTCCAACAGGACAACGCCCCGTGTCACAAGGCTACAATTGTGTTGGAGTGGTTCCAGGAACATGATGCTGATTTCCAGTTAATGTCCTGGCCGCCTAACTCACCGGATCTCAATCCGATAGAACACATTTGGGATGTCATTGGACGGCAGCTCAGAGATCAAAGACCACCAATTCGCAATATCTCGGATTTGCGTGACCGTTGCTACAACATCTGGTACAATCTATCTCCGGCCATCTACCAAGGACTTGTAGCATCCATGCCAAGGCGGGTTGAAGCCGTGTTGCGAGCCAAAGGTGGCCCAACTCGTTATTGACAGGTCGTCATAATGTTTTGGCTCTTGAGTGTAAATATTTTTAATGGAAAGTACCGTTGCACAAGGTAAATGCATTTCCGTTAGAAACACTTCGCGTTTCTACGAAAATCAACCTTTATGCATAGTGCATACCAATATATGAATAAGGCCCATGCTATCAGCCCTCAGCCCCATTCACCACCAGCAAAACTTCAGAAACCCTTTAAACGATCTAGGACGAACTATCTGCGACCTTATATACTCAGCTCTGGTATGTTTGTTGAGTCACTGTGTTTTCTTTATGCGAAACCGGACGTATTTTCAATTACACCACGGAGAGGAAGGCACGTGGAAAGGAGAGAGAAAAATCTTATACATTCCTTCCCATTGAAAGGATAACTAAGGTGTGGGAATTACCAAATTCAAGTGGTTACAAATTATCGTCCACCATATTTTAGTTCAAGCTTACCTTGTAAAGTTATTTAGAATTTTTTTTGACGCCAGAAAACCAAAAAAATCCACAGTGCCTTCTCCTAAATTCGAACTCTAGACTTACCAACTGCTAGCCGGAAATGCTTCAGTTACACCTTGATGGCTCGCAGTAAGGAAAGATGAAATTTCTTGCAGGTTAGCAGAGAGATAAAACTAAAATTTAAATAATATATTGAGCGTTTTACCGTACTGCGCATGGCCAAACTTGAGGCAATTATCAATTCCTAAAAAAAGCTAATAAATAAGACACAATAACACGCCGAATAAATACTAATTCAGAAGTCAAACAACAAAAATCAGCGTTATACCTACAAAATTTTCACAGGACTAGTTTCGATGGTTTTACCGAACCATCATCTTTAGCTGCAAAACCGCAAATCATTTGCGGTATTTTGTAGGTATAACGCTGATTTTTGTTGTTTGACTTCTGAAGCTAATAAATGTTCATACTAGTGTGCAACACAAAATTCTTTCACTATCAAAAGATTTAAATCATGTTTCAATGTAAGACCTGTTGTTTCTGCGTGCAAATTACATCGGAACTGAAGTCCATAGTCCAGTTATACCTTCTAAAGACGTTTAACTAACATCTAATTTCTCAATTGTCAAATTCAACGGATTACTTTAAGAAGTTTACTAATGGTTGTAGGATATTGCTTTTGTTAATCTTTAAGAATGAACACACAAGACAAAACTCAAAGTAAAATCTAACGCAGAACTTTATTAACCACCATCTGTAATTATTTAATAAAATGTAGTAAAGCTTAGATGACGCATCTTCTCGTCAACTTTAGATACCCCGAATGGCAGCTTGTAGAGACATTAGGAATTTTGTTTTGGAAGCAGACAGGATGAAAAATTAACAACACCTTCGCCGTGAATCGAACCGCGGACCTATCGATTACGCACTGAGCGTGCAGACGACTACGCCACGAAGCCGGAAGAAATACCTTATAAGCTAAGCTACAATTACGGCGCCATTACACAATAAAACCTATTCAGGTTTACAATACTTTCGCAACAATTCGCTAATTTTCGAAACGAACTCGGCTAGTATTCGGCCATTTCTAACTTTACCTTCTCCACTAGTGGGCGAGTAGTTAAAGATACTATACTGGTATTTCGTCCTGATATCGGATACAGGTGAATGGCTGGCTGCATGGTTGGTTTCAGTTGTTTTCCCCATGTGTAATGTGAATACCAGCCGATTTCCCTTACAATGTCCGTCATAAGGACATCTTCCCTCTTAGGTAAGTAGACAACATGTGGTTTGCATACCCGTAATAAGCTGCCATACCCAAAATAACTATGTAACCTTTTTCCCTGCGATCAGCTTGCTTACAGCAAGAGGCAATGTGATGAAGCAAATTCCACTGAGGCTTAGGTTAAGATTACTTCCTAATTTTCTAAAGATAGCTATATGGCATTTCTCCGGCCTTCTTAGCATGCCTACGTGGTGTAATGGTTAGCACGCTCTGCGCGTATTCGAGAGATCCGAGGTTCGAGTACCGGCGAGGGCACTGCTCATTTTTCAGCTCTCCTGATTTCAAAAAATACCTAATTTCTCTGCATAGCTTGCCCGCAAAGCCAGGTTAGGTTTTCCAGAAAGTGGATAGGGTTTCCAGATTTGGAGCAAAATCCTCCCTTTGGCGATATTTGGCAACAAAATTGGCGATATGCCATAGACGGAGCGAGAACATTCTAGAACCCATTCTTACCTGTTTCTAGGAAATATTTTCGAAGTTAAAGCTAATAAGCTATGCATACCTTGTCTGTTACGTTAAAAAAGCTAAAACTATACATACCTTGTCTGTACGCGGAGAAAGTAGTGTTTTAAGTTCAGAGATTGGCTTGAGAGCAATTGACTGAGTCGAGGGCTGTGGTTTAGTGCTTCTACTTTAAGCTGTCTTCACCATTAAGCCTGAAGGCTGTGTTGCTGATTGTTTCATCGTGTTTGTCGTAGTTTTTCGACGAGTCTAAACGTGTCTATGGAACTGTTCTGGGTAATAGTGCTTACTGGTGAGTAAATTGTTATTCTATTCTTCATCAAATGTCTTCAATTAGTCCAAATCCACGAATTCGTAGAATGCAACATTATTATCATAATCAGGGAGACTGCTATCATGAAAGGATGCATTAGTCAGAAAAAATAACTTTTCTTAATATTGCAAACAAAGTTTTATATTTAATTAATACAAATCTGTTAACTTACGCGAGGCACATACTTATGGCATTTCTTTATTTAATCACGTGACCAGTCATTTAAGATAAGTTAATGCTTTTGAGCACGTTTTGGGAAAATCCATTGAGAATCCTCCCAAACAATTTTGAAAATTTTCTTCATTTCCCTTTAATTTCGTTGTTAACTTCCTGCGTGTTAACAACAAAGTTGACTCTTGGGAGCACTTTGGAAGCCTCCCATTAGCTAACAGAGTTTATATTCAAATGGCTTTGCAAAGCCAACGCAATTATTTTCCTCGTACTTCCCTACTCACGTTAACTGCGCTGAAAATCCTATTTCAGTATTCATTTCATAGATAACTTTTAAAATAAATGTATTATGAAGACTTTCGCTTATAGAAAATGCTTAAATTGAAATATTGAAGTTTTTCAGGTGTTACGCTTTGCTCATTTTTCAAAGCTTGGATTAAGATTTTAATTTGCCCTTGTGCCAAATATTAATTGTATGATATTAGCATGTAATTCTAACAGCAAGATTTTTAATTAAAATCCCTAGCTTCAAATGATTATTTAACATTTATTATAGTCCTCAGTTATTCGTTATTTCTAATATTTAAGAGCAGATATATCAAATTTAGGACAGTTACGTTATTATGATGCTAGTGTTTGTTATTAATTTCGCAAATGTTAGGGCATTTTCTGAGGTTTGACAAATATTAGATATATTTCACAAATTGGTAATAGAGCCTCGAATTTTGCATTTTGTCTTGTTATTTTAATTTCCACTAAAATATCAGGTGTCATTTATATTTAAATAATTTTTATACTTAGAGTATTCTAATAATCCCAACATTTTAAAATCAAAACCGAACACTAAATTGCACTAACTCTATGTCGATTTTTCTCTAAATTACACACTCACAGTTGTCTGTCAAATAAACAGTAAAAACTTTACTTTATTCCACCGATAAAGCAGGTAGTCCCCTTGGAGATGACGCTTATCAGCCTGTTTAAAGTCTGCCAGAGCTTCTAATTATGTTCGTAAGTCCATATGAAGGGAGTTGCCTTTATAGCAAAGGAGAAAGAAAGTAGAGTATAAGGACTGAAGTCAGCCGTGAGGCTAAAGCAGTCTACTTTGATTGTACTAAGCTAAAGGGTGCAGTGCATGTGCTGTTCTTTTGATTTATCCCTTTGTGGGTTCTCGAAATACTACACTGTTGCAAACAAGCAATTGTACTCACTTGAAAATAGATGCATGCAATAAACATGCAATTTATTGCCATGCAGTAAACTACTAAACATATACAAAGAAACTAATACTGTGCTATATATAATATTAATTCATATTATGAGCACTTAAAATTTCTGTGCAATACCAAAATACTGGTGCACCAGTGCAAGTACATACATATAGTGGTATGACAATTATTACATTAGTACAATATTATGATAGACTATTATATTCCAATACTAGTATACTATCTGTTGTACACTGCACAAAAAAAGTGGGGATAGTTCTATATTTTCCGTTCTACTGGGCTGATTGACGAAATTCAACTTGCAATTTTCATATCTCGAAAGCGCGACTTAGGATATGTATTAGATTTATATATAGCAATTTTCTAATATAGTTATTTTGACACAAAATCGGACTTTTTCTGAAATGACATGCCAATTGTTTTTCCATATTTCGATGCTACGACTCAAATTATGCAAAACTGCGAAGTTTTGTGAAAATCGCACGAGTAGTTTTAAAAAATTAGCTCTCAAAGCTCCTCAGTGTTAATTCAATTTGATATATATTTACGAGTAGAACGGGAGATATAGAACTGCCCCATTATTTTCGTGGTGTGCATATAGTAATACAGTTATGCAGAATTTACATTGGAGATAGAAGTTCAAGCAGTATTTGAAAAGACATCTAGCGTGCTGATATACCATTATCTTAAAGAAATATGCATATTATGCATTTTTCAAGTTTATGGTATTTTTCTACGGCCCTTAACTATAAGATTCCAAGAGTTATTTCAGTGCATCTCTGAACATGCAAGAGCGGTTATGTGCTGAAACAGATGGTATTTACCCACATATGTTTGTTTCCAGCTGATGCAATGCGAAGATGATAAGTACTTGTTTCTGGACAGTAAATAATTTAAGCGTCAGGGTCTCCAATCCTTCCAGATATGCACTGTACACTGAAATACTACAAATTGTGAAATCAGTTTCTATTGTGTAATTAAAATGCAAAATGGCAGAGGTAAATCTCTATCACTTACTTTTAGTCTCCTCTGTTACTGCATGCGTTTGTGTAACTATCAGGCTGACTTGCTAATAAAACAGGTTTATTTAAAACCTTCATTCAATTTAAGTTTACTGTACCCAGAAGGCAGCATGGGGTGATTAATCATTTGTCTATCTTTATGGTTTATGGAGTTGACAATGTATAGTAGAGTAGAACTGTTTACAATTAAAGAGATTACCACTGAAAACTTAGCTACACTTCTGAAAATAATTTTGCAAGAGGCATGTTGGAAGTGAAACGAAATATACGAGTACCGCAATGTTTTGAACAATAATATCTAATTCGCTATGTAAAAATATTTATTTATCTACTGTAAAATTACCAATTGCATTTTTTCATCAACTAGTATTTGCATATGAAATGCAACCTAAACGTAAGAATAAAATTTTACAGTGTTATAAACATTGCCACTTTCTTCCCACATATTTCTTCTTCGGAAGCAGCAGAAGATGGTGGAATCTCGTAATTGTTTATTTCTCACCCCACTTCCATTTAGCCTTTTTCGCTTCATAAAAAGCTCATGAATGAGGGCTGCCGTCTCAAATGGGATGGAGTAAATAAGTGTTATGCAATAATGGCACGTGTTAACGATCGCAAATGGAGGAGGACCTAAAAGCCTCGAAGTTCTTGTTTTAAGGTTACAGAATATAGATGCGGGATTCAATACAGAAAATATATTTTTGTCACAATAATTGTACAGATAAACTTAGAACGTTGCAAATGGCTCCTTAGTTTTATGCTTAGTATTATGGTTGCTTAGTTTTATGCTTAGTATTATGCTTAGTAAAATCGCACGAGTATTTTCTAAAAAACTCTCTCTCAAAATTTTAGCTCCTCAATGTTAATTGAATTTGATATATATTTACGAGTAGAACTGGAGTTATAGAACTGCCCCATTTTTTTCGCAGTGTACATATATTAATAGTGTTATGCAGAATTTACATTGGAAATTGAAGTTCAAACAGTACTTGTAAAGACATCTAACTTAAGATAGCTCATAGTACAGAAAAAGCATTAAAATAATGCTATAGGCTTTGCCTTTGTTAGAATATCTAATTATTCAAATTTCTATTAGCTTTTCTGAACTCCTCAACTTCTTTTGCATTTCCTCGCCAGGAGGCTAATTAAGTTTAAGCGAAAAAGAGTATTTAACCGACGAAAAAAGAAAGTTAGTCAGAGCGTGATTTAGCTAGCCTAGCGGGCGTTGCTATTCTGTCTTTCCTGCTGTTACTTTAAGTTGTTGATACGCCTTCTGGCCTTTAGTTATAAAATCTATTCCCCGGTGCAGATTGCTGAGTCATCCTGTTAGTCTTAAGCAGTCAAACACTACTCTTTACCATTTAAAATTATTGTTAAATTATTCTTAATTTCCGATTGCAAGTAGTCGGGTTTATTGTGAGCACGAAATATGTGCATTTCTGTTAAGAGTTTTACGAATAATAAAAGGGTTTGTTTTTACCCTTCTGGGCCGGTATCATTCACGCCTGGGCGAGAAGTCGCCAGCTTTCCTAGTAAGATCGCACTAACTGTATAGTAGCAAAGAAGGTTAGTTCTCACAAAGTAAAACTTTATAAATATAACACCATAAATATCAAATATCTTTCCTTTTGAAATTTTTCGACGGAGTTTGAAGCACTGGTACGAGACGATGTAGCAACTGCTTGATTCGTTACTCATAAAAGTCCACGATTGCGGAAACTTCCATGTAATCCATCCTGCTAGAAATCTTTGTTAACATGGACTGCAGGAGGGTAGCCTTTAAGTCAGAATTTCTATTTTAAATAAGTTGAAAAAATGGCTTTTCCAGTGTTCTTCGTTATCACATAAAATTGCTAACGTATAATGAAAAACTGCAGAGCGATTTTATTATCTCACTGTAAGGACAGCTACTCCGCATGTTTATTATCTCAACCTGGAAAGTAGAATTAAAGGGGCTCACCTTTCAACTTAATGATATAAAACAAAAGTTTTGCATAGTAAAGGGTTTTTATACACCTTTTTAGAACGATTTTGTGGCCGTTTAATTCATGTTTAAAATGAAAATAATAATTTGTTAAATATACGATCTCACAGCTTTTTTTTTTTTTTCGTCTGGCCTACAAATCTTCATCGTGATTTCTATGATAGAATGCCTTTTTACAAAATTATCAGGGGTATTGATTTCCATTCTTTTCCATTACTTTCCAGATTCCACCAAACGTCGTGAGATTGAGATTAGAAAGAGCATTTTTCAAGAAACCAAAGGAATACTAATATATAGGTGAAACATCAGAAGACTTCGCACGAATACATTAAAAAGGCACGCATGCAATACCTGTATGAATCTTCATTTTTCCAAGAAATGCAGTGGTACTTGGGGACCATTTTGAGGCATTTTGGGCAGATCCCTGTGTACTTAACTGCAACTGCATCCTCCATTGTGTAACTGTAAGTGTGTATGCCTTTCAGCAGTTTCGAGAAATCGCAGGTACTGAAAATTTCTGAGGAAAACTATATGTGGGGGGGGGACTATATAAAACCGGAGGAAGCATCAGTTTTCAGTTGAGTTCAGAGGATTGAGAGATATCCGTGAAAGCTTCGCTTTTAGATGCGCTTTGCATTGCGTTGTGTTCAACGTTCCTAGCAGTATGGAGTTACAACTACTGATTGTGGTCTGTTATACAGAGAAAAGCTGAAAGAGTGTTTTTGTGTGAAATATTCCAGAACTGCAAAGTGCTTTTATTTATTTACTTATTTATTGAAAAATAAATTTCATTAAGTTATCATCGTTTCTAGCATTCAGTCAATTACGAAGCCGTAAGCACGCAACAATTTATATGACATCATTTGTTAACTAATATTAGGTGAACTATGATGTTTCAAGTTTAAACTTAATTCCAGATATCACTTCATTTGCTTCACCTTCCTTGACAACATGAATTACTCGTTTTCGCAGCTAAAGAGAAGTCTGATTAAACTTTTTTACACAAGCAACAGGTAAAATATAAACTATAATATTTATTACACTACATCTCGTAAAGTGTAATTAAAACTTAGCAACCTTTCGGCGCAGTTACCTAAGCACTCAACAGTACTTCCGATTCGCCGTGTATTTTTAAGTGTCCCAAAGACACTATACACTTAGAAGCATCGAAGCCTTCTCCGGCATTCGAAACTGGGTTTAGAGATATAGAAGCTGATCAGGGCGGCAATCAAGTATTTAAAACATTTAATGTTACACAAAATCTGCCTTCCTTTTATTAACTGGACTCGTTTAATACGGATCGTAACCGTATGATCAATGGGATAAAATATTCAGTCATTAGTCCACAGGTCAGCCAGGCGGAAGGTTCATCTTCGCAAGCTAATACCTGTAGAGATTGTTTGCTAAAATAGACCTTTTGGGTTATTGTTTCCTTCACTATTTAAACTCAGACTAGGTGAATTAAGGTGAAGACGATGGAAAGAATAGAAGGTGCAAAAAAGCAATGATATAAAAGCAGAATATTAGGTGCAAAGCGCCTTACAATGTGCTACCTATGATATGCCTCATTTAGTTAACTTAAGATAAAACCTACAACAAAATTTATATTTTTAAACACAGAGCAATAACTATATTATAACTGGGCTATTAATTGATTAAAAAAACAGCATCATTAGTATTAATATTAATTGCTGAAGAATTCATTTTATGATTTCTAGACACATTTGTAGACATCTTTGTTTTACTTACATATACTCTCAGACATATGATTTCTATACATATTTATTTCATGATTTCTATACATTTTATGTTTGAAGCATGGTAAAGAATAATATTAAATATTAGATTAGCAAATGTTTGCTGATAGTAAACTAATTGAATAATAAGCATTGTAACAGTAAGAAATTTGAAATTCCGAGCAACAAACATCGATCAAAGTTTTGTATTTAATATTTCTCTTCGCAACAATTACGCTTCATTTTAAACAAGCGATAAAAATATTCGGAATTGAGGAGGATGTTTCTGAGTCAGTCATATTCATCATTACAATAGAAAATCCCATATTCGAGGAAATATTCGGAAGCTTTAAATATTTGTCTTGTGAAATGATTGAAAAGTCTGAATTGTAGCTCATTATTTTAGAGCTGAAAGTAAAAATACAAATTTGAGAAAAAACGATAGCAGATATTTAAAACTTCTTGTCACATCTGTTACGCTTGGAATTTAATGAGAATTTCCACCTTCGAATATTTTATCGATTAGATATAGAGTTTGGAAAGGGGCCATTTTTTTAAATCGGTATTTCCCATTTTTATCGACAGCAGCGTGCGACAGAAATCTTCAAAAGAATGGTAAAACTTCTTTAACTCTCCTTTCTTTATTTTTAGTTCCAGTTGCTTCGACTTAAAGAGAATTTATCACAAAATAACACTCATTGTTTTTTTAATTCTAGGAAAAAAACCGTTGATAATTGCAAAACTTCTTTGCCAGGATTTTCTGGAAGCAAAAAAAGAGAATGGATTGTACTCGAGGAAAAAATTCAAAAGAAGTATGAAATTGTTAATTAACTCCCTAGTAATTAAATTGTTTCTGTGAAAAATGATTTGTTTAATTTGAATGTCAAGAGAACGTTTTTGCCTTCTTAAGGGTAACTAAAAAACATTAAGCGTTTCGAGTCTAAGCCATTTGTTTCGTAAGCGAGTTGTTACATTTCAAGTTAATGTCCTACAAGATAAAATGATTTGTGAAATAATGTATTCTAAATCATGACATTTGGCCCAAATTAATTACTTTTTAAAAAACATCACGTTTAATTAAAAACGAAACTCGAAACGCGCTGTAGTTTATGATTAATAACAGTTGATTGGAATTCACCATTAACCGGAAAAGAAATTGAAAAAAAGTGTTTTCAATACAAAGACAAGCAATTCAAAACTAACATACAATGTATGCTTGTCTTTTTTTGATAAATCTGCGCATCGTTTTGGAAATTACACTTAATTTATAAAACGGTTTTACATTTATACATCGGCTGATGTCAAAATACAAAGCCTTTTTAGCAAGACAGAGGAAATGGAATTAAGCTCAGAACCTTTTGTTGTGCAGCATATTTTATTTTTCCAATAATTTAGGAAACTAAAAAGAAACTTCTTTCCTGTCAAAGATTTCCCACTGTACGTTCAATCTATCTAGAAAACTGAATTAGTATCTCAAATAGTATCGTAATAAAGGAGAATAGAGAATTTCTTCTCGTTGCGTATAATCGGTGAAACAGCAGATCGAAATGCATATATTCGTCTCAACAAGCAGATTGAACTCCCTTTATAAAGCATATTTAATATTTTGAACAGGTAACAGTAAAATCATCAGTGCCTTTTCCAGCAATTTAACTGCCAATTGTCCAGTTCATTAGACGTATAAGCTAGCTTCTTACAGGATAGGACAGGACTAAGTGTGGGAAGCACCAACACATCGCCATTGGCAGAACTGGTGTCGCTCCTTCGCTAGCTTCTTACAGGAAAAATGCAAGAATTCCTTACTATCTCCTCCACTTAAATGGCAACTGGGGAAAGCCATGACTCATCGCCAGTCTCATCGCTTACCCCATTATAGTTCGGTGCTTCAGAATCAGGAAAATGGATCAGGAACTATAAAAATTCAATAGTGCTGTCACCCAGGTTCTTTAATTTGCTATCTGGGCGTAAAAAGCACTTAAAGCACAGCAGTAGACATTTGAGTGAAATGAGACAATTCTTTATATCTCAACCAAATGCCGAAGCAGTATATGATAAGCACACCCTCAACATGACGTTGTGTTGAAACAGGTGATCAATTAATCAAGTTCATCTTCAGACCACTAGTGTTTGCAAAGGTTAGTAGACGAATATGAGTTTGATTTTTAAATATCCAATGAACATTGATTTAAAAGATTATGTGAAATTTAATCTTCTTTTGATTTTGAACTTTAATTTTTAATATTAAAAATACATAACTTTTGTTTTTAATTTTGAATTTAAGTTTGGAATTGAGAGTGTCGGGAAATATTTCTTCTAAGATAAAGATCTCGTTTAGTTGTATTCTTCATGAGCAAATTAAATTTAAAAGACTATCTTACTAATTTGATTTTATTTCTGATGATTCTTTTGGTTTAGGTAGACTAATGTCTAATGTCTTTAAGTCTAATAATGTCTTTAAATAGACTAATGTCTTTCTTTTCATTGAGTATTGTTCGTGACTTATGATCTGAGTCTAGCAGAATAATAATTTGGTCCTTACTTAGAAACACTCTCACTTAATTTAGTTGTTATTAGTTGATAGTAGATTTGTTTGTTCACCTTAACAAGACAGATAATATGCTGTCAATGACAAAACTACTTTTTCAATACTTAAAAGTTTTAATTTTGATTTTGGTATTTTTGCGATTCAGGATTTTTCTTTACAAATTTGTATGTTTTTTACTGCAATAGAGGTCTAGAAAATATGAATTTAAAATGCTAGTTAAAATACGGACTAAAAATGTTTTTCTTGTAATAATTCAGAGTTTCAATTGAATTTCTGTTCCTTGGAAAAGGTATATGAAGATGTTTCCAATTATATGTATATATAAATACATATTAATATTTATAAAACGCAATTTATCAAAATCTATCATAATTCATCATTATAATGAACATGAAGCCAAAATTTTGAAGTTTGGTATTTTGAAGAAGCACATCATCGAACAAATTTCTGGTCTTTCGAAGTTATTTCAGAGAGGTCCAACTGTATATATAAACTGCCTGTAAGCTGTGCACTGCACCTGTTTAAGCTTTCAAACCTAAGTAAAATCTGAAAAAATTAAATTTCTTATTTTATAAATTAGTCTATCTCTATAAGTATGGTTGTCAGGCATGATTTTTTGCAGTTGAAAGAAATAGAAAGTTAGTAAAGTCAAATTAAATTTCTCTTAAAATAATTTTATCTTAATTGAAAAAAAATATAATGAGTTTTTAATTAGAAATAAGAAGCAGTTTTAAATTTTCTGGCAAATAAAACTTGAATTTTTAAAAGGCATCTTGAATAGCTCATGGTATTTTACAAATGCGTAACATCTGGACTGTGCAAAATATATTTATAGCGGTTAAACGGGGCATTCCATTCAGAAGACTTCCAACGAGATTCCAAGCTCAAGTAAACTCCTAACCAAAAATGTATGGTTAACATTCTCTTAGTTAAACGAGAATACTTAAGTGGGTTACATTCACTGGACCATGTTTCATTAAGTACCTACACGGTTAGGCATTAACAGTTCCTAGTCATATGACAAATCATAAGGACTGTTATGATCTCGATTACTAACATTTCTCATCAAACGAACGCGTTGAAGTCTCGTGAGCCACACTTATGGATGCATGCCTGTTTCCTTAATTGTGAGCGTTAAATTACGCAGTTAGTTGTCTACGGTGCAATCTGATTCAATAATTATTCTCAAACTACAACTTTGTAATTAAGGGGAATGTGTAATAACCTAAGCTAATGTTATACGGCAGATCTCATTTTAAATACATTTACGTTCAGAACTAATATAATGTTAGTTATTTAAGTTATGACTTTGACTAAATAATTACTATTTATATTATAAAGAACTTTGTTTTCAGAATATCATGATAAGCAGCAATATTTTCAATTTATATACAGAAACTGAAGAATAGAAAGGAATTCTTGATTCAAGTCTAACTGATAAATTATGTCTGGGGATTTTATTTAGAATAAGGAGTTAGTTTTAGCTTTTCAGCAATATGAATCACACGAAAATATAGTTTCTTGATACCTTCAGGCAAAATATTCTTCAATATTATTTAACAGGTATAATTTTTGCTTGCATTTTTCTTACTGAGTTGTGTTTTCCTCTGTGTAAAGTGAAAGAGTTTGAACCCTAAATATATTAATAAATAAGTTTTTACTCCTTCTGAAAGAGTTCAACAAGAAGGATTTAAATAAATTTTTATTAAAATCTTGAACTTAACAATTGCACAACTTGTGCGTACAAATTATTTCTCCGGCATTTGCACATATTAAATAAGAGAAAGTGAAATTTACAAATTAAGTAATTTTTACTAAATTAATTTTTACTAAGAGACTATAATACCACTGGCCTAAGTTTGGCTCAAATTTTAAGCGAGTACTTTAACTTCCCTAGGAAAATGTCTAAAGCCGTCCAACTAACATAGCAGATCTGAGAGAGAAAAATAATACACCTGTAAGCTTCACTGCCGAAAGCTTTATCTCTAAACTTTCCGAGAATTTTGCCTTTAACATGCTTATTCATTTGCCTCCAGGTGAGGGCTAACGAAAAAAGGAAATAATAGTATTAATCCAATAAGTGAAAGGGTTAATTAGAATAAATTCTATAATTTTAAATCAAAGTATATACATTCCAGACGTATAAAAGCAAATAATGAGGTTTAAGATTTTAAATCCAAGCATGACACCATTATCAAAATAATAAACAAAAATTATTACTTATGTAATATGTTACTTATATAATATGTTAAGTTTCAGATATTAATGTGTAAAACATCAGATAGATATTTGCTTCAAAGTAATGCTTTTGTGAAAGATAGTTTAAGAAAAACTGTCTCGTATTTACGTTACTCGAAGGTTTCTATGCTAGTTCCTCATCCTACCACCAAGAATTAAATTTAAGTCATCGAGTGCATAATAGAGCTGAATATGCGCTAATTTGAAGGTCTGTATGGAATAGGAAGTGATTTCTGATTAAAAGGCAGTCCAATTAGAGCTCATAGAAAGGGTTGTAGAAATTCAGATATCCAAACAGAAATCATGGAACGTGGTTGCAATCTGTCATTACTTAGTAGCACGGAATATTTTTTTAATGTCGGGCTCTAGCCGTTAGAGGCGTTAGCCACTGAGGCCGAAAGTGGTGCTCACTTTATTACGGAGTTTCCTAATAGGCAGACTACCGTTGCCTCCTATGAGAAGGCGAACAATTTACATCCATGTCTTCTCCAGGATTCGAGCAGGGTCGCTTACTACTTTCCCGTCTAGGCGGCTACGGAATAAACGTACTATACTAAGTTATCAATAGGAAGTCCATATTATCTACGTTCAAAATTAAAATTTTATAGAATTCTCCATATATTGAGTGTTTTTAAGAAACATCCTTCGTCTTTTGCTATGAAATATCCATAGCCTACTGCTCAATCAACAATATAATTGAAATCTTAATATATTTGCTCTGCATGCTTTCACCACGTTGGCTGACGCTAAGTTCACGCATTTCAAAATAAAACCAGAATTGAGCTTTTAACAATATTTAGTGAAATTTAATATATAAGTAATGTGTTCCCAGCAAAAATTATTTATTTGATTATAAGTTCAGAGTGACAATCTTTACGACATAGATCTTGAAGGTGTTTGCTCTACAAGATGTTAGCTCACAGTGAGTCATTACCACAAATCATAATTTTCCTGCTACTAAATAACTTGTTAATTTTCCATGCAAATTCAGGAGATTAGCGGATGATTGTCAATAAAACATTTTACATTTCATAAGGCAACTTTCTCCCTCAAAAGTAGTTGTAAGGATATAAAATGTATTTCATTGGTGGCTGAAATATTCTAAAGCAATGCACCTATAAAAATGGTTGGACATTTGATGATCTCCAAATGTTTCCATCCGAAAATGAAATTCTAAAGCAGATTCCCTTGAGTAGAGTCCTCTTTCAACAAAACTTGTTGCGTTTCCATTTGTTTTCCAGTATACAAGATCCTAAATAGAACATCGCTATCACAAAAATAAGAAATCAGCTATTGCCTTCGCCGAGATTCGATTTTCGGACATCTCCATTACTATCTGGAGTTTTCAATGTCACCATGAACATGCGCGTAAAGAAAATAAAGAGAAAAACTCTTAGATTTTAATGCTAGTTAAAGGGCGAAGGGGAGGAGGGGACTCGTGGTCCCTTCAGATGGTGACAAACTATCGTCCACCTCATTTTAGTTCCTATGCCGCTTATAGAGCGATTTTTCGTTTCTTAGAACTAGAAAATATGAAGAATAATCAATGTCTCTCGTCGTAATTCAAACTTCAAACCTGTCGATTGCCAAAAAACGTGCTTCCAATTACATTGTAAGATTCTCCACTGTGTAATTCTAAATTACAGTGAAAAGTGAAGAATCTTAAGAACTAGTAAGCGAATAATCGCTTGAGTTCGTGAGGCAATAAATAAACTTGAAAAGGGTTAAAAGACTCTTTATCATTTAACTAAGATTTAAGAGCACTCCATCTTGGAGTTGTACAATAAAGCAGACACTTGGGCTTGAACTTAAGAGACTAAGAATCAAACTAAAGTTATCTTAACTAAAGAGATATAACCGAAGCTATCAAAATTCTAACATAGTTGGCCCCTTAACGCTAATGGACTGCGAAGCTATCAAGGGCCTAAAGTACGACCGAGCGTGATAATAGCTTACGAGAAAGTAACCTAAAAAGGCGGACGCTTGCAGCCAGAATATCTGGTATCTCTCTCACTATGACAGTAGAACTTCGCGATTAAATACCGTTCTTCCTCATTAGCATTCAGACGTGATTCTGAAACTACATTCTGGCCGTAAGTGGTAAGTTGAAATTAAGAAGCGATAGGAAATGAAGTTTAACTCAAAATTTAGCTATTAATAAAATTAACATAATCCTTATAACATTAAGGCACCATGCGCGTTGCCCGACCCGCATAGTGGTTAGCGATGCTGACTGCCGTACCGAATGTAGTACCGACGGTGCTGAGTGTCGTACTGACGAGGCATGGATGTTTATAAATGTCTAGTGTCTGTGCGGCAAAAGTAGCCCACAATCTGCAGAATAATGTGCAAGACTACTGCTACTCATTATCAATATATGCGTTTTGTATCTTGCAATCTTTTACCATTTTGTATGACATAATTAAGTGTAATTGTAAGAGTTACTTTTAAAAATAGGTAATACGTCAAACACGTGTAGGCCATAATCTATTACAAATTGTTAATACTCTTAACAGGAGTTTACATGATTTGAATTTATAATGCATAAGCGTACTTGTAGGATTTGAATTTCAAATGGTAATATGTACAGAGTGAATAGCCCTTAATTTGCAAAATAATATATTAATTGTTATTATTCATATTCAGTGTCTGCATATTTGTATTTTGTAATCTTTTTCTAAACAGCATAACATATATAAGTGCAATTGTAAGATTTATACTTAAAAAGGTAATTTGTCAAATACGAGTAGCCTATAATCCGCACAAATTGTTACTACTCTTAAACAAATTTTTGCATATGTATATTGTTATAGTAGACCTACTGTTTGGCGTATAATTACTACATTTTGTGTTTCTATTTTAAAGTCCAAGTATTTATAATGTCATAATTCTATAATCTTATTGTGATCAACTATTTAATTGTATGTTAAACTATGTAAAGTTTCTGCCCGTGTTTGGCACTGTACATTTTACTCCTGGAAACAAATTAATACTGGACCCGGCATTTTGGCTTAGAGTATTCTCCGGGGCACGTTGATCTTCTGGACTGCTACTCGGATGAATAGGGCGCTGGGTCTGGGCGTCTGGTGCGAGTCTCACGTGTGGCCTCTTCTGGCCTTGCTCTGGATATTGGAGGATGTGGCGCTAAACCAATTAACCATAACGGTAAAGGGATGGTGCCCACGTCCCCCGATCCTAGTCCTAGTTCCTAGTCTGTGCGGCATGGTGGCACTCTAAATATGCTGTAAGCCGAAAGTCCTCTGTAGAGGAAGTAGGGAAGAGGGCTGCGAGACCCTCGGACCCGTCCTCTCCGGGGTGTTCTCCATCGAAATTGGGAGCTGAACTGAGCAAAGTCGTAGTGTCACCTGTATTTTGCCCAATGCTCTTGCCAACGACAGGCGTAATCTTGCACTCATTGCCACAATGAATTTTTTGGACTTGTTTTGGTGTTGCTGTCATACAAGTGAAATAAAACCAACAACAACAATAAACATGTACTAATGAAGCAGAAAATTGCTTACGCTCTAAGAAAAATAGACATTGCTAAGAATTTGGATAGTTAAGATTTCTATGAAACACTACCCATTATTTGATATTTTAAGTGATCTGATATTTAAAAGCTTTTACTGTAAAAATATTGCAGAAATAGTTTTGTCCAAATCGAAAACTGGCACTCTACAAACAATTATTCATCTGCTTATGTGACAGACCTCAAATGATATATAATTTTAATAACAAAAATAATGCTTATTTACTTTAGTTTATATTCTGTGGTACTGACTCAAGAGGTAACATGCTGCAGGCACTTTAAATTTTAGGAAAGATAATAGATCAAAGCAATATTCTTTTTAAATTATGTTCAAATGTCATGATTCGAAGTTAATGATATAACAAATTTAAATAGCAAATGAGGCGTAATTTACTATGATCAAGAAAATATCTCTTCGAACTTAATCAAGCGCTCATTTAGGAAAAGTCCTAACTAAATTATCACTTCTATGATTTTGCAATTACTGACGCTTCATTTATCTACTTCATATGATTAAAAGGAAGACTGATATGTCTGGTTAAAAAATACGCCTCGATACTGATAAGGAAATTGTTCGAATTAATCTATTTTTGACGCATGTTCTAGTTAATGGATTATTAATTAACAAACTAGTCTTGGGTGTAATAGATAGCTGACGTGATGGGTTAAATTAGAAACTCATACAGCAACGAAGCATAAAATCAATATCAATCTCAAAGGAGTTACTTTAATAACTTGAATGATTCCCTCACAAACCTTAATTAAAAATTACATTAAAACTGACACATTTAGATTTAAAGAAAACCGAAAGATAAATGAATATTTAACACTGTAAATTAAGAAATTATTATCTTTGAAATACACGAGAAGAAAAGTTGTTATTTTATAACAATCAAGGAGTTATAAATACCCACTAGAAAAGAGTTGCATGTTGGGAATACGTTACGAAAATTAGTTAAATGATCGTTAATTTAACTCGACTTTTGAATAATTTTAAAATACATGAGTATAGCTTTATATGCTTAATTTTTCTTATTTATCTGATCCAAAAACATATGTATTCCCCACACAAATACCCATAAAAAGGCGCTGCGCCTTAAAATAGCAGTTTTCTTTATACATTGCTGGCTATTAAAGGTGCTACACAAGGAAGGAAAACAAATAACAGAATCTTATTTATTGTACATACACACTAAAATGAGAGGAAGACATTGTAGAGTATCGTTTTAGTTTCTAGTCAGTTATTTTATGTTTAACCGCTTTCCTATCTTCTTCATTTCCATTTTCCTGCCAGAATGTAGATTTTTAGCTCGCTCGATCTTTAAATGTGGTAGAAAAAATAAAGTATTTAAAGGAAGGTTTGGAATCATAGCGTGTTCTGCCTGCTGAAGGCTACGTTGTTAATTCGATTTTCTTGCTAGTTTTCTGCGGCGTTACGTTATTCTCGTCATTAGGCTTGTTAAGTCGAATTTAAGTCAAAGCCAGCTTGCGCGTTATTTTAATTGTGTAGCCGGTCGCCTAATTACCATTTCTTAGTTTTAATTAATCCTTTACCTTTGATTTAAGTCATAAATGTTGGCTTTTATAAGCATGAGGGATGCTGTCTAGTAACTTTTGTTTCAGTCACATAAAACAGTCCTTTACACCCTTTTCCTGTCTCTGTGGTATTTACATAGTCACTGACAGTCGTCTACAATGTTTCATACATTGTATGTCAGCAAAGAAGACGAAATGTCACAACATTATGAAATTTTCAAGTGATTTGGAATACACAGCATGCAGAATTCGGTACATAGAGCACATACCTTAAGCAGCAACAACAGTTGTAATCCGGTTGGGCAACAAGTTGAACTTAGCTTGGATAGCAGATACGGACAGTGCATTCCAAGTGGCTTCAACTCATCATCAGCAGTATTGGTAATAGCTGTGGCGAGCGGAAGCGTGCTAGTCTGTCGGCAACCCATATGCAGACATTTTCAATGGGTGAAAGATTTAGTCAACGTATAGTCGAAAACCATTTATAACAAGGAAAATCAGGACAGCACGGGGAACATACGGTTGCGCATTATATTTCGTCGAAAATTGTCGTCACGCTGACTTAGAAGCTCGGGCTTAGGCATGGGTCTTGACATGCTGGAAATATAATGGCAAGTGTCCCACACATTTGACTAGCATCATTATTACCAATATTGTTGAAAAACAAAATAGAATACGAAAAGGTTATGAGGGAAAAAAATAAACTTATCCTTATTTCCTATTCTGTATTTAACTGTTAAACGATAAAATGTTTTTGCGTGCTGAAAAATAAAATGCCTTGAAGCACTTTTGCTCATTTTAAGCCTTTTCGGAACTTATTAAAGGTAGTTCTCATATTAAAGGTATTTTACAGTGAGTTATACTCTTTATTAAGCTCATTGTATAATTATGTACAATTATTATGAAGATCAATTAGTTTTCTTAAGAAATTTTACAATCTGTACCCAGTAAAATTTCCGAAACTAAGCTCATTAAAATCTTTATATATTTTGCTTCCATTTCTTATGCAACTACTATTTTAAATGTTTTACCGCGAAAACGGCCTACTGTAATGAATCATAAATACATTTTTCTTAAAATTTTATCTAAAGTAATCTTCAATAAACCGAATATTCAAAAACATAAAATATATTGCCGTATACTTTCTAAGGTTTGTAGTATTTTTTTTAAGCCCTAAGAAGTGCTTGAGAATATTTAATTAACTTCAGGACAGAATACTGAATGCTACTTTCGCTATTATAAAAGCTGGATGAAATGGGACTCCTTTGTTATGCTTCCCATCTTCACAAAACGAAAAGAAGTACAGCTTAAGAGGACCGAATTCAAAACCCCGAAGAGAATGAAGATGTGAATAAAAATAACATTTGTATCACTAAAGAGTGCTTGGTAAGTTTAAAGGCACTATACGGCTAAAAATATATTTAAAATAACAAAATTGAAAAATTACTTAGTTGGAAAATATTCGTAACAGATACACTATTTTATGTATTATGATAAGAGCATTGTATAAAGAACAATTATATTTGTCATCCAAAACGGCAAAATTTCTTAAATGATTTTAGAAGAATGTTTCTTTGAGAATAGAAAAGAAGTCTGTTTCGCTACTAAAGACGATTATTTTACCATAACATGAAAAATTATTTTGCTATTAATACGGCAAAAATATTTTATCTTTGAGCGATTCGCATGTTTTGCTGCTTTCAGGGGTTGTATAAAAAGTGAAAAAAAGGATGGTTTTTATTTTTATTTTTGAATACCTTTTATTTAAAAAAGATTAACATTTAAATTACAGAATTTACACGCATTTGAACTGCAGAAATATTAAAATGTTGAAATTTTTATTTAAAGTAATTTAATTTTTAATCAAATGTTGAAGTCTGTTATGTTTTCCAGTTCATTTTTGGGGGAAAATTGAAGATAACACTTCTCTTTCCAAAATTTATCAATTTTCATCTGCTGCAAACAACATTTTTAAGAACATTGACTAGAATTATTGTCTTGTCTTTACCTCACAGAATATAATTTTATTTTTGGTACTTGGGAATTTTTAGAACAATCTCTATAAATCATCTACAATGGTAACCTTAATGGTTTCTAAAACGGCAACCCTCCTTTTTCCGCATGTTGCCTTCTCATATATCTTTTGTCTTTTCTGTGTTAGCTTCTCGTGTTCAGTTCTTCTTTGTATCTGCCTTTTCTTCTCATTTATATTTCCCTCGTAAATATGTTGACCTTTTTCACTTTGCCAATGACTGAAAAAGAAGCTGCGCTGTTCATCAAAGAAAAAGAAACCCTACGTATTAGGTTTTGTGAAAATAGAAATTTTAAAACGAAACAACATGGCTCTGAACAGGTAAAGAATTCTTAACAAGGAACAGCATCCATGATGAAAATTTATTTCGTGAATCAAAAATGCCTTTTTTAACCATATAACGTTTCATCGATTGTTGGTAGAATTGATATCAGTCAATTGCTGAGAGATACAATGAAATCTCTACATGTAATAAAAGAAAGAGTCTGTTTGTGTGCGTGTCTCTTTCGTTCGTCTTGCGCATAAGCTAATAGACCCAGGGCTACAAATTTTCGTACATAGGTGCATCTAGATAAGAGCCAGTGCACGTCGAATCGATTTTTTCAAAAATTCGAATGAGAATTTTTTTATTTTATTATTTTTTATGAAATCGCATCATTTTGAATAGTTTCATTCTTTTAGAAATGTGGTTTTGGCAGCAGGTTTTTATTCCATGCTTTGTATACTGGACTGCTGATTGTTGAAGATATGAGATAAAATACTGTTGCGTGCGTACGGGTTCGTTATGAAATGAATGCACAAATCCGATGAAAAATGAACAAACATTTATTATTATCACAACAGAAATGCCTTAATTTTCTCAAATTATCATGCAGTATCACAATATCTCACAGTAGTTATCTTTTAACTACTTAAATGTACAATAGAACGTAATTCAAAACAGCTAAAGAACGCTAATCCGCGAATTCGCTATAATCAACAACGGCAGCTTTCTAAACAACAACAAACTAAGCAACTACTACAACTACTACAAACTGAGATGTTTTCCTCCTTTTATAAGATTTTAAAATCGCGCGCTAGAATTTTCCAGTACTTTCTCGAAATCAAAAAGAGATATTTATTTATTTAATGCACGCGCTCTTGTATTTTCAATTTTCCGGCTTAGCTTTCTTTTAATATTCGTCACGCGCTGCACTGCGCGAGAAATAAAACCATTTAATTTATAATTGAACTAACATTAGCTTTTTAAATACCAAATTCGTAACACTGCCCCCTTCCCAAGGACTGCACGTCCCGGGCAGTACAATCCCTGGACAGGAAGCTAAATTTACAACTGTAGCATAAATGCATTAATAAGCATTACATTACAATAATAAACAACATGAACAATAAATGCAATACATAAAGCAAATCAAATGCTATCAAATACTAAATACAAATCAAATACTAAATACAAATCAAATCAAATACACATTTATAAACAAAAAGGACCATGGTCTGATACTATTTACAATTATTTACATTACGTACTATGGCCATAGTAATGAGCTAACCTGTCGTAATGAACGACTTTAGGTTTAGAGTTCGAAGACTTACGAATCCGAACCACGACGTCATTCAGCCTTTTTAGGACTGTATCCGGGCCATCCCAAGGTGACTGTAATTTCGGACAAAGTCCTTTCCGTCGAGTCGGATTCCACAACCACACCTTGTCTCCTTCGTGGAACTGATGTTCAGTAGCTCTTGTGTCGTAGCGGGTCTTCATCTTCTCCGTCGCCAAGTTGACTCGCTCTCGTGCAAAGTTGTGCATCACTTCAAACCGGGCCTGGAGATCTTGAATATATTCCTCAGACCATGAAGGAGCATCTGGAGGGCGGCCAAACAATAGATCACAAGGCAGACGAAGGTCACGACCGAATAGCATCTGTGATGGAGAATAGCCGGTAGTCTCGTGGACAGCACTGCGGTAAGCCAGTAAAAACAGCGATAATTTCTTGTCCCAGTCCTGCTGGTTTCTGGAAACCACTAATGAGAGGTTGTTAAGGATGGTTCGATTGAACCTCTCTACCATGCCGTCCGACTGGGGAAGTAATGGCGTCGTTTGGGTCTTGTCAATGCCGAGTAGTTTGCATAGTTCTTTCATTACTACCGAGGTAAAATTTCTTCCCTGATCGGAATGTAACTGAAGAGACACTCCGAACCTGGAAATCCAGTGCTGTATCATTACCTCAGCTACTGTGACAGCCTCTTGATCAGGAATAGGATAAGCTTCAGGCCACTTGGTGAAGTAATCAACGACAACGAGTATGTATTTGTTGCCATCAGCAGTTCGTGGCAGAGGTCCCAGGATGTCAAAGGCAATTCGTTCAAAAGGCGCCCCTACGTTGTAACGTTGCAGCTTGCCTCGGCTGCGTCTCTTAGGTCCTTTCCGACCTGCACAGGCATCGCAAGATCGGCACCACTTTTGCACGTCATCCTTTGCATTATTCCAGTAAAAGCGCTCACGAACTCTCTGTAAGGTCTTCATTATTCCAAAGTGACCTCCCGTAGGGCTGTTATGTTGTTCTTTAAGGACATCAGGAATGCGGGATCTTGGAAGTATCAGCTGCCATCGGAACGTCTTCCCATCATCCGATTCGAATTTCCGGTATAAGACGCCGTTTCGTATGTGAAGTGAATCCCAGAGTGCCCAGTATTGTTTTGTTGTAGGACTTCAGATAGAAATGTCCTGCCAGGTAGGTTTTCTGTTTGACGACTCCATTAAATGAATTATGGGTTTAATGTCGCGGTCTTCCAGCTGGTCTTTCCTGACTTCATCATCACTCCACGGTTTTCGATCAGCCGATGTTGATGTTGTAATTTGTCTTGCGACCGGAGTCAGCAGCTCGTATTTCGCTTCCACCCTGGAACATTATCGACAGTTTTCTTGGCAAGGTCTTCTAGACAGGGCGTCGGCGTTTCCGTGTGATGATCCCTTACGATGACGGATAGTGATGTCATATTCTTGGAGTCTCTGTATCCACCTGGCTATTTGACCCTCAGGATTCTTGAAATTTAAAAGCCAGGTCAATGATGCATGATCGGTGCGGAGCAGGAATTTTCTGCCGTATAGATAGTGATGGAACTGTTCTACAGCTTTGACTATGGCGAGCAACTCTTTCCTGGTGACACAATAATTCCTCTCCGGTTTAGACAGGCACTTGCTCCAGTACGCCACTACACGTTTTTGGCCGTCTATTTCTTGGCACAAAACAGCACCAACACTTTCATTACTCGCGTCGGTGTCGAGAATAAATGGTCGGTCAAGCTGAGGATACGTCAGGATTGGAGCAGATGTTAAAGCCTCCTTTAAGTTGTTAAATGCATCCTCGCATTTTTTTGTCCACAAGAACTTTTGCTTGCTCTCTGCCAGCTTGTGTAGGGGTCTTGCGATGGAAGAAAAGTCCTTCACGAATTTCCTATAGTAGGTGCAAAGCCCTAGGAAGCTTCTCAGCTGATGGACATTTTCGGGACGTTTCCAGGATTTAACGGCTGATACCTTTTCAGGATCCGTGCGCACACCTTCTGCCGAGATGACATGTCCCAGGTAAGTCACTTCCTTTCGGAACAATTTGCATTTAGCGGGACTCAGCTTCAGATTGGCTTCTTTCAGTTTCTGAAGCACCTTCCTAAGATTTTCTAAATGTTCTTCAAAACTCTTTCCGACGATGATGATGTCGTCCAGGTATATGAGGCAGGCTTCGTAGGAAAGGCCTTTCAAAACAGTTTCCATAAGACGTTCGAATGTTGCCGGCGCATTACACAGTCCAAACGGCATCACCTTGAATTGCCAAAGCCCTTGTCCCGTAGTAAATGCCGTCTTTTCTCGGTCTTCAGGCTGTATTTCTACCTGCCAATACCCACTCTTTAAATCAAGTGTTGAGAACCACTTGCTGCCAGAAAGAGTGTCTAGAATGTCTAGAATGTCGTCAATTCTAGGAAGAGGGTAACTGTCTTTCTTCGTAACCTCATTCAACCGGCGATAGTCGACGCAAAATCTTGTTGAGCCGTCTTTCTTTCTGACTAGGACGATGGGAGATGCCCATGGACTTACTGAAGGCTCGATGACATCGCTTTCTTCCATATCTTTTAACAGTGTTCGCACCTCTTCCTGTTTAGCAAACGGTAGACGTCTTGGATGTTGCTTGATCGGGGGATGATCGCCGGTATCTATTCTATGTTGTGTCAAACTAGTTCGACCCACGTCAGAAGACGAGCGGGAGAAAACAACTTGAAGATCTTTAATGACGCGATCGGCAGCATTCCTCTCTTTATCGTTTAATTGCGCATTCTGCAATAACTCCGATGTAATTCTCTCTGAGGACACGGATTCTTGGATGTTACTTTTTCTTTCAACAGTGGTTGCTGGAGTACATGCCGCAACCACTTCACCTTTCTTAATAATTCTCCCCTTCTCAGTTACATTGGCTACTCTCACCGGGATAACCGTTCTGGATAGGTCGACGAGTGTTGAGGCTACTAGTACTCCTTTTGGGCTATTACAGTTATTGGGATATTCTATGATGCCGTAGCGGAAATTTCTATCTTCGGCTATGGATCCAGGAAGTAAAATTTCTGTTCTTGCCGGTATTGTGATATTGTCTTGTGCTATGATTTTATGGACAGATTTAACTTCATCATTGACTCCAAATAACGCTATGTCCTCAGATGTAGAATGCAATTCGTTATTTTTAAAGTCCAAGGAAAAATTGTATTTCCTTAGAAAGTCCAATCCGAGTATGCAAGAATCAGTGATCTCTGCTACATATGCCGTGTGATGGTAAGCGGCACTTCCAAACGTGATGTTAGCATTTACTTTTCCATCGATGTTGATCTTCTCACCGGACACAGTCTGTAGGGTAACGCAGGGCGGCGTCCAGATAAGTTTGCTTCCCAGTTGTTGAGCCAAATCTTTTCGGATGATGGTAACGTAGGCTCCTGTATCTATCGTCATATTGCAGGGAACTCCATTAATATGTCCTATTATGAAAAGTCCATTACTGCCGCCTTTCACTGCAGAAATCTGAAGCGCTTTAAACTGGGGCTTTTCATGATCTGGCAACCTCCGCCCCGCGAGATGGCCACTAATTAGTTTCCCTGCTGTTTGTTAGGAGCGGTCTTAGCATCCGTGGCCTGGGGTGTTCTGCAGTTTCGTCGGATGTGTCCTTCAGCACCGCAGTTCCAGCACTTTACGGTCGGTTTCTTGTCACCAATATTCTGTCTCAAGGCGTTCAGTTGTCTAGTTAAATCGTCTAGACGAGCAGTGACTTGATCCCCTGGCTCCTGGACTTGAGCAGCTCTGACTGGATGGCGGTCTCGACGGGTGGCTTGCTGGGCTGCCTCAAATTTCATGGCATACACTAAAGCGCGTTTCAGATCTTTAACATCTGCCATTCGCAGTGCTTTCTGTATTGCAGGGTCCCGGATGCCATCGATGAAATATTGCAGGGACAGGATTTCCCTTGTTTCTGTCGGGCACTCCGAAAAGGCGTGATGTGACAGCCTTTCAACATCCGTGGCGAGCTCCTGAAGCGTTTCGGTGAGCTTCTGTTGACGAGATTTTAATTGGAGCCTGCTGTAGTCTTTTAAACATTTCTCGCCGAAGCGCAGCTCCAAAGCGCCGGATAGAGCTTCGAAATCTAGCCTTTGATTTTCGGGAAGCGTCTGCAGGACATCCGCTGCGTCTGCTCTCAGAGAAGCGGCGAGATGACAGGCCTTAGCTTGGGAATGCCATCCATTCGCATCCGCAACGATAGAAAATTGTGTCCTATACACCTGCCAGGAGGTCTTCCCATCATATGTAGATAGTTTCAGAACGGAACGAGCAGGCATCGATAAAAATTTAAAACCTTCAGAATTGTTTCCTACCGTCGCTATGCACTTCTTTAGGCTGTCAACTTCTTTGGCGACGACAGCAGAAACCCTATCATCAATTTGTTGTTCGACGGCAGAAACTCTCTCTTCTATATGTTCTTTTACAGAAGAAATTCTTTCTTCTACTTGTTCTTTCACCGAAGAAACTCTTTCTTCTATTTGTCCAACTTTAGTTTCAACCGCGTCTATTCTGCCTTCCATAGCCTCAAATTTATTTTCTATTACGCAGGTAATTTCTCTTTTCATTTCGTCCTGACCTGCTTTCATCTCGTCTTTAAGGGATTTCATCTCTTCCTTAACGCATTCCTGGCCCAATTTCATTTCTTCCTTAACGGATATTTGACCAGCATCCATTTTCTCTTTAATTTCTTCTTTAAAAGATGTTTGGCCAGCTTCCATCTTTTCTTGTACAGCTTTTATATCTTCCTTAACGGAGTTGACGGCTCCTTCCATCTTTTCTTGGAAAGCAGCAAATGCAGTCATCATTTGCCTGAATTGTTCTTCCATCGCTCTTGTTATTGGCATTCAAATCCCACTTCTGACACCAAAAATTGTTGCGTGCGTACGGGTTCGTTATGAAATGAATGCACAAATCCGATGAAAAATGAACAAAAATTTATTATTATCACAACAAAAATGCTTAAATTTTCTCAAATTATCATGCAGTATCACAATATCTCACAGTAGTTATCTTTTAACTACTTAAATGTACAATAGAACGTAATTCAAAACAGCTAAAGAACGCTAATCCGCGAATTCGCTATAATCAACAACGGCAGTTTTTTAAACAACAACAAACTAAGCAACTACTACAAACTGAGATGTTTTCCTCCTTTTATAAGATTTTAAAATCACGCGCTAGAATTTTCCAGTACTTTCTCGAAATCAAAAAGAGATATTTATTTATTTAATGCACGCGCTCTTGTATTTTCAATTTTCCGGCTTAGCTTTCTTTTAATATTCGTCACGCGCTGCACTGCGCGAGAAATAAAACCATTTAATTTATAATTGAACTAACATTAGCTTTTTAAATACCAAATTCGTAACAATACTATTAATTATATACGCAACAACACAAAGAATTTCCTTTTTGCTCTCTCGCTATTAGTTAATGGCAAAGAGGTTTGTATATTTTGAATTATGTCATCCACAAAGAACAATTTTGATTGGTTATTGCTTTCTCATAATAGTTTCATTCTTTTAGAAACGTGGTTTTGGCAACAGTTTTTCATTCATTGCTTTGGATACTGGACTTCTGACTGTTTTCTCTTGAAAATGTGAGATTTATTGCTTATTTCATTGTAATTTTTTTATATTATGTTTTAATTATATAAAAATTTTTGCATGATTTTTTTAGGAAACAAAGTTCTTAACTTCCTTTGTACCATTTGAATTCTTAAGATTTTGCAACAGTAAGTTGGTTAATTTATTTATTAGGATAATTAATATTTGTGTTAAGAGATATTGCTTATTTCATTGTAATATGTTTTATATATAATACATTTTATTGACATTTCTATTTTTTTGGGGGGGGGAGTATTGTTCTGCAGAGGAAAATTCTGTGCAGTTTTTAAATTTAATGTTTGGTGTTCCCTTTAGGCACTTTTCTGGTACATTTAAAAGCCAGACGAAGGCTGGCAGCATAGCGGCTAGTATTTTTATAATGCAATCATTGATTGAAGTAATTCATGATGTGAGGTTTACTCAGAACGTTTGGGCAATCACCGTAAAGCCGTGGTATTTCGAAGGCGATATGAAATTGTCGAAACTGATGGGAGTCTTTTCGTAAAAAAAAAAATACTGAAAGAATATTACATAAATTGTAGATATTTTGTGGCATAAGCTGCGACACAGGAGACTATTTTCTGGTAGAAATTCCTAAACGAGACTCATTATGAAAAATACTGAGTTGTAGCAGAAAAAATATATCTAGTCCGACAAAATGATTTGAAATTATTCTTATGGAAATTACAGAGTTATGGCTGCCAAAAATATTCTTTTTGGTGTTCTTTTGGCAATACTTTTGCGAACTGTTTGCTCCGAAAATTCTGTTATGCTCCAAAAATTCTGTTAGTATCCCAATTTAAATTAACAATAAATTGAAAATTTTTGTCTCTTTTAAAAGAGGATCGAATATCCGCATGTCAAAGAATGCTTGCCACTTTCATTAGGGATACTTCTCTCGAGGCAAGAATTTTAAAACATTTAAAATATGTATTTCGCTAAATACCCGCCGCAATTTAATAAAAAAGTACTTTTTAAGTGAACATTTTTTCTTAAGTATGACACTAAGATAAATCTGCAAAACCTTTTTTTTTAATTGAGCCTATCAGATATGCATAAAAATTATGAATACGATTTTATCAATTAATACAAAAATAAAATTTTAAATATATGAACTGAAAATATTATTTTTTAAATAAATAATCAGAATCATGCAATAAAGTCAATAAAAATGATTAGTCGTATATTAAAAACACGTAAAATAATAGCTAATAGATACTCTCATTTCATTCATATTGTATTCTGATGCATAACATAAAATAAAATATGACTTGTTATGCCTTTTGAGGCTGTAAAGAGCATCTTTATTCTTATCGTTGTGAATTTGATGGCCACAATGCTCAAATTTAAGAATTCTTTTAAAATTCTATCAGTTACGTTCAGTCACATTGAAATTCCGTCAGTTATGCTTTATATCCGTTATATGATTTAAATCTACATGAAAAATATGTAGTAAAACCCAAGTAATTATGTTTTATTGAATGGAACTTGTTTATAGTGTCATCTGAACTTAGAATCATATATCCCTAGAGGAGTGAAATCAAACATCTCCATTGAGTATTTCAAACAAATGTCTGTTTGATATAGCATATAAAAAAAAAGAAAATTTCCTGTAGAAGTTGCTATAGTATAACAGATATCTGTACTTTTACGTAACTAAAAATTATTCCTTTAAGTTGAAAAAAATAGAAAATTATTATTAGCTTTAAGAAAGCTAGTCATTAGCTTTAAGAAATTTGATATCGCCACATTTAATAAACATTCTTTGGCTAAACAAAGTGGGTGAAAACTGTTATGCATCGCTAATTTTTGAAAACATGTAGTGTTAAATGTATTTGAGATTTTAAAGCTCTGCTAACTGATTTGCACATAATTTTTACTCATGAATCAAATATTCTTTTCAATCCAGTATCAACAGTCTCCTCGAAGGTAAAAACAGTTTACATAATTTTATTTTGAAATTTTTACTCAAGTTTATTTTGCATTTCATTCTGAATAATTTTAAAATACGAAATAATTTTTAATGAGCAATTTCGGTACAGATCGTTTGCATAAACTTTAAACTTAAGGATGTCACCTTAACAGCACTGTTAACGTTAAAATGACTTTCCAAATTTTTCGATTTTTGTTTTGGTTACGTTACATTAGAATGCTATACATCATTCGAAGTGATTTCAAGGTATTTTCATAGCTCTTTAATTTATATTGAACGCCGGCTCACTCTCTCAGAATGTTTTCGTTTGGCGAAACTTTTAATTTATTTTTCAAATTTGAACCTTGTGTAAGCTCTTCAAAATTGAATGACTTTAAAGCAATAACGAACTTAATAACTAAAATATTTTTATAATTTTTTAATGTTCTAAATAATGATAAAATTTTAAATACATTTAATATACAAAGTCCAAAATTTTATGTTACAGGTACACAACACATGCTTAACATTAAAAGCAGGTTTCCGTAAATCAGAAAAATAATGTTTTCATAAAAATTGAAGAAGATACATAAAATTACCATACAAAATGCAAAAACAGTAAATCAATACATAAAAACCAGAAATCAAAATTAAAATTCACAAAAAGCAAATTATGAACGAAAATACAAATATTTACATTTATTTTACATTTTTAGAATACATTACATTATTTTATATTTATTACATTATTTATACATTATTTTATATTATATTATATTTATATTTATTTAATTACATTATTCTATATTTCCAGAAATATATTACATGCTAGATTCACAATCCTTCGGTAGGCAAATGGACTTACATCCGGTTTACTTAACAGACATTTAATATGCAATAATTTTAAATAATTTTGTGCCAATGGAATATTCAAATAGCTGAATTATCCTCAAACCAGCTTTTTGAATTACTTCAGGAGTCCGTTATCATAAAAAAGATCCCATGCATATAAGCAAATAACCTCTCAGGAAGAAAAGAAATAAAAGGCATTCCTTTATTTTATAAATCTAAATCTTTTTAATGTGTCAATCTGACAGCATCTAAAAAGAAAAAGATTAATTGCACACACGGCTTTTCACATTCTCTCTAAATTTAAATTGCGATAAAGAAGCGGTAAAAATTACTCTTGTTAGCACTGGTAATCCGCTTCATGTTTGAAGAAGAAAGAAAACAAGAAAATTTACTTTTTTCGTCTTCGTGTAATTGCCAGCGGTTTCCTTTTTTAAAAGCAATTTTATTATTGCATTCTTCCTTAAATAAAATTTTAAGGAAACAAAAGGAAGTAGTACTTTAAAGATTGTCACCGTATCCACGTTTTCGACGTTAATTGTCATTAAAGTGATTACGTAAACGCATGTCTCCGCTTAAAACTCCAAATATTTGATGCGCCTAGAAGTTTTCCGATGTCTGTTAAATATTCAGGAAGAGGACGGTTTCGACAAATTTGTTTTATTTTGTATGCAAAGAGTAGCAGGTACAGATAACTATTTGCGAACAAAATATGCAAATCAGTTTATTTTTTTTTCCTTGTTAGAGATAGGGGAGATAAAAAACGATAAAATTCGCATTCAGGACTCCTCTTGATTTCATTTGTTCAGTTAGAATTTACGATTGATTGCATTTTTTTTCTTTTTTCCGAACAAAATCTAAAGAACTTCTTTGATCCAGCAATTGAGAGATCAATATGGTAATGAGTGTTTTGAAGATAGGAGTGCTTTTTTTTTTCTTTTGTACTTACATAAACTTCAGCATTTTAGTTTAACATTTCATCTCCAGGATAATGAATTTAGAAACTAGAAAACGCATTTTCTCATTGTTCGCTTTAGAAAACTTTCAGCAAAATTCTGAATTACTGTCAAAATTTTACTGTAATTTCTTTCATTGCTGGCAAATTTCACAAGCTCATATTTTAAAACTAAGGCAAAAAATATCACGGCATAAAACCTTTGGAACTTGGAATATGAAATAGAACCCATAACGAAAATGACGGCGTTGCTTGACTGAAGCGATTGTTATCAGCATGATTGCCGGAAGAATGGTTATGCGCATGGTTGATAGAGTTTGGCTCTTTCTAGAAATTTGGCTACTTCTACTAAAAGGTTTGCGAAAGTGCGTAAGTGCTAATAACTTTTCATATTATGTTTACTATGTTTACTATATCACAAATGATCAGAAGATTATAATAACAAACTGTAAAATGAATACGATAGAATATTAATTAACTGAATTAAAATTTCAACTAACAGGCGCTTGAAATTTTCCAGCGAAAATATATTAATACCCTTATTTAACCTTTCTTATACCAAATCAAGCATTTGCATTGGATTCCAGAAGTCCCAAAAAATTCACATAAGTCTCAGCCAAAATATAAGCTCGAGTTTACGAAAATTTAATTCTAAACAGCATAGCTTAAAATATGGTTAATCTCAATCATAATCTATAGAATCTGGCGCCATACTGCTATCATGATTCGGTACAATTTCCTACTGTTTGTGATCGGATAATAATATTTTTTCTCTATGCGGTGGTAAGTATTTACCAACTTATATATCACTATCAAACCAGTTGCTATGATTCTAAATCAAAATCTTTTTGGAACTAATATAAATCAAAAATCAGAACAAGTTGTTTGTCTCAATTGGTATTTTTGTAACAATAAACTCTCATATTTCAGTTTGATAACATTTTTGGAAGAATTAGGAACAAGAAAATCAGTTTGAAATGATTTGTTTTTGTTATCTTTTTCCTGTTTATTTGCAATTTAAAATAAAGTCTTTTACGTACTGAATTACAATTACAGCAGTTTCGATGCATATTTTTAAAACTGTTATGAGTTTTAGGTGTATCATAAGATGTTGTAAATATATATATAACCTATTAGCTTTCTTTTATATATATAAAACTATTAGCTTTCGTTTACATATATATATATATGTAAGATAAAAATATGAAAGCAAACTTCTAAATTTAATACAGTATAACCTCTTTTATATTCTATTTCATTTGGGAACTTCATCTATCTGTTCTAAAAATAGCGCTTAAGACTAAAATGCGTCATTCAAATTAATCATGCGATCTTACGTAACCCTTAATGCAGATGCCTCTTGACCAATCACCAAATCGCAAACCAAAACTTTTCTCTTCGCCGTACTTCCACCTTGCATAACTACGCACTCCAGCTTTGCTCTTTACTGTACTAAGATGTAATTTCGCTGGCTTGCTTTCTATCTCAACAATATCAAAAATGTAAATCTTCTGTGGAAAAGCACGACTATAGTGTCAAGTGATTGTGGCCACAAGTATGAATTGCAAATAAAAATGGAATTAAAACTGCCTCGACTGCCAAGTTCTTTAGATATTACCTTATGCTTAATTCCTTATGCTTTTATTAATACATATATATAACATTACATTCTTTATGGTATAAAAAGGCCTGAAGATGATACTGAATCATATAAACTGGAACACGTTTTAGATAGCAATATATAATTTTAAATGGCTACTGTCTTCTGAGTTTCACTTACCTTCAGTAGCAGTGGTCGATTTTTTTCGAATAATCAGAGCTCTTCCGGCTTTTATTCTTTACATTTCTTACCGATGCTTCTAAAAAAAGATTCATCAACATTAAACCAATCCAGTGGCTTCCCATTTAAAATTATTGTCATAAAATCAGCTATATATTTTACTTCGGAGACATTATTTTTGACATAACGACGTTGTTAATCGCTCTAAAGCTCTCTTAGCTTCAGCCTTGCTATGTCGTCTGTAATAGCCCTCGCTCCTTAAGATAGATGGAATTTTATTATATAATATTCCACTCAAGTCCAACCCCACTAAATCTTCTAAATAATTTATTTTGATTTTATACATTCAATAATTTTTCGAAGAGCAGATTGTTATCTAACTTCGCTATAAATTTGTACTCTTTAAATTTCTTACATCTTGGCATTAAAAAACGAATTTATAAGTACACGTAACGATTAACTGTCGTTTTTAAATTTACGTTTGTTATTTATTATGCAGCAACCCTCTTTATAGTAAATGTTAAGCTCTATCATATTACATGTATTAAAACTTTAGACCACCAAAACGTAAGGTACTTTTCTAAAATATATATTGTTAATGTTGGGGCTTTCAAAATTCTAAATTAAGATGCCAATTACATCAGCCAACTGCAGCTCGATGCAAAATGCTTGCAAAACACGTTTTAAGTTTCTTTCAAGCAGCAAGATTCAGTCGCAGATGCAAGCAATGGAACGAGATCCAAACATATGATCGAACTTGATGTTAAGTTATTTTGAAATTATATTTATATATAGCTGTTTTTAACAAATTCACAATCTTTATGCAAAATATATTGTTACGAACTTTGCACATAGATAGATGATTTTATTTCAATTATATGTGAAACTATGCCGAAAAACTGAGAATACAGAAACAAGTAAATTAACATTGAGTAAATTGGTATCTCCGTAATTTGGCGAGACATCGCCAAGTTGACAGCGGTTTTAACGACTAATTTTGTCTTCAAGTCGTCAAACTTGGCGACATTTTGGTTTGATCCTTGTATCACAGTAATAGGTTTCTTATTTCTTATTTCTCATCTGAGGTTACGGCTCCCTCTACCGTCCTCAGAATCTTTATGCATCGTCTCTCCCGCCCTCGAGCGTCCTCTCAAATGGTGCGCTTCTCGGCCAAGGGGATACGAGACCTTAGGTCGACGGAGTTTGACGTCCGATACGACCAAGTAGGAGCAAGCTCCTAGGTTATTGTATCTGAATAAATGTAGTTTACCACTATATTAGCTGTAACCGTACTTCGACCCGCATATTACCTTCCAGTAATTTCGAGAAGCAGAAAGTACTAGAAATATCTCGGCGACCGGGTTGCGATAAGGACGGAGAGAGCAACTTCTCCCAGTTTTTTTGTTGCGAGTCGTAAATTCAGCGTGAGATCGGAATACTGAGAAATCACCGAGTTAGCTTTCTCTTTAGATGCGCTTTGCATTGCATTGTGTTTAACTTTCGTAGTATTTTGAAGCGATTGTACTCTGTGATATTGTGAAGGATCGTACGACTATTTCTGTGAAAATTTCCAGTTCTAGATCAAAGTGTTTCTTTCGCTAGAAATAAAATTTATTAGCCTGTCACCGGACCTGTGTGCGTTCATTCTATTGCGAACCCGTACGTACAAACGCAACAATATATATTTATTCATAACTATTTCAGAACGATTTATATTTTTAGTGCTTTTGAAACATCTGGTAGTGATTATCTTTCATAAGTAGCATAAAATAATGATATGTACATCAGAAAGCCTACTTTGTCATACTAGAGACCGCTGAGTTAGTATTACGCTACATTAGATTTTCGTTACTCCTAATCGTCATGACCTGAACTTTTAGTAAAATCAGATTCATGAATTTTATCTTAACCAAGAGGCAAGGGTTGCGTCTATTGCTGTTGCCCAGCGATAGACGCAATCCTTGCCCTGTTTTAACGGAGAATCTTCCTTTTACTTTCCTACCAGGCTAACGTACAGCCAACGTACCCCTCCAGTAGTGGAACCTCGTACCTTCTATATATATGCCAAGGACCGAGATGACAGCTCAGGCAGAAAGTAAAGTTGCACAAGAACCTGCCAACAAACTAATATGTTACAGAGTAAGTATATTTGTTCAGCTCAAGGTATAGTACGTGCTTAAGAACAAATTGATTTTAAAGGAAACAATAAAAGTACAATTCATTTAAAATAAAAATAAAAAGTACAATAAAACCTTATAAGGAACAATGAGATCTGATCCATGCAACGTAAATGTCCAGAATAACAATAAATATGCAATGCATAGAAAAAAATCATCATGACAGCAAAGTAATAATAATAATATTAATAGTTATATCAATACCAGAAGCGTTGCAATATAGAGATACTTAATAAAAGCATGCATGCATATTATACTTGATTGTATATAATTACATGCATATTATACTTAACCGTATATGCCGTACAGTTGCACAAGAGATAGTATGGTGTTATATTTAAAACATATGCAGAATAAAAAGACTAGTGGTAAAGGCAACAAAAGGAAATGCAAATATTTTGCAAGCAGGATTGTTAATAATGACACCCCTTCCTCAAATGGAGGATAAAAAATACAAAAATATAATAACTTATAAAACATTATCCACTTTATATTATTATATTACGAATACAGGTAATTAGGGTACAATGCAATGTACTGATGTGCTGTACATATAAAATGCATTGTACAGATATCGATCGTGGATAATTAGTTCTGAGTGCGAGAATATATATAATAATAGTGGATATAGGTACTATGCACATTAAATGGAGTTATATGCTATTTATATATTATTAATTAAGTGTTAATTGATACAGTTCAAAGCAGGTAGTAAGAATGTACTGAACCGCCTTTTTGGAATGCCTTTTGTATAACATGTTGGCAGTGCACGGTGGCTAATTAATACTCTCTGACTGAGGCAGGGTGCTATCTTTCTGTCAAGGAACTGGAGAGCTGAAAACATTCAATGTTTTTGCGCATTACCAACCACGTCCTTTTCTAAATTCTAGTGCTGCGATTTTGTGGCTGATATTGACAATTTTTACTTATTCGTCCATTTGCTGTATATATATCAAGACGCGTTTCGTTTTTTCCCTCGAACTTTAAAGAGGAGTATCACTCACGATGATAACAGAATCATTTGTATAAGCTGCATAATTAGTCGAGTCTCCTGTCTCTCCCCTCTCACATAAGATACTCTCGCGTTTTTTAATACGCGGATAATTTAATTAATTAATCAGTTATAGTGATTAGTTATAAACTAAGTTAATAACATAGACTTTGCTAACTTCCGGAATAAGGTGAAAAGTTCTCCTCCTTGTATCCTCTGTATCCCATCGTTCCTGTCTTTTTCTTAATAACTTGAGCGCTGAAATAAGTTTTTAGAAGCAGAGAATGGCACTGTGGAATTACACAAGCTTTCATTTTGGACACTGCTAGCGTACTTAGCTTGAAGAACGACCTTTTAATTGTTTATAATACCTATATGAGTTGAACAGTAGACGTACGTGTTCTGGGTTGCTAGTACAAAAGTTTGAACTAGTCGAACTATTTGGACTTCTGCAACAGTTATCAGTTATTGTTGCTAGTATGAAAGCTCAGTCAGGATAGCTAGAAACCCTTCTTTGGTAGTTGAAACTTTCAGTAAAAATACACCCCCATTCAGGCTCCAGAGGTATCAGAGAGACGTAACTGGCTACGTTGAAATAGACGGAATGACAGATCTCAGTCATCCTGCCTATGAAGTGAACATCTGTTAAAATTCAGTATGGATATGCACTTGATTACATATTGCTATGTATAATCGAGACACTCTCGCGATAGGTATACTGTCCTTGTATTATCAGATCTAATGGCTGAAGGTCCGATAGCACCTGTAAAGTGGTGTCATACAGTATGCGCGGGGTATCATGAGACGAATGAGCTTCTGCGCTGCGAGTAGGTTTTTTTGTCAAATGAGTATTAAGTTAGCTCCCAAACAGAGTCTTCATATGATATGGTTCGTTTTGCCGTATTAAGCAGAATTACTGCAGCTCTTTTTGTCAAATGCTCAAATCTCAAAAGATGCAATGAAAATTGAAGATATTTTCACCTACATGGTGATTGAGAATCTTATTCTTTAACTTACCTTATAAGGTATTTCCCCCCCCTTCTTAGCTTGCCTTCGTGGTTAATAGTCAGCACGCTCGATACGTATTCCAGAGGTCCGATGTTCGAGTCCCGGCGAGAGCATTGCGCATTTTTCATGTCTCCTGCTTCGAAATAATCTAATGCCTCTACAGTGGCGCCCACACTAAAAGAGTGGTGGGTGATGATTCTCCATTACCAGGATTTGGCGATTGGGTTCCCTAATCCTCAGTGGTCCTTTAAAACCGGGAGTATATAAGATATTTCTCTCGCATTCTTAGCATGCTTCGTGGTGTAATGGTTAGCATGCTCGACGCGTATTCGAGAGGTTCGAGGCTCGAGTCCTGACAAGAGTATTGCTCATTTTTCATGTCCCCTGCTTCCAAATAACCTGGTTCTACTTCTAAGGCAAAGATATTGGTCTGGGAGTAGCTTCTTATAGCGTAATGTTTCATTGCTGTATGATGTGAAATAATTTAAATATATGATTTGTTCTGCTTGAGAAAACCTCGTCTCCCTCTTGCACCAAACAAAGGGTTTTTAAAGATAAATATCAGCATAAACTGCATCTGAAATTTCTACTGATTTGCAACATTGTAGAGGTATCATCCGTTGAAACAATTTGCTATTAATATTCATTCTGGAATTTCATCCATTGAATTCTCTCTCATGACTGAACGACGCATTTTAAAGTTTACCTTTTTAACGAAAAAAGCTGAGTATGATGTACCACTGTTGAAATTATCATTTAATTAAATAGCTTCATTTTAAATGAGATGCTGAATATTTTTCTAGCATTTGATTCACTTACAGTTACAAGTTTTAGTTAAAATGCTACAATTTAACTTTCATTTAACTCGTAAATAATAGTAATTTGTATTATTTTTTTGTTTCTCGTACACATTTCCTCTCCCAGACTGTTAATGTAAATCTTCTACAGGGACAAAATTCCCGAAATTGCTAATATAAATCTCAGAAGGCAAAAATTTCTCGAATAGTCACAGCTTGCCTAGTGATTCCCATAAAATGTGCTTTTTATCACGTTCTAAAATTGCTATCTTAATTGCAATGAAATTCATTTACCACTCAGGTGGAAGCTCATCAATTCAGTGGAAAGCTCACAAACTCGGAACACTTTCTCTTTAACACAATTTAACCAAACGCCGCAGGCGCAAATGGCAAGGGCAAATGGCAATGATCGGATCTTCTGTTCTATCTCAGCATGAATTTCAATTAAGAATCTCCTTTACTTAGCTCGATTACTACATGATTGAAATTCGTTGAGCATTTTGGTCCGAATGAGTATTTGTGGCGTGCGCGTTGGAATAATAGAATTGCTATATAGAAACAAAAGGTAGCTTTTATTGGACGTTATAAAATACACTCATGTTCATAAATTAAGGATAATTCTGAGTCACACGGAAATCGAACTCTAAAATAAATATATCACCTGTAAAATCACTACACACATCTTCAAGAATCATATGCAAATTTCAGGAAGTAACCAGATGACACCGATGGTACGTCACAATGACAAGAGTGTAAGAGAGTGATATATAAGGAATACAGGCAAAGAAGTAAAATTTATAAGCATAATGCTTTTTAAGCATTTCAGTGCAATAACCGAATAGTTATGACGGTAATGTGAGTAGACGTTACAGCACAGGTCGCACCAGAGTTGCAACGCCGAATGAGGACCGGTATTTGGCAGTTACTGCCAAAAGAAACAGGCGGAGCACAGCCTCAGACCTGTCTCGTCAGTTCTCTCCAGCCACTGTTACGACAATTTCAAGGCAGACCGTGTACAGACGCTTAGGGCAGATTGGTCTATATGATCGTAGACCTGTCAGATGTGTTCCACTTACTGCAACTCACTGTCGCCTGCGGTTAGCCTGGAGTAGAGAGCGTGCATTGTGGACACCGCAGCAGTGGGCTTGTGTGATGTTTTCCGACGAGTCCAGGTTTAGCTTGCAGTCTGATTCTCGCCGGACTTTCATATGGAGAGCTCCTGGTACCCGTTACCACCAAGAAAACATCATTGAACGACACCGTTACGGTGGTGCAGGAGTGCTCGTTTGGGATGGAATTATTCTGGGTTCCAGAACTGACCTGCATGTTCATATTGGAACCATGACAAGCCAAATCTATCGGGGCGTCATTCTGGAACATGTACGTTTGTTTCGGGGCGCCATGGGCGCCCAATTTGTGTTTCTGGTTGACAACGCCCGTCCTCACCGTGCAAACATCGTAAGCGAACGCCTTCAATCGGAGGATATCACCCGTATGGACTGGTCAGCATTCTCACCGGACTTGAATCCAGTACAGCACGTGTGGGATATGCTTGGCCGATGAGTTTGCAGCCCGTCACCATCCTCCTACATGTCTACCGGAACTTCGGAGAGCATTGCTTTTTGGGTGGTGTAATATCCCCCAAGATCAGACCGATAATTTGATACTCAGCATGCCTAGGCGTTGTACGGACTGTATTGCATTGTCTGGGAGGCATACAATGTATTAACAATTATACCAACCATGTAATATTGGTTTTTTGTAAATAGGTGTTTTTTGTAATTTGCTCCAGGGAGAAAAAATCGCTAATTTTTTTAATAATATCAAACATATAGCATCTTTTTTTGCTCTTTACCTTTTGTTTAATAAATAAGCTTTACAAATAAGTCAAATTTGTTTTGCTTCTAACTCTTCCTTTGCCTGATTTTGCATTATCCTTAATTTATGGACATGAGTGTAATTGTCCAAAAGATTGTCGCATAGTTTTTCCTGCTTCAGTTTCAAAATTAATTTTTTTTTCAGTTTTTAAAATAACTAAGTCTTAAAGTATCCTTTTCAGCTTAAAAATTAAAATATTTTTCGAAAACAGGAACACGGGAATGCATAATCTCTTTCAGGTTTTATAATAGTTTTAAATTTATGAATGATTTTTTTCAAAAACTATTCTGAAAATATACGCAAATTCAGTTACACTAATGGAGCTTATTTGAAAGCTTAAATTGAAAGGAATGAATCCTAATAAATGATGTTGGTATGCTTTCTGAAGCCTGTCAAAAAATACCATTTTAAATAAAGTGTGAATTTCATCGTTTTGAAATATTTATTCCAGAATTTTTGGATATTCAGAAGTTTGCCCTGTCATGGCGACTTCCATTTTCATTGAAAGATAATTAAAAAATCATATTTCCAGAATTTTACTAAAATGTCAGAAAAATGTCGTGAAACTTTTGTCATCTTTTCTTACCTTTAGGTTTCAGTTATCAGTAAACTTTATTCCACTTTCATTTCTAATATATTGTCAATTTCTATTCAAAGGTGCCTCAATCTATTTATGTTATAAGAATCTCAAGCTGCGCTTGGAATTTTTAATATAGAGTGTCTGGAAAAAACAATAAAACAATAAAAATTCAAACAATACATTTCCATCTGCGCTGAAGATTATGTGTTTTAATTAAACAGGCAGTTTAATTTGAAAGCTTAGAAAATTCACTAATTTTTCATTCTAAGATAAAGTCCAATGTTTACTTCCCAAAATAAATTCTGAGTAAGCACTGGTAATATGTAGCATATACTGCTTGCATTCTTTATATACCAATACTTAGAAAGGTCAGCAGAGGGATATATCAGAGGTCTAAATCATAGTCTGTTTAAAATCTTAGAAAACTAAGTGATATTACTTCTTTCATATTCTCAACAAATATCCCTGGAATCCTAGTGTTCCATGAGGAACAAACTAATGGTATCAAATGCATGATTAATCATACTTAATGTTCATGTAAAGACCTCCTAAGACATGAAAATTATTTCTAGGATTCTGCACACTTAAAATGCTTGAAAAAAGTTAAGAATTTATATTATAGTTTAATAATGATTTTGCACTATATTACTGGTCACCTCGGTCATACTTAAGAATTTTAAGGTTCCGCTACGACTAAAAATGCTTCAAAAAGTATAGGTTATAAGAGGTTCCATACTTTTTGATTATGTATATGTGGTTGATAATGTATATATCCAACAGGGGATAGTCAAGTGGTTCTTCCTTGTGAAAAGACTATTAATGAAGTTTGCTGTTGCTCGCGAGCGATGTTTTTCAACATTTCTTTCAGCAAGAACGTAATATAGCTCATATAACATCGATTAACATATGAGTTGGTTTCAGAGAGACTTGTCACACATTCGAAGCACCATGCAGTTCTTGCTTGGATACTTCCTCAACCGTATATATTTCAAAAGGAGTACGGACCCCGTATTCACCCGCTTCGCCACCCACATACTTTTGTTCTTTTGAAGTAATTTAAGGAAAGTGTATACAAATAAACTGCAGTATATTTCAGGACCTAAAGAGAAACATTACTATGGCAATTAATAAGGAAACAACGCAAATCTTCCACAAAGAAACAAAGCAAAAAGTTTTAAAATGAACGATTATTCATTTCTTCTTAGCTAAACGCTGTTTCAAATTTGCTAATCAGCCATAAAACTAAGACCAGCTATTTCTATAGGACATGGAATTAATTGCACACTTTGTGGCTGTAATATGCGGTTGATCAGTTAATATTGGATGTTCCAAAGTTGGGGAATCCTTCAAAAAGCGGTTAATTCAAATACTTTCTGTTGGAGACATGTTACTGTAAGCAGAACTTTTATGAAAGTCTGTTTCTGTAGCAGCAAAAGCTATGATAGAGTGGATTACAGGAACAGTTTTATGATATTAATGAATGATAATTTATATTTCCTCTGAATAGCATCATTTAAGATTCTACTTATAGAAAAATTGGACATTTTGAAGAAATTTAAATCCTTTTACCTATTATTTGCATGAAAATTATTTTAATAAGCTATAGAGCAATTCAATAGAAATAAATAAATAATAAGAAGTCACTGTTAAAAACCTTTTTGAAATAGTACACTCAAAGCATGATGATAGAAAAATTTTGCAAAGAAATTCCAGGCAATTTTTTATGCTTATTTTAGTTCAGACATGAAGTTCCAGACGATATCGAGAAAAATAAGAATGCCATTCAATCTTACCTCAAGACATTCATTTTTATTCGTTCCAGAATGCTTTTCAAACAAGAGCACGTTTCAGGAAGTCCGTCGACAAAGTCTTAACTATCATGATTTATGGTTTGATCTTTTCTTACATAGTCTTCACGTGGTTTTTAATGATGCCTTTTCCTAGAGGATTTAATCTTCTGCATATTTTGTATTCACTACCATTTTATTTTAATGGTTAGACATATTCTTCTCTTCTTTCCGATTTTACGTTGCATTCCGAAATTTTTTCTCTTCTAGTTGCAAAAGCTAAAAGTATATTTAAGTATATACTCACTGAAAATTTAAATCAAGATTTTCTAAATTTTGCACAAGAGTAGAATTTTTAAGATAATTATTTAAGGCAAGAGTGTTAAAGTTCCGTTTTTGTTTGTGGGAGCGATAATATCCCTTAAGCCCGTATGATTACATATGAAGAATCAATAATAAACTTATGTTCGTGCTAAAAAAATAGTATTCTGCTATTACAACTCCATAAATATTAATACAAATTAAATTAAATCCGACAATACTGTTTTTAAAGAAGCACCTTTAATGATTTAGTCAGATGCGAAGACAGATTATTTTAATTTTAGAATATGTTCCGCTTTTACATATCAAACTTTTTGTTAACATGATCATTTATTTTAAAGAGCACATTTTTTAAACGCGGCAGAAATTAAAATTTCTGAAGAAGTTTTAATTTTAATACTTTAAGAAACGCATTTTGAATAACTTTTCCTTTTCTAATCTTTTGATGAATATATATAATTAACTTAAAAATGTCTATAATGATATAACTTTGAATAATATTTAGATTATAAACTAAAATATGTTTTAGCGTTATAAGACATAAAATTCGTAGGAATTAAAAAGTCTAATATACTCTTTATTATACTGCCAGCTAATAAATTTTCTACACCAGGAAGAAAATCAAATAGCCGTACAACAGAATGATAAAGTACAGAAGAAGAATGGTAAAATTTGTACGTAGTTTGGAGCACACAGTATGCAGAATTCAGTACACAAAGCTGCCAAGAACAGGTGTAATTCGGTTGGGCATCGAATCGAACTGAACTTCGATGACATTTAAGAATATGTCATTTTACGCGGCTTTATGCCAGAGTTCATCAATCGTAGGGGATGTCTAGTGGTGGTGTACCAGTCTCTCAGCAACACATGACTAGATGTTCTGAATCGGTGAGAGATCTGAAGAGTGTGCCGGCAACAGTCGTACACCTTGTGTATGAAGGAAAGCACGGGCATTATGCGATCATGCTTTATGGAAGTACGCCAGCTCGAATATACGAAGTCACGGGCTTTCGCACGTTAAAAATGTAATGGTGGCTGTCTACACTACCGGCTTTACGAAAAAGAGGTGACTCGAATGTGTACCCAGTTCTGCTTGCATGTACAGGGTATCTCACACTGTCGTTTAGAAATCTTAAGTCTTGCTGTGTCAGACCCTGACGAACAAATTTTACTTAGCAACGTGATAGACACGCAAAGAAAAGGAGTCGATTGTAGTGTTAACAGTACTTTATTTAAGACAAATTTTAGGTGTTACTGTTTCAGAACCTGACGAACAAATTTTACGTAGCAACGTGATAGACACGCAAAGAAAGGGAGTTGATTGTAATGTTAATAATACTTGATTAACTATAAAGAAGGAAATAATCATGGTTTCAGAAAATATTCAGAATTTCTTTCATCTGCCACAACTTATGCATGCTTTGCAACGACAACAAATAAATTCGCGGACTCATTCAAATTGACCATATATGTCACGGATACGTCCCGTCCACACGGATACGTCCTGGCGACAAGATCGATGTCAGACATTACGGGTGTTTTGTATACCAAAGACTTCATGTATCCCCACAAAAATAAATCTATAGGGTGAGGTGAGGAGATCATGATGGCCTCTCAATTTTCTGTAACATAGCTTTCTCTATAACTGGTGTATGTGCAATACTTTGCCAACCGATATAACTACTTACTCCGAAAGCTATAGCTTCACTTAATCTGCAGTGCAGCTCTCAAAACAATGAATAACTTGGCAGATGTTTGGAAAGAGCTCTCGGTACATGAATCTCGCGACTTGTCAGTTTCCATCCACGGCCTCATAAACGTAATGCATGTCAGCTAATTCCTCGTTACTGAACCCATGCATCCTTCTTCTGCAACATCCACGTCTGAAACCATCCCGCTTTCTGCTCTGTACGCCTGTGAGCATTGCACTTTAGCGGCTGCTGTTCACGGTTTCGGACGCCACTTTTAGTAAAACGTATTCGTCATGATCTAACACAGCATCCCCTAAAGTTTGTATACTTTTAAGACACTCTGAATAATATGTATTAGTGTGCTATTGCTATGGACATACTTATTTGTAACACTTATAACGTTAAGAATTGTAGCCCGTTCTTACAAACTGTCTCAGTTCAACATAGCATCATATAATGTCTGGTCTACCACACCAAGACCAGGCTGGAGTATGGCAGGGATGATGACTCATCCGCTATGATGATGCTCATTTTCCGTGCGGCGTGCGAGCCTGAATCGGAAGTCGTCTCGTCGATGTAAAATATAAAAATGTGTATGGAATGTCACCTTTTTTATTTCAAGCGCCACTGTAGAGTCATTAGGATTTTTTTTAAGCTGGAGACATGAAAAATGAGCAATGCCCTCACCAGGCATCGAACCTGGACCTCTCGAATACACACCGAGTGTGCTACCGTTACCCCACGAAGGCATGCAGAAAGGAGGAAGAAAATACCTTATAGAATAATAAACAAGTCAAAATTTAGCACTTAAGAAATGCATTTATTGCTGACTGCTGTGCGCGGAGAGTGTTTCAATAGATTTTCTATGCATCAACTGAGAACTCAGTAGAAGCCACAACTTTTCCTGCATGACATTTATGAAGTAAGAAGTTTACAAAGCTTTTAAGAAATGAAATTTTGGAGGCAAATGTTTTTATGAAATTTGAGTGCAATATTTTTGGCCCTTTAAAAATGCGAAATTCTGAATCTAAAATTCTGAATTTAAAATGCGAGTATAAACTGCACATTCAAAACCGACTTTACAAGCGGTAACTGATTTTCCCTCAGCATGCAAGACTCTATGATAGTGTTTCAGATTTTAGAAGGCCACGAGATTATCCTGTATATATTTTTAGTCCTGGGTTTCTGCAAAAAACACAAAAAATGGACATCCGGGTTGAGGATCTTTCACAGTGCACGCTTTCGTGATGTAGGAGGCGTATAGTAGGGAACGAATAGAAGAGGGCTCTATTGGTACAAAAATCTGTCTGGCCAGCAAAAGAACTCAAGAGCCTTAGTAAGGGATATTATGTCCTCTAACTGCAATGCATACGTGACATCTTTCGACGATTCTCAACAAAAGATTATCTAATAGTTCTTGGGAAAAAAGTTCCTATTTTTCAAGAACTATCTTTTTCACTTGTGTACTTTCCTCCAGAGTGTAAGATCGTGCCTCCAGGAGTCTGCCTAAAATATCCTACACATGTTCTGTGGGATTTAAATCAGGGAAACACCTTGCGTAGTCTATTCTGTGGATATCATCACTTTGCATCAAAGCCTCATCAGCATGAGTTCTGAGTGGCTGTGTATTTTCATCCATAAAAACAAAGTTGGGATCAATGACCTTCAGAAACGACGCACGTTGGGGAGAATAGCTTCAGTAACGATGTCCAGTAAGTGAATCTCTGTCGAAAATTCGGAGCTCCGCCTGTCCATTCAAAATAACGCCTCGCCCATACAAGTAGGACTACCTTATCGGTCTCTTTCTTTGATGGATTGAAGCATTTCCCTATATCTCTTCATGTCAAATAGCGCAGAAACTCGTTCGTTGGGTTGAATCGACTCTCATGAGTAAAGAGCCATGGTGCCGCAGATAGGCTGCTGCCAGTGGTATGCAGCATTTAGGACAGCAGGTGAATAGGCCACTTATGAAGTTATCTGGCCACAGTAAACTGGAACACCTGTAGTCCAGTTGGGGGAGAGGGGAAATGCAGAGCAATATTACTCGCATTTCTGAGAGCTGTATCTGTCATTTGGAAGGTATTTCAAGTTCGTGAAATAAACCTTTAACGTATTCCAAACTCTTCGGAGACAGACGTCAAACTGCGCCTCTCCTAAGGCTTGCCAGTCATTTTACGACGTGCAAGAGCCTCCTGATGTTTTGTTGTAGCCATCTGCATATACAATCTCACTTGTGGAAATAATGCCAGAAATTCTTCGGCTTACACTGTTTGTGTTGAGTCCTTGTATTTTGCGTGTGCCCTGAAGTATCTTCTGGTGCCATGGTGCTGATATTTCCATATGCATATTTCCACATCCTTTCTACTGAGTTGGCTTTTCACTGTATTGATCGCAAAAAGCCCTTTTCAACAGTTAATTATTGTATGTTTAAGAATGAATATTTTGGCTACGTTTGGCACACTAGTATATATATATAACATATATATAAAGACAAAAAGAATATATATAATATATATAAAGAATATATGTAAAGACAAATTCTATGCTATCGCTGCAGAGATTAAAAATTTAAATTTAATAGAGAATATATAAAGCAATATATATATATGTATATATATATATATATATATATATATATATTTGTACATACTATACAGAACATGTTTACATAATTTTAGAATGATTTTGATAATGAATTTTTAAAAAGCAATTATTTCGGGATAAAAATTACTGGCAACAGCTTATTACTTGAAATGAGAAATAACGTCTGCTTCTTTTAAATTTATTATTTCAAAATGTCTCATATACGCAAGCTATGGGTTGAAGGCTAAGTTTTTCCTCTTTCCGAAAAGAAATATTCCTGTTCCATAATTCAAAAACGTTGTACGATGCATATTAAAATTTCTAAGTGCAAAATAAGCAACATTATTTAACTGGAAAAAGCAAAATAGTGAATCGTTATATCTATATGGAAAGAAAACTTCAAACGAATATCCGGAAAAGGAAGTTTTGATTCTAATGTTGTTAAAGTTAAGGTTCTTCAAGAGAACATCTCCTGAAGCAGAAATCAGTCTTTAAACACATATGTAGCAACAATGAATAAAATAATAAACCAAGATTTGCAACTTTATAAAGCTAAAAAATAATGTTCATCAGCGTTTGAGAGGCATGTGGCTCAATACAGAGCCCTATATGAAAACCGTTTAGCAGGAGATAAATAGCAATGCATTGTGACCTTTCATAAAGCATGGGTTTACCTAAGTGACTGCAATTAAAAAAGTTCTGTCTATTATTATCTAAACTGGAAATTAAAAAATGCAAGAACCTGGTTCCGTTAATGCAAAGAAAGTTTCAGCAAGAGGTTTCTTATTGTTGTAGGATTCTCTTACAATGAGGAATTTAAAATGAAAAGAGTGAAAAAAATGTTAATATGAGCTCAACATGCTAAGGAGAGAAAGTGTTGTGTCCGATGTTTAGAGAAGAAATTTCATTTCTATATCCCAATGGCTTTCAAAGAGTGAAACTTCAGCAAAACAAAGCAACAAGTCACGTATCGAGAAGTACCACTACATTCTTTGAAGAAAATTAAGACTGATGCAGGTATTGCATATATAAATTTTCAGTTTTCCTGCGAAATACCCTAACGTTTCACCTATGGAGTATTGTGTCTTTGGTCTCTTGAAAAGAGCTCTTTCTAAGCACAAACCCATCATAAATTCTGGAAAGCAGTGGAAGAGTACTGAAAATCAATACCCCTGGAAATTTTACTAAACGACCTTTTATCATAGAAATCACAGAGTTATAGTCTTAAAAAAAGCTATCAGATCGAACATTTAAAACAATACTCTTTGCATTTTAAAGATAATTAAACGACCGGGAATCTTGTAAAAATATGTTAACAGCCTCTTACACTGTGGTAATCGGAAATTAAACATCAAAGTTTTAAGAGGCTATTAGCTTTTCTCAAACATGAAAACTAAAACGTGTATTATACGAGATTTGAATTACAGATTCTCCATCGGTCAATTGGAAGTGCTAATAATTTATAACTCGAAGAGATCTTACGAGAGAATGAGAAAAACCACTTGCGGAGATGTAAAAAACCCAGTTGATCAAATCCAAGTGATCACGAATTTGTCACCACATTTTAGTTTAGACGATTAACCGTAAAAATAACAAAGACATTCGTTGCTGAAATTCAATCTAAATATCATCGGATTGTCAAATGGATGCAAATCCAGATGTTCACGCGTTCCACAGTTTAGTGCGATGTACCCTTCTAGAAGTGCTAGCCGCTTATACCAAATGACTACGCAACGGGGAATTCGATAATTCATTACCAACTGACGTTCCTTATGAAGAAAAACTTGGATTTATGAGAAAGATTTTGTTTTCGACTTCTTGAATTTTTTTTAATGAAAGAACACAATAGTATACTTGTAAGAATCATATCGAAATAAATAATTTCAATAATAATAGGAGAAAGCAACTGCATTAACAGTCGAAAACCAAATCTATAACCAAGCAAAATACTTTTCACTTGCTCTTTGAAAAGGCCTCGATTGCATTAGTCTGATTGCTTTAGATAAGTCTTTCTCTCTGATGTATAATTTCTTTCTTTAGTCTGCTCTACTTTATTATGACTTCTGTTAAAGTTCCCTTGTTTCACTTTACGTATATTAAATCTAGCATAAATGCTTTGAATAATATGCGTTTTCAGACAATTCTGTTTTTACTTCTGATACTAAATTTTAACTGCATTTTGTTACTTTCTTTATCATTGCTAGTCAAAGTAAATTTCGTAATCTCTACAAAAATGTTTGAATAATTCTTTCTACGTTTATTATATTAAATATACTATCACCTTCAGTGTTGATTTAAAAAAAGATAAAAGGATTATTTACAAAAAAGAATAGCATTGCTTTATTAATAATACAAGGGCGCTTTTTTTAACTACATTATTATATCATTTAAATGATCTTTTGATATTTGTGCGAATATAATTTCGCTTTCTTGTTACTATGAAGAAAATTCGCAATACTTAGACAAAACCGTTTAATCGCATTTTGAGGAGTAGTATACCTTTAACAAGCCTAAAAGTGTTCAAAGTTTGACCAATGTTTCTCCTTTTTTGAAAAACATACTTTTAAAGTTATATGCATAAAATTTCCTGAGTATGTAGATTTATGATTAATGTCAAGTAATATAACAAAAAATAAAATGTAAAAGAAAATTTAATATTTACGTTCTTAGAAATTATCTGAAATAAAAGGATATTTTAATTTTTTTGAAAATTCAACTTTTTACTGGGCGAAAAGTTATTTAATTTTATGTACGTTAATAAATTTAATGCTAAATTTTAAAATTGTTATAGTTTCTAATTTTTGTTCTATTATATATTATTTATTTTAAAATTTCCATTTTTAAATATTATAATATAAAAATTTTTTAAAAAGTCTGAAAGCTTCCAGATTTTAATATTATGCCCAAGAGGGCGCTTTTTTTAACGTTTTGTGTATTACCTTTATTTATTAAATATCATGCTTTCGCACTTAAACCATAAAATTCAGTTCTAGAGCTATGCAGCAAAATAATTTTAAAATGAGCATATCTTTAGAATTTCCGATACATAGTCTCGCGCGCTGGATATAAAAATTTTTTTCTTTTTCTGTACAATGTTGCCATTGCTCGCTTTGAAATCCTAGAGTTTGTTAATCAAAAATTTGTTAAACTTTTACAAAATATGAAATCGGTAATAAAACAAATTCTAAATTTCAAATTTGGGCTTCTAGATACCCATATTTGGAAGAGGATTACTTTATTCAAAATTTGATGGCTCTAGGTACCGTTGTTTTATCACATTGCGAGTATGTATATTCTTTATTATTTAATTTCTTTAAATATAATACAGGGCGATAATATTTGGTAGTACCAACTTGAAAAGTGAAACAAAGTTTATAGTGAATCAACGCAAAATGCCAAAACGAAATTTATAGTCATCGACTTTACCGTTTGGTTGCTGGTGGGTCTTTTTATTGATTCAGTTCCTCCTTGTCTTACGCGAAAGTTCATTTTCTTTACACATTCTAGTCGAACTTTTCTCCCATCACTGAATGATAGAAGGGCTTCATATGCAGAAAGCCATGCAGTAAATTTACTTCACCCACAAGTTTTTGAATGCTGTTTTCATACAAGGAAATTAAAAGATTCATTAGTAATAAATGTAATAAATACACTTGTAAAATACGCGCATTAAACCAACTCAAATACTATGAATTAAAGCAATAAACGTAAAACGAAATCCCAGTTTGTGTCTTAGCATTCACACTTTCTATTGCAGCATGACAAGCGATAACAACATGTCAAAACAAAATTAAAGTCACTGTTTATTTTGTGTTCTTCTACTGACATATTTTTATTTAAAAATAGCAATGGCTGGCTTTCAGCGTCCGAAACTGACGATCTTTAAATTATAAACAAACATTGCAATAGTTCTCACCATCATTTTGTAGATGTAAGAAAAACAGCTGCTTCCACGTTTACATTATCTTTAATATCTCAAAATTAATGAACGTGTAGAAAAAACAATGGGACCAAATTAGTCGGAAATGGTTAAGCTACAAAAATATTGCAAAATTTAAAAATCGAATTTTTGAAAATTCAAAAGTGTGTTTATTGTCGTTTAAAATTTTAAAGATGTTTAAGTGCTACATATCAAATATGTGCTGGATAATATTTTCAATAAATTAAATAGCATTTTTTAATTGGCGAAAATTGGTTTTACGGTCTCACTCCGAAGTAGAGACAAAAAACTTTACAGAGAGTTAAGCTTAATTTAGCCATTATCTTATTTGTCTTCCTCTTAATCACATCGCATCACCAAACCAGAAGATCATGAGAATCTTCGCTAGCCTTTGAAGAAGAATTTTCGCTAGCCTTCGAAGGCTAGCGATCTTGTGCAAAGAGATGACTTATTCTTCACTAGTGAGCTTGGTACATCTGTCTGGGTTGTAAACAGTTTACTGCTGTTTGTGGACAAGATCACAACCGTGGGCACAGTTACAACGTCTTTGGCAACCACTGGTCTTAGGCATATACTTCCAGTTACAAAAGGTTTTAAATGACGCAAAAATTCATTTCTTAGAATTTTTAAATTTTAAAAAATTAATTTTGTATAAAATACGAAATCTAACGCTTTTAATTTCCTTCCGTTTTTGTTCTTATATTTAGAAAAAAACGTGTAGTCGTCATAAAAAAAAAGCAAAATGTTTGACTCCGGTACTACAAAATTAAATTAAATTAGGATTAATTCGAGGATGATTTCATCTCCCCCCTTAAGTGCCACTGTTTGATATTCTTTGGTAATTCACTAACATCTTAATTTATAATTTAAAACCATTATGAAATATCAGTGTTTTCATCTTTCATACCAATTATTCTATTTTTAATTAGTTCAACCAAAAACTATCAAATCATAGATTTTTTTTGCATAGATTTAAACATCTGAAAAGCTATTGTAAAAAATTTCTTCTAGTTCATGTCCTGCACAGAAGGTTCCCTTTAAAAGGGATTGCACCATAGAAATAGGTTAGGTTATTTAATTACGGCAAAGCCTCGAGGGCTATCTGCCTAAGGGGGAAATGCCTTCGTGGAGGACGTTTTAAGAGAAACTGAATCGTATACACGTTACACATGGGGAAAACCACGAAAACACGCATGCAGCCGGCCCGTTTGCGGGAGTCGAACCTCACCGAACTACCAGTGTTCAGCGACTTTACCGCTCGGCCGCTTGTGAGCTCCATAGAAATAGTAAATGCACATTAAATTATGACAAAAATAATATGCCGAAGAGCCAATATTAGAAATGCTACAGCAGCAAGTATCAGCATAATATACGTCAATTTCCAGGACTATAGTTTTAAGGTTAAACAAAATCTTCTTCTGTGGCTTTAGAAGTGAAAATGGCGAAGGGGAAACATCTACTTAAGCGATAAACGTGGATAAAAGAATTCGAGAAAATTCCTTCTTTGTCATTTTCATTGTTGCGGAAGTCTTTAACGTTTGAAGAAACTATTTAACTTTTGATACTACAGCACTGAAAATTTAGGCATGTTCCGCTGATTCGTGTTGCTAAGCTATCTTTAAAAGTAAGTGTGCATGTGTATGAGACTATTTGAAAATTTTCGAAATTTCCTTTCAAATTTTAATGAAAAACTGTGCACAATATTTAACATATGAATTTTTCTTGAAATAATAAGCCTCTTGAAAAATGTATCCTTTAATATCGATAATAAGATTAAGTACCTAAAATCAAAGCAACTATCGAAAACTCAAAGCAAAATGCGACCATATTCAACAACTGCTTTCTGAAAATATTTAGCAAACATATTTGTACTTCAAAAGAATTCATTTCTTCTTCCAATAATCATTTTATAAACCGCTTGCGCATAATAGGGAATGTAAGCATCGAGGAATTTTTGCAAACAAAATAGGCGCAAATTTTTATATCTCATTAAATAAATGGTTTACTGAACACCTGTTGCGTAAACTGATTGTATCTTGAATTAAATGTAATGCACAATTTTGTTTGTCTGAAATTTACCAAAATTTGCTAACATGTGCATATGACCTTTATTTGATTTATAGGAAAATATACAAATATGCTGCAATGGATTTTACTTGAAGTTTAGCAAAATTTACTCATATGTCCACATATACTGTATTTTATTATCTTGAAATATATTGCGTCAGAAAAACATTAACTTAGAGTTATCAATACTCGCAAGAGTTTTGTCTATTCAATAGAGAATAACTTCTTAAGAATCAGTTACAAATAGAACTTTGTTATCAATTTTTACATGAAATCTTCTGATAAAATAGCAATCCTATTTCACACGGCTGATGAACTGTATATTTTCCCAAAATCAATTAAAGATATTACTTTGTCTGTACTTGCACTTAATTTAATGAAAAATTAAACTTGCTATCATTGCATGTATATTAAGACATAATTCCTCCATTTATATTCTAGAACTCTCAGAACTTCGTATATGAAGGCATAGAAATATTTATGACTCTTCATAGCAGCAAATAAAATGACTACTTTCCATTAACAGACCTCTATCCTCAATTAAGTTACTGCTAGTCGTAAAATCCATCACACTTTTTTATTCCTGTCTTGCTTCATTAAAACAAAGAGAATCTCTTCAGTATTTAGCTCCGGATAATGATCTTGCGGACCACACCCACCAGATTTCCCAAGCAGTGTTGGCAACAACTTTGAAGGGGAATTTTGGTTGGTTATTGATTTACTGCTGAGAAAAAAATTCTTTTTATCCCTCTAGATTCTAATCTATCTTTAATGTTACATCTGAATCATGCGTAATTGCTTAAGAGAACGAAGTGAAGGAACAGACGCATAATCCAACACACACTTTTAAAAAGAAAGTTTATATTAACCATCGTAGAAGTGATTCGATTTATGTATATTAATTGTTACAAACTTTCACGTGTGTTTATGAATATTTTGTGTTCCATAATTTTTTCGCACTATTGTGAATGAAATAGTTGAACACACGTATTTGGTCAGTTTTGTTTTCGTCAACGATTGCACAGAATACTGTTACCAATTCTGTAACAGACCGGTTAACTGAAATGAAAAAAATATTTTCTTTCCGAGTCTTCCATTTGCCTTTCAGTTTGCTTTATTGCAATTATTTCAAAGGATTTCAAAGGATTTATATGACAAATAATTGGAGAGGAGAAAGAATCCGGATATATAGTATTCAACAAATTTTATATACATATGATTTAAAATAAAATAAAAAAATCGTTTTCATGAATCTTGAATCCTATGCGTAGAGTTCAGCTATGTTACTCCTACCTTTTCTCTATCAGTATTCTATAAAATACCGTAAGGGTTTCACAAAAAGTGGAGGTAATTAATTAAAGTTGCTTCAAGAGCACTGAACCTCATTTTCCATTAAATGCGTAGCAGAAATTCAAAGACGTACCTTAATATACATATTCAATTTACTAAAACTGTAGAGACATTAGGTATTTTTGAAAGCAGGAGCGATGAAAAATGAGCAATGCCTTGCCGGGACTCGAACCTCGCACCTCTCGAATACGCGACAATTACACCCCGAAGGCATGCTAAGAAGGCGGGATAAATACGTTATAAAACAAAGAAAGAAACTGATTTCAAATAATACGAAGTAAACTTTAACGATTTTCCTCGTAAAATACTTATGTCAGTGGCGAAATCCGAAAAAAACTTTAAACGAACTCTCTTCTCATAACTCATATTCCATTACAATAAAACAATTGAACATTTTCTGATTATTTGAACAGGTAAAAAGTATAGAAGGCAATTAGAGAAAACTCAGAAATTATCCTCATCTACTACACTGAGTGCTTGAAAGCGAATGTCGTTTTTGTGCAAAAAAAGCTGCTCGAAAGATTAAATTTATTGAGCCAAACGTATACAGAAGTAATCCATTACTCAAGTATGGAACCGTTAAGACTAAAACTTAACAAATCATACCAGAGTTAATTATAATAATATTTTCATAAAAACTGAAAATAAAATCTAGTTGTTAAATTTTTTTGCATAGTAAAAAGGTTTACAAAGTAGTTTTTCCTCTGAAACTGGCCTTTCTTATAGCTAACAATTATCTTATATAATCTTCATTAGTGCACCAAACATAAACCAGAATGGCATTTTCAAACTGTTAGTGACATTTTGTCTGAAAGTCAATACATGAAAACAGTTATAAAAATTGTAGTTGCTAACATAAGCGCTTATCTACCAGAACATTAAAAAATATCAAGAAGTAATATCGAAAGGATTTTAAATTTTTAAAAGATGCCTTCCTGATATTACACTAGGAAAATCAGACGAAACCTTTCCTTGCCGCTGGAATGAATATTTTTAGTAAACTTGTAACCTTTAAAGGTGTGTAATTATTTAACTAAGCTACTTGTAACCTTTGGACATTGACACCTGTTGGCGAATTATTGCATCTTTAATATCTTCCTATGAGTTCGAGGTAAAACTCAAAACTTAAAGGTTAACATAAAACTTTATTACAAACAACCTGTGAGTTGTCACTGGCACTGTAAAATATATGGGCTTGGTTACAATTCCAGAAACTTTACCGTGAAGCTAAATCCTGTTTGGCTGGGATAAGAAAGCCTACGCTTACCAATACGACCATATCTGGCGTTCATTTCTACTCAGATGATGGGCTTTCTAGGGAAGTAGCAGAAACAGCGACCGAATTTCTACTCAGAATCGTACAGGTTACGATTTCCACACAGTTTTAAACTATGCTTAAAAGCTATATAAAAATTGCATAAACTTTTGGATTGAGCGAATACACAGCACTTATTTACTTTTAAGACATAAAACTTAAACGAAAGGTCACCGAATCATTCAGAATGCCATTTTATAATTTTATAGTAACACATAGCACAATGTAGTAATATTAGTAATAAAACTTAATTTCTTGTCTCTATTTTTTTATTACTGTGATACCAGACTTCCGGTATATTTCAATATAGTGTGGGGGTAAAAACGAAAGCCTTAATACAATTGGATAAAATTTTTTACTAAGGGGACTAATACACCTTAAAACCCTTAGGATCTTCAAATATGTGACTGTTGCAAGAATTGGAATACTTTAATTTTATTTATTATCTATTTTTTATTTATTTTATTTATTTTATTTTATTTATTTATTTAAATTTATTATTTTTAGTCCAAAGGGATTTGAATCCCGAAGGACTATTAGTTTCGTTTTGGCATTTTGCGTCGGACTCATAAATGTCGGTTCACTTTTCAAACTGTTGCCACAAAATGTTAGAGTCCTGCATTATATTTGAAGAAATTAAATAATGAAAAATCTGCATAAATGTATGTATATTTCTCGTATTGTGATAAAACAACGGAACATAGAGTCATCGAATTTTGAATAACGTAATCCTCCAACGAATATGAGCATGTGGAAGACCAAATTTGAAATTTGAAATTTGTTTTATGATCGATTTCCTATTTTTTAAAACTTTGACGAATTTTTGATTAACAAACTCAAGGATTTCAAAGCGAGCAATGGCAACGTTGTGCAGAAAAAACATTTTTATCTCCAGCGCGTGAGTCTCTGTATCGGAAATTCTAAAGATATGCTCGTTTTAAAACTATTTTGCGATATTGCTGTTGCACTGGATCTTATGGTTTAAGTGCGAGGAACATGATATTTAATAAAGAAAGGTAACACACAAAATGTTAAAAAACGCCCCTTTGGACGTAATTTAAAATCTGAAACATTTCAGATTTTTTTTTTAATTTATTTTTAATTATTTAAATTATTTTTATTTATTTAACTTTTTACAGCTGACTACATAATATTGCTTTGGGAACTAGTAGCCAGAAAGTTTGCGTTGCCACAAATATTTTCATAATTTAATCTGCTTTGTGACAAAAATTTTTATGCGTTCACATCATGTGTCCAATTTGCGCGCATGAAATTTTAAAAATGGGTAATGATACATACTGGAAATTTGATAGAATTCTTTATATGGGCACTATCTTCTAACTGAGCCAAAAATCTGATGAATATTTTAACATTAAAAATTTTATGCACGAAAACATTACAGATTTTCTTTTAATAAAATGCATTTCAAAAACTCAACTCCAAATAAAATAAAAATTTAAAATGAAATTCTTAGGATTTTTGGTTCACAGTAGTTTTCAAATGTTATAAAACCTATATATTAAATATGTAATTAAATTATGCAACAGAATGTTTTAAACTGTGAGCGCAGGTTGGAAACATGACGTGAGTCATGTCACAAAGTTTTGTCAAAAAGCAGATTAAATTATAAAAATATTTGTGGCAACACAAACTTTCTGGTTACTAGTTTAGAAAGCAGCTATTTAATCAGTTGTAAAAAGTTGGAAGTAATTGCTTTTAAAATAAATAAGTTATCCAACTTTTTGCAATAGTAACCCATTCGAAGATCTTAAGGGTTTTAAGGTGTATGAGTCCTCTTAAATCATGTTAATTTTATAAAATTTTATAAGTATTTTATAAGTATTATTGTTAACAGAACGTCTGTGAAGACTTTTAGAAATGTTCATTCCTTATTCCATCAATTATACGCGTGTTTCCGAAGTTTGTAAACCAAGGAAAACTTTAAGCATGTTTATCTTAAAACTTCACCTTTCGTGGTGTACCAGTGTGCCAGTATTTCAATCCGTGTAAGATTCAGTTATTTTTATTGTACCTTTAAATTTTATATAGCATTAGTTCATTATTTTTTATTAGTTTGATTTAATAACACGAGTAAATCATTTCTGAAGAAAGTCAAAGAAGATAATTTTAAGATTCCATTAAATGTTGTTAAAGCCTGGCATTCCACCCAAGTTAAGACAGCCCCAGAGGATCTGTTGGGAATCTAATCATTCCAAAGACCGCTCGAATGAATGATTGAAATGCGAAGGTTCGTTCTCCTACATTCTGCCCCCCTCCCTTTCTTCGTGGCAGAGTGCCAGTCCTGTGTGGGTTCACCACTCATTAACCTCAATGGCCTTCCTACCACAGCATAGAAGAGAAGAAAAAAATATTCCTTTATTCCCCTACAGCCATCGATCTCCTGCCTTTCTATGCTGGCGGCCTTTCTCTAAAGAATCTATCTACTTGTGCATTCTTTAAATGGACGGTATCTTTGGAATTCCATCCCCCTTTTCATTTTGCGCAGCGTAAATTATTCGCAAAAGGCTTTCGACCAATCATGAATGGTGGATTTGAATGCACAAGAGTAGTTACAGCTCTGTGGTTGATTCAAATTCATTCTTCTTGATTTGCTACAGTTACTGGAAAGGAATCGGTTTCAATAGCTGTTTACTTGCAGACAATAATTTAGATTTTCTAACTTCCAAAGTATTAGCTTATTTTTTGAGGCCGTTCAAATGATTTTCATTTACTCGAGCATAATAGTTACGACTGTGTTTAAAAAGATTTGAAAAGTAGATGGTTAAAATTTGATATTCTCGTACAAGAATGGATAAAGTCATATAAAGGAAATATTGATAGCATTTATGAGTGGTTTCCTCATTTATTAGATGATTCACATGCAGTTGACCACCTTTACGATTAATTATCCACAAGGCACGTAGGATTCAAAAGCATGTTGAGTCATTAGATTCATTCGAAGCAAGAAGCATGAAAAATCATCAATGCCCTCACCGAAATTAGAACTCCGTACTTCCCGACAGCTAGTCGGACATTTTTTCGATTACACCACGAAGGTAAAAGGAGAGAAGGAGAAGAAAATTCCTAACATTCTGTTCAAAGGGCGACCGGGTAGGAACGGACCTATTCACCAAATCTAGGTGATCACAAATTATTGTCTCACACATTTTAAATTGGACACCATTTGTAGAGTCTGTTAAGATATTCGAACAAAGAAACACGGAAAATCAATGATATCCTCACAGGGAATCGAACTCTAGTTCAACAGCTAACGAGGCATATTTCCAATTACACCACAAAGGCAAGCGGTAGTGAAGGAGAAAACTCCTTACGAGATAATTGTATTATTTTAAATATGTACTGTAGATGCATATTTTAGAAGATTTTAAACATACATTAAACTGAACTTTAGATGTATGCAGATAATAACAATGCACTTTAAATTGCTTATATAATATTTGCTTCAAGTCATTTCACATTTCTAGAATTGAAAATGACAACCATCTTAGAAATTGGTTTCCAGTGTACTTAAGACATTTGTTATTCGCTGCTCACTGATTATAGGGATCTTTATTCTGACATTTACTGTAACCTGATCAAAAGAACCTGACATCGGTGAGCATTTTGTGACGCCCTACTATGACCTCATAAAAAACAGTCTTTTAATTTTAGACCAGGTAAAGGATGCAATCAATAATTTGGACCGTTTTGATCCTTCTGATCTACTTGTGTGGAGAAAAGACATTGTAAAACATAACCCATTAGAAGCAATCTAAAGCATAAAAACTGTATAATTAAAGCTTTTTAAGGAGTTAATCTGCATGTCTATAAATAATTTGTATAATGTTCTTATCCTTAAATTTCGCTGGATTCTTTCTTTTCCTTATCTTCTATCATCATAGCATGCTTTTCTGGCTTTAAGCCATAAAACGCAACCACACGCCAACCTTTACATTCTCTTTAAAGCAGTTCAATCGCGTCTCTGTTAAATGTTTTGAAATCTTATTTATATAACTCAGTTATAATACATTTAAGTCACTTCATTTAACACTTCCTGTTAAGACAAATTATTTGAAAGGGCTTATATTGGATCCGCATATTCTGAAAAATAAATAAATCTTTGTTACTCCTTCTTTGTTTATATAAATAGTTCTTAGACTTCCAATTGGAAAATAACAGTCTACTTTTATGTTTTCAGTTTTATAATATGTTTAGTCAAATTGAACAAATTATGTTGTTGTTTTTTCCCTCTGATTCCTGTTTGATTAATCATACTGACCAGTTAAACTTTCTGATTTTTATTTTTTTTAATATGCAATAAAGTCACAAGCATTTCAGAATAGCTGTATGATACCATGATACATAGACGTTAATGATCATCAGAAACAATTCATAATTTACCTGGATAATCAGATATCAGAAAGGGTTCCAAATTACTTCCTACATCAGTAACTACTCTTATTGTGACTTGGCTTTCTAAATCCAGGAAAAAATATTAATTAACATTTATTTGGTTGTGAAATAGTATCTTATCAGAAAACCCTTGTAGCATTTTCTGCTGGCAATGAACGACAGAGAATTCTGTCCCACAAAATGCTTTCCGGGCTCAATGTATCTTCGTTATCAAGTATAATGGAACTGGAAGTGACTTGTGTACCCACGGTAATATCCTGGCTACTTTTGCCTTAAGCCCTAAAACACTGTTTACGGTAATCATCATATAAACTACTGCAAGGCTATAATGTTTTCCAGAGGCTCCTATATCGATTTCCTGCGACTGATAAGTCAACTAGTTGTTTGAGTCCTCTGGACGTTCAGAATTCATTAACTAACTTACATATCTTGGTCAGTGCGGGCAGTATGAACTTATAATCATAAATTTATTCCAAGTCCTTTTTAAGCTTAGTGTCCTCTTGCATATTTCTTTTCAATTTATCACAGACTGTTTCTGAAACAGAAAACGACTCGTTGTTGTTTTTTACTGTATGGAACTTAAATTTCCGCTCCTGAGTTAGTCCGCTCCTGATAGTTCATTGCAGCTGAAAAGAAGGCAGTACTATGATAACTTCGCAAGTTGCTAATCATTCTAAATGGTTATACTATTATAACGAATGAGACACCAAATGAGGCAATTATATTATTGGAACAACTTCTACATTTCTGCATAGTTTCAAAGAATCCATGGCATCTTCCTTCTTCACAGTTAAATTTCCTCAAATGTTTCTTCAAAAAACATTTAAGCCCAAAGGGACTTGAAAAAAGCAATATGCAAAAAGAATCCTTCTATTCTTGTTGAATTAAAACAAAATTTTGAAGAAACAACTTGAGTAACCATACAAATTCTTACTGTGTATCGAATCTAACGTATCTAATGGATGAATTTATGTCTTCGATAAAAGAACAAGCATTTTCAAGAGCTATTGTTAAAAATCTTTTAACAGGCGAACTAAGGTAAATACGGCATTTTGCTTTTCCCGTTTTGATTCCAATCATAAATCATTACTGAACTTAACACAGGAAGAGCTTGATAAAACGTTGCATTTCTTTTTTGGGCGTCCAGCCGCTGTAGTGATTAGTGATCCTGACTGTCGTAGCGATGGACTAGGGTTCGATTCCCAGTGAAAGCATGATTGCAACTGTCCGTCCCTTCATAGTAGGCAACGGTGGCCACCTATTGGGTACTTCCATAATGAAAAAAGAAAAATCTGAAAGTTTTCAGATTTTACATTACGCCCAAAGGGACTTTTTTAACGTTTCCTGTGTTATCTTTATTTATTATCACGTTCTTTGCGCTTAAACCATAAAATTCAATTCAACAGCAATATCTCAAAATAATTTTAAAATGAGCATATCTTTAGAATTTCCAATACATATTCTCGCGCCCTGGAGATAATGTTTTTTAAAGTGTTGCTATTATTTGCTTTGAAATCGTTGAGTTTGTTAATCAAAAATTCGCTAACGTTTTACAAAATATGAAGCAGATAGTAAAACAAATTCCAAATTTGGACTTCCAGATGGCAGATTCTTCATTATTTAATTTCTTTAAATATAATACAGGGTTTTAATATTTAGTGGCAAAAATTTGAAAAGTGAATTAAAATTTTTCAACGCAAAATGCCAAAACAATATTAATAGACCTTCTGGGCTAACGACCTTTGTGCTAAAAAATATATGAATAAAGACTTCATGAAAACTCTTTTAAAATCTTTAATAAGACATTCCTGGTCAACACGAGAATGATGACACAATCAATGTAGTTTCCATATCACTGTATTAAGAAAATGGAAAGGAGACACTGGATTAAGGAATTAATTTTCATATTATCAGTTTTTCAAAATAGTCTGTCCATGCGAATTACGTAATCGTTTCATCGGTGTTTCGGAATGAGTTTCGGATACCATCAGATCTCTTTAATACTCCTTTGGGACTAGTGGGAAAGTATTACCTATGAACCAAAGGAACATGTTATCTGGTGTTCTGCAAATATGCTTATTTGGGCACAAATCAGCAAAATATATAATTACGTAAATCAAATTGACTAATAATTTAATTATAAAAGCATATCTTAAAAAATTTATAAGAATGATTAACATAGGTTAATAAATATATTATTTCAAAGAAAAATATTTTGCAATCGATATTTATTTTCTGGAATAAGTATTGATAACTGATAATCAGCAGATACGAAATGTTGCAAAATTCAGTTTTAATTCTGCAAGCATTTCTGATCTGCTGATACTGTTTACTCAAAAGCACTCTGTCCTTTATAATGTCACCTAAAACATTTAAAACGCTGTCAGAAATTTCCATTTGATACTACCAAACAAAAATATGCTAACCTAGAAAATCGGCAAGAATCTTGTAAAATCTGTAAGCAATTTCTCTCCTACTGCGGGAAAGGCGATGAAGATACAAAAGGAATTATAATGAATGTGGGAAATACATATACTCCCTTCCCGAGGGAAATAGCAAGTTCACAATTGTTTATCATCTTGACTGACAGATGCCGACTAATTCGATCAATTTCTAGGGCTGAGCAGGAATATAACTGCGGTCTAGAAAAGGATTTTGAGTAAAAGGAAATCTATTTTCCGTCAAAAGGAAGAATAATATATTTTTGTTCACACCGAAAGTGATATGTGATTTCATAACTGGCGCTAGTATCTCAAAAGTGACTTTACATATGAATGAAAAGATCAGGATCAAACCATTTTTACGTAATAAGCGAATAGTCTATTAAATGGGTGACTTGGCAATGAAGTTTCACAGTATTCCAAATTAAAGAAAGGATGCAATATGTGATTTAATTTTTCACTCTTTTAAACGGACAGCAAATAACAAAAACGCAGCCCATTTATAGCTTTTAAAATAAAACAAAAATTGCATCAATGTCTAACTAATTACATAGTAGTAAATCACTACCATTTCACCCATTCGAAATGCCATCATAGCTTGTTTTATCGTAATAGGTCGCAATTCAAAACTGCAACGTAAAATAAAGATTATCATAAAATGCCAGCATTTCTACTTGCTAAAGTAGAGCCTCTACTGAGAAATGGATATGTAATACATTGCATCGCATAGCAACGAAAGCCTCTATTTTATGTATTTCTGCAAAGCTAGAGAATATATGCCATTGCTTTTAAAATTTCGCTATTTACCCTATTCCTCGTTCTTCGTACCAACGAAGTAATGGATTCGGAAATGGAATGGAAAAACTCATACCCCAACATTACCATCTACGAAAAAGGATTTCAGAATAGAGTGGTATTGCTAACTCAAGTAGAATAGAAGTTTTATGAGTTGATTCATCCGTACCACAAACACTCAGAGAAATTTTAGTTTCCATTTTTCACAATACATAAAAAACGTTTTGTCTACGCTTTACTTCCTAATAAGACTGATGAAATCTTAGAAATTATGTTGTCAAAGCTGCCGCTAAATAAAGCTGTATTAATGTAATAAAATACATATCTTTTTGGGCTATATATATTACTATGTTATCTGCAGAAAATACATGCCTCTAGTCTTAATGTTAAGTATTAAAATCTTAAATATTGCGTCATGTATGTTTAAATTTGTGTAATGTAAATTAAATTTGCGTTATGCTATAATACCATGGTGTTTTTGAACTACTATGCTTTTCTTTGGAAGCAATTCAACTTGCGCAAGTATACTGTTCAAATCTGTAATGTTTGACTTATTAACTAGACTATGGCAAAATATATTAAGGCCGTTTCCCTGAAGGAAAGTATACATTCGTGGAGAACTTTCAAAGATAACATAACTCGCATTTACTTCACACATGAGAAAATCATGAAAACATTCATAAAAAATATTTCGTTTGCAAAAGATCTGAGGGCAAACTGTTATACCAGCGTTCAGTGGTTGTATCCGCTTGGCCGTTTTGCTACACCTAGATAATGTAACGCCAAATCTTTCACACACAAAAAAAAACTAAAACAAGAAGAATTTATAACATTAAGATGCATAAACAACTTTCTATGATGGCGATAATCCTAATTGAAATCATTGATTAAAATTCATGTATTTAATGAATATGAAAACGTATAAGACAATTTAAATTACCAGTTGCAAAAAAAAAACTTGAATAAATTTAATGAAAAAAAATCAGAAGGCTGATCAAAAATCAAATCGTAATTCAAAAATCAAATCGTAATTCAAAAATCAAATCGTAATTCAAAAATCAAATCGTAATTCAAAAATTAAAAATCGAATATTAAGACATACTAATTTCATTTGCCATATGAAATTTTTGCCCCATTTGGCAAAACTTGAAAACTTGAAAATTTGATCAGTGACTGAATTATCATATTAATTCCCTAAGAACTGAGGTCTGGTGTTGGATTCTGAAAAATGATATGGACAAAACTATTAATCCAAAATAAGGATTCAGATCAAATTCTCTGTTTCATGGATAACAAGTTAAAATAATTACTTACTTTAAGCAAATACAAAACAAAAGTCTTTAGAAATTTAAGTAAAGTATGAGGACAGGCAGATAAAACACTGTACTTCGAAATATGCTTTCTTTTGTCGTCAGAAAGCAGCTAAAATGCATTCCAAAATCAAACATGTTTTGGGTTGCATCTCTAAATAAATTTTCTTTAATAATCAAGTGTTTTAAAATAAAATTTCTGAAACATCCATGTTTTTCTTAAAACTCATTATAGGAAGTGGAAGTGCCCCAACGATAAACTATATGGCTGAATGCAACGATAATGCAATGATAAATAACAATATGGCTAAAGATAATGACGTACCTGCTGGTTAATACAAACCTCTGTAACAGAGCAAAATTTATAAGAAAATTAGTCACCGTAATTTCTTAAAGAAGAAATATTCCTTATTTTATACAAATAATTATGAAATGTCAAACCTGAAGAAAACTGTATCCACGTTAACTCGAAATAATACCAATTAAAGCCAGTAATAACAAATAAAATACCGATTTTTAGTCTCAAAATTAATATGATAAATACTTCGTATTTAGGCTATTTTCAGCAGTAAAATTTAATAATTTGCTGATTTACATTATTTTCATCAGAAAACTATTCGTGTTTTATTAGATTACTTTTGCTTTTATTAGTACAAAGGGGCTTTGTCCTTGAAGGACTATTGTTTCCGTTTTGCGATTTTGCGTTGTATCACTATAAACGGCGAATCACTTTTCAAACTACTGCTACCAAATGTTAGAGTTCTGCATTATATTTGAAGAAATTAATTAATGAAAAATCTTCATAAATGTATGTATATTTCTCGCATTGTGATAAAACAACGGTACATAGAGCCACCGAATTTTGAATGACGTAATCCTCCTACGAATATGAACATGTGGAAGACCAAATTTGAAGTTTGGAATTTGTTTTATGATTGATTTCATATTTTGTAAAACTTTAACGAATTTTTGAGTAAGAAACTCAATGATTTAAAATCGAGCAATGGTAATTAATACTTAATACTCTACGGGGGAACAAAACCTTTTTATCTCCAGCTGCGCGTAACTGTGTATCGGAAATTCTAAAGATAAGCTCATTTTAAAATTATTTTGCAACATTGCTATTGAACTGAGTTTTATGGTTTAAGTGCAAAGAACATGATATTTAATAAATAAAGGCAACACACAAAACGTTAAAAAAAAAAGTCTCTTTGGACGTAATTTAAAATCTGAAACCCTTCAGAGTTTTTTGTATTTCGCTTATAATCATTTCGCTTACAAGCTAGTTTCCAATTTCAATAAAATCCTTTTTATTCTAACTCCGAAGTACAGGTTATTCGAAACCATGAAGAAAGATAAATCTAAAATAGTCAGTCGGATAATGAGTTGTTTCCAGTTCTTTTAAAACAACTTCTTTTTCTCTGTCCTTAGAATTGCAAGTATCTTTCGTTGCAAATATAAAGATTTTAAAATCTTTATCCAGAAGATGACATTCTAGTGTCTAGATTCTTTATTGTATCATTAAATAAAAATTTATCTTATCATAAATTATTTCTCTGAGTATAATTACATAAAATGCTAAAACACGAATTGTCAACAAATTACAACAGAAAATGCAGAATTTTCGAAACTGGAAATTGACAATTTTTTATGAAATATTAGAATTTTTCTCTTTATCTTGCCAGATAATTTTTTCCCATTAAGACTCACGCGTAATTACAGAAATATTAGTTTTCGTGCAACGTTTTCTAGTTTCATCCATGGTTTTTTGACTTAAAGGTTTAAAAGGTTAATTACGATAAAAAAAAGAAAGAATACAAATCTTTACGAGACTTGAATAAAAATAAAAACTTTTAAAAGGAGATTTTGCCGTTTATTTTATCAAATTATGTTAAAAACTAATAATATTGTAAAATATTATACGTACGAAAATAAAACATTTCATTTTGTAACAAAAATTAATTTTATCATGGCCTATCCGACAAACAATGTTTATTTATTTTAATTCTTTTTACATTTTTGTCAGTAAAGTTGAAATTGTATTTCCAAGATAGTATTATCTTGGATAGTATTCAAAGGGACTATTATTATAAATAGTTAATCTGTTAAATTAATCTGAAATACTTTTAATTTTCTAATAATTTTAACTAATGGTAGCAATTACCTATGATTATTAATTTAAAAAACAAATACATTAAATTATTAAAATATCGAAATTATAAAATGCGTAAAGAATTACATCATACTGATAAGTCCCCAATCCTCTAACAATCGAATAAGAGATAAACTGAAATTCATTAGAAAATAAATCTAACTTTAAAATTGTGTATACATTTTGAGACTTGGCGATAAAATTGAACGAAATTAGATAATAAGTAAATTATTTTAAACGAAGATTAAACAGAAGTTGATCAGTTATTTTATTTCCTATTTTACAACGTAACTCAAATTTTAAGCAACAATGAGCAGTAAAGTTAACTAAACAAATGAAATTATTCGAGCCGCCCAGACGGTATAGTGGTTAGGGGAACCTGACTGCGATACCAAAGGGCGCCCGGGGCAAATCCTGGAGAAGGTATGGATGTAAAAATCGTCTGTCCCTTCAATAGAAGGCAAAGGTGGCCCACCTATTAGGTGACTCCATAGTAGAGAGACCACCACATCTCGCCTTAAAAGTGGCCGATGCCGGCATAGGTGTAATAATGATGGTGGTGGGCGTGATAACCCAGAAATACTGGATAACGTGCAGGATGAAATGTGTGATCTGAAAAAAAATATGGAATTAAGAGTAACTTACCCCCAAAGAATGACACTTCAAATAACGTGAATTACGAAAAATTTATATCTTGACATCGTGAAAATTTAAATTAATACTAGTATAAATCGAGGAAACATCTCCAGACAGAAGACAATAGACAGCGAACTACTGCAGCAGTGAGAATCCGTCCTACCATTTTGAGTCCTAAACTTTTCGTACAACGAAATGCGTAGTCTTCAATCTAAGTAAATCTCAGTTCATCTTCGTTACACAAAGTTACATAATAACAAAATCCAATTTTTATAGCGAAGGACATTGATTTGAATTATTATTCCAATATATTTTTGTGGAAACACAAGGCCAATTTTAGCACCAAGATGCAACACGTGCACATAAATTCCTTTCGAGGACGTCTCAAGTCGTAAAAAATCATTAATTTACCGCAGAAGTCAGCATCTAGATAAATTTAGTTGAATCCTCATACCACTTACTATTATTCTTTTTGACAAAATGCATTCTCTTGAAACTATATGGAGATGGTCGTCAGAAAGGCACGAAAAAGAACAAATTGCAGACACGCATCATCCGCGGTGAGGACGGACAGAAGCCCGCCTTACACCTTCGGAGTCTAGCAGCAGAACAGAGAGAAAACCGATTGTAGTGGTCAATCTCGCTCTGTCATTGAGCGGTCGCAGTGAACAGACTTGATGTTGAATAAATGTGGAGGCTTGCCTGCACAATAGGCAAGTGCCCACCACTGGTAATAAAATAAAAAAAAAAACACGAAATTAATCGAAAACTTTACTGTGCACAACGCCTGTAGTAAACAGATTGGCAAACATTAATATATGCATGTAATACACATATACAGTACCTTAAACTAAATATAAACTTCCGGAGCAGAAACCTCGCCTTTGCTTTACCTAAAAACCTAGTAATAATTAATTGCGACAAAATCACTGTTAAACAACGCTCACTTTTACCCGCAGATAGGGAAAAATTCGTTCATGCTTTCAAGTTGCGAGAGGGAAAGAAGGAAAGGAAGAAACGCTTTCATCTTGATGAGCTGACTGAGTCCACAGCACACACATTCGCTTTGTCTAATATAAAATTTCCACGTAGCTGCACTCGTAGAAGTTGTAGCTGGTACGTCTAGCATTCCATGACTGGAATTCCGCTGAAGGCATGCTTGATTTTTCTCGATTTTCACAGGAAAAGATGAAATGAGTCTGTATAGTTTCGCTCATGCAAAATCAATTCCATTTAATGTATTAAAATGCTTCCATATGCTCAAGCATGTATATATCGCATGTGAACATAGAAATATGTGTTCGGGGTTAACAGACGTGCATTGTTTCCCTAAACACTTCTAAAAGAACATGTTGATACCGCATTAAATATTATTATCCCATTAAATGCAATCATAATCCTGTTTTCCCATTCTATTCGTTAAAAAACTGCTGGGATTTCACTTACGTTCAATGACTATGTTAATTTTGCTTCTATAAACTAGAAAAATTTGTTTTATTCTTTTAAGACCGCATATCTTATTTTAATTCTTTAAATATTAGAATACATTTTGTCAGTGCAGTATAATTAGTATCACGAAGCAGTTAAAATTTCGGATTAAAAATCGAGACTATTATGTCAGGAAAGAAAAGATAACTTCACATTGCATGGCTAACTAAGGCAGGTTCTTTAATATCTCTTTTAACTTCATTTTTGCTGAAATTACCCGAAAGACTTCACCATGTGATAAACTGATTTTTTACGTATTCATCAAATAGTATCCTTTTTACTTGGTGATTTTAATTCTAATTCATGTTTTCCTACAATTTTTAAAAATCTTCTCACGTAGTTTTTTGGTTACTTCGATTCCTACTCTAATTGGAGTTAGGCCTGCTGCTTAGTTTATTATTATTTACTTTATTTCATTTCATCTACTCAAATGACCTGATTGTGGCTTATGGTTCAAAATATGATAGCGCCTTGAAGAAAAATGCAGTAGTTCTTAGGTTGAATTTTTTTCTAAATTTTGTTATTATTCATTTGAACTTCTGCGTACGCATGGATATAGCGTAATTGTTCAGTGTTCACTGCTAAGCTTTCGCCTAACTTTTCGGGGTGTCTCCGGATTATCCGCAGATCTCTGAAAAGTATTCACGAGACAACTCGCTATGTCGCCAAAATAATCAACTCATAATATCGCTAAAATGTATTTATGTGGCAACCCAAATATGCGTGTACGCGCAGCAGACGAGCGAGAATTTCCACTTTTTTAAATTCGACAGTCCTTAGTGTTAGTTTTTGTTCTAATGAGTACATTTTTTCCCTTTCTCAAAAGTTGTAATGGAAATATAGAAGTAATCCTTTGCTGAAAGGAAAAGTTGTATTTCTTCAGATATACAGTGTTTTGTCTAACAGTACAGAATGCAAACATTCGCCGCCCAACCAGTATAGTGGCGAAGGGCCCGGATTCGAATTGCGGAGAAGGCATGGATGTTTGTAAATGTATAGTGTTTGTAAATCGCATCGTCACCTGTAAGGTGCTCTGTTGCCAAAGACAGGTGTAAACTTGCGCTCCTTGCCACGAGGAATTTCGTGGCCTTGTGTCGATTAAAGGCCAGACAAGTGAGCATTAACAACAACAGCAGCAGTGCAAATATTCGCCATCGATGAAGCCGTACTACGGATTGAAGATCGAAATTTGGGTCCGATGCCAAATTTGCACAATTCGCTGATTTTTTAAGTGGAAACTGACCGCTGTGTACTTGGGTAAAATAACAAAGACAAAAAAAAAATTACATAAGGATTTCTTTTGAAAAGTAAGTGTTTTATAACGATTTTTAACATTATCGATTCATTGCTCGTTTTCAGAATTCTTACAGCTTCGTAATTTTCAGAATTTCCTTTCCTTTATTAGCATGGCGAAAAATTAGCCGCTAATGACTCGGCGACTTTTCGTGGGAGCGGGGATATACTTATGTATTCAACGCACCTACATCATTCGTTTAAGAGTACTATCCCTGTTTATGTATGTAAAGCCATGTAGAATAACACAGGATTATGTGTTATCACTAATCGTCATCTATCGTTTTACTGTACAAGCACCATTTTCAGGGCCTCATTCGTCGTAATGTTTCAGTGTTTAAGCGTATCATTTCTACTAATGTCTGTATTGCCATGTAGGATAACACACGATTATGTATAATCATTAATTGTCATTTTTCGCCTTAATGCACAATTTAGTGTATCATTTTTATTAATGTATAGGTGTTAAATGTTTCATTTCTAATAATGTATTACATAGCCATGTAGGATAATTTATGTTCATGTATCTTTATTAATCTCTCCTTTCATATTAATCTACAAGTATCATCTTCAGTATATCGTTTCTAGTATTAATGTTTAAGTGTATCACTTCTACTAATGTATGTATAGCCACGTAGAACGCTACACGATTATGTGATCTTTCGCAATGATGCACAAGTATTACACTGAGATTTCTGTCAACGTCTGTAAATGTCTCATTCCTATTCATGTACCCATAGCACAGTAGGATAATACATGATTATGTGTTATCATTAATCGTCATCTTTCGTATTAAAGTGCAAATTTCATTCTCAGTGCACCATTTCTATTGATGCATAAATGTTTAAGTGTATCATTTCTACTAATGTATGTATAGCCGCGTAGGATGATACACGATTACGTGTTACCATAATTCTTCATCTATCGTAGAATGTACAAGTGTATTTTTTTTTCATTTTCAGTATTTCCATTTTCAGTATTTCATTTCCATTAATGTATAAGTGTTTAAGTGTATCATTTGTACTAATATATGTATAGCCACGTAAGGTAATACACGATTATGTGTAATCATTTATAAGGTATTTATCCCGCCTTCCTAGCGTGCCTTCGTGGTGTAGTGGTTCTGCACACTGGGTCGGTATTCCAGATGCCCGTGGTTCAATTCCCGGAGAAGGCGGTTGTTAATTGTTCAGCTTTTCTGCTTCCAAATTACCTAATGTCTCTACAGTGGCGCCCGAGCTAAAAGGGTGTTGGATGAGGATTCTCCACACCCAGGGTTTGGCGATTGGGTTCCCTAAAAACAAACTTCAGTCGCCTTTAAAAGGGGGAGTACATAAGGTATTTCTCCCGCCTTCCTAGCATGCCCTCGTGGTGTAGTGGTTCTGCCTGCTGGGGGTGTATTCCAAAGGTTCATGGTTCGATTCCCGGCGAAGACGTTGCTAATTTTTCGTCTCGCCTGCTTCCAAAAAAGTACCTAATGTCTCTACACATTAATTGTCATCGTTCACACTAATGCACAATTTTCATTCTCAGTGTATCACTTCTGTCAACGTATAGGTGTGTATGTATCATTTTTATTGATGTGTGAATTGCCTAGTAGAATAATACATGATTTTTTTGTGTTTTCATTTATCGCTATCATTCGTATTAATGTGCATGTGTCGTTATCAGAATCTCATTGCTATTGATGTATAAGTGTTTATGTATATCATTTATAGTACTTTATGCATAGTCTTACAGGATGATACACGATTACGTGTAATCATTATTTGTCATCTTCCGCATTAATGCCCCAGTTGCATTAACAGTGCATCACTTCTTTTAATGTATAAGTGTTTATTGTTTCCCTATCTCATTAACCACTTAAGCCAATATACATATGTATCCAATGTACCTATACCAGTCAATGTACCTATGTATGAAACTTTTTATTAATTGTATACTGAAGCATATATGCATACGCCCTTGTTTGGACGCAAATCCCCGATTCAGCCCGCGAGGGTTGTGTTGTTCTAGATAGGTGCGGGTACCGGACGACACCCGATCTGTCATATAAAGCCGTCCGGGTGTCCGGCCCTGCATTCACCTGTCACCTGTAACAACAGATTAAACAACATTAGGGAAACATTAGGGGCATTTAACAAAATACAATTTACACTTAATAAAATACGTTTAGTATTTATCAAAATACGTAAAAGAATTTACATTTAGCAAAATACGTCTGATATTTACCAAAGTCCATATAAAAAAGGATACCTTTTTCATTTCATTTGTGCAAATATTAAACATTGCGTATTTTCCATTTTGTTTTAGCGTTTCTGTATAATGTTAACAGTTTCTAATCACAAAGTAAAATATTCTGTTGCGCAAAAGTTACCCTTTTCTCTCCAGTCTTGTTCCTAAAGGAATAAAGGAATAATTCCTAAAGGAATAAGACAGAAGTCAAATGGAAAAACCCAATCAAATTGAAAAACAGAAAACTCCATCTCACCCTTCGTTAGAAGTAAGTAACTAATAATGCATTTGCTTTGATTTCCTCCAAAGTAAAACTCAACAGAAAGAAACGTATTTAATTGAGTCATTAATTGCAATCCAACCGCGAATAGTGATATCTTTTTGACTGACCTGCATTATTTAATACGGTGAGCAAAGCCAGAAGTTGACAAATAGACCTTCCTTTCATTTACTAATAAAACCGTATTCATCCTTTCAGAAAGATATGATGAGAGAAATTTTCATTTTCTTCTCAGCGTCAAGGTTATTAAAAATCGTTGGGTATAATTTTAATAATCTTAGGTCCAGATCAATAAATTTTAAGTATTTCTGTTTTACCTGCTTGCAAGCTAGCTTCCTGAATAGCTTCAGGGAATGAATGGTATAAATTACAGCACTTACTTTCCCTAAAGTTTCTAGCTTATAATATCTACGGGAAAACTATTTCAGAAATGCTTATTATTTAATGAAACGAATTATTTTATAAGTATTTAAAATTCTTGTTTAATGATTCAATGACATTTTGTTATTTGCTCTTTGCGAAGAGCTACCTTTCCTGGGAGAATGGAAAATTTCTAGACTGTCTTATAACCTTCACTTCCTATAAAGTATAAACGAGAATTTGTTCTAAATAATGAAATAATTATTTAGAAACAGTATACAGAAGGCCTTTCAAAAATATTTATGAGGTATTTCTCCCGCCCTCTTAGCACGCCTTCGTAGTGTATTAGTTTGCACGCTGGGCGCGTATTCCAGCTCGATTCTCGGCGTGGGCGTTGCTCATTTTTCATGACTCCTGCTTCCAAAAAATATACTTAATGTCTCTACAAAAGCACCTGAACTAAAAAGAGTGGTGGATGATGATTCTCCACACCCAGGATTTGGCGATTGGGTTCCCTAAAACCTTAGTCGCCCTTTAAACGGGGGGAGTATATAAGGTACTTCTCCCGCCTTCTTAGCATGCCTTCGTAGTGTAGTGGTCTGTATGCTGGGCGAGTATTTCAGAGGTCCTATTCCCGGCGAGGGCGTTGCTCATTTTTCATAACTCCTGCTTCCAAAAAAATACCTAATGTCTGTACACATTGACTTGACCAATTATCTCTTTAAGGATAGGTTTATAGGTCTCTAATCCAAACTGGAGAAAGAATCAATAAAACAACGCTTTCAGACTGCTGCAGTTTTTCTTTTGACAAAATTTGTGGCAGGTAACGGGTTGGCAAGAAAATAATTTCGGTTTTCACAAATAGAGAGCGTTATGTTCATTTAGTTATTCTTCTGTCAAACTTATATATGTATATTTTGTTTAATTTAGCTGCTGACACTTTTAAAAACAAATAAAAACAAATTCCGTGTATTTTTGTTTACAATTGTTAGTTTATGGTCAATTTTAACATGGGGTGCAAAAATAAGAATTTTCAACATATTTTTATTTTCATGAAGGCAAGAAAGCATCCGAGGTTCGCAAAGAAACATGTGACGTTTATGGCGTTGATTGCTTAAAGCAGTAATGAGGAATCTTTTGAGCTCGGCATGTCAACGTTTTTAAATTTTGAGCTCGGCATGTCACATTTGACTCTCACTCCTAACGACTAGGGCGATTAAATGCTTCCATCTGTCAAGAATGCACACGAACGCACTTGAGGTAAACGCAGCACATGATAGCATTAAAAAAGTCATTATAAGATACAAATACTCTTGTATTATGTCATTTTTGTCTCTATCAACAGCTCTGGAAATACGTGATGTTTGTCAACCAAAATGGGTTCGCGTGTCATAGGTTCGCCATCACTGACTTAGCAGAATGCATGTGTCATTAATTGGTATAAAACATTTAATTCTGGAGATTTTTCACTTGAAGTTCATAAACGTTCTGTCTGACCTTCTGAAGTTGATGGCAAAAATAAAGCCATAATTGAATCGAATCGTCTTATAACTATACGAAAGATTGCAAAATGTTAAATGAATAGCATACAAGAACAGGAAAATAGCATAGGATGTCTTGGATTCGTTAAGAAGCTCGATATTTGCGTTCCGCATGAATTGAAAGAAATTCCCTTAACAGAATGAATAAATATTTGCAGTGCGCATTTCAAACGTAATGCAGTCGATCCTTTTCTGAAATGAATCATCACTGCTGATGAACAATGAGTCGTCTGCAATAATAATAACATCATAGTCCAAGCATGATGAATCAGCATAAATCTCATTGAAAGCTAAATTGCATCAGAAAATGATCATGTTGTCAATTCGGTAAGATAACAAAGATCTTGTGTATTTTGAATACTTCCAAGTAACCAAACAATCAACACAGATCTGTGTATTGCCAATAACTTATAAAACTGGAGAAAGCAATCAAAGAAAAAATTTCAGAAATGTCAAATCGCAAAGGAAATGGGAGCTCGAACCTCAGACCGAACTACCAGTATCGCTTGGTCGCTGGTGGGCTGGAGTACAATGAATGATCGAGGGAAATAACTTTTGTATGGGCCATAAAATTAATTTTTTGACTTTTCTAGATGAAGGCCGAATGTGAAAGTACTTTATCATGGAGAAGATATTAAGAGCTCGTTTCGGCGTATTCTGGATATCCAGGACAATTGTTTTCCAATAAATTTACCTGAATCACCATGTAGGTTATAGAATTCATTGCTGCTTTTTCTAGCTAAGAGCGTTTCATCTTTTTCAATGTTCTCATTACGAAAAGTGGAAGGCCTGCTACTAAAAGCACTTCATTCTCCTTCGTCAGTCCAGTCCATACTAAAAATATTTAAACCTTTCATAAACATACTTTAAAGATATGGCTTCATCTTCGTAAACGTATGTCAGCCTATAAGGAATGATGTAGGAAGAAAATTTAAAAACTAAAATGGGACTTCGCATTGAATTTGTGGTACTGACCTAGCAGGGTGTTCTAACCATTCAGAAAAGGATAATATGTCGGAAGAATTCGATGTTTCCTTATATGGTCATTAAACCTTCCTCTTAATACATTATTTGCATACTGTATTTTACAGAGTTTTATAATTAGTTATAATAATATCTTTGGTCTGTGATAAAACTATTATTTGAATAATAATGCTTTCTCTACTAAAAATGCCGTTTTCGGTAAAACATAACTTATTTTCACAAATGGCTGAGTTACATTGCAGTTTTAATGACAGCTTCAAAATAAGCGAAATCTAATTCATATAAAATACAATTATATAGAGAACGCTGTTGATCAGAAAAGTGTTAAACTAAGTTCACTATAACTTGTATATTTCAAGCTTTTTACAAAAAGGGAAATGGAGTCGACGGCATTAACAGCATTAAAAATTAATATTCTCTTTATGCAATTTTAATGCTCAAGTGCGGAGCGATGACGATTCCACAATCGAGCCATTAATTGGAATTCTTTTGTGTGTGCTAATAAACATTCCTTCAGATCCAGCATTTGTGTCCCCGACATTTGGACGGCCATTAAGAACTCAATACCCGGCAAATCATTTTTGGAACAATAAAAGAATGGATCTTTCACCCCCACCCCTCTTTCTGACGATTCACTTGGCAAGAACAGAAAAGCAACAAAAACTCAGCCCTTTTCCCTAGATAGGAAGTCCGAGTTTTCTTCTCTTTTTTAATGCCCGCTAGGAAATAAAAGAATGCTTCGTGCAGAAAAACTGAAGCTATCTCCAAGAGAAAGACTTTGGAAGCTATCCAAAAGGAACGCTAGGCCAAAAATAAAAATAATAATGAAACAAAATAAACAAACTGTTCCCTTTTTCTCTTCTGACCATTATATCTACCTTTTTGTAGCTGGGGAGAGAAAAGATCGGAAATTTCTGGAAGTTTGAGATATGAAGATGCGATTTCGACCACTTTCTAACCGCTTCCGTTTCTCATTTGGTGTCTTTGCCCAAATGATTCACATTCATATTTTCTATTATTTCTTTGTCCGCTACTTGAAGCCTGCATTCTTCAGCTGAATTGGTAGTTGTCAGCCTTCTCAAGAAGGTGGGCGAATCACATGCGTTTGGAGGAGAGGAGGAATGAGAGCTACTGTCATTTTCCAGGTCCCCCGCTGTTGAAGACTTTCCGTTTCTGATTTCAAGCATTTACGAGCTGTAGTAAAATATATCATTTTCGAATATATATTTTATACTAAAAATCCCTCATAATAGCCATTACCTGTTGATACACTGTCTTGACGTGAAGAAATATTTAGGTATAAGAAAGGTTAATATGGAACCATAAATTAGGAGGAAGCATATTGTAGCAATAAAATAAAAATAAAAACATTTTCAAATAGTGCAAATGTCTGAAAAAATGACGCTTTGTTTCAAGAGCTTAAAGAAGTAACCAAAAAGACAAAATCTAACACCCTCTATTGAAAACCAAAGCGAAACTATTACTAACTAAAGAAAAACTATTTCAAAAACTTACATTTATGTACTATATTTCGATTTTTAATGAATATCTTTAGCTTTCATAGGATTAAAAAAAGAGAACATGCATGTTATTAAAAAATTTTACAGTACGTTTCGGAGCCCAACACAAAATTTTTGCAGATATATTATATTAAATGCATATACTCATTCGGTTCTAAAATTAAGTATTTATATGTGTGTAAGCCTATGATACATTTCGATGAAGCATTTAAAACCAGTTATGAAATTTAAAGAAATTTATTTCAAAACCATTATTGAAGCATGTTTGAGAAAGGCGAGCAATTTTTCTTAGCAGGTTTCGAGAATCCACTGTGTCGATTTATTCTTCGACGTAGATTCAAGAAATTTTGTCTTGCCATGAAATGTCTTGCTGATTCCTAACTTCCCTTAACAGTTTCGAGAATTTTTAATATTTTAAGCAATCCTTCGGTCTTCAGTTAAATCATTTCAGTTTTTTTTTAACTAAGGCCAGAAGCTAGAAGCAGTGGACACTTTATTATGGAGGCACCTAATAAGGGGGCCACCTTTGTCTCCTATGAAGGGACGGATAGTTACAAGCATGCCTTCTCCCGGATTCGAACCTGGGGCCTTTGGTATCGCAGGGGCTTCCCTACCCACTGTAGTCTGCTCAATTTTTCAGTAAAAGACAAGGAAAAATGCAATCTCATTAAAATCATTTTTCAACCAAGGAAGGCAGAGCGTAACGGAATAGTACGGTACAACACTATTTTAAACACTATGTTCGATTGCAAAGTGCTGAAAATTTAGCGAATAGAACTAGAACTGCTGCATCCTACTTGTTTATATATTATCGCCATTTTGAAGAATGTTTGAGCAGTAAAAAATAATTAATGAAATACAAGGAAATAACAATTTATCATATATTTTAATGGCAACAAGAGATAAATTATTATCTTCGCTGAGAAAAGGAAATTCAGTGTTGTAACCTTCTAAATAATCACTTGAATTCGTTTATTCTGTTTTCATCAAGTATTTTAAAAATACGTTTTAAGTAAGGTCTTAATTCGAATTCATCATATATGTATGAATAGTAAATGCAAACTTATTTTGCAGCGTCAAGCACGAGACAAATTACATAGCTAATAGAAATAACAAAGGGAATTCAATTTGTAGTTCTACTACCGATCTGCGTAATAATCGAATTTTCAAACTGAAATTTTATTTCCATTTTCCTTATTATCAAATACTCAAAAAGTAATAAAGTTTCCTATAAAAATCGATTTATGAATAAATAAAGGGCGTTTGTCAGGACAAAAATTTACAGAATGGCGCTTGTCAGGACGCTTTAAGTTACCTCAATATTTTCTTAAGAAATGCGTTAATGACATTCTTGCTCAAAAGATTTTAGAAAATAAGAATATCAGATTTTTGCCTGTGGTTTTAATGAACTTTCACGGAAAAGAAGATGTATTTTGCTTTTCAATATTTTTTAAATATTTATTAAGAGTTTGAAGAGCATTCTGTCTATAAAATGTTATAAATTCAAACATCTGCCTTGAATTAGCAGCTATACTACCTAGTAAACAAATAAAAGCGCAAGCATTATAATGCAGCTCCTCTTGTTCATACAATACCTAAAATAAATGTTTTATGTAATTATATAAGTAATTGAAAAATAATAAATTACCAATTTTTAAATGCAAATATCAACTAAGAAATAAAATTTGAGAAGTAAAAATCCGAACTTAAAATTAGAAATAATGACATGTTATTCGGGGTGTTTGAATATTATGATTATGTAATGTTTGTTTTAGATAGTAAGTTATATTTATGCTATTTATTTCCTGCATTCTTTCCCCCCAGTCTTCTCCAGAATGCAAATTAGGTGCAGTTTATGTATCCAGAGAATGTATAATTTAAGGGGAGAGCTTTAGCAACGCTCCAACAAGCACAATTTTTGTAAGCTGGGATGAAGCCAGACTATTTTCGCAAAACTAAAACATAAATTTTAATTCACTGTGAGCCCAACTAAAATTATCTATCGATTTTTTATTTAACATTATTGAATGTATGTTTCGTTTTATGGGAAGTCTTAATGCTCTCGTGGTTTAGACGACATATTTCAAACCGCATTAATAAATATGTTATAAATTCCCACGAAAAAAATATTAGACATGAGATCTTCAAACATCAAGCAGCGCATTCTACTAAGAGATGAGAAAATGACCTGAAGCTGAAATTTTGGACAATCCGGATAACTTTGCACCTGATAAAACGATAAAATAAGATGACAACAAGATTGTTTTGCTCATTTTAAATAGATGAATATATTTTATGACGGAAAAGTAAAAGTGTTTTAGAGACTTTATCAAAAATGATAGGTAAAAATACTCTATCAATGTCAAATAAATGAATTATGCAGGAAGAAGTGATTTTAGAAAAGGAAACAAGAACATTTAGAACTATAATTAAATTAGATGTCGCTGGAAAATGTTGAATCGTTCCATTTCCTTAACCTCAAATAAAATTATGATGATATTGAATGTAATATTAGTTACATATATAATTATGTGTGCTTACAAACTTTAACTGATGAATGTATTTTTATTTTTCTCCATTAGTTTATCAAAACAAGCTATATAAAAAAGTCTGAAAGATTTCAGATTTTATATTACGCCCAAAACAACGTGTTAACGTCCTTTATTTACTAAATGTCATGTTCTTCGTACTTAAACCTCATAAAATTCAATTCAACAGCAATATCACATAATATTTCAAAACAGTATATCTTTAGAATTTCAGATTCGCGTGCTACAGATAAAAATGTTTTTTCCGCACAGTGTTGCCATTGCTTGCTTTGAAATGGTTGAGTTTGTTAATCAAAATTCGTTAAAGTTTTACAGAATATCAAATAGTTAGTAAAGCAAATTCGAAATTCAAAATTCAAGTTTCCAGGTGCTCGGGTGGAGCATTGCGTTACTCAAAATTTGATAGCTGAAGGTACCACATTTCACTGAAGAATTTGCATGAATATATGTAATTCATGCAGATTCTGAATTATTGATTTATTTAAACATAATACAGGGGGATATTATTCGGTGGCAACAATTTAAAAAGTGATACGCTAATTTACTATAATTTAAAAAGTGTTTAGTGACACATACATGATTTCTATGAGACCATTGGTTAGAATTCGGAAATAATTTTGACCAAATCTTATATGAATATAACTAGTAATTGTTATTCTTGCATGAAAACTGCGGAAATTGCATTTAATTTTATCTTAGAAAATTATCCGATTTTCCGTTCTCAAATCGAAATAAAAAGTAAAAAAAAATATTATCTGACTGTTTTTAAAGTGATTCTTATACATTATGTTTCTAATTTGTAAAACAAATTAGAAATAATAATATGTTTATCCCTGACGCTTCGTGGAGTGCCTATTACAATCTTAAGTCGATGATGAAGAAAGTGTTTTCTTTTTATTTTATTTAAAGCATACTGATACTTGAAACATAAAGTGAAGGTAAGAAATGCAACACAAAGGATATAGAAATGTGTTTAAAAATTTACCTATTGTAGCAAAATTAGTCATAAAGACATTAGTCTTTAATAGGTGTTAAGTGTTTGGGCATTATTTGATATCTTTAATGTTAACTGACCCTCAGCTATTGAAATAATTTTCCGCCCTCTACACTTGCTTGGACTTAAAAAGACCTTTGAGAAATGTATGGATTTAATTAAATATTCAAATATATTTAAGTAAAATTATTTTAAGAAAATGAATTATCAGATTAAACAACTTTAATTATGCAATTCATTTAAAAAAATTCATTTCTGTTTTCTTAATAAATATTTATCTATGTATTTTTAACATGCTTTTCATCAACCTCATATGTTAAGTTTTGATTTAATTAAATAGTTGTAATAAGCATGTAAAGGGTTTACTTCCCTTTTATCTTTCGGTTATTTTTTCTTATCATGAAGAATTCGGAAGATTTGAGAATATCTGAGATTTAGGACAAATGAATGGTTTTGAAAATCTAACATTCCTTCCATTTATATTGTAGAGCCATTAGGATTTTTTTGATGCAAGGGACATGAAAATTAAGCAAAGCCCTCGCCGGGGCTCTAACTTGTTCCTCTCGAATGCGCACCGAGTGTGCTAACCGTTACACACGAAGGCATGCATAAAGGAGGGATAAAATACTCCCCCTTTTAAAGGGCGATTAGGGATAACACGACCTAATCCCCAAATCCTGATGGTGAAGAATCATCATTTGCCACCTTTAAGTTGGCCCGCCACTGTTGAGAAACTCGGTTTCTTTTGATGCTGGAGATGAGCAATGTTCTCGCCAGGACTCGAACCTGGACCTCTCGAATACGGGCCGAGTGTGCTTACTGTTACACCACGAAGGCATGCAGAAAGAAGGGAGAAAATACCTTATAACATAAATAGAATTCAAACTATGTTTTTCTATACTTCTTTATGATAATATTCCTAATAATCAATACTGAGTTTAAAGTTTTATGATAAAAATGTATGTTAAGTTACATTAAGTGTCTATGATTCATGTACGACTTTAAAACAAGCGACGTCATAGCTCCAAATTGCACTTAATTCAATAACCACAATAGAGGACTATAAAACGTAAAGAGAGTGAAATATATTTTATTGCATAGTAGGTTGCATACGAGTGCATTTAAAGAGAGTTTAGAGCAGCTCTCTATTTGGTGGCCTCCTGTTTTCTACGACCTTGTTAGAGCTCCAAAGCCTTTGTAGTCTGGCGCGACTTATTTTTTCTTTGAACTTTTCGTATTATATTATGTATATCATTGGATTTTAATCTTTCGTGTGTCATTATATTATTTTGCGTCATTTCTCCTTTGTATCAGTATTATTTCATTTTTATTATTATTGTATTACTATCAAGTTGGTTTATTTTCTTTTATAAGACTATTAACATAGTTTAATTATTTACGGTACATTTTAGTATTTTTATTATAATAGTATTTGTATTTTATATTTTTTTAGCCCAAAAGGCATCAGCCCAGAAAGGCTATTAATTTCGTTTTGGCATTTTTGGAAAATTCACTTTTTAAATTATTGCCACCAAATATTATTGCCCTGTATTATATTTAAAGAAATTAAATAATGAATAATCTGCATAAATGTATGTAGGTTTCTAGCATTGTGATAAAACAACGGTACCTAGAGCCATCGAATTTTGAATAACGTACGTCTCCATTTGAATATAGGCATCTGAAAGCTCAAATTTGGAGTTAGTTTTATTATCTATTTCGTATTTTGTAAAGCATTTATGAGTTTTCGATTAAGAAACTGAACGATTTCAAAGCGAGCAATGGCAACACTGTATGAAAAAAAAAATTTATCTCCAGTGCGCAAGACTGTGTATCGGAAATTCTAAAGATATGCTCTTTCTTAAATTATTTTGCGATATTGCTGTTGAATTGAATTTTATGATTTAGGTGAGAAGAACATGATATTTAATAAATAAAGGTAGCCCACAAGACGTTAAAAAACGCTCTTTTGGGAGTACTATAAAATCTAAAAGCTTTCAGTTTTTTTTTTTTTTTTTTTTTTTTTCTCTCTCGAGACCTAGATATTATGCTTCTATTGTTGAATTCTAGCTTTTTGTGTTATGAATTATATACTTACATCTGTAAGCCTCGTGTAATACTTCGTGAAACACGAGGAGTTTTCTATTTACTTTCTAAATTAAAAATATAAAATAAAATTAAGAAACTTTGCAAATGACCAAAATGCTATTCAAGTTAAGTTTTGTAAAATTTTTATGGCAGATCTTCGTATACTGCAAATAAATAATAATTACCTATTCAAATATGCATGACCTTTTTATGCTCAAATTAAGTACTGTTTTAGTTAACTAACTGCGTAAGATGTTTAATAGTTATTATTTAATTGATGACTATAAAACTAATTGAAATTGTGCTATTAAATTTGATTCTTTAATGACAAATTTACACTTTAGATTCCATAAATATTTAATTAAATTCTACGAGGAAAAATTATTTAATTGCTCCCATTTTGGAAAATTTATCTTCTTTTCTCACAAAATAAATACTGAGAATATTTTCTTAGCACAATTATCGTGAATATTCAGCAAAACAATGTAATTACTTAATTAAGAAACGAGATTTTAAATTCACTACCTTCCGATACTGAAAGAACAGCAGATTGTTGTAAAAGAACTGACATCAGGTTAAAAATTTAGTCTCCAATTAACGGTAATGGGGAGCCTTTCTTCTTTATACTTTATACAATTAACCCAGTTAACAAAGTTCATATAATTATCAAAGTTCGTTTTATTAAAGATGCTATTTAATGAAAATAAATCGAGGTATGAATTATGTATTTTGCTACATATTTATTCATATTAATCAAGTACATAAAATAATTAAATATTTTAAACTTAATATGAGATTTCAAAGGCACTAATGATCATCAAACATACTAAGGATACTTTTATCGAAAGATTAATTTTTATGTTCCTTACAGATGTTAGAATTTGAGTTGGGCATAACTGAATTACGATATATTCAATTACAATGTGATTGTAATTATAAGTCAAGCAATTACAGTTAATTTAATTACAATGTAATTGTATTGTAAATCATGAAATTACAATGTAATTGTAATTGCGGTTGATTCAATTACAATAGAAATGCAGTTGCAATTAATGCAATTAAAATGTAATTGTATTATAAATTGTACAATTAAAATAATTGCAACTGCAAATAATTCAATTACAATGTAATTGTAATTGCGTTATTTATAATCATCATCAGTTACGCCTACCAAAAATTCTAACCACAGTTACAATTATACTGTATATGTTTATTAAATAAAATTCCAATTTAATGACATATAAATTTGTTAATAATCACAGTTCATTACACCTTGATCGAATCACATTATCTTTACTTATGATATAAAATATTGTCCTTCTAGAACAAAATCCGCAGACAAGATCACGCCTGTGAAATTAGCGGACGAAATGAATATAAATAATTTAGAGTCAGCTTTCGGGAAGTGCTGTCAGTGCGAAAAATATAAGATCTTAATTAACATTCATGTGCCCTCGCGTATAGCAGTTTCTCAGAATATTATCATTCGACAATGCATAAGATCTTTATTTTTATCTTTAATATTTAAGCTATCATTAATTGACTGAACAAATCTGGTGATTCATAGTAGTTATTTTATCGTTTTAACTATTACTAACGCAGTTAAAATTGCAGTTATAACATAAGGACATTTAGAATTACAATATAATTGCAAACGCAATTAAATTTTTAAGTTAACAGTAAAAGAGTAATTAGCACTTTTTTTAATAGTGGTAGACCGGTTCGGGTTTGAACTTCTGGAAAAAATCTAGATGTTTGGGTATATTCGTCGTTTTCCTTCGATGATTACAAACTAGTATATGTTAAAAAAGTTCTCCACACAGACATTTTTATTCTTATATGCTTTATCGCGCTCAATTAAATAAACAATCAACTCATTCTTTTGCTTACCAAATGTACACGTATTTATTTTTATCCAAAATATTTCTTGCTTAAGCAATTCCTTTGTAAGAAAACTTACTAGAAACTTATCATTACTAGAAATTGCTTAAGTTGCAATTCCCACATTATTTAAGTAGGATGATCTCGGATAGAAAAATGATGTTTACTGGGTAACTGTTATCTAGAGAGACTTCTTAAAAATATTATGCTTCTTTACTTTTACTTGAAGCTGTTATAGATTATGGCTATTCGAACAGATATATCCACTTGTAAAAAAACTAAAGTATTTTAACTATTTATTGAAAATAATGGTTATAGTTTAACAAGGCCCTATTATATAGTTAATATCATTATTGTAAGTTGGAATTCATTCTATATTTATGTAGCATATCCTCGGATAGAAAATATTCCATGTTTATGCCGTTACCTCTCATTTTCAAGCACTCCTTTTTTAATAATATTATGCTCGTTTATTTTGATCTGAAGCTATAGATGTTAGTTAGGGCAGGCGCATCCACCAATAAAAAAATAACATGTTTTACCTACTTATTAAAAATATGTGTTATATTTAATGAAAGCTTATATAATAGTTAATATCATTACTGCAAGTTCGAGTTCACTCTATAATTATGCAGGATGATCTCGGATTTAATAAAACGCAATTTTGCTGCATTCAGCGTCCACGTGCTGAAAGTGATCGCTAACATTATTATTTTTACTCCGCTTTAAGTCTCGGCAAACGAACTAACTGGATAGACCTTTTCAATGTTTTCTCCACTGTAATGTGAATATTAGCCAGTTTCCCTTAGAAATTCCTCGTCAAAAGACCTTTTTTCTTTGGGCAGATAGCTTTTGTGTGCTTTGCCATAATCTATACAACCAAACCTTCTGCCAGAGCAGTCATCTACAGACAGTCAACAAAATTGTGCTTGTTTACTTTTACCTCAAGCTCTGAAAAATATATCGTACACGAGCAGTCACTTGTAAGAGCTTTTAATATTAATTTATTGAAATAATAAACTATTTAATAATAAACTATTTCGCTTTCAGCATGGTTACGGAAAATTTTAGTATTACTTAGCAATTAAGCAGGATTGGTTGTGGATCAGAGTCATATTTCTACCAGCTAAAGTATAAAAATTGGATTAAAATAAGACTAAATGAAATTTTCGTGATTTATTTCCGGACTTAATATTAAAAAAAATATCAGTTACTTAGCAAATTCTCCACAAAGGCATCCATAAGCATAGATTCTTTATTTGCATCCCCTTAATCAAATCCATATATCTGTAGGCGAATACCATTAATAGACATATTTGTTTAACAAAGTTATGCATATTTAGATGTATGTAAGGAAGTCGGAATTAGTTCCTGTAAACACATTCCGCTTTAACTATATTTCTTTTACAAATTTACAGAAATAATGTGGATCATTTGATAAAAGATTAGTTAATGATATATGCTGCTGTTACAAGCTGCAGTACATCCAAAAATTAAGCATAATATCTCCAGATGGAACATAATGATAATTTTCTTATGTGCAATTATTCCTTTGTATTATTTAACAACTCGCTATCTAAAATCGAGAACCATTTCAGATATACTGTCATTTAATATAATTTTAAATTATGATCACAATTCCACTAGGCTATGTGAAGAAATTATCAACAGCAGTTACTGTCTTACTTAGTACGTAATCTAATTATCTACTGCCATTACAATTGAAATTGCAGTTACATTGTTATTGTAATTAGTTTATATAACTACAATTATAATCGCAGATACATTATTATTCTGAATAGATTGTATAATTGCAATTTCATAATAATTATAATTAGATTATACAATTGTGCAATTGTAATTACATTGTAATTAGAATTAGATAATGTAATTACAGTGCGATTGTAATTAGATTTCGCAGTTACAGTGTAATTATAATTATAATGCAATTACGTTGTAATTGAAATTGAAAAGCAATTACGTTGTAGTTGCACTTAAAAAGTAACTGCATAATCTAATCTCAATAAGAATATAATAGCAATTACATTTTGCCAAACTGTGGCTAGAATAATTTTTACATTTCGAGGTTCATAATGAAAACTAAATATATACTAGAAAATTTCATATGAATTACATAAATGTAACAAAAGTCAAAAGTTACCTGATATCAAGTTAAGTATTTTATATTTCACTTGATACCTGCTGATAACCAAGCCCATTACAATGCGTAATTATGATGAGCCAGAGTTTTTTTAACAATTTTGTTTATAAATTTCTATTATTTTCATATTACTGTCAGTGATATAACATTATATATTTTAGCATATTTTTTAATATTTTTATGTAATATGTTTGCAAATGTCAGCAGTAAATTGAAAATAATAATGATGTACATATATTTGAGCTAAAATACACATCAATTAACGATTATTAGAGGAGTTAAAGACGAAAAGAATCAGCGTTGTATTCATAAATTTGCAGGACTAGTTTGAAAGGTTTGAATATAGAAGCCTCCTTCTTCAGCTGTAGAAGTTCATTGTTGTTTTCATTTTCTTCTGCTGATGAAAATGAAAACAACTATGCAATGATTTCCTTAATAGCTGAGGGTAAAGAAGGATTGAAATTGGGATTATTAAGTAGAATTGAAAGATTTTTATGAATCTAAAACACCGCTAGTAAATCCAAATCGCCAACAGAAGATGTTTCTTGAACAACAGAAAAATAGAAAATGTGATTTGTTGACTAAACAAGACAGGATTCATGTAATTCATTTTTCCTGACATACGCCTCATGTGTCTTAGCTGGAAATTTTGAGGCTCACTTAACTTGAACAATGTAAATTAATGAAAATGCGTAAATTAATGTGGCAAAAAATTCTGTATATACCTCATGAGTTCATATCCGGAGTGCGGGCATTAAATATAGAACTGCAAATCACAAAAGTGAAGCAAAAACTTGTGTTAGGCGTAGATTTTTAGCATAGAAACTGTATCGATTTCGAGGGCGAACAAGGTCCCTCTTTATCAGGAGAAAAGATATCTACAACTAAAAAACCAAGTTAAGAATATCTTTATACCCAAAGGAAGTCGAGAAAATAGCGTCATCTGTTAGTAGAAACAATAACGAATTTTACAGAAAGTACCTGCTGTACGGGATCTTTCTTATTTTCCCATCTGCAACGTGAACAAGAGCCACTTTGCCTTTGAACATCTTCAACGAATACGTCTTTCATCGTGCTTTGAGATAATTTAACAAATGGAAAATGAATGGTGGAAATACGAAGTTTTCCAACACTCCTAATATAGACAAAATAAATATTGAGAGCGAAAATGTAATAATGTATTTTGAGGGCTCGCTTGCCGCAAACACTATGCAAGTAGTCGTTGCCACAAAGATAAAAATATCATGTTTGATGTCATTCAAAGATGTCTACGTCTCTTTCGTATGCCACGTGATCCAAGATGGTGGCTCTCTAGGATACACCCTTACAGCCTTGGGCATCACCGAATACTTCCAGCGCGATAGCAGATGTCGGATGGGGAATGCCTCCACTGGTTTTCCTTTGGGTGAAAAACGGAAAACAAAATACCTAATGCGGACCAACAGGCAGTAGTCCAACCCTTTAATAAATGGCACTTCTTTTGATGGATTTCAGCAGTTTCATAAAAGGTTGCCATACTCTTGTTATTCAATTACTAATTGTTATAAATACAGGGTGTTTATAAAGTCCCGGACCCATTTTGATGTTTAATAACTCATAAAATAATAAAGATAGATTAAAATTAATAACATAAATGATTAGATAGACTCAAAAAGTTTCATGACCTTTGTCAATGAATTTCCACGTGTGCCCCCTTCGTCGCACGGAGAATATCAAGTGGATATTCAACTTCACGCCAGGTACCGGCAAGCATGTCGGCATCCACAGAGGCTACTGCGGTTGTAATTCTGGCTTTTAGGTCATCAATGTTCGACACTCTCCTCCTGTAAACGTTGTCCTTTACAAATTCCCAAAGGGAAAAGTCCAGCGGCGTTATATCAGGTGATCTGGGTGGCCAAAGAATTGAACCTCCTCGCGCAATCCATCTTCCTGTAAAATGGTCATTCAAAGAACTACGAACGATGGTACCCCAATGAGGTGGTGCACCATCTTGTGCGCAAAAAGAAATGTGGCTGAAGCTCTTCTAGTTGTGGAAATACGAAGTTTTCCAACATGTCTAAGTACACGACTGATGAGACCGTCTTTTCTGTAAAAAAGAAATTCCCAATGACTCGGTCGTGCATTAGTCCACACCACACATTAACCTTTGGGAAATCCCTTTGTGCCTCACGGTATTCATGGGGGATTTCAGATCCCGATATGCGCACATTATCGCGATTAACAATGCCAGAAAGATGCCAAAAACAAAAGGGAGAAATATGCAATTAATAAGCAAACGATATTCAGAAAAGTACAGATATTTAGACTGGAAAATGAAATTATCTGAAATGAACCACACGCGCAGACGATATTTACAAAAGTAAAGATATTCAAACCTGAAAAGGAAAATATATAAGTTATTCCATCAATAAATGCCATAAGTTTGTTTATATCTTCATTATTTTATGAGTTATCAAACATCAAAATGGGTCCGCGACTTTATAAACACCCTGTATATTAATTTTTAAGCAATTCGAAATCAACGGAACAAAAATTTGGATATATGAACAGAAACCTTTGTCAGTTTTCAGGAACCTGTTAGTCATAGTTGATTAAACATTATTGTAAACGGTTTGCAAAATATGAATGTGAATATTGTTTCCTTCAGCTCTGACCTGTCCGAGTATGTAGAAAAAAGAATCAAACATCAATTATTCTAAAATACAAACAAATTTAGAGATTGGAAAAGCTTTTGATGGGAATTGAGTTTTTATACTCCAGCTAAGAAGAATGCAAAATTTAAACCTGTTCAAAAAAAATAATTCAAAAACTTCGGAGAAGATTTAAAAAACTACATCTAAAACAATTCCGTTGGCTTATAACCTGTTTATAGACTATGAGTCAACAGAAATTATTTTAGTTGCAGACATGTTACAAGGCATGTTATAGACCCGTTGCAAGCTTGTAAGTTTCCTCACTCCTTTCGTCTAAAGTGAACATCGAGGAACACAGTGAACTGTGTAGCGGCTTATCGCTGAATTCAAACAACTGAAGACGTACACTCGAGAAGGTAAAATACCCTTTATTTCACTCAAATAAGGATAACAATCGGCCCCTTCTCGTGCTTACAAGAAGCCTCTATCGGGCTTCAATTCAGTATAAGAAATAAGAAACTAAACTATAATTAACTAAAAGAGACTTAGCTGAAGCTAAACACAAGTATCTAACGTAGTTGGCCCTTAAATTAAACTAGCCGGCGAATATCAATAGTCACATAATATAAGGTCGAGCGAAAAAGCTTCATGAGTGACTTAGCCCGAAGACAAACACGCGCTGCTCAGGATTCCTATCACTCTCTATCGAAGTAAGTTGAACCTTCCTTAAATACTTCTTCTAACTCATTTGCATTCAACGCAATTTTAAAAACTCATTCTGGTAGGAAGTTGTAAGTGGAAACAAGAATTGATAAGAAAGGGCTTTAAAATTAAAATGACTGTGATAAAATTTAAATAAATCTTACAAGTTGATATATATTTTTTATAAAAGCATCAGTCAGAGAATTAAGTATGGAGTACCTTCGACTAAAATTTCATACCACACTAATGCTTTCTATTTTATTTGTAGCGATGCTTATATTGTGTAAGTAATTTTAAATAGAAACTGGTTATTCTTCAGTTAAAAAGCAAGCATCATAATTAATAGTGCACTGTATTATACATTAAATCCTGAAATTTTTAAGAGTATTGTAATAATTTATCTTAATTTGCACGATACTTATTGCGCAGTTTACATTTTAACCAAAAACATCCAATTCCGCCTTCTATTTATATCACTTCATTTCGAAGTGAATAGTTCTTTAAATATAAAAGTACAGTCATGTTTTTCCTTATTAACGTCCACGTCAATCGATAATGAGTGAAATATTTGTTTAACTCTTACAAAATTCTTATGAATTATCGTACCAGGTTTGGCAACAAATGCTAAATAGTTGCCAGAGTTGAAATCAAATTCATATATCAACTTAAAACTAAGTTGCTTTTTCTGTTACTTGAGTAAAATTCCATTTATTTGTACGAGCTTCCACTCCAATAAAATAAGTCAGAAAAACATATTTTATGATAATTCTGAGCATCATTTGTCATGTCTGCTCAAACGAGTGACTAAATTTACATAAATATACACGAGACATGTTGCCGCTTCTGTAACAACCTACATATTCATTGGATAGCATCCATTTTTCATTTCGAAAGAAGCAGATGGAAGACGACGATTCCAAATGTGTACAAAGGCTAAAGAAATTAGCTTTTTTCATCTTAAAAGAATTCGATATCATGAATAAAATGGTGAAATTTAAAAAGTTACAATCCAAGAGCGTTATTTTTATATTTCGTTTGAATTAAAAAAGATGCAGACTTTAAATATCCGGAATATATGAACTAACACTCTATCCAGATGTTCTAAAAATTTGAAATAATTAGGTAATCTTATTTCTAGGTTTCCAAATTTTTTAATTCTGTAAGTAGATTAAAAAAACCTTCAGAATTATGCCATACCTTTCTGTGTTGTTTAGACTTTTAATACAGATAATTAACATTTTCATATATTTTTTTTTTTCTATTTTCTAATCTAGATATGAAAATAATCCAGATAATGACTTTGTTTTTCTCCATTTTCTAATTTCCTAATCAAAATATTCAAGAAGTCAACAAATCTGATAATTTTTCCTATGCCTTCTTAGGTCGAGCGCTAGAAATATGCCAATATATGGTTTTAATTTTTTATATAACCGTCCAGACGGTATAGTGGTTACGGGAGCCGACTGCGGTGCCGAAGGGACCGGGTCCGAATCCTGGAGAAGGCATGGATGTAAATTGTCTGCCCTTTCAAATGAGGTAACGGTGACCGGCTATTTAGGTGCCTCCATAATAAAATGACCACCACTTTTGGCCTTAGCAGTGGCGAAAGCTGAAATGGCTAGTGCCCGCCACTTAAAAAAAAAGTATATAACTTTAAATTTCCTAATTCACTTTTATATTAACTCTCTAACTAGGGTTTTAAATACACTGCTGGCCATTAAAATTACAACAAAATGAAGGAAAGCGAATATAAAAAAGAAAGTTTTTGCACGCCAAAGAGTATGGCATGAAAATAAATGATTAAATTTGTAAGAATTTTGGAGGTTTACAGGAGTGGGAAATTAGTAGAAGCAGCTGTCACCCATGGCAGCTAAAACGGCCCTTACCCCATTAGGTATGAAGTCAAACTGGGCTTGGATGACAGAAATGGGTAACTCCTTCCGTGCTGCTTCAAGTCTATGCCACACTTCGCCAATCGTAGTGGCGGGCCAGTCTCTCAGCAACTCATAACCAGATGTTTCCAATGGGTGCCAGATCTGGGGGCAGTGTAGGCCAGGGCAGTAAACGAATACCCTGTGTATCTAGGAAGGTCAGAACACGACGTGTGTGGTCTTGCATTATCTTGTTGAAACAGGGCGTTTAGGGGCCTCGAAGATAGAGCACAACCACTGCACGTAAGATGTCAGAAATGTACCCATCTGCGTTCAAATTACCGTCGATCCAAACTAGAGATGTACATGTCTTGTACCCAATGGCTGCCCAAACCATCACACCTGGTTCAGGCTTCCTGTGCCAATATCGAATGCAAGCAGGCGATGTGCGGTCTCCGCGGACACTCTAAACACGTATACGGCCATAAGAATACTGCACACAGAACCGGGACTCGTCTTAAAAGACGACATTGTGCCACTCCTGAGTCCAGCTTTGTCGTTCGGCCCACAGTCGCCGTCTTTCTCTATGCTGTATTGACAAGGGAAGCTGATGTAATGGTCGCCGTGCTGGCAGTCCACGCTGCTGCAAATGTCGGTGCACCGTACGAGCGGATATTGGGCATATTGCAAACATGTCAGTTTTTTGACAAATGGTCTGTGATGTGGTTGTACGGTTCTACAGGGCTGAACTCACAATATGTTTGTCCTCTCTGGCATTAGTCATGAGAGAGCGTTGAGATACTGCACGCCGTTCAGTATGACCCTCAGCAACCCATTGATTCCATATACTCACATCAGTGGTTGGATGTCGATCAGTGCAACAGGCGATATCATGGAACGATAATCCACACTCTCGATTAAGCAACGATTCTGCTTCTATCGAATTTCGAAACTTACTGGTAAGCATTTCGTCTTCTTATTCGAGGCATAACACTCCAACTTTACAAAGCACTTTCCGAATGAAAAATTGACTACACAACTTTTCTTTTATGCAGTGCTTCACATATCGTTTCACCGTCCTGCGTCGTCTAAATACACTGAAATACTAATCATTTGCGTATTCCAACTTCTTCCTTTCATGTCATTTTGACGTTCAGATCATTCCTTCCTGGTGTTGCAATTTTAATTGCCAGCACTGTACTTCAAAGCACTTTATATTCTACTTCTTGTACTTTTTAGTTGTTTTCTAATCTACGTATTTCAAAAATCGCAAAACAGATTCCTGTTTATGTACATTTTCTAGTTTTGTAATCCGGATAATTACATTATTTGTTTTTTATGTATTCAAGATTTCTAATCAGGTTATTTAAAAGTCTGGTTAATTAAATTAGTTGTTTTTTATAAGTTCTGATTTTCTAATAAAGATATTCAAAGATTCGAATAATTATGGTGTATTTTCATATTGGATTTAAATATTCAAAAATGGAAGCAGGATAATTGTGTGTCTTTTTTTTTGTTACTTCTCTAATTTTCTAATTTAGATATTTAAAAAAATATTTATAATGGTGTACTACTTTTTGTTTATTTTTCCGTTTTCTAATCCAAATATGCGAAATCAACGGGTAATTAGGTTCTCTTTTTCCATCAGCGTTACTGTTAGTAAAGGAATTTTTCTTCTTTTGTTTTCCATATTCCATTTGAATAGAGATACAAAATGGTTAAAAAATTAATATTAAATAAAAATTCGTAAAATAGAATGCAAAATGCAGTTTCCTCTACTCAATCACTCAAAACACCAAAACATTGCTCCCAAATAAAAAAACGCGGCATAAATAAAAAGAAAAAAAAATCGATATGGACACCACAATGATTTCCATCTATGGCCTATTAAATTACGCACGTTTTTGCTGCATTTTATTTAAATTTATTTCCTCGAATTTCATTACAGATATATTTCTCATTCAGTTCAGTTCTTACTTCGCGACAAAGCAAAAACACATAAAATCTCAAAAGGTCTTCATTAAAAATTGAAAATTTACGAAAAAAACATAATCATACGGAAAAACATAAAACGCCAGATACAGTTAAAACAGTTAGAAAAACAACTTTTAAAATTAAAATTAGATATTCTACGCAAAAACAAGCAATTCGGCCAGCGCGCAAGATGGCAGACTTTTCGATGCACAAAACTGAAAGTTTACGTTTGATCCCCTCGGAAAAAAGAAATCGAAGGTGTAAAAACTGACTGAATTCACTATTCTACTGAGTTTCAAATGTAATGGCGGCTTTTTAGGCTTAACTCGCCAAGCTTTTAAATTTTTGATAATTCTACTACTACTGCATGCAGATTAACTAAAGATATAAAAAAACTTAACTGAAACCAAATTCAATCAAAAACACTAAGCTCACCGATATACGATTGGTGCAGCCGATTGCAACGAGAGAAGTGAACAACTGCATGTTATAGCAAAATTTCAACGTTCTGCTGCTACTCCTTCTTGAGTTATCGGATATACATACATACGTACGTACGTATGTAAGACATCAAGAAAAAAAATTTTCTTAACCCATTTTAAATCCACATTACAATCTATTTTGGCAAAAACAGTCCTTTATTCTGTCCGTACGCACAGATGTCTCGCAAAAACATCGTTCAAGTAGTTCGAGAGCGGTCAAAATAGATATTTTAGTTGAAATATGACATCCGAAATTTTTCTGATTACAATACTTCCTTTATTTCGTACGAGGAAGTAAAAAAGAAAATGTAACTGACTGCATCTCTTCTATATACTATAAAAGAGAAATTTAGTTCACGTAACTGGATTTGTTTTGTTTTATTCTGGGAATATTATTAATTTGAATTGGATTATTTAATTGGATTGGCTCCCTGTCTAAGCTCCACCTATGTTTGCCAAAATTATCTCGGAGGATGGAATCCGATGGCCTTTTTTTCCTTTCTCAATCTTTTGAGAAAACTTTAGATTCCACAGATTTAAGTGTTCCCGTGCCGTTAAGATACTACAGTCAGAAATATAGATGCTTTATTAGGTATTCGAACAACTCGAAGCTAATGTATAAGTTTCAGTCAGTCGTTCTTAACCTCATTTTATTCGGGTCAGCATCTAATAGCTAATAGTGAGATCAGTAGCAAACAATAATAATAGTCACTACTAACGTTGGAATTAATAACTAAAGTAAACAATTACTGAAGCAGGTAACGTACGCCTGCCTGGTTCATATCTTAAAACTAACATCAAAAGTAAAATCATAAATTCGATAATAATAAGGCATCCTATTAATTGTCTTACTGGAATCTTGTCGTGTCTGTAAATAACATCTTACTGTTTTCCAAAATAAAAGTATGAAAACTTAGGATTCCATTTTAAATTGTTTTATAAATTGCTATCATTCTTAGCTTCAAAACAAAGAACAGTTTAATTAGACGTCTTTACACTTTCCAGTGTTTTCAAATACCGAGTTAGCATTTTTATGTGTTACCACTTCGTAAAAACTTTGCGAATAAACATACCAGAACAGCAAAAAAATTAACCAGTAATTTTGAACATTTTCTCTTCTTGCTATGAAGTAAAAGAACTATTGTAATAGAGAAAAATTTCCAATATTATATTTCAACGGAAATATCCATTTCAACCGCTCTCGAAGCCATTTCAACGATGTTTTTGCGTGACATCTGAACGTACGGAAAGGACTGGTTTAACTGGACTGCAGAATAAAGGACTGGTTTTGCTAAAACGGATTGTAAATTGGATTTAAATGGATTCAGAAGAGATTTTTTATTTGACATATGTACGTACGTATGTATGTATTTCACATAACTGAAAAACTAGTAGCTGTAGAACGTTGAAATTTTGCATATGGGACTCCTGTAACATGTAGTTGTGCACCTATCTTTTACGTTGCAATCGATTGCACCAAGGCTCTCTCTCTCTCTATATATATATATACACTCTGTTATTCGGATCTGAGAGCTCAATTTGCTTTATTCTTATATGTTGGTAAATTGTTCATTTTCTGCTTTAAAATGATTGAATTATAGTTTTAATTTTCCGGTTAAGGATTTCATGTTTTTAGTTAATCTGCATGCAATAGTTGTAAAACTATCAACAATTTAAATGTTTAAGTGGCGAGTTGAGACTAACGAACCGCCATTTATTTACATTTTAAACTCAATAGAATAGTGAATTAAGTCTGTTTCTACACGTTCAATGTCTTTTTTGCCAAATAAGACCAAAAGTAGACTTTCAGTTTTGCGCACCGAAAATCTGCCTTCTTGCCCACCGGCCGAATTGCTTGTTTTTGCGCAGAAACTCTAAATTTAATTGTAATTTTTTAAACTATTTTAATTGCATTTGGTGTTTTATATTTTTCTGTATTTTCCAATTTTCAATGAAGATGTTTTTACATATTTTTGAATGCGAATGTTTTGTGAGAACTGAAATATTTGGATGAGAAATGTATCTTTAATGAAGTTCGATGAAATAAATTTAAATGAAACGCAGCAAAAAAATCTGCATAATTTAATGCGCCGTCCAATGAAGTCATGCCGTGATCACATCACATTTTTAACTGTAATATTAGATTTGATTTTTATATTCAGTTTGCTGCTGCAAATTGAGCGAGTCATTTTTAATGAAATAAATTGAAGGTTGTGATGGAATGAACCCTATCTTTATATCTCTTATTCAAAAGGAATGTTTTAATTAATGCTTGTAGAATACGAGTAGATTTGTTTATGTTGAAATAAAGTATTTTGGACGATAAATGAGAGGAATTCGACTTTGAAAGCGGGTGCAAAAAATTCCAATTAACTCTCCCGCGGAGTTTTTGTTGTTGCTTTCATTGTTGTTCCTCTCATCATTTTTCATTTAAGGGATGATTAATGTCGCGTACTCGGTCGATGACTTTAATATTCCTTCATTGAAACCTCAAAAATATTTTAACGAAAGCTTTTTTCATTTTTAATTTTCAAAAGTATTAAAAAATTTAATTTCATTTCTGAGTGCTAAATTAGTTGCAAGAGGATAATTTACACTTTGAACAGATTTGTAAACACTCTCTTTCATTTTATTTTTTAAATGTTAATAAATAAATATGTATATATATATATAATAGGGTAATTTAATGTAAGAAATGCCAGCAAGATTCTGGGAAAAAAATACGGAAATTGCATATGTGTACACTTCCTTTTTAAAAAGCTTCTCTGTCATCAATATTTCTAAAAAACAAAATTCTAGGTTGCCTTTTTTATCAAAGTTCTTTTAAGTTTTCTTCTCTATTACGTATGAAATAAAATCTTCATATCAAGATCTAGATTTCTTAGTGCAAATGACTGAGAGTTTAAAATTTACAATTCTTTAATTTGTATTATTAAGATTCTAGTATATTTAATTTTGAGTGTTGATCAAAACATTTGAGTATTAACAAAATACTGAACTATAAATAAAACCTTCATTTAGAAATTTCACTTAACATTTTTATAAAACCCATGACAATTGACTGAACCCTGGACTGAAATTCAACAAGTACGAATAAAATAAGGTAACTATAAGGCATTCCTCGTACCTCCGCATAAAAGAGCAGTACGAGTCAGCACCCCCGCCGAACCAGGTCCAAGGATTCAACCCCTGTCCTCGAACCTTAGAGGGATTGGCACCAACGCACTTGGTGTAACAGAGACCTCCAGGGCGTCATTGGTGGTCGATTCGCTACCTACCAGTCACATGTACTTCCCGCTCCAAAGGATATTACCCAGAATACCCGGGCGCCACCGCCAGGCTGAACCGGTACGCACCCCGGGTTACTAGAGCCTTGAGCTCTAAGACGTGCCAGACCCACAGGCCGACCAATAAGTGGTCTTTCCAGGGCCTTTAAAATCACTAGGTTCATACTTTGTATACCCCTGTGGCCGAGACTACCTAGATACAGATCCTAGCCAGTAGCTGCGCAGAGTCCTCTACTTCGACTCCCGGGAGGAGTACGAATAAAGTGACTTTAAACTTAGCTCGTAAACACACTTACCTCATAAAAATTCAAGGCCTAAGTATGCATAAATGACATTTTATAGTAGCTGCAAACTGCAAAATAATAAAGAAAGTCGGTGTATAAATACAATTAAGAAGAATACAATCAAACGAATAGAGAATGCAAAAGAATATAATTTACTAAAACTACGTTAATGCAATATGAAATTTCTGATTCTTTTATCGCTTTACAAAAAATATATTTTATTTTATTTGCTTTGCTACATCCTCCCCTAGTGAGCTGAATGCAGCTCACTAGGGGAGGTAAGTAATTGTTAGAAAAATGTTTTACTTTACATTAATAAATTTACATTAACAGAATAATAAAAAACATTAAAATTCCTTCTACGCAGGCTTCCCACAGTAAACGTTTACTTCTGGAACCGCAAATGTCAGCCACTACAATGTAATATTTTTATTAGTATTTTAATATTTTTATCTCTAAATACATGGAATTTGTATCTCTTAAAATTGATGACTTTCAGGTAAAGAGGCACGTTAGAACTGTACCATTTTAACACTGAAAAGTAGAAAGAACTTCCTGTAATGTATAAGTAAAAACAAATTTTGTCTTATTTTAACTTGTAATTTGAAGATTGCTTATGTGGTACAGTGGTCGAAACCGCTAAGCAAACCCTGGGTTGTGACACAGGGTTGAAATGAACCTCAAACTCAAGTTTTAAAAATAACATGGATTTTAATAAGATGAAAACCTTAAAAGTTGCATATCTTGACAGTATGGGACTTGGATATATTTAGTCCCGTAATTTCAGAATTTTGTTACAGGAAAAATGCTCTAACGCATTATACACGAGGAATGATCGTTCTTAGCAGGCCAACATGCCCATAGCTCTAAACAGGAAAGTTTTTTTTCTCTTCTCCGGAAACCACCTTACATTCCGTGTTAACAAGCGCTGAACTCCCGGGGGGAAATTCTTTCACTCTTACATAACAAAGTGTCCATCTCCTGACCCTGGTGAAAAGACTTATCTCTTTGTCCACTGGAGTGACCTTCCAGGCTGCAACTGGAATCATTAACAAAGGAATAGGATTTCGCCACCGATATGAAAACTATTGCAGTCTGAAATCACTCATCCTAGACAATGAACCTTTATGCCACCTTATCACACTTATAACCATATTATCAATGTAACTCCACTAATTTGTAAATTAAAAATTTTAATTTAAAATTATGATTTTAAGTAATCTTTCGCTCTCAGAAGGTTGGTTTTGAATATGTAAATGAAAATCTTATTATCACAAAAATTTGGTCTTTAAAAAGCAAATAAAACCTCAATAGCATAGAAAGTGGAAGAAATAGGTAAATAATTTTAACTTGCAGCTTAAAGATTGCTTATCATTATTACATAGATATTAGCAATCCTTAAACTGGTTACACTACACTATGATTTATAATCTATGGTCTAACCATACCGTAATTACTATCTATGTAATAAGTTATATAATGCCTTGAAAATAAAACTGGTTATGCCGTATTGTGATTATAACCTTATGGTTATATTTATGCTTATAATATGCTTACATAATATTGTTATGAATTTTGTACTTAGATAGGTAATTTTAGTAAAATTATAAGTAAAATTGTATTTTTGTGTAATGTAGCGCGAGACAAATTTTAAGAGAAAGCTATGCCAGAAAAGTAAGAATACAGGAGCAAGTGCTTTTAACATTTATTAAATGGGTATCTAGGAAATTTGGCGAGATATCGTCAAGCTGACAATGGTTTAAACGACCTTTTTTGTCACCAAATTTGGCAATCATTTGGCGATATTTTTTTCCAGTCCATGTATCACCGTAATTTGTATTGAAATTGAATAAATGTAATTGACCACTATGTTAGTTGTAACCGTAATTCCATCCTTTCACTGTTTTCCAGTAATTTCGAGAACATTTCCATAAAATATGCAAGTTGCAAATGCAAGCAGTGTTGGTGATACCTCACTTTATTTCCTCTCTCGATTGCGAAATTAATGGGAAATTTCCTTTTGCGAATAGGAGATAACATTTTGCTTCCACTTCTCTCACTTCAGAAGGATTTAATTTGCCTAACATTGCTTTTTGACGCTTGAGTTAATTAAGAGTTAATCGGAGTAGTTACCAAGTCTGGTGTACATGTTTAAAGCACAGTAACTTACTGGCATTTTTAGCGATCTTTTATTTCAGTGAACATCCTTTCGTTTCCTTTTCCAAGTTGATTTTTGAGGTAATATCTAGACGGTATTGAATTGTCAGTTGCAGAGTTTTCTATTTTGATTGCGCATTTAATTAACGTCATTAATTCTCAATACAGAAAAGCAGTAATCTCTTTGTTGACAGCTGCAGGCTTATGTTACCAGACACGAGCAAGTGAAAAGGATTATTATTAAAAATACATTAAGCCTTTAGAATACATTTAAGTCATACATTAGATTTCTTTGTGAAAATGAACAGACAAACCTTTAAATAATCAAATGTTTTGAGAAGTTTGAAAGTAGTATTATATCTGTTGTGTTGACATAAATTTATCAACTACATATTTTAATTACATTAAAGTTTCTTATATATGAATTCACATTTTTACTCCTTCATTGTCTATGGGTTCAGAATAAATGTCAGTACTAGAAGTGAAAATTAAAAACGTTTAAAGCAAAATGATAATAAATGCGTTGTGATGTACAGTAAAATTGTGCATTATTCAATAAATATTAGTATTAAAAGTTTTATATTTATTTCGCCTTGTAACATTTTATTTAATTTTTTCTACTAGTTAACTTTTTATTAATGCTTTCCTTTATGCCTCATCTCTTCACGCACTTTCTCAGTCCAGAGGTTTTTGCAGATTTTATGGTAAGCGGCGTAGGTTAAAATAAGAAAAAATTGCAACCAGTATGTTTCCTAGAAGAAGCTTGGCGACGCTCCTGCTTGTCTGAGGAGAAAGCTTCTGCTCAGAGTAGACATGAAAATCTGACATGATCACGGTTGATAGGTGTCAAAAACATTAGTTGTGAAGAAAGAAGAGAAACACGCTAAAGTAAAACATAAAATTAGGCAAAGCTTGAAGCTTATGTTCGACGTAGATTTTAGTCCAGACTCTATCGATTTCGAGGAAAAAAATGTACAGGTCCCTCCTCATCAGAAGCAAAGAAATCTGCAACGAAGGGAAAGCCACAGTTGTATTTTTCCCCAAAAGGAGTAAAGCGAACGAGAAGGTAGTGTCATCTGTCGTCAGAAGGAGTAATGAAAGCTGAAAAATTAAATTAATAGATTATACCTATTTGCCCTCGAAATCGTTAGTCTCAACTAAAATCTTTGTTTACGGCACAGTTAGTTTTGCATTTTTCCCTAGAATTGCTGCATTTGGGACCCAGGTTGCAAAGTCTGACCCAGCTGTTGAATCATCAGAGATGATCAGTTTATTTTGCAGGATATTTAATCTCTCTAGATGTGATTAATAATGTTTTATGTTATTTTCTATCCTTTGTGTTGGATCTTGTGTCCACAGTAAGAATCAGAAAACTCACCGACATGAGGAAATAAATTCTCGGAGTGAACAGTCGTTGCGAATAATTAATTAAGTAATTACATACTTTTAGTTCCTATAATTTTATTGGAAAACTCTAGTATTTTGCATGTTAAATTTGCAATATCAAACATAAAAGTCCAAAAAGAATTTTACGTAAATAAAAAAATTACTTTTTATGCTTTCATTTATAACGTACACAAACAAATATATCACTACTTTGAAAAAGTCTTTTCTCAAATATATAATCACTAAATTTAAGAAATAATCAACTAGTATTTTAAAAAAATAGTGAAATTGATTTAAAAAAGAAAAACTTTAAATGATTTTAATTTGTATAGTTTTATATCTTGCTTTTATTTCAGGATGAGTTCCAATGCAAATAAATTACGTGTATAATTTTAATGAGCAGTGATTATGTTGCTCATTAAAATTATACATGTAATTTATTTTGATGATTATTTTCACTGGAATTGGTATAAAAATGAAGATTTTCATGAGCATTAACTTAAAATCAATGGAAATCGCTAGCTTAATTATGCCATTTACTTCGCTAGTCACTCTTCTGAGAGTTAACTTATCCACTATGAGTTCAATAGCTCCGATTGACTGTACACGTAATTTTAATTTATTAATTAAACGCCAAATCCCATTGGTAACACTGTGATGACATAATGCAATGGATGGGTATCGCTGCTAAAGTAAATAATTAAATGCAGTATTATATAGCAAGCTCACAAGCAAATAGAAGTTTAGTAATTTTCTAAAGACTCAGTATTCTTTAAAGTGCAATGATAAGAAACAGTTTACTTCTTTTGTTATTTATAAAAATCCGTAATAAACTTGAAGAGGAGACTAATAATTAATAAGTTCAATCGAAGACACTCTTATTTGAAATCAAACCTAAAACTACCTTTTCGTTGAAAAAAAGGATGTTAAATTTTAATTTAATGCCTAGTTAGTTGCGTTTACAGTAATAACTCTACCAGATTTGGTTTGGTTTTGGTTTATTACTCGTAGATTACGGGAAAGCACTCGAGGGCTATCTGCCTTAAGGGATGGATGCCTTCGTGGAGGACATTTTAAGAGAAACTGGCTCGTATACACAACTCTACCAGAATTCAAGAAATAAATGGCTCAATGCGCTTGTTAACTTCTTAAATATAAATTCAATTTGAATGCTAGAATCAAGAAAGAGTCTGGTCAATTATTTAAAGAAATTGGTCAGGAAAAATCTTTATCCCAAAAAAATACATGAGACTGACGTCCAAAACCTGAATTAAATGATATTGAAATAGAATATTATAATCCAGAAGTACAGTTAAATAAAATATTATAAACCAGAGATACAATTATATTTAAAAAGAATATTATAACATAGAGATTCAGTTATATTTAAATAAAATAATTTAATTCAAAGATTGAGTAATATTGCAACTGTTACATTTAAAGAGAATAATTTAACCTAGAGATTCAGTTATATTTAAACAAAATATTATAACTCAGAGTTTCAGTAATATTACAGCTACTGTATTTAAATAGAATAGTATAACCTAGAAATTCAATTATATTTAAATAAAATATTGTAACTCAGAGATTCGGTAATATTTAATTAGAATATTATAACCCAAAGATACAGTTAAATAAAATATTGCAACATAGAGATACGATTATGTTAAAACGTCAGAGCTAACCACTTTAAAAATAACACACAAAATTTTGCATACATAGACATCCTTATAGAATAATATCCATCGTCTGTAAAACAAGTAATCGATTAAACGAAAACTAGTAAAACAGAAAATCGATTATTTCGGCCAGTGAACAGTGGAGAATTATTGCTATAGCATATGGAGCTTGGACTTATTTATCAAACTGTAGCCAAGCATGACAAACTTGGCTACAGTTTGACAATTCGAAACGGTTTGAAAGTTTGAAAAAGTTTCGAATAAACGGATGAAGTTTTTCCAGAATCACCTGTAATGATAGATACGTTCTACATACAGGCAAACTTATTCAGAGAAATAAATCCAAAAAAAGTGAAATAAGTCCAAAAGCAAAATTTAACCCAAACTATTATCGAATCAATATGTTATTATTAATTTATTTATTACGTACCCCGCTACTAGGCGCTACACGGAAGTGGGTGGGATGCCACGTGGATGTCTTTTTAAGGGAAACTGGTCTGTATCCCCGTTATACATGGGGGAAACCACGGAAACGCCTGTGCAGCCATACCTTTAATTTGGACTCGAACCCCGGACCGAGCTAGTAACGGCTTTTACCGCTCGGCCACTCTCAGGTCGAATTAGTATGTTAGAGTGGAGATTTTGCTACAAAAGCTTACAGCATTCGAAAATTTATTAAAAGTGCATTTAAAAGCATTTTGCATCGATATTTTGAGAAACAATCTTCATGAGATTTCACAACCATAGTTAGGATATTGAATTTTCAATCAGAATGGGACAAATCTGCTACAATTTAGCTTAATTTGAAAAGGGCATATTTTAGAATTCTTACTACTGACTGAAATCATCATTTCGTAACTAAGAAAGAAAATAAAAATTGCCAGCAAAAATATAACGTTATCTTCCAAATTCTGAACTTTGTTAATAGTTCATATCAATAATATTAATACTCAGATAAAGATTTATGTGTCCCGAGAAAACACCCAATTTTCATTAAAATTGCAACAGCAAGAAGATAGCACCTGATCGACTCTAAATTTCCACACTATATAGATCGTAAGAGTGCATCAAAACATTACGCAGTCTAACTAACTGCTAATATCTTTTTGAAACTGCTGACTGTTGGAAATCGAACTAATCGAAGAACTAAATACAACATTTGTGACATAGTTGCAGTTCTCTAAGTTTCTCCTCATTCTTAATAAGGCCGGTGTTCAGCTGCGTTGATAAATGCTATCCAGTTCATTAGTGTTCAATTTATGCACTCATTTAGGAAGTAGTCATTGCAACTAAGCAGCTATCTAGTTTCCATTGTATTATTAGAGACTTCAGTGCCTTCAGCAATAGCTATCAGAGCTCAAGAACAAACTCCTCAAGCAGACTCAAAAAAAATTATTGTTAATTTTTTGCACGGTACGGGGTAATCCTACTCTTATTTTAGTGTCTTCACAAGTGGCTTAAACTATTTCTTTCTTCAAAGAATTTTATTGTCATCCAAGCAAGATTTCAGCTTTAATCGCGGGAGAGTAGCGAGGTATCAAGACAGAGAGTTATCTTTATTAGAAGCTAATTCTCCAATTTACAGAACTCCATGCGTCCACAATGATGTCAATATAGACTTCATGGGTCAAACAAGAACGAATCAGCAACACGAAGGATCTTAACATTGTCAACTTACAGAATGAAATATTAGATATTTTGTATCCATGGTTACCAATCCTATCGCTTAAAAGTTATTTTATATCACATAGCTTAAATGTTAGGGTAAGATGCATAAAAACCAGGCTTTTCGCGTAGACCTTCTACACGCAGGAACTCAGACACATCGTTTGCAGTGAGAGAATTTTTACAAGGTACCCCTATCTTTTTGGCATCTCTGAAAGTATACTACAATCATCTATGATTATAGTGGTATCTTGAATGCCTAGGATAGAAGAACGAGTAGCATCGCACTGACGCTTTAATTCTTCCTGCAGCACCATATAAATTTATTATGCAGCGTCATATCATTTACAGAACTGATGTTAGGATATATAGTGCCGCTGGAATTTAATCTTGATTGCGCCTAATACGAATAGCCAATATACTAAATAACTACTATTTCCTCTGATACTGGAGCCAGCCATCGTTTTCTTATCTTTATGATCTGCTTTGTGTTATGATATTTAAGCCGGTAGCAAGCCAAAATGAGAAGGTTATTAAAAATGCTTAAAACTTGTGTGTCACGGTGAGAATGTTAAGGTTTTGATTTTGACTAGATTTGAACTTAAACTAGATTAGAGATAAATATTGACTTACGCATTTGTAGTACCAAAAAGAACACTTAATATCCTCACCTGTGAAATACGCATTTATTTAGAACCTTTAAACTGTATTGATATATATTTGATCACAAGAACCCACATAACACCAGCCGCAAAACAATTTTCGCGAGTTCGTCGTAAAAAAATAGCACATCAATGAAAATGATATCTGGAAACATCGCAAACGTCATTAATTTCATTTTGACATCATGTTTGCAGGATACTATAGGATTTGTTAGGAACGAAAAATGCCCAGCTATTTTTTAAGAAAATGCGTTGCTTAGTCGGTCTCGTTCATAGGAACGAATATAGCATATTGACGAAGCACGAAGACCTTGGTGAAGAAAACTGTAATGCCGAATCGTCTGGCACTAAAATTTATCAGACAAGTCTCGCAGCCTTCATTCTATAGTCAATATAACTCTGTAGAGGGAAAAAGAGAGAGAGTGAAGTTCAAACCGGCTTATTTATAGTCTTTTTAGCCAATGTCCATTGCCACTGTCGAAATGGAATTCGAAATGAAAAATGTGAGGGCTTACTTGCCCATTCTGGTTAGTTACCAATAATACCCGAGCGCATGTGACATGCAATATCTAACAATTCGGAAAAGCCCAACAAGTTGAAATCCTTCCTCTTCCCGACTTTCACTTCATCTGCCCGAACATATCTGGTCCATGCTCTCACACTTCTAGCGCACCCATAGTTATAGCATAGGAAGTTTGGTGCTATGCTGAAACCATACGCATTGACATATCCAAATATGCATCCATTATCTCTACGTCTCTATACCACGTCGTGTTACAAAAATCATCACTGAAAAGAGATTAAACCTGATACTGATTTTCTTAGACTCAGCATATTCAACAGAACCGCAGTTTTGCAAGCATATCGGTCTTTTATCATGAATAATTTGCTTATAAATATACTTCTCATATTTCATAAAATCTGCCATCAAGCAATAAATCAAATCAGTCATCTTTTAATCATGTGAATTTTTATCACATAATTAACTGGGATATTTCTAAAGAGAAAATTAGTTTCTTTAGTAAATCCTACAACTGATTGTGATTGTCTTCTACGTGAGTTTGAAAAACTGTTATTTCATGAGCGGTTAGTTCAACGAAGACTCAAGCTGATGTAATAAAGTACCTTAATGTAGTATGAACAGATTTTTGGGGGTTAAAAGTTACCTGAACATAAACTGCAACATGTATTCAGATAAAATTTGCCAAGTCAATAAAATCAAGTCATTTTTATTCTATTTGAAGGTATGGTATTTGAAAAAAAGTGGTATCTGGATTAGATACAATTGTAAACATAGATACTCTGGAATTATGAGTCTAAAAAAGTATACCGTTTCATATACAGGAATACACTAGAAAATATTACAAATACAGTAAGACCCCGCTTAACGCGGGGGATACATTCCATCAAAGTAGAGCGTAATGCGAAACAGCGCTAAACGAGGCTATCTTAACATGTAAATAATGGAGTTAGGGGAAGATGGATAGAAAATTGGTTAGGTATTAAATTTAATAATGTTTTTTTTAATAAAAATAAAACCAAACATTTATTTCTTACAAAAATAAAAACAATATAAACGAATATATTTATAAAAACAAATAAAATTCTAAGCCAGTCAGATCATTCAGTCTATTCTGTGTTTCCAATTTTCTGCCTTTTTTTTTTTTCAAGAAGGCATTATGATAGATTGGCTTAATGGCATATTGCGTTCAATTTCGTCGTCAATCCATATAGACAGTCGTTTTTCCACTTCCTCTATAATGTTATTTCTAGAACAGGTAATTCTAGTTGCAGAACTTGACGTAGTTGCAGTTGCCGATGACAGTATTTTTTCTTTATTCTTAAGAATTGTCTTTATTGTTGAAGTTGCCAAATTCAATACAGCACTAATTTGAGATTGACTCTCACCAGAATCTAATCTTTAATCACTTGCATTTTAGTTTCCAGTGAAATGTTTTTTCTGGTTGCTTTCTTTTCTTGTTTTTTATTATCACCCATGATAAAAACTAAAGATCATAATATTTGTCACTGTATTAATCGTTATAGTATTATGTAAATTTATACTTACAATAATGTCAACAAATGTTTCAAATGATAAAAATGCTTCTGTACAGCACCTCACCGCACCAAACAAGAAACATAACTACAAAATTTCGGATATGTTATTTGGAAACCTACCGCTACCCACAATTTCGAGGAATCCCGAGGTTGAAATAAAAGAGCGCTAAACCGAAACAGAGCTAAGCGAAACAGCGTTAAGCGGGGTCTTACTGTATGTTGAAAATATACTAAGATTTCTGAAGTACTTTCATTTCTAGCGCCAAGTAAATGAAATTAACATTTTCCGGAGAAACATATAAGTAACTTTCACTATACTGTTAAAGAAAATGGCTTTAAACTAGCTTAACATATCTTTTGTTAAGAACTTACTCCCCAAACGATGTTTAATATTTTCCACGTTAAAAGTCATCATTTATTGGCATCATTTAAAAGTATCTCAAATATCGAATAATAATACGTAGTGTCTGCGCTATTCTCTCTACGCTTTGAAAGGCGAATGTAATCATTTCCCCATGCTTTGCCATATTAATATGTCAAATAAATCTTATATTTAAGCTTATAATTTATCGAACGCCTTTTGTAAATTTAAGAGTATCTCCCTAAATTTTACCTTTTTATCACTTTATTTCTACTCAAAATATCAAAAAAGACATAAATTCTGCTTTTTTTTTTTTTTTTGCATATATTTGTTTTAGTCCAAATGGACTATGAGTCTAGAAGCACGATTTTGCGTTGTTATACTTTGTGTCACTTTCGAGTCAGCTGCCATTCGGAAACTCTAACAAAGATTTTTTTTCTTTCATATTTAATCTGTCTGTTATTAATTAACAAAGTAAACTATTTAAAAGCAGTAGTTGTAGTTCTTAAGAATATTATCTTTTTAATATTTTAATCTGATTTATTTTTAAAAAATGGTTTTAATTCGAGATATATCTAATTAAAAACATTAAATATTTTTATAGAACTACACTACATATTTTTTTTTCACTTTTTACATATACTAGAAGATATATAATGTTTCCATGTTTGTCTAAATGCATATTCATCTAATATCCTATAAAATTTTCCTCTATTCGACCTCGGTCATTTATATCGATAATCTCTACTGATAAACCCTATTAAACTTTAAAATAGCCCTTTTGGGAGATCGTTAAAATCTGAATCCTTTTAGATTTATTTTTGTTCTGTTTTAAGAAACGGCAAAAAGTACAGTGAAGCCAGATATAAAAGCTAACTTCAGTGGACTTTATCCAACATTATTTAATGCTTGAAGAAGACGTAAGAAAATGTTTTTTTGTAAACTATTGAAGCTTGCTTAGGGTTAAACATAAGCGACAGCAGACTGATCGGATGAGATTTTCTGAGATTCGTCAAAGTAAAGTTTTCGAAGTACTTGTGACAGCAAAGCGAATATACGACGATTTTGTTTTTCCTTTCACTTGTTACAAATATGCTGTGCAATATATTACTTTATGTAGATATGCATGCAGCTATACATACACAATAATTTAAATGTTTTTTCATTTGCTTCAAATTACCGTTGTTTTGCCATTATTATTTGTTTCTAGTTTTATCAACACAAATATAATCAGAAGGTTTCGTCTTAATATGTACGCTTTATTGAACTTTGGATCTTGAAATCGTACTTAGTCAGCTCTTGATTTGCCGGGTAATGCATGGGACGGTATCCATGGAAAATTTTAAGTTATCGTTAAGCCACAGGTTAAGCCACAACGATCAAAGATATTCTATACTGAACATAGAAAAGAGTCACTCAAATAAATGAAATAAAAAGATAAATCAAAACTATTTAAATTTTTTTTAAAAAATTGAAACAATTCAGAGTTTAACGTAGCCTTACCAAGATTCGTTAACCTATTGTTACATTTTTTTATTCTTCTGACACCAGTTGTTGCGTTATTTTCTTCGTTCACGTTCGTACGGGGTTTGTGGATTTGGAGTGAATAACGACGACACTTGATGAAGTTTCAAAACACACTTTATTTAGCCAATGTTAATCAGGACAGCTCTAATAACACTTTTACAGTCGTCGGAGATCTACTATAAACACGTTGGATCAATCAGCGACACAGCCTCCGGGTTATCAGGTTATCACTGTGGAGATAGCTTTACGGCAAAGCTCCCGACTCTGCTCGGTCGTTCTCGGAACTTCACGTACTCTCAAGACTCTCCACGTTACAACTCGCGATGCACTCAACGACACACGAGCACAGCTCCCGACTCTTCGGTTCAGTCGTTCCCGGAGCTCAACACGCTCTCTCGACGATGCACTAACCGCGATACGCTAACAGACTCCTTCGGTGCACTCGACGACCCACTCGGCACTCGCTGCCCGGCTGTCAACTCGATCGACTTCGCAGGGATTGACTCGCTAGACGAGACACACTTTCGATGAGAGAGACACACACACTGACTGCGGACCACCAGGGTTTATATAGCTTTCGGCTTGTGTTCGGTAACATTCTGAGCTAAACCGGTAAGAATTTGTTCCAGAAGGTTCTCCAACAGTCCATGGTAAATCGCCAATTTTATCGCCAAATGTCGCCAAATGGGCGACAAATTTCTCGCCAAATATGGCAACTTTTTGCTATTTTATGGCAACCCTAAGACTGCTTTGCGGGGAAGCCATCTCACCGCGCCTTTACATTTCGTAACACTATTTTACACTCTCGCTTGAGCTCGCAGTTTACCAATCTACTCTTAATACCCACTATTTTTAAAGCAATGTTTTTCACTTTTTTAGCTTTATTAGTAAATATCACATTCTTACGTCACATGCAATTTAACAGAAAAATCCCATTATTTTAAAAAGCAATACCAAATCTAATATATTGCGTTAATTTAAGTTTTAAAAATACTCGTAATATTAATATGTTTTCGTAGTGGAAATAATAACAGAGTAACTAATTACTAGCAGTAACTTTTAGAATATACTGCAATTAATTGAAAATCACAAAGATTATTATTTAAAATGGTAAATTTATCTTTTCTAGTATACATCTGCTATTGCTATCATTAAACTATCATCCGTGCATGTCTGCACGGATATACATACTAAAACAGTGTAAATTGTTATTTTTAACAACATCTGTGCGTAACTGCAGACAACAAACTGTATATTACATTAAATACTATTTGCATTCTTGAAAAGATACTCTTCATCATTTTTATTTTAAATATATTTTTAAAAAGAAGTATTTATAATGTAAAGATAAATCATAGTAAAAATTGAGCAGCATTCATATGTTTTAAAAGTTATGAATACTAGTTCACCCTATTAGTGGTCACCCTATTAAGTGCTTCCATTATGAAACGACCGCCACTTTAGGCATTTGTAACGGCGCAAGGCTAATGGCTATTTAATAAAGCGTCCGGCCATTAAAAAAATTCTATGTACAATGCGCAAAAAAAAGGGAGGCAGTTCTATACCTCTCGTTCAACTGGGCCGATTGACGAAATTCAAATTGCGTTTTTCATGTCTCGAAAGTGCGAATTAGGATATGTATTGGATTTATATATAGCATTGTTCTAATATAGGTATTGTGACACAAAATCGGACGTTTTAAACTACATGCCATGTTTTTTTTTCCCATATTTCGATTCTAGGACCCAAATTATGCCAAAGTTCCAAGTTTTGTAAAAATCGCCCGAGTAGTTTTTAACAAATTAGCTCTCAAAATTTTAGCTCCTCAATGCTTATTGAATTTAATATATATTTATTAATATCTCTTTTTTTATTAAACCTACTTGATTTTTCCTTTCATATTTCGAAATTTAGGTTCATTCCAAATAAAATTCGACAAATTATTATGATTTATTTTTCAAATTTGTATTTTTAACTATTTTATAAATTTTTCGAAAACAGTTTTGAATTATAACCTCTAAAAATTTTGCCATCATCTTGAAGTAGATGTATTTCTAAGCATACCTGCAAAAAATTAGAGTTTTTTGATTCAAAATTTCCTAAGACATGCGTTAATTTACGTTTTGGTGCGTTTTGAAATTTGTCCTCTTTATTATAACCAATAATAACGAAAATTCCGTGTACGTACTCTGTTAAAATTATTTGAAAGCATGAACGGTAACTTTTTTCCCCTCTCGTGCACAAAAAAAAAAAAAAAAAAAGGCACAAAAAAAAAGGGGGGGACGAAGTTCGCCGAGTGACTTATTCTTGGCGCAAGATCAAAATTTTCGCCAAGATAAATTTTTAAATTTCTCCATAGATTCCCTGCTAAAAATGCCCCGTAGAAACCCATAAAATTTTTTTACGGGGAATTGGTCTACGGGTACCCGTAGGCCAAATCCCCGTAAAAATCCATAGACAGAAACCCGTACAACTGTACGGGTACCCGTAGGCCAAATCTCCGTAAAAACCCATAGAAAGAAACCCGTACGGTTGTACGGGTACCCGTAGGCCAAATCCCCGTAAAAACCCATAGAAAGAAACCCGTACGGTTGTACGGATACCCGTAGGCCAAATACCCGTAAAAACCCATAAAAAGAAACCCGTATGCTTGTACGGGTACCCATAGGCCAAATACCCGTAAAAACCCATAGAAAGAAACCTGCATGGCTGTATGGGTACCTGTAGGCCAAATACCTGTAAACAGAAACCTGTACTATTGTACAGATACGAGTAGGCCAAATCTCTGTAGAAACCTGTAGAACTGTAGGCACTATAAACAAAATCCCAGTAAAAACCCATAGCCAAAAATCAGAACTTTATATGCATATCCATTGGCCAAATTTCCACGGGTATTCATATACAGAATCCCTATAAAAACAATACACAAAAATAGAACTGTAAATCAAATTTCCATAAAAACATAAACCAGCAGAAGTACATAATTAGCACTGAAATGTACAGAACTAAATGGCTGAGAAAGCATGTAAAGTAATTTTAAATAAAATTCAATGAGAATAAAAATTTTTAAATATCTAGAAGCCTACGAGCCCGTCCTTAATGCACGTCAATATCTATAAACATATTACAAAATATTTGTATAAATTCTCTTTACAAAATTTTAAACTACCTTTATATAATTTTGAAAATAAAATGAAGAGAAAGATAATAACCAAAGTCATGATCCACAACCATCGAATGATATATGTACATATATGTAAGAAAAATAAGGAATAAGCAAAAGATTAAATTAGCAGCATAAAATTAATTTTCCTTCTCTATTCTAAAAACAGTAATCTTTCTGCACTGCATCACTTCGAGATTAATTCATGTCATATGACTCTTACATAATTTGATGTTGTAAAAGGAACTAAAACTCCAACAGCCAATAGTAATTTTACAGCAGTACAGTTAAAAGTCGTTAATTCGGACACCCATAATCCGGAATGATCTATAATCCGGACCTCAAAGCTCAAAACTTTCTGCGTATGCGCCGCGTTGGCACATGCGCACAGGCGTTTTACGCGTGCGCGTAAGAACTTGACTACTGCGCATATGCATGTACGCAAGTGCAGAATACGTTTTCGCCTGCGCGTTTAATGTATAACGGACGGTGTAAGCTAAAATTATCTAATTATCTATTTCACTTAATGTTAATGATTGCGTTGTTTCTTAATCTTCGAATTTGATCCCGCTTATTATTTTTTGCAGACTGTAAGAGCAATTTTATAAAAGTAAACTTGAACTTTCGATTATGTCAAATAGAATTTCCGATGCTGGAACTTCCAAAGGATCTACAAAACGAAAGTATGTTTCGATGTCCAACAAACAAAAAGTGGAATTGCTGCAAAAAATGGATAAAGACATGAAGAATGTGACAGAGAGGTTAGTGAAAACGAAAAAAATTCGATTGACAATTTAGTCGGTATTCTCGGCACAGCAATTAACGGGACTTGAACAGCGGAACTTAGTAACTGAACAAGAAATTATGTCTGTTTATAGATTTAAAGAGAAAGTATTATCACATAAAATGAAGCAACTTAAACAACTTACATTGAAAGAAATGTTTAATAAAGTAAACAAATAAATATTAAGCTTTTTTTTATAAATTTTGATACCCGTTAGATCATAATTGTTCTTTATTTCTTAAATTACGGTTTCATATTTTTAATTTTAGAATTTCTGCATGCCATCTTACGAGATTTAAACTGATGATCTATAATCCGGAAAAATCGATAATCCGGAATCGCCGAAATCCCGACGAGTCCGGATTAACGACTTTTGACTGTATTAACTATCAAATACGAGTAAAAATGCATCGAGAACCAAAATTAACTCGGTCTGAATTAAGATTTCATTCTTAACATAACGTATTTGCTTTTTACGCTTTGGCCTAGCTGGATTGCAGTCTGTCTGCTCCTTGTTTCTTACTACACATTTATCAAAAATGTTAATTTTTGGAATAGGCATAAATAACGTGCCAACTTGTTTGTGGTTGCAACATATTTGCTGAAAGAAAAGTTGAATTAAACTCTACCTCGACTGCCAAATTTCTTATTCATTGTGGATTGGAGTTTCAACATCTCTAAGCCGTCAAAGTTCTTGCTGTTCATTACGGATTCAGCTGCTTGTATTCGACTACAGAATCTATTACATATATATATATATACATATCATTTCATTTGATGGTTGCGAATCATTACTTTGACTGTATATATATTATTGATTTCATTATAAATATATACATATAGTATCTCACTGCATATATTTGTATTTCAGTTCTTTAATTGGGAAATTAAACAATTGTATTTAATCACATCAGCTTGTTTAACAATTTGATACCTAATGAGAAATGTATTGCCAAAGGATGATACTTTCTAGCATCTGCTTAAATTTTAAGTTACCTACAATGCACTAAACCAAATTAAAAAACAAAAAGAAACCCAAATTTTCAGGAAAAGAAACATTATTAACAAGCAAGCAAAAAGAATACAGTACTTGCAAATTAGAAACTTAACATAGAGTTCAAATTTAACATACTTGCTATCCCCTTAAGGCTCGCTTACCACTGATAGTAACACCCTACAGTTTATTATGACACGCATACACATAGATGTTTTGCGTGGAAGAAAGGATGAATCCTAGAATATAATGTAGTGAAGAAATAATAATGGCTAATCTTTGGAATATGGTAACAGGTAGTTTGGCGACATTTTGGTAAGGCGATAAAGGTTACTAGCTAGGACTTTAGCAGGGTACATGGATAAAGTCAAGAGTGTGCGCAATGCCATTTTTGTGCAATTCTGGGATGTTTTTTTAAGTGAAAATAGGTCGACGTGTACATGGATGATACCGCGTATGTGCAATTCTTAAAAACGCGGCAAGCAGTTTGCGATTCTGCGCTGTCTCCGAATTTCGCACCTAATCTTCGTCATGATTAAGCATTTTTGTTCCATAAAAGTTCTAGTATAAGAGTAATTTGGCTAGCAGATTGTTAAAAAAATTTTTGAGTTAAAAAAAAAGAAATGCCTTTACTTCGTGAAAACAAAATGGCGTTCAAAACAAAACTAGCAGGTTTCTGTAGCAGGGTTGGTCGCCAAATTTTCGCCAAGTTACCATAATCCAAAGATTAACCATAATAATATACAAACACTGTGTCGACCCCTTATTTGTATTTTTCTGATCTCTTCAGTTGTGAAGTCATTGCCTTTGCAGATGATTTGTTGATTTGTATTCAAGGAAAAGAAATGCAAAAAGCTTTTCGTCTAGCCCAAGATGTTATAGATTTCATTTATCATTGGTCAATAGATTTTAAGTTAAAGTTTAACCATGCAAAATCCAAGGCCATGTTTATTGATAGAAAAAATACTACTTATGAAGGATATCAATTGCTTTTAAATGACAATCCCCTTGAGAGGGTGAATGAAATTAAATATCTAGGTGTTTTTTTGGACAGCAAATTTAACTGGAAAAAGAATATTTCCTACATTTCTAATAAATGTGAGAGACTTCAGGGTGGGCTGAATCGAATTGCTTGTAATAGTTTTGGTGTTAAATCGAATGTTAGCGCAATTATTTATAAACAAGGCATTGTACCCCTTATTTCATATGGATGTAGAGCTTGGGAATTGTCTCTAAAAAAGAAAATTAACTCTAAACGCCTGCTTCGAGTTCAAAGACGAATTTTGCTGCGAGTTATAAGCGGTTACCGAACTATTGTTACAATGCTGTTTTCTCTCTTGCCGGATTTCCACCACTGGATTTGTTTATTCTGACTTTTATAGATTATAAGAATAGTCTTGCAAATTACTCCAATTCTCACTTTGATCGTTTATTGCCCTTGTCTGTTCTACCACATCCTTCTGTAAGACAACCAGTACAGATTCTGGATAGTACGGACACTGATGTTAATTCATTCTCATTTGTGCTGTATACGGATGGTAGTAGGATTGATGATAAAGTTGGTTTTGCTTATGTTATTTTTGAAGATGATATTGAAATTGAGTGTCACCAATTTCGCATTAGAAATGAATGTACTGTTTATATTTCTGAACTTCTGTGTATTAATTTTGTAATCAAGTGGATAATTAGCCAGAATGGAAGTGGTTCCAGCTACTTGATCTGTACGGATTCACTCTCTTCCCTGGAATCTCTTAAAAATACCTCTTTATGTAATGATATTATTGTCAATATACAGCAGTCTCTCGGAGATCTGGAGAAGAGGGGTATTTCAGTGTTTTTTACATTTGTCCGTGGTCATTCGGGAAATTATGGAAACGAGAGAGCTGATTGGCTTGCTAAGAATGCAACTAAAAATGATATTAACGTTGATGTAAATATTCCAAAATCTTATTTAAAAAAAAACATTTAAAGCTAAAATGATTGAGCGGTGGAACTGTGATTATATCTCTTCTGATAAGGGATCTGTTACAAAAGCATTCTTCCCAACTATTTTTGAAAGACTGAAAAGTAAGGACTTGTTACTCAATTTTAAAGTTACGCAATTTTTGTCTGGACATGGTAAGTTTAATGTTTATCTTGAACGATTTAAGCTGATATCTTCCAATTTGTGTAATTGCAATCTTAGCGTTGAGCAAAGTGTTTTCCACCTGCTTTTTGATTGCCCACTGCTTGATAAAGCAAGAAATCTTTTGAAATGTAGATTGAAATTCATTGGAATTCATTGGCCGCCGAAATGTTATGATTTTGTATCCTCGATTTCGGCCTACCGAGCTTTCAATGATTTTGTTGACTTTTATTTTAAACACTGTTAATGAGTTCTTTATACGTTCTTATACTTTTGTATTTACTTGTGTTTTTTTTCCTTGTTATGATTTCATTGTATTGTTGAAAACTGATGATATTACTTACTATTCTGTCTTTTTCACTTACGATTTGTAAGTCTCGTGCGATACTTTGTGGTGCACGAGGATTTCTTTTTCTTTAAATAAAAAAAAAAAAAAAAAAAAAAAAAAAAAAAAAAGACCCCTTATTACAATACTTTGAATGTTACCTGTATCTCTCAAAAGATAAATGAAACATGAAGATAACATATAATAAACTTAATAATACCCAAAATACAATAAATTATATTGTAACAAAGCGAATTTTAAAAAATTTACAAGTCTCAACAAATACCAATTCTTAACGCACAGTTCGGGGATTAAGGAAATATCTCATAGCGTATAATGTTTTATTCCGTATCTCACTTTTAGTGCTATATAATCTTCCACAGATTTGATATAAATAAAATCTATAATATAATGGGTATTTATACTATATGTAGTTCTTGATATAAAAAACATCAACTTTCGTACTGTAAAAATTCCATCTATGTGAATAAGTATGAATATACTCATATACACATAATTATACTAAATTCCTATAGAAAAATGGGAAAGTGTAGAATCGCCCACTGCTTGACGTGTTTTTAAGAATTGCACATACTCGGTATCCATGTACACATCAATGTATTTTCACTTAAAAAAAACATCCCAGAATTGCACAAAAATGTCATTGCGCACTCCTTTGACTTTATCCAGGTACACATCGACCTATTTTCACTTAAAAAGTCAAAAGAAAATTGACAAAAATCCAATTCTTTTTACTTTAGTAAAAAGTACCAAATAAATAAGTAGGCGATTATACACTTTACCCGAAAAAATATATAAAAATACTATTTACCTATATATATTAATAATTTATTATTACACAAGGTTTTTCATATATCATCTTAAAGGAACATAAATTTAATTAAAGCGATGCATTATTGGAATAAATTTAGTCAGTGTTTTAGGTGTAAGTTATTTAGATTTCTATTGTAGAAAGAATACTTTAGAAAATGTATAGAAATATTATTTTGAACCATAAAAATTCTAAAGAGTAAAATTTAAAGTACTGAAAAGGTAGCTAATGTTTTTGACAGTAGATTATATAATATAAAAATACCTCATGCTGAGCATTTTCTGAAATTACAATGCCAAATGAAATTTATATAGTGCAGTATTTAGCAATAATAACTTTTTGTAAACAAATGTAGCTATATTCGCTTAATTGTAATGACAGTAATTTTAACTGCATTTGTATAAGGCTGTACAGAAGATTTATTTATATGGGTTTTCATCCGCAGAGAGCAACCAGATTCTTTGTGGAAGTGCTTCCGAAAATAATGTTTAAATATTAATCTAACTATACTTGAAAGCAATGCTATAACAATGCCCTTATAAGACTCATGATCCGAAAAGCTTTGGTTTAAATTGTCTCGTAAAAACTTTCAATTACCTCTGCAAAATTCATACCCACGTAAAAATTACTACACCGAAGTCAATTGATTATACAGCAAAACGTTTCTAAAACAATCAACTCCACAATTCAAGATAATGGCAGTTTCCTGTAGCCTGACAAAACTATGAGTGATTTTTTTAAGTCCTGTTATTTAATTATTGTCCTGACAAATGCGCCATTACCAGAGGTGGTCATTTAAGAAAATAATCACTATGAGGTTTCAACTTAATGTAATTTTTTTCAAATAAATAATTAACTTTTTATACTCCCAAAACTAGTACATTTAATATTACATAAATCTTATTCACAAATCTATTTCTATTTCAAAAGCAATTTATGAAAAACACATTTGAAATTTTCTTCATCAAACAAATAATAATGAAAATTAAAGTATGCATAAAAATGATTATATGTGTTTTAACAAAATAGCACAAAATATTTAATGTAAAAATGTGGTTCTAGTCTCATACTTGTAAAGAAAAATAGACCAAAAAAAAAAAAAAAAAAACAATGTAAGCTACTATGATCATCTAAATTTTCACATAATTTTAGAAGTGGAAAAAAGATTCCTTAAGCTTGTATGTCTTGTCTACCCCATTCAATAAGTAATAAACACATTAAATATTTCAATGTTTATTTCATTAATAAAACTTACCTTTTTTGCTCGCGAAATATAATTAGTACATTTTTAAAACGTAAAATGTATTCTTTTTGCTCGGCCACATCACATTAGTCGAAAAATTGAAAATTGAATCATGCAAGATCATTTTTAAGTAAGGTATGCTCAAATTTATTGGTACATAATATTCAAATGATAAAGCATTTACATGAACAAGCTTTAAAAAAGTATTTCTAAACTGTAATCAAAAAAATAAATTTTCCAAAATACAATTTCAGTAGAATGAAAAAACTATATTTCTGCATCTGATCACTGAACCAAATTATCAAGTCTGAAATTATCACTTTTCAGTCTTTAAGCACATTGTTTTTCAGGATAAAAGTAAAGATGGAAAATCAATTACACGCTCAGAAACTCCATTTCACAACTAGTCAGTTATCAGCAACGTTCTCTCAAACATTAGACACGATTACACGTGCATGGCTTTAGTGGTATATTCATAGTCAGTGCTGGTATTTTATTATTTATTATTAATTTCTAAACAGTAAAACATAGTAAAATTTGTAATACACTAAAGCATAGTAAATAATATATTGCATTACTACAACTACGAAGAAAATAACACCACCATCGCACAACAATAACTAGGGCGGCGCCATATTGCTTGTTTGGGAAACTTCTGAGAGTGGGGAGGGAGGGGGAATTTTTTTCTTCACGTCAGCGTTAACAGAGAGAAAAGTTTTGCGATTGTGAATGAACTTGTTAGCGTTAAAGAGATGTTGGTTGATACCGGTGTTTATTTGTAATATCAGAAATGTAAGTGCTTATGTGTGTGTATTCAGAGAACCAACTCATAGCAAAAAACACCTCCCTAAAACGACCGCCTCTGAAAGAAACCAGTATTTCTGAAAACATAAGTATACTTTGCCATTGAATATTCCCTCTGTAAGGCGACCATTCACAAAGAAAATTCTGCTAGTGTGGCTGGTCGCCTTAGAGAGATTCATTCCGTCGATGCAATCTCCCTAAGACGACCACCTCTAAAAGATAACCGTATCTCTGAGAACGTGAGTATATATTGGTATTGAGCATCACCTCTCTAAGGTGACCACTTTCAAAGATGAATTTTTATTTGCGGCTGGTTGCCTTAGAGAGACCTCATTGTGTGTGGTGTATATGATTACTGTTATTGTTTCCGAAAAACAATTTTTAAATCAAATAAATAAGCATATTTAGTAAAAACCCTCTCTAAAACGACCACCTGGGTTTCCAGGTTACTCTGATGGTCTTAAAGAGATCATATTTTCATTCTGTTAATTTTATTGTTTACAAGAAGTCTATTAACGTCAGATAAAAAAATAGCATAAACCCATATAAACCAACAGAAGATTTATTATTATATTGATACCAGTAAGAAAACCAGTAAAAGTCAATATAAACCTATACAACCAGTACAAAGTTCTGCCATTAATGTTGGTTGTATGGGTGTCAAGTGATACCAGTAAGAAAAACCCACAGAGATCAATAGAAACCAGTAAAAGTCAGTAGAGACCATCAAAAATTCTATAGGTACCAGTAGAAAGTTTTACTGGTTTCTATGGGTCATTTTGAAACTAGTAAGAAAAACCCACAGAGACCAACAGAAACCAGTAAAAGTCAATAAAAACCCATAAAATCTTATGGGTACCCATAAAAAGTTTTACTGGTTTCTATGGGGCATTTTTAGTAGGGTTTCTCACCAAAACTTACAAAATTTGGCATAATTTGAGTCGTAGAATCGAAATATGGAAAAAAAATGGTAGAAAAAATCCGATTTTGTGTCATAATACATATGTTAGAACAATTCTACCTATAAATCTAATATACATCCTGAGTCGCGCTTTAGACTTACGATATATATTAAATATCCTAAGTCTATTTTTGGCAATGTATGTATATATATATGTAATAATAAAATTCCATAATCAAAAATACACTTAAAAATTTTAACTGTATGTTCTTTTCATTTTTAATGGCGATGGTCTCTTATTTGAAAGTACGTAGAATTAAATCCACAGCCCCGTAGTCAAGTTGTTTTTCCCGCCTTTTGTACACGTACAGTTATAGAATGTTCTGGAAATATTTAAAGCGAACTGGATTGGCCGACGAGACTGACGTCATTTCTTGGAAGCTCCGCCTTTCCAGAGGCTATAAAAGAACTCGCAAAGGAATATCGGGACTTTTTTTCTTTAATGTAACAATGCAGTAAACTTCATACAAAAAGTTATTAGTAATTCTTTTTATTTACTCCGGATATCTGATTTTGTAATTGCTATTTTCTCCTGACCAATAATAAATGGATCCTGTTTTTTAAACTTATCGTCTGATAATTTAAGCTACGACTACAGCTATGATTCTTCACCAATCTAGTTATTAAGGACAAAAGCTGGTACATCACATATATATATATATATATATACTGTATTATTAAACAGCAATTATAGGCTGTAATAAGTAGTATGTGTAATGGAAGTAATGTAATAAGAGGAATGCTTTTACTTTAGCCAATTGAGTACACTGAATTTGATTGTTTCTGTTGTATCTATTCGTTGGTACGTAATCGCTAATTTTAAATTTGCATTGTAGGAATTGTATTTGTTGTATCAATTGCCTCGTTGTGCTCATCAATGTAAAATAAGTGGTTTTGTTTTCATTAAGTAGCATTATTTTAATTAATTTATTTAATCAAGTATTGTTCTTGTGAACTGTCTGCATATTTATTTCACTTTAGTTGACATTATGAATATCTCTGTTTAATTAGATCTATATCTGAAAGTGGAACTTGCTCCATTTGGGTCAAGAAATTAACCTATATATTGGTTTGACAACAAAATAATTTCAGTGTGCACAAACAGATCGCGTTATGTTCATTTTGTTATTCTTTTTTCAGTCTTATAGTTTTTTCCCCCTTTTGAGATTTGGCAGTTGACACTTTGGGGTTGCTATAGAAACAAATTTCGTGAATTTTTGTTTACAGCTGTTAGCTTATGGTCAATTTTAACATGGGGTTCAAAAATAAATATTTTCGACGTAATTTACTTTTTTTTTTTTTTTTTTTTTTGTTTTGTTTTGTTTTGTAAGGGCAAGAAAGAGGCTGAGGCTTACAACGAGATATGACGTTGATTACTTGACAGAACGCATGTGTCAGAATTGGTTTAAAAAATTTCATTCTGGAGACTTTTCACTTGAAGCTGGCAAACATTCTGGCAACTTTCTGAAGTTGATGTTGACTAAATCAAAGCCATTACTGTATCGAATCTTCCTATAAATGTGAAACAAATTGCAAAATGGTTTAGTGTATCATACACAGCAACTGAAAATTACATAAGATGCCATGGACTCATTAAGAATTTTGATGATTAGCTTCCGCATGAATTGAAAGGACTTCACGTAACACAATAAGTCGTATTGTTGAGTGCGTACGGGTTCGTAATAGATTGAATACACAAGTCTGATAATAAGTTAATAACATTTATTTTTAACCAAAAAAATTATTTCAGAACTAATTTAGGCATTTTTTGAATAAAACAGTGGTTCAAGAGCAATGTATGGTTACAGGTTAGGAGATAAATGAAAATATTTAGACAGCATAGTTTAGCAAATAAGTTTTATTTAACTGATAGGATAAGTTTCGAAACACAGACAAAAATTTTAAAAAATTAAGAATCTAAAAAGAAATCTGAAAGCTTTCGGGTTTTGTATTACACTCAAGAGAGCGGTTTATTCCCCCCCCCCCCATTTAACACGCATATACGTTTCTAGAACATTTGAACTGAAATCCCTTTGGGTAAAAAATATTTAAAAACAGAATATCTTTAGAATTTCCGGCAGATAGTCTCGCGCGCTGAAGATAAAAATGCTTTCTCCGTACAGTGTTGCTACTGTTCGCTATGAAATCGTTGAGTTTGTTAATCAAAAATTCTTTAAAGTTTTACAAAATATGAAATAGGCAATAAAATAAATTCCAGATATGGGCTTCCAGGTGCGAATTAGAGAACTACGTTATTCAAAAGTTAATGGCTCTAGGTACCGCTGTTTTTTGACAGTGCGAGAAACACACATACATATAGGCAGATTCTTCATTATTTAATTTCTTTAAATACGTATAATACAGAGAGGTAAAATTTGGCAATAATTTGCAAAGTGAAACGGACATTTATAGTGAATCGATACAAAATGCCGTTTCGAGACTGATCGCCGGTCTGGGTTAACACCCCTTTGGGTTAATAATAAACTATCAAGAAACTACCTTCGCGTTATTGAAACGCTTAAAAACAAAAACATCAGAACGTGACTACTAACCTTAATATTCTGCAAGTTAAATTTTGTATACATAATCTTTGTGGATGACAATACAATGCAATTAAGTGATCTTTTTCAGAATTTGATTTAGAGTTTTTAAATTCAATTCTGAAACGATTTTCCGTACGCATCTTCATTTAAACAAACTAAGAATTAGAGAAATTTATTGTTTGCACCATCGGATAGAGTGGAAAATGAAAGTTTTTTTTAGTGAAATTTGTATGAACTTCGTGCCATCATTTCTGATTTTTTTGGCGGATTTTCGGAAATCGCTCGAATTTCTCAACAATTTGACGTTTATTATTTTAAAATCTTTTTATCTCAAAATTTATTGGTCAGAAAGATTGGAAGTTTTCATAGATTATAAAATAAATTTTTAGCCTTTTCTAAAAAAATGATAAAAATATATTAATCATCCGAATTTCCATATTTTTTAAACAGAAAGTGAAATATCCGCAATTTAGTTTCAAGGTTATTGTATCATAATGTTACATTAATTTTTTTGCTTCCATATCTCAAGCATCACAGTAGTGATTAGCCTTTAAAATTATTTGTAGTGATTTTTTTTCATTGTAATTTTCTCCGCTTTGCAAGTTGATAAACATTTTCCTCAATATGTCATTCTAAAATCATTTTCTTAATCTTTTTGTGGTACCTAATACTGTATTCGTTTATGGGAATTTAAAATTCTAACATCCAAAAATAAATCTTGCATACAAAATTGAAATTTTAAAGAATTTTAAAGCTAACTCTTCACTTTCTTTTAAAATCTAAGGTGTAGAGACATTAGGTTATTTAGAAGCAGGAGAGGTGAAAAGTCAGCAATGCCCTCGCCAGGACTCGAACCAGGACCTCTCGATACGCTCCGAGCGTGTTGGCGATTACACCACGAAGGCATGCTAAGAAGGTGGGAGAAATACCTTATATACTCCCCTTTTAAAGGCGACTGGGGATTAGAGGACCCAATCGCCAAATCCTGGTGGTAGAGAATCATCATCCACCACCTTTTTTAGTTCGGAAACCACTGTAGAGACATTAGGACATGAGGTTATTTAGAAGAAGAAGACAAGAAAAATGAGCAATGCCCTCACCGACACTCGAATCACGAACCTGTCGATACGCGCCGAGTGTGCTAGCAGTTACACCACGAAGACATACCAAGAAGGCAGGATAAGTATTTTTTATATATTAATTAGACAGAAATTTCTAGAATTTTTTATCATCAGCCACATTTTAATAAGCTTCTGTTTAACTCTTTCATGCTGTTTGTTACTATGGACAAAACATTACCGCCCGATTTCAAACTATTCTATGATTAACTATCGAACCTGGATTTTTCACAATCTCTCATAGTGAACGAAAATACAATGGGAAAAGGGAATTTTTCAAAATTTGTTTAACATTTTCTTAATGCTGCAATGATTTTTCGCACATAATTTCATAATGAACAAACTAATATTGTAGAAATTTTACTATTTGCAACATCGAATAGAGCAGAAAAAATCTTTTTAATGAAGTTCACATAGATTTTTCACGTAATTTCTAATTGTTTACCAAAGAAACTTCATTTGACGCTAGCAAACTGGGCAAGTGGTCATATCTTCTTAAAAAATTATTTTTCAGTTGAATAACGTGATTGATAATGTGTCATTGAAATTGAAAAAAAAATAGAAAATTAAAACAAATTTTATAAAACGAACTCTTATTTAAAAGTCATAAAATCATTAGTGAATTAAAAGAGAAAAAATAATTTATTATACAGTTTAAAGGGAACAACAGATATAATTCTCTTAATAAAAGTCACCTATAATTTTATGGCACGAATGTTAAAGCCCTGCCCGATAAAACGAACTCTTATTTAAAAGTCATAAAATCATTAGTGAATTAAAAGGGAAAAAATAATTTATTATACAGTTTAAAGGAAACAACAGATATAATTCTCTTAATAAAAGTCACCTATAATTTTATGGCACGAATGTTAAAGCCCTGCCCGCTTAAATAGTGTATTCGAATAACCGATTTACATCGTTAACAAAGTAAGCTATTATTTTTGTTAATTTATCAAAGGAGCCCCACTCTTTTATTAGTCATGATATAAAATTGTAGATGAATTTTCTGAAGAGAATTACTTAATCACTTGTTTCCATTAAACTATATATTAAATTAGTTTTCTCCTTTCACTTCATCAATGATTTTGTGAATTTTAAATAAAAGCGTATTTCATGAGTTTTAAATAAAAGCATTTTTTTTCATTTAAAATTACCTGCAATAAGCACTGAAAGATTTCCAAAAAACATATTATTCAAATTCAGGTATCTATGCTGGCGGCGATAAAAGTGAGTAATAGTCGAGTTAAATCTGGTGATAGTCATAAATGGGATTCTTGTTACTTAGCACTTCAACTATCGATAGTGAGGCAACCACTTTTATTACCTTACTTTGAAAGTACCTCCTCTTTTCTGCAGTTCGGAAAAATAATGGAACTCAATCCAGGAAAATAGGAGCCTGAGGTTCTATTCTTGTTCCATTAATAACTTTCTTTTCTTTTCGAATGTGCTCTCTTGTTCGGTAACGAGAGATGAGAGAACACGGAATGCTCGTTGGGAATGTTATGTTCGAAACCTTCCCATTCGCCCCGTTAACATACGCTCCCTCCTACCGAGGTTTCAAATGCTTCCATTTATTACTTTCAGCTGAAATATCGGTGAATTATAAGAAATAGTAATATATATATCGAAAAAAATATGCAAGCATCTACCTGCGTATATGCGGTTCGTTTATTATGTGAAGAAATATACATCATCCTTAAACATTTAATTCTCTCATCTTTTAATTTAATTATAAAAGAGAAAAAATAGCTGTAATCTAGATTTTGGATTATAGTCTAACACATCAAAAAGAGATCACAAATAAAATTTTAAAAAAATTAAAATACATAAAAAAACCTTAGCAAATGTAAGAACTCACAAAAACTTTTAAAAATGATTCTGCGACAGTTACGTAATATTTGAAAAAACAAATCCTTAATAATAACACAGTCGCAAATGTTCGTAAAAATTATTAAGCCTAATACATCGTAAATTAAATACCTTTAAATTTATGTCAATTGTATGCATGACCAAAAAAAAATTACGATTAAAATTACAAAAAATGCGTTTCTTGGTCTTTAATTCTCTAGTTCATTAATCTTAAAAAATCTGATGTGGACACCACATGACTTCTTGGTACAGCCTATAAAATTATATTACATTTTTGTTGCACTTCATTTAAACTTATTATCTCGAATTTCTTCAGAGATATACTTCTCACTCAATCTATTCAGTTCTCACTTCGCGGCGAGGCAAAAATACGTAAAACCTAAAAGCATCCTTATTAAAAATTGTAAAATACAGAAAAGCCTTAAACAGCGAAAACAGTTAGCAATTTTTTTTTTTTTTTTCCCCCATCAAAATTAGAGTTTGAAAACAAACAAATCCGCCATCAGGCAGAAGGACAAAATTTTCGGTGGAAAAAACTGAAAGTTAACTTTTGATCACACTGGGCAAAAAGACACTGAAGTTGGTGCACCAACTGACTTAATTCCCTATTCTACTAAGATTTTCAAATGTAAACAAATAGCCGCCACGTTAGTCTTAGCTCCACTTACGGTTTTAAAATGTTGATAATTCTACAACTATTGCATGCAGATTAAGTAAAGGCATAAGAACCTTAATTAGAACATAAATAACATAATTTAATCACTTTTTAAAGCAAAAGATACATAATTTGCCAACATATAAGACTAAAATACAGAGCTCACCGAGCTGGGCAAGAGGTTGGGGATATATATATGTGTATGTGTACGTTTGGTGCAGCTGACTGCAATAAAAAAGAGAGATGCACAACTAGATGTTAGAGCAGACCCATGCACAAAATTTTCGACGCTCTACAGCTAATTGTTTTTGAGTTATGCGAGATACATGCATACAAAAACCCCTCGGAGTGAATTTTAAATCCATTTTACAATTCGCTTTGGAAAAAAAAAGAGTCCTTTATTCTGTCCGAACATACAGATGTTACGCAAAAATTCGTTCAGATGGTTTCGAAAAAGACCAAAATGTATATTTTCGTTGAAATATGATAACCGAAATTTTTCGCTATTGCACTGCTTCTTTTAATTCGTACAATGAAGTAAAAGTTGATTAAACTCGAGAGACATATTTTAGATTATGTACTATGACGAATGGCAACACATTAAGAATTAGCTATGCAAATGAAAGATAAACTAGTACTGCGCATTAAATTGTGAAAAATAGATTAAGCAGAACATAGGATATGAGCAAAAATGCTCCTAACTGGTCTTAGTGAAAACAATTATTGCAAGGTAGGCGATATTCGCAATTTTTTGCTAGTTTGGAAACTTTCTAGAAGTTAAAGGAAAAAGCATTTTTGAAACTGTAGAAGTATTTTCCTCAAAACTTTCAGAAAAACCTGGCAACACCATTAAACATGACTCAGAGAGTCAGTTGCTAGTCATTTTGTTATCATAAAAGGCAATCTAATTCTATTCCTTTTATTTTCGCAAAGAATGGTTGGTTATAGGAATTTGTCAGCTTTATTTAAACTTTAGCTAGCTGTTGGAAGTCTGAATAATTCGTGAAAATAAGATCTTGTAAGAATGCAGCTGATATGTCCATATTGTAATCTAATTTAGATTTATTATATATGAATTTAAATTTCTCAGCATAATAATGTAAAAAATAGAATTTTGAATGCAAATAATTGTTACTTATAACAGATATTTCTATACTTATAAACATCTAGAAAACTGAAAAAATCACTTCTAATACGTAACAATTAATCATTTCTTATTTTGTTGGATTTTCAGAGTATTACAAACGAGCTCCCAGCACGTATGTTTCTACCCCCAAGAGGAGGATGTAAATAATGTTACTTGTTTCTTTGACAGGTTCTGGATAATAGCCAATTTTCTTATTCTCCTATTATTTTTTAATAATAGGGGTTTGGTATTATCTGGGAAGTATATCTAGGATTCGCAGAAATTTCTTTTCCCTATTGTGACCTTTTTTTTTTATATTCCCATACTTTTGACACGAGATAGAAATATATTTCTAAGGAGCTAGCATTTGTTCATATCCATAGAAGTTAGTACCTTAACAATCTAAGTTGGCAAAAGATTCTTCTTATCCATTTTGTTACTTTAGTTCTTTTTGTGCATGTTAGTCTTAATTCGTTCCGTGAATGAGATTGAATCTGTATTAAATGTCAATGAAAGAATACACTAAACTCTTGCCGAATGTGGACTTTCGGAATGCGATTTTGGTTATATGCGTTAATTGTCTTTGTTTAATTTGTCTAAAGGCAGAATTTTAGTTATATGCGATACGCTTCAGAGCGTTGACCGCGTTGCGATAATGCTCTTTAATGACTGGTTTGAAACTTCATACATTAAATAAGTCAGACATTGCTTAGAACAACAAAAAATTGAGCTTCAAATTTCTCCTAATTCTTGATAATACACTAGGTCACGAAGCTGAACCCTTACAATAATGCATCCAAATGTTGAAATCTTATTCCTTCCACCGAACTCCACTTCCTTGATCCAACCAATGGATCAAGAAATCTTAAAATCATTCAAAGCCTATTACGTCACGCATGTTTATATCTCTGCAAATAAAGCGTAGACGAAGCAAAGCCCTACCCACTGATGGTATTTTGGAAGCCATTTAAAGTAAGACACTGCACAGAAATGATTAAACTCACATGGGAACACGTGAATTCGTTGAATGCTTGTTGGCATCAGCTCTGAAAAGGAATTGACATCAGTTTTAAAGGATTTCGATCGGTTGAAACTGGAACCAAGGAAATCCTACAAGGCTAAAGGTGGAGAAAGTATGAAAGAAGGAGAAATCAAAGAGTGAATCAAGAATGACGGTCGTGAAATTACAAATGAAGATATATTACACCAACCGACGATGAAAGCATAGAAAGAAGACAAAGCGCTTTTAACGTGCAAGAAGTTAAACGAATTTTGAAAATAAAAGCCATAGAAAATGGTCTGGTTTCTTAATGTAGATCAACCCATGAGAAATATTCAAAATCTTTTCACTCCTTATCGAGAAACATTTCATGAGTTACATCAGACGTTGTCCCAAGCAAAACAAATAGTAATTTCATCATATAACTACTTATTAAGCAATAATAGAAATCCTTTCAATTCACATTTGCTTCATTTTCACCTTTTAATTGCAGTAATGTTTAAGTTGTGTAAATCATACATACTTTCTTATTCTAAACTACACCTAACCCGTTTGTTCCACAGAAAGTTAACTTTACGGAACGCGATTTTGCCGTATGCGTAAAGAATGTGTTAATAACGTAATATCTGCCTCCGGCAAGAATTTACTGTATATTTCTGAAATTCGGTGAATTCATTTCACTAAATTAAAGCCGCAGTTCTTAGTTTGGAGAGCATTGATGATATTCTTCTCTTAAGTTTAACTAACATTCCATTGATTATATTCTTTAATTTTAATGAAAAGGGCGTCTATGATAGTATTTATCTCAACTTCCTTGGCGTTTTTGAGGCTTGATGGTCTTAGCTTTAACAATTATTTTTCTGTAACGTCTTCTTTTATAATCATTACTTCAAAAGAAGACAATAAAATTATTCCATGCAGTTCCATAAAACTAGCCTTAACTATTAAGGGACGGTGCTTTGAAAACCATGCCATGCATTGCATAAAGAAACAATGTTTTACTTTTGATAATGTGTATAGCGATGGCATTGTCTACTCCACGAGTCAGATAGATTGTGTTATGTTAGGCACTGTTCATGTAAGAATGAATATATGCAGATGTAAAAATTCAGCAGACTATGCGGCGCTACTTGAGCTTACATAAGCCAACACTTCTGGCTTAACTTAAACAAGTAATGTTGAATTTAAAATAAAGTATAAGTAAATTAACCTAACGGCTCACAGGATAATTTAAACGCGCAGGAAGGCTATGGCTCGTAGAAACCGACGGAACAAGTCTAATAGCTAGAAGCACTATCCCATCAGAATCAAATCACTATTAGTCAATATAATAACGTGGCCTTCAAGAAAGCATAACACACTCTAAAATTACCTTCCGAAGCCTTCACTTAAATAGCACTTCGTTCTCCCTTAATTCGAATAACAGCGCGCTAACTGATTATTATTCTGGCAGGAAAGCGTGGGTGAAAAGGATAGAGAAAGAAATGTTGCTTTACCTAAAAATTAACTGTATGGGCCTGGGTATGGGAAAATCATACATGCGACAGCTCAGGTAACGCCAAAATTATTGCTAAAACTGTATAATAAAAACAACCGATACAGACTGGTCAAAACATTTTATTTCAGACGTTCTTGCACTACATTGGTTTTAAGGATGCGAATGAGTTACCGTTGAGATTTTGTATCAACAGTGTCGATTATGGGGAAACAATGTCAATATCACAGTTATTTTCGACTGTTAAACAGTTGCCTGTGGACGTAGACATATTACAGAGGTTAGCAAAAAGTGATTTAGATCTTCCTAATGGAACAGGTCGAAAAATTAAGCCAAGCCATTCGAGTAACATTCTCACTTTAAAGAAACATATTATCATAGCAGCTGTTTGAATGGGTGCCGCATTATCGTCTACGCAGATCAATTCGAGGCACCTCGCAACAGATGTATATGGGACAAGATTGTAATATTACAAGAAAATTCAGCAGTCGCAATATCGGCTTCAATCTCATAAGAAGTTACTTGTCAGTCTGATTACGTATCTCTTATCACCGTATTAATCAGCTTGGATAGCGTTTGTATGGTGTTATAGTGTGCCAACTTCTCACCAGGTCAAGCGAAGTTCCAAGTTTTAGTGAATAATTAAAGCTGAACCAAAGTTCGACAGTAAAATAAAAACTTACTTCACTGCACTGTTTCTTTTGTTTTCCGTACTGTTGTAAAAAGTAACACCGATGCCAAAGAAGCTGAAGAAAAAACAGTTCATTTTTGCGAAGTTTCTTGGCCTCAGTAAACCATGATATCAGATATCTTTCAAAGGCTCCCTTCATAGTCAGTAGCTGTCACATAATGGTCTTTCTTGAATTGCAAGGCTAAAAAATTAGGCTGATGTCCTTGAATGAGCTAGTTGACTACTAAGCCTAATATCAAGGTCCATGAATGACCTAATTAATTAATAAAGATTACAAATATTACATAATTAAGAGAAATGCTGTAAAATATGAATTAAATGTATCAAAATCAAATATTTATTGCTTTATATTCTTTTAACTGAGAAACCCATGAATCAAATTGTAGCCGTTGAAAGTTACAGTATTTTTATCTATAATGCACTATAAAATTATCACTTACGTCTATAAATTTATAAAACTTTTTATAGCCTTCCTTTAAAAAGTTCTTTCATTTGCTGATTTAAAATAAATTAACATTAACTTCTTCCCCAATTCAATTAGAATTGGGATTGATAGCTCTCCTTTCTCAAGAATTATTTTGCAGAGAGTTTCTTATATTTCCACAGGCATGTAAATCTTGTAAGATTGCATGTTTCGTGCTCAGAGCTAGAAAATCGTTAAATTTGTTTAGTGGGCGATCTGGAACTTTTGCAAAATATTCTCCATGTTTCCAATGCTTGCGATTTAATCCAAATTGGAAATGCTAATGTTTAATTATTCTACCAATATGTAATCTTTTCGTATAGTAATAATACGTAGTAATTTCTTATATAAACCTATTACATCATGCACATTTTTCTCTTGTAATCTGAGAAATTTTATTAGGAATTCGCTCCTTTACCTTTACATATTTTCGTGGTGTATCTGATAGCATGTCCGGTTAGCAGTCGGATGATCCAGAATTCGAATCACGGTAAATGCAGTGAGCTAATTTTTCGTGCTTCCTGTTCCAAATGTATATCTGATAGCTTTACAGTGGCATCCGATCAAAATGTGTTCGACGGCTTTCAAAATGTGTCATCATCGGAATAGACGACTCGGTCTCATTCCCTTCTCCTCAGTTGTTCTTTAAATCAGGGAGAATTTAAAAAATTGTCGCTTTTCCCACTGCGTATTGTCGTAGTGTAACTGGTGACATGCCCGTTAACTATCGGAAGATCAGGAGTTTCAATCTCGGTGAGGTTTTTCACGTTTCTTTCTTTGGAGCAAACATTATAGCCCAACAAGCTTCTTGCATGCAATTTCCGAAGCTGCTTACCTGGTAGCTTATTTTTGGTATTAATTGCCCAGAGAAGACAAAACCACTTGAGGATATCTGATTTTTGAAGATGTTTCCGCATTATTAGAATCGAATTACAGCCGAACTCTTCCAATAGATACAATGTGCTATTGCAAGTAATTCTATTGTATTATCGTTTATGTTAATAAGGTTGCCTTGCTTTGCAGTAATATCAAATTTTTAAAATCAAACTGTCATCATAATAAATTTAATTTGTTATTTATAAAATTTATTAGCCAAAAACGACTATTAATCTCAAAACCCGATTTTGTCTTGTTTCACTTTTCATTCGAGTCTGTTGGCATTTTGAAAAAGTAAGATATTATTTCTTCATGTTTAATCTGTCTGTTATTAATTAACAAGCCTAATTATATAAAAGCAATAGAATTATTATTCTTGCAAATATATTTTTATTTTTTAATCTAAATAAGTTAATTAAAAATTAATTAATTTAATTCATGATATATCTGATTAAAAAATTAAATATTTTTATAGAATTTATGAATATACATTTTTATTTTTTCATTTTTTAAGTAAACAGAAGGTATATAACATTCCCATGGCAGTCTAAATGTGTATTCACTATAGTGTCCTGTGAAATGTTTCGTTATTTCACCTAGGCAATGTCTATTGATAACTCTACTGTTAAACCATATTAAACTTTAAAAGCGCCCTTTCGGGATATTGTTAAAATCTGAACCCTTTAAGATTATTTTCTTTGTTTTGTTTTAGATTTTTGTTGAATATTATTTGTTGAATATTGTTATTTACAAAATTTTGTTCTTTGTATAGAGTGAGGTTCAAAATCTTTAAGTCAGACCTGTAGAATAGGGTTAAAAATTTGGTCGTGGTCACTTTTCAAAAGTTTAGTCGGAAAATTCTGACTGCTGAATGTGATTCATCAAACATAGAAAAAATTACGTTACAGTGTTTAGCTGTCGTGTTAATGGAAATGCGCAATCTGCTTACTGCTACGGGGTTGTCTCTATATATGGTTTTTAAGTGTTTTCTTATTAAAATGAGAATACCGTTTCTTGAATGAGTAGTTGAATGCGGTGAAATAAAACATTTGCAAATTCAGCAACTAATTCCGAATACTCCGTTCCGTCGATATCGCAAACTGTGTAAAATAAAGACATACAAAAAATACTAATTGATTCCATAAGCAATTTTTCCCTGTTTTTCAATTTTTAGAGAAAATGAAAAAAAAACTGAATTACGAAAAATACGCATTTTAAAAAATTACTTACAATAAAATTTTAATTTAGTAATAGGATTTTATTGAACTAGAAGTAATTTTTAAAAATGCATTTTCTTCATTGTGCAATTTTTATTCTCTAAACATTACAGCATTGATATCTGCATAATTTTGTTTTCCGGTCCTTTCTCTTCGAATACGTCTTTCTTACAACAAATTGCGTTGTTTATCATTTGTCGAATTATTTCTGGATTCAATAATGGGAAAAGCTTCCACAATATGGTCTGACAAGATATCAGTCATTCCAATAATTTTTAAAATAGTGGTTATATTGTTAATTTTAGTACCGGCTCACACTCGTTGTTATCCTTTAGTTCTTCCATAAGCCTTTTTTTTTTATCTGTGTTATATCATCTGTTTCACTTACCTAGTTCCTCCATTTGAGACACTCATTTATGTTAATGGAATGAAACTCACTGAAACCATCTGTTTCCACGTTTCCACTATGTTATTAACAACTTCAACAAAATGAGTTTTAAAAACAACTGAATCATTTGAATATGTTAAAACTGGACTCATACTGCTTGTCGTTAATTCATGCCCTGCTTCCCTCTTTATTTTCGATAACGTCTTTGATGTAGTTCTACCAAAATTTCAATGGGCTCCATTTCTTCTTCAGCGATAGCTATCAGAGATCAAGTACAAACGACTTTAACATAGCAGTGGGGCATATATACAGTGGGGTAATCCTAATAAAAATTAAAGTATGTGTCACATCGCTTTGAAATCGTGTAAAAATAGGCTGCACAAAAAGAGGCAACTGTCTGGGAAAAAATAGCTATCCTTTATGCATTAAAAAAATATTTTTTTTGCACTAATTCGTTTTAACTTTATTTTTATTTTCCTCGATCAAAATTTAGTTTGCTTTAAAATTTTCCAACCGGACTACAATGAGTCCGGACTGATCAAAGCCAGCCTATGCAAGGCATTACTGTATAATATCAGTGTAATACTTGTAGTTAAGGGGTTGGTTTGGTTCTGATTATGGCAAATCATACTGTTACTAATTACTGATTATGAGCTATCTGCTTAGGAGGTTGAGGGATGCTTTCGTGGAAATTTTTCCTAAGGAAAATGGCTCAAATTACCAGTGTTTAGCGGCTTTACCGCTCGGCCGCTGCTGAGCCAGTTAACCGATTTAAAACAAAAAATTAGGATATGCGATCCGAAGAATGTTTTCCGACTTTTTCAAAACGTTTACGGCTTTGTGATAAATCTTTGCACAGATTAAGCTTTTTAAACCGCAGAGGAGACTAGAAAGCTAAGCCTAGCTGTTACTTTTAATATTAAATCTAGTTTGCCTGATTACGGCAAAGCAGCCTAGGGCTATCTGCTTAAGGGGGACGGATGCTTTCGTGGAAGACTTTCTAAGGAAAACTGGCTGGTATACACATTGCACATGGGGAAAACTACGAAAACGCCCAAGCAACCAGCCCGTTCACCTAGAATCGAACCCAGTTCGGAATTACCAGTGCTCAGGGATTTTACCGCTCGATCGCTTGTGGGCATTAAAATCAAGTATCAACATTTAGCCCTAAAATCCAGCGCTTGCTTAAGTATAAGTTTAGTAGGTATGCCATAAGTAACATTGGAGCCATAATTATATACATTATTTCTTGCAAATGTTAGAATAATCCAGTTGCTATGATTCTTGCCGATGGCATTTTACATTTGAAAGAAAAAAATATTGCATTCTTAATCCTCCGTTGTGGAATACATTTAACGGTCGGAAAAAGTTCATCAATAACTCGAAAACAAGCCAGTGTTACTTTAACGGCCCTCTGGTGAAACGGAACTCTCATAAATCCCGCTAAAAACCGCTTTTTATTTTTCAGTCATTTGGAATAGTTTCGCATCCATTTCACCTTACATTTCGCCTGTCGTAATTGTTTAGTTCTTTACTAGAACTCGCGAGAGATATACAGAAAGTAAAAAAAGGAAAAGTACTGCACCATAACAGGCTATGAATAGCTCCAGGTGTTCAAAAGTATGGAAGAATAAAAAAATGGAAGCAGAGGCAGAGTTTGATGAAATATTTTACTTCCTTTCTTCGAAAAAGTTTTCGATAAAAATTGAAAGAAAAGAGAGATAAACAACTTTTAAAGTAGACACTGCTGATGTCCCCACCGAAAACTGCAAATGAAAGAAAAAAATTTTACCAAACCTCATGCCATAAATAACAATTCCTGTGACTTTTCGCGGCCAGGAACTCACTTAAGAGACCCGTTTCACGTCGGAAAGGCCCTTATTACCGGGGGCAGATCCAAGCTTCTCATTGAAAGGGATGTTTCGAGTACGTGGCCTTTTTACCGCAATTGCCTGTAAGTGAAGTGCCGGGAATGAATGAGGTCTGTAACCAGGCTAAGTGCAGAAAGACCCTGGGGAACTGTGGTGCACTGGGGAGGGAGTAGTAGGCCGAGAAACTAAAGGAAATTAGTTGATTGTATCCTTGGGTCTCTGTTTCCTTACAAGCCGGTTGTAATTTGATAAATATTTCGTTCCCGACGCTTCTTAGTTTTAAAAGGAACTGATAGAATACCAATGTCCCAATCCGTTGGTCTTAAAAGTGTTGCGAATTTTATTTGTTTGAATCAGATTGTTTTTTCTCATTTCCACTGCAGGGTATTTAGAAATAAATATTATAACAAATTTAGATATATATGTGAAATGTAAACATATGTGGAGTTAAATTAAATTTAATGAGACATATTTTTAATTTTAATTTCAATTTTTTATTTTATTTATCTATATATTTATTTATTTGTGGATAAATCTTTTTACAGTTTTACCTGATTTTACTTTAAACTGCCTCATATCGAAAAACTTTTCCTTTGTCACGATTGTAAAAAAAAATCACAGATTTGCAAACCTCATGCCATATTGCTATATTGCTACGTGTCTGGCAGTTCAAATTCATAATCTTTCGAACATGCAGACGAGGAAGAGAAATTTTAAACTCTTATAACTGCCAAAAGGGATAATATTTCATGCAGTATTGGACGTAAAGTGACAATATAACTTCACTTAGTATCGAAGATACCAAGATTACTATACAAGATTTTTTTTTCTATTACATTACTGAAAACGTCCCCGATTTATAGTCTGAAGCAAGAATTCTTTACTCCCTTTGTATCTTCGTTTCTCCTTCCTACTTGACGGGTAGTGAGTCAGTGACGCCAAATGACGTCACTGACTCGAGCGATGGAAAGAGTGTCATCTTACTTGCCCACTACCTCGAAAGATACCGCAAAATTCCCCCTACAAACAGGAATAAATATCTAAATTTAATTCTAATTATAAATGACTGCTGAGGTAGCTAGGTCTAATAAACGTACTTTGAAAACACGCGAAGACAAACTTTAAATGCTACAGGAGTATATAAGTTCATTTCAAGAGTTAAAACTGAAAGCTCTTTTGTTGAGCATTGAACTTCTCAGTTCCACTAAAGGCCTGTAATATTATTTTTATTCAAGGCAATGCAATCTAAGAAAAGGCCCTTTTCAGTAACGTTCTTTTAAATCTCTTCAAATAATTTCACAGTCAAACCATGTTTTTTGAATTCCTTCAAAATTATTTAAATTTTGCACGAAACTAACAGAGTAAAACAAACGATATCATTCGTTATAAATGCTTTTATTAACAAAATTTCACATAATAAAAGCACACACCTAATATGTACATATTCAAAATAAAAGGAAGCATTGTAACGTGCAACAATTTTGTTCTCTTTCTCGCGTGTAAAAAAAATGCTAAAATTTGTCACAAGTCTGACTACGGCAGTAAATATCGGTTTTTCTAGATGATCTGCCTTGTTAGCAAAAGTAACATAAAAAGTATAAAAATGACCTGATTGTTATTCAGCTGATAAATGTTAGCGTTTACAGAGTGTCAATATTGCCCAAACGTTTTTTATATTCGCTATACTATTTACATTTTAGATATAAATGTACGAAAATAACCGAATGATGAAGATATCCGTATTTCCCTGGCTGTATTCACCTGTAAAAGTTGTTACTGCTTGGATTGTGAAAAAGGTTCAAAATTTTTTGGTTAGTTTTTTTGCTCTTCTGGCATGCTTATTCACGAAGTTTATACGAACTGCTAAAACATAAAATACTAACTCAGCGTTTTAAAACACTGGAAAATATCAAAATATTTCATTTAATTATTCTGTTTTGAAGATGAGGCTAGCAAAGATTTCCAAAGTAATTTAATATAGAATCCTAGTATATTATAGTTTTAAAACACTTATATTACGTAGATAAGATTTTTTAATGTACTTAAAATTGTGAGTATTAAGATTCCAACTATACAATTAGTAAGATAATATGAGCTTTATTATTATGATCTGATTCTGAAAACTGAAACGTTGTATTCTGTGAACTGTTTTGATGATAGTTTTAAGATATTCAAAGATGAATGAACTTGAGGCATGAGTTGCCTTATTAGTCCAAAGGGGCAGTTTGCCCAGAAGGACTGTTAATTTCGTTTTAGCATTTTGCCTTGGTTCACTATAAATGCCGATTCACTTTTCAAAGTGTTGCCACCAAATATTAGAGCCCTGTATGATATTGAAAGAAATTAATGAATGAAGAATCTGCATGAATGTGTGTATGTTTCTAGCACTGTGATAAAACAACAGTACCTAGAGCTATCATATTTTGAATAACGTACGTTTCCACCCGAATGTGGACATCTGGAATCCCTAATTTGCAATTTGTTTTATTATCTATTTCATATTTTGTAAAACTTTAACGGATTTTCGATTAACAAACTCAATGATTTCAAAGAGAGCAATGGCAACACTGTACGAGGAAAAAAAAATATATTTAAGCGCGTGAGACTATGTATCGGAAATTCTAAAGATATACTCATTTAAAAAATATTTCGCGATATTGCTGTTGAACTGAATTTTATGGTTTAACTGCGAAGAACATGATATTAAATAAATAAAGGCAACACACAAAAACGGCCCCTTGGACGTAATGTAAAATCTGAAAGATTTCAGATTTTATTTTTTTTATTTTATTTTATTTTTTTTTATTTTTTGAAGTTATTTTTTCTTTTAGTTATTATTTATTGTTACTTGAATGTTACTATAACTACTATTTTCAGCGTTAGTAGTGACATCAGCACCTTGACAGAGTTCGCTTATTCGATTCGTTAGAGGACTGGGTGCTTATTAGTATGAAATAAAAGAGCAAATTTTGTGTATCACGTTCCTTCGACTAAACGTAAATCTGCAACTGAAATTCTCAAACACATAGAATTTCATCTATTGAGTAAACTGAAAATACTTACAAAGAAATAACTCTTCAAAAAGGATAAAAATGTTCAATCGATTTTCTGCAGATCTCTAAGCACTCTTAAGCGGACCTTTGTTAACAAGCTGCACTTATAAAAACGCTACTTCGATAGAAAATCGATCAGAAATCGATCATTTTTCACGTTGAAAAAGGCAGAAAATATAGTGAAAATATGTTTTTATCAAACTTTTCTGATAAAAATGAGCAGTGTGTTTTATCTTTCGATCATCGCCCATAATAAAAATATAAAAGTTTTCAAAATACCAGTTTACAATTTAAGTTACAAACAAAGTTTTTTAAAGATGTGAAATGTATATGGAAAAGAATATGCACAAATTTTTAAAATAAACATTTTCAAAACCCAATGATTTACGAAACCGCCATCAACTTCTAGAACTCAGAATGTAAAGGAGAGTTTTTTAAACAATCTCAATTTAAAGTACTAAATGTAAATATCAACAAAAGTACAACTGTCCTGATCCCTTTCTATTCATTGTTCTGATTAGCAATTACTTTGTAAAGAAAGAGTGATTCGTTTAGGGAAAGACTAACACGAAAGAACGTTTCTTCTTTTTCCGTGTATGACAAACAGAATTCTCGAAGTCTAATCTTTAGACATTTTATTCCTTTTCAACTGCAGCCTAATTATTCAGTGATAAAAGATATAAAGACTATGACTGAAAAATGAGAGGATATAGTCTTGAATTTAAGGACGAATTCAAAGAAATATTTTATTGCAAAACAACAGATAAAAATCTGTTAACATCATTAGTTAGGTTTTTGAAAGTAACGAAGCTCAAGACGGATATACAAATAGGGAAAACAACGAGCACCAACCAACCCTTTCGTCTCTGCTTGACCCAGTATTCAGGACTCTTCACCAGTATTCAGCAGTAGTCAGCAGTCTTCACCACTCAGCCACTGGTGAGGTCATTAACATCATTCACCAGAAGTTTGAATTAATCATTATACAGTTCAGAAAATATTTAGGCTATATTTCAGCTATTATCAGCCTATTTTAAAATGCTAGATAGATGATAAGAAATACGTCTTTTTATGAGCGGTTTTAATTTGTGTAGAGGAGCGGAATTCGAGACGGAAGAGTTGTTGAAAGCTCACCGTTTCCTTACTATATGTGGACTTGCAGAATCACTAAACTTTTATGAGCAGAAACCTTGAAAACACAATTATGCCATCGTCTAACATAAAGACTCAGATTTTCTATTTATTGATTGGCTATAGTGGCCACAGCATCTCAATGACACATTGGAGAAAGGATTTTTAAAAGCGGCTGGGAAGGGACGCATCAGTCTCATTTGACCATCGTAAGTGTGGTAATGTCTGTTCCATCAATGTTGGGAAAACCGTTAAGCAATTGACAGTGCTCTTGACCGAAGTAAACTTTGGATCTTAAAATTACAGGAATGTGCTGAGTGCTGCAACACAATGAAATACAGGAAAGGAAGGCTTTTAATTTCTTACAACTTCTGTCAAGAACCTCGGAGTAAAATTGTCTGAAGTTTCCAAATATTTCTTGCTCGCATGCAAAGTGAAAATAAGAAAAAGGAAATAAATCACCTCTTTATAGATAACATAACAGGGCGGTATATTACCACATACCATCTGGTGTACTACAAAATGTACGGCTGGTTATATAGTATATGGTGTACTACGTTTTCGGACTGTTTCTGTTATACTATTAATATCTAAGATAAAAATATGTTCTATGCGTCAAATTATAATTATGTTCCTTTTCTTCCCCAAGACATATACAGATGCGGGAAATAAACATCTATCCAGTTTCGAAAATATTTAATGAAAGAAAATTTATTATCATGCACTCTCACGTGGAATAGACATGGAATGTCTAGTTTGTTTGCTAGTTGTGAAAATAAGTTGTAGAGACCTAAAAAATACTCAGAAACCTGTTTATATAGATTATGCCCATTCCCATGATCATATGATGGGTAGTTATGGTAGAATTTGAGAGAAAAAGAAAATTCTCCGAAATGATGCCCAGCAATGGATAGCCGTCAACGTTTGAACGAAATTATGGGGAAACTAAATTTTGTGCCCGTTTTCTATCCTTAAATTCTCCATCATCTGATGAAAACAATTTTTCATGTAAGGCCACAGTTCTAAGATGTGGCATCCGGTTCCTTCTGAATTGCAACACTGGCATAATCAGCACTTTGGCAGAATTCATAATGAATTGAGGGGTTCCCAGGTTCATCCATCCACCTTGCTTCTCGAATTTGGCTGCCGCCAATTTCGGACTGTCCTCTAATCTGAAACAGTTAATGAAGGATGAGAAGTTGTACTAACGTTGAGGACATCAATAAAATCGTGACACCCAAACATATTCTTATAAATAAGTTCAAGATTAGTTTTTAATATCTGGGAGGAGGAGATCAAGTTTGTGCATTGAGAAGAAGGTAAATTAATTTGAGAAATCGTGACCACAGTTTGCTGCAATGTGTTTTAAAATTCTATACACCAGCAGCAGGTCAGAGACTTTATTGTGAAATCTTTTACGATAGGTGTGGTAACTTTTCTCAGCGTAAATATTACCTGAAATATAAATTCAGCTTTCATTCAATTTGCTCGGTAGAATTCCGAATATCCTTTACATTAATTTAGTTCAGTTACTTTAGTCAGATGTGCAATGAAAATATGTCATTCTTAAATTTTAGAGACATTTGATGGAGTCAGAGTATTTACTTGTACAGTTGCATAATTATAGACATACATATAAATGCTCTTAGAATGCCCAATCTTCTCCTGCTTAGGATTTCTAGGGGTTTTTCAGAGAGATAAGAAAGAATAGAGCATGAAGCTTTAATTACGGTCACTTATATAGATATTTCAGAGTAAGATATTTCAGAGTAAACGTATGCATTCATATGTAGAGAATGAGGCAGTTCATAGTCCTAATTCATCGTCTTAATCGTTCAGAAACAGCATTGCGAAGATATTTTTAGGCAACAGAATTTAGTGCAAAAGATGTTTTGCTTTGTTGTATGCAAATCTCTCATTCACGGCTGGTTAAATAATACACGAACAGGTACACGAACGGTTGGTACACGAACAGGATATTTTCTTCGGGTATTTTCAAACTCGGTAGTACCCTCTCATACGTTCCATGACATGTAGCATGCATTAAATACGGAAAATAATCGATAACATATATACACGTATAGGGCAATAATCGTTTAACATAAATATAAATGCACAAAGTAATAATTGATAAATAACATACAGCAAGACATTACCAGCAGTAAAATGTAAAGCATTCAATGTGCATTTCACTATACTCTCTCTCTCTCTGTATTTATATGTTAATGAAAATGATAGATTCTGACGTTATTTTGTAAGGACAATACTTTCATTGAAAAGTACTGATAGTATACTTTATACTAAGTATCACGAAATGTTTTAAATGAAGAAGGATAATAAAAAGCATTTCTATCTGCGTCACGTAGTACACCAGAGCGAGGTCTTCCCAAACTGAGGCAAAATAGCCCATACGCGGGTATAATGGTCCCCTACTCTGAACGCAATCCTGCAAGGCCGAAACCCCCAAGGCTTTATACAATTTTTAACATCTAGAGATCATACAACCCGAGACAGACTTGACGGTACCTTTACAGTCCTTGTCGAGATGCATGGGCCACCGAAGGAACAGTGGTTTTAGTCCTGTGAAGGTAGCTAATCTCTGTCCACTTCCAACATATGGACGTTACGAGTTGCCAGCTCGTGGGACTCCGGCTCGATTAGCCACATAACATTAATATAAATCACAATGAAAAAGGTGCCTACGTTTTCTATGGATTGCTCAAAAATGAATAATTAAATGGCAATTGATACTGTGATACTAAAAATGAGAAATAGCAGGCACTGCTTAGAGAATGAAGGGAGAACATAGGGCACGCATGTGTGTTGTTTTAGCAGGTGTGTAAATAAACCTCTCCAGGAGGTATTATTTGCTGAGAAGAAATCCAAAATAGAAAATAAGACAAATATGATGTGCACCAACTGCAACCCCGTTAATCAAAAACTGATGTGGTCAGCACATGACCTCCCGCCGCCAGTTCCATATTTTAAATTAGCAATGAGCTTTAAGGGAATAAAACAATATTTAAAAAATATTTATAAAAATATAAATCGTCAAACGGCAATGATTGGAAATTTCTATTTTGCCAGTGTTGTATGCTAAAATTTTACCATCATTTGAAGAAAGAAGGGTTGCTCTTTACTTACATTTTGTGCAGTTTCGTCCTTTAAAATTATATGAATTAAATGCACAATTAAAACAAAAAGTAACTGCAATAAATGTGCTTCTAAAAATAAATAAAATTCTTCAAATTTAACAAGAAATTTCGATCAGTTGGATACAGTGTAGGTGAAACTGAGACCTATGCGTGACAGATTTATGGATGTTATTACTTGATGTAGAGGTGTTTATGTGATTAATGTTAATTAACAAACAATTAATTTAACTATGTGTTGAATCGTATGTTAAATTAGTTATTATAATATGCAGTTTGACAAACCTGTCGGCCAAACTTGTCTTACAATGATTCGATATTTTTTCACGAAAATCTGTTAAGAGTTACCAGTTATACTATTATAATAAACTTACACCATTATAATAAACAATTTGATAAACCTGTCGCCAAACTCTTCTTAAAGTGATTCTATATTTTTTCCACGAAAATCTGTTAAAAGCTAAGACATCTGATTGATCATACCTAGTCAAAATCTAATATCTTGTTTCCAATAATATAAGAATTTTAAAAACCAAATTTGAGAAGTTTTGGATTATGTCACATTATATTTTTTTATAAAAATCTGTTTAAAGCTTCAAATTGAGTGTCGCTTCTGATTTATCAATTTTAGCTCAAATCTGATATATTGTTCCCATTGGTACAAACTTTTCCAATGCCAAAAAAAATGTTTATATTTTAGTACCGTTTTCCATCAAATGCTGCTATGAGCTTCAATTAATGTCCAGATTTACCCAAAATATAATCAAAGCATTATATGAACTCAGAAAGCTTAAATACAGAAAGCAGAAATTTTCGGAAGTTTTATATCAGAATTAACATGAACGAGAATGTCGTCCCACACATACAAGACAGGCTCTTACCACTTTGCTGGTTTTTACTTCCTTGTACGAAGTAAAGGAAATATTGTAATCACGGAAAATTTCAGGTACCATATTTCTACGAAAATATCCATTTTAACTACTATCGAATGCAATTTAACGATGTTTTTGCGTGACATCTGTACGTATGGACAGAATAAAGGGCTCTTTTTCTCCCTAAAAAATTGTACTTGTTCACCTCCCTTTTTAGTGGCAATCGGACGCACCAAAATAAATATATATACATATACCCACTCTTTTACTCGGCTCCATGAGCTCAGTTTTTTATTCTTTATGTTCTTATTGTTATTCTTATATGTTTTATTTCAATCGGCCGCATCAAGTATACAGACACAGGAGGATCGGGGCTGTGCCCTTATAATAATAATAATATCTGTATATATATATATATATAAATCCCCATCCTCTTAACCTGCTCGGTGAGCTCTGTTTTTTATTCTTATATGTTAGTAAATTATTCATTTTTGGCTTTAAAAATGATTGAATTATGTTGTTCTTATCTACCGGTTAAGATTTTTATGCCTTTAGTTAACCTGCATGCAGTATTTGTAGAATTATCAGCAATTTAAAATTTGCTTAAGTGCGGCTAAGTATTTTTAATCATAGAAGTTATATTTGTTTACATTTGAAACTTAGCAGAATAGTGGATTTGTTGCCAATCTAAAGTTGTTCGCATTAATAACTGTTTCTTTTTTATTTGTCTAATTTCTTTTATACGTCGTTTTAGATTTATTATAGTGTTTGAATAGAACATGTGGCAACGATTAGATAATTCTTCAAATGATATAGTTTTTTCGCATTCTGAGTTATAAAATGAAGGAGATGTAATGCTGTTAAGTGAACCTGGTGCCAGAGTGTCGCTATCGTAAATAAATATAGTGAATTTTAAGGAGTGCATTTTTTCTATTGTGGTTAATGCGCTATCGACGAAATAGATTTAATTTAATTGAATAAGTTGAAATGAAATGCAGGAAAAATGCATATAATTGAATATTCCGTCCAAGCAAGTCATGTGATGTACATATCAGATTTTTGACTGAGATGTAGTGGCAACGACAGAAAAAATGATGAATGTTCTTCTACAAGCAAACGAATTATACATTGCTGTAAATACAATTTTTCGTGTGATGCAAAGTATTCCAAGTGTCCTGTGGATGTCTTGAAGGAAAGGTAAGTAGAAACGTTTTCTTATCAGATACTATTTGATGTTGAAGATAAGGTTAGGAAAATCCAATTTAGAAAATTAACAAAGCAGGCATCAGTGTAAAAATAGCACAAAGTGCGTTGTGGGGAATCCTAATTCGTGCTTTTTCACTGAAACTTCCCTACAGAATTTTAGGACCGAAAACATTATTTAGGTATATAGATTGGTGGGAGGTAAAAAGATTTGTCCTTCAGTAAACCGATAACGGATGTATTTAGGCATATTATTGAGACTTACTGAAACATTGATGTGGAGCAACTGAACGCAATAAAAATAATAATAAAAAATAGCAATTATGATATTGCGTTACAAAAAGCGAAGTGCTTTAAATCTTAACTATGCGCATTTTCTTAGTGATATGTCGTTCATTTACCACAGTTAAGAGGCTTGAGTACACTATCCTCTGCTTAGGACAGTTTTATTAAAAAATCACAAGTTAGAATAGCTATGAAACCTTTATTTAACAAATTAGACAATTTGCTTAGCTAAATAGAATACAAATCAAAATTAACCGTCTTCACAAAAATTTAAATCGAAGTGTTGAAATAAAGAACTTATAAGAATCTCATTTATAAGTTTTAAATAGCAATTAGGCTTACCTATTAATCAATATTATCAGGAGTATATCCCAGAAAAAAATATAACATGCTGAAACGGATGAGGCACAAATACAGTGTTAGCACAAAACCTTTTTAAGACTTCTTTTGCATCTGAAACACACAGGTAAAATCCTCTCTCGCTAATATATCTATTGGCGCCCGTTTGCTTTAGACGTTGCTGAGTTTCATTCTGCAAAAATGGCACAAATTTACTCTAACAGTTAGTAACAAAATATAAACATATTTTATGATTCTTCCTTGTATATCTCACGTAAAAAAGCACTTTGCTGCTCTAAACACAATAAAATAATTACTGATGTCTTATCAAAATCTTTTACATAAATATTTATAACAAATTCGATAATTTTAAAGCAATTTATGATGTTTCTGCCAAAATAATTTATCCTTCATAAGATTACTTAATTTTGAATAATCAAAACAGACAGATATCAAAATCATTGTTTCTAAATTAAATACTTTTTATTAAATATTACCTCAACGAAAATTTTCAAGAAAAAGAGCATGATCCAGCAAAAGTTATCTATTTTAATATCATACAGATTAGAGGGTTAAAAATGTAGTAAGAATGAAAAGTTAAAAAGATCATAAAATAAATGAAAGTTGTATTATAAATCATTATGGAGGATTTTACTGTCTTTCTAGAGAAAATGCCCAACAAATATTCTGTAGTTGAGAATTTTTTGTGTTGAGCTCACTCGTTGCTTTTTCTTTCGTTAAAAACGATTGAGATTTTAATTTATTTACTTTTAGTTACTTCTCTTGCTTTACAGAATTATATTTCTAATATCTATCCAAAACGAAATGAATATTTCATTATGCAAAAAAGGAAGAAGAAAATTTATCAATGCATTTTAAACAATTAGAAAAATGTAGGGAGAAATAAATGGAATAAATAAAGAAATAAAAGAAAACATATAATAAAGAAAGCTAATTTAACAATGAAGAAGAAAAATTAATTCTTAAAAATTATGTCTTAAGAATTAATTAAATCAGAGGCATTTTTTAGTTTTACTTGCTCATTAGAATACTTAATTAAAAATACATGTAATGGACATAACCTTAACCCTTTGACACGGGTTTTTTTTAAAAACTGAAAAACATATACGGCATATGAAAAGCAAACATATTCACTTTAATTTGCTCGCTTGGGTACCATTACTGATTCTCATACTTGTTTAGAAACTTGAAAGGCACTAAGTTAATGTAATTTATTTCTCCTGTGCTTGAATTCAGGTTTTTTTTTTTTATTTTTTTTTATTTATAGCTTAAACAGGACTTTCATTTCATGTCGAGTGTTTGGTGTAGTAAACAGAAAGCCAGTCTATGCAGGCATTACATGGATTTGTCCAAAAGATGCGTTATTACATGCGTCACGTGAGATCGTGAATTACAAGGTCGTGAATTACGTTATTACAAGGTTACGTGAAAGTTTCCTCATCTCCGGAAAGAGAGAATTTGTATGCTCGAGAGAAAGAAACTCTTCATCCTTCCATTCTACTCGTATTTTGAGAATAATTCGATCCGAATGGTGCATGTATATTTGCGCTCATGGTCGCGATTGAAGTGGTCGAACTACAGTAGAATTACGTCAGTGGTTACGATATCTTAATAAAGCTTGATTTCCCTCAGTGTGAAATGGCTACCAGTTGACTTATAAAAAAATTGTATATGGCTAATATGAAAATATGTCCCCTTCAATGAAATCCTTTTTTTTCCTTTTTTCAATGCATGTTTCCTTTCCTTCTTCTACCGCTTATAAACCGATGTCAGTGCTTGCATCGTGATTGCTATGCTCCCTGCAAGCATTTCATTTGCAGTCTGGTAAGCTTCTTTTGAGATTTGACCAAAATTTCTTCGCGATTCTTTGAGGAGACGAATGTGCGATTCATAGCTAATAATGTAGTCGAAAACTAAAGATCTAAGAAACTAGAAAGTGAAGAATCTGAGCCTCAGAAACTAATGAAAGATAGGTATCAACGAAAACCATATCTATAATATTTTAGATAGGAATCTGTGTACCAAAAGTGTTCATCTGGTCAGACAATCAAAATCTCATTGCAGCGTTTTTGTGGTATTTTGAAGCTAATGAGAGAAAGTGCTTGTCATAAAGGGCCTTAGTAGAGGTGAGATACGAAATTATTGATTCAGGACCACAATGTACCAAACCACAGTCAACGATGTTTGGAGAAAATGAAACTTGCAGTGATCCACATCTGATACACTGAAATGATTTTTCTTGGTTTAAAATTTCTATTGGAGAAACCACTATTTTTATTTACTAGTGTGTGTTTTCAGGCTAGTAAATAAAAATAGTGGTTTCTCCAATAGAAATTTTAAACCAAGAAAGAAACCTTTTTAGATATGCGTCGATGAAAATTTTCAGAGAAAATACCCAATCATAATGTAAGCAGTGGCCATTTGTGCTTAAATATAGAAAGAAACGACCTTGAAGTACATTTAGATTTTTGGTAGGTTCTTTATGATCAATGAAATACTAATTTCAACTCAGACTTCGATTGGGATGGTTGAGTAAGTTTCGCATATGGAACCAAGCTAAAGAAAATATCAGTGAAAGAGCGAGAAATTGCAAAAACAGTCATGACTATCATAGTTTTTCCAGTACCTATAAAGATAATTATAATCAGTATCATTTGAAGTCTATTTTTGACATCGAGGACCGTTTGTCTCCCTGTTGCCTACATATGATAATCAGACAAATGTGTGGCGTGTTTGAATGGAATGGGGAAAATATAACACTTTCAAGACAGACTTAGTACTACAAAACCAAGGATCACATTGAATATAGTTCCAAATCTATGGAAGTTAAAGTGGCTGCCCATTGCCAATGGGCAGTTCTATTATTATCTTGCTCTGTGAAACCTTACATCAACGAACTGGAAGGAATCCTATACTTCGTGTTCTTCTTCCAGTCTTGATCCTGTCTCGTGAGAACTACTACACTATTATCAATATATCATTAGAATTAGTCATCTGAATTGCTACATCATAAGCCTATCCGTTGATTATTCATGCTGTAGTAAGTAACGACAAGAAAAGCTCCTATCAAGTTGGTAAGCTAAAGATGTTTATGCTTAGCTTTATGAAAACCAGCAAATTGTAATTCTTCGTATTGTAATCTTTGAAGTGTGAATTTTGATTCGTCAAGTAGACTTTTATTTTTAGAATTTTGCTTGTAATCCACAAGAAGAAACTCATTAAAGTTTTTTATGTTAAATACTACTAAAACTACTAATTCTTGGTCTGCATGAATTATCCCTTCCATCTTGATAACTCTGGGAAGGAAATTAATGGCACTTTGTAATCAGAATCAATAGAGCTAGCTGTATTGGTCCCATTAATCTAAACATTTTAAAACAAAAATCGGCAGCTCAAGTGCCTTAATTCTTACTGCTGAACAGTGTCGGAACAGCAATGCAGTTTCATACACTAGAGCACGAAAAGAAGAGTATCTCACCCTGGGAGAGTCTGGTCATTCTGAAATTATTAAGTCATTAAACTAATCAAGCAAATAGGAAGCCAGCTGCTGTTTGCCTTGATTCCTGTACTTTAAATACATGTCTAACCGTTGCTATCGTTGTGGTATTATCTGCTATCTTGAATTTAGTTAATATTCTATATAAGTTCACAGTAATTTCTCGAAATTAGGAGGAAAACATACTAACAAACATTGGAGATATTCGATCCTCATTTATTACTTTAGAAAATGTAAAATTCTCATTTAAGATTTCAGTATCAAATGCGAAAGCAAGACTTTCAGAAAATTGTAAGAATAATCACAAATGTATTTTATTAATTCAGTGAAATAATATATACAATTATTAATACTTTGCTTATTTCAAATAAAAACAATTCGCTATCTAATAACAGCGTTTTATTTGAACTATAACAAAAGAAAAAGAAATCCCTGGCTTTTGAAATGTCACTAAAATATTGCAGAATATCAAATTTTTAACATAATGTTTCCTTAATCTGCTCCTGCTTTGAATAAGGCAACGACTTAGAATTCTTCAGCTGGTCTTTTAGGGTTTCTGATTTTACGCCATGCAACGTCTTTTTTAAGGGATAAGTTAAAACAAAAGTCGTCTGGTACCTTTGCTTACAAGCTTGTATGATAGTAAAAATGAAATTTATAGTGCTCTGTAGACAGTGAGAATGATATGCTGGAGCAAGTAAGGCAGAAATTAGACTGTCGTTTTAATTTTGTCCGTATAATAAAATGATGCTATTTAAAGCATTGTAAGCAAAATCTGGATAGTTTTCTTTACATTTTACTTGCCAGTTGTTGCTTGCAAATTGGAAGCATAAGCGAGTTTGAAACTAAATCAGTCATTCTGAGCAACTGTATATTTCAACTTAGCATAACTGTCAGAATATAATTGAGACATGTAAAACTGATGAACTATAAAAATAAAGGAACTTATTTTCCAAACTAGATAAAAACGAAAAAATTCAGCGATATTAGAAAGTTTTAGCTCCTGCTATGCAACAGGTGTCTGAACGAAGGAACTTCGATGGCCAGCTGATTTCACCGAGTCCAGAAGTTTTCATGAACGTCTCTGAATTTTCCAGAATCACAAGCTAGTATTCGTCTAGACACAATACTTGGTTATTAGTTTAAATTAGTAGGAAATAAGATACAACGGTGAGCTTCCTATCTTCATAAAAGCATTACAGAAACATAGTTTACTTGAAAGCAAAAATTTGAATTTTTAAAAATGACAGTTTCATTCCATTATGGGAACAATTCAGTATCTGTTAAATGTCAGTATTAGCTCTCATGTTTTCAATGACTCTTTCAGTGACTCAAGCAAACTATATTTTGCTTTCAGATGTAACAATAAGATAAATGACTTTACGATTATACTTATTTTCAGAGAGAGTTTAGTTGTTACAGCTGTCAGTGTATCTTATTATTCAAGACTGAAACATTGCTCTCTATTAAGTATCGCTTTTTAACAGAAACTAATAAGTATCCTTTGCTGGTTTACATTTAATTCAAATCGTCTACATTCAGTTCCTGGAGAATCGTCAAACTTATTTTGATGTTTATACGATTTCATTTAAAGGCTTGATTATGCTCTTTGCGTTTGAATCAAGTGCATTAGGAAACTCATTTGGAAGAAACTGAAACTGTTTCAAGAACTTCTTAATAAATAGAGAACTCCGTTGTAATCTAATGTTTTAAATAATCAATAATAAGCTACTAACTACTATGCCTTAAAAGAATGAGTTTGTGTTCTGTTTAAATGGATTTCAGAGCACTGTAATAAGAAATATTGCACATCTATAAAGCTTATCTTCTACCTAACTATTTCACGATAAGTGTCACCTTTTCAACCTCCACTCCTTTATCTTCAAAATAGCAGGTGGGATTGAGGCATCGTTTTCTTCGTGTCGCCGAAGTACTCCCGATAAGATTGGTAGTAAAGATAACTGGAAAAAGAGTTAACGTGTCATTGTTGTTTATCTGCTGCTGCCGATCCAAGAGGTCATGTTATTTGTCTTCTCCTTTTCATACAACGGAATTTATCTCAAGAAATTTCTCGAGAGCTCAGCAGATTTTTTACTGCTTCTGTTATCTTCAGCTTATTCTTCCGGCTTACTGTTGACAAATGACCTAATGCTGAAAACTAAGTCTAGCGCATACATGTTTGAGTTAGAAATAAAGACTATCAATTATCGACTTAAGTTACTTCTCCGAAATTGTAATACGGAAACAAGGAAAATTAGGCACAATAAATCCTGTTTTTATTTCCTTAGTAGTTTAAAATGAAATTCCATTGACCACCAGAAACTTCAGAAAGCAAAATTATTTTTTATTTTTTACGCTTATAAAATTTGCCTAACTTACAAATGTACCATTCACCATTAAAAGTACACTTCTAACAAAAAAACCTCTGATTCACCAGAAATATGGATGATGTGTAGAAACGAAAAGATCGCATAAATGATTAATTAATACACTGCTGGATAATTGCTAAGGATCGATCTCAAATTTCAGTGAAGCAGAATATTAAGCGGGAGTTGAGGCTAAACAGGATAAAATATTGTTGCCGCACTATTCGGGCATTAGAGTAAAGAACATTTATTACCCAGGAAAATACTTAAATTTGTAAAACATCCAAAAGTAAAAAAAAAGGATTCTTTTGATATGGTGTGTGGGAAAATGCATGTGAACGACAACAGGCCACCTTTGAGCAAGGTGTCAGTACCGGATATGTCCACTGTGGAGTTCGATGCAATTTTTTACACGTTGTATCGTGCTTTGTAAAACGTTATCCAGCTAACTCATCCTACTCCCCTGTCAGTAGACGGAAGAGGGGTCCTTATTTGTTGGACGATATTTTTAACTAGCAAGTCGCCTCCATAGAGCATCCCAAATATTTTGACCACTGCATCAATCTATTGTTGGCCGATCATAGTCTCAATTACAAGCATGTACACAAAACATTAGAGCTTTTTATTCAAAATTTTCGAAGATATACGTGAATTTATATGTTGGCGCGTTTTGAAATTTGGCATATTTGTTGAAAGCTATAAAACCTCAGATGTGGTTTAAACACATTGCTGAAATTGTTTGGAAGTAGAAACGATGTTACTTTTTTTCCGCTCATGCACAATGTAAAACGATAGGAACGAGGTGCCTTTTTTTTTTCCGTCCCGGCATAATGGAAGGGAAAGGAAAATGGGTTGCCATATATTAAGAATTTCGCCAAATGAATTATTCTTGTCCAAACTGAAAAAATAACCCAAGATAAATTTTGATTTTCTCCGTAAATTTCGCACCAAATTTTACAAAATTTAATATCTAGGCATAATTTGAGTCGTAGAATCGAAATATGGAAAGCGATTGCTGTTATTTTAGAAAAAGTCCGATTTTGTGTCAAAATATCCATGTTAGAACAATGCTATATATAACTCTAATATATATCCTAAGTCACGATGTCGAGACATGAAAAACACAATTTGAATTTTGTCAATCGGCCCAGTAGAACGGGAGATATAGAACTGTCCCCCCTTTTTTTCAAAGTGTACAAGGGTGTACGGCCACTGATCATGATGACGGCTCATACCACGATACTGCATCTCGGATAATGGACTCTTTCCTACATATTATCTGGATGATAAGAAGTACACACTGACACCAGATCAGTTCGCGTCTATAAACCGATGATATACTGAACATACAAATATTCTTGTTTGAATCGTTGAGTCCAACTGCGATTTTTCACGACACCACTGCAGACGAGTGGTACAGTGCTATCTGAATAATGGGGCACACACAGCAGATCTTACCGGCATATGTTCTTCCTTCTCCCAAAGGTCTGGCTACAGTTTTTTTGAAGATCCGCTGTACTATTGCAGCAAGAAACTCATTCGCCTCCAGTTGAGTAGTGATGTGCTGCTTTATTTTCGCCGATAGGGCAGTGTACACTGAGTAAAATAATAATAATAATAATAATAATAATAATAATAATAATGGGGCAGTTCCTATATCTCCCGTTCTACTAGGCCGATCGTCGAAATTCAACTTGCGTTTTTCATGTCTCGAAAGCGCGACTTAGAATATATATTAGATTTATATACAGCATTGTTCTAACATAGGTATTATGACACAAAATCGGACCTTTTCTGAAATAGCATACCAATTGTTTTTTCATATTTCAATTCTACAACTCAAATTATGTCTAGATATTAAATTTTGTAGTTTTTGGTGGGAAATTTATAGAGAAATTTAAAAAAAAATTATCTTGGCGTATTTTTTCAGTTTGCGCCAAGAATAATTTCCTTGGCGGGCTTCTTAATTTACAGCAACCTACTTTCCTTTCCTTTTTTCATTATACAGGAGCGGGAAAAAAGTCATCGTTCATACTTTCAAGTAATTTTAATACAGTGCGTACACCACATTTGGCGTTATTATCGCTCATAACAAATATGCCGAATTTCAAAACGCGCCAATATGTAAATTCATGTATATCTTAGGAAATTTTGAAAAAAAAACTCTAATTTGTTTAAGGTAGGCTTAGAAATATATAGAATTTTAAGATGATGGTAAAACTAATAATTCAAAATGCTTTTTGAAAAAATAATATTTTTTTTAAAAATAAATGATAAAAAAATGGGTGAATTTATTTAGAATGAACCTAAATTTCAAAATGTGAAAAGAAGAATTAAATGCGTTTAATACATGTGTGTGTGTGTGATTATGGCAAAGCCTCGAGGGCTAGCTGCCTAAGAGGAGGGATGCCTTCGTGGAGGACTTTCTAAGGGAAACTGGCTCGTATCATGGAGGTAGGAAAGGAAGGACGGGCCAAACGGCGATAGAAGTGAAGCACTGCTTTGAAGCTTGAGTCACCAAATGGGGTGTTCTTCGTTTACATTCAGAAGCTCGCTTGACACGGTTCTGATAGTATTTCGACAGACGAGAGTTCCATACAAATCGAAAAAGGGACACTTTCGCATGAAAGAAACATTCATAGTGTGATGGATAACAGCAATTTGTATAGTTTAGTGACATTTACGCAAAAGTCACATCTTGGTTATTTTTCGATAACTAACAACAGCGATTTTGATTATGAATTTGTTTTATAAAATTCTAAGCTGTTGAACTACAAAAATATAGATTTTAAGATAAATGTTATGCTTAAAGAATGAAAAATACCTTACGGTACCTTTAAAATTGTATACGTCTTTCGATACCCTTGATAGAGTATTCGCTACTTTTATTTTACTTTCCAAATGCCAAAATGTTTTAAATAAAACAATTTTTTTTTCACATCCATATATTATTGTAACATGTACCTTTTAAAATTTTTTAGAGGAGAGGCTTTACTGCTGCTCATTTTAAACTCATCGTTTTAATTTTATATATCTTATTTGTAATTAGGCACATAGGTCAGATTAAGTTTTTATTAAATAGAGTAACGCATGCAAGGGCTATCTGCCTAAAGAGAGAGATCGTGGAGGAATTTTGAAGAAAAACTGACCTTTGAGTGGGTCTTAAAAATAATGCATATAATTTTCATTCAAATTATATTCATATATATATTTTTATGTAAAACTTTTGGGTGTATGCTAAATTAGTGTAAATTACTTTACACGAAAAATATAGTGAATGCACAGAAATTAAAGATTCGCACATGCCGGAAATGAAAAATAGGAAATATGTATGGGTATTTATGCATGTGCTTGCAAAAGGCATGTATCTGCCTTTGACAAAATACATAAATATTCATTAAATTATTTATAAATGTATTTGAAATGAAGAATTTATTCACTTATAAACAACTGTAAAAGTACAGTGAAGAAATCTAATTATTAAATGTATCTAATTTATAATGATTATGAATGTTATCTAAATATATAATAACCTTAATATTGAATTGTAAACATAAATTGAAATCATGTTGACAAATACGTTATAAAACTATTTAAGCAAGAATTGTTCGTATTGGAAAGCAATCTGTTAAAAGGTATTGTAAAGCAAATGCTATGAGATGCGCACTTAAGAACGTAATAAAGAGTTTTGGAATATGTATTGTTGAAATGAAGAGTAAAAAAAAATCTGATAAGTATAATTAAAAGAATTATTCCCCTTACATTTTATAATAACTCAGTTACAAGTTTTAAATAATACTTTTAAAAAAAACTTATTTTATTCCCTTTCAGAAATGTTCAGAGAAAGTCAAGTACTATTTAAAGTATTTCGCTAATTCCTAATAATTCTCTGATTTAAAATGAACCGAATAGAGCATTAATTATAAATTGACTTACATTTTTCGATTTAAAAGATGCCTAAGAAGCCAAAAAATCATGTCATATTTAAGAAAGTATTTTAGGAAGAAGCTCTATAAATAGAAAAGAAATAATGCATAATTTTAATATTAATAATACAATAAACTTTGATCTTAATTTTTGTACCTTAACCGAATAAAATCGAATTACCTTAATTTTTTTTTCTAATGTAATTAACGAAAACTTGTGAAAATATTTCATTCAAAATTAAACCATTCTGAGAAAACTGTCCTGTGAAAAGTATAGCATTTAATTCCGTTCAGAATGAAATGTTGTTTAAAAATATGTTGTTTTCATATACTTAGGACTCTGAAGTGTTGTAGAAAAAGAAAATATATACATTTATATGCATATTTACGACGTAATTACAAAATATTTACATCCGAACGCGTCAAATCCCATTGAACTCAATGGTAAATGACACAATGTTTTGGTCACCACGTAGGGATCGCCGGTGCTTCAGAGCAGGGTACGGGAGAAACTTGCTTAGGGCTACTCCATCTTACTTCCTACCTCCGTGGCTCGTATACACGTTACACATGGGAAAAACCACGAAAACGCCCATGCAGCCAGCCCATTCGCGGGATTCGAACCTCGGACCGAACTACCAGTGTTCAGCGACTTTACCGTTCGGTCCCTGGTGGGCGCGTTTAATACAAAATGATATATTAATAAATATATATCAAATTCAATAGACAGGGAGGAGCTAAAATTTTGAAAGCTAATTTTTTAAAGCTACTCCTGCGATTTTTACAAACTTGGCAATTTGATGTAATTCGAGTCTTAGGATCGAAATATGGAAAGAAATGGGTGTATTATTTCAGAGAAAGTCCGATTTAGTGTCCCTGCAGGTGTCGTATATCCAACTCGACCTTTCCCGTGACGCTGGCTACACTTTCCAGTTGTTAAACAACTCTGTGGACGATGTTGAACCCCCTAACAACATCTGTTATTTTTAGCCCTGCTTCGATCTCTCCAATGATCTTTCCCAGTACCTTCCGTTCTAACCTAACATTTTGTTAATTATTTGAAGTACCTACTAACCTACTGATCCAACTTTTTTTTTACATTGCTGGTCTATTTTCATTCATTTCATCTTTCTTCGCCGAATGATGGCCGCTAAGTGAAATATCCCATTCTACCATCTTGATTCTTCATATTTTCCTTTCTTTGCTCCAGATATTCTTTTATTTGATGCAGAGTAAAAGCGCGTTGTTGCGCGCTGTCACTCTCTTTGCATTCGACACAAGCAGTACCTTCCGTACGAACATCTACGTGATGTCAGGAATACATACCGAAACTTTCAAGATCCTCAATTAAATCTTTTCCTTAAAACTTTCACTTGGTATATTGCTTTGGCTATGATTGACTCTACAATATAAACGAGTTAAATTGCAGTGGCGCCAAGAACTTCATTCACGTACAACGACAAGCATCTCCTTCCCTCATAGATTCTGCGCCAGGTTTTCATAGTATGCCGTAACCACCGGACCCATAGCTTCACAACTAGATGCAAGAGTACAGCTCGAAACTCGTAATTACAGTTATTTTTAATAGCTATTGTTACAAAACGAAAGTATGAAACCATACCTCCTCGGTGAGGTGATTTTGCATCAGGTGTGGAAGCAACTGCTTGCTGTGCGGAACGTAATTTAAAATATAGTAGAATCTTTTAATTTGCAGCAACGGGATCTCGACGATTCCGGATAAGGAATAATTGAATATAATGTTTCTAGAATTTACCTGTTCATGTTTTGTAATGCTATCTGGAGAAATTATGGTTTTCGAAATCCGTGGGTCTAGTTTTTTATTTATCGGCCAGATTAAATAAATAATATCGAAAATCATACAAATTGTTTTAAGTTAAAACACATACAGATCATTTTACATTTCAGAAAAACTAAATACTATTTTAAAATTACCTCGCATTTTATCTTATGAAAATAAGGAATTTTTTTTCTTTTCACGGCCTATAACTTCGAATGTCTGCCTACAAGATCGCCACCGAAGTTTTAAAAATTCGCTGTGTGTACAGCAAAGCTTCATAACATCATTTGCTAGCATAGATGGCACTTTCTCAGCAAATCTTAAGAAGATCCGCAATCCTTCTCTAGCTTCCTCCCACGCAACTTTCTTACTCTGACCTTTATCTTCATCCTCACGCCCCCTCCTCATTCACTCTTTTTTTTTTTTCTTTTCTTGTAAATGTACGATTAATTGTTGTCATTTTGAGAAATTGTGAAGAGAATAGAATTGGCTATATCTACTCAATTCACTCAATCCTGCATCTTCTCTTCACTAATCCTAACCTTTTTTTAACATATAACCAAATTCAAGGTTTCAGCCGTAGACGTCGAGCATGTTTTAACATCAAGAGAATCTTCATCACTCAACTTGTCAGTCTACGAACATGATCATGGGGTATAACTTACGCCAACAGCAATAAATAGTAATATTTCTACATCTTTTGAAGCAAGAAATAAAATAAATATGAGGTTTTCAATATTAATTGTTTCTGAAAACCATAAAACTACCTTCAAGGTTTACACATCGATGCATAAAAAGGGATCCGTAATTATTTCTCAGTGTTTCGGTTGGATAAGTATGCTTATCTTCCCGACAGAAACTTAACACAAATGCTTTCAACATCTTAATTTTAAACCTGTTAGCTCAGTGCATATTTTTTTAATCTCATAGGCCTAAATTTCAGATTTAAATTTAGACCTACCTTCAAAGTTATCAATATTTTCTTACTATTGGTAAAATGGGAGCCGATTACGGTGGATTTTACCGGACCTTAAAAATCGCCATACTGCTGCTGCAACTTGTTAGTTTCACAGATGCATCGCAAAATAAATACATTTAGGCCATTCTCGAAATCCACCACCAAGTCCGATGCAATCGTTTACTACCACAGATGAAATTAAGAAAAAGTTATTTTAGTAATCAAGAAACATTTTTCTTACTGTCTGAGGGGTAGTTTCAGTAGCAGGAATCTTGCAAATCAGTTCATATAGTAATTTCTACCTGAAAATGATTTACCCGTTGTCAACAAATACAACTTTTGAGAGTAATGAAAGCAAACATTCTTGAAGTAGTTAGATTTAATTAGTTAATGGAACACTTTTTAATTAGCTTTTATTTAGTAAATTTTATCATTATATTGTGTATATAATTCTCAAATTAATCCCTTTAATTCTAATAGATTCTCGCGCAAAGCCAAATGACCATATTTCAGAAATAATGTGCGCAAAATTTCTAAGCATATACACTACAAACACATAGATAAAAGCAAAATAGCTTCCATTAAAAAAATTTCAACAGATTTTTAAAATAAAAATGTTGGGCTATAGACATTATTATTAATAATCAAACAGCTAATTCTATAATGATGAGTTACAGAAGTGTAATTTACATATAAAAATATATTAAAAATTCTCTTTATCTCTTATGCATCATAAACCACTTTTAAATGTAGTAATATAAAGAATATTTTTTCTGCATTCTGTAGTTGTGATAAATTAAGTATTAAATATAAACATAAAATTAAAACGCCAAACCGTCCAACGCAGAAATACAGATGGTATTTACATATTTCCAGAACGATTTCAGTAAAGAATTTAAAGAAAGGAAATGTTTTGAAATAAAATGTCTGGCAACAGCTTATGATTTGTAATGAGAAATATAGTCGGCTACTTTTGAGTTTATTCTTCTTTTAAAATATCATATATAAACATGTTGTGGCTTGAAGGACATATTTTTGAGTTTTTTGGAGAGAATTATTTCTATTCGCTAATTCAAAAACGTTGTGAAATGTATTAAAATTTTAAAGCACAATATATGCAAAATAATCGTAAAGGGAAAACAAGTCAGTTATTTCTTCTTCACGGAACGAATATACGTACGTATTGTATCTAATGTTTATTAAGTTAAATCGTTGTTAACAAAAGAAAATCCCTCGAAGCAGAGATCAGTTGCAGAGTCTTTAAACACATCTGTAACGACAATAAATAAAATAATAAACCAAGATATACAACTTAAAGGAGACAAAAACCATAATGATCATCAGCTTCCGCCGATGCATGTGGCTCAACGCAAAACAGTTCATAGAAAAACGTATGAAAACTATTTAGCATGAGATGAAAAAAAATACACTATAACCTTTGATGTAGCATGGGTTTTCCTAAATGACTGCATCAAAAGAAACGTCTATTCATTACCGAGACCGAAGAGAAAAAATGTGCATACCTGATCCCATCAATGCAAAAACATTTTCAGTTTGGGTTTATGATTGTCGCAGGATTCTCGTACAACAGGAAATTTAAAATGAGAAGAGTGGAAAAAAACGTTAATATCAACACAATGTATTTTTATCTCAGTAACTTTCAAAGAGTGAAACGGAAAGACAAAATAACAAGTCATACTTTTAAAGGTGCACTGCATTCCTTGAAAAAAAGTAAGACTACTTATATAGGTATAGTATATATACCTTTTCAATGTATTCCTGCAAACTTCTCTGACGTTTTACCCTTGGTTTAGGTCTCTTTAAAAGACCTTTTTGTAAGCACAAACTCCCAATGATTGAGGGACTCTGGAAAACAGAGTAAGAGGAATAGATGATCAACAACCCTGGAAATTTTAAGAAAAGCCCGTCTATCAAATCACAATGCAGACTTACTAAAATACTAAAAATAGTATACTAAAAAGCTGTGTTATCAGGTCGAACATTTAAAAAAGTAGTCTTTACATTTCAAACATTACTTAAATGGTCAGAAAATCGTTACAAGATGTGTAAACAACATATAATTCCTTTATTTTAATTATTTATGAAGATTTTATTTTGTCTTTAGTTTATCATTTAAGAAACTGTGACATATTAGCATGCTCAGTGACAAGAATAAAACTGGATGCATATTTGTTAACATTTCTTGCAAGTTAAGTGAGATAAGCATGCATTATTATTTACTTTTGTTTAGGTCTTTTTTAATAACATCATTTGTTCAGTCCTTTAAAAATTATTGCTTAACATTTGTTTCATGAATATTTGCTTTTCTTCGCTAAGTGTTCGTCATTCAAATTAAATCTTGTTGATCGTGAATGAGCATCAGAATAAAGATGAAGTATAAGATGAGAAGCAAAATAATCCTTCATCCAAACACGATCTGTAAACAAATCCTTCGTTAAAGCTGTTTCCGAAAATGGTTAGTTTTACACACGAGAGCGCTGATGATGCATCGAAACTTAATCGCTGCCATCCACCTGTTTCAATCAATTCTCTGTCCGCCTCATCAGCTCAGTTATTAATTACGCCCTTGCTTTTCTCGCACGAATGTTGGCAACGGCATATCGAGAGCCAAGGTTCTCCTCACGAGGCTGCTATTTGGAGGGTCTTAAAAGCTTCGGAATATCGATGTCCAGCGATTTAGAGTTTGGACAGGAAAGGATATTTGCAGAGTCGGGATCTAAACATGAGTCGCTGTTGGCGCCTTCCTTATCGATTGACTCGATAAGAATGAATTATAGAGTTGATATACGGAAAGTGCATTACTGCAGACTGCTATCAGAATCGAATGAAAAATATTGACATTACTTTATATAGTGCCACTGGATATGGTAGTGATACTTAAAAAGAACGGTAATAAAATTGTCAATGCTTAAAGTCTCATCTTCAATGTTTCTTTCACACGCATTAATAAGATCTTTGAAAATAAATAATTATTCCATGTTTTACAATTTGGCAAAAATATCATTTAGTAACCTAGGAAAACTAATAAGCTAGTTGTTTAACGAAAGGACTCCACACCTTTTTATCAAAGAGGGGAACGTTTTGTACACAGGACGAGTCACCATCTTAACGTAATTTAATTTCTGCAGAAACAGATATAATAAAGTAGTAATTACTATTTTATTTGCATTTGGCCCATAGTGTTGCACAAGCTGCCCATATGGTGATCAATCAAATCTGCTGTAACTCAGAATGGTAGGGCTTCAAACCTTGGATGTCCGCTTGCAATTGTAGTACGCTCTAAGCTAAAAACCGTCAGTTCAAATAATCTTAGGTCCATATAAAGGAAGGTAGGACAAGATGCTTACGAATTCCTCAAATTTCATCTCTGTACCTCTTTTTGAAACAAGAATGACTTTTCAAAATTATACCTTTCATTAGTGCTCCAGACATTTATATAATGAAACAGAAGATGTATTCTCTAAATGACCCACGATAGCTTATTGACATCTCTACATTTAAATATTCGTGATAGGCAACAATAAGGAAACAATTACACGTAAAGACTTCAGCAATTTTCATAGTTTTGAACTTCACAATTAAAATTCGCAATAGAAAATAACTACTAGTAAATATCTTCAAAATTTAACAAAACTTCTGTGAAGGGTAGGATTTTTGGTAAGCTTTCAAATTTTCAACTTCAAAGAGCTTCCTGATTTCAGAAAGATTGACAAGCATAGATAAGCGATAAGTTCTAGTCATATGTATGCGGTGTTATTGATAAAAAGTTTTCCAAACATTGCTTTTAATCTTCATTTGTACTCTACTAATGCTCATAAAGGTCATGTAATTTAGGGACTTGAATGGTTATGAAATCGTCAAACACTAGTTAAAATCATTTTCCCTTTGTGCTGGAGCCCTATTGAAACAATGTGGCTGCGTGGAAATCCGCTTTGATTTTAAATCCTGAATTTAAATACGAAGTAGTTTGGATAGCAAATTCCTCCACAAAAGATCTTTTACAAAGCAATTAAAATTGATCTGTTGTGCGACAGTGAAATACGCTTTCAGTTGTATCTAAAACAGTAAACGTTAACGTTGGACAATTAGCCATTATTTGGATATAAATAATTGTTTCTATTCTTAAAATAAATCCAATTTAATTAATAATTCCAAAGCACATTCACTCAAAAGAATTTTAACGTTTTATGTACTTTTTTGAATTAAGACTACTCAATTTTACAACACCAACCTTAGTACGACTCAATACCAACCTTAGTACGACTAATGAGAAATGTTTTAGAATCTTTCCTCTTTCCCTCGAATAATCATCTTTTGATAAAATCTTTATTGTTCCCTACGTCCGGTGGTGTTTCGTATTTAACATTCATTAATAAAAAAGTGCTCGGATTTTAGAGATGATCCGATGTATGTATGGAATTCTTTGTTGATGGATAGATATTTAGCAACAGATTGTGGAAAAAGAGAAAAGATTAGTTGCAGAAATAGGGATGGTCAGATTTTATCTCTTCATGACTCATTCTTTTAACCGATGAATAACCGCTTCTCAAGCAGGAAGGGAAATTTATTTAATATTTAGGTTCCTTTTTTGGCGATAAAGCAGACTTCACTAAAACAAGAAAAAAAAGCAGCTCTACCGTACTATCAGAAGATATTTATCTGTTTGGATATGTCTTTTTTAAGATATATTTACATTAAAGCTTTTCTATAGCGTGCACAGATAGATATATGCAAAAATAAAAATTAAATATAAATTAAATTAAATTTCAGAGTTATTATGGCATCATAAACATCAAAAACCCAAACTGAAGGAGAACATTCGATGTTTTAACGCAGAAAGATACAGCCTTTTGTGCATCAAGTAAGACTGCAAATCTTTTTTGTCATTATTTGATGGCAAACAAATTTTTAAACAAAACACAGGGTAGTTCACCGAGTCTGGGACATTAGTCGAAGCACGAAACTTGAGAAACTGGCATTCTGCCATCGCCGGGACTCAAATTCCTGACTTTCCGATTTCTGGACGTGCTTCCAGATGTACCACAAAAGCAGACATGGGAGTATGAAAATTCTTTACATTCTCTCCCACATAGAGCGTGACTACATACAAGGTTGACAAATTACTCAGTCGAGCGCCATACTTGTTGAGCTATTTATTATTTTCGGAGGCTAGGCAACAGAAGTAATCAATTCACCTTCGCCTCGATTCGAACTACGAATCTTCCGATTGCTATGAAAATTTGCTGTCGTTTACATCTCGAACGCACTCATTGGGGAAGACGAAAATTTTGTATTCATTTATATGTACAGGATTACTGGCATTATTGACTGCAAATATGCAATACATTTTAGAATTACCGGATTTAAGCATACGATACATGTCGGAAACATATTTTTCACTTTTATTACGTGAATGTTTATAGTTATTCAATAACATAACAAATATTTCAGCAGAAAATTACAAACTATTTCTTGCCTTAATTTAAGAGTAATACATTGATCTGCACCATAAGAGTCTGGTTGATTTTATGCTTCAGGTACGTACTTAATGTTAATTATAAAAAAACTGAAAAGCCTTTCATATTTTATATTACGCCCAAAGAGACGTTTTGCTAGTTTACACACACATACACGTTTCGAGAGCATCTGGTCTAAAAATATTAAAAAATAGTATAGCTTTAGAATTTCCGACTGACAGACTCACGCGCTGGAGATATAAATGTGTCTTTCTGTACAGTGTTGCACTGCTCGCTTTGAAATCCTTGAGTTTTTTTAATCAAAACTTCGTCAAAATTTTACAAAATATGGAACAGATATTAAAACAAACTACGTAATTCAAAATTTGATAGCTCTAGGTAACAACGTTGTTTTTTCACAATACGAGAAACATATATTCACGCAGATTCTTCATATTTAATTTCTTTGAATATAATACAGGACGACAATATTTGGTGGCAACACACTTTTAGTGATTCGACGCAAAATGTAATTTCGAGACTAATAGCCCTACTGGGCTAACCTTTTTTCTTCTCAGATCGTATTTAATGCTACAATACTGGAATAATACTGGAATTTACTTATGTTGTGGAGACATTAAGTGTTTTCTGGAAGCAGGAGTCATGATAAAGGAGCAACGCCTTCGCCGGGAATCGAACCACGAACCTCTGAAATATGCGCTCAGCATGCAGACCACTACACCCCGAAGACACGCTGATAAAGCGGGAAAAATATCTTATAATGTGTTTCAGTTATATGATATCACATATATTTTGGTTACATTGAACGGAAATCCTCCGCGTGCGCTTTTAGAACGTAGTAACGTAATTACGTCCATACTGAAGCTGGTAGATTAGCAGAAGGAGCTGAATTTTCTTGGCATTGAAACATTTAATGTTATTTATTACACATTAAACCAAGGTCATCAAAATTTAAAAACCAAGGTCGTATTCTGACGTTGAAAAACACACGCAACTGCAGGTGACGCCATTGTATTTCGAAACCTTTTCGTTAATGTCAGCATTTTAAATAAATAGCTGCTGTTGGCAATGCTTTTTGCTTCACGTTAGGATAATAAACACTATTTGTTATTGACAAGTTAATTCTTTTATTCATATTGAGAAAAGTTGTTATATTACATTAAATGTAAATCATACCGTCATACGCATACCTGAAGTGTCAAAAGTTTTTGTTTACAGGTTTGGCAACTGAAAAATTATTTGCGAATTGTTGTTGCTTGGAAAAAATTAACTAATTTCATTCATATTAAAATGTTCTTACACATTTTTTCGGTGTACACAGAACTCATAAATGTTGCTTAAGCTGCAGCTTCGCTAGTTATTAATAAATTATGTAAAGAGATAGTTACGCATTTCTCTCTATCTTTGCCTACATAGCCTTGAACTGACTGTGTTAGTCTCTCACTTGTAAAAAAAATTCGCGAGTAAGCGAAACCTGAATTTTTTCTATGGGAATATGGCATAACCAAAATTATAAAAAAGTGCTTCGATTTTCCCTTCCGTGCCATAACAAAGTTACTCTAAAGGATAAACGAGTTTATGCCGAACTGTAGATCACTGGCTTTTGTCTTCAGAACAGCAAAACTGTTGTTTCTTTCGAATATCATGTCTAGTAAAAACAAACAGTATTTTTCTATATCTGTTTTCTCTTTGCTTTGCGCGTTTATTGCATTAAAGGAACAGGAAAAAAAAGAAATTTTATCAGTAGTTCCATTCTTTTTTTTCAAGCACTTTTTGGAGTGGTTTTTGCATAAACGAAAAATCCTTGGTCTAAAATGCCAGATCCCCCACAAGTACAATGAGATAGATGGAAATGTCTGTCTCTTTTCTAATGGCAGGAAATATTTTTGATTCTTGTTCCTCATTCGCTGGACCGATTTTTTACTGACTTGGAGTCCCCTTTTTTTTTCTTTTATTGTTATTATTATTTTCTGAAGGGGGAGAGGAGTGATGAACAAAAAAAAAACAGATGTTGCCATAATTCGGTAGACAGAAAGTTGTCGGTAAGACTTGTGTATTGGCAAAAAGCCAGTTCTTCCTGTAACAAATTTAATGTTCGAGAAGCATTGAGATGAGTTCTTTTCGGTACATTAGGATTCTATTTCTGAATTATTAGACCGAACTACAAAAGTTTAGAGTTTAGATGTCTTGGATCTGAAGACAAAGTAATATATGCTTTTACCGTGCAAACTAAAGCAGAATTTTGGATCTAAGCTGAGAGATTAACATCAGAAGATGTTAAAGAAAATATCCTTTCAAGTTAGAAAATTTATGGAAAATATAAGTGCAGAGTCAAAAATCGAAGCGATCATAAAGGAAAGCTTTCCTGAAACCATTAATTCTTTTTTGAAGCGTGTTCGAATTTCATCCATATTTCTCTTAGCTATATCATTAATATAAATATAGCTCAGGTTCGGAATGAAAGCTGCGATTTAGAATGCAATTTTCTTTTTGAAACATACTCAGAATGGAGTATTAAGTGTTTTAACAGCCCGCTGACTGTTGATGCTTAATATACTCACTTCAAACTTCCATAGCCAAGATTGAATGTAAGCTAATATTTTCAAACAGAAAGGTGAATTAGAAATATGCTCCTAAAATTATTGTAAACATTTAGAACAGTTTATTTCTCTGAATTTTTTGAGGAAAAAATAAAATGTTATGAAGAAGGAATAAAAGTAACTATAAATTATTTACGAATTCCTTGTTCATACACAGAAATAAAAGAATAACTAATATTGCATCTGATGATTCAGTGTTGCTAATGGTGCAAGAATGCTCCTCCAAATAACATAACAAAATTTATAAATAGCAAAAATATAATAATAGCAAAGTTATTAGGGTATTTCGGCTTGAAAAATCTCACATATTTAGCATCTTGCCTGCCACTGACCATCGGAGCACAGACAGCGACTTTTAGCCGAATGTTATGGGAATTATATAACAACTTATATAGAAATAAAAGTGTTTTAAAATGTTAGCAGTTTCTAATCAACTTGGCCCAGGAGGACAAAGAAGTTGCTATGCAATGGACGTTGCTATGCATGACACTGCGCTCTTCATGAAAATGATAAGGCAGAATTTTTGACAAAGAACGAGGCTAATATTCTCCAAATAACTGACAACCGCATCTCTTTTTACATTGCCAAAAGAGAAATCAAAAACTATTATACGGAAGCTTTTTTGAAAAGACATTATCAAAAGGAACAATCATAAAGTATGGATTAACAGATATTTTGATACTCCTTTATGGCCCAGAAATAAATCTGTTGCTATCTTTCGTCTTATTACTGGCCACGATTGCCTTTTAAAACATCTACATCGAATGAACATTATCCCAATTGATTTGTAAATTGTGCAATCTCCGTGAGGAAAATGTGTGCCTCACATATGAGGTGTTGCCATGCTGCTGAATCACTCCTGCAGAGATACTGGGAGGCGAGACACAAAATATGTTAATAGATTATGCTGTGGACTCTTTTTTTTTTTTTTTTTTTTTTTTAATTTTGCTGTTTTCTTTCATCTTTGCTTGTTCTGTCTACATTTATCTTTGTAATATACCATTAGAAATTTTAAAAAACATAGAAATAAAATAGTATACATTAATTGAACAAATTCACAATATTTTTGGAACAAAGTAACCTAATATTGTTGAATTAAACCTAATATTGTTTCTCTTTCTAGAGAACATTTTACATTCGATATTTACAGAAAAAATTCCATTTTTTATCCAAATGACCTTCAAACTGTGAAACTTCATCAAAACAGCAACAAAAAAAAAAAAAAGTCACAATTTCGAAAAGTACCACAGTATTTATTGCCTTGAAAAAATGAAGACTGAAAATGAAAAAAATAAATGAAAAATGAAGGTAAATGAAATAAAGGCCTTGAAAAATGAATGTATTACATATATACCTTTTCAACATATTCTTGCGAAGTCCCCTGACGTTTCAGCTATGGACTATGGTGTTTTTGGTCTCTTGAAACCAGCTCTTTCTAAGAGTAAACTCACCACGATTGATGTACTCCGAAACGTAATGGAAGAGGAATGAAAATCAGTATCCCCGGAAATTTTGCGAACAGCTCTTCTACCATAAAAATCAGGATGCAGAGTTATAGTCCAGGAAAACCATTATCAGTAGGAGCATTTGAAAAGATACTCTTTGCATTTTAAACAATAATTTAACGGGCCCGAAATCGTTCTAAGAATGTGCAAACACCCTCTGTGGGATCTCCATAAAATCTTTTAGCTCTCAAAAGGGCCATCGAAGATGCATTTTAAGTACAATGCTGACCACCTTATAGCTCGGGAAATTTAATAACCAGATGTTACTGTGTTTGGATCGCAAGTAGTACTTTGACGTCTCATTATTTCATACATATTGTACGTTCTTCCTAATGAATCAAGAAGATTTATACCATACTTCGTTGAGTTATACGCATTTAAAATTTCCTATGTTTTAGAGAATGACCAATATACGAGCCATATCATAAAAACTATTTTTCCTCTTTATGTGTATACGATAGTCTTTTCTTCATATTTTTCTGCGAGGTTATTTCACAATTTCATTGCATTGACCGTATACATGGTCTGTCAAACTGCCAGCTCCATGCAACAACCGTTAAGGCGTAAGAACTTAATTAAAGATACGATTAATTTCTCAAACTGTAGTGGCGTATTTATGAAATAGTAACCCGCCTAACCTGAACCTTTGCAGGATCTTCATCTTAAGACTTTAGATATATTCACGCTTTTTCATACTTTTACAGTTTTTACTTCCTTGTACGAAGTAAAAAGGAAGTATTGTAATCGCGAAAAGTTTCAAGCAGTATATTTCAACGAAAATATCCATTTTGACCACTATTGAATGCAATTTAACGATGTTTTTGCGTAATATCTGTAAATAAGGATAAAATAAAAGACTCGTTTCCTCCAAAAAAATTATAAAACTGCTTTAAAATGAATTCTGAAGAGAATTTTTCGTGGCGTCTGTACGAACGTGTGTACGTACGTACGTACGTTTCTCGCATAACTCAAAAACGAGTAGTATCAGAACGTTAAAATTTTGTATATAGGACTGCTATAACATGTAGATGTGCACTTCGTATTTTGGCTATAATCGGCCGCACCAAACGTATATAAATATATTTATATATATATCCACTTTGTTACCCGGCTCAGTGATCTCAGTTTCTTTACTCTTATATGTTTGTAAATTTTACACTTTTTGCTTTAAAAATGATTGAATTATGTTCCTATTATCTTCCGGTTAAGGTTTTTATGCCTTTAGTATATCTGTATGCAATATTTTTAGAATTATCAACAATTTTAAATTTGTTTAAGTGCCGCTAAGCCTAATAATTTTTTTGATGGCGGCCATTGCTTGTTTACATTTGAAACATTTGAATTTTGTTACATTTGAATAGTGGATTTGTTGCCAATCTAGAGAAACTTAACTTCGCAACAACAAAGATAACGCCTTATTTATTATTGCCAATTAAATCATGCTTAATCCTTTCTGGAATTTTTTCGAGGAAATAAGTGTTTAAGATTTACTTCGTAATTTTTAATACAGGCATTTTGAGTTTTTATGTATTTTTGCCTTGTCGCGAAGTGAGAACTGAATTAATTAAATGAGAAATACTCAATCGTCTGTGAAAAATTGTTTTTTTGTTTTGTTTGCTTAATTTCTTTTATACATCGTTCTAGCTTTATTATAGTATTTGAATAGAACATGTGGCAACGATTAGATAATTCTTTAAATGATATAAATTTTGTGCATTCTGAGTTATAATATGATCAAGAAACTTTTTTATTCAAGATTTTTATGTTACTATTTCATTTTGTAATTATTTTGTATGAATTTTTACTTTATCGTATGATTGTACGAACTTTTGAACTTTTTACAGCCTATCTAGCTACTGCATACTTCTGAAGGACTTTAAACTCTTATACTATTCAGAAAACTCTTTGAACTCTTATACATTCACAGCTTCAAACTGTCTTCGCGCCATTTTCATGATGTCTCACTACTGCTTATCCTGCACTCTTACTAGCTATATTGCACTCACCATCTGCATTTGCCATACAACTCACTGCACCTGCCTGCATGCTTCAATTTAATGCCATTGCTTATCACTACACAATTTTTATGATTAACGCCTACTTTCGTAAGTATTAAGATATGCCTGCTCACGCAGCTGAATTTTCTTCACCCACAGGTGTTGGTAGTTCCCTAGTACCATTTATTTGAAAATATCTTTGCCTAGTGCCTTTTTAGTTTGCCTTTATCTTTGCCTCTTTAGTAGTTATTGACCAGAAAAAAGTCATAAGTTATAATATGAACGAAATATAATACTGTTAAGTGAACCTAGCGCTAGAGTGTCGCTATGATAAACAAATAGAGTGAATTTTAAAGAATGCATTTATTCTATTGCGGTTTATGTGCTGTCGGCGAAGTAGATTTAATTCAATCCAATAATTTTAAATGAAATGCAAGAAAAATGCGTATAATTTAATATTCCGTACAAGGAAGTCATGTAGTGTACAAATCAGATTTTTTTAAATACTCCGGATCTTTTGAACGCAGGTTTCTTCGCGATCGCGATCCCATAAAACCGTCTTTGTAAGCTACAACAATATTACTATACAAGGTGAGTGCTTAAAGGGAGCGTTTATACAATAGCTTAAACTTCACAGTTGTCTTAGTCATGATGCGTAAAAGTAGATAGTCGTGGCCGATCAGAAAAGGCAATTTGCGCAAGCAGGAATATTGTGACGAATTGTGTATATATGCAAAAATTTTTATATATAAATTGTAGTATCTCTTGTAAGATATAGCATGCAAGGCATCAAGACTGCAAACCGTTGCTGAAAAAAATAAGATTACAGGGGCAAATCCATTTAACATTGAGGTAAATGGCAATGGCTTCAGCGCCCGACTTTTGTCACCAAACTTGGCGAAAAACAGCGATTTGGCAACATTTCATTTCGAGCCCTATGTAACTGTCACTAGCATATGTGCCTTCCAGGAATTCTGAAAAATAGTAGGTACTGGAAATTTCTCGGCGAACTTGAGCGGAGAGAGCATTAGTTTTTACTTTAGCTCAGATTTGAGTTCAGAGTTTGGCTCAGAGTATTGTGAGATCACTGTGCAAATTCACGCATTTGAGGCTTTCTACATTGTCTTGTGTTTAATGTTCTTATTACTTTGATGTGGTAAATTCTGTTTCTTTCTGCCATGCATAAGGGAGCTGTACTAGTATTTTTATGAACGGTTCCAAGACTGTAAAATGTTTCTTTGAAAAAATTGATTTTTTCAAGTTATCATCACTTTCTGTGTGTATTCCATATAATACGATCCCGTACCGCGCGTAACAATAACTTTAGAAGTCTTTAACTACTTGTATCGCTTATGATTGGTCAGCTCTTATACCCTCTTGGCGTAAAGTTCAAAAATTAGAGTACTTAGACATAATCCTTACACAAATTTATCCAATGTAACAAGGTATAGCGCAGTTCCGCTTATGCCACATGTAACGGTTAAACCATCGTATGAATGTTTTTTTAAAGCTACTTCTTAATTATGCTTTGATGCTTTTCGATGCTAACACGGTTTTAATGAAATGTTTATTAAATTTATACGTATAGTTCTAAAAGATGTTAAAAATTACAGATTAGAGATATTAGAGAAACAATTAAAGATAAGATAAGGAAAAGCAGTAAATGTTTGTAATTTTGCAATGCAGCAAAAGTAAGAGTTTTGCCTTCCTTTTAATATTAAAAGTAATAAATAAAAAATACATAGTAACTCTGAAATGTGTTAGACAGGGACCAAAAACATTATTTGTTAGATGTTATATATCAGAGTGATAGAACATTTACCCTCTTCTTTCGATCTTCCTATGTGTGACTTTTCGCTATTATGTAATCAAAAACGAAATTTACATGGCTGTCGTTTTCATTATGAAGATGATGGCTTGATGAGGCTACTAAAGCATATTTTTTACCGGTTCCAAGAAGTGGATGACTTGAAGCATTCAGTCCTAGAAAATGGGTTCAAAAAAGTGCATTGATATTAGAAGGAACTTCTTTGAATAATCCTAAGATTTGGTATGTTTATGGAAGAACTGCTTTGAGGGTCTAGTACTTTTCGCTGTAGCCATTTCACCGTGGCCATTTAGCCATGACCGTTTCGCCGTCGGGACATATTTTTCTTTACATGACTGTATTACATCTCGCCGTATTACACTTGTATTAAATTTAGTTTAAAAATTGTGCTTACCTTTTGTATACGTAGTAAAGGTTGCTTATAATATATATAGTTATTTGTAAATATGATATAAAGAAATTACACATAGTTAGTTAGAAAATTATGTCAATATCAAAGAGAACTGGGGCTAAACCTCTGATATAACAGAAGTTATATTATCGATTTTAAAATTATGCAGGTACCATTTTTACACGATTCATCAAAACTTCTTGAAATTTTAATTGGGAGTTCAGAAAAATCACTCATGCAAGCAGGAAAGCAACATTTTTATGAAATCTAAATTGAAAACGGAATTATTTTGGAACCTTGTCAGCAAATTCCTCTCTTAAAATTAATATGCCATGCGTAACGATGTATTTGTATAAAATTATATTCAAAAATATTGTTATATTATACAAAAGCTTTTAATGCGAGGAATTTCCTAAACAGTAAATGTTAACAAATTATCTGGTTCTTTAAATGGCAAAAATTTAGAAAGATGTTTTATGCGATTTGTTTAAAGTACTTGCAAGAAACTGCGAAAAGCTCTTTTCTTTTACAATTTAATTATTAATTAAATTATTAATTAAATTAAAGACAACCAGAGGTATGCAATAGATAAACAAAATTACTAAATTAAATAAATTTAATGATATAATATGACAAGATATAATATAGGCATATAAAGAAAAATATCTCTTAAATGCACAATAGGTACACAGAAGTATTAAACTAAATCAACTTAATATAATACGTCAAGATATAACACAGTCATGTTAAAGAAACATATGTATTGACGGTGAAACGTCTCGACGCCGAAATGGCCAGACGCCGAAACGGCCAAGTCCAAATGGCCACGACGAAACGGCCAAGGCGAATAGTCCCATTTCCCTCCTTTAAACACTGCTAAGGTTTAGTATGTTTGTGGAAGGAACTGCTTTGAAAACTCCTCAAGTTTGGTATGTTTAATTTGTACCAGAGTCTAAAAAATTTCATTGTGAGTCTTATATATATATGAAGTATCCATGAGAGCCAGTTTTTTTACCAGAAGATTCACAATAGGCTTAGGCACAATCTATTTGATATCTGTAACTGAGACGAAACCCTAGAAAACAACGAAATGCTACATTATAAATATTAGCTATAGCATCCTCTCTTTTTAAGAAAAGACAAAGACACTAATTAGACTCTTCGATTATCTCATAATACAAAGGAGAAATAAGTCAAGTTAGTGTCAAAACTCTCCCTTTATATTAGTAAAAAATTGCAATAAATAATTAAGTTATGCGTTATAAAGTTTGTCTTTGATTAACTCATCGTCAACAATAAAAAATGACCAAATTATTTTCCAGATTTTAAAATCCGCTCAGAATATTTCTGTTATTAGGAATATCTGAGCATTTCATTTCGTGAAATAAAGATTCGCTTAGTTGCATTCTGTCAAATATGCTTGTATTTGCATTTCCTTAAATACTAGAAATATACTTATATACTTATTCCTAGAAAACATTCATTTCCAGCAAACAGAATTTTTGCCTCTTTTGATTCTTTCCACATTACTATATTTATCTTATCGAATCGATCTCCATGACGTCATAGGATATAAAACCTTTGCATAGTATCTCCTGCTTCCACTTGTCAGTTTTAAAAGAAACGTGGCCTGTCGCTCGTCAGACGATTTTTAATATAGCGTGACAAAACCTTCTTCGATTTCACAGTAGTTATTGCTTTGTTTTTGACTGATAACCGTTTTTCAGGTGCAAAAAACCTGACTGCTCGTTCATTGTTTTGTTTTCCATTTTTGCAGCTAAATTTAACCGCTTCAACGAAATAGCCTCCTTTGTTACATTTTTTTTACTTGAAAGAAGAATGACAAAGTGACATTTTGCTTGGATTGGAGTAAAAAAAGAATTTTCTTCTATTTCGAAACTGGTTGAAGTATTCCGTTTAACGGAGAAAGTGAGATTTTGTAGTGTTATAGATATCACAAAATATATTTAGATGCACGCGTGATGCAGTTTAACATATTCTAATATCAGCGACTTGATGAATGCGAGGATGAAAGAAGGAACAAGAAAATCCTTACGACTTTTCTATGGCAGCAAAATATAAAATATTTGCATCTTTCTTTTAATTAGAATCAATACAGGAAATACCTTTGAGACATCAAGAAGACCAATTCGTTTACTAAAGATTTCACTGGAAGTCTACATGCCAGCCTTTGGTGCTATTTCCGATCGGAATAATGCGAAAACATAGACTGATGCCAAAAATTGTGAATCGAACTTGAAGGCAGTGGTTCGAAGAAGGAAATTTGTATTGTTATAGAAAGAGTAAGGTTTACGAATAAGAATGCCAGAATGCCCTTACTTTTAAGATTGATTATATTATATAACGTTTAGAGAGATAGTTGGGTGATCCAAAATCGATCGGGACTGTTTTTCTTGGCTAAAGAAAATTTGCAGTTCCTGCCATCATTAGCGAAATCATTAGCATGGAGAAGAACATAGATTTCGTACTAGAAAGCACATAACTTTGAAGAAGAATGTTTCATCATGCACGGCAACATATTTCGCTTCTGTCTAAGTAATCAACAGTCGAAGATCTGGTGAAGATATGATCATCGGACTAACTCTGTTACCGAATAGCGTTACTGTTTATCTGTATCAATCAACATATGTAGCAGATTAACTAGTAACGCAACCAAATACCATTTGCAGTGTGATAGACATTCTACAGCATAAAATCTCATTACTCGTTGCAGCTTGAGGTGTCATTAACATCAATAGCCGGTCATTTCTGGTAATTTTTTATATTTACCAAAAAGGATGATGCATCGATGAGATGCTTTAACATGTCTTCTTATCCCACCATCAATCAATTATATCACCATCAATTATATCACTTGAAATGGGGGGAGGGAATTATATCTGAATGAAAAATTCTATGACGGATTCTGAAGAATCTAACGAGGTTTTTTTAGGCCAAAAATGACATAAGTCCCGAAAGGGATATTAGTCTCGAAACGGCATTTTGTATTGAAAGATTTAAATGCGTTGTCTCCCTTTCCAAATTTTTGACTAAGTATTATCACTCTACATTATATTTAAACCCGAACATGGGTATCTGAAAACTTGAGATTTAAATTTTGAATTCTTTTTATTATCTTTTTCATATTTTGTAACATTTTAACAAATTTTTGACTAACAAACTAAACGATTTCAAGGCGAACAGTGGCAACATTGTACGGCAGGGGTTCCCAACCTTTTTGTCGCAAAGAACACATTCTATAATATCTGTTAGACAGCGGACAACATTTACTTTTCAAGGTGAATTTACAGTTGGATAGAGTTAATAATGCATGCACATTTAAAAAAAATATATATATGTGGGAAATCATACCGTCCAATGCTGAATGAGAATTGCCCGTTATGACGTCATCAGTACAGCATCACCCAGCGCAGTAAGAATCATCCCAGACAGCACTGAGACCTGGTCGAGAGTGGAGGGCAGACGTGAGCAGACGGCTCACACGTCTTCAAGAGTTATTAACTTGATGTTATGCCTTAAAAGGACTTATCTTATGTTAATCCTGCATACCGTTAACTTCATCTTTATATACTTTTCTTAATTATTTTATTTCTTTATATTAAATAAACATTTAAATATTACTTCGTGCTCTCATGCTGTGAATTAAGTCAAATTCTACAAAAAAATATGGCGACCAACCGTGCGGCCTCGAATTCCAAAATGTGCGAGTACTAGAACTGTGCTTTGAACTGTGAACTGAGTGAACTGTTGTCACAAGTTATTCGATTTATTGGATTACTCGTATAAAGTGTGGATTACCCAATTGACGACGATCATCTGTCGGGTGAGTACAAAACTTTCTTTCCAATATGAAGTTAGTAGAAATTCCAGAATTGGAAGCAGCTTTAAAGAACAGTAAAAGTTCTGAAATCAAAAGTTTGTGTAAGCTTATTTTTATACTGATGGAGATCGAAATAACCGGAAAAGATTACGTGAATTTTCTGGCTTTATATTTAAACCAGATTCTGAAGAATTTAATAAGAAAATAGATGCAGTGCAGAAAAGTTTTACTTTGAATGAGTTAATTAAAATTTGCAATGTACTGTGCATAAATTCAGAAGGTTCAAAAACGGAAGTCGTAACCCGAATTGTCTCTTTCCTATGTGATTTATCTGTATTATTTGAAAATATTTTGCATGAAGAAAATAGTGATATTGAAGATGAAACTATTAATAAAATTTCTGAAGTAATGCTTGATGATAATCAAAGAGACAATCCTGGTTTTAATGAGTCTCAAGTAAACAATAGTATGCAGCTTCCAATTCAAGATCATTTTAAACCTCATCTTAGTTTTTCTGATATTGAAAGTATTGTTAATCCTTTTTCTGGTAATGCATATGAAAATGTTGATAAATGGATTGATGAATTTGAAGATGTTTTAAACTCTTTGAAATTGAGTGATTTGCATAAATTAGTTTTTGCTAAAAGATCATTAAAAGGTAAAGCGAAACTATTTATTCAGAGTGAACCTAAAGTTAATGACTGGTGTAAGTTAAAAAAGCTTTTGAAATCTGAATATGGTAAAGCTTTTAATTCTGCTGAGTTGCATGAAATGTTATGTAAACGTAAATTAATGCCTAATGAATCTTTAGATGAGTATTTTTTGAAAATGAAAGAAATGTGTTCGCGAGGTAACATTGAAGATGCTTCATTAATTAAATATGTTATTGATGGTATTCCTGATTCTGTGGTTAGGAAAACTATACTATATGGTTGCGAAACAATATCTGAATTTAAACAAAGGCTTAAAATTTATGATAAAATGAGATCGGACAATGATAAGTTTAAAAATCCGAAACCGAAAGTAGACACTCAAGTTAAAGATAGAAGTAAGCTTTCGTCATCAAACCGAAATCAATCTAACGTTAATAAGGTCAAATGTTTTAATTGCCAGGAATTTGGGCATTATTCTAAGCATTGTGTAAACAAATCAAAGGGTGTAAAATGTAAGAAGTTCGGGCATTATTCAACGAACTGTCCAGAGCAGACCCCCGAGACACAACAAGCAGCTTTATTACAACGAATTTGTGACAAGGATAGAATTAGGAAGACTGTAGAAATAAATAATCATTTAGTTAATAGTTTAGTTGACACTGGTTCAGATGTAACGATATGCAGCGTAGAGTTACACAAGCAGATTGGTTCTCCTAATTTAAATTGTAGCGATATCACATTAAACGGAATTGAATCAAAGCAAACGTACCCCATCGGCTTTTTCATTTCTGATATTTCAATTGATAGTTTTTCACTGCGTACGAAAATTTATGTTGTTAAGTCATTATGTAATCAAATTGTATTAGGTTTGGATGTATTGAGTCAGTTTAACTTCTCTTTTACTGAGAATGGCCTTCAAATAATTTCTCATCGGAATAAAAGTAATGTAAACTTGATAACTGCTGAGTCATATCGAAATTCTAACGTTCGTTGCGTTATGGGAAATTTGAATATTGCTGTCTCATTGAAGAATGTTTATGATCCTTCGCGATCGTCTGGCGTCTCTGTTAATGCAAACAAAAGTCCCGAAAGCGGAAGTAGCTCGACGTTTAATTACCTTTCACATCTGGTGAATGCTATTTCTGTCAACGAGATTGATTTATCGCATATTTCAAATGCAGAACATAAAGAAAGACTGTGTAATTTAATTAATTCGTACCAGCCTCGGAAAAATAGACAATCTGACTTCAAGATGCAAATAAATTTATGCGATGATACTCCTGTCTGTCAAAATAGAAGATACATGTCTTTCGCGGAACAAAAAATTGTTGACGATCAAATTAAGGAATGGTTGAAAGAGGGCATAATAAAGCCTAGCAATTCTAATTATTCGGCGCCTATTGTTTTGTGTAACAAGCGTAATAATTCGAAACGTTTATGTATAGATTATCGGAAATTGAATAAGAAGATTATTAAAGACAAATTTCCACTGCCTTTAATTTCGGAAGTACTTGATCGCTTAGAACAGTCAAAAGTCTTCACGACACTAGATTTGAGAAATGGCTTTTTCCATGTAGACATAGACGAAAATTCCACCAAATATACCGCATTTGTAACACATAATGGTATCTACGAATTTCTTAAAGCTCCTTTTGGTTTATGTATTAGTCCAAATGTTTTTCAAAGGTACATTTATTCAGTATTTCGTGACTTGCTAAATGAAGGTGTACTAATTATTTATATGGATGATATAGTCATACCGGCTAATGATGAAGCTGAATGTTTAGACAAATTAGAAAGAGTACTCAAAACTGCTTCGGAGTATGGATTACAACTAAATTTCAAAAAGTGCCAATTCTTAAAACGCAAAATTGAATTTTTGGGACATGTAATTGAAAACGGAACTATTCGACCATCACCTTCCAAAACTGCTGCTGTTCGAAACTTTCCACAACCGCGTAACTGTAAACAACTACAAAGCTTTTTAGGACTAACAGGATATTTTCGTAAATTCATTCCTCAGTATGCTAAAATAGCTAAACCTCTTAGTGACTTACTTAGAAAAGGTATTGGTTTTAAGTTCGATTCCGAACAACAGGAAGCTTTTTGCAGATTAAAAGAAATTCTCTCTCAGGCACCTGTTCTACACATATTTAGGCAAGGATATCCATTAGAACTTCATACTGATGCTAGTAGTCAAGGCTTTGGTGCGGTATTACTCCAATTGTCTGATGATGGTAATTATCACCCAATCAGTATATGAGTAAGAAGACTTCACCGCAGCAAGAGAAACTCTGTAGTTACGAATTAGAAGCCCTTGCAATAATAGAAGCTCTGAAGAAATTTCGAAACTATTTGTTAGGGACTAAATTCAAAATTGTAACTGATTGTAGTGCTTTTCAGAAAACTTTAGATAAAAAAGATTTAACTCCTAAAATTGCAAGATGGGCAATGTTTATTGAAGAATTCGATTACGAAATTGTACATCGTTCAGGAAGCCAAATGAAACATACTGATGCTTTAAGTAGAAATGCTTTAATTTTAACATCATACACATCCGATGTAACTGAGAAGATTCGGTTAGTACAACAACAGAATGAAGATGAACATGTGAAGTTAATCAAGAATTTAGTTGAGAAGGGAGAAGAAAATGGATTCTTCGTGAGAAATGATATTTTGTACAAATTTGAAAATGGTAAAGATCTTCTAGTAGTGCCAGAATCCTTACAGAACGAAATCATACAGAAGGTACATAAAAAAGGTCACTTTGCTGTAGATAAAACTGTGAATGCTGTAGAGCAAGAATTCTATATTCCCAGACTGAAATGCAAAGTTGAAAAAGTAATTGCTAACTGTATAGAATGTATACTGTACAACAAGAAGCAAGGAAAAGCAGAAGGATTTCTTCATTCTGTACCAAAAGAAAACGTTCTTTTGAGTACGTATCATATCGACTTTATTGGACCTCTTCCATCGACGAACAAGAGATACCAACACATTCTAACTGTTGTCGACGCTTTTACGAAATTTACTTGGTTCTATCCAGTGAAATCACCAACTACGCAAGAAGTTATTTCAAAATTGAAGCAACAACAGACTGTATTTGGAAATCCAGCCAGAATCATTTCAGATCGAGGTAGTGCCTTTGCATCGAAAGAATTTTTAGCTTATTGTACTGAAGAAGAAATAGAACATGTCAAAATTACTACCGGTATTCCAAGAGGTAACGGACAAATTGAGCGAATTCATAGAATTTTGATTCCTGTTTTGTCAAAATTATCACATGAAGATTCAACGAAATGGTTTAAATATGTTTCAGATGTTCAGAGAATAATCAACAGTACAACTACGAGAAGTACAAAATATTCACCGTTTGAGCTTCTCATAGGCACGAAAATGAAGAATAAAGAAGATTTGAGAATTAGTGAGATTTTGAATGAAGAATATCTAAAACAATTGATGCAAGAACGTGATGAAATGAGAGAAGATGCGAAAAACAACATTTTGAAGATACAAGAAGAGAATCGTAAACAATTCAACAAGAAACGTAAGAAACCGAAACTATACAAGATTGGCGACTTGGTAGCCATTCAGAGAACTCAATACGGGACTGGTTTGAAACTACGACCTAAGTTTCATGGACCGTATAAAATCATAGCTGTTCGATTAAATGATAGATATGAAGTCGAGAAAGTAGGATGCCATGAAGGACCAAATTTGACATCTACTGCGGCTGACCATATGAAGCCATGGTCAAATTGATTCCATGCTTGTATCAGCTCAAAACCTAAGGACCTGATACTCTCTTTTTTCTTTTTTTTTTTTTTATTATCTTTGCAGGTACATGATGGTGATGTCTATTCAACAGACATCGAGGACGATGCCTCTTCAGGCTGGCCGAAGCTGTGGGAAATCATACCGTCCAATGCTGAATGAGAATTGCCCGTTATGACGTCATCAGTACAGCATCACCCAGCGCAGTAAGAATCATCCCAGACAGCACTGAGACCTGGTCGAGAGTGGAGGGCAGACGTGAGCAGACGGCTCACACGTCTTCAAGAGTTATTAACTTGATGTTATGCCTTAAAAGGACTTATCTTATGTTAATCCTGCATACCGTTAACTTCATCTTTATATACTTTTCTTAATTATTTTATTTCTTTATATTAAATAAACATTTAAATATTACTTCGTGCTCTCATGCTGTGAATTAAGTCAAATTCTACATATATATCGGTCGTTTTGTTCTAGTATCTGCGTTGGACGCAATTTCTATTTCATCAAAAATGAGAAAACTTTCACATAGAATTTTTAACTGAAACATATTTATTGTGATCGCACAGCGGCTGGCACACGTTAAACGATCGGCGGGCGCTGTGTTCGCAGGCATTGGGTTCGGAACCCCTTCTATAACGCAATAAAACATTTTTATCTCCAGCGCGCGAGTGTCTATCGGAAATTTTAAAGATATGCTGGTCTTAAATATTTTGCGATTTTGCTGTCGAACTGTATGTGACATAAGCTCCAAGAACATAATATTTAATAAATAAAGTAAACGCGCAAAACATTTTAATTATAAAAAGACAGAGGAAAGTTTTGTAAAACCATCTTAATAAGAAAATTAATCATTCCTATGATGAACTGAGAAAAGACTGAGAAAAAAGGAGAAAAATATTTATGCCAACACTTAACGCTACATCGGGAATTCTAAATGTACACTGCTATGCCGCTTTTAAATTTTTTGCAATTTTGATGTCGAATTCTATATAGCGTAAGGCGAAGAAAATGATGCATAATAATGAACTAAAAATGGAAAAAAAAGTGGATTGGTAAGAGTGAGTGGAACACTGGTGTACTATGAGCTCAGTGAGAGAGTAAAACACCTTAACAGACACTTTTGGCATTAAAATCTGAACCCTTTCAGATTTTCTTTCCATTTTTTGTTGTTTTTCTTAACAGAAGTATGTCTACGTATTCTTTTAATAGCTTTTATGAGTTTAATTCAAAAATAAACGTTGACATTTTTATTATTATACAACTGATATATTTTAACGAAATCTGTTCTAATTAGCTGATATTTAGAAATGAATCTGTACTTGTGAAATTAGTATAAGTTTAGTTTACTCTGAATATTTGGCTGATTTCTATAAAACCTCAAAATTAAAAATATTTATTCACAGCCTGGCATTTTCTCTGTCAAATAATATATTATAAAAAAAAGAAAATACGACATATTTGTTCGACCTAAGCATTTCTCTTCAAATATTCGACAATTTTAACGTGCTGCATTATACAGTTTTGCCAGTAAATTTGAAAGCTTTGTACATATAAATTTAAATTCGTAGGAAGATGACGTCCTTCAAAATTCGATGGCTCTATGTACCGTTGTTTTATCACAATGCGAAAAATAGATATATATTTATGCAGATTTTTCATTATTTAGTTTCTTCAAATATAATGCAGGACTCTAACATTGGGTGGCAACAGTTGGAAAAGTGAAACGGACGTTTATAGTGATTCAACGCAAAATCGCAAAACGAAAACAATAGTCCTTCAGGAACAAAGCCCCTTGGACTAAAAATTTTAAGTTTATAAAATCCAATTGTCTCACAGCATAAACAATGGACCTTCAAACATAAAAATAAAACTTTTTAGCCTTCTCTTAGGGAATTTTTGATGTTCGGAATAAAGAGGTGTTTCCTTTTTTACTGAAAAATATTTTCAACTACAAATTCGCATTCCATAGAATGAATTTACCTAGGCAAACGCAATTCGCTTTGAGCCAAGAGTGAGCTACACAATGCGCGTATTTCTCTCCACTGGAATGACATCTCGTTTAAGATTGCCTTACTTCTGTCAGCTTATGTTAGAATTTCGTAAGGAAAGTATGTTGCCATACGAATAGTGCAATCGATAGGCATTCCATCTGCAACTTGGAGACAAGAATGTTCGAACAGATCGCTTACGAAAAGGGAGGAAACTGCAGAAGACGAAAGTTAGATGCCTATTTCCCGGTGACGGAAATATTTTTACTTAGATGAGTGTTGCATTATTTTCTTGTGCGAGTTACTTTTGGGCTCTGCTGTGATTTTATTTTTCTGTCACATATGCAGATATGAGCACTTTGTTGCTAGGTGCTAGAGAATCAGAAAGTTTTGCGCATATAAATGAGGCAGAATTTCAATTAATCGATAATAAGCTTTATTTTAGTCGAATCTGAAAAGGCAATAAATTGCTTTTCATATATTATAAAATAATTTCCAATGCCTATAAAATCTGCCAAGATTTCTTCTACAGACGTTCTAAACTCCATCTATATACCACTTTTACATATTTAATGGATCGCCCAATAGGAGACTTTGACTGCCGTACCAAAGACACAAGACTCTAAGTCGTACTGTCACTTATAGAGCGCTTAAGGCCCTTGCCAACGACAGGCGTAATCTTGTACCCCTTACCACGATAAAATTCGTGGGCTTGTCCTGATTAGGTTCAGATAAGTGAAATTCGTCACAACAACATATAAAATAGCACCGCTATTATACATGTAAATTTGAGGCGATTGAGGAAATGGAGATATTATTTTAAATACGTGGAACCGCTGTAATCTTCTCCTTGACTGTGAAAAAAAACCAAAACGGTGACGATAAACGATATTTTCTATTTGAGGAGATATGTTTTGAGGGGTGGAGGGTTTGAAATTGATCTGTCCATTTTGCCTCATATGGAAACGCATTTTCACCGTGTTCTTCTCTTTACCAAAGACGTTATTTGGATCACCAAATCTAATATAATAGATCCTGTAACGACTGGTAAAGAATTTCAATTCCTTGCTATTAGCATTCTGTGATGCTGGTAAAAAATGACTCCCGTATTTAACTTGTTAAAAGGGCAAATACGTATTTCTACATGTTCTCCTTCAAGTAGCCTCCAAAATACACTGCTCAACATTGAAAATGCAAACACCAAGAAGTTGTCAGAAAGTGATGAAATTTGGAAAAAAGACAGAAGAGACAGCAAGCAGTAATAAGTGATATTTATTTCAAAATGATAATCAGAATACAGAGCGAAAACGGCGTCGGCTCAGTAGGACGTAGGACCACCGCAGACAGCGATGCACGAAGAAACACGTCTAGGCATGAAGTCAAAAAGAGTGCGGATGGTGTCCTGAGGAATGGCTCTCCATTCCCATTCAATCATTTGCCACAGTTCGTCTTCTGAACGAGGCAGGGGCAGAGTCTTCAAACGGCGTCCAATTACATCCCACACATGTTCGATTGGTGACAGGTCAGGAGAGTACGGTGGCCAGGGAAGCATCTGTATACCTTGCAGAGCATGTTGGCAGATGCGAGCACTGTGTGGTCGCGCGTTATCCTGCTGAAAAATTGTATTAGGCAGCCCCTGAAGGTAGGGAATTGCCACCGGCCGCAGTACAAGTACCGTTGGGCCGTCATAATGCTTTGAATACGAAGAGGTAACCTGGAATTGTAGGTAATAGCGCCCCAAACTACAATATTATGCCACATTGTCCCGCGGTGGGGCGTTCCACAGTTACTGCCGGATAAGATCTGTCTCAACTTCGACGCCACACACGTATGCGGCGACTGTCACTGGATAAATAACTCAGTACTTTGTATATAACTCAGTACTTTGTAGCAGTACATTATGTATCTTACGACTTAGAATGTACAATTATAGTATGTTACATGTTTCAGTATGTTCAGCATTTCCTGTTCCAACACGTTTTTCCAAGTCTCAGTACAATCTCACTATGCATTCTATGTTTGTCATACGAATATCTCTCTTGTATATAATTCAGTATCTTATATCAGTATAATCTTACCATGCATTTCACGTTCCGGTATGCTCAGTTATAGTATGTTTTCTGTTTCAGTATGTACAGTATTTCATGCTTCATCAGGTATTTCGTGTAATTAGCGAAATCAGTATTATCTCACTATGTATTTCATGTTTCAATATGCTCAGTCATAGTATGCTCATGTTCAGAATGTACAGTATTTAATGTTTCACCATGTATTTTAAGTCTCAGAAATATCTGTATGAAGTCATTATGTATATCATATCTTAGTATGTGTCATAATTCAATATGTATAATACTTCCTGTTTCAATATGTATTTTGAGTATTAGCATAATCTTACTATGCATTACATGATTCTATACATCTATACCATATTGTATTCCAATATATAATTTAGTAATCTGGTATATAATTCAGCAACTTGTGCATACTAATGCCTGATAATTCAGCCTGCAGCAGCAGTGATGACCCTTGTTTAGCCATGTCATTTTCTACAATATTTGTAAAATAATTTCCCAGTGGCCGCAAGGGTATAGCTAATGCAATGTGGCCTGCATCAGGCGCTGGGTTTCGGTGGTCGGTGCGAGGCGTTTTTGTGGCCTCAGTGACCTTGGCACGTTTCATTAGACACAGGTGGACGCGGCGCTATACCAATTAACCCTAATGGTAGAGGGATGGTGCCCACGTCCTCCGTCGCATGTCGCATGTCACTGGATAAACAGAAGCGTGACTCATCTGAGAACACGACGTTTCGCCATTCTGTCATCCACATCGCTCCAGTCCGGCACCATTCTAAACGTTGGCGTCTATGCTGTGGGGTCAATGGCAGTCTTCTTGACGGACGCCGTGAGTGCAGGCCACGTTCAACCAATCGGCAGGAAATGGTTCTGGTAGACACGGGAACATCCAGAGTATCTTGCATATGCTACAGAATCGCGGTACAAGTGACTTGTGGGACCGCCACAGCTTGTCAAAAGATGCGTCAATCGACGCGTGCTGACGTCACTCTGGCTGCACCATGGACCTTATAAGAAATAGACTAACCCAAACGGGTTTTCTCCCTCGTCTGAGGCGTCGTCGGCTGTCACCTTGATCACATCCGGAGGAGTAGGGACCACTTGCAGAAATTTAACATTGGTTGCCTATTGCAGCGTGTATAATTGCTAAGAAAGAGCTGGTTGTAGCGACTCATTTCACAAATTAGAATTTCTATATATTTTTATTTTTAAAATTGAGATTAATTTTTAAAACTTTAGCATATTTATCAAGCATAATTGTTATTATCGTTTCAAATTATCGTTTCAAATAATTATAAAGCTATTGCATGCTTTCAGGGCTGGATATTTTTTTAGCTTTTCCTATGCTGTAAGGAAATTTGTAACTACTTCTTTTAGAAAATAATATTTTAAATCTGAACTAATAGAAAATTTCAAACAAGCAATTTTCTCTTGCAATTTTTATGCCTTTTATTGGTGTAAATAAGCAAAAAGTACTAAAATATTTAAAAAAGAATTTTTGAAAGTTTTGTTTAAAATTCTAAATTGTGCTGCTTTTTTAAAATTATAGATGAGTATTATAGCACAATTTCTATAAAGGAATTTTATTTCAATTATCTTTCATAATACATCATAGTGATAAACATTTTTGATGCCTTAAAAATTTTTATACATTTAATTCTAATATATTAAAATTGTATTTAACCGTAATAATTAATTTTGCTTGTATTTTATAGTGACTATTTTTTTTAATTTATTTTTAGTTCTGCATAAGATTTTTTTTATTTACTGTTAATTTAATTTATTAACCCAAAGCGGCGGTCTCCTAGAAAGGCTGTTAGTTTCGAAGCTGCATTTTGCGCTGTTTTACTATAAGTGTCCGTGTCTCCTTGCAAATTGTTGTTACCAAATATTATCGCCTTGTATTATATGTAAAGAAATTAAATAATGCAGAAATCTGCATGAATACATATATGTTTCTTGCACTGTGACAAAAACGACAGTATCTAGAGCCATCAAATTTTGAATAATGTAATTCTCCAACAGAACATGGGCATCTGGACGGCCGAATTTCGAATTTATTTTAATCTATTTCATATTTTGCAAAACTTTAACGAATTTTTGATTAACAAACTCAACGAGTTCAGAGCGAGCACTGTACGTAAAATAACAGTCTTATCTCCAGTGCGGAAATTCTAAAGATATGCTGTTTTCAAATGTATTTGGTTTACGGGCGAAGAACATGATATTCAATAAATATAGATAACACACAAAACTTTAAAAAAAGGTTCCTTTTGGGGGTAATATAAAATTTGAGTTCTTCTAGATTTTATTTTATCTTTTTTTTCCCCTTCATTACGTTTAGAAAAGTTTATGCTCCAAATTTTATGAATTATTAAAATAACTAATCCACTTTAATGTTAATAATTTAATGATCCTATAATCAAATAAATATGATCGTTTTGTAATGCTATTATTGTTTGGAAAATCGCTACCTGAATATTTTCATTAAATTTTTTTTAAAAAAAATTATTAGATCTTGTTTAATTTTACTTATTTATTTCAAAGCATCACGTACTATCAATCTTATTTATTTTTACGCAAAATTAAGTTCATAAATTTTGTGCTTAGTGTTTTTACCGTTTTACCAAAGTAAAGATGTTTGTACAAGAATTACGCGTGAAAAAAATGTGCGAAATGCAGTAAAAAGTGCTTTAATGAGATATATTAAATCCTATTTGGAAAACACTGTGGCTTTCATAATCTCATCACTATACAACGTATCACATTTAATAATTAAAAAGAGTTATGTGATACAAACGCCATAGGATTCAATGTTAAAGTAAACCAGATCGTCCCTACTCTTTCTTGCCGACATGTCGGTGACGCACGCCCCGCCCACTGGGTTAGTCTATTTCTTATAAGGTCCATAGGCTGCACTTGCACCCCTCCTTCTTCCCACATTTCCTTGTACCAACCATGTTCGTCATAGCCGATGCACCGTGCTCGTATCCATGTGGGTATCAGCTGCGATTTGACGCAAGGACCAACCCGCCCTTCTCAGTCCGATCGCCATACCCCTAGTAAAATCGTCTGTCTGCTGGAAGTACCTTCGTTGACGGCGGCTTGGCATTCTTTCCTATTACACGTATCCTCCGGGACAAAAACCAGCTTTCTTCGATAATTCGTCTGGCAGAAATAACGAAACGAATATTGCCCATTCTGCACGTTCCTTCTCTTATATCTCACTTCACGTGCGTCGGAGAGCTGCGAATTTCACATCATTCGCATAACACAGTGACGTGCGTTAGTGAGTCCCACTGCGATACCGAAATTCCCAGGTTCAAATCCCGGAAAAGACAGGAATGTAAATAGTCTAACCCCTCACAGGAGGTAACGGTGGTCACCTATTAGGCCCCTCCATAATAATATAAAGCACTCCATAAAACACTTCTGGCCTTAGTGGGGGCAAAAGTCGAAATGGCTAGTGCCCACCATTAAAAAAAATCTTACAAATGCACATGCAGACCCGGTTTAATAATAAACATTATCTTCGGTGCATCTTCAAATATCATGGTTGTTTGAAAATATTCGAAGTTAAATCTAAAATGATCAGATATTTAATCGATCTAATTTTCCAAATAATTTCTTCGGTAACTGGTCGGGAATAAAATAGATATTTTTGTTATGATATTGAATTTTTTATAGTCGATGATAAATTTAATTTTCGAACGAAAATAATTTCAAATAATTTTCTCTGTTTGATAGCGCAAATGAACAACTTCTCTTGAAGTGGAGAACTGCGTTTTAAGAAAAGATTATTTTTCATTGTATCTATATTTGAAGACTTTTCGATGAATGATGCAGGCCAAACCTTACAATGGAACCACGTAAAAATAAGTTTTAATAAATTTGCTCATTTCGATATTTATCATTCTCCGAAAAGAAAAAAAACTACCCTTCTCCGGCAACCAAGAAGGAAAATAAATATAATAACCAACAATAACGTTAACTCACACCTTTATACAGCTTGAAGCACATGAAAGCTGCGAAATTTTTCCTTTAAAAATATCCTTTTCTCCATCCTTTATGATACTAAGGTCAAAAACCTCTTATTCAAGGTGAAAAATAAGCAAACGCTTGAAAATAAAAATAAGAAGACCATGACAAAGTGAATAATGCCTCAACTATCTCCTTTTCGCTGTCTTTCAACACAATTTGTGGCTGCATTATCCCTAGAATAGGGAAAAGTTTAAAATACGAGAAGAAAAAAAGGAAGGAGGTGGCTTGAGGGCGAAAACGACGGTGGGAAGATGTATAGTAGTAAAGCACGTTTACCGGAGATGCGATAGGGGGTAGGTGAATGGATGTGGAATGCATTTTACATTTTCGGAGAGAATTTAAGGGGAATGCATTCCATGGGCAAAGCGCCAAATACTACTACAACTGTAGCCCCTTCTAAAATATTGGTTTATGCTATTTCACTTCCTTTCTTCTTCTTTTCTACCCACCCCTTCTGGAGAAATACGAACTCGAGTGCACATGTGTGTGTTTGTTTACTGAACCACCCGATAAAGCGATTTCTGTTTAAAGAAAAACATTTAAGGTTTGTTTGCGTGTAGTTCCCGTAATACTGATGTTTATATCAGAATCTTAAAAGCGGATAACTGGGCTCAACGAATTCAGAATTCGCTTTTGTATTTTCGCATTATGTTTTTAAGCGCTGTGAGTTCGCATGCTCTTATTCCGTAAGAAAAAAATATTTTATTTACTAAATCGGCGAGGAATAAATAATGCATTTTCATGAAAAATGGAAACTTTTTAGATTTATCTGCTGAAGATTGCTTGGGCAAGATCGTATTAATTCGAGAAATTAAACCAATAATTTCAACTCATCATTTTTTTATCATTAAAATCATATTTTTTTCACAGCTTATTATTCACGACACGTATTACTCAGTTACCAAACATTCTTGTTGGAAGTGCGCCGAAAAGTTAGGTACCCATTCCAGAGCACAAAAGAATGTTTCTTTTCCGTTGTTAAAAATTAGTTTAATTTTTATGTTTTCCCATCTTCTTGGGCATTTTTATCATTGTGAATGATATGTAGAAAGGAGCTTTTGAGGAATCTCGAATTTACAGCTGAGAAAAAGTCAATCCAGGGAGTTGAAATGAGTAGCTTCTACCGATCCACTTCTCGTTCGATTCTCCCCGCCCTTTGCTCCATTCTCGTGCGGCGCTCTTGATTCCTTTCCTCTTCCCAATCTCATTCAGCAAAGTTATTGCTAATTAGCGGTGAATAATAAAAAAAGAACCGATTCAGTTCAGGGAGTGAACCCATACTGAACTTAATCGGTTCTTTTCTGATTAAATAAACGAGCAGTATTACTCGCCTTTACTTTGGCCACTAAGCCACTAGCGAACAATGGTGCGACACTTCTGTGACTCCGGAAATTTTAAAACTCCGGAAATATTAAAAAAAAATTAGGAGCATTTTCCGGAACATATCCTAAGGCGTAACAACTGCTGTTGCATCAGGGTCTTCACTATCTGATTTTCCTTACACAGAGGATTTTGTTCGTCGCTACTCAGAGCGCGCTAAAATTCAATCTGTTGTCAACTTTCAGTCGGAGAAAATACGAAGAGAAAGGTAAGGACGCTCGCTATATAGTGGCAAGAATGAGTCAACTAAAAAAAGACTCTCCGTACTCCAGGACGTCTGTTCACTTTTCGCACAGCAAAAGACTCTTATTATTATTCTGTCACACAGCTTTTAGGCTTTGTAATCCTTGCAAATTTTAAATATTTTATTGTTATCTTACAATAACAGAAAAAGTTGCTAAAGTTAACAACCTTTCTATTATTGTAAGATAACTGTTAAAGTTAACAGTAAGAATCAGCGTAAGTTTCGAAAATTTGAAGAGCAGTTTTGAAGGTTAAACAGAACCTTTCTTTACCGCAGCAGGAATGAAAATGATGAATTAGAAGCATGTGCTTAAGCGATAACAATATGCAAAATTCTGACGTGGACACCACATAACATCTTTACACGGCCTATTAAGTTATACACATTTTCCTTGAAACTTATTTCCTCAAATTTATTCTAACTTAATTAACAGATTCCTCAAGGCAAGTTGAAAATGACATAAAAAATTACAAATTTTAAAATTAAACAGTCCGGTCAATTTTGTCGCACAGGAGTTAAACTTCTTTTAATATTTTTTTTTTCATAACGAGTATTAACGTATCCCAAATATAAGTGTAAGAACACGTTGATACCTCTTTAAAGAGGTGAGGACCTCGTACGGGAGTTAAACTTCTTTTAATTTTATTTTTTTCATAACGAGTATTTAACTATTCCGAATATAAGTATAGGAACCGGGAGAGAGAATTAAAAGTTAGATTTCGCTGTTTGTCGAATTTTTTTTTAATTTGAGTTGCCATAACATGTAAGCCCTCCAGCGGCTAAGCTGTAAAATCGCTGAATACTGGTAGTTCGGTCCGAGGTTCAAATTCCCACGAACAGGCTGGCTGCATGCGCGTCTTTGTGGTTTTCCCATGTGTCATGTGTATAGGACTCAGTTTCCCTTAGAAACTCGTCCACGAAAGCATCCCTCTACTTAGCCAGATAGCTCTCGAGACTTTGCTGTAATCACATAAACAAAAAAAAAACTTGTATGTTTCCGTCATCTAAAACACTTTTGTATTTAGAGGTATATGGCTACGACCAGTGACTGTGACGGTCGGGTTTTTTATTTTTATGCAAGGTAAGGGAATGCATATAATCTTTGGTAATACGGAATGCAATAAAAACAGGATGTTGCACAACTAGACGTTACAGCAATCCCATACGCAAAATGTCAACGTCGCATGGCTAATCGTTTTTGAGTTATGCGAGGTATATACATACTACATACATACATGCATACGTAAAGACGTCACGAAAAATTCACTTTTGAATCTTTTTTAAATACATTTTACAATCCGGTTTGGGAAAAAATAGTTCTTTATTGTGTCCTACGTTCAGACGTCAAACAAAATAAATCGTCCGAATGGATTCCGAAACGATCAAAATTAATATTCCGTTAAAATATGATACCCGAAATTTTTCACGTTACAATACTTCCTTTACTTCAAACAAGGAAGTAAAAGATTGTAAAAAGGTCGCAGCTAAGGTATTAAAAACAAAACCTTCAAGCGACATCTATTGACAAAAAGTGAAAATATTTTGAGATAATTTCTTTAAAGATGGAGGCAATATCAGATTAAAATTTGGATAAATGTTTGTAAATAAGGAATGAAGGCTGAAAGTGTCGTAAAAACATTTATAAAATTAGTCCTAATAGTGAACAAAGATCATAGTAGAAATAGTGATTTATTAATTTAAGTTCAAGAAAAAAAGACAAGAAATTAAATTTACTGAGGACATATAGCAAAACTGAGTAAGAAAAAAATATGTATATAAAAAAAATGCTCGCTAGTAATCTTTTAAGAAGGCCAAGACATCATAAAAAGTGTTTAGAATTTAAGGGGATTAAATTTTTCATCAGCGCCTAACAAACTATTTTGTCTTTGCCTGATGAGACAGTGTAAATTCCGGACACGAAAGAAATATGCGGAAATTGTAAGCTTTTTTAGCATAAAAATCAGAAAAATGCGCATAATTTGGTTTTATTAAATCGCTGCTAACATTAAGCTTCTGTAACCGCCAACTCTTTCAAGTTTGAGATGAAAGCAATTAATTTTTAATATGCGGAGATTATTTTTTAATGGTTTCGTGAAAGAAAAAAGTCTGGAATTCAAAAGTGGGTGGATACTTACTTTCATCTAGTTATAGCCGAGTATTGTGAAATTAAAATATTTTTGATAAGAACTAAGCGGTAAAGAGGTAATGTACAAGGAGTAGACATTTCACTGCCAGAAATTGTTCTACTTTCGTATGGGTTAAACTAAATAATAGAATATGCAAATTTCTACACACAGAGGTTGTTTGAAAAAGAAGTCCCCAGGCTTTATTTACTATGCATTTCAATTACGTAGTTTCTTAGATTAAGTTTGTGAAAAGCACTTCAATACTGTGCATTGAAAAGTTCTGTAAAATAAAATCCAGTTTTTGACGTTTGAAATACCTGCAGCGGAGGGGTTTCTGTACTGAATCACTACTTAAGGTTACCTTAAGGTATGTTACTAAAATATTAATCATTCTTGAAACTGGGTAAGTATTGTCATTGCATAAGGAAGTTAAATCAAAGTTTTCATAGCCAACTGAAAGCGGTAAAATCTTCGATTCAATCTTCCCGTAGCCTGGCAAACTAAGAATTCTCAGTGTTGCCATTCGACGCAGCATAACATACGTAATTTTTAACTATTAGTTCAAATTTTAAATATAGTTGCTTAGAAAAGTGTGCGGTTTAAAAACAATGAATTTATTATTTAATGTTACTCGCCCTGAAAGGGGTAGTAGTTAGCGAAGGTTCACCGCCAGTCTGAACTCGAATCACATAAAATAAAATTGTTTTCATGTATCCCTCTTCTCTTGGGTGTAATGTCGGTTGCCTACTGTGATGCACTCTGGGCAGTGCTGTCAGTAATATGCTGAATGATCATAGAGTTTCAACATTTTCTGCGTATGCATTAAGTTGAAAGCATCTGACCATTTAACTGGAAAAAATATCCAACTATTGTTAGTAATTCGCAGTTTTATCTTTCAATAATTCATTTAATTCCTATAATTTAATTTATAATATATATAATTGATATATTTTTATATTGTATCTAATTGATAATTTTTAGCGCACTAGCTTCTTCAATTAACGTTGTATCTTTCTGTTTGTTTGACTGCTTCGTACTTTTTTTTAGTAGGGAGGTTCACATTCTTTGAACAACGTTTTTCAATACGTTGCTTAATTATGTCTCCTTTGCTAGTTAATAAAACGAAATATATCCGTTTTTTAGCACGCCCATCAATCATATATACGATAGGTATCACGCAGTTAAATGTTATATTGCCAAGGGAAATATTTTTGAATGGTACAAATTTAGACAAACAGTTAGAACGAGGGAAAAAAGTAGTTTGGAAAAAAAACCAAATCACATTTATATCGGTTTCCTATTTATTTACTTTTGGTGCAGTGATTTAACATGTATTAATTTTTTTTTCAAAAACTGAATAGGGTAGATACAATTTTCAGAAGTTGGAATGATTGATTTTCAGAGTAATGCATTACCTGAAAGCAAAGAACATCTATTAACTTGAGTGCATCACTGAAGTCGACGAGATTCTAAACAGAAAAATTCTGGACACCTGCAAGTTTAATTAGACTCTCGCTAACGGTATCCGTTAAGACATGAGTACGCTTTTGTAGGCAAGAATATATAAAAATAGGCTTAATATTTTATTGAATTGTCATAAACAATTGTTAACGATAGCTTTTATATCAGTCGCCATTTGAAAGTTGTATCCGTACGTGTAAATACTGGTTAAAAAAGAATTGTATCAAACTACCACAACCGCCCAAAACGGCCGAGATTGGGATGTTTTCTTCCCTCTGCCTAAGGTATGTAGTATCAGGGCAGTTTTCCCAAAAGTATTGCAATAGTTTATTGCAGAATAATCCTAAAAGGATAACTGAAGCTTCTTTGTCAGGAAGTAAAAAGGATATCATTTGAAATCTCTAAACTTCTTTGTGCAATTATGGACGAGAACGAGCGTTTCGGTATTTCAAGCATACAGGTTAGCGAAGACTTCGGTTGTCTAAGGGTTTAACAAAGAGCACTCACTCCCTTAGGTTTAGAAAATGCTCATTACATGTGGTTCAGCTTTTGAAAAAAATTTTAAGTAATATTCCTTTCTAAAATTAAAATTATTACAATGTTTTAAGGTAACTGATCGGCTTTTGCTTCATTATGCAATCTTTTACACTTCATTATGTAATCTTAAAGTTTTGCTTTGTTTTCTCGAATAGTAACGAAAAAAGTGAAGCAATAGTTTTGGGCATTTCAGTTTTTCAAGGTTTCTTTCTGTAGCATTTTCACTAAAAAACAGAGTATTAAAATTTGATTATCTAAATTTTCCTGCTCAATGCTTCTCTGAAGTCTAAAAATGTCAGTACCTTCCCACCGACTGCACTGGCGCTGGCGCCGGCCTTACCTGTTATTTACAGTCCATAAGAAATGGCGAACCTCATTTATAAATGTTGCATAAGAGGAGGCAAACGTATGAAAGCTTGCACATCTAGATAAAAAGGAAGGCCAGGTATGGTCATATAATTATTTATTAAAATTAAAAATCTGATGATTTCATACCACATAATTTTGGCCGAAACAATTTAATTATATCATAACAAAAAAGTTAATTCCCTTATGGTGCTTTTTTAGTTTTAATGAACAATTCGCAGTTCTTTCTCTGCCTGTCCCTTAGATACGTCTTAAAATGGTCTGGGCTTGGACATCATGCAAAAGTGGCCATCTAACCCAACTTCATTAGATGGTCAATGGAGTAGGTTCTTCAATTCTTTGAGCTTCTCTTACAATGTAGGTACGCGCCATCGAATGCTTAGAGTGCAATAATAATTGAGCTAATTTATCACCCACAGCTCATCTCTCCTGGTCCCATTCTGTTGGGAACGGCTTAAAATTGAATTGATTTTTCTTGGATTTGTTTGCTTTTGTAGTACTATGAAACAGATTAGGGGTTAGTTTAAATTAATTTGAATCTTACGTTCTTCTCTTTCCTTACATGGATCCACCTCGACATGATGTGCGTCATAAATATTTTGTAGGAATTTCAAGCGATTTTATTTCCTTTCAATCATTGGACTGGAAAGCACTTTTTGGAGACACTGGAACTTTAGTCTCACAGAAAGTCTCCAGCTATTGAGAATGCAATAACGGTGATTCAGGTTCTCATTTTCATTGTTTAATCCTCAAGTTGCTTACAGGTCCTGAATGATAAATTGATTCTTGAGTTAATTTTCCAAAACGCTAAGTCTGGCAAACTTCAGTTAGTCTAATAGACTTGTTTAAAAAGTTCGCCCTTCTGTAGAGTCATTAATTTAAAGGAAAGTGTATAAATTTTTTCCTTTAAATCATTAATGAGGTTCCCGACAGAATGAAGCAAAACTATCATGTGATAGCAGAAAAATAAAATAACAGGAAAGGGAACTTAAGAACTTCATTATAGTTGCAGGACTTCATACAGAAAAACAGGCATAAATAAAGCCGTTTAGAAAAACGAAAAGATGTCGCCATAAAAGTTAATTCATGGCATGCAAGAGAATTTTAAGATAACATATTGTTCATTTCCTCTTATACATAAAAGCTGCCATATTATAATTTATCTTGTATTATAATTTACTCCATAACTTTACGTCGATGCAAGTGATATTTAAGTAGAAAAACTAGTCCTCTCAAGAAGGAAGCTTTGGACTTAATCCCTTCCTCAAAATCTTCACCAGAATTGCTGTTCGTAATCCACGATAACCAGGATCGAAGAACTTACGAACCGATCCTAAGATTACTTCGCAAAGACCTTCAAGCATCTCAGATAGGCGAGGGGGAAAAATGGCGATTTATTTCAACGCTATAGAAATATGTAATTCCTGAAAGAATGGGTAAATCATAAATCAAGGGAAATAAAGAAGTGCCGTAAGAATGATCGGCGCCATTTTACTTTTTTTTTTCCTCTTAGAAGGAAGTTTTTTACTACTCCGCCTGGTTGGTATAGTGGGTATTGATCTTGTCGCTGGGCTGTGAGAAGGCGGCCACATTTTGGATCTGCGATTTATATCTATTGTAAAAGATTGCGTGGACCGAATAGACGATACCGTTCGCCGAGTTTCTCGTTTTTACCAGATAATATTTCAGAGCCATAAAATGTCTTTGTGAATAAAAAAGTGATTTTATTGCCGTTCCATCGGAAAAACTTTGCGATACACGAAATGGACGCTGTCTTATTAGCCCTAAATAAAACTTTATTACTAAATAGTAGTTTTTTCTTCTTTACGATGGAATGGCAATGGCTATTTGCCAAATTATTGGAGCGTTAAATTAAGTTGAGGTAATAAACATTGCGTCAAATGAAGTCCCACGGGACGGTGAATATACTGTTAACTGCTCTCGATATGTCACTTGGTTATATTTTACTGGTTATCAGACTATTACATAATTTTATATCAGTTATTTCCCAGTTTCATTGCTTAGTACCATAGCATGGACTTTGATGATTTTTAAAAATTGTAAAAGTCAAAAAAAAAAAAAAAAAAAAAAAAAAAAAGAAGAAGAAAATTAAAATATATAAAATGCCACATTTGACAAACATTGTCAAATGGATTAAAACCCAAACAATTACACGTACATGTCAACTGAATGTTATTTTAATTCCAAGTCTCCAATCTTACGCAAATGTTGTAGAACTGCACTATGCTTCTTGATGTTTTCGAAAGTGAAAGATCTGTTGTCAGTACATCAGTTCTCTCGACATATGCTACAGTTTCTGAAGCATACTTGAAAAAAAAAACTACATCACATACCGTTAACTCTTCTTCGGTTTCAGAAGGTTCTACTCCTTCCGTACAGATAAGGTATATTTTCTGCATAGTTTGGAACCCATAGTTTTTAATTCAAACAGTTTTGAATATAGTCGAAAACCTTTATGTGTATGCGAATAAACCCGTGTGACTCTTAAGAAACTTTGTTTAAAAAATAGGAAGCTTCATTTGGAACGTGATTTCTGAATGGACTTTTCTGTTCCAGTCCCTTGCGAAAAGGTTTAAACAATATACACAAAGCTAAGATTCTAAATTTTTAAAAATACACTGCTTGATTCGGAGGTACTTTCGAGAAAAGTGAATCGTTTGGCGAAAAGTACGATCACCAATCGTCTTTGGTATTCATGGCGCTCCTATTCCGATAGTTCCTTTTGTAAAATGGAAATATCCAAGATCATTCGCCAACTTACCGCCGACGGACTAAAGACGTATTGCACGCAGCTGTGGGTGCGTAATTATAAGAATTATCTCCGAAATCGCTTTTTTCCCTCTGCATGTAATCCTATGGAAATGAACATGCACAAAAGGTCTTGACGACCTAGGACAGTGGTAGCGAACCTTTTTGGGGCTGCGTCCATTCCGTTTAAGATATTAAATTAGAGAATTTGTTTAACAAACATTAGCTACTTTAACAATGGCGTAGAACTGAAACGTCACAAATTAAGTCAATAAATATGTATATCATTTCTATGGCGATATATGAAAATCGTACATCTAAGCTTAGACCCTATGCCAGTGGCATTGTCCGATAGGTCAGTGAGTAAAACGTTCAAGAACAGATTATAAAACACTTATTTAAAGTACATAGTATCATTTTATTGTGATTATTGATTAAGGAAGTAATATTTTAGTCCCGTGCCGGCTGTTGAGGCTGTGCATGCAGACTGTGGCACGCATGCCATAGGTTCGCCATCACTGACCTAGGAAATGCCAGCGTAGAAGAATTCTTAGAAGTGAAAATCGTGCCTTAAGGAGAAAGCCTGTCGTAATACATAAGATTTAACAGATCATATAATCAGTTTTCTAGTTTAGTTCAGGATATGTTCAGGATTATTAAATATCATGTTCTTAGTACTTAAACCCTATCAATTCAACAGCAATATCTCAAATATTTAAAAGATCGTATCTTTAGAATTTCCGATGCACAGTTTCGCGGGATGGAGATAATTTTTTCCCCCGTACAGTATTGCCAGAAAAATGTTTTTTTCGCTTTGAAATCGTTAAGTTTCTTAATCAAAAACTCATAAATGCTTTACAATATATGCAATAGATAATAAAACAAATTCCGAATTTGGACTTCCATATGCCCATATTCGGATGGAGATGTACGCTATTCAAACTTTAATGTCTCTAGGTACCGTTGTTTTATCACAATGTGAGAAACATACATACATTTATGCAGATTTTTCATTATTTAATTTTTTTAAATATAATACAGGGCTCTAATATTTTATGGCAACAATTTAAAAAGGGATTCGCCTTTTATAGTGAATCAACGCAAAATGCCAAAATGAAATTAATAGCCCTTCTGGGCAAATTGTCGCTTTTTGATAAAAATTAAATGGTAGTAACAAATTATATTTAATGAATAAAAAAAATTTAAACTCTTTTTAATTTTGAGATTCATTTTCGCAAAGTAATTTGTAAACGAAATTGTTCATGTAACAGTTCATACTGCTTAAAAATTTTCAGATTCTTTCAAATTCGTGTTATTGTTTGTCCCTTGAACAGCGATAAGCATAAGCACAAATATTAAATTCTGCCTAGAAAATTAAGATTAACTAAAAATGTGTTTATTATGATATTTGATAAAAGCACAGTCCCAGTGTAGTACACAGAACCGACACGAAATAATAATTATAGTTGAAACGTCACAGAAATTATAAAAATCATATTTTTAATGAATGCTTCTAATTAATATGCTTTCCAAAGTTTTGAATTGAAACTTTCAGGGATCTTTAGATTAGGATTCAGTCAATTCATTGGATAAACAAGCGCTACGATTTCAATACTCTAATTTCAGACCTTTTTTTAAATAAAAAGGAATTCGAATTTTCGAAACCCGAATCGTTTTCAAGATTTGTGGGATTCCAAAATTCGAATTCCCCATCCACACTGCAAAATCGGCCAAAGTGCTGCAAACAATAATAAATAATAAATTCTATTTTTACGATATTATGGAGAACTCGATTAGAATTAGCATAAATATATTTTGGCCAAAACTGCAATTTGTACTTTTAGCAATAAAATTCACCTTTTCGCAGGTTTCATTTCCTGTGCCCCAAAATACCTGGGATCATCTTCAGATCACAAACCAACCTCCATCCACTTTTGCGAAAGAAATCAAAGTGGCCACATTTTTTACGGTCCAAAGATCCTTTTCCTCCCATATTTCCACTTGGGGAGAGATGAAACATTTCGTAAACATGATGCAATATCTATGTACATAATAAATGTAATTTTTCCCCTTTCTCACGTTTTTACATAAAAAGTATTCGGATTGCCACTCGTCTTTATGCTGTTTACCTTTCCTCATTTATAAAAAACTGTTCGTAAAATGTCTACAAGGATAAACAAGTGCTTAAAAAATGCCCAGATTTTTCATTATGTAAAGAGAGGAATAAAATACGCAAACGTCATTTAAAAGTAACAATCTTCAGAGGCAGGAAGCACTGCAGATGAAAAATCAATCGAGCTTCTGAGAGATAAAAATATAAGGAACTCGTAATTTCCCAGTAGAGAATAAAAGCAGAATGACAATAATAATAAAATGGAGATTTGGATTTTTTAATATATGCAGTGACGTAGGAGAAGGTAAAAAATATCGACTTATAAAATGAGATGCTTTAATAAAAGAAGGAAAGAAAATTTTTTGTCACCTTCTTTGTGTTTTTTTCCCTTATTTTCTCTGTTTAAAACAAGTATTTTCCCAACTCTGCTACAGAACATAAAAAAATTATGGGCGAAAGTTTTAGAATTCTGAAATACAAATATTCATTTTTGGTGTTATCAATTCCAATAGGAATACATCGAATGTATTCCTCCCTTTTCCGTTATTCCAGATAGTAAAGTGCATTGATAAAAAAAAATCACTTGTTGGCCATGTTTTTTTAATATATCTTCCTGCAAAGCATTATTATTATGCCTAAATTTAATAGAATTGATGCAATTTTCCTATAATGATCTAAAGCGCCAGTACTGGAGAACTATAGACTTAAAGAGATAAAGCTTAAGAAGAGAACAACAGCATAAAGAAATGTTTATATTATCTATAAAATAAGCAGTAAATTGTTCTTAAACGAGCTTAAATTAAGTTAGCTTTTTTTAAGATTTCAAACTGCATTTTTAACATGCATTCTCCATTATGTTATGATTTGAACTTTACTACCACATCTACTGATCATTAACTTTCACAAGGATATAAACGATATACGTGAATATATAAACAGTTGATAAAAAGTTAGAAAAAGAGAGCTTTGACACGACGCTGACCGTTATGATATTTCCTATCCCAACTGTCAGAGTTACGTTATCTGTCTGGCGTTAGCCTTTTTTAGCCGAATCAATTGAGCATTTATTTATGATTGAGACAATGATTGTTAGGTTTTCTGCACTGTGGATCTCCAATATTAATTCCCTTGTTAGTGATTCATGTCATCTTTTTAATAATTCATTCTGTTGTTTTTTTAGTAATTCCCTTGCGTTTTTAGTAATCCTGCTGCAGTTTAGTGACTCCTCCTGTCTTTTTAGTAATTCTACTCGTCTTTTTAGTAATCTCTCCTGTTTCTATAAAAATTCTAATTTTGTTCGGCTTTTACGAAACTTTGAAATATGGTTCAATGCTGCTCTGTTGACAGGAGTTGCAGAGCCAATTGCTATAGCATTTGATACGGATTTGCCCGTCTATTATCAGCAGTAGAAGAATCTTAGACTATAACGACACTTAAATACACGGTGAGCCGAATGTACTTTCGAGAGTCTTGCTAGTAGAGGTAAAAGACGCCATGAATCCGTCTCCTGAGAGATTCTCTTTTCTAGAACCATTTGGCAAATACTGGAAGTATAGGAAAATGACAGTTCTGAGCCAGGGAGCACAGGGAGCGGGAGTTGAGGGAGCTCCCGAGAAGGAAGGCTGAGCCGTGGAAGGGAGGCTTATCTGAAAATGGGGACAGGGAGCCTTATCAGAAAGTGGATGCGAGTAGAGTAGTTGCTACGTCATAGAAAAAAGATATGCGCTTAGATTATTTCCTTTTTTAATTTGGTGATTTAGGCATTGAGTAGTTATATGATAATGTGTATTTATTTATATTGAATTCTTGAAAGCATATATCAAGTAGGTGTTTTAAGTGACTGATACAGTTCATTTCCTTAAACAGATATAAAATGAAATGTTTCCTTCACAGTATAACCTCTTCCGAAGATAATTATTTTCTTACTTGTATTTATCCTATAACTGAATATCTGCAAAACTGCTACATGTCATCACAATTTAATAAGAGATTATATTTTACTGATTTATCGGAGGTGATTTCCCTTCGTTAATAAATTTTTAGCCTTTGTGTTTTTTCTTCGTATTCCAACTGTTTTACTACGTATATGATGATTATCTCCTAGTTTACCCTGAATGAGGATTATTTTTGAATTTAATGATTGAGTGATCCTATACACTCAGAATTTTACCTTATTTCTTAACTCTTCTGTTCATAATATCACATATACTTTCCGTAATCTTCATTACATTACTCATTTTTATTCTTAAATTCATTTTACCCAGAGTTTTTTCAGACTTGTTAGGCAATACTTTTAACTTATTCGTTATATTTTATGAGTGTAATTACTAAAACACGCATTTTCGTGTATTATATTATTCAATGTTAGATGTAATTTTTAACTTTTTTCGTTCTTTTCAACGTTAGCGATCTTCAACAAATTCTGTATTTTAACTTATTTCATACATTTTCTAATCATATAGATGACTTGTATTTAATTTTAGATGTAACATTTCTAGCTTGTTCTGTACATTTTAACCTTCACACTATTTAATATACTGAAATTTTTAACCAGTTTATATTTTCACACTGTATACATGACTTTTACTTGATTTCTCTCATACATTTTAAACTCCATGATTTCCAATATAGTCCTACTTTTAACATAATTCATGCATTTTCATATCATATACCTGACGTTTATTTAATTTTATGTGTAAATTTTAACTTATTTTCTATTTTTTAACGTTTTTAGTTTCCAACATACTCTGAGTTTTAACTAATTTGCTATATTTTCACACTACGTACATGACTTTTACTTCATTTCTCTTATACATTTTAACCTTCATAATTTCCAATATATTCCTAATTTTAACATAATTGCTATATTTTCACATGATATACCTGACTTATTTAATTCTAGATGTAAATTTTAACTTCTTTTCTATATTTTAACGTTTTTAGTTTCCAACATACTCTGAATTTTAACTAATTTGCTGTATTTTCACATGACTTTCATTTAATTTGTAGCGACTTTCATACGATTCAACCTTCCTAATTTCAAACAGACTCTTAATTTTAACTTAATTCCTCTATTTTCTGACCATATATATGAGCTATATTTCATTTTAGATGTAATTTTTAACTTGTTTCGTACATTCTGAACCTTCGTCATTTTGAATTTTAAACTTTAATTTTAAACATTTTACTTTAATTTTAAACTTGCTTATTACATTTTTCTACTATATACCTGACTTATTTAATTCTAGATGTAAAATTTAACTCCTTTTCTGTTTTTTTATTGTTTTTAGTTTCCAACATACTAAGAATTTTAACTAATTTCTTATATTTTCACATGACTTTCATACGTTTTAACACTTCTAATTTCAAACAGGCTCTTAATTTTAGCTTAATTCTTCTATTTTCTTGCCATGTATATGAGCTTTATTCAATTTTAGATAATATTTTTAACATGTTTCGTACATTTTATACCTTCGTAATTTTTAAAGTACTCTAATTATGAACTTGTTTATAACATTTTCCTACCATACGTATGAACTTTAGTTAATTTCAGATGTAATTTTCATACTTTTCTGGCACTGGGTTTCTTTCTAGTTTCCAACATACTCTAAAGTTTAACTCTGTTTTATAATTTTTGATTGTAATTGCGCTTGTGATTTTACTATTTCAGCTAAATTAAACACGCTTAAATTTCTTAAACATAGAGATCGATTTCAATTAAGCATTTTATTTTACAACCTTTAACTGTTATTCATATCCAATTCGTTGAATAGCCCTTACTTAGTCCATACTTTATAGTACTATTTTAATTTGCCAATTCTATAATTTATCATTCTGTAGTACTCTTACCATGACTTATCCTACTACTTTACTTCATTATTAACTTCATTCGCATTTTCAAACTTTAACATTTCCTGCGTATTCCGGCATTTCCTTTTAATTCTTAATACCATTTATATCTGAATATATGTTTTTAAGCTCTTCAGTGTTACCAATGTTCAGTTTTGAATCTTGATTATCATTAAGCTAGTTTGATAGATTCCGAATTTTTAGAATGAAATCTCAACTTTCATCCATAATTTTAGACCCATATTCATTCTTTCATGTACTCGTACAAAATTCTTTCTTATTATTTTGAACGCTCAGTACCTCTTAATTCAGTAATTTGTACTAATTGAATGCATTCTACATCACTTTAAATGTTTCGACTATGAAAATTTTCATTTTATTACCTTTTCCTACACTAAGTATGGATATTTCTGCCTTCATGAATGATTTTCATGTGAAATTGACGATTATTTAGGTTACATATCCAAAAGAAAGTCCTAATACATTTCCAGTTTTGAATAAGAAATTAAGGACAATCGATTTTACCCATTGGCTACAATTTCATCTCTTGAAAGTTTGTTTTATTGGTATACATTTATTTCTAACACATAGTGTTAACACATTTTTTTTTGTAACTTAGTCCAGTTCCAACTTAATCTCTCTAGACAATATCATATATAGTCTGTTTTTTTAATTTCTTAGACTAAAATGTTCTTTTCGCAAATGTCAGTTTGCATTAATTTATTTACCAATTTATTTTTTTATGAATGAAATCTTGTAAAACACTACCATACCTTTACAAAACATATATCATTACCAATATACCTATATTTACAGAAGGAACCAAAGAGAGAAAGAGTAAGAGACATTTTACCCAAATCTCCACTATAATTTCGAATATTTTAACCTTCTTCATCACAAATACAGAGCTTTCTTCGTACAATACGTATCATAGCAGTTAAACATGCCTTACTAATACACATTTGATGAGGAATAACGCCTTTTCAATTCAAAATTACACCCAAATAAGCGTTATGTTTTCTTATAATTGTATGTGTGCTTAATGTGCTTAATATATGAAATATGCATAGAATTATATAAAATTTTGAAAAGTTAAGTATTCTTTAAGTAGATCCTTGAGTATTGTAGTCTCTGTTCTGTATGTAATATAGATTATTCAGCTTTTCTTATAGTTTGTATTGTGTAACTGTAGTATTATGTGAAATTTATGGATGCTGTGCTTCGAATATGGAACTTAAAATAGTTTTGTGCAGTATAAAATGTCATTAATTCGTTGTAATAGTTTGCGTGTGAAAAATATAAACTTCTATTTTCGGGGAAAAATACCAGAAATGTGTAAAATCATGTAGTACATTTGGTTGGTCTTCAAGTTCGACTGAATTGATATAACTTCGGATATAACTTTACATAAGAATATCTAAAATGTTCAATGGGAATTCAAATTTTGAAAATAGTTTTCTATTTTTGATACTGTTTCATTGCACTAATTCTTCTAGCTCTTATGAAATATTATCGTTATTCACAGATTTTCATGAAAGATGAAAAATATTTGATTTTTTCCTTGAAATTTTTAGTGTCATTCAGTAAGCACCTGCAATTAAACTCGTATGACACTCTCTAATTAATGTGAAATGATATATATTCTTTGAAAAAGATTGAGCTATGTTATTAGAATCTACGAAACAGTGAAATGTTTGGTATGAAACGATAAAAATTTTGCATGAAGTTCGGTATATGTTCACTCTCATTATTGAAGATCTCTTCCTAAATTCTGAAATAGTGATGTTTTCACTCTTATTATTTTCAAAATTTAGTAGTTCATGAATTAAATAACTGTATAGATGTACTAAACCTTATGGAAAATTCAAATATTTTATGAATTGATTGGTTTTACTTAAATGGTTTAGAAGTAAATGAGCGGTATGTTAGGCAGTTTCTTTCAGAAATATATCCGTATTTGAAAACTGTGTAGATAATTTGCCTTATTGAAATTGTTCTAAATTTTTAAAAATATATGGGTGATATGTTATCATCTAGAGTGTCTTTTCTCTTTGCAAATAGTATATAGAGTTATAATAGGAATTGAATCTTCTTTTAATAGCAGAATTTACTAGTATTTCTAGAAGAGGATTTAGAAAAAAAAATATTCATGTTTTTGTAAAAAAATAATGTAGTATCTGGTTGTCGTTGTGGTAGAAAGTGTTATTCAAAAGTTTCAGAGTGGTAAAGTATGATTGTGAAATGACGTTTTCTGAAAATAATCAATGTATTTCTCAATATTAGAAATTAAAATAGTCAAAACTAGAAGTCTTTTACACAATGTGAGCATGAACGCCATTGAAAAATCTGTTGCAGTCGTATAAAATTTAACTCGAAGATGAAAATTGTTCCTTGCATGATTAAACAATATCAAAATTTGGTTTGAAACTAAATCACTGAGTGCTACATATAGATGCGATCGTGATTGTTTCAAGTTCTTTGAGTAGAAGATATGCTGTTTTTTTAAGTAAAATTATTTTCCTTTTCCGATGAAAGTAAGTCTAAAGCTAAATCTTTGGAAAAGTGATATATTTTCAGATTTTTGTCTGTTAGAAGAAATGCGCATGCCTACATAAAAATAAAATAGGAGTATGACTGAATTTTCTCGTTACTACAAAAGGGTAGATTTAGAAAATAAAGGAAAATTTCTAAAAACGTTGGTTCATTACCTTACTCTTACTTCTTAAAAGTTGATAAGTTATAAGAAAAGTCTTTTTAATCGTATACAGCTTATAGGAAATGATTTGTTACTCAGGTTTTATATTAATGCATTACAATATTTTACATTTCGTTTAAAGTATTGGTAAGATTTTACTGTTCCTAATGAGTAGGATTTTCTTAATGTGTATGTGGATATTTAATTGCATTTTCCTCAACAACGCTTGGGAGTAATTTAATAATATGTCGCATAAATATGCTTTTCTTTTAAAAATCCTAATTGAAAGTTAATTAAAATTATTTAGTATTAAATGTATGTAAAATGCTAATTGTACTACAGAATGATTCATGACTTTTTTGTGTGTACTGACAAGGGTAGATAAAGTGAACTTCAGGTTTTTCTCACTGATAGTAAATCTGGAGCCGATACAAATCTGTTATAGACTTAGTTATGACCTTAGGTAAATATAGGTAAATATATTGCTTTCTATCAACACATTTTCTAAACATTTGTTGGGAATTCTGGATAAATAACTTAAATTTGGTAAAGGTTATATCATCATTTAGGTAAAACCTTAAATATTCTACAGTGAAAAATGCTATTTCATATTTAGTTCTTAATATTAAGAAAATAGTTCTAAGATAGTTATTCTCTAGTGTGGTAATACTACAGGAAAAGTTAAATGATTTATAGGGTGTTTGGAGTTTTTCTCTCAGAAAGAGGTAATATTTAGCAAATTACAGTTCTCAAAAATGGATAGAAAGTTCCTACAATGCAAACATACTATATGTACAATTATAAGAAAACATAACGCTTATTTGGGTGTAATTTTGAATTGAAAAGGCGTTATTCCTCATCAAATGTGTATTAGTAAGGCATGTTTAACTGCTATGATACGTATTGTACGAAGAAAGTTCTGTATTTGTGATGAAGAAGGTTAAAATATTCGAAATTATAGTGGAGATTTGGGTAAAATGTCTCTTACTCTTTCTCTCTTTGGTTCCTTCTGTAAATATAGGTATATTGGTAATGATATATGTTTTGTAAAGGTATGGTAGTGTTTTACAAGATTTCATTCATAAAAAAATAAATTGGTAAATAAATTAATGCAAACTGACATTTGCGAAAAGAACATTTTAGTCTAAGAAATTAAAAAAACAGACTATATATGATATTGTCCAGAGAGATTAAGTTGGAACTGGACTAAGTTACAAAAAAAAATGTGTTAACACTATGTGTTAGAAATAAATGTATACCAATAAAACAAACTTTCAAGAGATGAAATTGTAGCCAATGGGTAAAATCGATTGTCCTTAATTTCTTATTCAAAACTGGAAATGTATTAGGACTTTCTTTTGGATATGTAACCTAAATAATCGTCAATTTCACATGAAAATCATTCATGAAGGCAGAAATATCCATACTTAGTGTAGGAAAAGGTAATAAAATGAAAATTTTCATAGTCGAAACATTTAAAGTGATGTAGAATGCATTCAATTAGTACAAATTACTGAATTAAGAGGTACTGAGCGTTCAAAATAATAAGAAAGAATTTTGTACGAGTACATGAAAGAATGAATATGGGTCTAAAATTATGGATGAAAGTTGAGATTTCATTCTAAAAATTCGGAATCTATCAAACTAGCTTAATGATAATCAAGATTCAAAACTGAACATTGGTAACACTGAAGAGCTTAAAAACATATATTCAGATATAAATGGTATTAAGAATTAAAAGGAAATGCCGGAATACGCAGGAAATGTTAAAGTTTGAAAATGCGAATGAAGTTAATAATGAAGTAAAGTAGTAGGATAAGTCATGGTAAGAGTACTACAGAATGATAAATTATAGAATTGGCAAATTAAAATAGTACTATAAAGTATGGACTAAGTAAGGGCTATTCAACGAATTGGATATGAATAACAGTTAAAGGTTGTAAAATAAAATGCTTAATTGAAATCGATCTCTATGTTTAAGAAATTTAAGCGTGTTTAATTTAGCTGAAATAGTAAAATCACAAGCGCAATTACAATCAAAAATTATAAAACAGAGTTAAACTTTAGAGTATGTTGGAAACTAGAAAGAAACCCAGTGCCAGAAAAGTATGAAAATTACATCTGAAATTAACTAAAGTTCATACGTATGGTAGGAAAATGTTATAAACAAGTTCATAATTAGAGTACTTTAAAAATTACGAAGGTATAAAATGTACGAAACATGTTAAAAATATTATCTAAAATTGAATAAAGCTCATATACATGGCAAGAAAATAGAAGAATTAAGCTAAAATTAAGAGCCTGTTTGAAATTAGAAGTGTTAAAACGTATGAAAGTCATGTGAAAATATAAGAAATTAGTTAAAATTCTTAGTATGTTGGAAACTAAAAACAATAAAAAAACAGAAAAGGAGTTAAATTTTACATCTAGAATTAAATAAGTCAGGTATATAGTAGAAAAATGTAATAAGCAAGTTTAAAATTAAAGTAAAATGTTTAAAATTAAAGTTTAAAATTCAAAATGACGAAGGTTCAGAATGTACGAAACAAGTTAAAAATTACATCTAAAATGAAATATAGCTCATATATATGGTCAGAAAATAGAGGAATTAAGTTAAAATTAAGAGTCTGTTTGAAATTAGGAAGGTTGAATCGTATGAAAGTCGCTACAAATTAAATGAAAGTCATGTGAAAATACAGCAAATTAGTTAAAATTCAGAGTATGTTGGAAACTAAAAACGTTAAAATATAGAAAAGAAGTTAAAATTTACATCTAGAATTAAATAAGTCAGGTATATCATGTGAAAATATAGCAATTATGTTAAAATTAGGAATATATTGGAAATTATGAAGGTTAAAATGTATAAGAGAAATGAAGTAAAAGTCATGTACGTAGTGTGAAAATATAGCAAATTAGTTAAAACTCAGAGTATGTTGGAAACTAAAAACGTTAAAAAATAGAAAATAAGTTAAAATTTACACATAAAATTAAATAAACGTCAGGTATATGATATGAAAATGCATGAATTATGTTAAAAGTAGGACTATATTGGAAATCATGGAGTTTAAAATGTATGAGAGAAATCAAGTAAAAGTCATGTATACAGTGTGAAAATATAAACTGGTTAAAAATTTCAGTATATTAAATAGTGTGAAGGTTAAAATGTACAAAACAAGCTAGAAATGTTACATCTAAAATTAAATACAAGTCATCTATATGATTAGAAAATGTATGAAATAAGTTAAAATACAGAATTTGTTGAAGATCGCTAATGTTGAAAAGAACGAAAAAAGTTAAAAATTACATCTAACATTGAATAATATAATACACGAAAATGCGTGTTTTAGTAATTACACTCATAAAATATAACGAATAAGTTAAAAGTATTGCCTAACAAGTCTGAAAAAACTCTGGGTAAAATGAATTTAAGAATAAAAATGAGTAATGTAATGAAGATTACGGAAAGTATATGTGATATTATGAACAGAAGAGTTAAGAAATAAGGTAAAATTCTGAGTGTATAGGATCACTCAATCATTAAATTCAAAAATAATCCTCATTCAGGGTAAACTAGGAGATAATCATCATATACGTAGTAAAACAGTTGGAATACGAAGAAAAAACACAAAGGCTAAAAATTTATTAACGAAGGGAAATCACCTCCGATAAATCAGTAAAATATAATCTCTTATTAAATTGTGATGACATGTAGCAGTTTTGCAGATATTCAGTTATAGGATAAATACAAGTAAGAAAATAATTATCTTCGGAAGAGGTTATACTGTGAAGGAAACATTTCATTTTATATCTGTTTAAGGAAATGAGCTGTATCAGTCACTTAAAACACCTACTTGATATATGCTTTCAAGAATTCAATATAAATAAATACACATTATCATATAACTACTCAATGCCTAAATCACCAAATTAAAAAAGAAAATAATCTAAGCGCATATCTTTTTTCTATGACGTAGCAACTACTCTACTCGCATCCACTTTCTGATAAGGCTCCCTGTCCCCATTTTCAGATAAGCCTCCCTTCCACAGCTCAGCCTTCCTTCTCGGGAGCTCCCTCAACTCCCGCTCCCTGTGCTCCCTGGCTCAGAACTGTCATTTTCCTATACTACTGGATAAGGAATACGCAAAAAATTAGCTATTTCTTAGGCAAGAGTCCGAACCTTCCGACTACTAAGCAGACGTGCTTCCAATTACGCCGCAAATGCATGCAGTAAGGGCGGAAGAATTACCTTACAGCGTATAAGATGCGAAAGAACAAACGTAATCCTGCTCTCCTCGTCACGGGAAAATTCCTTGACTTGTTCTGATGCTGCTGTCAGACAAATGAGATAAGTCACAACAACCAATTAACTGAGAACATTTAAAATTTTAAACTGCTAAAAAAGTGTTGACATTCTTTTCTACAGAAGTTTTCAGATTTCGTACTTGTATAATTTGGTTGATATTTTAAGCTGTATAGTAAAAGCTTCCAACTGTTTTATATTTTGTTTGTATAAAATATAATCTTTCTTACTTTAAACTAATAAATAAAGTTCAGATTCTTTTAGGGCAACCATTTTTCTGAATTATTTTGAAAACAATAATAAATTGTTAAGTTTTTATTTTTCTGTATAGGCTTTGAATCAACTATTGTATGCATTGATTAATATACTAGAACAATCAACGATTGCTTATCTCCCATTAGAACGATTGGTGCAAAATGTTCCATTTGAAGAGAATATGCTAAATCTATCTAAGCAGTAGCGACCGTTCTTTTTAACAATCTTTTCCCTTAGGTCATAAGATCGTTATAGTGAACCCCAATTATGTCAATCAAGACCATTAATTTTACATTTTAATCCATGAAAAGCAATATATTAGCAGATACTACATATATCGAGGCATCACAATTTCGCTACAGAAAGATTAAATCTCGCCAAAGAATTGGCTACATGCACTGTGATCTGAAACCACTGAATTTTTTCCCCATTCATTGTCTAACAACAGGATCTATCCACTGGTTTTAGCTGAGGAAGCATCTTTGGGATTACGTCATCTAATGAAAGCACCATTTCTTTCAGAGTAAATTAGATTTCTTAGGGTATTCTTGGCCCGAATTTACTCGTCTTACCTGAAGTTTCTTCCTATTAATTAGTAAGAAATAATCAAAGAAGAATAAACGTTAGGCAGATGAAAACAAGGTCCAAATCTTATACTTTTATGGATGACTGAATGATTTGAATATTTGAATATAAAACCATGTCTAACTAATTTGCATTGTTATGTAAGAAAATTTTTTAAGTGCCGGTAATTTTATTCTAGCATTAAAATGAAAAAAATCATCAAATAATTATATTAATTAAATGAAAATTATTAATTATACTGCATTAATTGAATGAATAAATTCAATATTCATTAAATCCGATTTATAAAAACCTTCTTATGCGAATTGCGTTATGTAAAAAAAAAATAAAAAATTTTATTCTCTTTAAATAGTGATCCATAAAGAGTGCATATTGGTAGATATTAACATGTAAATAAAAACTACCCTGAATCTAAGGTAAAAATGAACAACCCATTAGTGAACAGCAGATCTTGAAAAATAAATATAATACTTAAATAACTCGAAGCATTTTATTTATTTATACCACCAATAATAAAATAATCTGCCTCCTAGAAGCGAAAATGGTTAGTGACTCTGACTGCTGTAGCAAAGGGCCCCTGTTAGAATCTCGCAGAGAGCATGGATGTAAATTTTCTGCTCCTTCATAGAAGGCAACATTCTTCCACCTAATTAGATGCCTCCGTAATAAAGTGACCACCGTTTCCGGTCTTAGCAGTGGCAAATGTCTATGACGACTTCTTTCCCCATTGGGGAGGAAAATAGAAGAATCTTACGCGATCCTATACAAAAAAAAAAAAAAAAAAAAAAAAAAAGAAGAAGAAAAAAAAAAGAAAGAAAGCAGAGAGAGAACGATCTCTTTTGGAAGGATGCACAGATTGAGTAAAATCAACTTCCTCGAAGGTGCCGGTCCATATGCTGTTTTGCCGTGGGCACAGTTCACTTATGTAGTCGTTGTTTTGCTCCGCGCTCCAGGAGATGATGTGGCTATCGGGATCAGGTAAATTTCCCGAGTGTGGTCATAAATTCATCTTGTTACTTGATATAGATTATTTGAAAGCGCATGAAAAGTTAATCCTCATTGCAGAATTATGCAACAACAAACAAAAATGAGAGAGATCTTGTTGAAGAAAATGATTTAATGACACTACAAAATGAGAAAAACAAAAGTTAAAATAACGACAAACCTAATTCTTTACATCGTAGCACAAAAACAGAATATATTTATGTCCCACCACACTGACGATTTAATAATAATGTTCGTACGTTTATGCAAGTTGGCGATTATTCTCTCAGATAGAGATTATCACATGATACCCTGGCATCTTAATAGAGATTAAATTATTCATGGTATAAAATAAACTTCATAACGATGCTGTCCCTCCTTTGGCAAACAAAGGAGAATGTGAAGAAGTGCTGGTACCTTTATGCAAATTGGCCTCCCAGGAGGGGCAGTCTCATTCGGATGTAGAAAAGGTTGACCAACCTCATCCGCCCTGCTGTAGACTATGTTTCTTGACTTCCCGACCTGTTGTTTAGCCGCCTACCTTTCACACACAAGTTCGTTAATCTGTTTTAGATTCTGACAGCTCACACAATACTATATAGTATTTGTCGAAACAGAACAGCTTGCCTAATCCCACTTCGTCCACTGGTACATGCTTTCTCCTGTCTGTTTACCGTCCTCTGTTTTCCATAGACACGGTAAATTAATACGTTGACTAGCTACTTAACGTTAAAAAAAAAAAAAAAAAAAAAAAAGCAATGAAGTCAAGTTTTTTCCGTCGAAAGGAATTTAGCCGTTATCATAAAAGGCATTCTTTTACTGCTTCTAAAACACTCTATATCCTCTAGTCAAAACTGTTGGTGCAAGACTTTCAAAACTTCCAGAAAAGAGATGCAAACGTAAAATTCTTAATCTCATGGATAGGTAGGACAGTTTGCCCAGTTCTTACTCTAATATTTTCCATAAAAACATAGAATTCAAATTCCGATCAACAGTTTGACTTCATAAGTACCAAATCATTATTATTTGTTTTGGAGATTTATTTAAATAATCAGAAACAAATTCTTCAAAAAATAAAAATTCCTAATTTACAATTAGATTTAAACCTAACAAAGTTATTACTATTAGCTTTAGATAATTGGTTAACAAAATAAATTCAAAGCATATATTTTTAACAGGAGTTAATTAATCTGTTTTTAGATAAGCCGTTACGGTAATTAATTTCAGCTGTATATCACACCCAAATAATATTTTTTTTTACCTTGAGCTGGAAATAAAAAGTAACATAATTCTCTGAAAAGTATATTTAGAACGATGCATCGTATTCATAAATATTTGCTAAAAGTTCTCAAAATATTCAGATTTATTTTTACTCTTAATACATTCAGCTTGTATTTTCCTTAATGCTTGTAACAATTACCATCCTGTGAAAGACGTACAACTTTAAAACAATCAGAAAGTAACCAGGTCAACACTGTGAAAAAAAAAAATAGAGAGATGTCATCTCAGTGTATTTTCTAATTTTTAATTTATTTTTTCTTTTTTATAAATACTCTTATTTATAGCTCCATCTATTACTTTAAAATCAAGATTTTTTACATCTAGCTAGACCGTGTCAACCTTAAAAGATTGTAAAAGTTCATGAAAAAATAAGCTTGTAATAACAGTAATGCACCATATAATATAATACGTATATATCATGTTTAACGCAATGCCGAAGCTGTGCGCGATGCTGCATTTGTGCAATTCTGTCATATTTTTTAAATGAAAACAGTTCTCTCCCATATATATAGCGATCTGGTTTCGCTTAAAAAAAAAACAAAGAATTGCAGAAATTCGGCATCACGCATAGCCGTGGTATTGCGCACGGTAAATAATGCGTACATTTAATCGGGGCGTGATATAAACAGCCTGTCAAATTTGACTCTTTGGCGTACCTTTAGCAGAAAAGTGCCAAACAGTTTCTACGAAATATCCTTTTTCAAACGAAAAAGTGTCAAATGAGTAGTTTTTGTTTAAACAAAATTTTATAACAAGTAGAGTAATTTTAGAACGACTAAAATTATTCTAATTCATCGAAACTATAACCCACCAGTATAACAGAAATATACAAATAACTGTTTCTTTGCCTACCTGTAGGCCAAATACGCATATATTATTACACTTTAAGTGTAATAAAAATGAGAAAGATTTTATTTTTTCGCTTAGTTTGTTTTATTTTTACAAAAATTTCAGATTTAAAATGAATAAAATATTTTATCCTCTTTGAGCAAAATACAAGTTTCTTTCTTCCAAAAAAATATTGAAGAAAGAAGTTATTTATCATTCCATTATATACACAAATCATTTCTGCGTGTAAAGTAAAAATTTAAATAGACTCTAATATTGAATGCGTAATCTTATCTTTTATTTTTATGGAACTAAAATGAAAAAGTAAACTACATTTTATTTGCATAAATAAAATACGTAACATGTTTCTATTTAACTAGAAATAAATCAAGCTAGATGTTGTTCATGTTCGGCCAAGTCATTTTTTAGAAAAGAATGTCTTGTTATGTATATATATATACATAATGCCTTGTTAAATAGTCAGCACGTCAGCAAAAGTCCTTATCCGACCCTCCTTTTCACAACCGTTGGTACTAAACATGTACATCCAGTCAGAAAAATGTTTTAAATGATACAAATAATCATGCTTTGGTATTTTAAAATTTAAAGAAATGAGTTTTATAATAATTATGAAATCTAATTTTGACATCTTACTGCTGTCCCTATATTTACATTCATGTTATATTCATTATGAGAAAAAAATGCAAAAATGTTACTCACATACGACAAAAACTGTCCAAGGTAATTAATTTTAAAGTTCCAGACAGGTTTCTTTGAAAGCTCAAAGGTCGAATTCAAACTGAAGAGAGCAATATTTAAATCTGTATGTAACTAAACCTCAGCTTAGGGAAAGATCTGTGATGTTAACGGATTAAGAGACGCACATTGATATGCAGACTGTCGTGAAAAGTTTTAATCAATGAAAAATTCGTAAAGAGATCCTTATTTTTAGTATTGAATGCAAATGGAAAATTTCAGTTGAATTTGCCATTTTCATGCATTAATTTTTTCATTAAATCCATTCATATTTTTCCTAAACAAAATATCAGCCCAGGAAAACGTCTCTGAATTTTCTCAAAATAAAGTAAAGGACTTTATCAATAGTCTCAAAAGTTTTACTTTCACGAAAAGTGGCTATGGGTTTATTATTAATTTCAGATAACATATACTTCCAGTTACAAAGTTCCTTAAATTAAGATGAAGAACTTTATGAATTTTTTCATTACTTCATTTACTTTACTACATTTTAACTGTGCATAGTTACGAAAATCTAACATTTTAGGGGATCTTAACGCGCAGAGCACGAATCCGAGTTAGCAAAACACTAATAATGTTGCAATAAATTCAAAACAGGCGGTTCCTTAAATACAATTTTTTACGTTTATAGAAATGTGTTTGCACAATGTTCGATTCTCTCTTCATAAAATTCTCTAATTCATTATTTTCTAATTTTTGATCATTTACTTGCACATCGTTTCAATTTACTGAGTTCCATTTACTTGCAGTTGCTATGAAGGAAAAATAAGATAGTAAGAATTCCAGAAAAACATTATGCACTAATAAAAAAGTATTAAATATATGTAAGCATTGACCTTTAATAAATAATATTATACAGTAATTTATAGTGTAAATAAATATACATGATTGTATAACAAATTAAGAAAATAACGTATCTTAAAAAGCTTTCCAGATCCAAGAAAAGTGGCCTCTCCACATACTATGGGTCGAGCTCCACTCTTTGGAAATTATTACTCTACTTCATTCTAAATTTTCTAATTTTAAATGCATCAATACAACCAAAATTTAAGAAAATAAAAGCATGCAGCTATTTTGCCCGAATATCTTATAAAAGTAAACATTTGTGTTAAAATTAAAACAATATTTTTCCAATGAACAATTCCCTTTTTCATAAACAAGGCTCTATGTTCTTCGATTCTCAGGCAAGTACATTTTAAAAATTTCCCTTTGAATATTCACTAAAAACGGGTTACATCTTACATATCATAGTGTCTTAAAAATGTCAGACTTTTTAATACATGTAGTAATACATAAATTAATCATTCAGAAGTTATTAATTTTTTAACCTCTAATTTCTTTAGGATACTATTATTATTATCCACAAAATCAATTGTTAAATATAAAACGAAAATCTGATAGCTTTCAGATTTTATATTGCGCCCATATCTCTTTATTTTATATTTCAGATTTTATATTGCGCCAAGGCGTTTTATTTTAACTTTTTGTATGTTATCTTTAGTCAATAAATATCGTGTTCTTCACAATTAAACCACATTAAAATTCAATTCAACAGCAATATCACAAAATATTTAAAAACAGCATATCTTTAAAATTTCCGGTACACGGTATCGAGCGCTGGAGAATAAAAGTTTTTTTTCCGTACAGTGTTGTCATTGCTGGCTTTGAAATCCTTGAGTTTGTTAATCAAACATTCGTTAAAGTTTTACAAAATTTAAAATAGACAGAGGCTGTTCGCACTTTTTAGATGATTTTGGTAAGCGGTAATAAAAAATTGTTTGCTGCAAAAGAAGTAATTGCAATTGTACTATGTTTCTAAAAGTCAAAATTATCGTCTGTGGCTTGAAAGTTTTGTTTTTATTCAAAATAGCGAATTTAACAAAGCAGTGGTTCGAAGGTTACATTTAAGCTCTTTCCGAAGAGAAATATACATACTCTATCCAAAAACGATGTGATAGTCATCGTTTTGTGATATCTAAAGCGTCGACAGGTAATATCATCAACAAGAAAGAAAACAAACGTCAAATTGGAGCCTCAAGTGGGACAAAAATTAAAAACAAGTATGCAAGGAAAAAATGGACATCTTCGACTATTGCAAAGGTACGTTATTTAATGTTAAAAGAAAATCACACTAGTCAAAGGACAGTTGCAAAATCATTAAAATGCTCGATGTGCACTGTAAACAAAATGATAAACGTTGATTTAAATCTTAAGAAAGCGAAAAAACGCAACGTGCATCGTCTTCTTCCAAACCATATCGCTCAACGCAGGACACGCTGCAGAATTCTATATGAGAAACACTTATCCAAAGAAAAATGGAAAACAGTTGTCACAATAGATGAAGCATGGGTGTATTTAAATGATTGTAACAAAATGAGCCATTTATTATCATAAAATAGGAGGAAAAATTTAAGTACATGGTTCAAAGAATCGGAAGAAAGTTTTTCTAAGGGATTCATGATTGTTTCTGGTTTTTCTTATAATGGCAAGTTAAAAATAAAGAAAGTGCAAAACAATGTCAAAATTAACTCCAAATACTATCAGGATCATATTTTATTGACAATTTTTCTGAATGAAATACCATCGCTTTACCCACAGTGCCATCAATCTGTGAAACTCCATCAGGACAAAGCTAGCAGTCACACATCAAAACCCACTGTAAATTTCCTAAAAGAAATGGAACAAAAAACTGTTATCAAGGCCATACCCTTCACTGATATCCCTACTAAATCTCCCGATGTGTCACCTATGGATTTTTGTGCTTTCGGTCTTTTAAAAACTGCATTATCCAAACGTTGTCCCAAAACCCTAACAGGGAAAGCTGTTAGGGAGGAATGGGATAGAATACGTCTTCTGCCACTTCAAAAGGCATTATTATCCTGGAAATTGCGGTGTCGAAAGATAGTTCAGAATAAGGGATGTCAAATAGAACATTTAAAACACAAGAATTTTATGTAATTTAATTTTGTGAATACAATATACATCGTCTAAAATATGTGTGAACAGTCTCTGGATAACAAAACAAATTCGAATTTCAAAATTCTGGCTTCCAAATGCCCATGTTCGGTTGGAAGACTAAGAAAGTGAGTCAACGCAAAAAGTGAAACGACGTACAAATCCGTTTTGAGACTAATAGCCCTTTGGGTTTAACTCCCCCTTGGGCTAAAAATATAGTTTTTTCTTCATATCGCTTAGAATTTTATATCGGTTACTTTATTTCCTAAAATCAAAATATATTTTGATCTACGGTGCAACTTATAGTCTATAGTTTCTTATAAACGAAGAATTATTTATTTGATTACACATCGAAAACTTTAACACTGCTATTTTTTACTCTCAAAATTTACTGGGACTTTTTAAAGAAGATCAGAATCTACGTTCTGACAGCTTTCAATACTTAAATTTCTTTTAACTCCTTATTCTCAGAATTGAGTATAATTTATTAACATTACATAATCCTCAGAATCGACGATTCCTTAGAATAAAAGAAACATAATAATAGTTTCTTAAAAATGTACACCTTTCTCCCTTGCTCTCTTAAAATTCCTTGGGACTATTCAATAGAAATCTAAAAATTTAATTATGAGAATTATAGGTGTTTAATTTAATTATTATTAATTATTTTTAGAATTGTTTAATTGTCTGATATTATGTATACGCTTCAGAAACGATGGTTTCTTAGAATCAAAGAAACAGAGTAATAGTTTTCTAGAAAAAATAGACTTTTTGTTTCGCTCATGAAATTCCTGAGTCTTTTCAAAGAAATCAAGTTTTAAATTAAAGTTTTAGACATTTAAATTCATTACGATTATTTATTCTCAAAATTGTGCAAAAGCGTTCACCGCTTCTGAGAATATTCAACATTGTTGCAAGCAGTGTTTAACTTTGAGAATTATAAACTCTTAATCAAAAACATCGCGATTCTTACTGTCAAAATGAATTGCTATTCCGCTTCCAAAGAATTTTTCCTCACATATTTTAATATGAATTGACAAGAGTTTATATTTCAACGCTTCCTATACCCAGAAGTTAATTTGTACTTTCCCTAGTATAATTCAACCACAAGAAACTAAACATTCTTAAGTGTCAAGTATTCACAAGCATTATGCTTGCTGATAGATTATTGACATTTTTAGAAACTGCTTCACTTGCCGATCTACGCAGAAACCCCAAGCAGTAAAAGTTTCTAATTACGTTTTGGGCGAAAGAGGGGGGGTGAGGAGCGAAGACTTGCTTCTAATGAAATTTTTGCATCAAGTGGTGCGGACGAGCCACAGCGCTAATTAGCGAATTCGTTTTCCTAATTGCAAAATGAAGTGCCATGTATCAAAGCAACCAACTTAAAACGTAGCATCTTGTTCGATGCGGGAAGGAGGGGACAACGAACAACGTGTTTCTTGATCATTCGTTTTACTTCCCAGGCGGAAGATGAAACTTAGGATTTTAAGAATCTGACGAGCACGCAGTACTTTTCTTAATTTAATTTCACAAGAGTGTAACTAGCAATTAATAAACTTTTCTGTTGGCACTTTTAGTTCCTTCTTGTGCAATTGAAAACAGAGTAAAAGCAAAGAATTGTCTCCCAGTGAATGAAAATGCATAAACATCCAAATTCTGCTTCGCACATTATTATAATGCACGTTAATTTGATTAATATTGGTCATGTCAATATCAATTTTCTGGTCTTAGGCCTTTTATTTATCTTCTAATTCAGTTTCTTCCACCAGGTGCTTCAACGAACATGCAAAACTCTGCTTTATATACTTTATACTCCATAAGGTAAAAACGAAAAAAGAAAAACAGAACAATAGTAGGAAAATGGGTGCTTTCATAACAATGTGCTATCGCAAGTGTGCCGCGCTTTTTGCAGGTCAGTCAGAATTTGGTAAAGTAAGAAACTTCAAAGTAGTGCTTTGGCGTAAAGGCATTGCCACACTTGGAAAGATCAATTTGAAATTTGAAAATAAATCCAGCATAAAGGGTGAGAGCATTACTATTCTTTTCTGTCTTATGCAAGTAGGGTTTTAGTTTGCAACTGCGATTTATGAAGAGAAAAGATATCCTTGTTCGCAAAAAAAAAGAAAAAGAAAAGAAAAAAGAAAGAAAGAAAAAAAAAGGAAAGAAAAAAAAAAGAAAGAAAGAAAAAAACGCTGTCACTTTTATGATGAGTTTTTTCTTATCCAAAGTAGATTATTTTCATGAGGTTCTCGCAACCTTTATGTAAATACGCTTGTGCACGCCATAGTCGAAAAATTCCCACGTGCTTCGGCGTAAAAATTTCAGCATCTTTATGAAGATTGCGGTTTACAAGTTAAAAACCATACTTATAAAAGTATAGGAACCATTGCGAATTTTTTTGTCTTATAGAACTATTGCCTGCATAATAAAGACAGCCCATTGATGACGAAGTGCAATTATGCAGTCGATGCCCCACAGAAAAAGCGTAGCAGTGTAAAGGGGATACTTTGTACTATTCACTGGTAAAAGCCTACATACTTAAAAAAGTTAATAAATTCATATAATGAGAAGAGAGCCACCATATGCACATTCTTTACATTATAGCACAAGAAGATTAGTATGAATCTGAAGTGCGATAACATTAAGCTATTTATTCGCACTGCGCCTATTATAAATATCATTAGTTTGTCAACCGCAGATTATTAATTTGTCCACAAATATTTTAGACTGTTTTGATCACGTTTTGGCTGATAACTTATAGGATTTCGTAGCGAATTAATTTTTAAACTCTACTGTCAGAGTAAAAGAGAGTTATCTGCCTGAAGAAAGAGATACCTTTGTGGAAGATTTAAAATGCAGCATAAAGAAAGCCGGTTCGTATTAACATTTCTCAAAAGGAAATCCAAAGTTACTATACTAGGTCTGCTCTTCCCAACAAAATGTTTAAGCGTGTGACTTCACTGACTCATAAGTCTCCTCTAAAGGAACATGTTTTCGTTGTCCTTTTGTGTCTTCGTTTCTTCCACTTTCATAAGGCATGTGACGTCATCCAACGCAAACATTGGAAAGACTATAGCCTTGTTTGTCTACTGACCTCGGAGAAAACCAGAAAAATAGTCAGTCGGATTATACCACCGTGTGTAAATATAACAATTGATTTCAAAAAAGGTTTAAAGAAGCATTTTATTTGAAATTTTAAACTGAACAGATGCACGTCTTATGCTTAATATCTAAATTTCCGTAACTTCCGAGGTGCCATTTGACCGAAATGTTAACTTTAAATTCAAAATAATCAGATTAGGAGATTACTAAGAGCTTTCTGTCTAAACTTTCGAGAACTGCGTCTTTTTTAGATCAAATTTTAGCACGCGCATATTTCAGTTTCAAAATGATCATCTTAGTTAAATTAACAACTTATAAGATATTTTTTCCCTCCTCTCCACATACCTTCATGATGTAATTGGAAGCTTACTCGACGCGTGTTCCTGATGTCCAGGGTTCGAGTCCCGACAATGGCCCTGCACATTTTTCACGTCTTCTTCTTTAAAAAAAAAAAAAAAAAAACTAATGACTCTACAATCTTAGTACCAGCAACACAAGAAATGCAAGTTTGTAACTAAGTCAATGTGAAAGTAGGATAGGTTAAATTCTATTAGATGTTATTCTTCTTAGGGTGCAGTTTACTGAAACAGTACATTTACAGTTGTAGTTTCCTTATAACATACATAAACTCTCAAATCGGTCTCCAGATTACTCTTCACTGGTTTCTTTATTCTCTCTAAATTAACATGGTTACTTACTACCAGACTTTAACTGTGTTGTCTTTAGGCCCAATGAGCAATTAAGCCGTAAGAATCTTTGATCTGATACCCAAATAAATGAAACTACTCCAGTTACATTCTATCCCATTAGTTTCTCTGATTCGCTATCCGCCAGTATTAAAGTCTTTCACGTTATCTCCCTATGTTTATGTTAGCTTGATTAAAACTCCAAGTCAACGTTTTTTGATATCACATTACTACGTTACGCTCATATCTATAGTACTATTACTAGACTGAAACTTAGTAGGCTCATTTTTTTAATACTTTTCTTGTCAATTTTTAGAAAGCTAATTCCCGTTTCATTTTAAATAATTCTGCATTATTTTTAAAGGAGGTAAAAATCGATCTTATTTTGGTGTTAATTATAAAAAGAAAACTTCTTGTTTTCCAAACGAATCCAAAGCTGATGATTTTATAAGATTTAATTCAGCTCAATCATAATGTCTGTTGCTATGGTCAAATGTTTGTCATCGCAGTTTGTCTAAACTGCTACGAGATAAGCTATGTTTCAAATTTTGAACACACATTTTTTATTATAATACAATATATTATAATACGATTCTCATTTTTAAATGAAGTAGTGAAGCGATTTTTTTTTCAAAATTCGATTTAACCTTTTTTAAATATAATTTTGAGATTATATTTCGCACTTATATTCGAACATATTTAAAATCTTACACACAAACTAAAAGTCTAAGGACGTCCATGATTTTAAAATTTGAACATAAAAAATGTATCAATTTCGAAATTTTCAAAAATTATAAAGCAAACTCTTCGTCTTCTATTAAAACAAGAATGATAAAAAGACATTTTTTGAATGATTTTTTATTTTATTTTGAAAAATATGCTATACTATGAAACAAAAGAAAACGCTTTCCTGAGTTCTTCGCATTCAAGATTTTGATGGCATTATATAACACTATCTTTCTTGCTTTTTGTGAATTTCTGTAAAAATTTGTTTTACTTATTTATTTATGATTCACTTCTCTTGCTGCAAAAAAATTATTTTAAGTTTACTATAGAAGTCCCCTGCCGTTTTCTAAATGCTATCCCCCCCCATTTAAAATCATATGTAATGAAATCTGCTTATCATTTTCAAATTTTTCTATTTCATAAATTTATATACGTATTTCCTATTTTAAAAATTAATTTCTTAATTTTGTTATGGAACGTGATATTATATTCTTTCACTGGTCTTCAAAATCCCAACATTCAGAAACGAATCTGTTATAAAAATTCGCAATTTCAAAAATTATAAAATAAAATCTTCGCTTTTTCTGTTTCCTTACAGAAAGTAAAGAAAATGTAAGTGGAGTTGAGTCTAACGAGATGGACTATTTTTGCATATGAAACTCTTTGTAGTACAGTGAACTAAGTCAGCTGATGCTCCAACTTCAGAGTCTATCAGAGTCTATATGCTAATATCAGAGTCTTTCTGCTAAGTGGGACCAAACGTTGATTTTGAATTTTAATGCACCAAAAATTTTGTCTTCCTGTCCGAATTACTTGTTTTTTGCGTATAAACTCTAATTTTAATTGGAAAAATTATTTTTTCACTGTTTTCAACTCTGGTGCTTTAGGTTGCTTAGTATTTTACAATTTTTACTAAAGATGTTTCGAATTTTTATGTATTTTTGCCTTGCTGCGGAGTGATGACTGAATTGACTGAATGAGAAATATATCACTAATGACATTTCAGGAAATAAGTTTAAATAATAAAGTGCAGAAAAATTCTGTGTATACTTTAATAGACACAACAAAGAAGTCATGTGGTGTTTCTATCGGATGTTTCAAAACAAGAATGATAAGAAAAGTATTAATTAGGTTGTCAAAATATTAATTGGTTGTCACTACGGCAAAAACTTTGCTATCCATTTTAAATTATTCCCTGATAAGATATCGAGCTCAAATTTTGGATACACACACATTTTCCAAGAACATTTTCCTGTAGCGAAGCGATTTTTCAAAACTTGATTTAAATTTCTCTTACCTTCATTTAATGAACGAGCTAAAACCGTGAAAATTCTATTTTCAGTTTAAATAAAGTTTAATGAGAATTTAATAAGTTTACATAAAGTTTAATGAGAATTTAATAAGTTTAAATAAAGTTTAATGAGAATTTTAAATAAAGTTTATACGAAATTTTAACGTAATTTTTGACTTTTTAGCAAAATTAATGAATTTTTTCCTTTACCATATGATATAATAGAATTATTGAAATAAAAGAGTAAATATTGATTTTTTTTATGTTCAAAACGAATGTTATTGCGTTCTATTTTGCCTGAAAAAAGCAGCAACTATAACGTTATCTGTTGAGCAAATTAAATGCTCTAGGAAGAACCGGAAAGGAATCAAAATAATTGCAAGTTACAAGAAAATCTAATGCACCAAATGGAGAAATATTGGGAATAATGTTAGCTGGGCAAAAGCTTAAAAACAATGATAAAAGACAGAGTCAACCAAGTAATGGAAATTTTATAAACTTCTGCTTCTCAAAAAAAAAAAAAAGATTCATATTATTTGACACAAATTTTAAGCCTGTCTTAGTTTGATCGCACCTTCGACGAAGAACGTTATCAGTTCCCCAAAACTTTAATTTGATATAGGGGTTTCAAGAACTGAAATCGTGTTTTATTGATTAGGAGGTAAAATAAATCATGAGGTGAAATCATGGCCAAAACGGGCAGTTTTTTTAAATAAAAAAGCTGAAAAATATGATAACAAAAGAATTATTGTGACTCCTGCTTTATAACAGCAAAAAAATTCTTTAGAAAGTAAGAAGAAACCTTAATTTGATAGATTTTTTAAAGATATATCCTATTTTATATGCTTCAGATGGTCTGAAATTCTTTCCATTCAATTATTGTTAATTAATGTCAGAAATAATTTTAATATTCTTTATAAAATGCCTTAGCACCAGATATGCTATTTGTCTCAAAACTCACTTTTTACCCGATGCATTATTTTTTTAATTAAAAAATGAAGAATCTGTATGTATGCATGTGTGTTCATCTCACTGTAAAAAAGCGGCGGTGCCTAGAACCACTAAATTTTTAAAACACGTAGTCCTCCACACGAACATAGCCACCTCGAAGACCGAATTTTGAATTTCGAATTTGTTTTTAATTTTTTCATATTTTATACAAATTTAACAAAGTTTCCTTTAACGAACTCACCGATTTGAAAGCGAGAATTCGGAACCCTTTTCGATATAAAACGTTTTTTTAATCTCCCTCGTGTCAAACTATGTCCATTCGACAACATTTAAAATATTTTATCTTTCAGTTTTAATCTCCCAATTCGGCTATTTGAAAGTAATTAATGTACTGACACTGCCTAAAACAGAATATTTATTATCCCCAAGCAGTAGCGTGTTGCCATTCAGTAAAGTATAAGATATTTAACTTTCAAATTTAATCTCTCTGTTACTGAGTAGCAAACCAAGTGATTAAAAAACAAGAAAGAGCTCTCAAAAACATTTCTCTTACTTTTCAATCTGATTGATTTAAATAAAAATGCATTTAAATCTTGAGGTGTCTAGTAAAAAATATTAAATATTTTTATGAAATAACACTAGCTCCTTAAAAATCATTATATTCTTTTTTTCTTCTTTATGATAACTCTTTTAGGTGGCTGTCGCTCAAGCGACAAGTTTTCAAAGAAATGATAGAGTGAATATGAAAAAATGTAAGGCAACTCCTAACACTTATAATTCTAAAGGTATATTATTTTAAATATTTTGTAATTTTGCTTTTGAATTCTATGTGGCGTAAATGCGAAGAAAGCGGTGCTTAATAATGAAACTAAAAAGACTTTGAAAAATCATGTGTTAGCGGGAATGATTGCAGGAGCAAATTGGTAACCTGCGATGCTCAGCGAGAACAGGAAAAACCTTAAGAAAGCCTGTAATGCGACGTTAAAACCTTTATCTCTCCAGATTTTCTTTCTTCTTACTTTTTCCCTATATTTCTGCTTAATTTAGAAAATTAATATCATTAAATTGTTATTATGTAATATCAGGAAACCTTTTGCATTTTTAATAATAATTTCTTTTTTACTTTGCTTTTGTTTCGCTTCATGAATTGTAAGCTCAAAACAGAAAAATATAAATCGCTTCCATTACTGTAAATTTAAAGTGAAATAAGGATTGATCATTCTGAAGAATTTATATCAATTGAAGTGGATACTGACTTTCTGATTATTAATTTTTTTAAATAATCACAGTATCTGGATTTTAAATTTAAAAGTATCGATTTTCTGTACTACTGGGTAATATGAAAAAAGAAAACAGGACTGAAATATGACAATAATAAATACTCAACGCTGACATCTGTAATTTTCGAATTTGCTTTTTGAACCAACGTTCTTTCTTCTGAATAAGATAAATAAATCCCATTTCAGAATTAAATATTACGTAAGTAATTATAATAAACTTTCATTCACTTGGTTGTTTAAGCACTCATACCGTGTTATCGGATATAGGAGGTCATTTTTCCTACTTTAAATAATAATATTTATTTTACTCAAAATTACTCACAACAAAAATTAAAATGTTTAATAAAATATGCTACACATATATGTACTTACAATTTAAACTGTTATGCTAATTATTGTCTGTTTATACACTTATATATTTAAAAGACCATTTCTGAAAGGTGTAAGATTTTCAAATATATTTTTAAAAGAAAACTAGAAGAGAAAATTTTTAATAAAAAAAATCTACTTTCGGTAAAACTAATTTTATTAACGTTCTTGCCAAATAATATATTATTAGCTTAAATTTTTAATTTTTTAATGAATTTGAATAATAGTTTTCGCATAGTTGAGAAAAAATTTAATAGCTTTAAAATTTAATAAAAATACTACTTTATCAACAAAGAAACTCAACTCGAATTAATCTACAATCAGCAAATGTATATTTCCTTCACTTGTAGATAAAATCCCTTCCAAACATAATAAAATAATGTTATAGTGTACTGCTTTTTGATTTCAAAATTACATAAAAATGTTTTTACTTACATATTGACGCAATGTAAATCAAGGCATCCATCGTTTTATAAAACGGGTATATTTCATAAATTTTTACAATATGAATCACTTATTCAAATCTCCAACTACTCCATTTGCTGCTTTTGATCAAATAGAGTACCAAACCCTTCTACCATTTTATATAATACTCTGTTGAATGAAAAGAAATCTGAATTGTATGTAGAATCATTATTTAAGGAATAGTCAACTTGTAAAACTATAATATTCTTCCACAAAAAGAGCAGATATAAACACAGTTGATAAATCCAAAGCTAGGGAGCTTACTTCATTTAAAGTTGCATATTCATTTAATATTCCTTTTTCCGCTAAAAACGCAGCTACAGCTGCAGATATTGCAGAAGCAGCTGTGTAAGAACGCTTTTTCAAGTCAAAATCAAATAAAGATCCAGGATCGGAGGTTAAATAGGATGTAGCCATAGCTTCTGCTAATTCTTCTGCTGTATCAGGAATATAATCCAAGTAGGGAGATTGGGACACTGCAATCGCCATTTCTTCAATCGCTTCTAATACAAAAGTTATATTCAAATGATTATTTTCCCTACCAAATATGTTTTGAAAATATTCATTATCACTGAGAATGGAAGCTAGAGTGCGCGCAAACGAAATCCTGTTGTCTAAACCCTTGACATCCATTAGACTTGACTCGTCTGATATAATTTCCAATATCCTTTCTGATATCGACGATTCTTCAGATGAATCTTCCTCGAAATCATTTCCTAACGCCTGTATTATATTCAACGCCATTTGTCTGAAATTATTTAAAATAGAATCAATATCTTCATCTAAATTGATATAATTGCGTTTTAAAATTAGTTTTACTAATGCTTTTGAAATCGCGATCGCGAAGTTTTCGATGTTGTCCTCTTCAGAAGACACTGATGGTACATCACATGCAGAAGTAATTGCTTCGCTAAGTGTTGAAGTAATTCTCCTTAGTCTTCTATCTGAAGACTTGGATAAAGACTGGGCAACTCCTTGAGCCATGGATAGTGAATAAGCTTCTATTTGATCACGATTTAGTGCTTGACTGTAAAATAATTTGTTGAATATGATAGAATCCGTTAATATATCCGCTATAGTCTCTATAAACATTTTTCGATTTTTGAGAAGAATTGTTGAAGGTTTAGTATTTTTCAAAACCGTCTCCTTCGTCTTAAAAAATCCTAATCTTAAATTACTTGTAGTTATGCCGGTAATTATGATCTTCGAAACATCGTACGCAAGTTCTTCTGGAGAAGAATTCATATATCCATTTTCCATCATAAAGGAAGCTAAGGTTTCAGCTACAACTGAGGACACCACTAAACCTTTAACATCTGAGTCCATATCATTTGCTAAAATATCTTTTGCCACGGCATATTTATCCATCATGTGAATCATTACACTATCAATAAGACCAAGATTAAAACCTAAATATGTTGAACCACAAACAGCTGAAGATAAAATGACAGAATTTTGTCTATCGATACCATTTTTTCTGCATAAATCATGAAGAAGCGACGAGTTCTGCATTCTGTATCTTAGCGACATTATAAAACGATTGTAGAATTCAACTGATTCTGCCGGTACTTCAATCATTTTCTCCGTCTGTTGGACAGAAGCATTCTGAAGTCGTCTTAGCCTCCATATGATTGCTCCAGCTAAACCTCCAGCGTAAGTGTGAATAACCCTATCGGATGCAGTGCTGTCAATGTAACCCTTGCCAATGACAACATCTGCTATGATATTACTGATTGCTAAAGCAATGGTATTTATGTTCTCACGGTTTGCAGATTCCGAAAGGATAAGCTCCAATAAATATTTTACTAAAACTTCTTCTACAACCTCTCCACTGTTAAATAATGGCGAATAGGCAGTTGCTTTAGCGATTTCTTTGGCGTACATTGCTGCTGTCTTTACGCCAAGATGAAATGGCTCGAATATATTGCGAAAACCTTGAAAATTAAGTAAACTTTCTGTAATAACATTGGCGAATTTGAGCTTCAGATCATTTTGCGACTCTTTAAAATTTTCCGTGTTAGTTGAATTCACAAATCTTAATCCGTAAATTGTAGAGCCAAAAATTGTTAGAAAACACCAAGTAAAAAATGCATTTCTATCCATCGCCTCGCTGCCACAAACACCTGCGATCAATAGCCAAGGAAAATCTATCGGAACAAATATACTGATATATTTACCTCTTCGTTGTTCTAACTAAAGCGGCAGATGTTTCTACAGTGCAAACGTTTAACGTTTACAGCGTCTTTATTTTATGTTCTTCGTTTCTATATCTAATGTTATTAAACTTTGTTTCCCTAATGTAATTTTTGTACGACAAGGAAACGATAACATTAAATTGATTTTGCTCTTTATGGTCATTTATTGCTGAATTTCATATGGATTTGTAATAAAATAATTTCATAGCTGATTTCATCTATGCTGCGCAAATATTTCAAATAAAATATAAATATTACAGATTAGAAAAGTTAAAGTTTTTCGGTAACTTCCTTATAATCTTCTGTAATCATCTGAATTGGAATGCGTCTTCTAAAATTCAAATTAAATATTTTACTATTTTCAATGTTTTCAAATATAGGATTAATATTTTTGTGTGTTAACCGTTCGTATAAATTTTGCGAAGAAGGGTGCCAGAAAAGCAAAAACAAATAAAGGAAAAATTTTTATCCTTCTCTATAAACGTGAACATTGATCAGCGAACTGCGTCCACGGCATACATACTTTTTTTCGCTTCGATTTTTTTCTAATGTAAAGCAATTGCGCAAGCGCAGCGTGAGTAAATAGCGAAGTCATATACCGGAGCACTTGCCACTTGAAGACTCTCGCTGTTGGTATATTTGGTAATATCTTACCGTTCTTTCAAACAAGTGTATTAGCGACCGTATCATACAAGATAGTCGGCGCTTCCCACTTCGAAATACGTATCGTACTAGTTAAACGGATATTATATATACAAGCCATTAAAATAAGGCTTTAAAACAAGAAGAAAAAAGATATCTTCTTGAAAATCAGCTATGACCAAACAAATACCCTTTTATTAAACTCATTAATAAAAGCACGTCTTATGCTTATAAAACCATCCAGAATATATGGCGTAACTCAAAAAGTAATGAATTTAAATTAAACTAAGTCGTAGTTTAAGCCAAAGGCTATGGATACAGAGAGAAAATACGCGCAGTTGACTCAAACTTAACATCGGCTTGACAAGCCTAACGGCGAGAATAACGCAAATATTAGTAACGTGGCCTTCAGCAGACGAAACAAGCTCTGTTAATATTGTTACGAATTTGGTATTTAAAAAGCTAATGTTAGTTCAATTATAAATTAAATGGTTTCATTTCTCGCGCAGTGCAGCGCGTGACGAATATTAAAAGAAAGTTAATCCGGAAAATTGAAAATACAAGAGAGCGTGCATTAAATAAATAAATATCTCTTTTTGATTTCGAGAAAGTACTAGAAAATTCTAGCGCGTGATTTTAAAATCTTATAAAAGGAGGAAAACATCTCAGTTCGTGTAGTTGCTTAGTTTGTTGTTTAGAAAACTGCTCTTGTTGATTGTAGCGAATTCGCGGATTAGCGTTCTTTAGCTGTTTTGAATTACGTTCTATTGGACATTTGAGTAGTTAAAAGATAACTACTGTGAGATATTGTAATACTGCATGATAATTTGAGAAAATTTAAGCATTTTGTGATAATAATAAATTTTTGTTCATTTTTCATCGGACTTGTGCATTTATTTCATAACGAACCCGTACGCACGCAACAATTTTTGGTGTCAGGAGTGGGGTATTGAATGCCAATAACAAGAGGAACAATTCAGGCAATTGATGACTGCATTTGCTGCTTTCCAAGAAAAGATGGAAGGAGCCGTCAACTCCGTTAAAGAAGATATAAAATCTGTACAAGAAAAGATGGAAGCTGGCCAAACATCTTTTAAAGAAGAAATTAAAGAGAAAATGGATGCTGGTCAAATATCCGTTAAGGAAGAAATGAAATTGGGCCAGGAATCCTTAAGGAAGAGATGAAATCCCTTAAAGACGAGATGAAAGCAGGTCAGGACGAAATGAAAAGAGAAATTACCTGCGTAATAGAAAATAAATTTGAGGCTATGGAAGGCAGAATAGACGCGGTTGAAATTAAAGTTGGACAAATTGAAGAAAACGTTTCTTCTGTGAAAGCGCAAATAGAAGACAGAGTTTCGGCTTTGGAACAACAAATAGGTTACAGAGTTGATTCAGTCAAAGAAGAAATAGAAGGAAGAGTTTGTTCCGTTAAACAACAAATAGAACAACAAATTGATGAGAGAGTTTCTGCAGTTGCCAAAGAAATGGATACTTTAAAGAAATTCGTAGCGTCGGCAGGGAGCGGGAGTGATGATTTTAAATTCTTACCGATGCCTGCTCGTCCCTCTCTGAAGCTATCCACATATGATGGGAAGACATCCTGGCAAGTGTATAAGACCCAGTTTTCTATCGTTGCGGATGCGAATGGATGGGATTCCCAAGCTAAGGCCTGTCATCTCGCCGCTTCTCTGAGAGCAGACGCAGCGGATATCCTGCAGAAGCTTCCCGAAAATCAAAGGCTAGATTTCGAAGCTCTATCCGGCGCTTTGGAGCTGCGCTTCGGCGAGAAATGTTTAAAAGACTACAGCAGGCTCCAATTAAAATCCCGTCAACAGAAGCTCACCGAAACACTTCAGGAGCTCGCCACGGATCTTGAAAGGCTGTCATATCACGCCTTTTCGGAGTGCCCGACAGAAACAAGGGAAATACTGTCCCTGCAATATTTCATCGATGGCATCCGGGACCCTGAAATACAGAAAACACTGCGAATGGCGGATGTTAAAGATCTGAAAAGCGCTTTAGAGTACGCCATTAAATTTGAGGCAGCCCAGCAAGCCACCCGTCGAGACCGCCACCCAGTCAGAACTATGCGAGTCCACGAGCCAGTAGATCAACTGATGGCTCGTTTAGATGATTTAGCTAGATACGGTCAATGCTTTGATACGGAGGAGTGAGAACAAAGTGGCTCTAAGGTGTTGGAAATGTGGTATTGAAGGGCATATACGACGGCAATGCAGAACACCCCAGGGCACGGATGATAAAATGGATGATTTGACAAGACCAGTGAATGCCTTGAGACGGAATATTAGTGAGCAGAAACCAACCCTAAAGTGCTGGAACTGCTGTGTTGAAGGCCACATACGAAGGAACTGCAGAACACCCCAGAGCACGGAAAATAAGAGAGGCCGGTTAAATAGACAATTAAATGCCATGGGACAGAAAAGGATTGACAAGAAACCAAAGTGCTGGAACTGTAGAACTGAAGGCCACGTACGAAAGAATTGCAGAACACCCCAGGGTACGAAAATTGAGACGATTTCTCAGCAACGACGCAGGAAACAAATTAATGACCATATCAAGAAACGGGGGTTGCCAGATAATGAAAAACCGTGTTTTAAAGCACTCAAGATTTCTAGAGTGTAACAGTAACGGACTGCCCATCAATGGAAATACCGATGGAGTTCCTTGCAATATGATCATTGACACAGGAGCTAATGTTACCATCATTAGGAAAGATGTAGCTGAACAATTTAAAGATAAACTTATTTAGACGGCATCCTGTGTTACCCTTCAGACTGCGTCTGGTGTCAAGATCGACATAGCTGGGAAGTTAAACGTGAAAATCACATTTGGAAATGTCGCCTACCATCACACGGCATATGTGGCGGATATTACAGATCCATGCATACTCGGATTGGACTTTTTAAGGAAATACGATTTTTCCTTAAACTTGTAAAACAACAAACTGCTTTCAGGATCTGAAGACATGACTATCCATCCTAAGAAGGGACCCTCACCAGGAAATGCCGACGCGTTGTCCGAAAGAACCAGCTCGAGAAACTGCCGAAATCATGCTAGGGTCGAAAAGAAACGCAAGACTACCAGCTATTCTCCATCACCAGATGCTCTTCGGTCGAGACCTTCGTCTGCCTTGTGACCGCCTGTTTGATCGCCATACGGATGCGCCTTCATCGCCTCAGGAACAACATCCAAGATGTCAAAGCCCGTTTTGAAGTGATGCACCGTTCCGCACGAAAGCGAGTGAACTTGGCGACGAAGAAAGTGAAGCCCAGGTACAACACGAGAGCTACTGGATATAGATCCAACAAAGGAGACAAGGTGTGGTTGTGGAGCCCGATTCGACGAAAAGGAGTCAGGCCTATTTACAATCACCTTGGGATGGTCCGCACGCAGTCCTAAACAGGCTAAATGACGTCGTGGTTCGGATCCGTGAGTCTTCAAACTCTTACGACAGGTTAGCTCATTACTATGGCCATAGTACGTAGTGTAAAAATTTGTAAATAGTGTAAGACCATGGTCCTTTTTGTTTTTAAATGTGTATTTGATTTGATTTGTACTTAGTATTTGATTTGTATTTGATAGCATTTGATTTGTTTTATTTATTGCATTTATTGTTCATGTTGTTTATTATTGCAATGTAATGCTTATTAATGCATTTATGCCACAGTTGTAAGTTTAGCTTCCTGTCCAGGGATTGTACTGCCCGGGACGTGCAGTCCTTGGGAAGGGGGCAGTGTTACGAATTTGGTATTTAAAAAGCTAATGTTAGTTCAATTATAAATTAAATTGTTTTATTTCTCGCGCAGTGCAGCGCGTGACGAATATTAAAAGAAAGCTAAGCCGATAAATTGAAAATACAAGAGCGCGTGCATTAAATAAATAAATATCTCTTTTTGATTTCGAGAAAGTACTAGAAAATTCTAGCGCGTGATTTTAAAATCTGATAAAAGGAGGAAAACATCTCAGTTCGTGTAGTTGCTTAGTTTGTTGTTGTTTAGAAAACTGCTCTTGTTGATTGTAGCGAATTCGCGGATTAGCGTTCTTTAGCTGTTTTGAATTACGTTCTATTGGACATTTGAGTAGTTAAAAGATAACTACTGTGAGATATTGTAATACTGCATGATAATTTGAGAAAATTTAAGCATTTTTGTTGTGATAATAATAAATTTTTGTTCATTTTTCATCGGACTTGTGCATTCATTTCATAACAAACCCGTACGCACACAACAATACCTTTAAACTTTCCTTTAAATACTTTGTCCTTCTATCTTATTTGAAAACGCAAGAACTAAAATTTACATTCTGGCAGGACAGCGAAAAGCGAAAATGATAGAAAAGGTACTGAACATATAATAACTGGTTAATTAAAAATAAATAAATTATTACTGATTTAAAATTTTTACCTGAGTTTTGGCCAAATTAAAAGAATTAAATATAAATATGCAAGGAAAAAATCAGCATATTGCTGATATGATTAGGGCAGTAGATGAGTTTAAAACTAGATTAACATTACAGAAATCACTTTTAATACAAAATTCCTTAATGCATTTTCCAAATCTTAAACGTATCATTGAAGGCTTTTTTTAACAAAAACTTTAATGTTACACGATATATGAAAATTATGGAGAATCTTTCAGAAGAATTTCCTTGCCAATTTGCAAATTTTACAAAATTAGAATATGTTGTAATACATTTTGTTAATTCATTTAGAACATCTTCTAATAATGTATCTGCGATTAGCGAATAGTTTGAGCTTAGTAATACGGAGGAAATAAAATTTGAAATAATAAATCTGCAGAACGATATTGTTTCAAAATCATGTCATAATGATAACATTAACATGTTTCGGAACTTGGTTCATAAAGATAAATATCCTGTTTTAAGAAAATGCTCACTAATTTATTCATATTTTTCGACTACATATAATTGGAAATGTCTATTTTCAAATATGATGTATCTAAAAACAAAATATCGATCAAAGCTCACAGTTTCTAATTTAGATAACTGTTTAATAATATGTAATGTTAATTGTACTCCCAATTACAACAACTTAGAAGAAGATTTTCAGTGTCAGGTTTCACCCTGAATCGAATCTCTTATTTGTCATTGTTTAGCATTTATAATTTAAGTATATCTAACAATATTTCTTAAATAAAACCTTTAAAATATTTTGAAATTTTTTTTCATGCGCTGCTAGTAAATTTTAGTTTTATATTGAGCCTTTGTTTACAAAAAGTTTGCCAACGCCCGCTATAGAAGAGCTCTGACCTAGGTTATAGAAATTAGGGTTATAATTATAAAGGAGTTTAACACTGAGGAGGGGAGATATTTTTTATAGAATTCTCTAAAGCATTTTTGTAAGTGTTAGTTTCTGAGCCATACTTGAAATGCCAAGTCTCATCACTATTGACAAGATAGAATCTAAGAATTTGGACGACATTTTTCTTATGATAACGTATTTTCAGCATTCAAAGCTTGTCTTCTTGGGTTTCTGGCTAGGAAAGAATGGAGCATGAGTTTTCTTCAATATTTAATTGCCTTAAACTGAATCCTTGAGCATGTCAAATTTTTCAACAATTATTTGGCATAACATCTTCAGATCGGCAGCGAATGTTTTTGTGCACTTTTTCAATCAATTTGCCAGTTTCCGTAGTCTTCAGATGACCTGACTGAAGACCACGACAACTGGACAAGATCATCTTTAAAAATTCGTGTCACTCTAAAATTTCTGATTTCGCAATTATATAGCAATTAATATTCCTATATTTTCCAGAATATATTTATCTTCTATTTTTCAATGAATTTTAGCATTAAAGGCTACAGTATTATATGATATATCACATTAAAGACTTCAGAAAGAGTGTTTAATTTCCGAGGGAAAAAAATTCGGTTTCTTTCAGGACAAACTATGCACTTAGTGAGTCTACAGAGTTCCAGGACTAAGATTTTTGATAAATTCCAGCAGGCCTGCCAAACTACGTATATTTGGTAGCATTCATTAATATGATATCTCAGAGCGATTTCGTGATGGACACGAAGATATTGGCGATGAACTCAGAAGAGGTTGCTTTTCGCTGTCTCAAACGGGTGAGAACATTGAAAAAGGTTCGACAGTTTAAATCCTGAGAGACAGTCGATAGAGTTCGTATGTATTTTAAAAAGATGGAATGGGCAGATTCTGAAAAGAATTCAGCACTTTAAACCTGAAACAGCTCAATCGAATAACTGACTTTTAACTGCAAGACAATTCGCAGTCACGCAATTCCGTTCTTATCAAGCAGTTTCTAGCAAGGAAAAATGTCACAATTCACAATCACTTCTCTTACTCGTCAGATTTGACACTTATACACTATTTTCTTTTCTTAGAGTGAAATCTCACATCACAGGTCGTTAGTTTAATAGCGCTGAAGGAATTCGGGAAACCGTAATCGAGACTTAAACAGCTCATACAGTATGGAGTTACAAAAATTTTGTATTAAAGGATAAGGAATGAGAATGTTGTTTTCTTGTTCGTTTTTTCAGAGATTAATCCTAAGACATTGCAGACGCACTGTTTATATTTCATTCAACTTATTTAAATTTTTACAACATATTTGAATTGAATTTTCAAAAAAAAATATTACGTAAAATAAGGCTTTTGATTTAATTAACGTCAAATGATGATTTTTAGCCCAAAAAGCATGTTTCTCGCATCGTGAAAAAAAGTAACAGTACCTAGAGTCATCAAATTTTGTATAACGTACAAAGTGCCACCTAAAAGCCCGGATTTTTTTTTTTTTTTTTTTTTTTTTTTTTTTGGTCTTATAATCTTTGATATTTTATAAAACTTTACCGAATTTGGGATTAACAAACTCAACGATTTCAAAGCGAGCAACGGCAGAACTGTACGGAAAAAAAAACTTTTTCATCTGCAGTGCGCGGGATTGTCTATCGGAAATTTTAAAGATACGTTGTTTTTAAATATTTTGTGAAATTGCTGTTGAATTGATTTTGTGGTTTAAGTGAGAACATTATATTTTACAAATAAAATAAGGCATAGAAAATTATAAAAACGCCCCTTTGGGCGTAATATAAAATCAGAAACTTTCAATTTTTTATTATGTAATTTTTCGTAATGAAAATTGCAATTTCCAATGCTGCATCGTCACATTTGAGAAATGGTAACTCTTGAATTTCTTTAATGGTTAAGGAGTATTTACTTACCTAAAAACTTCAGTGCTGATTTTTTATTTTCTATCAATAGATCAGATTTCGTTTCTAAGTTCAAAGAAGCAGCATCAACGTCGTCTATCAGTCACTATTTGCTTTCAGTGTTTTATTACTATTTATTTTTTAAAACGGAAAAAGATGGCATCTCTTAATAAATTTTTGCAGAAATCTATTTAAATATAAAGACGATGAATAAAATATATACCGGGACTGATTGAAAAAAATGTCTGAAAAGTTAGGGCAAAGAATATCATATTTGTCCGGAAGTGCTATTTTTTCCTCACTAATGGTATAAAAATGAGTTCCAAGGAAATAAACTTAATTTTAGGTCAACCAGCTAAAGAAGAAGAGACATCGTTAGCAGAAATGAAGAATAATTGTTGTGGAGAAGAGACCGTGGTATCATTTCTTTGGAAAAGATCGTTAGGAAATATTGTTGTTCGTGAATCCATTCATTGAACACACCATAAAAAAAACTTGCAGTTTCATCCAGATTAACACTTGAAAGGATCATAAACTGTTGGTTTTCCTTGCGCTGAGAAACGCAGAACCTGATAAAGAAAAATAGAAATCGATTATATATATATATATATCGATTATATATATATTATATATATATTATATATATATATCGTGTCTACAAAAGTCCTTACCCGGTCTTTATTTTAACAACCGTTAGTGGTAAATATATATTTTCAACACAAAAATGTTTTAAATGACTCATATATTCATATTCTGATATTTTTAAATTTAAAAAAAGCATCGGTTTAATGAAAATTAAGACATTTGATATTTTACAGGTTCCCCCACTTCCTATGTTTATCTTAAGGAATATTTTATATTCATTATAAGGGAAAAAAGCGTTTGTTAGTGCGACAAAAATTGACTGAGATATTTAATTTCAAATTTCGGGATATTCGACTTCATTTTCAGTGCACCTTCCCAAGTCGGTTAAAAAAATATTAGAATAATTCGAGATTTATTTGTTTTTCTTAAATGCCATTCAATGTTATTCTTTTGCTATTTATTATATTTTTATTTTAACTAATATGCCAGAATAATTTTCACACAAATAATTTATAAATTTTCAAATGATATAAGTACATTATTAATATGCTCATGAAGTCATATTACTTTAGAATTAAAACCTAATATTCACACAAAGAAATTACTAAACTAGGAATATTTTAAACTTTTAATGTATGAAAATAATGTTACTGGTACACTATGGGCCAATGCTGAAGCCTGTCAGGATTTTTTAGAACACGAATTCTGTAACATTTTGCGAATAAGATCTCTCTTTTGAAAAAGAATTATGTATTTCAATAACGTTCAGAATAATCTTCATTTAACATATAAACATAAATAAAACTCACGTTATCAACAGTTTTTACGTCATTTAATCCATTATTACCAGAAAACATTTTCCAAACCAGTATCTTATTTTTAGTTAAGAACAAATGCGAACTACTGTGTCTCTCACATACACTGAAGTGACAAAAGTCATGGGATACCTCCTAATATTTTGTCGGTCTTCCTTTTGCCCGGCGAAGTGCAGCAACTCGACGTGGCATGGACTCAACAATTCGTTGGTAGTCCCCTGCAGGAATATTGAGCCATGCTGCCTCTATAGACGTCCATAATTGTGAAAGTGTTGACGGTGTAGGGTTTTGGGCATGAACTGACCTCTCGATGATGTCCCATAAATGTTCGATGGGATTCATGTCGGGCGATCTAGGTGGCCAGATCATTCGCTGGAATTGTCCAGAATGTTCTTCTAACCAATCGCGAACAATTGTGACCCGGTGACATGGCGCATTGTCATCCATAAAATTCCCATCATTGTTTGAGTACGTGAAGTCCATGAATGACTGTAAGTGATCTCCAAGTAGCTGAAGGTATCCATTTCCAGTCAATGATCGGTTCAGTTGCACCAGAGGACCGAGTCCATGCCATGTAAAAACAGCCCAGACCACCACCAGCTTGAACAGTGCCTTGTTGACAACTTGGGTCCATGGCTTCGTGGTGTCTACGCCCCACTCGAACCCTACCATCAGCTCTTACCAACTGAAATCGTGACTCATCTGACCAAGTCACGGTTTTCTATTCGTTTAGGGACTAACCGATATGCTCACGACCCTACGAGAGTCGCTGCAGGCGATGTCGTGCTGTCAGTAAAAGCAATCGAGTCGGTCTTCTACTGGCATAGCCCAAGGAAGACAAATTTCGCCGCACTGTCCTATTGGACACGTCCCTCGTACGTCCCACATTGATTTCTGCGGTTATTTGACGCAGTGTTGCTTGTCTGTGAACACTGACAACTCTACGCAGACGTCGCTGGTCTCGGTCGTTAAGTGCAGGTGGTCGGCCACTGCGCTGTCCATGGTGGGATGTTATGCCTGAAATTAGATACTCTCGGCACACTCTTGACACTGTGGATCTTGGAATATTGAATTCCCTAACGATATCCGAAATGGAATGATCCATGCGTCTAGCTCCAACTACTATTCCGCGTTCAAAGTCTGTTAATTCTCGTCGTGCGGCCATAATCACGTCAAAGCCTCTTCATATGAATAACTTGAAAACAAATGAAAGCGCTGCCAAAGCACTTCGCATTTATACATTTTCTACGCGATACTACTGCCATCTGTATATTTGCATATTGCTATCCCATGACGTTTGTCACTTCAGTGTACATCGAGAATAAGTCTGGCAACAACTGTAGTAGAAAAAATTGTGCATCGCTTGAATGGCAACAGCGGGTGAAATACCATACATTTTGTTTTGAATGCATCCAATTCTTCTTGCGATGCTTTTGCGTTACGAAACTGAGTTTTAGTTTGGAGGAAATAAAAACCGCTGCGAATATTAGTGATATTTATCAATTTGCTGCGTTTTAGAAGTTGAGGACTCCTGTGTTTAAATTTGGGGTATTTAAATTACAAAAGTTGTCTCAAGTTTAGAAAAGTTACGCTGGGCTTATTCTCATTGTTCATATAAGTGAGGTTTTACGTTATAGTGCTTACATATAATTTTCAAATATAAATATAAATAGAATTCGATTAAATACATTCACAAAAAATTTGGAATCGTATTTAAATTTGTAGATGTTGAGTATACATTCTATGTCGGAGCCAGTTGCAGTCAGGTTTGAAAAGTAAGAATATTTGCTCAGGACACAAGACAAACATTTCGCTCTTCAATTCGCATACTACCTCTATCATGAAATTCCATACATTTTGTTTTGATTGCATTCAATTCTTCTTACATACATGATCTTCGTATACATAATCTTCATACGGCGGACCGACCGTCCTGGGTTCGAATCTCGTAGAAGATATGGATGTTTGTAAACGTATATAGTGTCTTTACGGCATGAGGGGCACTCTAAATAAATGGCTATCCGAAAGTCTTTTCGTGTGGTTTGGAGGTAGGAAAAAGAGATAGGAGACCCTGGGAACTCCCCCCGGGGTGCATTTCCTCAAAATTGGAGTGAAAGAAAAAGTCCAATTTCTGAAGCTTTGGCAACTATTCATGCATTGAAATACATGGACACGACAACAGCAACAGCAACAACTTGATCTTAACATTTAAAATGAAATATCTCGATCAAATTTTATCGTAGAGTCTAACATTTGTATTTTATTTTCGTTTTGAGTATAAAATGTTCTTAAATATTAGTACATCGACCGGGAGAATATATAAAAAGTAAGATTTCTTAATTTTTACAAAACTTTTTTTAATTTTCAAAATATCAAAACATGACTATTTCGTCATTTCAGATCCTTTTCTGATTGGAAGTATCCATCTACTGCCAACGGTTTCGAAAATAAAGGCCAGTAAGGTAAAAATAACGGTACCTAGAGTCATCAAATTTTGCATAACGTACGAGGTGCCCGAATTTTTTTTAATTTCGAATTTGTCTCATAATCTATTTCATATTTATTAAACTTTAACGAATTTTGGATTAACAATCTCAAACTTCTGTAGACACTGTGTATTTAGATACAGTATTTCCTCGTAAATTTCCCCCCTTTTTTTCTACTAATTTTATTTTTCGAAAATCAAGTGAAAATCATGCGAATAATTTAATTTTTCCATAAGAAGCAATTACAGTAAGAATATCACAAATGGATAAACTGCAAGTAACTGTCATTCTTTAAAAGAAACCTATATTCTGTTAAGAATGAATAGTAATATTAATATTAAAATATCTAACAAGATATCTTCATTTCTACTTCCCTATAACTTGAATCTCGCCCGCTCTCTGCTAATCTTTACGCTTCATATCATTCGTAAACAACAGAGAAGGTGAATGAGCCACTGACTTAACGAAATGGTAAACTGGATGTCAGTTCGTGTTTGCTTCGCAGTGATGGAAATACGCGTCTTTTTAGTCGTTTAACGCGTATTGTCCTATACAGGAAATATCCAAATGAGCTTTCTTAAAAAAATAACTGAAATCTGTTAATTTTAGATAGATACCAGTTTAACGTATTCAAAGAAAAGAATTTAAAAAATACATAAAATCATGGATTTTTTTTTTTTAAATTATAATCTGATCTATGTAAATTTTCTTTAAGTTCTCGATAATTTCTCTTTACTCATTCATGATTTATTCTCAGACCTTTGGTCTCCGTTTTAACTGAATACTTCGTATTAATTATTACTCAGACTATCTATTGTTATTATCTATTGTTATTATTATTATCTTTGTTTATCACCTAAAACAAGCGTTAGGCTCACATATTTTTTTTAATAAATACCCAGGCATTTTTCAGGCTTTCACTCAAGAAATCGGCACATTTTGTGGAAAAAACGAAAAAGAAAAATACGAATCAAGGTTTAATTCGACACAACAAGAAACTTGACAAATTATAATTGAAATAAAAGTAAACTGGTTTTGGACAAAACAAAAAAATACCAGAGTAACAAGCTTTGTTTTAGCTCCAGAAACAAAATAAACTTCCACCTGCCTTATCTGTATCCGAATGTGCCAGTCTTGTTATTATTATAGTGATCGGCTATTAGATAGACCTCGTCGAGGAAGAAAGTTTTTGTGATAGATAAAAACACCGCCAGCAGGAGCAAGGAAGAATAAAATAAGTCGTTAGAAATATTACCATTAATGGGGCAGAAAATACTTATAAGAGATTCATAGATTAGTCAATGTCATTGTTAAACTAAAGAGTAAAATACAATCAATTCCCCATATTATCTTTCGAGAACATAGCTTCTCTCAGAAAAAAGCTGAACATTTGATATTACTTCAGGATACGGGAACTATTCTGTTCAGTTATGTATCTTTTATCTATCATGCCATAGGAGGTCGCGATGATAACTCCTGAAACACTTTATTATTTTTTTATAACTTAGATTAGCTGAGAATATAACTTTACTCATTAGCTTATATTATAACTTTATTCAGATTAGCTGCACAGCCGGTACAGTGGCTAGTGACCCTGACTGCCGTAAAGATGGGCTCGGATTCGAATCCCGGAGAAGGCATGGTTGTAACTGTCCGCCGATGTCCGCCCTTCATATTATGCAACAGTGACTTTCATAATTAGGTTAGGTTCCATAATTAGGTTCTGTTAGGGGCTTCTATAATGAAATGACCACCACTTCCGCCCTTTTCGTTGCGTAAGGCTAATGGATATTAAATAAAACGCCCGGCCATTAAAAAATGAAAAAGAGAAGGTACTCAGATTTCCTCTGGGCCATTAGACGAAAGATAATTCATTGGATCCTGTTCATTAAATGCTTTTGTAGAAACTCCATCAGCAGTGTAAACAACGGCTAGCTCTGCCGCGTTATCGCCTCTAGAGCCTGTCCTTTTGTTAATAATCATATTATTATTTCTTAATTACCACTCAGTTGCACTTCAACCATTTGAGCTTGAATTAATTTCATTTGACAACGACAGTCTTACGATGCGTGCACTCAAGCAACTGGTGAAACAGGCAGATCCACAAACGGGGCTTTTGAACGACTGATACGCTTCTATCCCAATATTCAGTTGCCTTGCCGATGGTACAAGATCTACTTAAATTCCGTCAATCTCTCTCATTTCTTTAATCGGAATATTTTGTCAAAATAAATTAGTGCTATCAAGAGAAACAGGATGAATGATAACCGTAAACAAATGTCAAAGTAGTTGCAATATCTCTTATCTAAGCTTTTAATAACTACAGGAGGAAAATTTTGTATGGTGCTTTTAAATAGAACATAATATTTTTGAAATATCTTAAGCCCTAATGCATTAGATTTTATGAATTATATTTTTTGAAATCAAAATTTCTGAACTGCAATTTCCCACCTTACTTCTCTCTTTGAATGCATTCAAATTTCTCGAATTATTATCAAAAACTTTCCAGCACATTTACCGAAACAAAAAATTGCAGCATGTTTTCTGAAGTTTCTGAAAGTTTTCTACATTTCTATTTGTAAAACATTCCACGAACAATATATATTTTCTTAGATCAGGAAGAATTATAAAAATATATTACTTGAAGATAATGTACTACTTTCAAGGGAATACAGACTGGTTTCTATGAACAATAATCATCATAACTCGGAAAAATACCCAAAAATTCATAGGCATGAAAGACGTATTTTAACAGGAACTTTATTATAATAAAGGTGTAGCTAATATTTTCAGCGCCCGGTGACACCTAAAAATTTTGCGCCTCTTTCTGTGTTTCAAGAATGGAAAGCATTCCATTCTGAAATGTGTATCATCAATTTGGCGCCCCCTGGATGCTGCTCCCGGGGATAGAGGTCCCCTCTTACCCCACCCTAGCTACGCCACTGATTATATAAAATAATTAGCTGCAAAGGGAAAAATTGGGTAAGTTTGTGCTTTAAGAACTTGTGTTTGATCTTATAGATATTGATACGGATTTGGTATTTAATTAGCTAATGTTAGTTGAATTATAAATTAAATTGTTTTATTCCCCGTGAAGTGCAGCGCGTGACGAATATTAAAGGAAAGCTAAGCCGGAAAATTAAAAATACAAGATCACGTGCATTTAACCTTTAATAAATAAATATCTCTTTTTGATTTCGAGAAAGTTCCAGAAAATTCTCGCACGCGATGTAAACATCTTATAAAAAGGAGGAAAACCTCTCAATTCGATGATTTAGCTAGATTGTTGTTGTTTTAAGAGTTTGTTTAGAAAACTGCTTTTGTTGACTGTAGCGAATTCGCGGATTAGCTTTCTTTAGCTGTTTTGAATTAAGTTCTCTTGAACGTTTGAGTAGTTAATAGATAACTACTGTGAGATATTGTAATATTGCTCGAATATCTGAGAAAATTTAAGCATTTTGGTTTAATTTTTTTATAGTAATAAATTTTCTTCAGTTTTCATCGGACTTGTGCATTCATTTCATAACGAACACGCAACAATATCTAAACGCGGTAAACTTCTTACGAATAGACAGTATCGTAGCTAAATGGAGGCAGAAGGGGTACTCAGCCCCGAATGCCACATTTCTCGGGTCAGCATTTTTTGCGTGAGATACAGGGTGGTTATAATTAAAGTTCCACTTTGAAATGGTCATAAAAGGAAAACTACTGGACCAAATGTTATCAAACTTGGTAATCATGTAAAGGAGGTCATGGGAATTTATTTTCCGCGGAAAAATCTTTCAAAACTTGACCACCAGAAGGGAAATGGTGCTGTATGCAATATTGTTAAGCGAAATAAGACATGAAGACATTGTGTTAAAGCGTTTCTGAAACATGTTACAAAGCATGTTCAATATGGTGCCCACTATTTTCCGAAAGCAAGTTAAATAATATTATTCAATTCTCAACAGAGGGTCTTAGCATATTAGGAAGCATGTTACGCACATGTCGTTGTAACGCATCTTTCAATTCCGCCAAATTGTTTAGATTATCACCATAAATAGTGCTTTTGAGATAACCCCATGGCCAAAAGTCTCAGGGGTTGAGATCTGGTGACAGGTGTGACCAAGAAGTAGGGGGGGTATCGGCCTATAATCCGTTAATTCGTGAAATTTTGCCTAAATAACTGTGTGACACGTATACCAATGTGAGGTGAAACACTGTCCTGCATACAAATTGTAGTGTGTAAAATGCCACTTTGCTGCAGTTCAGGTATCACGAAACGCCTTAACATTGACGCTAAGCCAACTGCAGTCACAGTCCATGTAACAGGTCCAGCTGTCGACTGCTCTTCAAAGAAAAATGGTCGAATTATGAAACGAGCTGTCATACCACACCAAACGGTGACTTTAAGAGAATGCAATGGAACTGGGTAGATAACATAAGCGATTTGTAAGAAAACGATTTCCAGAATGCACACACTTTTTGCAAGTGATTTGCGATCTCACATTTTCTAATCTCTAATTTGTGCTTTTCATGGAAGGACTTCTCCGTTTCACTGATGGCTAACTCGACTTTTATCGCCTTTAACGCCTTTAGATGGTAGTTTTGTTTAGGTCAATGTTTCTTGTGGGTATACAACATATTAAACCTACTCGGGGAGGGAGGTTCGCCTTCCTTCCCTGTGCTGCGAGCCACAGAACGGCGTGGAAGCACAGAAAAACTTTGAATTGAAATTTTTGAACATATTAAATCTGTGGTCTGGTGCTTGCTAGGCGTTCAAACAACCCTCTTTCCAACATATTAAACCCGTGTAAAAAAAGTTAAGTTACATTCTGACCCTTATTTCGTATCACAATATTTGCATGCAGCGCCATTTCTCTCCTGGTGATAAGTTTTTGAACTTTTTTTTTTTTTTTTTTTTTTTTTTTTTCCCGCGGAAAATAAATTCTTGTGACGTTCTTTACATGATTACCAAGTTTAACAACATTTCGTCCAGTAGTTTTCCTTATATGACCATTTCAAAGTGGAACTTTAATTATAACCCACCCTGTATTATATTATAGGGGTTACTCACGTGGATCGTCGAGGTAGGTAAAAACTAATGAGATTCTGAATCGGCATTTGGCGTTAAATTGCGAAGAAAAAATTGTTTTTACTGTAGATAAAAAAATAGTTAAAGCAATCACCGCTAGATTTCAAACACTACGTACTTCCGTTGTGCCTATTTTAATTAGTTATCAACTAAATTATAATCACAGTGACATTAATAAGGGAGTATTTCAAAGTATTATTTATTTTTCAGAATATTATTAAGTATTTCAGAGTTTTATTTCCATTATTGCTAAGGAAAACTAAAAAGGAACGTGGGAATGAGGTTCTTTTGAACTTTTATAGTTTATTCTGAAATACTTTCTCCAGAATAAAGTTTAAAATGTTATACTATTTAATACTACGAACTTTCCTTAGAACTGCTGCAACTGTTGTGAGTTGTGAGAAGCTTCCTAAATAAAAGTCATTTCAGAACTATTTAAAAACTACAAATGTTTATTTTGCATTTAACAAATCTTTCTATACCGTGTACTATAACTGTAAATGGACTCTACAATGTCATTGATGATTTTGATAAGACAACCCAAGAAAAATACAAATATAATTTTTAAATGCTGTATTTAGAGTTTTTCTTCCAAAATAAGCATAGGGTTTTAATTTATTTCCTTATATGTCCACTGACATTTCTTTATTAGTTATTTGCTTGTATATCAAGAGGGGAAGCAAATTCAGAGACCGTCCTAGGCCATCGCCTAGGCGGCAACAGCTCTAGCTAATGAGGATAAAGTCAATCTCAAACTTTGTGCACTCGTATCGCCATCTATTGAGGAGACATAACTTCAGTCTTTCTCTGATTTTGTTATCACTGGCTAAATCCCTGTAAAGCATTAATGAAATTATTTATATGTGTATCGAATGAAATTTATATATGTATAAAGGATATACCTTCACATGAAAAGTCTGCTTAATACTTTGAATAAGTAATTAGGTACTAGTCAATATTATTTAGCATTAAAATGTTAAATGCTATATGACTACCTTATAAATAATAGGAACAGATTGTACTATAATTAATGAAATTCCCAGAAATAAATCTTTATTTAGAATATGCATATACTGATTCTTATATAGCTCGCATTCCAATTTAAAGCGTCAGTTTTAATAGAAAAATCATTACATGATGTAAAATATATACAAATATTTTTGGTAAAATGCATATCATAAAAGATATGTATCCAAGCATACAACAAAAATTAAATCGTTATTAAGATATTAATTTGATATTCTTCCTCCATTTTTTTTTTTTTCTCTCTTTCACTTTTTTTAGCCCAAAGGAGCGTTAGCTCAAAAGGGCTATTAATTTCGTTTTGGCATTTTACGTCGATTCACTATGAACGGCGAATCACTTTTAAAATAGTAGCCACCAAATATTATAGCCTCAATAGTATTAATCATATTTAAAGAAATTAAATAATGAAGAATATGCATAATTGTATGCATAATTCTCCCATTGTAATAAACATACAGCTTTCGAATTTTGAATAATGTTCGCCTCCACCCGAATATGGGCATCTGAAAGCCCAAATTCGAAATTTGTTTTATTATCTGTTTCATATTTTGTAAAGCATTTATGAGTTTTTCATTAGGAAACTCAACAATTTCAAAACGAGCAATGGCAACACTGAACGAAAAATAAAAGAGCATTTTTATCTCCAGCACGCGAGACTGTGTATCGGAAATTCTAATGATATGCTCTTTTAAATATTTTGTGATATAGCTGTTGCATTGAATGTCATGGCATAAGTGCGGAGAACATGATATTTAATAAATAAAGATAACACACAAAACGTTTAAAAAAAAAAAAAAACTTTGGACGTAACATATCTAAAAGCTTTCAATTTTTTTTTAATATGTTAAAACTAAAAAAGATATCAAGGAAAAATATTTTTTGAGGTAGATGATTTCCAACAATTTTACTTCAATAAGGTGATATCCAATTTATAAATTTTATGACGAATTAATTGATAGCATTTTTGTTTTCCTCTGAAGATATTTTATCTATAGATTTTAATTATTATAGATTTAATTAATGCAGAATTTACTCATAATTAAACACAAGAAGTCTTCTTTTAAAAAAGGAGTCGGTTTTTAAAGCAACAGAAAATGAAGCCAAACTTATTAAAAAATTACTTTTGTCAGTTTCGAACTTACAGCCTTGTTATCTCTGAGATGTTAAAAACATATATTTGACGATTTTTGAGTAATTGCCTTACGTTTTACACCGATAAACACACAGCTTTTTAACACTCAGGGTATAATATTTCTTGCTTAACATCCCACCGCCCCCAAAAAAAAGTCAAAACGCAAGATTGCGTCCGTGGTATCGCTTGGATATACAAATTTGTATACGAAGTAACCACTAGACAACGCTTGCGCAGCTACGATCTGCTTATTTTATTATAAAAACGTAAATTTTCTAGCTTTTCGTGCTGCCATCTAGTAGCTAAAAAAGGTAATAAAAACAAAATCGTAAATGTTTGTCTAATAGATGATAGAAGTTCTTATCTAAGATTCTATAAAATAATTCTCAGGGAAAACAAATCCTTTTCGAATAATGTGATATTGCTAATACTTACTTCCGACATTAAAATATGTTTATGTTCATGCGAACGCAAAAATCCAGAGAATCTGCAAAATGGCGTTAGTGCAGGAAATCTCGGAATACTTGAAACATGCTGTAAACATTTTATTTAATTCTACATAGCAGAAGATGAATTATAATATGATTAATAAACTGTGGGGAAATATCTCATCGCGACTGCTTCCTGTAGACCAGGGTTTCTTAAACTTTTTGTGTGGGGATCCCATAATATTTACGAAAATTTTGTAGGACTCCATAAGCACTAAAGAAACCCGAAACAGGCGTGTGTGAAACTGTCAGTTTCCTCCAGTCCCAGATGCGTATTTCCAAACCCTACCCCACTTTTCGAATTTTTGACGTCACGGAAATATCGACTAGTTTCACCTGGCAAGACGCCTACCCCACTTTTGACTACTACGGCGCGCTTTCGAAAGAATTGTGCTGCTGAATAGTGTGTTTAGGTACTAATTGTGAGATTTTCGCAATTTAAATTATTATGAGTGGGAATTTACGCAAAATCTTTAGTGAATGGTTATTGTTTATCGCCGTAGTGTATTTGAGGAAAGAGGAGAATAATTCACTGCTGATGTATACATTAACAGTATGAAAAATCTGGAAGGTGATACTCGGCAATAAATGTGCTGCATTTCATCGCAAAATTCAGCGACGCCAGTAAAACAAACGAAAGTGTTCGAAAAACTTATCCACATCTGAAGCCACTATACAAAAATTGTATGTGTGCCAATACAGCAGCAATTTAAGTAAAAGAAAAAAAAACAATTGCAGAAAACTTCAGATCAAGGAATAAGAAAGAATTGCAGTGCCTCTATGTGCTTAAAAACTACGAAGCATTCTGCAGACTTTCGTGCCAAAATCAAGGTTGAGAAATAGATTAATACATTTTATTGTTTCTTTTAGTGTATATATTTCAAAATTATTAAAATAACTTGAACAGTTGTTTAATTGCTTAAAACAGCAATAAAGTTCATTTATAAAGATATACAAGGAAGTTCATAATTCATTGCTTTGGTGAACAACTGAAATTTACTAAATTAGCTAACTTTATAACATTAAATATCTTCGTAACTGTGGTATTATGCTCTGTTTTATAAAAGCTTAACTAATTAATTTAATAAATAAAGTTAACTACTAACTAAAAGCTTAGCTACTTAATATTCATTTGTTATACATTAAAATATTTTCTGATTTATTTACTAAATGCGTAATCAGTTATCAGGATTACTAAATTATTAAGAATTTCCATACATGCTTGTGCAGTGTGAATGCATGTTTGTGTAATGAATTTTGATTTTCATGAATGAAAAAGAAATACAATCTCCGAATAAGTACTTTTTTGTTTTCCAGTTCCTGTGTTTAGCTGTAAAAGTAAATTCCCTTCAAGTATGTGCCTGTGCAATTTTGACGATGTAAATGCTGAAATGTATGTATAGTAAAATTTCAACAAAAAAATATCCGGAAAGCTCTTGAAATTTTGGATAGCCGAGCATATAAAAAATGAAATATTGTAATAAGTAAATGGAAGAATAAACTACTAGTCTAAAATCATAAAAACAGTTCATCTTATTTGTATCAACTAGACTATCAAAAGCCAATATTTAATATTATGCACGATTTTAAAAAAAAATGTATGCTGCTGATCTTTGGAATATGATAATGGGTGATTTTTACAATGGTTGTTATGTGGATTAAGACTGCAAGTTGAGACTTTAAATATGAACAATAGTAATCTGAAAATTTGAAGTAGTAATTTTATATCCAACAATCTCTGCCAAATAACTTCCATGTTTTAAGTAATTAAAAAATATATTTTTAACCACTTATTATTAATTTTATAAAGTACATTCTATAATTTAAATTTTATTTACTTTCATCTATTTTTAATGTTTGCCATTATAAATTTCATACTATGTACTTTTTTAAGATTTCATAGTTGCTAATTAAACTTCCTTTACAATATATTTAGTTATTCTATACATGCATTTATATTTTATGTAAGAAAGGGATTTATGTGCAACAGATATACAGTGAAAATCATTTAACACAAAACTGAAGGGACTGAAATATTTTTTCGTGTTAAAGAATATTGAAAAGAAAAAAAAGCATATATTCAACAAAATTAAGCTTATTAGAGTACATTTTATTTACATAGATATGTATATATGCATGTATTTAATAAAAACCAATGAAACAAAAACATCCACAAGAACTTAATGGAATTTAATACAAAATTTTCAAGTTTTTGAAAAACAAACATTTATTGAGTTTTGGGAAAATAATCTGATATTTTTCTTTGCATTGTCTTTTTTAGCATCAAATTGTTCAATATCAAACATTTTGTTATTCATTTCGCCATTGGAATGTGCGTCTAAATAACTGTCCATACTTTTTATGATATTCCTCATTTCGAATGACGTGAGAACAAAAACTGCATTCATTTTATTTTCTTCATCAGAATCTGCATCAATGATATCATTTTAGCTTTGAACAAATTCGAAAATAACTTTGTCTGCCATAATTGGGGCTGTACACACATTATCATAAACTACTGCAATGAATTCTTCCGATAGTACAGTAAGACAGTTCATTAATACAGAAACTTTCTCAAACACTTCATTAAGTGTCAGCTCAGTTTCAATATCCTACTTCTCCATTTCTTTCGGCGCCGAAGAATCTGATACTTTTGAGAATCGTGTGTAATGAAAATAATTTTCATTCATCCTTGGAGTCGCTGAATTCTATTCAGTGCAACATATGAGCCAAACTCACTAATTTTTACTCGCACTGCCATGTACTCGTCACCGAATTCCAAAGCTAACTGATGAGAGAGAGATTTTTGTGTGGCGTTTGTAGAGGTGGAAGACGAAAGTACCGTAGATAAACAAAACGAGCGCATGTCACAGGCTATTCCGAGGTTATTTCAAAGCCAAATTAGCCTCTTTTCTACGAAACACGCGAAACCACCTCTCTTTCATTTCACACCCCGCTTAAATCTCGCCAGCGATGCCAGTGTTTTCTGTATTTTGTTCATTTCCAGAAAGGATATCTTTTCGTGTTAAGTGATTTTTGTTTCTTGTTAAGAGAAACAAAATGCATGAAAATACATAGTAGTTTGTCAAGACCGTTGCATTATTTCGTGTTAACCGATATTCCACGTTAAACGTATTCCACTGTATACAGATGTGTTAGGACTACAAAGATGTGTTTGGTATATACAAATAATTTTTTAAAAGGAAAATTTATAATCCTTCCAAAAATTTTTGTGCATTATGCTGCTAAAAATTGATCAGTAAATATATAAAGAAAGAAATTTAGAACTAATTTTTCAGAAAGAATAAAAATTGAAATTCAAATTAACTTGATAAAATCCTGTTTAGACTAGTAAAATCTTTTTAAATTGGAAGATATTTTTAATGATTTTACTTCGCCCCCCTTTTCCTTTGCTACTGCTATTTGAATAAGAGGTTCTGGTAAAGTTTTGTGTTAAAATTATTTTGAACTTTCAAAGATTTTCCACTGCAGGATTTTAATTTTTTCTACATTTTTAAGGGCCTGTTTTCTTTCTTTCTTTTTTTTTTTTTTTTTTTTTTTTTTTTTTTTTTTTTAGATTAATTTTTAAATCGGAAGATATTTTCAATGATTTTCCTTCGCTTTGAGGAGGACTAGAATTTTTTGGTGAACTATTAAGATAAAAAATATATTGAAATGGTTCATCAGCTGATTCTGGATGCAGAAAAGCAAGGATTTTGTTTTAGAATGGAAAATGTAATTAAATTCGACATACCTCCTCTTGACGATATTATGTTAAAGTTGGTTGGATTCCTCACCTTTCTTTTTCTTTTATACTACTTTTTTGGTTTTTCTTGTGATGGTTTATTTTAACATGTTGACTGCCGTGGGGGTCACCGGTGACCTGCACTCGACTTGGCTACAGCGCCGTGGGTGCCACTGGCAATTTTTACATTTTAAATTATTCTTGTTCCACATTTATAGGATTTTATGAAGATCATTTCAACATCAATTTTTTAGTCTTTGTGAAAAGTTGTTTTCTAAATTTCTTTATATACTATATATAAGAACTTCTACACTCCTAGAAAAAACTAATTTATATATTTATTTATCTCAAATTTTCATTCTGAAACATTTTAGTACATGCCTTTCATCGATATTTTAAAAGTTGATTTTTTGTTGAACTGAAATATGTAATATGGAAAAATTCTATCAAAAAACATAACTCAGAATCAAAACAGGAGATAAATAGAGATCATTATAATGTGGGATATTTGATTCTCTTCCCCTAATAGTCATTTGAAACATTTTAGCGTGTTTTTCCATTCAGCTGAAACAGTAAAAATATAGAAAAATTCCCACAGAAACATAATTCGGCTGAGAAACAAAACAGGCAAAAAAATGGGTTGGCATCAGGAAACTGATTGGTCTAAAACAAGGCTTCTTAAACTTTTTTTCAGTCGTGACCCTTTTTTATCATAGATTTTTTCACGACCCCAAAATATTTATGAAAATTTTGTGGGACCCCATAAGCATTTCGAAAATCTGACACACGCGCGAGTGAAACTGTCAATTTTTTCACTTGTATTGTAAGATAGTATTGCATTTTTAGGTCATTATCTTTAATTTCTCATTTTAAGACATAGAACAATGTGAAAATTTTAAATAATTAACAGACGAAATAACAGCGTCACATGCAAAGCAAGTAAAATGAACATTTATATTATAAACAGAATGCGTTGAAACATTTTTGTTTTTCTCTTTGTCTGTATTGTCTTATCTTTATCTATTTTCAGATAGATTGTGTAAAAATATTGGGTAATTGTAAAATTATTATATTAAGTTTAAGAAATACCAAAACTACTAAAATTTTTTGCGACCCCCTGCTGTAGATGGGGGTTGCGATCTACAGTTTAAGAAAGTCTGGTCTAAAATAACGTTGCAATATTTGATTTTGTTGGAACATTGGATAACTGAGGCCACAACCAGTGCAGTTATGGCAGGTGTGCAAATTTTGGAATTTACAGAAATATCAAGTAGCAAAATTTAGGAGTGGAAAAGTTTTTAGAATTTAGGACCCACAGAGATTACATAGCACAACAAAATGTACCTGTTGAAGCTAGGACTCCAGTGCATGGTTATATTCTTATAAGGAGTGTATGCCTGAATGCAAAGATGCATTTTGAGTCATCATCGCTAGGTCACCAGTCATTGTGTGATACATCATTCATGTAAATAAGAAATAAAATTGACTGCACTTTAGTTAAATAATCTAACTCATTCCTTGTAAGTATTATGCAAGAGTATTGTGATTGTTGAATAAGAATACAACACTAGTAGATAGAAAATGGGCGTTCTGCGACAGGTGGGTCAGTGGGTCAGGAGGCGTGGTCAATGACATCACAGAGGGCGGGGCCAAAGGCAACGTCATCACACTAGGAGGCGTGGTTTCGAGTGGAGTTGAGTTGTTCGTAGACTGCTGGTTGAGTTGTAGACCTCCTGCTTTTCATTTAAAGTTAGTTTTTTTAATTTGGCAACGGAGTCATGGCGTCCTCTAGGGATGAAAAATGAAAATAATCTATTTAGGAATTGCTCATGGCGTCCTCTATGGACGAAAAAAGAAAATAATCTATTTTAGAAATTTCTATTTTTTTTTAAAAAAATACTCTATTATTCAAAATATAGAATTGAACTCTGAAACAAAATATCTCACCAGCTGAGTAGTTTGAAGATTTTAACCACTAAGCTGACGGGATACATTCAGATTTAGGTAAAAAAGCCTATATAAGAAAATGGAACTTGAATCGACTCATCAATTTATTCTGATACTTTTATCCTTTCTAGTTTTTCATGAAACTTTAACTTATTTCTCAGGTTTTCTGTTTCATAATAACATATTCATTTACTGTCATATTTTTTTAATACTTAACGTTTCTAATTTATTTGTAATATTTTATTTAATTTCCACATACTATTTTTTTCATACCTTTCATAAATTTCAGAATACCTGATTTTTAACTTATACGTTATATTTCACAAACGTTCCCGCACGTGCTGTTTATTTGTTACATTACTTAATTTTAGATGCAATTTCACACTTTTTTTAACGTTATAATGTTCAATATATTCTGAATTTTAACTTCATTTACTTTTTTTAAACCATTCTAGTATTCTATACACACTTAGTGGTATGAAATCGTATTTAAAAAGAAACGTTTATTTTTCATGATCTTAGTTCTTTTACTAAATTTTCTACAGAATTTCTAATTTCTTTCACGTGTTTAACAATATCTTCCTTACATTACCAAATATTTAAAAAAAAAAAAAAAAACTTAAGTCTATAACTGTTAATTGCTTTTCTTACGTTCATGATTTCCCTTCTGTGTTTATATTTCTTAATTCTAGCTTAACTTATTTATTATAATGTTTTTATTTCTGTCTCATCACTCGTAATTCCAACATTTTATCCCTTTTTATTCATTTTAACGATTTGGATTGTTTTCATTTACTCCATAAACAAATATTTCCTTACAATTTTTATAATACTTGTTTTATTCCTCGATCATAATAGATCATCTACAGGTTTTACTCAGAAATTTCCATTCACAACTTTACAGTTTAATACCATTTATATCTAAATGTATTTCTTTCTCATATAGTTTTATGGTCTTCAAAGTTTCTAACATCATATTTAGTTTTAAATCCCGATTACCTTTAAGTGTGTTGATAATTTTCATTTCTAATTTTACAACCACGTTCAGTGTTTCATCCACACATACCAAAATATTTCTTACATTTTCTGATATTTAGTCTATGTCATATTTCAGTACTTCAAATGAATTTACACTGCTCACACTATTATTTTTTCATGTTTTAGAGACACTAACTATACTAATTTTACTATTTTTCCTGCACTAATTGCATCTATGTCAGCACTCATGATAAACTACTAGCAATTGTTTTGCATCACATGCATAAAGAAATTCTTAAAACCAACTTTTTCAATATCGTACTCAAATTACTGTTTTCCAGATAGGAATTACCAGTATTCTTTGGTTTTACTCTGTTACATCTTTTTAAATTTTAACATCTTACTTTTAATTCTAACATACATCTTTTAAACAGTTTTTTCTTTTAATGATAGCCTTACCTTATTTGTTCAAATTAATTCTTTCATTCACCTTCTTTACTACCTTTCAGTACCTTCATAATTCACTATGCAAACGCAATGTCTTTCACTGACATTCTGTTTAATAATACCACAAGTTTCCTTAATTGACAAAAAGCGAATTATTTCTCATTTCAAAATAGAACTACTATATTTTTGCACAAACATTACCTTTATCCATTCAAGCCACCCCTTAACCTGTAACTGATGTAGCGATAGGAAAGGAGATTCTTATCATATGCTCTTTCGACATTTGAGGTTTCTAGAACTTCTTTGACAAGTATATCAATACCATCAGAAAATATACTTAACACTTTTACCCAGTTTAAAGGCAACATACTGTTATAAGAATGGTTTTAGTTAAATTTATAACACAAATAAACGCATTTTGTGCTAAATAGGCATAAACATTTAGATTCAGAGTATTTCTTTTTAATCCGATGTAAGACTTGAATTTCATTCATGATACGGATTGTCTCTTGATTTTCTTTTTGTTTACCTTACACTAATAGAAAATTTTTATTTTACAAGTTCAGCTTTTAATGAAATAGAAATAAAAACTACGATACACCTGCTGATTTTAAGAAAAGGAACTTTGATATATTTCTGGAAATGTAAATGCTTTTAGAGTTTTCTTTCAATAACGTTGATTTTCATTACTTTACTAACTTCAATAATTCTCTTATTAGCTAATATGAATAAAAGAAGATTGTCAAAAATGTGACATAGTATAATTCTTACGAACATATGTACCTTTACCAGCATACAGATATTACTGATTGAAATGAAGAAAGATACAGATATTTTACTCCAATCTACATTAAATTAAAAAAAATATTAAAACTTTCATACATTCCAAAGAATAAACGAAAACTCAATAGATATTGTCATGTTTGTATATATGAGATAAAAGTTTTATGAATGGTATTTAAAGTAATGCTTAGAACTTCATAAAAGCGAACATTCACTATGTTAATACACATATCATCAGTTATTTACATTAATCAATGTAATATTAATCATTACATGTACTATATGCATATATATTTAAAGTTTATTAAATTCGCCAAAGCTCTTTTATTTCTGCATTTTCACACTCACGACACATTTTAAATGTAACTATTGATTACCATTTCAAACACCGATATCATAACTCAGTGTAAAACTACATCATAACTCATTTTTTCCCTACTAACTACAATTTTATATATTCAAGAAGTACATCTAAGACATGATCATTTTGTATGTTCTAGCAAATCGATTCAATTGCGAACATACTGTTAAGACTTGCGATTTTAGAAGACTTGCATGTATTAACGATGTCAACGTTTCTTCGTTTTTGTAAGATTCGTATCAAACCATGTCGCATTCGAATGTGGTGTAAGAGATCACTTTTTCTTTTAAACACTTGTAAACAATGGATGCAATTTATAAGAAGAGAAGTATCATGCTGTTTCAAAACATCATCATCAGCATATTTCTGTTTCTTTTGACACCAACAAAATTTAAAAAAAAAAAAAAAAAAAAAGGTTCGTGAGATTTTCTTCAAATTCTGTTTTACTTGAAAAAAATGTCCGAACTTTCAATACGATGTAAAGATTCATATTGTTTTAAATTCTTATGCTCACTAAATATTTTTTATCACGATTTACTCTTAAAAGTAACTTTATAAGTTTTCATATCCTTTTTACATGAAAAGAACTTGTGATTATTCACTACAAAATTCTAAGACGAGAAGCTTCGCGACTTTTCAAACTACAAATTTAAATTTCTTAGGACATACACTACATCTGATGTTTCTTTCATGAGATTTCAAATATCTCTTCAGGTTACTCGTATTCAAGAAACCTTACAAATATATCACATAAGTTCAGCGAATAATCGCTTCATAAACTCTTAAATTTTCAACACGATTGAATCACTTGAAGCATATACTGCACTGTAAACATACAATACTTAAAAAAATTGTTATAAAAAATAAAAATACATTCATTTCACCAAGAAGCTTTTCTATTTAAATACATTTATTTATTTCCAAAGAACAAGTTTCTGTATTATACATAAAATATACTTAGAATTTTCTTTCATTAGTTAATATCAAATTAACAACAATATCCATTTACTGATATTTGATATACACGTTTGCTTTAAAATTAAAACTAAAATTTCAATATATTTCTACTAAAAAAAACATAATGAAAAAAAAAATACTCATAACATCAACCAAAGACAGAAATTTAAATAGAATAGCTGTACTTATATTAGTGCATTATTATAATCTTCATAACATTTCGATTCAAAAAACCTATTACAAAATAAATGAAACATTTTTTTCTGCCTTAAAGAATCTCTTATATTTTTAAAATTAATACATAAAAATATATCTTCACCAATATATTTAATTCTGTCCTCAACACTTATTATAATGCAATCATGTCTTGTTTGTGAAGGATGATTTACAATGCAACCTTCGCATTTATATAGCTTTTTTATCACTGAATTTAATTCAGTTTTGATAGAGTTTATGAGTTCTTTTAAAAGTTCATCATCATCACTTACCATATCCGAACAATTGTTTTTACATTTGATTTGCAACGGTAAAATAATTTCAAAAATACTTTTATATAAAGTATTAGATACATCAGGAATAATTTCTTTCAATTTTTTTAAAATATCACAGTTTACTTTTAGGTATGTAGGTTTTAGTTTAAAAGAATTTTCATCTTGTTTAAAAACTTGTTGAAAAATACACTCACCTTCTTTGTTGAAAACTACCAACTCATCATTGCAAATGATGCTGGCACTCATATAGGCAAGATTAAATTCATATATTTTTGAGGAAAATTCTTGCCATGTTGCAGGAGTTATAACAACACCGCGTGTAGTAGGGTATAATATTTTATTTTGTTCCACAGATTCACGTAGATGAATGTTCATTCTGTTTTCAAACTGATTTATGGACACAAAATATCCCCAACCAAGAGTCCACTGTGCAATCAACTTCGAACTTTCTTTTTTCTGTTCTCGATTATTCGGCATGAAGATATTTTCAGGAACAGACTTCATATAGTGGGCAAACCAGTCATCCTCTGGAAGTTCATCCTCATTATCTTCCAAGCGTCGTTTTTTAATTTTCGAAATTTTTATGTTTCGGAATGTCATACTAATTCTAGGATCTTTAACGTCTGGTTGAGAGGGTATTCCGTGCATCCAAACTTGATTCGTTGGGTGTCTCATTACAAGGAGAGTTCCATGAGTTAAGTCCACGCTTCGAGATGTGAAATTTCGCCTGGTAAATACCATTTGACGTTTTGCACCTAAACTGATGATGGGTATATCACTTTCAGGTTCGAGACAAGTTTCATTGTCTTTATGCGTTGAAATTTTCGCCACTCCGTCAGGATAATAGTTCAATAAAGCAAAATTATATTTTTTGCCAGTTATCGTTTCAACATAATCTTTTACATTTAGAAGAGTTTGAGTCCATGGTTCTGCACAAATGCTCGTTCCAGAGAATTCGTAACTAAGTCCTTCATCACCAAAACCGAGTACTTTTCTTCGTGGAACATACTGAGTCCCATTAATTTCAAAACTAATATTTTTAAAATCATAATTTGATAGTTCATCTAGCAAAATATCAGCTTCATTTCGTGAATAAAATTCTTCGTATAATTCCACATTTAACTCTGTATCACATATATTCCTCATATTCGCTTTTGAATCTAACGACAATTCTGAATGATATAGAAATACGTAGCATTCTTAAATAGCAAAAATTATCTAAAACATACATTAACGAAATGATTTCATCAACACTTATCGTAATACATTCTTGTCATGTCTTGTTTGTGAAGCCAGTCTTTCCGGCGTCATATGTGTAAAAATAATCATGATAGGATAGTGGGAAAGAGTTATAGTGTCCTAATGTTGTTATTCTGAACCTCGATATTACATATATGCATAAGGAGAATCTTAAAAGCATCATCCACTTATCATGATAGAGTAATGGAAAATTTCTAAATCTCTGATAATCATACGCGAAAGAATGTATTATTTTAAGGTTGTTGTTGCTATTCCAAGTTTGACAATACATACAGAAGTGAAAGAAGACCCTTGATGAGTGCTGCACGTTATCATGATAACGTGAAGTCTACAGCGCTTATCAAGGATCTTCCTTCACTTCTGTATGTACTGTCAAATTTGGAATAGCAACAACAACCTTAAGATAATACATTCTTTCGCGTATGATTATCAGAGATTTAGAAATTTTCCATTACTCTATCATGATAAGTGGATGATGCTTTTAAGATTCTCCTTATGCATATATGTAATATCGAGGTTCAGAATAACAACATTAGGACACTATAACTCTTTCCCACTATCCTATCATGATTATTTTTACACATATGACGCCGGAAAGACTGGCTTCACAAACAAGACATGACAAGAATGTATTACGATAAGTGTTGATGAAATCATTTCGTTAATGTATGTTTTAGATAATTTTTGCTATTTAAGAATGCTACGTATTTCTATATCATTCAGAATTGTCGTTAGATTCAAAAGCGAATATGAGGAATATATGTGATACAGAGTTAAATGTGGAATTATACGAAGAATTTTATTCACGAAATGAAGCTGATATTTTGCTAGATGAACTATCAAATTATGATTTTAAAAATATTAGTTTTGAAATTAATGGGACTCAGTATGTTCCACGAAGAAAAGTACTCGGTTTTGGTGATGAAGGACTTAGTTACGAATTCTCTGGAACGAGCATTTGTGCAGAACCATGGACTCAAACTCTTCTAAATGTAAAAGATTATGTTGAAACGATAACTGGCAAAAAATATAATTTTGCTTTATTGAACTATTATCCTGACGGAGTGGCGAAAATTTCAACGCATAAAGACAATGAAACTTGTCTCGAACCTGAAAGTGATATACCTATCATCAGTTTAGGTGCAAAACGTCAAATGGTATTTACCAGGCGAAATTTCACATCTCGAAGCGTGGACTTAACTCATGGAACTCTCCTTGTAATGAGACACCCAACGAATCAAGTTTGGATGCACGGAATACCCTCTCAACCAGACGTTAAAGATCCTAGAATTAGTATGACATTCCGAAACATAAAAATTTCGAAAATTAAAAAACGACGCTTGGAAGATAATGAGGATGAACTTCCAGAGGATGACTGGTTTGCCCACTATATGAAGTCTGTTCCTGAAAATATCTTCATGCCGAATAATCGAGAACAGAAAAAAGAAAGTTCGAAGTTGATTGCACAGTGGACTCTTGGTTGGGGATATTTTGTGTCCATAAATCAGTTTGAAAACAGAATGAACATTCATCTACGTGAATCTGTGGAACAAAATAAAATATTATACCCTACTACACGCGGTGTTGTTATAACTCCTGCAACATGGCAAGAATTTTCCTCAAAAATATATGAATTTAATCTTGTCTATACGAGTGCCAGCATCATTTGTAATAATGAGTTGGTAGTTTTCAACAAAGAAGGTGAGCGTATTTTTCAGCAAGTTTTTAAACAAGATGAAAATTCTTTTAAACTAAAACCTACATACCTAAAAGTAAACTGTGATATTTTAAAAAAATTGAAAGAAATTATTCCTGATGTATCTAATACTTTATATAAAAGTATTTTTGAAATTATTTTACCGTTGCAAATCAAATGTAAAAACAATTGTTCGGATATGGTAAGTGATGATGATGAACTTTTAAAAGAACTCATAAACTCTATCAAAACTGAATTAAATTCAGTGATAAAAAAGCTATATAAATGCGAAGGTTGCATTGTAAATCATCCTTCACAAACAAGACATGATTGCATTATAATAAGTGTTGAGGACAGAATTAAATATATTGGTGAAGATATATTTTTATGTATTAATTTTAAAAATATAAGAGATTCTTTAAGGCAGAAAAAAAATGTTTCATTTATTTTGTAATAGGTTTTTTGAATCGAAATGTTATGAAGATTATAAAAATGCACTAATATAAGTACAGCTATTCTATTTAAATTTCTGTCTTTGGTTGATGTTATGAGTATTTTTTTTTCATTATGTTTTTTTTAATAGAAATATATTGAAATTTTAGTTTTAATTTTAAAGCAAACATGTATATCAAATATCAGTAAATGGATATTGTTGTTAATTTGATATTAACTAATGAAAGAAAATTCTAAGTATATTTAATGTATAATACAGAAACTTGTTCTTTGGAAATAAATAAATGTATTTAAATAGAAAAGCTTCTTGGTGAAATGAATGTATTTTTATTTTTTATAACAATTTTTTTAAGTATTGTATGTTTACAGTGCAGTATATGCTTCAAGTGATTCAATCGTGTTGAAAATTTAAGAGTTTATGAAGCGATTATTCGCTGAACTTATGTGATATATTTGTAAGGTTTCTTGAATACGAGTAATCTGAAGAGATATTTGAAATCTCATGAAAGAAACATCAGATGTAGTGTATGTCCTAAGAAATTTAAATTTGTAGTTTGAAAAGTCGCGAAGCTTCTCGTCTTAGAATTTTGTAGTGAATAATCACAAGTTCTTTTCATGTAAAAAGGATATGAAAACTTATAAAGTTACTTTTAAGAGTAAATCGTGATAAAAAATATTTAGTGAGCATAAGAATTTAAAACAATATGAATCTTTACATCGTATTGAATGTTCGGACATTTTTTTCAAGTAAAACAGAATTTGAAGAAAACCTCACGAACTTTTTTTTTTTTTTTTTTTTTTTTTAAATTTTGCTGGTGTCAAAAGAAACAGAAATATGCTGATGATGATGTTTTGAAACAGCATGATACTTCTCTTCTTATAAATTGCATCCATTGTTTACAAGTGTTTAAAAGAAAAAGTGATCTCTTACACCACATTCGAATGCGACATGGTTTGATACGAATCTTACAAAAACGAAGAAACGTTGACATCGTTAATACATGCAAGTCTTCTAAAATCGCAAGTCTTAATAGTATGTTCGCAATTGAATCGATTTGCTAGAACATACAAAATGATCATGTCTTAGATGTACTTCTTGAATATATAAAATTGTAGTTAGTAGGGAAAAAATGAGTTATGATGTAGTTTTACACTGAGTTATGATATCGGTGTTTGAAATGGTAATCAATAGTTACATTTAAAATGTGTCGTGAGTGTGAAAATGCAGAAATAAAAGAGCTTTGGCGAATTTAATAAACTTTAAATATATATGCATATAGTACATGTAATGATTAATATTACATTGATTAATGTAAATAACTGATGATATGTGTATTAACATAGTGAATGTTCGCTTTTATGAAGTTCTAAGCATTACTTTAAATACCATTCATAAAACTTTTATCTCATATATACAAACATGACAATATCTATTGAGTTTTCGTTTATTCTTTGGAATGTATGAAAGTTTTAATATTTTTTTTAATTTAATGTAGATTGGAGTAAAATATCTGTATCTTTCTTCATTTCAATCAGTAATATCTGTATGCTGGTAAAGGTACATATGTTCGTAAGAATTATACTATGTCACATTTTTGACAATCTTCTTTTATTCATATTAGCTAATAAGAGAATTATTGAAGTTAGTAAAGTAATGAAAATCAACGTTATTGAAAGAAAACTCTAAAAGCATTTACATTTCCAGAAATATATCAAAGTTCCTTTTCTTAAAATCAGCAGGTGTATCGTAGTTTTTATTTCTATTTCATTAAAAGCTGAACTTGTAAAATAAAAATTTTCTATTAGTGTAAGGTAAACAAAAAGAAAATCAAGAGACAATCCGTATCATGAATGAAATTCAAGTCTTACATCGGATTAAAAAGAAATACTCTGAATCTAAATGTTTATGCCTATTTAGCACAAAATGCGTTTATTTGTGTTATAAATTTAACTAAAACCATTCTTATAACAGTATGTTGCCTTTAAACTGGGTAAAAGTGTTAAGTATATTTTCTGATGGTATTGATATACTTGTCAAAGAAGTTCTAGAAACCTCAAATGTCGAAAGAGCATATGATAAGAATCTCCTTTCCTATCGCTACATCAGTTACAGGTTAAGGGGTGGCTTGAATGGATAAAGGTAATGTTTGTGCAAAAATATAGTAGTTCTATTTTGAAATGAGAAATAATTCGCTTTTTGTCAATTAAGGAAACTTGTGGTATTATTAAACAGAATGTCAGTGAAAGACATTGCGTTTGCATAGTGAATTATGAAGGTACTGAAAGGTAGTAAAGAAGGTGAATGAAAGAATTAATTTGAACAAATAAGGTAAGGCTATCATTAAAAGAAAAAACTGTTTAAAAGATGTATGTTAGAATTAAAAGTAAGATGTTAAAATTTAAAAAGATGTAACAGAGTAAAACCAAAGAATACTGGTAATTCCTATCTGGAAAACAGTAATTTGAGTACGATATTGAAAAAGTTGGTTTTAAGAATTTCTTTATGCATGTGATGCAAAACAATTGCTAGTTTATCATGAGTGCTGACATAGATGCAATTAGTGCAGGAAAAATAGTAAAATTAGTATAGTTAGTGTCTCTAAAACATGAAAAAATAATAGTGTGAGCAGTGTAAATTCATTTGAAGTACTGAAATATGACATAGACTAAATATCAGAAAATGTAAGAAATATTTTGGTATGTGTGGATGAAACACTGAACGTGGTTGTAAAATTAGAAATGAAAATTATCAACACACTTAAAGGTAATCGGGATTTAAAACTAAATATGATGTTAGAAACTTTGAAGACCATAAAACTATATGAGAAAGAAATACATTTAGATATAAATGGTATTAAACTGTAAAGTTGTGAATGGAAATTTCTGAGTAAAACCTGTAGATGATCTATTATGATCGAGGAATAAAACAAGTATTATAAAAATTGTAAGGAAATATTTGTTTATGGAGTAAATGAAAACAATCCAAATCGTTAAAATGAATAAAAAGGGATAAAATGTTGGAATTACGAGTGATGAGACAGAAATAAAAACATTATAATAAATAAGTTAAGCTAGAATTAAGAAATATAAACACAGAAGGGAAATCATGAACGTAAGAAAAGCAATTAACAGTTATAGACTTAAGTTTTTTTTTTTTTTTTTTTTTTTTAAATATTTGGTAATGTAAGGAAGATATTGTTAAACACGTGAAAGAAATTAGAAATTCTGTAGAAAATTTAGTAAAAGAACTAAGATCATGAAAAATAAACGTTTCTTTTTAAATACAATTTCATACCACTAAGTGTGTATAGAATACTAGAATGGTTTAAAAAAAGTAAATGAAGTTAAAATTCAGAATATATTGAACATTATAACGTTAAAAAAAGTGTGAAATTGCATCTAAAATTAAGTAATGTAACAAATAAACAGCACGTGCGGGAACGTTTGTGAAATATAACGTATAAGTTAAAAATCAGGTATTCTGAAATTTATGAAAGGTATGAAAAAAATAGTATGTGGAAATTAAATAAAATATTACAAATAAATTAGAAACGTTAAGTATTAAAAAAATATGACAGTAAATGAATATGTTATTATGAAACAGAAAACCTGAGAAATAAGTTAAAGTTTCATGAAAAACTAGAAAGGATAAAAGTATCAGAATAAATTGATGAGTCGATTCAAGTTCCATTTTCTTATATAGGCTTTTTTACCTAAATCTGAATGTATCCCGTCAGCTTAGTGGTTAAAATCTTCAAACTACTCAGCTGGTGAGATATTTTGTTTCAGAGTTCAATTCTATATTTTGAATAATAGAGTATTTTTTTAAAAAAAAATAGAAATTTCTAAAATAGATTATTTTCTTTTTTCGTCCATAGAGGACGCCATGAGCAATTCCTAAATAGATTATTTTCATTTTTCATCCCTAGAGGACGCCATGACTCTTGCCAAATTAAAAAAACTAACTTTAAATGAAAAGCAGGAGGTCTACAACTCAACCAGCAGTCTACGAACAACTCAACTCCACTCGAAACCACGCCTCCTAGTGTGATGACGTTGCCTTTGGCCCCGCCCTCTGTGATGTCATTGACCACGCCCCCTGACCCACTGACCCACCTGTCGCAGAACGCCCATTTTCTATCTACTAACACTTGCTTTCTGTTCATCTGAAATGGTATAGATATTCTAGCAGTTATTCCAGCAAAAGTTTGAAGGAACAGATCATTCTGTATTTAGTTAGATAATCAAAATACACAAGCTATGAACATAACATATTAAACCGCAATTCACATTGGACAGCCAATGTTTATCAATTTTCACATAAGTCGTACTTTCCCGTAAATTTGAAAATACTCTATTGCATGCTGTTCTATTGAAGACAAGACTGATTTTTTTTTTTTTTTTAAATGCAATTTATAACTTGTATTGTTTTTTTACCAAATTTTAACCTGGGAGTCGTGAACAAATTTGTGGGGGGTCACCAAATTCAAAGAAATTTATTTGACAATAAAAGATATACGGAATTTGAAGACAATTTTGGATGTTTTTTAACATTTGCCAGGAATTTTAAATTAAATATTTCCATATTTTAATTCTGATTTTATTGCTTTCCACTTGATTTATGTGTTATGTTTGAGGATTTCCAAACAGCTCGAATCAAATTTCAAACCTACTGCATACGCGCAGCTAAGATTTAGTTTTTTCGGCTATCTTAGTAGTGTCTTGCATGCAATTTGTAATTGCAATACTCATCATTTATAAACTACGTTTCTTATTTCTAATCAAATTTGTTGTCAAGTAAGTACATAACATTTCCAAAGCATTGGAAAATTCAGTAGTGTCTCGAAGGATAATAAAAACAATTTTGTTTTCGTTGCAATTTTGTTCATGATGGTTAAATGGCCCAAAATCTCTTGTAAGAGAAATGGGATGGATGCACCAACATCAAATAAACTTAGAGAAAAACTATTAATGAAAATGCAAACAAAAATGTAACCATTGGCTTTCTTTCTACTTCTAAAAAAAAATTGAGTAAATATCAAGAAGAGTTTATTTTATACTGTTTTACATGTTCCATTATCAATGAAAAAAGAATATCCATTGTGTGTTAAATGCAGTGAAAACTTGGCACATGGAAAGCATGAAACCTGCGAAATTAAAAATACATTTAGAAACGGTACTTTTCCCGTTTTGCCGCCGCAAACAATAAAGTCGCCAACAACGGTACTACTGATGCCAAATGGAATATCTTCGCTGCCAACGTTTTACGCCTCATTTTTGAAACAAGTCGCAGCCATTTCTTATCAGATTGTTTCTTTCAATACTGACATAGAATTTTTACAAGATAATTAAAATTTATGCCCCGAGACCATTCGCTGTAATTAAGACAGACTGCAATCACACCACTCACCCAAAGGCAAAATCAAGGGTTAAATTCATCAATTCTAATGAGAATGCAGTAGCGAAGTAAAGCACTGCGGTTTTACATAATTTCTGAGTAAGCTATTTGTACGAATTGAAATAATTCTTGCATTTAAACTTGTATTCCAAATTAAGATTTAACTTGAAATTAATGTAGATAATTACTGAGAGAATTAGATTTTTGTAGCGTAGCTCACGCGAGATGAGATCACGTGGTGTTACGTGATACGAATCAGCGATTTAGGATGTTGAACCATAAAAACATAGTAAATTCTTAATGTCTTTTTACAAATTTATTATCTTTATTTATTGACTTTTTACAAAATTTTAAAAGATATTAAAATGTTTGTGCCTTCAAAATAAAAAATTCTTAGAACTAACGTTTGTTAACATTTTTTATGTGTATATTGTATGTTGTCGTCAACAAAGTCTGCTTGGCAAGATTTGCGCCAGTGAAACTGAAAAATACCTCAGAAATTAAACATAAAGATTAAGTAAATAAATCTGAAGAATTTTTTAAGGAATGAGCTGAGATCATGAAAAATTAAAATGTATTTTTGAAAAAAATATACAACAGTTCCTGAGAAGGATTTATAGGCATCCTTAAAAGTTTCATATTTAATTGCAAAAAAATTAAAACCTCATACAATTGGAGAATCGCTCATTCTTCCTTCAGCAATTAAAATGACATCATTTATGCATGCAGAAAAATATAGTAACGATTTAAAAACAATAGCATTAAAAAAAGATACTGTTTATCACCAAATTTTTGTCATATCAGACACTATAGAATACAAAATCCAATCTTTACTATAAAACTTGATGAAATTACCGACATTACTAAAATGTTTTAATTCATCGCTTATGTGAGATATGTTTTTGAAAACGATGCAGTAGAATATTTTTATGTTGTAATATTTGGGAAGGAAAAGCAACTGGAGAGAAAATATTTGAAATTATTAACAGACATTTTAAAACAAATAATCTTACCTAGACACACTGTGTCGCAGTTTGTACTAATGTAAGCTTTTAAAACTAAGCCGATACTTTGGCAAGGAGAATTGAACCAAAAAAAAAAAAAAAAAAAAAAAACATGCTTTTTTTTACAATTTACTAAAGAAAATAATACAGATTTCTTGTTTAAAACAACATATGATAAAATTGACAAAAATTTTTTTGAAAAATTTCTAAATAAGGAATTAGGTTGGATCTGTGACCCATTTTGCCTTTGGTATTTTCAATTCCAATGTATCTCTAAATGAAAAAGAACTATTAATTCATATTTTAAGTGACGGAATACTGCGTGTTAAGTCTCTAACTTGCCAAAAATTTTAGTTGATTGGAAGCTAATATGCCGGTTTAAAAGGAATGAAAGTAAATTATTACGTTTCTTACATAAAATTGTACAATAAACCTTTAGCTTATATTTAAAACTTCTAAAATGCTTATGTTACACTTTTCTGTTATATAAGCATTGAAAGTGGATTTCTCACTGAAATAGAAATAATTTTGCTATTGAATTAACATGGAGAACTTTTTTATTGAAATATTTTTTCTCTGTGACATTAGTTGCATCTACTACAAAATAAAGATTAAAGAATTGTTTTTAAAACATTTTGAATTCGTTGTCATATTGATCTATGAAGCACTAGATTAGTGAGTTTTTATTACATTATTGACAAATATAGTTTTTAAACAATGAAAAAATTTTCAGTGGAGATAATTATTTGTCAAATATGAATGTGTTTTCAAAGAGGAAATAAATACTGAGTGATAAAAAGAAAATTCAGTTAGAACATTCACATTTCTAACAAAGTAATTTAATCTTTATAATACAATATATTTTACAATGATAACGCAAAATACAATGTGAAAGATGCGAAGATTATGATAGTACCTAGAATATTCAGCATTTCGTATAATCCTATAACCAGATAATAATAATATTGAAATAAATTTTATCTGAATGAAGTTTTCTTATTACAGAAACAGTAGAATTATGCAATTACATAAACGAATACACTTTCAGACAATATGCTTAATACTGTCTACAAGCGCAAGCCAAAGTTCTGTTTATGTTACTTTTCGCCCTTCAGCGCATGCTCAAGAATTACCATCCAGGCGAAACTAGTCGATTTGTCCATGACGTCAAAAATTCGAAAAGAGGGGTAGGGTTTGGAAATACGCGTCCCGGATCTAGGGGGGTGCAAACCGGGATCTGTGCCCCGGGAGGCAACTTCTGAGGGCGGCAAATTCAAGCGTGGCGCTGGATTGTATTTGGAATGTTGTGAAATTTTGATACAACATTAGTAGTTTTAAAACCTCTTTTAAGAACATTTATAATTAATTACTCGGAAACCTTTTAATAGAACAAACAGTTAAAAGTAAGCTAAGTACAGCCGAATATGATTCTAAAGATAAGATCAGAGAGAGTACTACAATAGAGGGACTCCAGGCTTCACTGACAACGTCAGACGACCCTGTCCTTATAAGAAATAGACCAACCCAAATGAGTTTTCCCCCTCGTCTGACATGTTCCCGGCTGTCACCTTGATCACGTTAGGGGAGTAGGGACGACTTGCAGAAATTTAACAGTGGTTGCCTATTGCAGCACGTATAATTGTCAAGAAAAAGCTGGTTGTAGCGCCTCATTTCAAAAATTAGAATTTCTCCATATTTTTATTTTTGAAATCGAGATTGATTTTTAAAATTTTAGCATACTTATCAAGCATAATTAGCGTTCCAAATAATTATAAAGCTATTGCATGCTTTCAGGGCTGGATATTTTTTTAGTTTATCCTATGCCGTAAGGAAGTTTGTAACTACTTCTTTTAGAAAATAGTATATTAAATCTGAACTAATAGAAAAATTCAAACAAGCAATTTTCTCTTGCAATTTTTATGCTTTTTATTGGTGTAAATAAGTAAAAAATACTAAAATATTTAAAAACGAATTTTTGAAAGTTTTGTTTAAATTTCTAAATTGTGTTGCTTTTTTAACATTATAGATGAGTATTATAGCACAATTTCTACCAAGGAATTTTTTTCAATTGTATTTCATTATACATCATAGTGATAAACACTTTTGACATCTTAATTTTTATACATTTAATTCTAATATTAAAATTGTATTTAACCGTAATAACTAATTTTGCTTATATTTTATAGTGATTATTTTTTAAATTTATTTTTAGTTCTGCATAAGATTTTTTTTTTATTTACTGTTAATTTAATTTATTAGCTCGAAGCAGCATTTTGCGCTGTTTCACGATAAATGTCCGTGTCTCCTTGCAAATTGTAGTTACCAAATATTATCGCCCTGCATAATATTTAAAGAAATTAAATAATGAAGAATCTGCATGAATACATATATGTTTCTCGCACTGTGACAAACGGCGGTATCTAGAGCCATCAGATTTTGAATAATGTAATTCTGCTCCCGAACATGGGCATCTTAACGGTCGAATTTCGAATTTGTTTTAATCTATTTCATTTTTTGTAAAGCTTTAACGAATTTTTGATTAACAAACTCAGCGAGTTCAAAGCGAGCAATCGTAACACTGTGCGGAAAATAACATTTTTATCTCCAGTGCAGAAATTCTAAAGATATGCTGTTTTCAAATGTATGTGGTTTACGGGCCAAGAACATGATGTTCAATAAATAGAGGTAACACACAAAACGTTAAAAGTAAGGTCCCTTTTGGGCGTAATATAAAATCTGAGTGCTTCTAGATTTTATTTTATCTTTTTTTTTTCCTTCATTACACTCAGAAAATTGTAAAAAATTATCAGATCTTATTTAATTTTGCCTTATTTATTTCAAAGCATCACGTACTATCAATCTTATTTCATTTTACGTTATTTGTACGCAAAATTAAGTTCATAAATTTTGTGCTTAGAGTTTTTACCGTTTTACCAAAGTAAAGATGTTTGTATAAGAATTACGCGTGAAAAAAATGTGCGAAATGCAGTAAAAATTGCTTTAATTTGATATATTAAATCCTATTTGAAAAAAAAACTGTGACTTTCATAATCTCACCACTATACTACGTATCACATTTAATAATTAAAAACAGTTATATGATACAAACGACATAGGTTTCAGTGTTAAAGCAATCCAGATCATCCCTACTCTTTCTTGAGGACATGTCGGTGACGCGCGTCCCGCCCACTGGGTTAGTCTATCTCTTATAAGGTCCATGACCCTGTCCCTCTGCCAACCCAACATGTAATTTTATTGCAAAGTTACTCCGTGAACTCCTTGGTCCTTTGTCCCTGTAAATGATCATCCATGAACCAGGAGCGTTTATCAAGTCATGCAGTTCCGGCAATCGAAAAACAAACAGCGCATCAAGTTAATTATGACGATGCCATAGATTTATTTGCAGAGCAAAAGGCTCGCAGAGTAAAATTTTAATTCCGTAATATTTTAAGAGCATTAGGTAAGAATGAAATGAGCGTTAGGTAAGAATTATTAATGAAATAAGAATTATGAAAAGAAGTACAAATACTAACCTTTTCCTTTCAGCAGGAGCTCGTATTGTTGTTAAGTATAGCTAATGAAAGTTAGTTACGTAATTAATCAGCTCATCGATTGTCCCAACTTATGTTATCTATTGTTTGTAACTAAAGATTATTTTTATTACGAGTGCATATTTGATTGAACGTTAGGACTTACTTATTTAAGTATGTTATTGAAAAAAAGGAATTTGATTATTCATTGCATTAGTGATTTGTAAATTGTATATATTCGTTTAAGCTATTATTAGTAATGTGCCATTTCTATTTTTCGTACTATGCTGAACTGCTTTAGTATTTAGTACTGAATTATTTTCCATTAGTATGGCTAGTTATTGTTGCAAACATTGCAAAACTACATATTTCAAAGGAAACGTAAATTTGATTATTACAGTGCAAAAAATCGTCTTTTGTATGAATATGTAAATATTTATTATGTTATCGAGCTGTGTGAGGACGATAGTGGAGTTTTTGAGTAGCCTACATAAAGGCGTTACAGGGAAATGGAATTTTAAAGTGCCAGGTTAAAGTTGTTATTTTAGAGAATTTGGTGTATTCATTATTGAATCTATTTCATTCGTGATTTGTAACTTATATATATTTGTTTAAGATATTAATTAGTAATGTGTCAGTTCTATTTTTTGTACTATGCTGAACTGCTTTAATATTTAGTACTGAATCATTTTCCATTGGTCTGGCTAGTTATTGTTGCAAATATTGAAAAATTGCGTATTTCAGAGAAAATGTAAATTTGATTATTGTAGTACAAAAATAGTATTCTGTGTGAATCTGTAAATTTTTATTATGTTATCGGGCTTTGTGAGGATTATAGTACAAAAATAGTATTCTGTGTGAATCTGTAAATTTTTATTATGTTATCGGGCTTTGTGAGGATTATAGTAGAGTTCTTGAGTAGGCTACATGAAGGCGTTATTGTGAAATGAATTTTTAACGTGCTGGGTTAAAGTTATTGTTAGTATCGAGAAATTGGTATAAAAATATTCAATCCATTTCATTAGTTATTTGTAATTTTCTTAAATAATATTTTTTATTGCTTAGTAATGTGTGATTCCCATTTTCGTACTGTGCTGAACTATTTTAATATTTTGTACAGAATCGTTTTCTATTAGCATCATTTATGAGTAGGTATTGTTGCAAATATTGATAAGGTAAATTTGATTATTTCAATATACCGGAGAAGAAACTGCATTAGGAGGGTTCACACGGGTTTTTAATTATGTAACTTTTGGTATGTATGTCGGGCCACCAGCGGCTGAGGGGTAAAGTCTGAACACTAGTAGTTAGGTCGGGGGTTAGAATCAAGCGAATTAGCGGGCTGAATGGGTGTTCCCGTCGTTTCGCTCATGCAGAACTTGCATATGAGCCAATTACTCTTAGAAAGTCCTCAGCGATTTCTCCTCTTAGGCAGGTGCTTTGTCATAAGTAAAGAAAGTAAACCATTTGTTATTTATATTTCTTTTATAACAAAAATGGCACATAAAGAATTTCTTATTATAAAATGGATTTTACATTTTATCGCTACATATTTCTATGTTTATTCAAAGAATTAAAATTTGCTAGAGAAACTTAAAGGAAGATGGGTGAGGGCAGCAGTTTTAAGTTTTTGCCCCGCCTAGGAGAAATGCTAAATCCGGCGCTGGTTTCTTCACTTGCACTGTAATATACTATTGTAGCTTTATGTCATTAACTTTAATTTTTAAAATAAAATGAACTTTTCTATTACAAAAAAATGAGTGAAAAGGTTTTCGTTTTTTCGTTGTCTGTATTTTTGCATATTTTCAGATATATTACGTAAAAATATATGGTAATGGTAAAATTATTATAATAAGCTAAAGAAATATCAAAATTGCTAACATTTTTGGCGACCGGCTACTGCAGGTCCCGCGACCCCACCTGGGGTCGGGACCCACAGTTTAAAGACATCTGCTGTAGACCAATAGTGGTTAACCTTATTTTTCTCTTTTAAAAATTTTGCAACGACTAATAAATTATGACTGTAAAACTTCCACTACAACAGATGGCACACGTTCGATGGTAAAAACATTGGATTTATTGTTTTAGGCAGAAAATGTTTTCATTTCCTAAATTTGAACCATATCATTGTCTTTAAGAAGCATCAAGAGCGAAAACTATTGGTTTTAATGAATGAATGTTACTCAAAATAAAAATTATTAATTTTACGAGATCACAAGAAATACAACACAGATGATTTAAATTACTTTTAGAAGAGGAAAGTAACGAGAGTAATGACCTTCTTTTAGATGCATGTGAGATAGCTCAGCAGAGGTAAAATATTTGAAAAATTTATCAATCTTTTGCAAGAAATAAAAGAATTGATTTTATCAAGGGGTGAATATTACGAGTAATTAGAAAACAATGATTGGTTGATAGATTTGTAGAGTCTTACCTGCTTTAAAAACATAAATTAACTGGGGGTTCTAGAAGATGTAAATGAATTATCGCTGTCTTGAAATTATAACAGAGACGTATTAAGGTTATAAAGACCCTTTTTTTAAACTCACTAGATTAAACATTTTTTTTTTTTTTTTTAAATCTTAAAGGTTTCAGATTTTAAATTACGTCCAAAGGGGCGTTTTTTTAACGTTTTGTGTGTTACCTTTATTTATTAAATATCATGTTTTGTGCACTTAAACCATAAAATTCAGTTCAAAAGGAGTGTCGCAAAATAATTTTAAAATGAGCAGATCTTTAGGATTTCCGATACACAGTTCCGCGCGCTGGAGATAAAAAGTCCCTCCCCTAATAGAGTATTGCCATTGCTCGCTTTTAAATCATTGAGTTTGTTACTCAAAAATTCGTTAAAGTTTTACAAAATATGAAATCGATCATAAAACAAATTCCAAATTTCAAATTTGATCTTTCACATGCTCATATTCGTAGGAGGATTACGTCATTCGAAATTCGATGGCTCTAGGTACACTAAAAATTTTTCTGAAATTTATAGTGATTTAGAAGGAGTTCAAATATATATAGATGACTTATTAGTTTTGCGACAGTGATTAGCTATTATTATTAACCGTTAAACTTATTAGTTTTTCGATTTTAGTGATTTAGAAAGAGTTCAAATATATATAGAGGACTTACTAGTTTTATCAAAATACGAGAAATATACATACATTTATGCAGATTTTTCATTATTTAATTTTTTAAAACATAATGCAGGACTCTAACATTTGGTGACAACAGTTTGAAAAGTGAAACGGACATTTATATTGATTCAACGCAAAATCGCAAAACGAAAACAATACTCCTTCAGGGACAAAGCCCCTTTGGACTAATCAAAGTCATGTCTTGTGCTTGCAAAAAAAGCCGCATTTATTGCGTAACACAAATAGTAATAAATTTTAATTAAACTAAGTCGTAGTTTAAGCCAAAGGCTATGTATTAAAATGTGTAAAGCTTCTGGATTAGCGGAACTTCAGCTGAAAACTTTAACTGAGGAAAAAAATTGAAGTGATCCAAAGGGATAAAATTTCACCTTTAGAGGAAAACGTCAGACTTGTAAGAAAAAATTTCATATAGAACTAAAGCAACAAAGTACTAAATCATCTTCAAACTATCAAGAAAATACATACAATAATACAAAATCATGTAGAAAATGTGGAACCTCTCATAAGTTATGCTTATAATAAGATTTGCTTGTTACTGTAAAAAAGAGAAATCCCTTTTCTAAAATATGCACTTATAAAAATGTTAATGTTGTACAGAATAACTTAGAACATGAGTTGCATAATAATGGTAATGAATATATTTTAGGGTCAATAGACGATTAAAGTATTTTAGGGTCAATAGAAGATTTTCTAAAAATAGAACAGAATGGTTTGAAAGACTAAAAGTAAACATATCTAAATATTTATTTGTTAAGTTGGATACTGGAGTTCAGTATCATCTGTTACTATATGCTTAAATTTAAACAATTAAATTTAAGAGATAAATGTTTGACTAAATCAAAAGTCACTTTAAATAGTTACAATGGTACTACAATTGATGTAGTCGGAAAATGCAAATTATTATGTGAGATATCGAATGAGGACAAGGATGAAATAGAATTTCAAGTAGCAGCATGTGATAAAAACTGTTCCAGCTATTTTAGTTTTACCTACATTGAAAAAATTAAACCTAGTAAAAGTATTTGTACAGTAAATCCTGAATCTAATAAAAAGTTACCAGAATCTTTAAAAGAATATCAAGATTTATTTAAAGGAACTCGGATATACCTATCACATTAAATTAAAACCAGGAGTTGTTGGTAAAATAGAGCCCTGTAGGAAAATTCCACTTAGCTTATAAAATCCATTAAAAAAGGAGTTGACAAGAATGGAAAAAGATGGTATTATAAAGAAAGTTAATCAACCTACAGAATTTGTGAATTCATTAGTTATAATAAGAAAAAAGAATGATGATTTAAGAGTGTGTTTAGATCCTCAGCACCTTAACCAAAATATACTGACAGAAAATTATCACATACCAACCTTTGAAGAAGTTTCATCTCAAATAACAAATGCGAAAGTGTTTAGTATTTTAGATGCAAACAAAGCATTTTGGCAAATTAAACTGTCATATTCAAGTTGTGAATTTACTACATTTAATACACCATTTGTAGGTATTGTTTTTTAAGATTGTCATATGGACTAAGTTCATTACCAGAGGTTTTTCACAGAAATTTTTCTGAAACTTTTAGTGATTTAGAAGGAGTTCAAATATATATAGATGACTTATTAGTTTTGAGAAAAGATAAAAAAGAACATGATTTAAAGTTGTTGGACAGAGCCAGAGAAAAGAATGTTAAATTTAATTTCAATAAATATAAATTTTGGCTGAATGAAGTGATATACAGGACATATATTTTCTAAAGACGGTTTAAAACCAGTTAAAGACAAAATTAAGGCTATTCTAGATATAAAGAATGTCAAAGAATGAAGAATTTTCCTAGTAAGGATTAATCTAGAAACATATATATGTTTCTAGATTTATACCTAATGTATTGACATCATGTTTAAGAGATTTGTTGAAAAAACAAGTTATCTGGAACTGGAAAGCAGCACATGAAAAAGAATTTAAAAGACTAAAAAGTGTCTTAGTAAATAAACTAGTTTTACAGTATTATGATAGTTAGACAATAATTATGCTCAAATTGAAAAGAAACTTTAGCCATTGTATTTGCGTGTGAGAAATTTCACCAGTATATATATTTGGAAAATATATTACAATGAAAAGTGACCATAAACTGTTGGAATAAACTTTCAAAAAGGCCATTAAATAAATGCCCAGTAAGATTACAAAGAATGCGTATAAGATTACAGCTGTATTAGTTTGAGATAAAATATAAACCATGAAAAAAACTTTTTTTACCGGATGCATTATCAACTTATTCCCTGATAAAGGATCTGATTTCTTTGATGGAGACGGAAAAAGATGAAGAACTAAAAGTTTTAAGAAAACTAATTAAAACTGGATGGCCAGATAAAAAATGTATGGTTCCAGTACTGGCAAAACCATATTTTAACTTCAGCGAACTATCAAAAGCAAATGGATTAGTATTTAAAAATTCCTATGTTGTTGTACCAAGAAGTTTACGAAAAGATATGTTAAGCAGAATTCATTATGGTTATTTAGGAGTAGTAAAATGCAAGAACAAAGCAAGAGAAATATTATATTGGCCAGGAATGTCAAAAGAAATGGAATTTGGTACTGAATTGTCCAACATGTCTAAGTTTACAAAAATCTAATACTAAAGAACCAATGATATCTAAAGAAATACCTAATGGTCCATGGGAAGTATTGGAAACATATCTCTCTTTTACTTTCAAGGAAGGGGATTATCTAATAGTTATCGATTATTTTAGCAAATATATTGAAATTGGGAATTTGGAAGATTTGTCAAGTATAGCAGTAATAAAGCAATTTAAATAATTTTTTGCAAGATATGGTATTCCGAAAATAGTATATTCGGATAATAGTCCACAATATAGTTGCAAGAAATTTAAAGAATTTGCAAGATGGAATTTTGAAACCAGAACTTTAAGTCCAAATTACCCACAATCTAATGGAATGGTTGAAAGACATATTCAAACTGTCAAACGAATGTTAGAAAGGAACTAATCAGAAAGAGTTTCCAATGCAAAACTATGAAAATGAAAGTCATGAGAATGAAGTTATAGATGAACCCGAGATACCTGAGAATAGTAGAAGCACTTGAAATTTAGATATGCCTGTAACTTCTTCAAAACCTAACAGAAGTGTTGTGCCACCAAATACTGAAAGAGGTATTGTATCACCAAATTTTGCAAATGGACATAACTACGTTACTAGATCTGGTAGAACTGTTAAAAAGCCTCATTATTTAAAATAATATGTATAATTTTACTATTATTACTATTTCTGTTTTAAAAAAAGGGAAATGTTATATATGTAACTGTATCTATTATTATTATTAATCATAACTGTAATCATCGAACAGAGTAGCAGTGTAGAATAAACTATGTTTGTGTACATCTTGTAATCATCATTAAGCACTTATCCAACATATAAAACTGATACAGTAGACCTCTACAATGCCATTGATGATTTTGGTAAGACAAATCAACAAAAAAAAACTAATATAATTTTTAAATGCTGGATTTAAAGTTTTTCTTCCAAAACAAACATAGTGCTTTAATTTATGTACACTGATATTTCTTTTTAGTTATTTGTTTGTGCATCAAGAGGAGAAGCAAACTCAGAGGCTCTCCTAGGCGGCAAACTCAGGAACCGCCCCAGGCGATAAAAGCTACGCCATTGAGTATAAATATAACAATATGTAAAACTAGATAAAACGCGCCATACAAAATTTTAAAAATCAAAAATAGACAAATTTTCTAAACACACTAACAACTGATGATAACTCTCTTTACGACATTTCTCGATTTCCCCACTACATGGTCCCTCGGGCATGGCATACTCTGACAAAGCAAACACATTAGCAGATGTCATTCAAGATACATTCACGCCAATTCCCTCGCCCTATGATAACAACCACATCAGACATGAGAGCACAAAAGTATAAATCTACCTGAGCATACCCAGCCCACTTAATTTTACATTCTTGGTTACCCGCTGCTCATCGCTCAGTTCATTAGTACTCTAAAAAATAAGAAAGCCTCAAGGCATAATCGTATCCCAAACAAAGCCCTTAAACATCTTCCAATAAATGCATTAACTTGTCTCACCAAAATAATAAGCTCAATAATTAAATTCTCCTACTCCCCCTCCGTCTGGAAAAACGCAACAATAATAGTTTTCACCAAACCCCATCAAAATAGCACCTTTCTCTCAAAAATCACAGAAAAGGTCATACTCTAATACTTTCATATACAAAAAAGGTCATTTATCATACTCTTCATACATAAAAACATCCCCGCACACACCTACAATCCCCCCGTTCAGTTCGGCTTTCGATACATGCATAGTACAACACACCAATTGTTAAGGGTAGTAAATTACATCACAGATGGCTTTAATGCAAAAATTCCTACAGATGGCATATTTCTAGATATTTCCAAAGCGTTCGACAGAGTATGGCACAACGGCCTCCTCTATAAAATTATACAATTCAATTTTCCCACTACCTTATTATGCTACTGGCTTCCTATTTAGATAATAGAACATTTCACATTAAAATACAAAATAGTTTCTCCACCATTCGTCCCATTCTCGCTGGCGTCCCCCAAGGTTCCGCCCTCTCCCCTTTCCTCTATAACGTATACACATACGACATTCCGACTGACACAAATATTTCACTTGCACTATTCGCAGACGACACAGCAATTTCAACCAGGGCAATACACGCAAACCACATCAGACTGCAACTCCAAAATTATCTGATCACACTTGAGCGCTGGTTCACACTTTGCTGGATAGCCATTAATACTCAAAAATTGAATTTTATTATCTTCCGCAAAGGAAACTCGAACTACAGGTATCCTCCCCCCATTCCTTTTGACGACATCCCTGACATCGAGTGGGTCGCCGAGGTTAAATACCTCGGCGTCACACTTGATTCCAAACTTACACTCAGAAAACACTTTGCAAATACTTCAGAAAAATTTAAAATCACAGCAGCCATTATGCGACACCTCCTAGGAAGGAGCAGCAATCTATCAATAAAAAACAAACTTATCCTTTATAAAATGATTCTACGACCTGCCTTACTTTATGCTTGCCAAATCTGGGGACAGGCCGCCAAGATAATTCTAAAAAGGCTTGAAATTCTGAAAAATAAATTATTACGTGTGATCGTCAGTGCGCCCTGGTACATTCCAAATCACACTATACACATAGACCTTAACGTCAGCAAAATAAAAGAATGCATACACACACTAGCCACAACATTTTTCCACACAGTACAATTCCATCACAACACAGAAATTGCTAGCCTCAGATACTCACCTATTCCACATGAAAAGTACAAATGCCCAGCTCATATCTTAGCACCATAACATTAAGTCTTTTACAGATACCTTTTTAAACTTTTACATCTCAATTTTTTCACTGGCACCCGTACACACATGACTACTTGCCCACCCCCACACTGAAAATCGCTGATCGAATGCGGATCCGGACATCTTTTCATCACCAGACTCGAGCAGCATATTGATTACTCTATATCACAGATAAGAACTTCAATGGAAACATAGTAAAAGAGCGCTTCGCGTTCTGAAACTATGCAAAAGTATAAGATCTCGTCGAGTATAAATATAAAATAAAATGAGTTCAAATCTCAAACTTTGTGCACTCGTATCGCCATCTATTGAGAAAAACTTCAGTCTTTCTTTGATTTTGTTATCGCTGACTAAATTCCTTGCAAATTCATTCTTATATATGTCTGTATCGAATGAAATTTATATACATGTATAGGGTATACCTGTATATGAAAAGTTTGCTTAATGCTTTGAGTAGACAGTTAGGTACTAGTCAATATTATTCGGCATGAAAATATTTAACGCTGTATGACTACCTTATAAATATAAATAATAGGAACAGATTTTACTATAATTAATGAAGTTCCCAGAAATAAATCTTTATTTAGAATATGCATATACTGATTCTTATACTTCGCATTCCAAATTTAACGCATCAGTTTTAATAGACAAATTAGCACATCATGTAAAATCTATACAGATATTTTTGGTTAAATGCATAGCATAAAAGATATGTTTCCAAGCATACAAAAAGTTTAATTGTGTTTAAGGTTATTAAATAAAATTAAATTATTATATAATTAAATTGTTATTATTTGATATTGTTGATCTACTTTTTTCTTTTTTCGCCCCCTCTTTTTTTCAAGTATTTATATTTAAATTAAAAAAGATATTAAGGAAAATGTTCTTTTGAGGTAAATGATTTCCAACAATTTTAGTTCAATAAGGTGATATTCAATTTATAAATTTTATGACAAATTAATTGATAATATTTTTATTTTCCTCTGAAGATTTAAAGACTTCTAAGGAAGAAATCTATAATAGTTAAAGTTTTATCTAAAGACTTTAATTGTAATAGATTTATTTAATGCAGAATTTACTCATAATTAAACACAAGACGTTTTCCTTAAAAAAGGCAATCAGTTTTTAAACCAACAAAACATGAAAACTAAACTTGTTATAAAATTACTTTTGTCAGTTTCGAACTTACAGCTCTGTTATTCTCTGCGACGTTATAAGCATATATTTGTCAATTTTAACTAATTTTTTAAGTTTTACGCAGGTAAACACAGACAGTTCTTTAACACTCGGGGTACAATATACCTTGCTTAACCAAAAAAAACTTCAAAACGCAAGCTTCGTCTGTGGTCTCGTTAGTCTCGCTGCGCTCGCGCTACAGTTTGAGAAACGGTGTAACCACTAGACTAAGCTTGCGCGGTAACTTTGTGTCTTATTTTGCTACAAACAGATATAAATTATCAAGCTTTTCGTGCTGCTATCTAGTAGTTAAAATAAGCAATACAAAAACAATGGTAAAAGTTTGCCGAAAAGGTAATAATAGTTCTTATCTAAGAAATGTTTCTCATGGAAAACAAATTCTTTTCAAATAATATGATGATGCTAATATTTACTTCTGACATTAAAACGTGTTTATGTTCATGTGAACGCAAAAATTCAGAGAATCTGCAAAATCCCGGAATACTGGAAACATGCTGCAGAGATTCTATTTAATTCTACATAACAGAAGATGAATTGTAATATGATTTATAAAATGTTGTGAAACATCTCATCGCGAATACTTCCTGTAGACCAGTAGTAGTTAACCTTTTCAAACCTACCGCCTACTTTGTAAGTAGTAAAATTTCCTTACCGCCCACCGGTTTCGCAGTAACTTAGTTTAGCGTAAATTCAAAGTAATTTTTTGAGTAAAGGCTTAGTAAAAATATGTATTGTTAAGTTTTATCCATTTATTTTTACTTTGCATATGTTTATAAGAGATAGAAATTTTATATCCCGCGTAGTTAGCCGGGACATTGGTTCCAGAGAAACTGTTTCGGCTAGGAAACCTTCAAAGGTGGGAAAAGGAGAAATTCGTTTCTCGAAAACATTTCTCCAAGCTTCACGCTTTGTTAAGATGTGATAATCCCATTATTTGCGCTATAATCACAGAACAACACCGAAGAGAAGTGGCAAAAACTTATAATGGAAACAGAAGAGAGCTGAGAGAGGGAGAAACGGACTTTCATCATCGAATGGACAAAAGCCTCTATCGCCCGTCATTAAAGCTTAAATTGCCCACTAGTGGGCGGTATAGGGACCGGAGTGACTATCCCTGCTGTAGAGGAATCGTGACTGCTTCCTGATCACCAGTGAAAACAACAAGTATTTTTGAAAACGTCAGTACAGAACAATAATGTTTCCTAAAGCGCCCACCACCACAGAAAACTAAAACCGTTTGGAATAATGGAGGATCATTTAATGGAAATTTCACTATATTCTCTTTTAATTTACGTGACTTTAGCAGAATATCTTAAACTGATTATTCAAACTTTTGTGATCACGTACCCCTGAGACGAAAATAATTACCAGTCGTACTCCATAGAATATAATATATGCCAGTTAAGTTAGAATGAGAATAATGCATCTAACAACAGAGAGAACGATACCGCTGGAATCCTTCTCTAATAACGATGCAAAAAATACGATTCATAGTCACACATTTTTCAATCTGATGTGATATGGAACCCACATAAAATATTTCGATAGAAAAATAAACTAATTCTCTCTCATTATATCAGTAACAATGGCACGCAGATTTTAACGATGTTCGTCTTTTTAATTGAATGGTAGTAAAAGCTCGAGTGCCATCCAATATTTCATCTATATTCAATTTTAATCAATTAAACGTGGCAAAAACTTTATTATAATTGATCAGAAATCAATAACGCGAACAAACAAACACACAAACATTCTTCTTTATATGTATAGATTTTGTAAAATTTACAAATTTTCTGATTAACAAACTCTAAGATTTAAAAGCGAGCAGTAGCAACACTTTTCGAAATAAAATTAAATTTTCGAAATTATCTCCAACATGCGAGACTGTTGCCACTCAGAAAAATGAGTGCTTTCAGAGTTTTTAACTAATATTTCGGCTGATTAAAATCGTACGGAGATGGGAATAGCCGAAATGGCTTCCCACGAATTTTTGGAATAGGGAATAATGTATTTAATATTTGGCAATTCTATTTTTATTTAATCGTAAAACTTATAAATTTTATATTAATAAACTCTAGGATTTGAAGGCGAGCAGTGGCAACAACTTTCAAAATAAAGCAAATTTTCATCTCCAGCTTGCGAGACTGTTGCCACTCGGGAAAATGAGGGCGAAAATTATCGTTTTTCCGAGTTTCTAATTAACATCTCTAATTTTTTTTAATATATATAATTAATCTTTTCCAGGACCCAGAAAAGAATTGTAGAAAATTTAGTGACGGTAGCTATAATAGTGACTGAGTTATTAGAAGACACGCAAACACACAGACATTCTTCTTTATGTATATAGATGATATAATGTAATATAATTCGTTTCGTTTATTTGATTGTGGCAAAGCACTCGAGGGCTGTCGGCTTAGTGTAATATAATATTATTTAATGTAATGTAATATAACATTATGTAATATAATATACGTATTTGGAAGTGATTATACTTCTTTGGCGTACCCTCATGTATTATTTCGCGTAATCTCTGGGATATGTGTACCCCGCTTTGAAGATCACTGATTAAATAATAGGAATAGCTTGTAAATACAAAAAGCATGACGGCAGCGAAAACTAGACTAAAGAAATGAGACGATTTCATGATTATTTTATTTTTGTTATTATACACAGAAGATGAGGGAAAATTTTAAGGAAAGAGGAAAGATAGTAATATTTTAGGTAGTGTATAATTTTTTTTTTTTAATCCGGCTGATTTATAAGTATTCATGGCTAAATTTAAGACCATGAACTTATCGTATCACATCTTCTTCCGTATTTTTCTTTTCACATTTTTTACACTTCTTCTCATACTCTATTTCCAGCATTCAGTCTATTCTCATGAATGAGAACTTTCATCTATCTCTGTTTGAGAACTTTCATGTACTTGAATACTTTGGGAAATAATTTCTTTTATGATCTCTATTATGATCAAAACTTCTTTAAAAAGTATTAAAAATGTGCACCATATTCAAATGTATGGATGAAAGTCTAGTAGTTGTTTAAAATATGTCTAAACCACTGGATCTTGGCCCAACAGAACTTCAGATATTTTTCACTTTACGAACTTTCGCTTTATTCCACTTTGCTTTTACCAAAGGCATGTGGGAAAAGTAAATCTAAAAGAAGCATTCGGCATTTACTTTATTCATTGATTGCGAAAAGAACATAAATTTTGTTAGAGTCTTAATTACATTGCAACCTAAGCAAGCCCGGGTTAGATGCTTTTCACTGTAACGTCAGAACACCCGTGTTGGGTGCACGGAAAGACAGGTTTTCTTTTTAAATATTTATTTTGAAAACTTAATACGAAATTCTTAAATAAATATTAAAATAATTGAATCATTTTAACCATAATTCATACAAAGGCCGCTGATACGGCAATGACGCTAAAATGCGTCTGCTTTCACTCGTTTACAGCATCAAAATCCTTTTTACACAAAGCTCTCTCCTCGTTTTGTTAAAAACCTCGAAAGAGAATAATTAGTCCCTTATGACCGGAAACCACACTAGGGGTTTTACGCTATACCTTTCTTCAAAGTTCTGCTGTCCATTTTGTCTCTGAACAAAACAGGAAGTTCTCATTAAGCACCTTGAAGTCCGAGGGGGGCATATGTCTGAACGTCACAACTCCTTCCCTCCCCGGGGGTGGGGTGGGGTTTCAAAATTCCAATTCCTCGTACCTTACCACAGCAAGTGTTAATAACAAAACTAACTAATAACTATTAGCACTAATACTTTTTTTCCACAACGCTGGGCTAAGTACCAAGGATAAACATAAGAAGAACTATATTGAGGCCAGTAAAAAAACATATAATCAGCATAATACTGAAAACTAAACTTAATTATACACATACAAATAAAGAACGTATAGTTTTCTGAAAATGGAATATACAACATACATTCGTAAGTTTAATATTAATTATATATCTAGCCAGGCTGAAAAGGAAAACCTTGCAGATTTTTAATTTTCTGTTTGTGATAAACTCTCAATGGTAACCCAACACCTGAATGAGAACTACTGCATTTGACCTCAAAATAAACATGTACATTTAATTTGGCTTTAACATCAGAATAAACTACTTCATTACAAATTAGATTTACATCATTCATGAAGTAGCTATATTTAATCCCCTTTGACAGTTCAGTATCAGGCACTAGTATAGATAATTGATAAAGTGAGGATTCTTCTACTTTCCTTGGTAAATTTACATTACTCGGCGTCTTGGGCAATTCTCCTACGAAATTCTTAGGCATTTGCAAACCTCCCGAGTCTGGTTGGTACGGAAAGTCATTTAGCTTATCTACAGTTTCTTGTTCGTGCCAAACCGAAAAGGAAATTCTTTCCAAAGAGTTACTGTGATCGTCTAACGCGACTATGTCACAAGATGGCTTTACAAGATCACTTTTCTTTTGTAGATCAGACAACTGCGTCTTGTTTACAGTAAGTAGTGTCAGGTCGTTCACCTCGGTTTCAGGCAGGGCGAAATTGACCTTCTTCATCCCTTTTGTTGGGGACGAAACTTCACCTCGTTCAATAATGAGGGGAGAATTCTCGCCTGAGGGTTCAAATTCGCCGCGTTCAGACTCCAGTGGACAACCTTTCCCGATTTCATTCTTTGATTGACTCGGAGCTCGAGTACTTGTTTTCGCTTGAAAAAAAAGTTGGTCATTTTGATCTACTGCTAATTTTTCGGCAGTTCTGTTCCCTAACAAATAATGGCTGGGGTCCAATTCATTTCGAATGACCGCTGCTTTTGTTGTCATTTGGCCAAAAGTTCCTTCTATTGTAACGTTTGCTAAGGGTAAACAAAGTAGAGGCTTTTTAAACGGGTGTTTTACACAAACAGTCTCGCCCGTCAGCATAGAACGAGTGAGATATTTCTTGCAAATTACATCAACGCATGATCCTGTATCTCTCAAAACTGGAAGATCGAAACCGTTCACTTTATCCATCTTTACATACGGGGCTAAACAATCTCCTGGACTCTATTTACAATAAACGGAGTTTTGAGATTCTTTTTAACTTCCGGACATTGAGGCCTTAAGTGTTCGGTTGAACCACAAGAATAACACTTAAGTGGTTATCAAATTGACAATCATTATCAAATTGACGCTCATTCTGATTCCGGAGATGTTCCTTTCTGTCAGAGGCATATCTATCTTCCCCTCCAGACTGGTGATACTTTTGCGGATCTCTTGAATTTAAATGATTTTTATTTCCCCGTTGTGACTCGAACAGGAGATATCTTCTTCCGGGTTTCACGTAGGTTTTCATATTGTTCTAACATTTCTCTTAATTTATCTGGAGTCGTTATCTTCGACCGTCAATAAAATGCTGCAGCACATCGACATTTACACGGCACTTCATTTGGTCCGTTATCATGAGATCGGTAACTCCCAAACCTGCGATCCATTCTTCAAAATAATTCCTTAATTCAAAGGCAAAATCTCTTTAAGTGGTTCGAGTGTTTTTCTGGGATTCCTTAAATTTGATACGAAATTTTTTTGGACTGAGCTTATACCTTTTAAGGAATATCCTCTTTACGTAATTGTAGTCATAAGCCTGCTGCTCTGGTTCTCGCATAATCAGCTGAACTATGTCAGTTGGCAAAATTGTCAATAAGACCGAAACCCATTCTGAGTGGTGAAGATTCGCACGCTTTGCTTGGCGCTGAAACATGACTAGATACAAACTAATGTCGTTCTCTTCAGGATCAAATTTTTGAATCATTTTTTTTTTAGATCGTAACGGCTTTTCTTAAATCCATTTTCTTCATTCCCGCTATTTACAGAGTCATTTCCGTTAGCGGCTAGTAATTTTAACTTCGATAATTCAAATTCCATTTCTTCTCTCCTAATTCTATATTGCCTCTCTCGTTCTTTTCTCCTAATTCTATCTTGCCTCTCTTCTTCTCTCCTAATTCTTTCTTGCTCTTTTTTTTTTCTTCAATCCTCGTTGAAGTGATATTTTCTAACAGGCCTTTCACTAGTTCCTCCTCATAGGATTCATTTCCCATAATCAGTTAAATCCAATATCCTAAGTTCAGGGCTAACTTTTTCCCCTAACTCTTCAGCCAAGGATTTAAGATCCTCTTTACTAACTTTTGCTAAGAATGCCATGATATGAACAAAATTATGCTAACAACCTGACAAATTTAGTTCCCTTACACTACATATATATAAAATTGATTTAAACAATTATCATTTTCACAAAGAGAGAGTAAAATTGAACCCTTAATTTTTTCACAAAATATTTTACAGATCTGAAACAAAAACAAGACAGTTTACACTATAATATGCACATTATGCGTTCAAATAAAAATTTGTCTACTTAAAGACTTATGATAACTATAATATTACAGATAATATTACCTCTTGAAAGCTTTAAATTCAGTTGCGTTAAACTCACTTGCTTCTGAAAATACAATATACATTTATCAAAATTTGAGGTATATTAAAATATGCATTCAAAGGTTAATTATAAAAATCATATATCTACATGCTCATAACTAAACATTAATATGACAACCATTGAAATGAAAAATACTGGGGATTTCTAGTCTTCCCCTTTTACTCATTCAATAGAAAAAAATATTTTTCTCTGTTCTTACATAAATAATGCTTTACACACCTTAACTGAAAATTCTAATATTTATTATATTCAAGACGTCTTAGAAATGAATGTCAGAATGCCACCTATCCATAGAACCTTCAAAGTTACAGTAACTCTTCTCCTTTACACATTCAATTATATAAGCTTAAATTGAGCACAACACATTAACTTTTCCGACGTTAAAAAATCTATTAACACAGATTTAAATTCTAAAATTTATACCTTCTTATTGTAACATAAAACCCAAACAGCACATTTCTTTAAGCTTTACAGAAAACAAAGTTGACTTAAAACAGTTATGTGAACTTATATACTAAATTACAGAAATAAATTAAATTACTTTACTGTCTCAATATAAAAATCCAAGATACTTACCCGCCTCACCAATATATAGATGCTGATGAATCACCCAATTTTTACTACTTTACACCTTCACAATAATCTGATGATCTTCGAGCAAGGAACACACTGCACTGAACACCATAGACTGCATTGAACTAATTTTCTCAGGCACAACGATGATCACACACGTATCACTTTTTCACTACACTACACATTCACGATGATCTGATGATCTTCGGACAACGAACACACTGCACTGAACACCATACACTGCACTGCACTAATTTTCCCAGGTACAAAGATGATCGCACAATTTATGCTGTGAAGCTGAGCTGTATTCAGAAGACTGTCCTCTTTATCTGGACTGGAGTCCGTAAACTTTTCCATGGATTTCCGATCCACACAGCTTAATGATGAGCTGTATTCTCTTTTTCGAACTGATGTTCGTAACTTCGTGGAAATTCAGAACCTGATGGTCTGTAATCTCTGCATGGATTTTCTCATCTGAACCGCTGCCACCATTTTAATAAAGCTGTAATGTCAGAACACCCGTGTTGCGTGTAAGGAAAGATAGGTTGTCTTTTAAAATATTTATTTTGAAAACTTAATAAGAAATTCTTGCACAAATATTAAAATAATTCAATCATTTTAACCATAATTCATATAAAGGCCGCTGACGCGGCAACGACGCTAAAATGCGTCTGCTTTCACTCGTTTACAGCATCAAAAACCTTTTTACACAAAGCTCTCTCCTCGTTTTGTTAAAAACCTGGAAAGAGAATAATTAGTCCCTTATGACCGGCAACCACGCTAGGGGGTTTCTGCTGCACCTTTCTTCAAAGTTCTGATGTCCATTTCGTCTCTGAACAAAACAGGAAGTTCTCATTAAGCACCTGGAAGTCCGAGGGGTGCATATGTCTGAACGTCACATCCCCTTTGAGATGAATTGTCATCCTAGAGGCAGCTGTAATAAGATGAATTCCGGCATTTTATGAAACAGAATCGCAATTCCAGCAGAAATTTCTTTTAATCTAGCAACATTTTACTTTAATAACAACTATATCGATACTCACTTCTGAAAGATATGGATACTCACTTCTGAAGAAATCGATACTCACTTCTGAATGAATGTCTATCTTTCCTTACAAAACAAATCCTTAGATGAATGCTGAGACTTTTAAGGCAAAAAAGGTCCCACCCACATATCGAAACTTCATCCTCCAGTTTGTGACAACTCTTTTGGGAACTGGTAAAGTTCAAGTTTAAAGCATAAAGACGGCAAAAGTGAATTGCAGTATCTGACAACATTTAAACTATCTTTAAATTTTAATCCGCAAATTAGGCTGTTTGAATAGAATATGTTGTGTATCGTAATTTTCTCTAAAATACTTATTATCTCCACGTGTATCAGTGTGTTTCCATTCAGTAATGCGTAAAATATTTAACTTTCAATTTTTTTCTTTCTGTCACTGAGTAGTAAACGAAATGACTGAAAAGCAATGAACGCAGCTCTTTCTTTATTTTAAATCTGATTGATTTAAATAAAAATGCATTTAAATAAAAATGCATTTAAATTACGAGACTTCAAATAAGAAATATTAAATAATTTTATGAAATGACACTAACTGAACTCATCAAAATAGTTATAACTTTTTTCTTTATATAGTAACTCTTTTAGGCGGCTTTTAAGCCACTGTTTTCAAAGAAATCATATAGTGAATCAAAAAAAAAAAAAAAAAAAAAAAAGCATGAATGGCAACCCCTAACACTCTATCGGGAATTCTAAAGATATGTTGTTTTTAAATATTGTGTGATTTTTTTTGCTTTCGAATTTTATGCGGCGTAAGTGCAAAGAAAGCAATGCTTAACAATATAGAAAAAGATTTGGAAAAAAGAATAATAAATAAAACAATAAAAAATCCGAAAGCTTTCATATTTTCTATTACCCCTAAAGGGACTCTTTTAACATTTTGTGCGTTACCTTTATTTATTAACTATCACGTTCTTCGCATTCAAACCACATAAAATTAAATTCAACAGCAGTATCACAAAATATTTAAAAACAGCATATCTTAGAATTTCCGATACACCGCGCACTGAAGATAAAAATGTTTTTTTTTCCGTACAGCTCGCTTTGAAATCGTTGAGTTTGTTAATCAGAAGTGCGTTAAAGTTTTACAAAATGTGAAATAGATGATAAAACAATTATTAATTATAATTATAATTATAGTACAATTAATAATTATAATTACCTAATTTTTAAATTCAAAATTCAAAATTTCTTCCACGCTCCCATGTTCGGGTCGAGGATTACGTTATTCTACATTTGATAGCTGTAGGTACTACAGTCGTTTTTTCACAATGCGAGAAACATACCTAAATTCATGCAGATTCTTCATTATTTAGCTTCCTTAAATATAATACAGGACGATAATATTTGGTGGCAACAATTTGATAAGTGATTCGTCGTTTATACTGAAACGCCACAAAATGCCGTTTTGAGACTAATAGCCCTTCTGGGCTACCGCCCCTTTTGGCGAAAAAAATGTATTAGCAAAAATGAGTCTGAGAGCAGATTGGTAATCTGTAATGCCCAACGAGAGCATTAAAAAAAAACTTAAGCAAAATTCTCGTCGTTGAAATCTGAATCCTTTCATACCTTCTTTCTTGATTCATTTTATTTCTTTTTTTATTTAAATACTTTAAATACACAAATAATATTTCAAAAGAAAATAAATAACTTCTAAATGTGGAATCGATATAAAGGTCTTAAAAAGTGTAATCATTCAAACAATAAAAGATATAATTTTATAATTTTAATAGTTAGTGAGATGCAAGTTTCATAAACTAGAAAAATTAAAAATTAAAAATAAAATAACAAACAGACTAAACTAGAAGTTATGATAATTCATTTGGTGAAGTAAAATTAATGAAACTGTTGTTTCTTCTAATATCTATTAAATAAACAGTATTTTTAATTTCAATTTCACGCTCCCTGTTTTCATCTGCGTGGCTTTCAAACGTCTTACTTAGACTTTCTGCCATAACTTCTGCTATATCCTCCTCTGAGTGCAGAGTTTGCCCCATGTGACTAATAGCGTGACGGTGATTTGTCCTCTGAGTACGTAACGAATTTGCGAGTTTCCAGACCGTATTCGACTGAATGTCTAAGTTTTCAATAAGCCTTTCCCACGTACAGTCCTGAATTTAGTAATTTCCTGCGAGATTTTTCTTGTGAGGTAGTTCACATGAGTCTTGTCCTTGGGGAACCTTGTAAGCTGCCACCGCTTCCTTCATCTATTTCTGAGTTGAATGAGCTCTATAACATTATTCGGCAGTTTCTGACGATTAACATTGCTACTCGTATACGACGCTTTAGACATGGCGTTTTGAATCCTGCTATTTAGATTTTGAATTTTTTAGTCTATATTCTCGCTCTGTTGGAGCCTGGCACTACATGGAATATCAGTAAGCTCACTTTTGAAAACCAGTCCAACTATGCGATTGTCTCTGACTTTTAAACTGTTTGTTAGTAAAAGCGCCTGATTGGTCTTCGAGACCACAACACATCTCGAAATAAGCAGTTTTAATTGGATATGGAAGATTATTGCAATTGAGCCTGTTTTGTGGATGTAGTTGTGAGCCCTATTAGTTAATGTTGTTGGAAAAAAAAAAAAAAAATGCGAGCGGCCTTCTGCCTTACTTGATTTATATTTAAATATTCATTTGTAGTAGACATCTTAAACTAAATTGATGATTCTGATTCTGATTCTTGATGTTGTTAATCGTTGCGTACGTGAGCTGCAACCGCAGTTCGTGAGTGTGGCTTGTTGGTTTCTTGGAAGACGACGCAAAGATAAGAAATTTTATGTGTGTGGTTCACCACGCCTGTGCTCGGGCCGTTCACTTTTGAGCTCGGACAGCTGTGGCTGGAGAAGAAAATGCGTCCACTTTAATGGAATTTCGAAAGAGCTGTAACATCAGAAACGATATGGAAAATACATGCAAAGTAGGGCATGAACTAAAGGCAAGCCATACAAAGGCAATAAGGAAACATATTCACAGCATATTGGTACAAATAATTCATTTGCTCTGAAACTCATTTTGCTGAAGACAGTGATAGCGTAAATAAAGCTGAACAGCAACATAGTTTCAATGAATAATATTCCGTCAACAAAACTGAACGCATCAAATCGAACACTAATAAACTAAGTAATGAAACAGTTATTAATAATGAACAAGGGGGCTTATGAGGAATGGGAGAATGACTTAGACAGCAGTGGCTGTGTTGAAATACTTGCACGAGAATTAACAGTAAAACAACAGTGAAAAATTATTGGAATAGTTGAATAGTTCCAAACATATTATGGAAGCTTATCCCATTACTGAACGTAGCCTTGTAATCACTGAACGATAAACGATGCATTTTGTTTCTACAAAAATGATGAGAAAATTCCAAAAAAGAAAAATGTGCAGGCATCGACACTGCAATTTAAAAGAAAAAGTTAAATTATGAGAAACATGCATTTTTAAAAATTATTTCTAATTAAAATATTTGAACTCGTTAATAGCGCTTTATATATCATTTTAGAGTAAAAACAGCAAAAGTCAGGGTTATATTTGCAAAATTTTCACAGGGCTAATTTCGATGGTTTTACCAAACGACCAGCCTCAGCCGCCAAAGTGCAAAAAGGGTGTTATATATTGCAAAAAAAGGAAAAAATATTTTGGAACCAATCATGATTTTTTGTGTGTGTCTCCTAGATTAATCCGGTTTTAAACAGACCGGGATATATGCAGAATCCATTATCGGCACTTTACGAGGTATCGCTGTAAAATATGCAAAATTTTATTTACTTATTTATTTTTCAATTCTAAATCTTAAACATGTTAACTAAGAATTTCTGATTTTTGGAGAAAGATACAAAAAATAAAAATCTGCAATCTGAAGTTTTCCTGTGCATCTCCCTGACATTTCTGAGAAATGAGAAGAGGTTACGTAGTTCAAATTATACAAACTTGTACTTTACACAATACAAAATTCAATTGAAACATTGAAAATAAAAAAAAAATAAAAACGTATAACGGTGAAATGGCATTTTAAGCAACTTTAAATGGAGAAAAGGTACATCATTATTAAGTTGCATCCCAAAATACTTTACATAATTCTCATCAGTGACACGTAATTCATATCAGCGGTACGCGCAGCCATTTAAATAATTAGAAACGTGGAGACTTTGATAAGATGCGTTTTCCACGTCCATAAATTAACGCTTTGTATCCGAATGTTTAATGAGAGAACTACATTTTCGGAGCATGCATTGCTAAACACATATTTGAAACCACAAAATGTGGCGCCATCTGTACTGCTAAACTGACATTATAATAACCATTTTTAATTTATTAATTTGTAAATTTTCTGAAATATTTTTTGAATTATCAACTCAGTAGATAGATCACTTAAAACACTAATGTGATCATCAAAAGTCCCAGACTATAGATTTATAACAGTGTCAAAGCAAACCAACCATGAAATGAAAGAATCAGTTTTAGAAGTTCATTAAGCAAAAGATGTCTGTCACACGATAAAAAGGGTCTGTATAAATTTTTGTAATAGCTATTTCTTTTCTCAACCTTTATTCTGAGAAAACTTCAGTTTTTATTGCAAATAAAAATATTAAAGACATTTGTGATTTATTTCCCACTCTTATGTGATTCAAAAAATTAAATTGGAGCAGTATAATGAAGGAATAGTTTGAGGTATATTTTAAGCTTTAAATCTTAAAAATACTTTGATAAGAAAAAGGTTTTCAATACTGGCGTCGGTAACCTTTCTCGGCTGCAAGTCAAACTCAACCAAAATGCTTATTAAGAGAACATTTCGGGTCAGTGGTATTTTCAGTTTAGAACAGTCTTATTTCGATTATGGTTACTGTTCTTTAAAAGTAAGGCTTGTTTAAACACAAAACTTTAAGCACTTAAGTGTAGTTCAAAAATAAAGCTTGGAAAGATTAAAATATTTAACTTAGAAGCAACAACAACAAACGTTAATAAATAAATAAAATAAAATAAATAATATTGATAGTTAAATTAATTAGGTAATAAATAACCGTGCTTCACATATAGTTAAGAAATAATCAGGTACGATTCGAATTTTCCAGAAGGAGCTCAAGATTCGAATTCATATCACACCATTCACGGTTAAAGCGCAGATCGTTGTCCTTTTATTCCTTAGACAAAATAATTACCATTTTCTTACAAATTTTCATAATGAATACGGTAACTGATACATAATTAATTCGATAGTGATAATCGACAAAAACGCAGGTTAGCGCCAGTGGTCCCTAACACAATTGAAAGTTGCGAAGTAACCACTTGGCAACGCCTGCGCCAACTGAATTTTCCTATTTTTGCTATATGAACTTTAAATTAAATTTCTTTGCAAAATGTGCTGCCATCTAGTAGTATATTTTACAATATTGAAAAAAATTAAACAGTTTTCTATTGAAATTGAAAGCAGATTACAACCCAAAGAACAGAGACGAATTCAAAGAATTCATTTCTCTAGATCAGAGTTTCTTAAACTGGGGGTCGTGGGACCTACATACAGCAAGGGGTCGCCAAAAATTTTAGCAGTTTTGATATTTCTTTAACTTATTATGATAATTTTACGATTACCAAATATTTTTACACAATGTATCTGCAAATAGATAAAGATAAGACAATATAGTCAAAGGAAAAACGAAAACGTTTCGACGCATTATTTTTATAATATAAACGTTCATTTTACTTGCTTTACACGTGACTCTGTTACTTATTTAAAATTTTCACATTGTCCTATGTCTTAAAATTAGAAATTAAAGTTAATGACCTAAAAAATTATTGCGTCTCTTTTACCGCGTTAAATTTAACAAGAAAATTTACCGTACTTTTCTGTTAACATCTGTTACTTAGAACCAAACATAAATGGTGGCATGAAGTTTAACTATATGGCTGCAATTCCAACGATAGGCAAAGCTTCATGGGAAAAAAATGAATTTGTATTAATAGCAATGTAATATATAATACAGTACAAAGTCCGAAATCCGAACTTCATTATCCGGAATGATCCAAAATCCGGACTCAAAACCAACAACAACGTTTTTCTGGTAGGCTTTATACATGCGCATTTAATTACCCCCCTACGCGCATAATATAACATCTGTAGAGTTCCGATTCTTAATTTTACTGCGACACTAAATTAAATACTTGTTATTGAAGAAACAATAATTTTTTAGCATAAATTTGTACGATCAATAATTTGGCTCCGTTGCTGCGTATCTGCTTAGCACCCATCTCAAACCGAAGCATTCCACATAGATACATCGTTGATCTGACGCCAACGTGGCGAATTATTATTTTTACTAGCGGGCAAGCCCGCCACCTCAGGGTATGGATGCCTTCGTGGTATTCAAAAGTTGGATCGAACTACCAATGTACACTGATTTTACCTGGGCTGCGCCAGCTTTATTAACGTATGCATGCAGAAGATACTGCATACATGTTAACACATGCGGAAAATCACGTAAACGCCCATGCAGCCAGCCCGTTCGCCGGGACCAGCTGAGCGGGCTGAAGCCCGCTTTTCATTGTTCAATGTTCATGCGTTCCCATGTTAAATTTCGCCGGTATTCAAAAGTTGGACCGAACTACCAGTGTTCAGCGGTTTTGCGTGGGCTCCCTTCAGCTCAGCGGTTTTGCGTGGTTTGCGTGGGCTATCTTCTCGATGCATACGTGAATAAAACGTATGCATCGAGAAGATACTGCATACACGTTACACATGCGTAAAATCACGAAAACACCATCATGCACCCAGCCCGCTGGCCGGGATTTGAAAGTTTGAACGAACTACCAGTGTCCAGCGGTTTTGCGCGGGCTTCGCCCGCTTTATTAAAGTATGCATCCAGAATATACTGCATACTCGATACACATGCAGAAATCACGAAAACACCCATAGAGACAGCCCGTTGGCTTTTATTCGAAAGTTGGTCAGAACTACCAGTGTTCAGCGATTTTACCAGGGCTGCGCCCGCTTTATTCGCGTATGCATCCAAAAGATACTGCATACACGTTACACAGGCGGAAAATCATGAAAACACACATGGAGGCAGCCCGTTCGCCAGGACTCAAAAGTTGAACCGAACTACCAGTGTTCAGCGGATTTGCTCGGGCTTCGCCCGCTCTATTTTTGTATGCATCCAGAAGATCCAGAAGATCGGAAAATTACGGAAAAAAAAAAAAAAAAACATGGAGCCAACACGCTTGCCTGAATTCGACAGTTGGAAAGAAATACGAGTGTTCAATGGTTTTGCGCGAATTTCGACCGCTTTATTCACGTATGCATCCAGAAGATACTGTATACACTATACACAACCGAAAAATCACGAAAACACTCATGCAGCCAGCCCGTTCGCCGGGATTCGAAATTTGGACCGAACTACCAGTGTTCAGCGGTTTTATTCACGTATGCATCGAGAAGATACTGCATATACGTTACACATGCGTAAAATCACGAAAACACCATCATGCACCCAGCCCGCTGGCCGGGATTCGAAAGTTTGAACGAACTACCAGTGTCCAGGGGTTTATTCACTTATGCATCCGAAAGATACTGCGTACACGAGGCACATGCGTAAAATCGAGCAAACACCCTTGGACCCTGCCCGTTCGCCGGGATTAGAAAGTAGGACCGAACTACCAGTGTTCAGCGGTTTTGCGCGGGCCGCGCCCGCTTTATTCACGTATGCATCCAGAAGATACTGCATACACTATACACAACCGAAAAATCACGAAACACCCATGCAGCCAGCCCGTTCGCCGGGATTCGAAATTTGGACCGAACTACCAGTGTTCAGCGGTTTTGCGCGGACTGCGCCCGCTTTATTCACGTATACATGGACAAGATACTGCATACTTACGCATGTAGAAAATAACGAAAACACCCATGCAGCCAGCCCCGCCGGGATTCGAAAGTTTTACCGAACTACCAGTGTTCAGTAACTTTACTGCTCAGCCGCTAATAGGCCGTTGTAGAAAGTGTAATCGCGAAAATTTTCGCATTTATTATTCAAACAGTAGATTCGTTATTAAAATTCCTTTATATTTTTTAAACTTCAATATAATCACACACAAAATCGTATCAATATATATATTAATGCAATTAATAATTCATAATTATTTATAATAAGAAAAGTTTCCATATACCATCTCCAAGGAACACATATTCAATTTAAAACCCTGAACGAAAGAAATTTTTAGTGAAAATTTTTTATGTTGACATTACGCTTGGCGATATTTACAGATTTAAGTTAAATGCGCTTAAATGTTGACAAAGAAAAATTTACCAAAAATTTCTTTCCATATGCTAAAAATAGATTTTTTTGATGATACTCATGGACCCAAAGATTACATTTAGGGCTATTTGAGTTAAGAATAACTGATTTGTTTTTCACATAAATACAGAACCAGCGCCAGAGTTCTTATGGCCGCGCTGAGTCACAGAATTTAGGACGCATCAGGAAGTAAGACATTAGCGCCAGCCCACAAAAAGGCTTTAGTATAATGTGGGAATTTATTTATTCAGAACTCTGATAAGCCTTAAGCATGTGCAAGAAATAGACATAAGTATAATAAATAACTAATACAATTCAGGCTTAATTGTCTCGGTTCGCGATAGAAGCGAGATAAAATTTAACGGAACAACTTGTCGTTAGTCGCCAAGCTCATGATGCATAGCCAAATATGTATAGTGAAGGATAGCTAAATATGACGATGATAGCTGCTAATTTTAAAGGTTTTCGGATATCGCAAAACAAAGGTGAAATTTTCCAAATAACGGATTTTTGTAAAAAAAAAAAAAAATTGGAGAAGCGGTAATAAATGAAGATGATATAAAAAAAGTTTTTCATTGTGATGACAATGTTTCTCAATCATCAATCAATTAATGAATGGTGATATCTGTAGTATGGTTCTAAATCCAGAAATACCGCTACCGATAGTGAAGAAAGTGACAGAGAAGTTCCTGAAAACGAGAAAATTTTGATTGACAAGTTAGTGGGAATTCTCGAAACAGCAGTTACAGGACTTCAACAATGCAACTAAACAAGAGATTATGTCTGTCTACAGAATTAGAGAGAAAGTATTAGCACAAAAAACGAAGCAACTTAAACAACTTACATTGAAAGAAATGTTTGATAAGGTAAACAAATAAATATTAAGTTTTTTTTTTTTTTTTTTTTTTTTTTTTTTTGTAAATTTTGATACCCTTTAGATTATAAATTACGATTTTTAATTTTATAATTTCTACATCCCATCTTACTAGATCTAAATTGATGATCTAATATCCAGAAAAATCCCAAATCCGGAATCGCCGAAGTCCCGACGAGTCTGAATTTCGGACTTTGTACTGTATAATATATATAATGCTTAATGTGCGCAATACTGAAGCTGTAAGTGATGCAACTGTATGATTCCTTTCTGTGCTCATGCTATATACAATTGTTCTCGTGTACAAGGAGGTTTGTTTTCCCTTAAAAATATTAGATAATTGCATAAATTCAGCATTTCACGATCGCGCACAGTCTTGCTACTGCGCACGTTAAAAACTCCAGAGCTATTCATTTAGCATTATAAACTTGGCTCTTTGGCGCACATTTGGCGACTGGCGCTCTGCTATCAGAAAAGTATCAAATTTGCTTGTGTTTGCGTAAAACAAACTCATAGTTCCTACGCTATTTCTTAATTCGTCAACTAAAATTAAACTGACATTAGTTTTAGGTAATGAAAAAATAACAAAATTAACAAAAAGTGTATGTAGCTATGTGTGTAAATAGATTCTATTGGTGTGCCCTGTGGGATAATCTAAAGTCTTAGGTAAAGACATTACGGTTATCTTTATACAAGAAAAGGCGAAGAGGATGTGAGTGGCGTGGACGCACTCAAGAAAGGGTTGTTATAATATCGCAAGTTCAAAAGTAAATAAAATTTGCCTCATTTGGTCTTTTATCCCCCTTTTGGAGATTTTTAATTCAAGAAGAATTTAGTTATGGAATTACGTCCAATAAAATTTAATTATTGGAATGCGCTGAATAGTCTGGGCTTATAATTCAAGTTTTAAATCGTAATTAGATTTACTTATCAAAAATTGGGCCCACCAGCAGCCAAGCGGTAACGTCGCTGAACACTGGTAGTTCGGTCCGAGGTTCGAATTCCGCGAACGGGCCGGTTGCATGGGTGTTTTCGTGGTTTTCCTCATGTGTAACGTGTATACGAGCCAGTTTCCCTTAGAAAGTCCTCCACGAAGGCATCCCTTCCCTTAGGCAGATAGCCCTAGTGTGCTTTGCCATAATTAAATACACCACCTCATGTGTAACGTGCATACAAGCCAATTTCCCTTAAAAATGTCCTCCACGAAGGCATCTCTCCCTTAAGGCAGATAGCCCTCGAGTGCTTTGCCGTAATCTACTAAACCAAACACGACTTAACAAAAATTGTAGAATGCAAATTAACCTTTTATAAATTTTTAAAAACATTTTATGAAACTAATTTTTTGTAGCATTTTACTAACGAAGCCGATAAATTATACAATATTTTCTTTGTATTACATTTGGTAAATTTCGTAAAATTTAATTTTTAGCATATATTAAAATTAATATTATTATTACTTAATGAATACAAATTAATTTTTAGAATTAATTTAATGCAGTAAAAATAGTATTCCTTAAACATAATTTTTCGTACATATCATAATGATTTTAATTAGTTACTTAGCAATGTATTATAATTTATAAATGATGATCTAATTGTATTAATGATATATTTAAAGTTTTAATCTTAATTTAATATAATATAATTGTTATTCATTAATTATTATTAACTTTTAGCCTAATTTATCTTATATTAGAAAAAGCGAAGAGGAAAAAATCTGCCATGAGATGGATGCACTCAGCTGATCAATGTTTATTAATGTTTAAGAAAGTCTTTACTCGAAACACTGTGTGCAGTGAAATTTTTTAATAAATTTATGAGTTATTTAATTTTATTAACTTTACATTGTTGTGCAAAGTTTATGTTGTAAAATAATTCATCCCCCTTTGTTTAATGTTTATTTAATATTCTTTATTCATTCATTATTCGCCCACCAGCGGCCGAGCGGTAAAGTCGCTGAACACTGGTAGTTCGGTCCGAGGTTCGAATCCCGCGAACGGGCTGGCTGCATGGGCGTTTTTGTGGTTTTCCCCATGTGTAACGTGTATACGAGCCAGTTTCCCTTAGAAAGTCCTCCACGAAAGGCATCCCTCCCCTTAGGCAGATAGCCCTAGTGTGCTTTGCCATAATTAAATACACCAATACACCTATTCATTATTCAATTTCGTTTAATCTTATTGTCAAGTCTCAAAATGTATATAAAACTTTAAAAGTTAGATTTATTCTGTATATTACAATTCTACCATTTTCATTCCCATGCAATTCATATCGTAGCTAATTTCCAACGGAGGGGAGGGGGAAGTGTAAATTTTATTTTACTACTTTTTTTTAGCCCAAAGGAGCTTTAGCTCAGAAGGGCTATTAGTCTCGAAACGGGATTTTGCGTTGAATCACTGTAAAAGACTGGATCACTTTTCAAATTGTTGCCACCAAGTATTATCGCCCTGTATTATTTTAAAAGAAATTAAATAAAGGAGAATGTGCATGAATGTAAGTACGTTTCTAGCATTGTGTAAAAACGACTGTACATAGAGTCATCAAATTTTGAATTAAGAAATCCTCCACTCGAATATGGGCACTTGGAAGCCCGAATTTTGAATTTCGAATTTGCTTTTATTATCTATTTCACATTTTGTAAAACTTTAAGGAATATTTGATTAACAAACTCAACGATTTCAAAGCGAGCAATGGCAACACTGTAGAGGAAAAAACATTTTTTATCTGCAGCACGCGGTACTGTTTATCGGAAATTCTAATATGCTGTTTTTAAATATTTTGTGATATTGCTGTTGAATTGAATTTTATGTGGTTTAAATGCGAAGAACATGACGTTTAATAAATAAAGGTAACATACGAAACTTTGAAAAAACGCTTCTTTGGGCGTAATGTAAAATTTTAAAGTTTTCAGATTCCCCCCATCTCATGCAATGCCATGAGATTTCTTTGTCATGAATCAAAGGATCATTCTGATACTCCTTAAAATCTAAGTCCTCAGATTTTAAAACTTTGATTTTTCAAGCCCTGAGCAAATAGTGCAATGTATAGCTGTTTTAATGTCAATCATTGTACATTATTTAAATAAATTCAAAAGATTAAAAACATAGTAATATATATAGGTTGGGACAAAAGTCATGGCAACAATTTTTTTTCTTGAAGAACGAGTCCGATTGGAAAATGTGACATATACAGACGAAAGGGCAAGGTCTTAACTACATGTGTGGACAATGAATAGCACTGAAATATCGTAACATACGAATTTATTATGGTAGTATACAGGGCAATATGGCCTTCACCGTGCAAAAGAATCATAACACAATACACATAAAGTTGACATGACAAACCTTAGCCTCCTCAATGTAGTTCCCTACTACTGTCACCACGATGTGCCAACGATGTGGGAAGTGCTGAATACCATTGGCCTCAGCATTTGCATCACCATGTGTGAATCGGGTCATCTGTTGGCGCACAGCATTAGAAATGTCCTCCTGTGTTGCAAACCGCCTACCACATTCATTACTGGTTCATTAATCTTGGGAATGAGATCAAAGTGACAGGGCGAAAGGTCAGGAGAGTACGGTGGGTGCTTCAATTCTTTTCATCCCCAACGTCGGAGTAGCTGCCGTACACACTCTGCTTTATGTGGTCTTGCATTGTCGTGCAAAATTATTGCACTGTCCACAAGATCCGGACGTTTATCCCGAAGGCCACGTCGTACCTATCGCACCAGGAAGTCCCTGTACTATTGTGCGGTCACTGTTCTTCCACGAGGAACAAAGTGACAAGTAATGACACTCCTGACGTCATACGCAACGATCAACATCAATTTGACTGGAGAAGGAGTCTGACAGACGTTCTGCTGCCTTGGTGATCCAGGGGGTCGCCACTCCGCGGACTGAGGTTTCAGTTCTGGTTCGTATGCGCTGGACCAAAATTATGGCGATTATTCGTGACAAGGACTGATTGCTGTCCTGTTGCCAGCGTGCAAAGTGGTCGGAGCCTATTGCATAGCGCACCCATCTTTGAACTTTCGTCAGTGCATGCGGTACCTACCGCGAAGCGATTTTGCGTAGTTGTAGCTCATTACGGTTCGTTTCTCGATGCCACTTGCCCGAACTCCAGTAACGTCCATCGTCTGTTTTCATCCATGAGGTGCTCGATGACGGCACGTGTCAAGTCGGTCCGCACACTCACCGGTCGTCTCGAGCGTTGCTCATCACTGGTTGACACACGTCCTTACTGAAACTTTCCTACCCACCGTGCTACTGTACGATACGGTAGAGCATTATTCCCAAGGGCTTCTACTAATTCACTGTGACATTCCATCGCATTTCTTCCTCGGTGAACTGCTATTTTGATGTAAGCGCGCTGCTCAAGACGGGTTACTTCCATCTCGCAAGACACTCACCAACTGACTGATTTCAGAGCTCTCGCTACCATACAGCCAGCTATCACAGACACATCTGTTGTTCTGCATACACACTATGCCTGCAGAACTTCCACACGACACATATACGTTTTGTGATCTGTTCACATATCTACAAGAAAAAAAAATAGTAGCCATGACTTTTGCCCCAACCCTCGTATTAATAATAAATTTTACTTGGCCTAAAAATAATTAAATAAATAAATGCTCCAAGTACTTGAAACTCCGGAAATCTAAATTCCGGATAGTTAGAATTCCTCTTTATTCATAAAGCACTAGTTTTGCATTAATAGCGTGCTGCTTCACAAATTTTATTTACTACCTTTGTGTTACTGTTGAAACTTAAGAGCATTTTGGTAACTTAAGCTGATGTAATCATAACTGTTATCCCAGAATAGCTTGCTCGTTCGCTTCTAGATTTACATTTTACATGTCTAAAAACTGAACATCTGGATTCAACTTTTCAGTCGACATGTTTTGTTTTGTAAGAATTTAAAATTTCATAAAATATTTAGCGATCGCATTTATTTTATTTTCTAGCTATGAAATTAGAAGATGAAGGGGATATTCAATCTAAATTAATAATTTAGATTCAGATATTTTATCTCTGGTAGAGTAAATCTTAAGAAGAAAAAGTGTGCCTTGAGGCCTTTGTGATGCAGTTAAAGATTTGTTTATTAAATACTATCTTCTGTACTCAAATTGAAGTATAAATTCACATGTCTAACTTGATTGCTATTACTCGGAAGGAAGAAAGTTCCAGACTCACAACAAGCATACTTTTCGAACACTAAATTTTGAGGAAAATGTCTTTTGGAATTCCGTAAAATATCCAGTTTTAAACTGCTCTAAAATCGTTTAGAATTTTGGCTCAATATTCTATTAACTAGATCGGATATCTTCAATAAAATTCTATAAAATCCTAGATGCAGTTTCTGAAATTTTAGTTAGAATCGTACAGAGATTCTATAGAAATATGTGTCGATGTTCTATAGAGATTTATACAGAGAGTCTTTAAATATTTGCACATTTTTCAAAGCTACTACGTACAGAATCTTATATAAGATACATAGAGTCAACTAATAGAATTTTACTGAAAATATCTGATTTAATTAGGAAAATCGGCCATAATTCTGAAGAATTTCAGACAAGTTGCTTTGCCTTAACTCGTTACAAAAGAGTCTATAAAAGCTTTTGAATGTTTATTATTTATTTGAATATATTTTGAATATTATTGAGGCAGAGTGTATCCGGTCTGGACACACCTAAAAATTTCCTTCTGTACGCACAGAAAAATTGAATGAAAAAAAAAATTCTATGTTATTTTTTTGGCTGTGTACTAATTTCCTTATTCTATATTAGTTTTAAATTTTTACCTTGAAATCTTGCCTGAAATCAAACGGCGAACCCTAGGTGTACCCAGACCGGGCTCACCGGTAATCTAGGACAACTGAGAGTGTGTATTCTTTTTTTCTCTGCATCTCATCGGTCAGTTCATTGACAACAATGATCGCTTCAGCATTCTTTTCGGAGCTCTATTCAATCAGGGTGCCACTTTGGGAAAACCCACAGAATTAAAAGGATAAGTACTATCTTCACAAAATTTTACTTGTGTACTCCTCTGCCTACCTTTTTACTTGTGCTTACCTTTTCTTGTGTACTAGACTGCCTACCTTTTTTTTTTTTTTTTTTAATCAAAACTCCGACTTTAAAAGGTAGCGTGTCGGAATGGGTTAAAAGCATTAGAAAAAGAACAAAAGTTTGAGGATTAGAATGAATTAAACTTTCACTTTTGAATAGAAGCTTTATCCTTGTTTAAATTTTTAAACGATTTATAATATAGAGGAGATAAAAACTTTCGGAATATACGTGATTTTTATCTATTAAAAACTTTCCAAATTCATTTTGATTTAAGAAAAAATCAAATAAGAATAAATACATTTTAAAGAATAGTTAAGTTTAATTAAAATTAAGAATCCATTTCATTTATCAAGGGTGCATATATAATAATTAAAAGCATTAATTCTAGAAATTAAAATTTTTTAATCGTCGACCGAATGTCATTTCATACTCGCTTTATTGTGATTGGTCTCAGGATGGCATAAAGTTGAACAGTAAGGATATTTAAACAAAATCCTTATACCAATTTCTGTGGGTATAAGGTATTTAATATCTTATAAAAAGCACAGATAGCTGAGCTGTCAGCGCGCTAGACTGCAAGGGGAATGGTTGTGAGTTCGAATGTCACCCGTAGCTGTTGTAAATTAAAGTTAGCTTTTAGGCCCAAAATGGAAATAATTGCCTTTTCTATTTTCTTTTAGGTTTTAGCTTGCAACTAAGACTCACGAAATGATACTGCCACTTTAAAAATAAAGTGGATTTTAAGATTTCGCACTAAGAACTTCACTGTCGGGATAATAATTTTGGAGTAAAGGCCGTCAAGCCGTATACTCGACTCAACCCTAATTCACTGCAATTTCTGTGACGTAGAAGAACCTAGTTGCTTAGCAGCAAATTCGGCTCGTGCACCTTATGACGCAAAGCCCTCGTGTGAGTTCCATGAAAGAATGCTATGCCTTCGACTGCAGACTATCCCTATGTGCGCATTTTAGAATCTCTCATCAAGGCTAAATTAACATATATGCCCTAGAGAACAATCGTACAGCCCCAAAGGTTTCTAAGGTCTCCGAATGATCCTATGATTCCGTATAAACCTGCTTTCCCTCCATACACGCAAGAAGAGGAGCCATATCCTTCACGCAGCCAAAAAACAATCAAGTTCATCGCGTTGGTCTCTGTGCCCTCTCAATTGGTTGTTAGTCGTATACGTATTCATTGAGAACATTCTAAAGTATTTTTGGGCAAATAAATTTAACGCTGTCATACTTTTCTCAAAATTGTCAGTAGCAAACATCCAATATAAATCCACGATTTAATTCCAGCTAATCAGCGAGTTATACGTAGCAGAATGGAATTGGGAGACACAGTACTTGTTAAAACGTTTCATTAACTTGAAAATCTGTTGCAACTCAAAAAGAAAAAAAAAAAAAAGAAAAATATTCCGCTAAGCTTAATCCTTTAGATTATGATAGTGGAATCAATTGCTGTAATAGCGAAGTTATTAAGAGTACTATCTCTTAAGCATATTAACTTGCGACTAATTTAGGGCAGATATCGTTTTCAAGATGCAATCTGCTTGGAACATTAGGGCATAAATTAAAAGAAATATTCTGAAAGCTACTGGACTGGAACGCTTACGTTCCTTCTACATAATTCATACAGATAAATAAATTTCAAACTGAATAACAAGCAAAATTTTCGTAAGGATTATAATTTTCTATTTCGTTGTTGTTATCATACCTATACAAATTACATACGTGTTGATGTGGAATGCAGAAGGAGATAAGAAGATTGTATAAAAAGCACCCATAGTTATTTTGTGGTTTAACCACAAATGTGGCCCCTTTCGAAATTTTATCTGACGAACCTGATTTAAACCTCCAGGAAAGACTCATGTATAGTTTTGTTAAAAAATACAAGTTATTAAGCCTCTTTTGATGCATGGTACGAGCATTTGTTGATAAATGCATGTGCTAAGCTGACGTAAATATGAATACCGAATTGGCAAGATTTATTCGCGAGAAAGAAGAATAGAAAGCTCTTTTCCTTTGAATTGATATTCTTTCGCAATATACTAATCAGAAATTTATAGTGAAAATTTAGTTCATGATTAGAATATTACTGATTGCCTCCTAGCTTTACAATCCGGTTAAAATTAACAAATTTACGAAAATATCGATATGTGGAGATGAATAACATTAAAGCGTGATTACTTAAAATTTTATATCAGAGAATGACCCCTTTAGAGCTCTATGAGTTTCCTCTTTGGATTGTTCTGGATTCACAACTTTGCTAAAAATATCAAGAAGGCTAAAGGAAATTGAGCATGTTGCTTCTGTTGAACGCACAAATATTTCTCATTATTTTGCATTATATTAAGCCCTAGTATTTAACGACATAAATATTTGCTACAAATTTTGTTCAGAACGGTACTGTAAACTTCCTATGTCTGTAAATCTTACATTTAGTCTTGATGTCTAAAGCGGCACTGTTTATGAAGACAGCTTAATGTGTGTTTTTATTATCATGAAATAAATAGCGTTTATTATTCCAGAGCATGTTTTTGTTCTTATTACATTGCTATTATTAATCCTTCTAATCTGAGCATAATCCAGATTTGCTCCATTAATTTATCCTAGTCAAGGACAGAAAGGGCAACGCGTGTCACTGACAAAGACTTTAAGTGCCGAACAGATACTATGTCAAAAATATATGTACCCTGAAGAAATAAGCCTCAATCACGAAGCTCGGCAGGTATGTACTTTGGTAGAAGATATGCAAATGATTTAAATTTCGACGCCGATGAGACAAGGATATACGCGCTCTGCGCATATTAGACGCGCAGCTGGGAGCGATTAAAAATTAAAAGCATGATTGCTCATGCCGTAGGGCTATTCAAACGAAGACGACTTGATGGACGGTACTATGACTGAGATGGCTCTGAGACATAACCGACGGCAGTACGAACAGTTTTCGGACTTTGAGAACAGACGTACAGTAGGCCTCATAGAAGCAGATTGGTTGAACAGGAGGTAATGGCCGCATCTCGTTCGGAGCGATATGCTGCTTGTTCGGTGTTGGCGACAATGTATCATGGAAGGGGTAATAATGCCGCATCATGGAAGGGGTAATAATGCCGCATCTCGTTCGGAGCGATATGCTGCTTGTTCGGTGTTGGCGACAATGTATCATGGAAGGGGTAATAATGCCGCATCATGGAAGGGGTAATAATGCCGCATCTCGTTCGGAGCGATATGCTGCTTGTTCGGTGTTGGCGACAATGTATCATGGAAGGGGTAATAATGCCGCATCTCGTTCGGAGCGATATGCTGCTTGTTCGGTGTTGGCGACAATGTATCATGGAAGGGGTAATAATGCCGCATCATGGAAGGGGTAATAATGCCGCATCTCGTTCGGAGCGATATGCTGCTTGTTCGGTGTTGGCGACAATGTATCATGGAAGGGGTAATAATGCCGCATCATGGAAGGGGTAATAATGCCGCATCTCGTTCGGAGCGATATGCTGCTTGTTCGGTGTTGGCGACAATGTATCATGGAAGGGGTAGTCTACCGTCGCGAAGGATGAGGGCGTCTCAGGAACACAAATGAGCACGCATGTGGAGGTGGCCAGGCTAGCGGTCCGATCAGGCATTTTTGTCGAGCGGCATATTGCAAATACACAAGGTGAGACAGTGGGGGGAGCGATTTGTTGGGACCATGGAGGTAGGAAGTAAGATGGAGTAGCCCTAAACAAGTTTCTCCCGTACCTTGCTCTGAAGCACTGGCGATCCCTACGTGGTAACCAAAACATTGGGTCATTTACCATTGAGTTCAATGGGATTTGACGCGTTCGGATGTAAATATTTTGTAATTACGTCGTAAATATACATATAAATGTATATATTTTCTTTTTCTACAACTCTTCAGAGTCCTAAGTATGTGAAAACAACATATTTTTAAACAACATTTCATTCTGAACGGAATTAAATGCTATACTTTTCACAGGACAGTTTGCTCAGAATGGTTTAATTTGAATGAAATATTTTCACAAGTTTTCGTTAATTACATTAGAAAAAAAAAATTAAGGTAATTCGATTTTACTCGGTTAAGGTACAAAAATGAAGATCAAAGTTTATTGTATTATTAATATTAAAATTATGCATTATTTCTTTTCTATTTATAGAGCTTCTTCCTAAAATACTTCCTTAAATATGACATGATTTTTTGGTTTTTGAGGCATCTTTTAAATCGAAAAATGTAAGTCAATTTATAATTAATGCTCTGTTCGGTTCATTTTAAATTAGAGAATTATTAGGAATTAGCGAAATACGTTAAATAGTACTTGACTTTTTCTGAACATTTCTGAAAGGGAATAAAATAAGTTTTTATTATTATTATTATTATTATTAGTATTATTTAAAACTAGTAACTAAGTTATTATAAAATGTAAGGGGAACAATTCTTTTAATTATAGTTATCAGATTCTTTTTTTACCCTTCATTTCAACAATACATATTCCAAAACTCTTTATTACGTTCAGGGACCACCAGCGGCCGAGCGGTAAAGTCGCTGAACACTGGTAGTTCGGTCCGAGGTTCGAATCCCGCGAACGGGCTGGCTGCATGGGTGTTTTCGTGGTTTTCCCCATGTGTAACGTGTATACGAGCCAGTTTCCCTTAGAAAGTCCTCCGCGAAAGGCATCCCTCCTCTTAGGCAGATAGCCCTAGTGTGGTTTGCCATAATTAAATACACCACACTTTATTACGTTTTTAAGTGCGCTTCTCATAGAATTTGCTTTACAGTACCTTTTAACAGATTGCTTTCCAATACGAACAATTCTTGCTTAATTAGTTTTATAACGTATTTGTCAACAGGATTTCAATTTATGTTTACAATTCAATATTAAGGTTATTATATATTTAGATAACATTTATAATCATTATAAATTAGATACATTTAATAATTAGATTTCTTCACAGTACTTTCACAGTTGTTTATAAGTGAATAAATTCTTCATTTTAAATAAATTTATAAATAATTTAATGAATATTTATGTATTTTGTCAAAGGCAGATACATGCTTTTTGCAAGCACATGCATAAATACCCATACATATTTCCTATTTTTCATTTCCGGCGTGTGCAAATCTTTCATTTCTGTGCATTCACTATATTTTTAGTGTAAAGTAATTTACACTAAAATAGCATACACCCGAAAGTTTTACATAAAAAATATATATGAATATAATTTGAATGAAAATTATATGCATTATTTTAATACTCATTCAAAGGTCAGTTTTTCTTCAAAATTCCTCCACTATGACATCTCTCTCTTTAGGCAGACAGCCCTTGCATGCGTTACTCTAAAAGTAAAAACTTAATCTGACCTATGTGCCTAATTACAAATATTTTAACATACATAATTTTATATTTACATTTAACCATCAGCGACCATCATACGATGAGTTTAAAATGCGCAGCAGCCTCTCCTCTAACAAATTTTAAAAGGTACATGTTACAATAATATATGGATGTGAAAAAAAATTGTTTTATTTAAAACATTTTGGCGTTTGGAAAATAAAATAAAAGTAGCGAATACTCTATTAAGGGTATCGAAAGACGTATACAATTTTAAATGTACCTTAAGGTACTTTTCATTCTTTAAGCATAACATTTTTCTTAAAATCTATATTTTTGTAGTTCAACAGTTTAGAATTTTATAAAACAAATTCATAATCAAGATCGCTGTTGTTAGTTATCGAAAAATAACCAAGATGGGATTATTGCGTAAATGTCACTAAACTATACTAATTGCTATTATCCATCACACTATGAATGTTTCTTTCATGCGATTTTCTTTTTCGATTTGTATGGAACTGTCGTGTGTCGAAATAATATCAGAACTCTGTCAAGCGAGCTTCTGAATGTAAACAAAGAACACCCCATCTGGTGACCGAAGCTTCAAAGCAGTGCTTCACTTCTAGTGAGTGAGTGAGTGAGTGAGTGCACCGCTATGATGGCTTCCGACCACGGACATGAACCAAACGGAATTATATACCATCACGGCGGGGAAGACTCCAGAGTAACAAGATTGAATATTATATACTAATAACAGTTTTTACATATTGTTAACTGCAAGGCACTAAGCGTTATTCTGGTTATCTGCTTTAAGTTCTGAATATTTGAAACATTATAATCTTATCCACGGTTGTTTCTGCTTAGGCAGTGTCCTGAGATTTTCTCTATTTTATCAAGGGCTATTCTGTTTTTGAGTGTGTTAGTCGTCCACATTGCCCAGGCACTTCTAGTGCCGGTTGGTCACTCCTTCCTTTCCTACCTCCATGGTTGGGACACACGATACCTCTAGTCGTCCTTCAAAGCACTATGACAGTTCGCACTTACGTGGACGACATTTTAACGCAGGTTGTACTGCTTATGTTACAAAGTCGCCCAGGTGCCAAATATCAGCAAGACAACGGTCGTCCACATAGTGCGCGATTCTACTATGTCTTCATGGATATGACGTACTCTCGTGGTCTGCCAGGTCACCAGATCTCTCGCCAGTAGAGCACGTTTGGGACGTGCTTGAAAGGCAACTGCAGTCGTTCCGGAATATTAGTGAATTGTATTGTCCAGTTGCAAAGATCATGGCATGATCTAATGCAGAGGTCCATAGGTGACCTACTTGATTCGATGCCACGCCACGCTTCGGCTTGTATAGCTGCCAGAAGAGGTATACTAGTGAGTTGTAATCCTTTTTATAACATAACGTCTTAATAAAACGATCTTTTGTTCTGAATTTGATATCATTTATTTATCTTCTAATTCATTACATACATGTTAAATTTCGTGATAGCAGTTCTGTAGAGTTCCTCACTTCGAAATTCTAAGTTAATGTAGGAAGTGAAGAATCTAAGAACTGATAAGCGAATAATCGCTTGAGTTCGGTGACAAGAAACAATAAGATAGAAGGGTAACTAACCCTTTATTATTTCAATAAGATTTAACAAAACTTCGCCTGGGAGTGTACAAGCAAAGCCCGCACTTGGACTTGAACTTAAAAGACTAAGAATTAAACTAAAACTAAGATTAACTAAAGAAGTATAGCCGAAGCTATCAAGGGTCAAATCGAGTTGGCCTCTTAACTTATTTCACTACGAAGCTTAGCAAGGGCCTGAGTACGGCCGAGCGTAATAACAGCTTTGAGAGAGAGAATGGCCAAAAAGGCAGACGCGCGCAAATCAGAAACTCTGAATCTCTCTGACTCAGTAAGTAACTTCGTGGTTTAAATACCGCTCCTCCTCATTAAATATTCAGCAAGATTCCAAAACTACATTCTGGCCGGAAGAAGTAAGTTGAAGTTAAGAATTTGACAGGAAAGGAACTTTAACTTAAAATATAACTGTTAATAAAATTAACATAATCCTTACAGTTCGTTTCTTTCTGGTGCATATATATTGTGACAGAGTGTATATGTTTGTCCAATTCGGTCTCATTTTTAAATGAAAGAACCCTAAGTTATGGATCTGAGGGTCCTCTACCCATATCCTTCTCCACTAACTATTCGATAGGCCATAGGCGTTTAGATTCGAAAGTATTTTAAGTGTCTTGATGCAGCAAAGACACATTACATCAGTCCATGTCTTTTCCGAGATTCGAACCCGAGGTCAGTGAATTAACTTCGGGTTCAGTTGCTCAAATAATACAGCTAGTACTACTAACCATCAAACTGACCAGAACAAAATGTGTCTAAATATTTGGATATCAAAACAAAATGAGACCTGTGGTATCAATAAGCATCTGGTTTTTACAGATCCAGAAATTGATCCACGTCCTCAATTCCACGGGAATGGGGCTTTAACAATCGCCGCTTCGTCACACCATTTCGCCTTTGCTCCAGGTCCCCGTCGGGCCAACTGGCCTTCAAGACATATTTTTATTTTTATGCTTATATTATATCAATTTTGTTTATCAAAAACATATCTTTGGTTGCATTAAATTATAAAGGAAAAAAAAAAAAAAAAAAAAAACCTTTTGCAATTAAACACATCTTGCAGAATTATTAAAACATAATAAAATAATAAATAAATTAATTAAATGGTATTTAATTAAATTAAAATGAGTAACTATAAGCATTTATAATTAAGATGAAATCTAATATAATTAAAAAAATAATGTGTAATAGTGAAATAAAGCGTAATATTAAAATTAAACATAATAAAATGCAGCATTCTTAATAAAAAGGTTTTTATTTTGAGATTTCAAAATAAATCGACCTTTTTTAACATAATATTTAAAGGATTTTGCCTTTATATAATTTAAAAAAATTATTTTGTTTTTGATTTTACATTAGAACTAAGTTTTGTGCAAGCATTTTAAAACAATTCGCATGCAAAAATTTGCTCTAAATCCGAAGCTGTTATAAAATATCTTTCGCAACTTCTGCCATTTAAAGAACTAGATAAACCATCTATATTAATATTTACATTTTAATATTTACATTTAATATTTGCATTTAAGCAAATTCTTCGTATTAAAACTTTTTAAATAATACATGAAATGCTTTCGTACGCAATTGTATACAAAAATAACCTTAACATATTAAAATATCTATATGTATATTTATTAATTTTAAGAGAGCAATATGCTACCAAGATTTCAGAATATTTCCATTTTCATTCAAGATTTCAGAAAAATGTGAATTTCTTGCATGCATGAGTGATTCTCTAAGCTGGCTGATTAAAAATTTCAAAAAGTTTGCAAGAATTTCGAAATGTGATAATTTTGTTCTATTTGGTTTGATATAATTTTCTATGTGTAATTCCTTTATATCCCATATCGTGAACAAGTAATTATACACTACATGAAACTGTTATTATGTGTTTTATTTTTACTTGAAGGCGAAATAGCCCACACCGAATCAGCTGCCTAAGGATTGTCCTGTCAAAGCGGCGCCGGCCGAAAATCCTAAAACGTTTTCCTCCTCCTTCCAGCTTTCAATAACTAACACATCAAGTAATTTTCAATAAATTCAATTAGCACAACATTAAAATAAAATTCGCTTTTATTCATTATTAATTAACAATAAATTTATTATGATAGGAAGAAAGAAAAAGCAATTATCATAAGGTTTTTAATTAACTTTCCTCCTAATGCTATTATAGTCAAATTTTGTTCTTCCTGACAGTACTTTTTACAGTTGCATTTTACGTCTGTTGTTCGTTCAAATTGCAAGAATTTAAAATTCTGTAGATGGCGCTACCTGCGTTCTCTGATTCTCGCTAAAAAATAATACTTCGCAAAAGAAAATACCTGATACAAGAACACCCGCACTTATAGAACGTAAGCGTTTTCAAATACATTTCCAGTAGGAAATTGACCGTTAATGTCTTATTTGACATTTATGCAATATTATCTATAATAAACGAGGTCGAAAATAATTTGCTCTTTATCGATTTTTTCTAAATGATTATCATTTCTACAACAAGGAGTGCGATGAGAGCTGCCAAAATGAAGAATAAAAAGGAGACTGTCAAAACATACTGAAAAAAACCGTTCTGTGACACGAAAGTATAAATAACTTCGAAAATTCACTATTTTAAACTTATTTTTGCTCATTTTATACATTTATTTTTAGATTATTCAATACTTTTTTATTTTATTTTACCCATTCTTTAAGCTAACAGCTTACCTTCTTCTGCTGAAAATGCCTTAAGTAAAACTTAGATTTAATTGCATAATTATGACAAAGAATAGTGCTACTACATGCCTGGGGGAAGAGACTTCTCCGATTCAGAGATTTTAAGGTAAACTGGCCCATATTTATGTTAAACGTGGTGAGAAAACTACTAAAAGTCTTTACAGCTATAACATTTTGGAGAACGAGCTGGCTTCCTGGTGGTTTGCTCCTCGTTTAACATGAATACCAGACATTTGCCATACGTGATTAGTACACGTAACCCTGTTGTAACCATTAATAAACGCTTTCAGCTAGATCAACGGTTCTCAACGTCTTGACTAACGCGTACCATCCAAACAAAAACTGAAAACCTTTAGTACCACCACTACAAAGTACTACTAATACAACCATTCTTAAACAAAGTTCAGAATGCATAAATTTACGAGTATTAGAGAAAAAACTCAATCAGGATGTTGAGGTTTTAATTTTTGAATTTAGTAGTTAAAAATACTTTGCTTCTTTCCTATTTCTCTCATGTGTACCACCAATGGCACGCGTATCACCGGTTGAGAACACTTGAGCTAGATCCTTGAGCAATTACAAGCCGATAAAAGGACATAGGGCTTATGCAACAATCTATCAACTTTAGAACTCCGTTACTGACTGACACGTTTTAATTTTGAACATTAAACTCTGCCTGCATTATGGAATACGACCTTAGACTGATTATCTGGTTAATGATCATTAAAAAGCACAATCGAGTTTATATACTTCAGAAGAGATGCAATAGTGGAGGACTTCTGAGGAATCTGGATTTTCTTCACTGATATGGGAAACCACGAACACTTCATGCAGCCACCTCGTTCGTGAGAATTAGATTACTTGGATTATAGAAAAGCTCAAGAAGACTATCTGAGAGAAGGCATCCCTTCGTGAAGAAGCTTTTTAGGGGAAGTATCTCGTACTCATATTACTCGTAGGGAAAACATTAAATTTCCCACGCTACCAGTCCGTTGGCAGGGATTTGAATCCAAGTCGAACTACCAGTATTCAAGAATCTTGCCACTCGGCCGCTGGTAAGCTCTTCGTAGGGTCAAATCACTAAATTTCAATCTGAATCGTATAATAGTTAGCAATGTTTAATTGCTAACCCGAAACTAAGGGTGTAGAGTGGGCAGCATAAGACTTATGCGAAAGGAGGAGACATTTTTGCGTGGGCGCAGTATCGATCATCTACACTGTCCGATGTCTCCTGGGCAACGATTCTCGGGAATGAAATGTCTTAATGATTAGTGGCTTCGGCCATCCTTGACAAATGCTTCTGAGCAAGTGTCGGCCACTGTGAGGAGAAGAGAGCGGTATTTATCGTTTTTTTTCTTTCTTTGCGAGTTTCCGTGGTTACACAATGAACTTTAAATTAAAGATGCTGGCTTCGACTACTTCTTTAACTGTAAATGAAAAAAGTTTAAAATTACAGCATTAGTTATTTGCATATATAAATGGCAGAACGGGGGGGGGAAGAAAAGAAAAGATAATTTGCTGAAAAAAGAATGAATAAAACTTTACAGTGCAATGAGAGGTACGAATAAAATTGTTAAAATAAAGAAAAAATTCTCATAAAAACAGCTGCTTCACGTATTCTTTCAGCTGCAATCATCCGGATACTTAGATGATTTAAAAAGAATCCAGCCTCAAGAATACATATATGTCTGGTTTTCTGAACTTCTCGCTCATGGCCTAGACCCTGTTCTTGAGAAAGCGTCGGAAACAATCCTCTCTTCCTGGTAATTGCGGCGTTTTTATGGACGACGACTTCGTCGTTGCTGCTTTTTTGCAGGTGAGTGACTGTGGTGTTGGCCTTGAGTTCTTCGATCAAGGGCTCGGGGTCCCCAAGGCTACGTACGAGCGCGAGGTTTCGCCTACGAAGTTCTGGGCGCGGAAGGATTTTTCAAGGAAGTGCTTGTTTTTCGATTTGAAGACCTTTATTCCAGGATGCGCGGCAAACGGAACGTGAAGTTCTCATGCGTTTGGAAGAAAAGCATCTTTCATTTTTCTCGAGTTAACAGACATTTAAGTTTTGTTTTGTGGAGATTAGATGAGAAATAAAGAATTGGGCTAATAGTTTAGTTATAGTTATAAAAATGTTTTTCTTTGCGGCAGAATTACACTCAAGAATTAAAATCTCACGAGAATTAATCTCATTTGTATAATTAATGCGATTTTCGTGATCCAGAACTAATTAACGTATTAAATAATTTTAGAATATTATTGATATAAAAGCAAGTGTCTTTTTAATTTCCATTTCAGTGTCAATCTATTTTCCCAAAGTAAAGTTTATTCCCTTTACAAGTCAAGAATTATCATAGAATTCAAATTTCCTCTACAGATTTGACATATTTTCAAAATATGGGTCATCAAATTACGAGTTATGCTTATTTTAGAAAATAATCAGTCTGTTCTCTTATAAATTATCAAAAATGTATTTTAAAATTACTTATAACCTTTTTATTGAGTAATAAACTAGCACAAAATAGAAATAATTTTATATTTCATTTGGAACATCATTTCAAAGAAATTCAAAACAAACTAAGTTTCCTGAAAGAATTCAGTCACGTGAGCATTTAATGAAATCTATTATTAATCTAAATTCAACTTTTCAGTTTTCAGGTTTCAGAAATACTCGAAGTTATTTTACCATTTGATTTAGAGATTACTTTCATATTATATTTATTAACTTACGTACAATGCAGTAAATGAAAGCTAAATCAATATATTAATTCTTTAAAAAAAATTGTTAATGTAATTTGTACAGAGCTTTAGACGATTTTGTTTTTCTTGCCGAGAAAAATCATCTGCTTGGAATACTTTTTTTTAACTGCAACTATATTTTTGAAAGTATAAGTTATCGTCTGCAACTTGGCCGTTTTGTTTTCATGCAAAATGTCGCTTTTAAAGATCCAGTGGATGGAAGGCTATACTTGTGTTCTTTAAGAAGAAAATTATTCGTGCCTAGTTATTAAGAAAAATTGTGAAAGCCATTGGTTTTCGATATCTAAAGCTACGATAGGTCATGTTAACAAAGTAATGTAACAACAAAGGAAAAATAACGTCAAAATTTAACTAAGTGGGAAAATTGTTCCAAATACGTATCCAAGGAAAAAATACAATGTTTCGAATGTTGCAAAAGTAAGATCTTTAATGTTAAAAGAAAATCTCCCAAGTCAAAGGACAGTTGCAAAATCATTAAACTGCTCAGTGTCAACTGTAAATAAAGTGATTAATGCAAATTTGAATCCTAAAATGGCGAAAAACCATAATGTGCACCGTCTTTCTCCATGACATATCGCCGAACGCGGAACGCGCTGCAGAATTATTTACAAGAAACATTTATCTGGACAGAAATGGAAAAATGTTGTCACACTAGACGAATCTTGGGTGTACTTAAATGTCTGCGATAAAAAGTGATTTATTTATTATCATCAAAGAGTAGAAATAAATCTTAAAACATGGTTCAAGGAGTCTAAAGAAATTTTTTCTGTGGGATTTATGATTGTTGCCAGTTTTTTCATATAACGGCAAATTAAAAATAAAGAGAGTGGAGAAAATGTTAAGATCAACTCCACATATTATCAAAAACATATTTAATAACCAATTTCCAAATATGGAAGACTTCATTTACACACAGTGGGATCAATCAGTAGAACTGCATCGAGACAAGGTAAGCAGGGACACGTCACAGTCTACTGTTAATTTCATCAGAAAAAAAGGAACAAGAAATGAATATTAAGATCATAATACCCTTCACTCATATTCTTACTAATTATCCTGATCTATCACCAATGTATTTTTACCCTTTTGGACTTTTAAAAAGCGGGTTGTCCAAACACCGGTCTTCAATCTCCTTAGACTTTTGATAGCTGCTCCAGAGCAATGGGATAAAATACCTCTTCCGATACTAAAAACGGCTTCATTGTCTTGGAAATGACGGTGTATAAAGATAGTGAAGAATAAGGGTTATCAAGTAGAATATTTAAAACATAGAAATTTAGGTAAAATATTTCTGTAATTACAATGAAAATCGTCTAAAAATGTTCGAACAACCTCTGTATAAGAATAAATAAAAACCGCTTTAGCGCATGTTTTATTTCAGACAAAAATAGTATTTTATTTTTACTTCATATTATGGCTTAATTTCATGCACATACATATTTTTCAGTTGCTTTTCGAAAACAATTTGCTTACTATTGCTCTATTGAATAGTTTTCTTTTTCCAACATATGCGAATCTAACAGGAACACATTCTTTATCGAAAAGCACTTTTTAAATAGAAAGCGTAGCACTGTTTCACGGTTGTCACATGATCCGGAAATGCGTCATTTTCGTGGCTACCGGAAGTGCAACAAACGATGAGTCACACAAGGAAAAAAATATATGTCTAGTTCTTTGAATTTTAAACTTCCTTAACCATAAAATTACTCAGAATCTATTGGTGATAAAGGTTATTCATTAAAGTAACTTTTAACTATCACTTTAAATTTCGCTTTTAAGATCTTCGACATTAAATTATATCGGTCGTATATATGTACTTCTAATAAAAGCTTCTCTTGAAATTTATGAACTATCAAATCTATGAATAGGAAGCTTCTATAAAAATAAAATATAACTTTATTCTTATTCTGAATAAAATATTTGTTAGATTTCAACTAATTAAAAGGAAAAAAATCATAATTTATATGCAAAATTTCTGAAAATATTTAAAAGGAATTCACTGATCTAAGTCATCGTTGTATTTCAATAATTACATAATGCAAAACATTTGATAAGTTTATGAAACAGGTATGAAATAAAATTTACTCTTTTAATTATTAAAACTCTTCCTTTGGTTAAACAGCATTCATTATCAAATTTGCTGGGTTGGCAAGAAAGTAATTTCGGTTTGCACAATTAGTCATGTTCGTTTTATAATTCTTCTGTCAGTCTTACACATATTTTTCTTTTGAAATTTGGCAGCTGACACTTTTAGGCTTCTAAAGAAATAAACTTTATGTATTTTTATTTACAACTGTTAGTTTATTGTCAGTTTTAACATGGGGTGAAAAAATAAATACTTTCAACATATTTTACTTTTTACTTTCATAAATTAAAAAAAGCTGCTAAGGTTCACAAAGAGATATATGAAGTTTATAGTGCTGATTACTTAACAGAACGCATGTGTCAGAACTGGTTTAAAAAATTTCGTTCTGGAGATTTTTCACTTGAAGATGATCAACGTTCTGTCCGATCTTCTGAAGAGGATGATGACAAAATGATAGCGATAATTGAATCGAATCATCATATAACTGTGCGAGAAATTGCTAAAAGGTTAGCTATATCAATCACAAGAACTAACAATTGCATAACATGTCTTGGACTTGTTAAGAAGCTCGATATTTGGGTTCTGCATGGGTTGAAAAAAATTCACGTAACAGAACAAATCAATATTTGCGATACGCATTTCAAACGTGATGCAATGGACACTTTTTTGAAATGAGTGATCACTGGTGATGAAAAATAGATCATCTACAATACCATTACTTGAAAAATATCACGGTTCAAGCATGATGAATCAGCACAAATCATATCGAAAGCTAAACTACATTGAAAAATATCATGCTGCCAGTTTGGTGGGATTGCAAAGGTGTTATGTATTTTGAGTTGCTTCCAAGCAACCAAACGATTAACTCGGATGTTTACTGCGAACAGCTTATGACACTAGAGAAAGCAGTCAGAGAGAAAAAGCCTGAATTGGCAAATCGTAAAGGAACCGTGTTCCGCCACAACATTGCGAAGCCTCAGACATCTTTAGCAATACGTACGAAATTGTTGGAGCTTTGCTGGGAAGTGATGTGGCATTCCCTATATACACCTGACCTTGCACCGTCAAATTATGATTTATAAAACTTCTTAAATGATAAAAATTTCAGTAATAACTATGACCTCAAATCGGACTTAGTGGAGGTTTTTGCTGATTGAAGTTCTATGCGTGCTGGATCATGAAGTTACTAGAAAGATGGCAAAACATTATCAAACTATGGAAGATATTTTTGATTAAAATTCCTTTTTTGCATAGAAAAAATTGAGATTTATTTCACACTAAAATACCATAAGTACTTTGTTGTCAATTCTATATTTATTAACTATGTCTGAATAATTTTTTTTTCTAAATGTTTTTTAGCACAGAGAGCTTTATTGCTTTACTAATTATAAAAACCAATAGTAATTTATTGCCATTTGTTTGGCCAATATGCAGCATATTTTATCCTTTATTTAGGCAATTAAATGCAATAAAATTTACTGAAAGGAAATTTTAGATATGACAATGTGGGTAAAATTCAAATTTGGAAACTTGACACTTTCCGGGAATTTTTAAACCCTCCTCGCTTTTTTTTTTTTTTTTTTTTTAATTGTAAATTCAGTTACTTGTTACTTCGAATTCGTATTAAAGTTACGTTTGAATTTGGGCGAATCCGTATTTGTGTTTATTACACACACACACACACACACACACACATTATGCACATACATACATACGCACGTGCATGCATATATACATTTCTGTCATCCGATTCCGTTAACAGAAAAGTACCAAAGAATTTTATCCTGAAATCTATGTAGGGAAGAGTTTTGAAATAATGTATCCTGTATAAGGCGTACTAGAAGCTCAAACTTTATTTCGTGCTAACAAAATTTTGAAAAAGAAACTTGCTTATGAAAATATTCAGTAGTTGTGATCTTTCTATAAAATATCGAATATTATTTATTAAGCAGTTTAAGACATTAAGGAATGGCAATAAAATTTGAGATTCAAGTTTTCTGATATGACAAATATGTTTGATGAAAAAAATTCATTTCGTTTATCAAGTACAAAATATTACTAGAAAGATTCATCTTTAATTTAGAATTTATTTGCATTCATTTCGCATACTCAAGCTAGGATATTTTAGAAAAGTGACGCAGAATGTTTTCTCCTTGGAAATGAAATGAAAGAACTGTGCCAATTTTTCTAGAAATGCATGAAACTTTCTTTAAGGGAATCTAAAACTGAACTTTGCAAGCGAAAAGAATGGTTCGAATATTTAAGTATAGTAGCAGTTTTTCTTGGTTCTAACTAACTCTTCACGATGTACTGGGATTATTTCGGATACTACGCAGATATTGTTAAAAATTTTACGATTCCTTAAATTAACCGTCTAGCAACAAATGAAATTATTATCAATAAAACTTTATAGTTTATTGAAATGCATAATGAACTAGATGACGTAAAAGATTTTTAATGTAATTTATTTCCATTTTACTTTCACTTTAATTCCTACAGATTTATATCGCGGGTGGAGTTAGTTTTTGTGTTCTTTTTAGTCCAAAGGGACATTGTCCCTGAGGGACTTTTGTTTTTGTTTTGCGATTTTGCATCGAATTACTCTGAATGTCCGTTTCACTTTTCAAAGTGTTGGCACCAAATATTATCGGCCTGTATTATATTTGAAGAAATTAAATCATGAAGAATCTGCATAAATGTATGTATGTTTCTCGCATTGTGTTAAAACAACGGTACCTAGAACTATCCAATTGTGAATGACGTAATCCTACTGCGAATATGGGCATTTGGAAACCAAATTTGAAATTTGAAATTTGGAATTTGTTTTATTATCGATTTCATATTTTGTAAAACTTTAACGAATTCTTATTAACAAACTCAAGCAGAGCTTAATTTTTAAAAGTAGACGTGCCGGAGTCCCATGAAAGATCGTCAGGAAAGAGAAACAAAAATAAATAAATGAATAAAATGATTATTAAAATCATTAATAATTTAAAAATTGAATAGTTAATGACTATAATTAATAATTATTTATTTATTATGGTTATTTAATTGTTTAATTGACGTTAATAACTAATATTTATGAATTATTATTTAATTGGTAATTATTATTTAATTCATAATTAATGTATTATTATTTATTAGAATAACTGATTAATTAAAGTAATTAAATGATTAAAATTAAATAAAATGCAAAGAGATAAATTAAAATTTAATAAATGATTTTTAATATAATTTTAATGCTGAAAATAAAATTTTCGAGATCAAATTTCTACTGAAATTGTTGTTCAGTTACATAAAAGAAATGCCGAAGCCTTCTTATTTAGGGCTCCGGTGCGCTCCGGCTAGAATTAGAATTTATCCCCAAAACTAAGAGGTACCGGAGCCGGGCTCCGGCGCAATTTAAGCTCTGAACTCGAGGATTTCAAAGCGAGCAATGGCAACGTTGTACAAAAAAAAAATATTTTTATTTTTAAGTGCGAAGAACATGATATTTAATAAACTTACTCTTCAGATTTTCTTTTTTTTAATTTGTGAGTTTTATTTATTTATTTATTTAACAATAAGGCAGCATTACATTGATTTTAATCTACAGAAACGCATTCAACAGAAATACTGTCTTCTGTTTGCTTTTCATATGCCTGTTATTTGAGGAAATTTTTAAAATCTACACACAAAATTCTAGCCTTGCTAGTGGCGTAATAACATTCCATGCCAACACGACAGCGGCAACCTTGTTAAATATGTGAATCAGTTCCAAATGTTTCTGTTCACGCTGAAAGTAGCCTTGTATTTGGAGGCCACAACCCCAAGGTCCTAAAAGAAGCGATTCGGGAAGCAGGTGTTTTGGAACCCGCATCTTTTACTCAGTCAGAGAACTGGATGGATTGCAAGATGAAATAAATATACTAATTGCACATTTTAGCATTCTTTCATGTCTCGAACAGTACTTTTAAGACCTGCAGGTGTAAATAATACCATTTACACATTATTTTAATGCATTCGTTATCTTTCCAGTGCAATAAAGAAAATATTGAAAATTTGCAGATGATGGTTTAATCCAACATATTTGCTCCTAGCATATAGTATATAGCATTTTCTTATTGTTATAATCATGTTGACGACAGTTTCAGTTCGTTAAGCAGCTGCTTTGTAATTAGAAAATGCCATTTTTAAAACTTTGAGATAATAGTCAGTTTTGAATATAAAATTGTTTAATAAAGATAAACACTTATGTTAATTTGCATATGCAAACACACTTCTATACGATAAAACCGGTTTAAAAATTTTCCCTGATAAGAATATTTATTTCACAATGTCCCAAATATTTTCCTATCTCGATAATTTAATTTTTTTTTCGTATAAAATGTTTTTATCTTGAAAGACTCGTTTAAAATTTTCGATTTATTCTTTCAGAAACATTTTCTTCCTTCAGAAACTAGACCTTTTTTTCTGTACCTTCTTAGAGAAATTTTTATTGAATGCACTTGTTTTCTCAGTTTGAACTATAAAGGGAAGTCATCAATCTCGTTTTTTTAGAACAGTGAAGGCTTTTCTTCATTGCTCTCAATGCCTCTCGACTAACCACATACCATTTGCTATCACCTTAAGGGGACTCATGCACCTTAAACCCCTCATGATCTTCGAATAGGTGACTGTTGCAAAAATTGGTTTATTTTATTTATTTTAAAAGCAATTACTTCCAACTTTTTACAGCTGACTACAATATATACCTGCTTTGGAAACTAGTAACCAGAAAGTTTGTGTTGCCCCACATATTTTTGTAATTTAATTCTCTTTGTGACAAAATATTTCGCCGTGTTTCCACCTTGCGCGCATGATATTTTAAAAATGGCTAATGGTACATACTTGAAATTTGATGGAATTCTTAATATTGGCACTATTTTCTAACTGAACCAAAAATCTGATGAATATTTTAATACTAAAAATTTTATGGGCGAAAACATTAAAAATTTTTTAAATAAAATACATTTTATAAATTCAACTCAAAATAAAATAAAAGTTTAACATGTAATTTTTAGAATTTTAGGTTCACAGTAGTTTCCGAATGTTATAAAAGCTATATATTAAATATGGAATTAAATTATGAAACAGAATGTTTTAAACTGTGCGCGCCAGTTGGAAACATGACGAAAAATGTTGTCACAAAGCGGATTAAATTATAAAAATATTTGTGGCAACACAAACTTTCTGATTACTATTTCAGAAAGCAGCTATATTATGTAGTCAGCTGTAAAAAGTTGGTAGTAATTGCTTTTAAAATAAGTAAGTTATCCCAATTCTTGCAATAGTCACCTGTTCGAACATCTTATGGGTTTTAAGGTATATGAGTCCCCTTAAGGTTTTGTAAGATTTCTAGACGAATTATCTAATTGAGATGGCGAGTCTGGTCAGTTCTCTTTTGTAGTATATAATATGGGGAAAGGAGAACCGTTTAGAATAGGAAGAAGACCGCTAATTCATTTTTCCTATCTCTTATAAAAATGTCTCAATCAATTAATTAATTGAATGTTTTTAATTAATGAACAAAGTTTTATTTAATTAAAATTTAATGAAAACATGTTAAAAATTTACAATATAGTTTAGCCAATTTTGTTCTATTTTTTATAATTATACAATTTACAGAATTAAATATTTAAATAATTTTGTTAAATTAAAAAAAATTACTTTTCATAATAGTAATTTAATTCAAAATAAAATTTAATATGAGTTATTTACATTTAGTTTAAAAAATAGGCAAATTTAATTTTATCCTGTGCATTTATACCATTGCCTGGAAATTCGGTTAGCCCATCATTGCGCTTTCCAACGCACAACTTTTTCAAAATATTAAGAATTAAGTTAATTAGATTAAGAGAAAGATGAAAAATTTCCCATCAGAATTGTTAAATCTTTTGGTCCGTGGGAACTGGGTACTATTGGATTGAAACAGAGCAGTTCAGCTTTCTCAATTGCGGCTTCTGAATAACTTGCCTTAATTATGAAGTCATTTCACTTTACACTCCGCGTGGATCCTACTCGTTTGCATAAAATCTTAATAACTACTGGTTCGATTTGTTTAAATCTTTGGTGAATCTGTGTTTCATTACCAGACACGATAAAGAGTTCATATTCTTCTCTCTCCTAACTTCTACAAACGTTGTTCTTCGGTTCTATTGCGCGTCGAGAAACATTTTCGGTGCTGATTCTGCTCGCAGTTTAACGTAATTTAAGTCTTCAAGGATACTTCTGTAAAAAAAATTTAAAAATTACTTATCAAGGATAATATTCACGAGGTGATAATTTTGTCGCATTTTGGCATTCACCTACCTGTTCAACTAGGCCTCCTTTATATTTATATTTTTACAACCTTCCTTAAATTCCCGACACCTCTTTCTAACTTTTTCCCATGATTTCTCCAAACCCTAGCTGAAATGCTGAAGCAATTCATTAAGAAATTCTGTAATATTAAGAACTAAGGAGGCTGCATCACGGACCGATTTAATAATTGATGTAACTGTTAATTCTTGCAGCCATTGTGACAAGGAGGAAAACATGACCAGCTTCGTTAAAAAATATTAAATAACTGTTCAATCTATCCCTTACAGCTGCTGTGTATATTTTATTTGACCAGGTGTTTCGTTCACCTTTCGTTTTCCATTGGCCCGTTCTTTTGAATTGTAGATAACTACCGTACCTCAACAAACACGCAACAAGGAAGGCCTCATTTTCGTGTTTCAGATGGTGTCTTAATAACTTCACCTTCTCTTATGTTTTGCGTTCCTGTCAAGAGTCCTTATTTCGTCACCGGTGGCTATTCGATTCAAAAATAATCTTATGAACGAATATCGCGAAATGATGTATACGATGTCATTACTCAAAATAAATTCTAAAGAATTTTCTATATTTCAGACAAATTAAATCATTAGTAAAAGATATTTAATTAAGTAAAAAATTTAACATACAAATTCAAATCACTCAAGTCTCTAACAGCAGCTAAAGATCTGCTTTTCAGTAACAGTAAACAGATTACGCAGCGATTAACAAAGGAGTGAAAATTCGACTTTCAGAGTATCTGGTTTAGAGAAGTGAGACGAGCAAAAATATCTACTCGTTAATTTAAATTCATATCCAACAATCTTTGAAGAACTTATCTGTTCAATTACGAAGCGTTTCCTATAGCTCTTAAATGTCAATGGTTTGTTAAATGAATTCATTGGAGGTATCGAATGAATCTTCTGCTGGAATTTTGCACTATCGGTGTTCGCAAGGAAAAAAAAAAAATTTTCTTATGGGATCTGTATGTTTTTAGATACAACCGCACACGCTGTCTCATCTTCTTAGGATACTGGACGTCTTGCTGAGCGAACTGTAAGAATAAATTTCTATGTGAATATAGTGTTAATAAAATGCCTCTGGACGATCATACGGCTTCAGTTTCCTTGCAATTTCCGGTCATAATATCCAGTTACGAAATTCCTCGGAGTAACTTTGAAAAGCTTGATCATTAGCATTGTATCCTTGCATTCTGTGGCAGGCAAGGCTTAGATCAGGCTAATCGGAGCTATGAAAATCTGCCACGATCTGCACCGAGTGTATAATTCCAAAAATTAAATAAAATCAGATTTTTCTACCATCAGAATATCAAAAAGTGTATTTAGTAATCTTTTAAGCACTGCCAAAAATATGAATCCTGAAAAAAGTACTCTCATTGCAAAATCATATTTCTTGCATAAAATAAGAATTCCATAAACTTATATGTAATAACTGATCAAAAATCTTACCATGAAGGAAGAGAATAACTTTGAAATAAGTTATCTGGCTTCTAATACTGTAAGCACTATTGCTAACACGTAATATGGTGCACTTGCAGAGTCATTAGTTTTATCGATGCATGGGACATGAAAGATGTGCAATGTAGTCAACACCAGACTTCCCTATTGCTAGCCGGACGTGCTATCCTAGTTACACCACGAAGGCTTGCGGTAAGGAGGGAGCAAATAGCTTATACGTTTAGGATATAAAACTGAAACAGACAACCAGAAGCGCAAATCAGATGTACAAACGAATATCGAGGAATAATATATACGATGTCATAGGAAGATTTTCCTTCATTTCAGCCAAATTAAACAATCAGTAAAAGATATTTAATTAATTAGAACTTTTTTATGCTACTTTGCTCTCTGCTGCGTCGTTTAACCTCTGCTAGCTGTCGTCCATGGTCGTAAAAATATAATCTGTATAAAATTGTGGGTGTATAGCGCACCCACAATGATGATGCGCAGCGAAAAAGAACACGTGTCCTAAGAATCGGTTATCAAAGAATAAAATTATGTGTGGAATTTACAGATACGTCCGTCTTCGTGTGTCATATTCCTAACTACGCAATAAAGCCTGTCCAAATTATAACGCAGAGGACCATCGCTAATTCGTTGTAGCTTTCTCCAAGTCATCCTTTTACATATATGTTATAATCAAGACAAATTTTCAGTTTCTGATGTTCCATATTAGGATATAGAAAGTTAATATAAACACTTTCTTCATAAGTGTTACATCATTTTCGAATGAAATTTTGTTCCTTTTTTCGTCAAATCGTTTAAAATTTTCAAAATTTATGTAACATTTTGTGCAAATTTTTGTACAATTTTTGCTGGTATAATATAAAAATTATATCTTGTGAAAGCGTAAAATTAATTTAAATAATAAAGTTAAATAAAACATTAAACTTATGGCGTTAATTGTAAAATTTTAATTCTTGAAATGAATGATTTTAGTTATTGTGTAGGTACGCCTGACACAGAAATGGTTTCATGGTTATAGAAATGGTTAAATTCAGACTTAATTCTTATTTAAAATACATTTATTTTTATTTAAATATTTCTGAAATAGAACTGAAAAGCAATATTTAAAATATTTTACTGGACAAAGTCATATCAAATTCAAAAAATTTTATTGCCCTACTTTCCCATGACATAGAAAATTCCATAATTAGAAGGAAATAAAAATTTGCTTCAAAAATGAAAATTTAATTTACTCTTTTTAATCCACAAAGAAAATTTTGTTGCTTTAAAAATGTTTTTAAACGTTTAAAAACTTTTATAAAGTCTTTAATAGAAATTTAAAGCAAAGAAATATGTTTAGATCTCCTTAAAATTGGGGTTTAGTTTTCTATACACAGGATCTGATATTTTTAATAGAATTCTGTTAGTTCTATGCACATGACATTAGATTCTATACATAGGACCTTTAGAAACAGTATACAAATGTTTATAGAATCTCTGCGCAAATCGCTATAGAATATCTTTATTGAATCTCTGTTTATAGCTGCATAGAAGCTATATCTAAACTTTTATAGCAATGTATAGAAAAATTTCTGATCTGGTTCATAGGAAACTGAGGCATACTTCTAAAAGATTCTCAAAAAGTTAAAAATTTTTTTAAATAAAATTCTATAAGACACTTGCAAAGAATGAGCGAAGAGAATGATCCAGATAAAGAACTTAATAGGCTTTTTTTCGGGTGGGGGGTGTTGATGTGTTTGGTCTTCTTTGGTTCTAATAGTGCTGTAAAGGGCAACTAAATGCCAGAAGAATTTTCTGAATCGAAAGTAAGAATTTGTTCCATACGCCTCCTTGCTTCAACTAGAGTGCGTAATTTTATTGGCGAGTGTGATAGCGAGTTAGGGTACTAATGAAAATTTTATAATCTATTTTGTAAAATTTGCATAATAGACTGTAGAGTCATTAGATTATTTTGAAACAGAAGACGTGAAAAATGTGCAATGCTTTCGCCAGGATTTGAGCCCTAGACCCCTCTGTTTGTCGACTTTGCTTCCAATTACACCACGAAGGCATGCGGGAAGGAGGGAGGAAATACCTTATATACTGTGTCTTTTAGAAAGCGACTGGGCATTAGGGGACCCAATCGCCAAATCCTGGTGCTGACCAATTATCGCCCACCACCCTTTTTTTTTTAATTCGGGCACCGCTATAGAGCCATTAGGTTATTTTGAATCAGGAGACATAAGAAATGTACAATGCCCGCAGCGGGGCTCGAATCCTGGACCTCTGAAATACGTTTCGAGTATGCGTCCAGTTACATCACGAAGGCATGCGGAAAGGAGAGAAAAAATACCTAAGATTTCTCATAACGCTTTTCTGTTCTAAAACTTGCCCAAGACGATAACGCCTTTAGGAAATTTCCAGGAAAAAAAGGATCATAAACATGTCTGAATTAACCGAAATACATATGCATGTCATCTTTAATTTATTGAGACAAGATCACAGTTCAATGAATAAACTAATTGTTAACAATTTATCCATACTACAAGAAAGCTGCTGCTAGTAAGATGTAAATGATTCAGAGTCAAAACACGCTTTGAATCACTGATGTTTTCGTATGCAGCAAGAACACTGTTACTACAGTTGGGATTAACAGGAAAATTCTGACCTTTGCAAACAACTCATTATTATTTGATTCACCCAGTTTTCCTGACTTTATTTTATACATTTTTCGACGAAGTACGTGTTTAAATTCCAAGTTTACTTTTACATGCGAATACAATTTGAATTCAGTTCACAAGAAGCAGATGTATTTCGCAAGCTTTCGCAAGCTTGATTGCAGAATCTTGAAGGGAACAACAGCAGTTTAATAAAACAAAAACGCGACATCCGCGAAGTGGCGAAGCGAGGGTCACACGTTTTTTTAGCCGAATGTGCTTAAAAGTTACCCATTTTTCGGCCGCTAAGGCACTAAACTGTAACACAACAAAAGAGTTTGAAGTCAAGTATCTCACATTGTTCCACTTACCGACTTTAAGCAGACCTTACCGTAAACGTTGCATTCTTGACAAATCAGGCGTCGCTAATCTTTTCTTCGTAGCAACAGAGTATAATGCCACAGAACTGCAAATTACCGAGTTCTTGATCATGTATTTCAGTTGCTGATCTCCCTTTTAATCTCTGGACACATTTCAACACTTTCTGAGAAACTGGCTATGATATGAGAAAGTGTAACGAAAAGATTATACATACCTTTACGTAATGACCGTCACTTCTTTTAAGCTTTTATGGAATTAAGCATTGCCTTCTTCGCTAATAGTTAATTTCAAGGAAAGAACTAACAGATCTTAGCCAGGCACATTTGAAGTGGATGGAAATGGATATGCCGGAAGAATTCAATATGTATTTATACTTGTAAAGCTTAAATCAGTTTTTGGTTATTCAAGGTAGGTATCACCTTTAGAACGAATGCATCTTAAACGAATATAAACAGAAAGTTATTGACTCTTCTAATCTTTGCTAAATTATTCACAAGTGAATTTCAGCTATGTGGACTACAGACATTTGGCATTTGCTCGCTCTTCTTTTCAGTTCAGAAATGATCGAAAGGCGCCCTTACAAAAATGGCATATATTTGATTAAAAATTACGATTTTAAACTTTTATTGAATCCTTTAGAAGCATGACCCAATTTTCTATAAATTAAATTTTTTAATAATTTCTAAAAACTATATCTAAATTTTAGAGATCTTCTATAGAATTAAAGAAAATTTTAGATATAGCTTTTTAGAGTTATGTATAAAACTTTTATGCAGATATTAAAGACTGCACATATTTGTAGAGTTTCTTAAGGTCCATGCATAGAATTTTATGTAATGTGTAAACAATTGACTAATAAAAGTCTACTGAAATGTCTTAGAAAACTCGGCTTTAATTCTAATGATCTAAACTATAAACAATTTTCCTCACTTTAATCTTCTATAGAAAATCCTATGAGAAATTTTGAATCTTTGAGCTTAAGTCTTTGAGCATCAAATTAACCAATTAAGTGTTATTTTGGGATTAAAAAGAATCATTTAGCTATTCATTTTTGAATAGAATGCTTTAACCTGAGTTTCGAATGATCTGTGACATGAGAGATAGGGTTTGATTCCAAATACTATATTATTTGAGTATAACTATTTAAATAAAATAAGTATATTTTAAGTTATAATAAAGTTTAAATAAAATTAAAAAATAATTTCTGTTATCATGGGTCCATATAAATAACAACTAAAAGTAATTTTTCAAGAAAGTAATTTTTTTAATGAACAACATAAAATTAATCAGCAAATAAGCAAAAATTATTCAAGACTTAATGAACAGATGTTCTTATTTCTACTGTTCTATATAACAAATAATACATCAGAAAGGAAAAATTGCCTTTTATTAAAATCTGAAACTTTTGTAGATTTTTACAGTTTGCCATTCCATAAAGGTTTTATAAAATTGCTACATGATTTTCCAAAGCAGATTTCCTATAGAATTCTGTTCTGCGAAAGCTTTATGAAATTTCTTCAGAATTTTAGGAAGAAAAATTTCTGTATAAAATAACCTATAAATCCCTATAGGAATTTCAACAAAGCTGTGTCAGCCTCTTTAAAATTTTTTGTAAGGGTACGGCCATTTGCGGTAAATGCTTAAGAAGACATCTGGGGAAGAGGTAAGATTGGGGGTCAAGGAAAAATTGTAAGAATTTATCGATTTATCGCGTGCGGGCTTTCGTGGTGTAAGTGGTTACTGTGGTGTCCAGCTAATAGTTTGGAAAATTCGTGACTCGAATCTCGGAGAACACGCAGTTGCTATTTTATGTTTTTTGCTGTAAAAAATCTGACTTGTGCAGTGACATCTGAATAAAAATGTGATGGACGATGATTTTTCATTATCTGGGTTTGGTGGACTGGAGCTCATGTCTCTCTCTCCATCTGCGATTCAAATTGGTAAATATGTAAGGTGTTTCCCAATATGCGCTGTCGCGGTGTAAGTGCTTAGCATAAGATCCGGTTTTCGAATCCTGGAGAAAGCATTGTTGATTTTCCGTGTTTCCTTTTCTATAAGCATGTTAAATCTGTACAGATTAAATGTGTTAATATGTTACTTAATTTAAACAACTTAAACAGAATGACACAGTTTCGGAAGTACTGAGAGCGCAAATATTTTAGAATATAATAAATTTTTTTTTTACCAGACAGCAAACCTCGCCGTTTCCAGAAAAGAGATTTTTCCGGATAATTGAATTTATATTTCTAGAACTTACCTGTTCCTGTTCCTGTTTTGTGGTAATAGTGTAAGGTTTTAAGTTAAACTAACCAAGTTTCTTTTTATTTTAAGTTACCTTTCCTGTGAACTCTTATTTCAACTTCCCTTCAGAATGAGCGCACGGTTCAGCTTTATGCTAATTTGTGTTTGAGCCAAGTTTTGTACTTAAGGTTAGTGAGAAACTTCTCAAGGGTGAGAGAGCTTTTAGTCTCAGACCACGTCGGCTCGGTGGACGTTCGCCAGTTTAGTTAGTATTTAAATTCTTACGCCTTAGTGCTATTCCTCAAATACTGATTGAAGTGATTTAAGTGCGTTAGTACTTAGCAAAGGCTTGCTACGCACCATAAATAGGCCAATCTCGCGTTTAAGCTCTGTGACAGCAACTATTTAAATGTCTACTGAAGTTTTACTTTTAAATTGCTTGATTGTTCAAGACCCAAGCGCGATTATTATCTTTTCTATTATCACTCTCGAGTCGGGAGTTGCTGTAAATAGTGATTTCAATAAAAGGGTCTTTTACACCCTTCTTACGTTGTAATTCTTCTAGCACTCTTAAGAACTTAGCTGCATTCAGCTCACTGTTCGAGTCAGGACATTGATACTAGCACCATTATGTTTGCCAAAAGTATGCACAGAACATTAAGTCCTGATAATATGTGTAGAAAGTGCAGCATGCCAAATCCATCGGTTGTGTTTTTTTAATCTATTTTTTAAAACTAATCCTCTGCTAAATAAATTATATCAAAAATCATGCAGAATTTTAATTCATTCATATTTGAACACATTAAAACACATTCACATATGATTGTACATTTCAAAAAAATAAAATTAAACCATATTTCAAAATTACCATATACATTATAGCATGAAAGTTAGGAATTTCTTAGTGTGATGGCATAACTTCGAATGCCAGCCTAATTATAAGACTGTCACCAGAGTTTGAAAAATTCGATGTGTAAATGATGAAATTTCCTAAAGCCATGTGTTGACGTAGATGAACTTTATGTCCGATTACATCGTTGTCATCTTGACAGAGGGTGACGGGAGGAGAATTATCTACAGCCATCCAAAGCCTACACCGCCTGTTCACTAATACTAATCTTATCTGAACATGCAACTAAATCAATGATGCCGGAAACGGGCGCCAGACATGTTTTAAAACCAAACAAAAACCTGTTAAGAGAACGTTTATCATTCCCTTCGTCATCTACGAGTATGATCAGCCAACAACGAAGCAATGTAATGTTCTTCACATCTTTTCGAGCAATAGCCAATGTAAATACGTTGTCTTGCAATGTGAATTGTTTCTGAAAGTCAAGAACACTTTCAAAGTTCACACATCTATGCATAAAAGATAATCAGTAATTGTTCTTTGTATTCTGAATGATTCGTTGGTTGGATAAAGCTTTCTGTGCTTAGTGAGAGAAAAGTAACCTAAATATTCTTCACTTTTATTTCTTCAGACCTTTCCCTCGTTACTTCTCGTCGTCGAGATGACATCCGACCTAAGACTGAGGTGCTGCCTAACGGATTAATAGCCACCCAGACGAAAAAAAGAAAAACCTATCAGCAGATACTCATTTACTGAAACAACTTCAGCATTACAAACTGTTATGTTACATAAAATATAACATGGTGCGTAAGTTCGTGCTTCGTTAGTATTACATCATTCACAGTGATATGACTTCAAGCATTGCAGATTACACACAGTTATTTTACGTGAAGTATTATATTATTAATAGTACCCAAGTTGGTGCTTCATATTAGTCTCTTACATTGCTCACAGTGCCTTTTTTGTTGCTCATGTCTTTAAGCGTATTTCGACATTTAGCATTTGGGAGAGGGAAAAGAAAAATTAATAAGATAATAAGGTAATAATATTAAAAAATTAGATGATAAAATAATATTAATGAAATAATGATAAGAATACAGAGAACACAAAACAAAACAAAAAAGACTGTAGAGAAAAAATATATAGTAAGATTAAATACTATTCTTGCACATGCAATAAATTGTATTAGCAAATAAACAGTACTTATTATTATGACAGATGAAAGAAAAAGGCTAACTGATACAACACATTCATTAGCACTGCTTCAAGCAAATAAGGAAACATTATTATACGGATAAATGGCAAATGCTAGCTGATACAATATATAATTTTGAGAGTGCTGCATGTCAGTAAGCAGGATTTGTTTTCAGTTGTCAGTAGGAACAAAGTTTGAAACTAGTTCAAATGAAAGTTGACAAAATGTTACTAGAAATGCTGTACAATATTTATGATTATTAACAAGATCAAAATGCCTTGCTCGCTACATGTAAATATATACTATACTACTAAATAATATTTACACTTTACTGGGCATGCACATCAAAACTCCGATCACACCTTATAAGGTATTTCTCCCGCCTTCTTAACATGCCTTCGTGGTGTAGTGTTCAGCACGCTCGAAGCATATTCGAGCCCCGGCGAGGGCATTGCTCATTTTTCATCTTTCCTGATTTCAAAAAATCCTAATAGCTCTACAGTGGCGCCCGAACTAAAAGGTGGTGAATGATGATTCTTCACCACTAGGATTTGGCGATTGGGTCCCCTTCAGTCGCCCTTAAAAAGGGGAAGTTCTTTAAGTTTTTAAAAGGGGGTATATGATATTTCTCCAGCATTTTTAGCATGCCTTCGTGGTGTAGTGGTCAGCACGCTCGACGCGTATTTAAGAGGTCCGTGGTTCGAGTCCCGGCGAGAGCATTGTTCATTTTTCATATCGCCTCCTTCGAAATAACTTAATGTCTCTACAACCTATTCAAACATTTAATACTGTGCAAGCAAATAAACTACACATATTATTAGTTTGATTTGATTTTTTGGGGTCTGTTTTAGAGGAATATTCTTAAAGGAGGCATAGGCGTAGGAATTTTGGGATTACTGTAGCAAGTTCTCTTTGATAATTTGTTTAACTTGTTGCTGTTGCTGCAAATGTTTCCTCACTTCATAAATAACTGCAGTATTAGATTTCAGGTGACAGGTGACAGGTGAATGCAGGGCCCGGACACCCAGACGGCTTAATATGACAAATCGGGTGTCGTCCGGTACCCGCACCTATTCAGAACAACACAACCCTGGCGACTTCCTGAGAGGGCTGCATCGGGAATATATTAATGGAGAATATGTGGTATTGACGTGGCCAAACAAGGGCGTGTGCACATATATACTTCAGTATACAATTAATGAAACATTTCATACACAGGTACATTGGTGGTATAGGTACATTGGATACATATGTATATTGGTGTAAGTGGTTAATGAGATAGGCAAACAATAAACACTTATACATTAAAAGAAATGAAACACTGGCGCAATAATGCAGAAGATGACTATTAATGAATACAGGTAATCGTGTGTCATCCTGTATGACTATACATAAACTACTAGAAATGATATGCATAAACACATACGAATGATGGCGATAAATGAAAACACATAATCATACATTATTCTACTGGGCTATACACACATCAATAAAAATGATACATACACACCTATACGTTGACAGAAATGATACACTGAGAATGAAAATTGTGTGTCAGTGTGAACGATGACAATTAATGTTACACATATTCGTGTATTACCTTACTTGGCTATACATATATATTAGTACAAATGATGCACTTAAACACTTATACATTAATGGAAATGAAATACTGAAAATGGCACTTGTACATTATACGATAGATGAAGAATAATGGTAATAATTAGATTGCAGCTGTTCCAATTTCGAAATTGTACCTTTCTGTTTTGCTAGTGTAAGTTCTTGGTCTACTACTGTTTGACGAAGAGCTGTTAAATGGCCAATAATATCTTTATGGTCTTGGGCACTAAATTTTGTATATTTGCAGATAATTATTTGATACTTAATTTTATCAAAACGTCATAGAATAACATTTAATATGGAAAAATACCATTAATTTGAGGGGGGAGGATCAGATGCGTTGACTACTGATAGCCGTTATCCACTGCTGATATTTATATAACCGCCATAGAGGGGGGAAGACCAATTGATAACAGCGAAAATCTGAGTAGTAACCTATAACTTAAGAAAGTACATGAGCTTCCGAAGGTTGTATTTTTGTCTTTCTTCTCCCATATAGTTACATCCGTTGGGAATGTTTATGTACCTCCATATAATCGCGAAGCCTGTTTGAATGTAGTGCTCAATTTGTTTCAGTGGGTGTGTTAAACATACTGGTCTATTTATCGCTTGGGCATACATTTTGAAATTTCTAAGGACTATTTCCTTCTCTGTGAGCCTTGGATAACTGAACCTGCGGATACCGAGATACAACTACACTCAAAATTAATGATTATCAATATAACAAAAATTCATTTTAGAAATAAAGCATAATGCTATTCCGTGATGACGATGAAAAGCAAACTATTGGCGAAACATGAAAGAAAGCTCTGTGCTCTTCTCAGTCAAACTTCAAGTTTTTTTCGTAGTTTCGAACGAAGTAGAACACTTGGAAAAATTTGGGAACCTTTCCTTTCGTAGCTCATGTCCGGAAGATGGCCAATCTCCAAGAAAAAGAAGTGTGCATAGCGCACGTGAACCGATAACAAGCATAGATCTTGAAAGATAAAAACTCTGTACCCAAAGGTCACGTTTTCGAATTCTTCATCCAGACAGCAGTTAAGACAGGTTATGGGTTAAATTAGATTAGATTGGATCACTTAAATATGAGAACGCACGTGAAGGTTATCTGCCTAGCGGCAGAGATGGCTTTGTGGAGGACTTTCTAAGGTAAACTTGTTTGTATTCATGTTACACATAGAGGAAACCCCGAGAACCAGTCATGCAGTCAGCCTATTTTCCTCAGATCGAAACCTGGGTCGAATTCCAACACTCAGCCGTCTTAACCACTTGGCTACTAGTTGGGGGCTCTTTGGCCTAGGGGTAAATCAATGGGTAAAAATCCGTATAATACGTGAGTCCTAGGTTCAAGTCCTTATTAGAATCCAATTTTCATAATATAAACATATACTTCATATAATATAAATTTTATGTTATTTATAATTTTTTTATTTATCACATGTTTAAATATGATTTTATTACTGAAACAATTTTTATTCATTCCCTGGAAAATTCGGCAAATTTCTGTTTTTTAAAGAATTTCTTTGACGTATGAACCTAAACAAACAAAGGGGAAAAAATTGAGTTTGCATAAAATCATCTTATTGACATTAAATGGGGACTAAACTATAAATTTCGAAATTTATATATTCTTTATCTTATTTTGTATATTTTTTTTTCATCATTTTTTCTAAAAGTAGAAAACACGATACAATAGGAGAAGCCAATGGACAAAAATCCTGCAGATCTATCTGAATTCAGTTCATGCCAATATGTTATTATTTCTAAAAGTTCTCTGAAGACTCAAGAAATATATTCGCTGATTAATTTTCAAAAAGAAAGTGAGATCTGAAAAAGACTGTTCTTAAAAGTTCAACGCCTCGTTTCATTAAGCAAGTTCCAAGCTCGAGAATAAATAGAAATCTAAATCAAAGTCACTTCATGGGGAAAAATTAGGTCAATAGCCAGCGATGAAAAATCCTTAAAAAATGTATGGAATAGAAATTTCTGATTACTTCATTGAGAAAAAAAAAGCAGGTTAAACATGTTATTCTCCATTTCTCTTTCTGTTTTGCACTATAGTCTTATTAGTTTAAATTATATTCAGCATCATTTTAAGCCACTAATTCCCATGGGGACTTTCCTCAATCAATATTTTACTTCAGAAGTTCGACAACTTCCGTGTTTTATAAAATTATATTGTGTAAAAATGCTCAACTTCCGTTTAATCTATCACAAAGTTTGTTAATAATTTACTTAATGTGCAGTTTTATTTCTAATGGCCCGGTAGTAAAATCTCTTCATGTATGAGACAACTGCGAATTTTTTTCAAAAAAATTTAGGGAAAAAATGGTCGCTCTTGTATGCCATAACACATTGTTTCTCGGAATTTTTTTAATTGGAGAACACTTTTATAAATTAGAATGCTATCCGAACTCCTTTACTCTTTGCTTAATTACTCCTAATCGAAAGAAATTTTTTATGCTACTACAAGTATACCTACTTTAATATACTTACTTTTAGTACGGTCTGAAGTTCCAATTCTGCGAACGAGATAGCTGCATGAGCACTTCGTGGGTTTTCCCCATGTGTAACATGTGTACTAGCCAGTCCTCCTCAGAAAATCCTCCACGAAGGTATCCCTTCCCTCAGACAGACAGCCCTCGAGTGTTTTGCCATAATCAAAATAAATCAAATCAATTAACTGAAGGAAAGTTTATTTTTTAAATTCAAAGTAATTAGAGTATGTATAATAGAGTCTTATTAACTAAAAATTTAAAAAAAGAAAATATCTGAAATGTTTCAGATTTTAAATTATGTCCAAAGGTTTTTTATTTTTTAAACATTTTGTGTGTTACATTTATTTATTAAATATCACATTCTTCGCACTTAAACCATAAAATTCAGTTCAACAGATATATCGCAAAATAGTATTAAAATGAGCATATCTTTAGAATTTCCGATACACAGTCTTACGCACTGGAGATAAAAATGATTTTTCTGTACAACGTTGCCATTGCTAACTTCTTGAGTTTGTTAATCAAAAATTCGTTAAAGTTTTAAAAAATATGAAATCGATAAAAAACAAATTCCAAATTTCAAATTTGGGCTTCCACATGCCCATATTCGTAGGAGGAATACGTCATTCAAAATTCGATGGCTCTATGTACCGTTGTTTTATCACAATGCGAGAAATATACGTACATTTATGTGGATTTTTCATTATTTAATTTATTTAAATATAACACAGGGAGATAATACTTTGTGGAAACAGTTTGAAAAGTGATTCGCCGTTTGTAATGAATCGACGCGAAATCGCAAAACGGAAACAATAGTCCTTCAGGGACAAAGTCCCTAAAATACTAAAAAATACTATTAATACTACCTAAAATACTAAAACTTTCAGATTTTATATTACGCCCAAAGGGACCCTTTTTTAACATTTTGTGTGTTACCATTATTTATTAAATATCATGTTCTTCGCACTAAACCACATAAAGTTCAGTTCAATAGTAAATTTTGAAACAACATATCTTTAGAATTTCCGATAGACAGTCCCGCACGCTGCATATCAATGTTTTTTTTTTTTTTTTTTTTTTTTTTTTTTTTTTTTTACCGTACTGTGTAGCCATTACTCTCTTTGCAATTGTTGAGCTTCGCTTTGAAATCGTGAATCAAAAATTCGTTAATGTTTTACAAAATATTACGTTACATTAAAAATATTACGTTATATTAAAAATATTACGTTAAGGATTACGTTATTCAAAATTTGATGGCTCTAGGTAGCGTCGTTTTTTCACAATGCGAGAAGCATACATACATTCAAGCAGATTCTTCATCATCTAATATAACACAGAGCGATAATATTTGATGGCAATAATTTAAAAAGGGATTTGGCTCAATAGTGAAACGCCTCGAAATGCCGTTTTGTTACTAATTACCCTTGTGGGCTACCGCCCCCTTGATCTAATAAATATCTGTACTCGCATTACTGCGACGGATGGAGCCCACCAGCGGCCGAGCGGTAAAGTCGCTGAACACTGGTAGTTCGGTCCGAGGTTCGAATCCCGCGAACGGGCTGGCTGCATGGGCGTTTTCGTGGTTTTCCCCATGTGTAACGTGTATACGAGCCAGTTTCCCTTAGAAAGTCCTCCACAAGGCATCCCTCCTCTTAGGCAGATAGCCCTCGAGGCTTTGCCATAATTACAAGCACACATACTGCGACGGATGATTTATGTTTGATTTCAGCCCGGTAAGTTGAAGTTTGAGATCAGGACATGCATCAAATCGATTTCATTCCTCTGTTTTTATTTGAGTTAGCAGTGAAAACTCTTTCTAACACAGATCCGTAGAAGCAGATTGGTTATAATTTATAAAGCAACATTCTACAGTTAACTATATTTCGTTTTCCCTGGTTGACGAGGTCCAGAAATTCGCCAAACATTCTGCTTGGAATTTCATTTTAAGCCCGGTGTCATTAGAAAGTTCGGTTAACTATTCTCTCTCATTCAGCGGCGGTTTGTTATTTTCTAAATTAGAGTAGAAAACATCAAGAACCCGTGAAAATTCATTATATTTTCCACTTGGAAAATAAGTTTCAAAATGTGACTTCGGAGTTTCGAGATGCGAACATATGTCATTCCATACCTCGTTTCCAATAACGACATAATTTTCTACTAAAAAAAATTCTAAGAATGGAAATAGGAAAAATTTCTCTGTTTTACACAACTAATCCACGAGCCAAAGTTCCTCTTAAAATCCTCTAATTTCTGACAGGCTTTAAGAACAGTCAAAGAATTACTTATAAACAGAGATTTACTTACACCAATATTTTGAGCACACATCTGAAAGATATGCCAATGTTCTAAGCCACTCGTCATCAGTAAGAAATGACGTAAGATATTGTTAATTTCGCTTATAAATAACAGAACACTTTTGAAAACGTAGGAGCACCACAAGCACAGGCTTCGACGACCGTAGTTTGAAAATCGCTGCTCTAACACACATGAACTTGATATATTGAAAATCACGTTCATATGTTAGTTCTAGTTTCACTTCAAAGTATAGCCTTCATCTTTGAATCATCTTCCATTTTCTTAATTTTTCTCTTAAAAGTTATTAGTTAATTAAAAAAGGGTAAGAAAATGTTGGTAAAAATTTTCTTATTATATCTCACACTTCACAAATTATTAGATGTTGCAACAGCAAACCACACACTTGAAAGATTTAAAATTTTAAAAGCGCATTTTGCGATGTTTGTTTTCACAAAGACATGCATGCTTTGCTTTACAATATTTTTTTTTAATCACGCTGTTATGTATGACAATGCTTTAAAAGTATGAATTTCTTTCTCTACTTGTTTCCTATCATGATTTTCGCACCGCGATATTCCAAAATTGCAAGGTTTTTTAGTTTTCCTTGCACGATATATTGTAATCGCGAAAAATTTCGGGGATCATATTTCAACGAAAATATCAGTTTCGGTTCCTCTGGGATCTATTTCAAAGATTTTTTTAATGTGACATCTATACGTACGGACAGAATAAGGACTATTTTTTTTTCCAAAAACGGATTGTAAACTGAGTTTAAAATGAATTCAGAAGGAATTTTTTTAGTAACGTCTGTACGTATGTATGTATCTGGCATAACTAAAAAATGACTAGCCGTAGAACGTTGAAATTTTGTATATAGGACTGCTATAACATCTAGTTGTGCACTTCTCTTTTAAGTTGCCATCGGCCGCACCGAACATATATCCATTCTTTTGAGGGGAAAAAAAAAAAAGCGCACCAAGAAGGGCTTTTGGGATCGTGACGAAATTTAGTATGCTTGATTGAACATGGACAGGATCGTCATCTTGATCGAACATGCAAATGATCAAAGTTTCAAGACAAATGAACAGGAATTGCGATCATAGCACGCATTTCTAGTGCGCAATTCGCAAAGTATAAAACCAGTTACAGAGGCGGAACATTTATCTTTTTTTTTTTTTTTTTTTTTTTTTGCTGCCATTGTAGTTCCGTAAGGAAGCAACTAAAGATGCCATTACGACGATATCGAAGGCCTCACAGACAACTTAACGACTTCGAACATGGTCACATTGTAGAGTTGCGTGAAGCTAGGTGGCCATACCGAGCAATAGGCCGCCGCCTGCTACGTACAGACACGACTGTGCAAAGATGTTGGCAGCAATGGTTCCTACAAGGAATTTGCCGACGAAATGAAGGCTCTGAAAGGCCAAGGATCACAAATGCGAGGCAAGACAGGATGATTGTTCGCCAGGTCCGAACCTTCCCAACGGTATCATTGTCGACTCGACCACGTCTATACTTCCCATTATACCATCCACCATCTTACGGCGCTTGTCTGAGACGGGGTTACGCTCACAGAGACCTTTAAGACATTTGCCTTTGACCCCACAACATCGGCGGGGTCGTCTGGAGTGGTGTCGCAGCCGATCATTATAGTTGCCATCAGACTGGCATCGTATAGTGTTCAGTGATGACTCCCGCTTCACTCTTGAAGCAGATGACCGCCGTGTTCGGGTCTGGAGAGAACGTGACCAGAGGTCCCAATCAGCCTTTGTTTTACTAAAGCATACAGTCATAACCCCTGGTGTGATGGTGTGGGGCGCTTTTCTTATGAAAACAAGTCATCTTTAGTTATCCTCCGTACATCTTTAACACCTCAAAGATATGTTGATACCATCCTGCGGACGGCTGCATTACCCTTCATGACACATCATCCTGCGGCCCTTTTCCAACAAGATAATGCCAAGCCACATACCGCTCGCATATCTCTGGACTGTCTCCGGTTGATACTCTTTCTTGGCCAGCAAGATCACCAGATCTTTCACCAATCGAGAATGTCTGAGGCATGGTAGGCCGCCAGATTCGGGTACCACAAAATATCGCAGATCTGGAGCGACAACTGATTAATGCCTGGCAGAATGTGTCGCAGGATGACATTAGGAACCTCTACCACTCCTTGCCTCGATGAATTCAAGCATGCATTGCCGCCAGGGGCGATTCGACCAACTACTAATTTGGGTGATTGTGAGCCGTGAACAGGTACTATGACCTTGATTTTTTAATCACTTTATTATCTGTGTATGAGCTATATACATATTCAATTTCATCAAAAGCAACCATTTCCTTCATGGTGCTTCGATTTTTTTGAGAAAGAGTGTATATATGTATATATGGAGCTCTATTTTTTTTTTTTTAAATATGTTGGTAAATTGTGCATTCTTTGCTTTAAATGTGATTGAATTGTGCTTTTTTTAAGTTCCAGTTAAAGTTTTTATGCCTTTTATGCATTCAATAGTCCTGGAATTATCACCAAATTCAAAGTGGAGCTAAGCTTAAAGTGGTGCTTATTTGTTTAGATTTAAAATTCTTAATAGGATAGTGAAGTAAGTCAGTTGATGCACCAGATTAAGCGTATTTTTGCACGATGAGACCAAAAGCTCATTTTGAATTTATATGCACCGAAAATTTTGTCTTTCTCTTTGTTGGCCAAATTGGTTGTGTTTGCGCAGAAACTCTAATCGTAAAAAGTTTTTTAAACTCTTTTAACTGCATCTGGTGGTTTAGGCTTTTCTGTATTTTATAATTTTTAACTAAGATATTTAGAGTTTCTAATGAAATTCTAGGAAATAAGTTTAATTGAAAAGCAGCAAAAATGTATATAATTAGCCGTACAAAGAATTCATGTGATATTCACATAAAGTTTTTAAAAAAAAATCACTTTTAGGTCATCACATAAAAGTGGTATATTTACGTAAAATTTTGAAAAATAAAATTTTCTCTTATATAAGCGTTCTCAGTTTTTCTTCTGCTTATCGTTTCCGGCTTCAAGATAAAATAAATAATAATAGCAATTATTCCCGTGCTTTCAGCGATTCCATTTAAATTTTCGCGATTATATTAGTTTTAATAATTTTGTTTTAAGCATAACGAATTTTCCTTGAGAAATGATGTTTTGAATCCCTCTGTGAAATCACAAATTTAAAAACATGGTTAAAATATTACCTACCACTAGCTATTAACTATTCATATCCTTTGGCAGCTGCTCACTAGACGATAAACGTCAATATCCAGAAAAGGGGGGCCAAACGTCATGTCAGTAAGAGCCGCATGTTGGTTGAAATTCGGAGAAGTTCGACAGCAGCAACTAGATTTTCTGAAAGTCCATATTTACTTTATTTTAAAAGTAGTGAAACAGGTTTCAAATGGAAAGAAACGCCTGATTCTAAACAATCATTCAGTGACAATTTGCCTTCAGCGTGTGATGATGCATTAAGACAAAGCGAAATTTTGTGATGTTTTTGTTTTCTCTAATTACAGCTTGATGCAGTAAAAGCCCTCGTTTCCAGTTTTTACAGACTCCGATTCTTCCCACGATGCGTTCTTGTGATCGATCACAGCTTTGTCCATAAATTTTCAGATTCTTCTTAAATCTTCGCCTCAGCGACTCTTTTTTTTTTTTTTTTTTTCTTTCTCAGAATCATTCCGTAATTCAGCAAGCTAGTCGTCTATCTCTTGTCTTCAGATTTTAAGGATTCTCAAAAGTCATATATCTGCTATTCTCAAATTTTACGAATTCTCAAAAGCCATATATCTGTTGTCCTCAAATTTCACGGAATCTTATTCTAAGGCTGATATCGTCTTCTAACCTGTGTCATTCCTAAATTCCTAAAGTATCTCTCCTGCTATAAATTTCTTATCTGTTCGGTTGTCGAATCAAATTTTAATTTATTTTTAATTTGTATGAATTCTGTATGCTGTTAAATGTTTCTGATGCATTACATGCGCTTTCTGTTCTGCTAACGGACCCCTCCCCTTCAATTAAGTTATCTGTCGCTACTAATGATTCAAAATTCGGCAGACCTTTCGTATAAAGTATGCACAAGCATCTATCCTTCCATTCGTTAATCAAGCATCCAGAATAAAGTTGAACTTTTAAAGATTTTCTTTGCAAAATAGATTTGATAGAATAAGTACAAAATTTTTATTTATATTTTTTATGTTTTCGAATAACATTAGTAAGTTTTTATTTAATAAAAAATGAAATAAAATAATTACACTTGGACATGGATCAGCTATTGTTTACTAATAACTTTGTTGAAAGAAATAAAATTAATTAATTAATTAATTTCTGTACCAACGCAAAGCTGTAAAATGTATTTTAAGAGTAGTGTTTGTTTAAACTTTAACGTAATTTATTGATTTTGGAATATATTTTGAAAATCGCTTGACCTTTTTATCGATCATCTGACGTCCTTTTTACTTCCTTGTACGAAGTAAAAAGGAAGTATTGTAATCGCGAAAAGTTTCAGGCAGCATATTTCAACGAAAATATCCATTTTCATTATCAATTAAGACTTGTTTCCTCCAAAAAAATTATAAAACTGCTTTAAAATGACTTCTGAAGAGAATTTTTCGTGGCGTATGTACGTACATATCTCGCATAACTCAAAAACGAGTAGCTAGCCTCAGAACGTTGAAATTTTGTATATAGGACTGCTATAACATGTAGATGTGCACCTCGTATTTTGGTTGCAATCGGCCGCACCAAACGTATATAAATATATTTATATATATATATATCCACTCTGTTATCCGGCTCAGTGATCTCAGTTTCTTTACTCGTATATGTTTGTAAATTGTACATTTTTTGCTTTAAAAATGATTGAATTATGTTGTTTTTATCTTCCAGTTAAGGTTTTTATGCCTTTAGTAAATCTGTATGCAATATTTTTAGAGTTATCGACAATTTTTTTGTTTAAGTGCCAACAAATAACAACAAGTTGTTTAAGTGCCACTAAGCTTTTTTTTTTTTTTTTTTTTTTTATGGCAGTCATTGATAGTTTACATTTGAAACAGCAGACTAGTGGATTTGTTGCCAATCTAGAGATGCTTAGCTTCGCGACAAAAAAGCTAACGCCTTCATTTATTATTGCCAATTAAATCATGCTTAATCCTTTCTGGAATTTTTTCGAGGAAATAAGTGTTTAAGATTTACTTCGTAATTTTTAATATAGATATTTTGAGTTTTTATGTATTTTTGCTTTCTCGCGAAGTGAGAACTGAATTAATTGAATGAGAAATAGTCAATCGTCTGTGGAAAACTGTTTCTCTTTTGTTTTGTTTGCTTAATTACTTTTATACATCATTCTAGCTTTATTATAGTATTTGAATAGAACATGTGGCAACGATTAGGTACTTCTATTCTTTAAATGATATAAATTTTGTGCATTATGAGTTATAATATGAACGAAATATAGTACTGTTAAGTAAATCTAGCGCCAGAGTATCGCTATGGTAAACAAATACTAGAGTGAATTTTAAAGAATGCATTTATTCTATTGTGGTTTATGCGCTGTCGGCGAAGTAGATTTAATTCAATCCAATCAGTTTAAATGAAATTCAATAAAAAATGCGTATAATTTAACATTTCGTACAAGGAAGTCATGTGGTGTACACATCAGATTAAAAAAAAAAAAAAAAAAAAAAAAAAAAAAAAACCATTAAACTTCACAAAATGTATTATGTTATAGATTTTTCAGAATTTTCATAGGTTATAAAACAAATTGTTCACCCTATTTTTTAAAAATAATTATAAAAAATAGTAATTAGACGATTTTTTAGAAATTGAGAAAAATATTTTTTTGTATAAGTTAAAGTAAAAGGGGAAGTTCACGTTCTTCCTTGGACATCGTGAGATACCCCTTGTACATGGTTTCGAGGTTAAAATGATATTATATTATACAAGGTTGTTCAATAAGTTCGCGGAGCACCATCTATACGTCAATATTAGACCTAAAACTTCGACGCCATTTTCATATTTGTTCTTTCTTAGGAACACGTCAAAAGTTTCATTTTGATCTGTTAATTTATTCATTGTTTGACCGCCCTCTATATCTAACGTGTTGTGGCTTTTTTCAGGTATGGATAAAATTGAGTAACGTGCAGTTATCAAATTCTTTGTAAAGAAAGGTTTAAAGTGTGTGTATTTAATTATGGCAAAGCATACTAGGGCTATCTGCCTAAAGGGAGGAGTGCCTTCGTGGAGGACTTTCTAAGGGAAACTGGCTCGTATACACGTTACACATGGGGAAAACCACAAAAACGCCCATGCAGCCAGCCCGTTCGAGGGATTCGAACCTCGGACCGAACTACCAGTGTTCAGCGACTTTTACCGCTCGGCCGCTGGTGGGCGAAAGGTTTAAAGGCAATGGAAATTCATACCGAAATGGTGAATGTGTTGGGTGAATCCGCTCCTTCAAAAACAATGGTTTGCAAGTGGGCTAGTTTATTCGAAAGTGGTTGTTGCGTCTTCATTTAAAGTCTTCATTTCCGTTGCGCGAACTTATTGAACAACCTGGTACGTCATATTGTGTTTTTTTCTTCCGAGTACATTTTTCTTAATATTGATTTTTTTATTTGTTTATTAATCTCCTCATCCTTTCTACAAGGAATTATTTCGAAAAACTTAAGACTTACTGCAGAAGTATGCAATTTTTTTAAATGTTATTTATCTTTTCTTCCTTTCCCCCTCTTTTAAGAAGATACTATATTTAGTAATCTTTATTAATTTCATCTTTCTTTTTCGACGTATTGTATAAAACTATACAGTTTAAGGATTAACTGGCATTTAAAGTTGTTTATTATGAAATCTATTGTGCATTAATAATTTTCTTTCTAAAAGTTTAAGCTTCTAAAATTAAATTTCTCAGCCTTTTATTTTAAAAGCCAGTTTTATTAAAAAATTATGATCATATATAATAATTTTTTTTTTTTTTTTAAGACTTTCAAATTCCAGCATCCACAAGATCCATCAGTGGTCGAGCAGAAAATTCGCTGCACGTTGGTAGTTCGACGCGGATTCGATTCCCGGTGAACGGGCTGATTGCATGAGAGTTTTCAAATGGGTAAGAGGTTTTCCCCATGTATACGCGGATGCTAGCCAGTTTCTTCTAAAACGTCATTCCCGAACCATGTGTAACGTGAATACCAGTCAGTTTCCCCTAAGACATCCTTCATGAGCCATGTGTAACGTGGATACTAACCAGTTTACTGCAAAAAGTCCTTCATGAAAGCATCCTTTCTCACAGGCAGTTAGTTCTCGTATTGCTTTGCTTCTCGAATTGAATTAAACTTACCTAATCTAACCATTCATTATCACACACTGTTACAATTTTTTAAAGGTCCAGAAGTTATATATCAAACTCTTCGCTTTGTTAAGGAAAAAGAACGTTAAAAAAAATATTAAGTAGGCAATTTTCAAGAATTTTTTTCCCTTAAATTAGCCTTTTGCATGACCAGCCTTTTCTTTGGCATACGCTAACTCACCAGACCAAATGCATGCCGAACCGAAGGGAAGAAGCTAATGTTTCAAATAATAACTGCTAAGCTAAAGGTTTTTGAAAGCAACAAATGCATTTTTAATAATTTAAATATCAATTTCATTTCTTTAATTATCTGTCTGATAAATATTATTTTATTTTATTTACTATGCATCTATTTGGCAATTATTAGCAGTATTATTATAATCAGTAAAAGACATTTCAGATTTCTGATGAAAGATATTTCCATTATCTCTACACAGAATCCCTTAGGCTTTTTTATTTATTTATTTTTAAGGTCTGACTTCGAAAATTTTATATTCCTACAATGTCAAGAAAAGTCCAAGAAAGTTGTCCACACTATGGTAGTGTGCAACAGTTTGATGATCGTTCTCATGCTTTGATTTGTGAATGTAGTATCAATCATCGTATTGCCCTTGACCATGTAGTGCTTAACAAGTTCCTAACTCCAGTTATGCTTTCTGGGTAAATCTCAAAGGGGTCAAGACACTGGGAGCAAAGAAGGACGTATTTGCTCATACGACCTTATCATCATGACACCCAAATATGCAATCACTGCTCCGAGTAAATTCAGCAATATAGTGCTTTGAACTTCCCCCAATTACGTTTTATATTTCCACTATCAACTTCTTTAAATGCCTCATTTAACCTGTATTTTAAACATTTTCCCACTCGAATATAGCTGCGAAAAATCTATGCTTGAGTCCTTCGTTAGCATGCGTTCAAGTTTGAGCTGGGCCAAAGGTAAAAGCGGTAAATCTTGAAAAATTGTGCCATGTTTCGGAGTCGAATACCGCATTTCTGAGTAACCAGTTCGCTATGCTAACATAACTGTAGCCAGAGAGGAATGCCTTCAATTCCTTCAATGTCACCACCTTAAAATCTGAAAGCTTTTCATTTAGATAAAAAAAAAAAAAAAGATAACATTTGCCCTGACATGCTAACAACGGCAATGAGTTATTTTGACACACACTATTTGCTCAAAGATAACGAAATTTTATTTGCAAAGTAAGCGGATTATCAATCTGAAATGGAGAAAAAGCGACTGCAGTTAACGTTTAGGTTTCGCAGTTTTATCAGCGCATCGTGTGACGTCATCTGACGTCGTCAGAGTCGGTTTTGCGTCTCCTCTCTGATACCGCATGGGGTTGAGCAATAACCGTAGAAGATGCCAAATGACGAGTGAGTCACTGAACTGCAAGTGATTGCAATGCTTTCATTAAATTTGTTCTTTCTAAATGTAAAGTGGAGTTGTGTTTCGGCACTTAGCCTGGCTATGAGCAATTCTTAGCACCGCAAGACCATTTTATGCGTAACGATATGTTGCATAACAGATGGTACATAGGCACGAGATATTTTGAACATTAAAATGAGTCTTAATTCAACTTTTGATCGATGTTGTTTTTTGTGGAATAATTTTGTCAATTATCAGAGAAACTTGGTATAATGAAAGAATATTTTGCTCGAAAAACAAATATCGGATTGACTTCTTTAAGCCTATTAAATCTTACTGGCTTTTTCCTATACGCAGAAATCTGAATCCCCCCTCTCAGCTGGATGCCCTGTCTGACGTCAGATAATTCATTTGGCTCCTCCTCTCTTTCTGTCATTTAGAAATGCCGTGTATTTAACTTACCGGCAGTGTAACTCAGCAAAAATTCATGGTTTCTAACTTACGCGAGAACAAAACGTTAAATTCCTGGGGATAGGTATTAAATTTGTATTTCCTGCCTTTCCACCGGGATTAAAACTTTTTACGATATTATGATAACACTTTTTGCAATGAAACTTTTTACGATTTTGTCCTATCTTAGATCGTAAATGAGTTTTAATGTAAAACCAGAAAATTAAATTATAAGAAAAAAATCCGATATGTACACCACATGACTTCCTTGTACGGAATATTAAATTATAAGCATTTCTTCTTGCATTTCGTTTAAACATATTGGATTGAATTAAATCTACTTCGCCGACAGCGCATAAACCACAATAGAATAAATGCATTCTTTAAATTTCACTCTAGTATTTGTTTACCATAGCGACACTCTGGCGCTAGATTCACTTAACAGTATTAATAATTATATAACAGTTAACTTATATAATAATTGTATAACGGAAACTAAGTTAACTGTTATATAATCCAATAATTATATAACAGTTAACTTATAATGCACAAAATTTATATCATTTAAAGAATAGAATTATCTAATCGTTGCCACATGTTCTATTCAAATACTATAATAAAGCTAGAATGATGTATAAAAGAAATTAAGCAAACAAAACAAAAAAGAAACAGTTTTTCACAGACGATTGGGGTTAGCTTGATTCGACGTTCAAATAAATGAAATTTCCCTTGAAAAGCCTGTTTGGAAGTCGAATTGGGCTAATTTACCATTTTCCGCTTACTTTTTATCTTTTTCTATTTTTTTAATGTTTTACATGTCTAATGGTTTGATTTTCATATGTATTAATTTCTTTAAAACGTGTTGAACCTTTTGGAGCAGCAGCTCTTGGTAACTTTTAGGCGAGCTTACTGCAATTTTTATATTTTACTTATTTTGCAGCATATTGCGCAAGATGTTTTCTAGACCAAAATTGGTTTTTTTAAATTATAATTACTACTTTGCTTGATAAATTATATATATTTATATACGTTTGGTGCGGCCAATTGCAAACCGAAATACGAGGTGCACATCTACTTGAGTTATGCGAGATACGTACGTACGCACGTACGTACATACGTTCGTACACACGTACGTACATACGTTCGTACAGACGCCACGAAAAATTCTCTTCAGAATTTATTTTAAAGCAGTTTTATAATTTTTTGAAGGAAAAGAGGATATTATTCTGTCCTTACGTACAGATATCACGCAAAAACATCGTTAAATTGCATTCGATAGCGGTCAAAATGGATATTTTCGTTGAAATATGCTGCCTGAAACTTTTCGCGATTACAATACTTCCTTTTTACTTCGTACAAGGAAGTAAAAATGTGAAAAGAAAAAAAAAAAAAAAAAAAAGAAAGAAAGAAAACCCTCTTTTTAAGGTAGTCATCTTTCAGGCTATGAGCTTCGATTATCTTTCATCATAACGGAAATCCCAATTCTAACTCCAATACATACTGTGTGTATTAATTTACAGCCTTCGGTCTCAGATATAACTTTAGCCCCATCTGTTGTTTAAAATAAAGCAGCATTAAAAATTTCATTCGCTATTTACATATGTACAGCTACTTCTACTTTAAAGAAAAAGACTAGAAGTAATTGTATATTTTTTAGCAGGTTTTGCTAATTTAACTAACTGCTCTGAAATAGCAAAATCTGCTGCTGATAAATGTTTAAATTCTCTTCCAAACAAAAAAATTAATTTAATAATTTAGTTTATACTTTATTTTTAATTTACTTCGTATTTATTACCTCCCAACGAGTGGCAGAGTGGATAAGGTACCCAATACTGGTAGTTCGAGCGTAGATTAAGAGGCGGACTGCATGGATGGTTTTCGTGAACTTCCCCTCATGTGTACCGTGAATATAAGCTTTTTCCATTAGAATTCCTCCACGAGGCCATCCAATCCTTCAGGCAAATAGCCCTCGTGAGCTCGTCATTGCTGAATATGCTCTTTTACTCGCTGTAGGTACGAGAAAAACAGAATGCAGCCTTAATCAAATTAGAAAGTTAGAAAACATCTGAAGATTAGAAACATAGCATTTTATATTTTAAAATTTGTAACTCGTGACTTGTTTTCAATTTTTCCATAATCTTCAAAACATGGTATTGCGTCGCAAGCCCTTATTAACTAATGTTTTTTCAGTTCCATCAGAAAATTTAGAATAGCTGCCAGTATTCTGTAAAAAAAAGTTTAGACGAAAAAATTATATTTGGCTGGTATTTTTATTCTTAGAATTAAGCAAATATTACATCACTTATTTCTAATTTTCCAGGAAGAGACTCATCAATAAATTTGGCAGCAATGTTTTGAAAATGTCACTTTGCAGCGAAGAAAAATATTAAAAACTTTAAAAAAAGAACATAATTATACCTGAACTTTCTCTTACTAATACGTAACTTCCAATTTAAGTTTTAAAGTTAATTAACATTATGAAGTTTTATGTTCTTTGGTATCATCAAGTGTACGAAACTTATAAGACCTGAAGTGAATTATCACTGTATGTTGTAAAGTACCACAGAGACTGAGAAAGAGTATAAAGGACCCTTTTATATAACTCAAGTTAACAGAAGGCCACTCGTGCTTACAAAATAGCCAGTATTTGTGGCTTAAAATCAAAGGTAAAGAATTTAATTAAACTAAGTAATTGTAAGTTAGCCCAACGGCTACACAGATAAGGAAACGTGTAAGTCAGCGTGGCAACCTTGATGATGAGAATAACGCAAGGGCCGCATAATATAACTGTCAAGATAATAAAATAACAACGCGGTCTTCAGCAGGCGGAACACGCTCTGCCTATCTCACAAAAACACACTTTAAAATGGGTTCCCACTTATACAGGGATTCAAGACAATGAAGCCGCTGGCCTACTGTCCAAGCAGGCAGCGAACTGCATGGAGATATTAGAAAGACCAACTAAACTTCCTTGGTTTCACATTAAAGGAACAACTTTTGCAAGTCTGCTAGAAAACTGGCAAAGTAGATGGACAGAGGCAGAGGTAGGACGAAGGACATATCGCTTACTGCCAAAGGTTAAATAAAATAAAGACCCACTGTGCTAACCTAACACAGTTCTTGACAGGTCATGGATCATTCCCAGTGTTGTTTCTAATCCACGAGTTCTAAAATGTCGCAGATTCTACTTGGGCGAGCTTTCGGCTTCGATATTCAATTCTAATTCGAATCACAACTTCAAAATATGTCTTAATGACTATTTATTTACACGTATATGTTATTTTACAATATTTACATAATACAAGTTTAATTTTAAATCAAACAATTGGGATTATCCCCCATTTGAATCAAATTCTATCAAGAGAAGCCGAGTAATCGACCGCTTCTTCAAAATTTGTTTTTCGACTCAATGTTGCCGCTGGCAGAAGCGAAACTTTCGCTCATTTCGCGTTCGAGTTGTAACACCCAGTATACCACAACAGATTCAGACTTGGGGGATACTCCTTTCTGCGAATGCGGACAGGAAGGCGACACGGACCATTGTTCTTTCATTGTGTACATACAAGAACCTGGCACTTGAAGAAACCAGCGGACTGTGCCTGGGCAATGTTGACGTCTAAGGCTGCTATCACACGTCGTTTTGTTTCGGAAGAACAACTGTTTGGAACAATTCTTCTGCTTTGTCACAACAGCCAATCACCATAGATCGCTTTGGGGTTAACCATGGATAACACAGGGAAAAACTGTTTCGTCATTACAAACAAGCCACAGCCGACTGTATATAGTCGACTTACAGAGTTGGCTGTGAAACAGAGGCAGAGGATAAGGAAACGTGACCAACTAAACTTCCTTTCCTGATTGGTTGAAAACGACTGATTGGTTGAACAACTTGCAATTTTTTGGGAAAGGCAGGAAAAAGTCGCACGTCTTTCTTTCAATAGTAAACCAGGCAGAAAAATTGTACGAAACAGTTGTTCGTGTAAAACAAACGCCGTGTGATATGGGCCTAACACACTCAAAAGCAGAGTAGGCCTTGGTAAAATAGAGAAAATCTCAGTGTAGAAACAACCGTGAATAATATTATGTTTCAAATGTTCAGAATTTAAAGCAGCTAACCAAAATAACGATTGGTGCCTGCAGTTATCAATCTAGAGAAACTGTTATTAGAATATAATATTCAACCTTGTTACTTTGGAGTTTTCCCTGCCGTGATGGCCATTTAGTTGTCCGTGGTCGGAAGCCATCATAGCGGTGCACTCACTCACCCTCTAAAACCTTTCTTTAAATACTGTCTCCTTTCTGCCTTCTGCCTTATTTGAATACACACGAGCTAGGAATTTACATTGTGGCAGGACGAAAAGCACAAAAAAGAATTAATATAAAATAACTGGTTAGTGAAACCTTATAACATAATTTACCTATTCATACTTTTCCCAATCTCTTAAATTTAAAATTTGGGTTATTTTATTAAAGACTTACTTAGAGATAGGAAATTTAATGTTATTTTTATCATTATTTGCATAAAAGTGCGCAAACTCAATGGTACACTTTGTTTCATCTGATGTAGTAGAGTTTTGAATATATGAGAACTTAGCCTATAGAACCTTAAACTGCAAAAGTGAAATTAAAGCAATTCTTTATTAACAAGGTTTATAAAAATTTTTTTTTAAATAATATTATGCTAAAACTGAGTACTCTTTTCCTTTCATGATACAGGCAAACAATAGGTTTACAAAGTTTATAAGACTAAATTCTTTTTATAATTCCCAGCAAACCGGCCGAATGATAAATGACAGCATTTAAAATTATAGCCCTTCAAATCGCTTCTGTCCATTCTGCAACTATCAGTAAGCAAATGATCTTTTAGGAAAAGATGGTCTGCTTATAGACAGAATTTGCTTACGTAGTAACAGGAAAGGCTGGGATTCAGCTGCAATAGGCGGGCGTATCATCTGTTGATGCGGAAGTTAAGACAAAACTGCAAATTGACAACGCAACTCTTGCTCAGTTTCCAACAGGTCATGGTCCTTTATTGTCCTATCTAAGCCAATTTGAGTGCAAAGACGCCGACATCTGTGAATGTAGCGGGTCTAGCTTTAGAGATATTAGGTAATTTCGAAGCAGGAAACAGGAAAAATGAGCAGTGCTCTCGTCGGGACTCGAATTTGGACCTGTCGAATACGCGCTGAGTGTGCTGGCCATTACACCACGAAGACATGCACAGAAGGCGGGAGAAATACCTTATATAGCAATCCGACCAATACATACTTGAATGTCCCTTTACCCGAAACTATCATCAGATATCACCAGCTGCTGAACATTGGACGGCTTGGGCAAAGTATATGCTCTGCGTTCAAGTGACATTAGCTTAGGATTGTAGGAGCTATTAATTACTGAGCTTGCACATATGCGATAATTTTTCAGGGTCAGCAAAAGTTGTGCCGTTTAAGAAATGTATATATCTTTTCTTTAGTCACGAAACACTCTTAAAGAACCATTTATCTAATTTTATGTATTTCGTATGATTATTCTTTCTTCTTTGTTTATCACGTATATCGTATCATAACTTATCTGTACATTCAGATTTGTCCTTAAGTATTATTATATGTTAGTTTCTATTACGTTTTCGTATATATCTTGATACCAAGTAAATATCTGTAAAAAACATAATAGTGTTATACTTAAAAATTATGTGTGTTAATATTATAAATGTAAAAATATTAATTAATGATATTGATAACGGCGATTGCTTTAACTTTGTGCTGCTGTTGCTATGAAACACTGCAAAATCTATGCATGTAATTTTTAATGCTATTTTATACCTCTAATGTACTATTATTAATAGTATGTTTATATATTTATATCTCCCTCTTTTTCACTCCAATAACATTTTCTGCTGAAATGTCATTCAATTTCGCATGGCTCGACATAGCCATCTTTGCAGCACACAGTTGTCTTCTGACAGAATTTTCAACAGACAGGCAGACAGAGTAATAACTTATTACTTTGATTCAAAGAACATCTGTTGTCATGAATTCGGAAGCTTTTCAAAGTAGAGCAAGTGATTTGATCCAAATGACAGACATTAGCCATGATATTTTCAAACAAAATGGAAAGGAGATGAAAGTTCTGACTTTAAATATGATCCTGAGCTAAAACTGCAGTCACGTACTTAGACTGAAAGAGATTTACCATGACCAAAGAGATTTAGATTTCTGAAAACTGGAACAAAACTATATTGGTTTTACTTTTATAGGTGGAAAGCGATAATTCACAAGAAAGGTTTCAGAAAATTGGAACAAAACTGTATTGGTGATTCTTTTATAGGTGAAAAGCGATAATTCACAAGAAATTTATTCCTGAAAGACGACAGTGAACTTCATATTTTGTAAAGACATAACTGTTAGACTTCTGAAAAGAATTCAGCTCAAAGCTCGATCCAATAACTGGATTCTGTTTCGAAATAATGGGCCGTCACACATTCCATTCCCGTCATGCAGTTTCTGTAAACGAAACGTGTCACAATTCTAAGCCTCCCGTAGTCATCACCTACATCTGCATTTTATTTTCTCTTCGAAAAAGGGAACGTTTTACTTAAAGAAACATTATTTTAATAGCACTGAAGAGATTCAGAAAGCCGTAACAAGAGAGCTTGAAATGTTTTACAAAAGATGAGTTCTACGAAGGAACGAAGCGCCTACAGGAAGTGCCAAGTGTTGTATAAACTTATAGATTACACAATGGGGGTTAAGATATAAAATTACTTCCATTTTACATTGGCAAATGCATTTAAGATAGAATCAAGGTCTAGCTAATCCAATATTTAAGTTAAAATATTGTTTTACAGTTAAATCTTGCGTAAATAGTAACCGCTAGCCGACTCACACACCGGCAGACGAAAGAAAGAAAATTAATTTCCGAGATTATAAGAAATTATGTCTGTCTTTGATGATAATTATATGTTTAGAGTTTCATATATATGTTATTTTTTAATAGAGTAGTGATTCTCAAAGTTTCTAACAGAGTGAATGAAACTCTGAAAGATATTAAAGATCTCTGTATAATAAATCGGTAAGAGGAGGAAAAAAATAATGCTTATATGGAGTTGGATATTTTTCACGAACAGATTATTCACAAATGATATCTTCAAATAACATGACTCTTTCGTTTTCTTGATTGATCGCCTGATTTGTATGCCAGGCGCAAGGGTTTAAAATGTAAAGCATTGGCTGGGCTTGTATTCAGTATTTTGTAAGTATCTACCAATAAAAAATTATATTTCATGCTTCATCATGAATAAATCGTTGGCATCTAGCCGTCGCGATAATTGTGAATGGAATCTATGCATGCAATGATTAATATACCAAGTATAATAACATTTTCTTTCATACAGAGGTTGTTCACACATTTTTAGACTTCTCTTCGGTATAAAAAAGTTGTCTGCTTGGACAAATGTTTTTAACTGCAACTATATTTTTGAAAATGTAAATTATCGTCTGCTACTTGACAATTTTATTTTCATGCAAAACAGCACTTTTAAAGAAGCTTTGGATGGAAGGCTATGCTTTTACTCTTTCCGAAGAAAATTATTCGTATCTAGTTGTTAAAAAATGCTGTGAAAACCATGGTTTTTCAATATCTAAAGCAACGATAAATAATATTATCAATAAGAAAGGGGAAATGGTCAAAGCTTTGCTTCAAGGCGAAAAATTGTTCAAAAATACATATCCAAGTAAAAAACGGAATGTTTCGAATACTGTCGCAAAAGTAAGAATTTTAATGTTAAAAGACAATATTTTAAGTCAAAAGAGAGTTGCGTAATCATTAAAATACTTAGTGTCAGTTGGAGACAAAGTCATAAATGCTGATTTCAATGTTAAAAGGGCGAAATACGTATTGTGCATCGTCTTTCTTCGCGACATATCGCCGAAAGCAGAACGAGGAGCAGAATTCTCTATGATAAACAATTATTCGGACCAAAATGGAAAAATGTTGTCCCAATCGATGAATCATGGGTATATTTAAATGACCGCAATAAAAAGAGATCCATTTATTATCATCAAACAGAAGAGAAAAATGTTAGAACATTGTTTAAAGAATCTAAAGAAAGTTTCCCAAAGGGATTTATGATTGTTCCTGCTTTTTGATATATAACGACAAATAAAAATTAAAGAGAGGGCAGAAAGCCATTGATGTCAACTCCACATATTATCAAGAACATATTTTATACCCAAGTTTCAAATACGAAATACCTTCTTTTAACGCACAGTGCCGTCAATCAGTAGAACTGCATGAAGACAAAGCAAGCAGCCGGACGTCAAAATCCACTTATGGTGACTACGTTATTCAGAATTTAATGGCTCTAAGTACCGTTGTTTTTTTCACAGTGCGAGAAATATACGCACATTCATGCATATTCTTCATTATTTTATTTCTTTAAATATAATACAGGGCGAAAATACTTGATGAGAACTTCCCTTTAGGCTAAAAGTGTTTTATGAAGGAATTACTGCGTCTGCTCGCCTTAGAAACTGATACAGCTTCTATTCAATATCCATACAAACTAATATAGCTTCTTAGCGTAATTTTAAATGAAGGGTAATGCTCTTAATGATCATTTTTTTAGAAAAAAACGATGAAGATTTTAGTTGTCTACTTCTTCATAAAGAAGCTCGTTGCCTATCAAAGATATTCTCTTTGAATCTTTTTCTCCAACTTAGTTTTGCTGTTTCAGATGCATAATTTATGAAATAAAAAAAAGATATACCTTATCTGTTAGATTTGTTTTATAAATTCACTGAATCAAACCTACCGCTCTACGATGAAGACCTGAATCTAATAAAAATAAAAAATGTAACTTCTGCATTTGGCGCCAAAGCTTTCAAATGTGCAAAAGACATTTGGGACGGGAAGAATTAAGCCATTTTACAAATTTTCATCTACAGAAGAAAGTGATGAAGATGTATAAGAATATTACTAATATGGTGAAGCTGTACTCTAATTCTAATGTATTAAACAATTTAGAATTCCATTTCAAGAAATGATTTCGAGACATTTAAATAATAGAGGTTTGAACCATTTTCCTATGCAATTTCACAAGCATTTCTAAACTTAAAATAATTCATTGAGTGCATGAATAGCTGAAATTTAAATTTAGATCTGGATACCACCAGTTCTGGCTGCAGAAGTAGATGCTTGAACTTTTGAGGTGTAATTGGAAGCATACTTGACACGTATTCGAGAGGTCAAGGGTTCGAGTCCCGGTGAGGACACTACACATTTCTCATCTCTCAAGCATTAAAAAAAAAAAAAAAAAAAAAAAAAAAAAAAAAAAAAAAAACTAATGACTCTACAGGGGTGCCCGAACTAAAAGGTTCCTACAATTTCAATCAACTTTTCTACAATTAGTCTCACTTAAGGTAAGTATGTACTTTTAACATGTAATTATGTTTTTTAAATTCAACTGCATATTGTACTCATTTATAATTACAACTTAGAAATTTCTCTCATTTCCATTCAGGTTACTTATAATTATTAACTCAAATAAATTTTTTAAAATAATTTGCATTTTTTCTTCATTTTTCTCCCTTTTCCATGCTTTGCAGAAACATAGACAAGAAAATTATTGATAACAATAATGCAGTTCTCATGCAAATAGAATCATTAATCTGAATATCTTACAATAAGAATATAGAAATAGATGATGTAATATTTGGTTTTAATTGGTCTAAATTCTCAACAGAAATACTAATAGCAATTATTGAAGCAGCGAAAAGTAATAATGCATCCCTAATTTTACACACTTAAAAGTTAATGCAAGAATTTTATTAGAACAGCATCCAAATAACAACTAAGCACCCATTCATAACGTATAAAATTTTAAATATTCAAAGTAAAGAAAAGAGCAGTAAATATAGTGGAGCCTTCTAGTGAAACCAAACTAGCAAATTATTTCTAATCAGTATTCTTTATACATTGCACCTGCACAAAGGTTAATAAAACACTGCTGGGGCTGAGTAGATAAAGAACGCTGAACACTGATTTTAAGATTAAGGTTCAGATACCGAAGAATGGACTGGCTGCATCGGTATTTTCATAGATTTCCTAATCTGTGACATGAATACTAAAGTCTACCTTGGAAAGTTTTACACGGAGGCATAGGCTGAATAACTTATAATTAAAGAGCAAGTTTCCCATAGAATATCCTCCACGAAATCATGATTTCCCCAGGCAGATGACATTGGTGTGTTTTGCTAGAATCAACGCAACCCAAAGAAAACTATCAGAAATGAGTGAACTCGTAACGTAATTTTATCACACATGATTAAAACATTCTGCCTTTTTTCCGTTGTACTCAATGAAAATACAGTTAGATAAAAGTCAAGTTCAATTTTCATAGGAATAATTCAAGGCGAATTTTCTAGTCAGAGGGAGTTGCTCAGTATTTGTTTTCTTTAAATGTAATTATCACGTCATTCAGTAAGTTCTACGGTTTTTTATGTTAAATAAAAACGAAGCAGTACTAAAACAAAAGAAAATTCATTGAATCAAATATGCACCATTTTGCTCTATGACTTCTTGCCATCTCTCCTTGAAGCACCATTGTGCTCTATGACTTCTTGCAATCTCTCCTGCAGTTGAAAAACTCCTTTTTTTAGAAAAAGTCATTTGGTTTATCCGTAAAGAAATTACCGAGGTACTGTTTAATAGTCCTCAAAGAAGTAAACTCCAAGCCATTCAGAGAATTTTGAAATGTCCTGATAAGACGTAAATCCGAAAGGGCAAAGGTTAATGAATACAGTGAAGGGCACACGACATCCCAGCTGCAAAGTCTATGTGACATTTATTGAACTGTAGGGTCGAGATGTCAACAATTGATCAGTTATGAGAGCTTAGCTTCGGTTTCTGTATTTAAAACGGCCATTTGCAAATAGTATTTTTTGAATTTATTATTTTCTGATTTCGTAGCATTAACTCTTAGCATATAATTCCTTTATTGTCTTAATACGCACACAACACTGAGGATGCAAGCCTCCTTCTTTTGTTTTACCTCATGATCCTTTCCTTGTAACGTTATTGTTTGGTATCTTTTATGGTTAGCAGTTTCTCATCTTCAGCAATGAGCATTTCAAAAAAGAAACTACTTTCTTGCTTTTCAGCAACGAATCACATGCCGAAACTCGAACCAGCATATTCAGCTATTAAAGTATGAGATAACCATACATTGTAATACATAGTTGTTCACAACCATACATAGTTGCTTACATAACCATTCTTCTTGAAACGATCGAGTATTGTACTTTTGGGAATGTTTAGTGTGCCTGATAGCTCCTGAATTGTAACCTGGATTTTCAGACAGCCTTTTTTTTTTTTTTAACAGGTTCTTGTTTATAGAGAATGGTCATTCAGAGCGGTTATCGTGTACAAGGCTAAAATTTCGCTGTTAAATTTCTCAGACTACTTTCAAATTGCACTTTAAAACAGTACTTTGTCCATACATAGCACAAATTTTACGAGTTGTTTGACTAGAATTTTTCCTTTTTTAAAATAAATAAATATAATATGATAAAAATGAACTTTGGGGTTTTTCATAATTAACACTTCACTGAAAAAAACCTTATGTCCCAACACATGCTGAATTGCACAACATGAGTATTTACAAAAACGTATTTAAATATTCGCTCCATCAGCAATTAATATTAATACGTATGTTGATGAACTGAAGGTTTTTGACAAATATTCGACAATTGCGTTAGATTCGGCATCCATAATGGCTGAAGCGAAGTATGGGCTAATAGATCTTTTGAGAGAAAACGGCATAAATTGCCCATCATTCATCATGTATTTTTCATCAGTATTGTATACTGCGTAGGTTAGAAGAAAATTCATCATTATCATTTTTGGAGGATGTGGAATAAAAATAAGACAAATAGCTCTACAAGTCAATTGAAATAACTAAGTAAAAGATTTTTGAAAGCAATTTTACTAAAAGATTACAGAAAACAGTATTATAATGCAGGAATGTAGAAGCAAATATTTCCATACAAATGTAAGAGATGGTGTTAGATGGTCCAATCAACTTTCGACGTTAGTTTAGCAACTGAAATAGCGAGACACTTAGAATTGGTTCTTTACTGAAATGAGAAGCAAGATTATATACTTTTAAACGCAAAGGATATTTTCTGTTTTTGGGGGGCAGAGTTAAAATCACCGTCAAACAGTTTATGGTGAAAGTGTAAGGAAGGGGTACGGGTAACATATTACGAAAAAAGTTGCTCATTTGAACTGGCTATGAAGGATGTGAAAATCCAATACAAAATACATAGACGTCTGATCTGGCAACAACAGAAGTAAGCACAAGCTGAAGAAATGATTCGCAACGATAGACGCATAGCATGCGTGCCATTGCAGTTGAGCTTGAAATGAGCTATGGAATTGTGCAATATATCGTTTACGGATGTTTTGCGTTAGACAAAGGTTTGTGCATTGTGAGTGGCTTATCTGCCGAACAGAAAGCCTCACGAATTTGAAGCATAGTCAGCACTCTAAATGGCTTTCTTACCGGTGACGAAACTTGTCTGCAAGAGGCTGTATAGAATGCGAACATGATGGATCACCTACCGAAATGAAATTGAAATTGACACTTTCAGCTGCCAAAGTTGATAGGCATGCGATATGTTGCTAAGTATTGAATGCGACAATTCGAGCTCTGGTTTTATGTGATCTACTAAAGACGTAAAAAGTGAACTCCTATGCAAAAATTGATAATCAACGCGATCTCATCGAAGCAAAAAAAATTTTATACTGATCTTAGGAAGATCTGGGATAGTAAGAATATCTCGGAAGATACTAACCTGTAAAGTTTGTCACTTTTTGGACATTGAAAGATAATAATAGCGTATCAATAAATTTTGCGAAAAAAAATCTTTGAATATTTTATTATTCCATATCCTCTTTAATGTTATTTGGTGTACTTTCATCGGAAAGTAGTATTCATTTTCTGTATATTTTGGCGTAACTTATTTTAAACTATCTAAAATATATCTTATTGATTTGTCATTATTTAAAAAAAACTTCAGAATTTGTGTTAATTTGAATTTTTTTCCTGTTATTTTGAATCCGTCAGACCTCATATTAGTCATATTAGACAAAAATTGTCACATTTGGTTGGAAGTGCGTCTGGCACATGTATACCAACTAGAGCATTCTGAACATGTAGTTGAACTTAAAATTACTGTAGTGCTGCATTGTGGTATATTATACACATTATACACTGACTACCAATAAGTATTTGGACACCTATGCAAATGACGATATCTGCGGTCCTAAGGTACGTCACGGACTCCGCCGGTATATATATAGTGTAGGAAACAGCATCGGCTTTAGTTGCATGCAAGATGCCTCACAGTTCGGAGCTCTCTGATTTTGAGAAAGGTATAATTATCGGGTATCACAAATGTGGCCGTTCCTTAAGGGACAAATCTAGCCATCTAAAGTACCCAAAATCGACAGTGGCCTATGTGATTATGAAGTGGAAGGTAGGCGGTGATTGTCGGAATGTGCCCCGAGTCGGCAGACCAAAGAAACTGGGAGATGGAGACCGACGAGTGCTGTCCAGAGAAATTCGGAAGAACCGCACCGAACCGATGGCCCTCATCCGCGAGGAGTTTCAACAGGCATCCGGGAGTACTGTTTCAATGAATACCATTCTTAAGGAAGCACATCTGCTTGGTTTTCATGGTCGTGCTGCTGCCCATAAGCCTTTGATCACAAAGTCCAACCGCGCTGTTCGGTTAATGTGGTGCAAAGCACATCGAAATTGGACCGTAGATCAGTGGAAACGGGTTCTTTGGAGTGACGAACCAAGGTTCACCCTTTACCGTTCGGATGGTAGGGTCTGGGTTTGGCGTCTACCTGGAGAACGTCTTCTGCCAGAATGCATTGTGCCAACAGTCAAGTTCGGCGGAGGTGGAATTATGGTCTGGGGGTGTTTCTCCTGGTATGGGCTGGGACCCTTGGTCCCTATTCATGGTAACCTCAACTCCGATGCCTACTGCGCTATTTTGGATGACAATGTGCTTCCTACGTTGTGGCAGTTTTACAGGTTGGACCCCTGTTATTTTCAGGACGGCAATGCCAGTTGTCATGTTTCGACGTTAACCAAGGCTTGGTATGGTGCCAATGGAGTTCATCGAATGGACTGGCCTTCCCAGAGTCCAGACCTGAACCCTATCGAGAACCTCTGAGACGAGTTGCATCGCCAAATTCAGAGGTGCACTACCCGTGCAAAATCGGTGAAGGAACTTCTATGTCTTCTCCAAGCCGAGTGGAAGAAAATACCACTAGCTGTCATACAAAGACTTGTGGAAAGTATCCCCCGGAGGGTCCACGCTGTAATTACCTCTTGTGGAGGCTCTACCAGCTATTGATTTTGAATAAAGTTAGTTTTTCTTTTCTATCACAGGTGTCCAAATACTTATTGGTAGTCAGTGTATAACTAAGTCACTTGCTGAAATTATCATACTTATTGCATTACTATATTGCTTACATCACTTCTTGATACTGCATCACTCTATTCTTGATATGTACTGACATTGAAAACTAGACACATTTTCATATAATTTATTATTTACTTACTGAATTGATAAATCGTTATATACAGTGGCGTGCTGTCATTGGATTTGGCCATTTGCAGTAATTGTATTTTTAAACAAAATTTTATCTAGCATTTGGAAATTTTAAAACGAAAATAAATATTCCCTGACTATGCTCAGTATTTATATAATTAATAATTATCAGCTTTTCATTCATACTTGACGAGATCGGGTTACTTCGGCCTTACTCGTAAGCAGCAGTTGCTACCATCTGGGTGCAAGTGACAATCAGTTTTTATCGTGAGCCAAACTGGCAGCACTTTCCCCCTTTGTTAAGCGAATTGTTCGGAAGAACTCGGGTTTATTTGGGTTAGTTATCAGATAGCTCTTCACTGTTTCCCTTCGCAGCATTATTTTATTGTTATCTAGTGGCGTGCCGTCATAAGGAATTCCAATTTTCTCATATGTTTTACTGGTGACTTCATTTAAGCTTCTACTGGAATAGTTTACTTCAAATTCATGAAAGTTCTTTTGTGAGATGTAAAAGGGTTTAAAATGAAATACATTGCCGCGAATTTTGCATATATGTAAATAATTTTAATCACATTATATGTAAATTTTAGTATCTCTTGTATAATATAACACGAAAGACTTCAAGAATGCCAAGCTTCACCGGAAAAATAAGGTTACAGAGGCAAGTCTATTTAATACTGAGGAAAAGGGATATTTCGCCAAATTGGGCCAAACTGGCGATGGTTTGAGCGACTAAATTTTGTCGCCGAGCTTGGCGACTATCTGGTGGCATTTCGGTCCGCTCCCTATGTAACTGTAGTTGTATCCAGTCTTACGTAACTGTCATTGTACATGCCTTCCAGCAATTTCGAGAAATCATAGGAACTGAAAATTTCTCAGCGGAAGGGGAAAAACTATCTATGATCGGAGAGAGCATCAGTTTAGTTTTGGTTCAGAGCTTAGCTCAGAGTATTAAAAATATTGAAAGATCACTGTTGCGAGTCTATACATTTGAGGCTTTACTTTATTCTGTATTTTAGCTTTCTTAGTAGTTTGATGTGGTAACTACTGATTGTACTCTTTCATACTGAGAAGAGTGGTACGAGCAGTTCTCTGAAACGTTCCAGAACTGTAAAGTTTTCCTATTATGAAAATAAAATTTATCAAGCTATCATCGGTTCTGAGAGAATTTAGTCTATTATGAACCCGTATGCAGAGGGATTTGGTCGAAACATTTTTTTCCCTTAAAAGGTATCATTCCGGAGCATGTGCAAACAGTAAACGAGACAGTTTTATATCAAAGTGATCGTCTGTTAGCTTCACAATGTTGTGTTCTCAATCGTTTGTGTACCTTATTTATCGAAGCTTTAAGCGTATATAAAAAAGCAAAAATTTATGTCTAGAAGCAGTCCAGTACCAAATATTTCTGCGAACAAAAAAATAAAGCATTACACCCGTCATTTCAAAGTAGAGTATTATTTACTTCCAAAAAGGTTAAACATCGTGTAAACAGAGACATAGGCTATTTTTTTTACCTTGCGTTCTTTTGTAGATAGAATTGAATAGCACTGGCTTTTTTGATATTAGCAATTTTCATAAATCCATGATTCGCTATGAAGGAAACCCATTCCAATCAAATCTGCAATAAAGTAAACTGAAAATATTTGGAAGAACAAGGATTGAGTTTGTAAAGTTATTGTTTGAAACTAACAGGTTATTTATGATTTCGACCTTTACTACAACTTCTCCGTTTCCTCACCAGAATGCAAATCAGTTAGACAATATTTAAGCTGAGGTTTTTTAGATTGTAAGACAGAGCATGTTTCTACCTTTTTACATGTTACATTAATTCCTGCCAGCTCTGATAAGTGTGTAATTATTCGGCTTTGCGTTATTGCTGCCAATATTAAAATTTGATACGCTGGTAGAAGTTCTGAGGCAGCTTTAATTTAAATTTAATTGTGTTGTCGTTGGCTATTCTATGTTTTATAATTGGAATGTGACTATAAATGCATCGCCACGAGATGTGCTCGACTTTGTTAGCTCAAGATTGTGCATTTATGTTCGAAGTTCATGTTTAAATCAAAAGCTTTATTTTAAACCTTTCGAGGTCTCTTCAATAACTTTCATACGTAGTGATAATTCACTTTACGTCTGTTAGAGTTTTACAATATTTAACTTTTACCAGATCACGTAAAACTCTATAACTTTCAAATAAGTGAGCAATAAAAAAGGGATGTTTTGCTGAATAATGATAGTTAATGCTTAAATTAATTCAGATAGAGATCCTATGAAGCGATTAATTGATGTGTACGTTGTTTGTTAGCACGACAAGCAGTATGCTGTTTATTAGAGGACAGGATAAACACAAAGATTCTTTTAATTGGGGGAGTTTTACATACAGTTCTCGCAGACTCTTTCAAAATGCGATAATAAATTAGAAATTAATTTAACAAATACCACTGAGTCTAAGGGAACGTCAAACGAAATTCAGAATTATATTATTGATAGTACCAGAGATGTAATACTGAATAGAATAAAGAAAAAAGTAAAGGAGCCTTCATCTTTTGTAATAAAAATGTTAGATAAAAGTACTAATACTGCAAATCTATCTCAGCTTTCCATGGATTTCGATTTGTGAAAGACGGTGCTGTTCATGAAAGATTTCTTGTCTTTAAGGATATAAACAGTGATCGCTCTGAAAATAGGTTGAAAGAACATGTTTTAAAAATGGAACGTTTGTTTGAAGATGCTTTAAATATTTTCATGTTTTAATGTTTCAAATTTCCAGTGGGAGAGAAACCTTGTATCTCAAGGATAGGATAGAGCAATCGATTATGAAAAAGAAGTATCAGAAGTACTACAATCTTAACCAGACAACAAAATGAAAAGCTTTTCTAGCTGAAACAATTACGTTCAGGGATCTATTGCGTTTACGTACCCGCGACATTTTACGAGGCAATTTAGTGCACATTGAAGGCAACTTGATTCAAATATTGCCTCTGTAAATATTTTCAACATTTAAATATATAGGTAAATATTTATACCTAATATAAATATGTAATACTTTGATGATATATATATATTTATTTATTTATTTATAACATTTAAACGTTTTTATTTTTTGTAGAAACCTTTGATTTCATCTTGTAACGTTGCGCGCCTCCAACTTGCACGCTACCAAGAGGTGACTGTGAAAACTGTATAAAACACAGAGTCTTGTAAAGGGTTTAAGTCCCTTTTTATTCAACGTAAAAAATTACAATTGCGTGCTCTTGACGCTCACAGACTGTGCCAACTCGGCAGTCAAATAAAAATAATAACCTGAAAAGAAACTAAAGACAAGACTCTAACTACGAGGCTCTCTAAAATAACTAACTCACCGCGTTTTACAGCACCGCTGCTAATTCAGCAGACTTGAAGCTCGCTTGAACGATTAACACTACTTCCCGCCAAGCACATAGGCCAAAACGCGGGGTTCTTCAAATTCTTGCTAACTACCTCCGCGCTCGTGAAGTAAGAATATCACACCGAACTCGTTTCCTTCTATTTAAATCAGAATACTTCCGCTGATAATTTGAATCCTTACGCGTTCTACTAAAATTTACATATTCTGGCATTAGCAGTTCCAGGGGAAAGTAAGGCTTGACAGGAAAGATAGTTTAAACTTAAAATAAATGTTAGTTAAAATAAATATAAACCCTACATTTGCCGCTGCCAGAATTTGGAAAACTTGGAAGCAGGTCCTACAAACGACCTGTTGTAAGTTTCTCTAATTCTGAACTAACTGGCGAGAACCTCGTTTACACAAAAAAATCTTATGTAACAATTTGTATACTAAAATTCTGTTGATCGTTATAAAGCTCTCTTCTTACAGCAACTTTTCCTGGACTTCATCAATCCATCTTGGTCTTTCCTTCCAGCATCTGGAAGGAATAAGTATCAGTATCTTTCTACATACATTATAATTTACACTTTCTTGACACAATAAATTTTTGTTTTTAAACGATTCGTTTTTCTTAGTTATTGCTTACTTCCCATTCATTCAATTTTTCAAGCATTAATTTAACTTTACCCGGCTCTCCACCGTGTGTGGTGTCAAACGGGAATATTCGTGTTTTAGTCTTACAACACTTCCCCTAACCACCATGATTTGTTAGAATTCAACGACCAAATAGACACACCTTACTCGACATTCTACAACTCAATGAGCTACTTTAATATTCTTAAAAATTCAAATGTAGGTGGAGAACCCTACAAAACACATTCATTCTAACTTCCCCCTCATTCATCTTTAAACATGCAGGCTTTCGCTCTAAAGCATGACTTTACAGTTTAATACTTAAATTTTGACTTCATTGCTTTTAAGCATTCACTTTTAGCATCTACAATTTTATGCTTCTAGACTAAATTCTACTTTTACATAACATTCAAGTATTTACGTACATTTACAAAATTTTAATACATATGATTTTTACAATTTACCATAAAATGAATAAGAGAAAATAAATTTTTACTTTACTCATTCTTCGCCAAGCTGGCGGCACTGAAACTAAAATTCTTATTAATACAAGAATACGAAGTTATTTTTATCTTCGGCCAAATTTTGGCTTTAACATAACAGAATTAGTCTTTCGACCAACAGAAAATGCTTGTTTTTAGCTTTTACACTTAAAGAAAATAATACTTTTGCCTTAGCTAAATGAAGTAAAACAAAACTAAGTCTCAACCGAGACATATTGACTTTCGTCAAAACATAGAACTTCGTACTTATGCATAACATTTCGGAACAAAAGAGAAAAAAATTTATAGAAGGTTTTAACTTATCTTTGAGTTTTCGATGCTTGAAACTCCGTCATTCGTTTTTGGCAAAATTGTTCCCAAGTTAGAGGTTTCATGGATGTCAATCTTCTCCTTATTGCCCTCCGAGTATCGTCCACACTTTTTCTTTTGCGTCCTCTACATGCTGGCCTCTTGGCGGAGTAATCGTCTGGTTGTTGGCATTTCCGTTTTTCCCTGGGACGGCTGGTCTTGACGTCCTCCGGTCTGGAGTCCTTCTTGAATTTCTTCTGTTCCTCGTATTTTTGTGCCTCCTGTTGGCGTTTCAGTTTCCGGAACGGCGGCCTTGCTGGCACCTGACTCTGTGGCCGTATGCGCGTTCTCCTTGATGTATAATTTTTCCTGCAAGGTGGTGTTTTTCTCTTTACCACGGTTTCTTTACCCGGTGCATCTGTATTTTTGTTTTTCTTAAACGCCGGCGTTTGAAAATTATTTTTTCTTTTTGATACCGACGTCCGGGTTGTAGAAGTGCTAGGTCTCTCTTCAGTTCTCTGTTTCTTGGGTGGTGGAATAGTTGTTGTCTCTGGACCTTCTATTTCGTTTAGACTTGAGTCCTGCAAGAAACTTTTAAGGATTTCAAAATCATTTGGATTATAGTATTTTTTCACCTGGTCGGGACTTGCTTTACAGATTTCCCCTCTCTCGTTCTTAAGATATAAGACTACTCCTTTGATTTCCTGAATTACATAGGGGTCTTCAAACTTTGGAGCTAGCTTTGCCATAAAATTGTCTGGGGCACTTGATAAAGAAAATTTCCGCTTCAATACTTTATCCCCAACTTTAAAATTTGCTTCACGGCGTTTTCTATCATAATATATTTTCTGTCTATTTCTTGCCGTATCCGAGGTTTTAAGCGCCTGATCAATTAGCTTTTGCACATCTTTTTGTTTAAACTCCTGCTCTCTTTGTTGCACAAAGAATAATTTATCCAGAGGCGTCATTAATTTTCGGCCTAAGAATAATTCTGCTGGAGTTTTTCCCGTAGTATCATGATGTGCCGTTCTTAAAGCATAAGCTAATTCATTTATGTAGCCATCCCAGCGCTTGTGATGTGTGCTCACGTAACTGCGAATTATTTTTACTATGTTTTTATTAACTCTTTCTGCTATGTTAGCCTGTGGTCTATACGGAACCATTTTGATATGGCGTATGCCAAGTCCATTGCATATGTTTTCAAATATTTGACTAATGAATTGTTTTCCGTTATCGCTAATGACTTTTATCGGTGCACCGTATTTTAAAATGTATCTGTGTAAGAATGCATCTGCGACTGTTTTGGCTGACGCGCGTTTAAGTGGAACAATTTCTGTCCATTTTGAAAAATGATCTACTATTACTAAAAGAAAACGATTTTTATTTAACTCGCTCTGGGGGAAGGGACCAAGGAGATCTATGCCTAAAATTTCATTCGGAAATGTAGCGCGAATGCTATTTAAGTACCCGGCCGGGCTGTAATTAATATCATTTATTAACTGACATTGATTGCAGGACCTGACATACGCCGTTACTATTTTGTATAATTGCGGGAAATATACCGCCTCGCGTACCCTTTTTATAGTCTTTCTGACCCCTAGGTGGCCCGCTGTTTTTGCTTCGTGCAACTCCTTCAAAATGCTTAATCGAAGCGAGGCTGGGATGACTGGCTTATACTCAAGATTTTCGTTTGTTGTTTTGGTATAGAATAATAAATTATCTATTATTTCATAGTTTTTTGCTCTATTTCTTATCGCATCGATATCTGTGTGCTCAAAGCTTTCGGGGTCTTTCAAATAAGCATAGATATTTCCAAATTCAGGATCAGCTTTCAGTTCAGTAATAACCGTATCTCTAGAATCTAAAATTTTTGAAGTCAACACAGCGCATTTAAGTTCATTTCCTTCATCGTCCAGTTTTATACGAGAAAGTGCATCAGCTACATTGTTTTCCTTACCCGGTTTATATTTTATTGTGATATTATATTCTTGGAGTTTTTAAGCCCATCTTATTAACCTGGGCGTTAGGTTTTTCCCCGAGTAAAGTCTACCAACAGCCGCATGATCCGAAAAGACTGTTACTGGCGATTTCCCGAAATAAACTCGAAATTTGTGTACAGCCATTAATACGGCTAATGTTTCTCTTTCTGTAGCTGTATAATTCCTTTGTGTCTGATTCAATCTTTTACTAAAAAATGCCAGCGGATGGTTATTTTGCATAAGAACCGCGCCCACCGCATAGTCTGACGCATCTGCTGCAATTTCCAGGTTTTCGTCCCCCTCCGGGAATTTTAAAACAGGGGCATTAATAAGCGCTTCTTTTAATCTTTCAAAAGCTGTGTTAGCTTCCGCTGTCCACGTAAATTTACCCTTTTTCCTTTTGATTACTAAGAGTGGTTCAACAATATTAGCGAAATCTTTTATGAAAGATCGATAGTAAGAACATAACCCAAGGAACGAAGAAAGTTTCTTGGCGGTGTTGGGCGGTGGGAAATTCTTAATAGCTTTTATTTTTGAATCTTGCGTTTCTATACCCTTTTGCGAAATTTTATAACCGAGATATTTAAGTTCTTTAGTTGCGAACTTGCATTTTGAGGCGTTAATTGTAAGACCGGCCTCTTTTAATAATTTAAAAACTTGTTCTAGATCATTCATGTGTTGTTCCAACGTACTACTCGTTATAATTATATCATCTAGATAAATTAAAGTTGATTTTCCTAGGACAGGCTTTAGAACAATGTCCATAGCTCTCTGGAATGTTGATGGGGCCCCACACAACCCAAAAGGCATGCGTAAAAATGCATAAGTGCCCGATTTTGTTATAAACGCAGTTTTATGTATATCTTCGGGTCTCATAGCTATTTGATAGTAGCCAGACGTTAAGTCCAAAGTAGACATATATCTCGTCGATTTGATCTGTCTAATGATCGCGTCTATAACCGGCAAAGGGTAAACTGGAAATTTGGTAATACTATTTAGTTTTCTGTAATCAATAGCAAACATCCAAGCCCTTTTATCCGAAGGAGGAAACTCGTTCTTTTTCCTACATAGTACGACTGGACTCGCGTACTCACTATTTATGGGCGTTATTATTTTATTCTTTAACATCTCCTGAATATGTTCCTCGATGATTACGTCTTTTTGTTTGTCATAGCGATAAGGTTTAGTCCTACAAGGTTTTTCGGCATTTAATTGAATCTTATGCGTTACTATTTGGCAGTTTCCTGGTTTTTCTGAAAACAAATGAGAAAAATTACTCACCACTTGCTGTATTGCTTTACTTTCATGGTCATTCAGATGGCTAAGGTCCAATTGCGGTGTCTCCACAGGTTCCACCACCCTCTGGTCCATCTCCAACACCACGGAACTATCTTGAAAATTTAATTTGGCCCTCGCGGCCCTTAAAAAGTCCATACCTAAAATAAGAGAATGTTGCAGATCTTTCACCACAAAAATTAATACTTTGAGACTTTCCTCTTTTACCTGTAAGTTTAATGATAATTTCCCGATGCAGTGACATGTTTTTCCTTGCGCCGCTATAATTTCCGTATTTTTGGTTTTAAATAATCGTACCCTATAAAAATTCTTTTTGAAGAAATTTTCACTCATAAAATTTCCTTCTGCTCCTGTATCGATGAGGGCTTCTACTGGTACATCGCCAACCAGGACTTGTATAATTGGTAGCTGTGAGTTTTTTACGATGACTGTATTTAAATGTCTATTTGAGGGTTTTTTTTAAACTTCCGGGGTCTGGACCCTCCCTTTCACAGGCCCCTCTACTCGTTTAAAGCTTTCCTTTCAATCTGTGTCTTCTGGGTACGCGGATGTTTATTTTCAAATTTTCTTTTTGGGCCTTGACCTTCGAGTTTCGATGCGTTATCTTGATAGCTTTTTCCCCCATAAGAGCGATTTCCATTTCTGGTTTCCTCCTTTGAAGATTTCCTTCGGGTACTTTGAGAATATGTTTCCCCTCTCGCTTTTTCCGCTATTCTGCGATTTTGAAACTTCACCGCCAATTCGAAGAGTTCCTGCAATGTGCTTGGGTTTCTAATTTCAAAGTAGTCTTGAACAGCTGGTAACAATCTTGGTAATATTATTTCAATAATCTCCGCATCGGGTTTCTTCCCATACAGCATATCCGTTAGCTTAATTTTTCGTAGAATAAAGTCCGTCAATTCTGCTGTATCCCGTTGGTAGAAACTATATAGTTCGGCTTCCAGCCGTGCGCGATCTTTCACTATGGGGAAGGCCTTTACTAACGATTTTTTGAAATTTTCAAATGTATATGTCTGGCTTCCAAATTCCCCTAATAAAAATTTACCTATATTTTTCCACCATAGCGCGGCCTGTCCTCTTAGTGCTGATGTGGCGATGGCAACTTTTTGTCTTTCGGGAACAGGGCAGAGCTGAAAGTGGTTTTCTAGACCTTCTAGAAATACCGCCACCGAATTTTTTCCGTCGAAATGGACATTTGGCTTGATTGACGCTCTCAAAGCCTGGACCAGGTATCCAAATCCTTCCAACTGAGTTGTCATTTCTTGGTGTTGTCCAGCGGCTTCCATCCAATTTTCGGCCATTTCAGTTCGATAATTGTTCGGGCGCCAATGTAACGTTGCGCGCCTCCAACTTGCACGCAACCAAGAGGTGACTGTGAAAACTGTATAAAACACAGAGTCTTGTAAAGGGTTTAAGTCCCTTTTTATTCAACGTAAAAAATTACAATTGCGTGCTCTTGACGCTCACAGACTGTGCCAACTCGGCAGTCAAATAAAAATAATAACCTGAAAAGAAACTAAAGACAAGACTCTAACTACGAGGCTCTCTAAAATAACTAACTCACCGCGTTTTACAGCACCGCTGCTAATTCAGCAGACTTGAAGCTCGCTTGAACGATTAACACTACTTCCCGCCAAGCACATAGGCCGAAACGCGGGGTTCTTCAAATTCTCGCTAACTACCTTCGCGCTCGTGAAGTAAGAATATCACACCGAACTCGTTTCCTTCTATTTAAATCAGAATACTTCCGCTGATAATTTGAATCCTTGCGCGTTCTACTAAAATTTACATATTCTGGCATTGGCAGTTCCAGGGGAAAGTAAGGCTTGACAGGAAAGATAGTTTAAACTTAAAATAAATGTTAGTTAAAATAAATATAAACCCTACAATCTCATAAAATCAAAAAATCCACGGAATACAATCTGAGGAACGCTGCTCTAGTATATCACGTATTATTAATTTGCCCATTCAAAAATTAACTTTCTCTTATGCTCAGTTCCTTTTAATGAAAACCACAGCACACTCCTGGTTACATATTAACATTGATCATCAATTGATCAAGTCTTCTACGAAGGCATTTCTTCACTTCGACAGGCACCTCTAGTGCGCTCTGTCCCATTCAAATAACCGAACCGAGTTATGCATGGAATCAAGCATGTACAAGTCTGAAAGGGCAAATTTCTTGCATTTTGTAAATAATTAACAAAATATAGTAGAATTTAATCGCATAATTAAAAATATTATCCCATTTTATCTGTGTTTTGTCATCTAACCAAAAACCAATTTTTTATTACAGATATAATAAAAACGTTATTTATATTTTTTAAAGAGAAAACTACGTATTTGAAAAACAATCACTTGCAGATTGTGCAATAAAATTTGTTTGTCTAAAATACCTTTTTATGTCTTTTTTTAACACATTTGTTCTGCCAATTTGTTATTTTATTTGAGTCTTTATCTTTTTATTTGTATGTATTTGAGAATGGAATACATTTTCAGTTTTAGTAGTTGCTCTATGTCCTATTTGTTAATGATAACTAAATAAGGTATTCTCGAGTCAGTCTTAGAGTACCAGTATTCAGATATATGAAACCTATCGGACGGGTTTATAATTCAATGGTTTAGATTTTCCGTTTTTAAGTTTCACTTTAGATTCATGTTTACATAATGAAACGTTATCAGATCAGGTTATCAGACAATGAAATATTTATTTTGATATCTCTTCGTGTTTCATATTATTTATATTTCTCTTTTCCTAAGTAGACTTTAATACATATTCAACTGATTACAGCCATAAAAATAGAAAGAAAGCGGGACTGAATGTTGACATAATTATTTTTAAATAAATCTGCTATTTCAAAAATATATTCTAATTTTGCTCCCAGAACAATAGAGTCATTTAAGGATAATTTAAATTAAATTCATTTAAACTTATCATTTAAGGCTAGAATAAGAATGTATCCTAAAAACTAAGAAGTACCGGAGAGGGACTCCGGTGGGCTCCGGCGCAATTTAAGCTCTGCTCGGATCCCTACAAATATTTTATGCAGACTCGTTACAAAAATTGTATTTGAAACATCCACCTTACAGTTGGCAATATTGATTGTACATCGTACGTGGACTATCGTCAGACGCCAGCGAAAAGAGACTACTTTGTTATGAGAATAGCATGTACCACTGTTCTAGCTTTCTAAAGTTTTTAGTTGCGCACTAGGGTGCATGCGCTCTCTGGTGACAATCGTTCGCAATCATACGGAACTGCTTGTTTCGCGATAGTTCTTCGAATTTAATTACGAGTTTTTTTCACAAACTTTTTTGTGCATATTTTGTTATTTTGTATTGATTATTTTTGTGACTTGTTAGTACGCCCTTGTAATAAAAATGCAGGCATTATTTTAGAATTTTAAAATTAATTGCTTCAACCAAAAATGAGTTATTCTTATGCGTTTTTAAGCTATATAGTATATATATATGTAAACGCTTGCCTTATTTTTAAGGTTGGATCTTCAAAACGAACATAAAAAAGGAAAAGTTCGGGGATGATGACAAAAGTTACTGGATTACTTTTTCACTCTTGTAAAAGATAAAGCTGTTTGCCATTTATAATCAGATTCAGTATTCATGTTAAAACAGCATAATATTAAAAGGCATTACTAAAACTTAGTTGCACTGCTAGTCAAATTTTAGCCGAAAAATTGAAACCATTTGCTGATGGAGAGATGATTTAAGAACGTTGAACTGCTACTTCAGAAATAGCTTTCACTGATAAAAAAGACATTATTTACCAATTAATTCGCCAAGATTTACAGTCTCAAGACTGTTCGAAAACAACTATATTGCAACTTTAAGTGAATGCATTAAAAATTTGAGAGGTGTTCCTTGGGACTTGATGAGAACTGTGACATCAGTAACACATCACAACTAATGATATTTGTAAAAGGAATCGATTCCAGTTTTAATATAACTGAAGAAATGGGTTCTTTGATGCCAATGACAAAAACTGCAGCAAGTAAAGACCTGTGTAGTAAACTAAAATGGCTGTTGAAGAACTTATCAGTTCCACTGAAGAACATTATCAGCAAATCAACTGATGGAGCATGAGCAATGGCAAGTATGAGTGTAGGTGAATGAATGCGGGAATGTTCTTAATTCTTATTAAAAGCTTGATAGGAAACGAAATGTTTGTTAATCATTGTATAATTCATCAACAGAATCTGTGCTCAGAAACTTTAAATATGCCAAATATCATCATGACTGTAATAAAACTTACTAATTTTCTCAAATCTCAAGCATTAAATCCTCGTTAATTTAAAGAATTTTTAAAAGATTTGGAAAATGAATATGGATATGTAATTTATAGTACAGAAGCGTGCTGATAGAGTAGAGGTTCTATGCTAAAAAGAGTAAATAACTCAAAATATGAAATTCAGTTGTTTGTAGAAATGAAAGAATATGCATTTCCACAATTCAGGATGAAGAATAGATGCAAATGTGTGACTTTCTTGTCAAGACAACTCAGCATCTGAATGACTTAAATATGGGACATCAAGGAAAAGGTTAGTTTATACATAACATGTATGATAAAATTAAGGCTTTTACAATCAAACTTCTTAAGATCTGGAGCAAACATCTTTTGTCAAACAATATGTCACATTTACACAAAAATATGCGCAGCAGATACAAAAATTAACAACCGAATTTGAATCTCAGTTTGAAATATTTAGATTAGAAAAAAACTTTCTTATATTTTTTCCCTGCCAATCAATATAGTCATATAAGCAATACTAAGTTATAAATGGAATTGATGGATTTTCAAAGCAACACTGTTTTGAGAAATAAATTTCAGAATGCGGATATCCAAAAGGTTTATCAAAATTGCATGATTTTCGGAACATTTTTATGATTAGTCACGCATGCAATGCAAATCATGATATTTTTTTAAAGTACTTATGTTTGCGAGTAATTATTTTCCGCAATCCGCAATGAAAATAATTAAATGCGACAACTGATCAAGGCTAAATAATGTACGATTGGAAAGCTGTATGCAAGTTCTTGTGTCGTCTATATCTGTAGCTATAGATCAGTTATTTGCAAAGAAGTAATGCCAAACTTCTCATTAAAATTTATTGAAAATTTTGTTTACTATAACAATTATTTTTTGCCTGTCTTATATCATTTCTATTTTATATTTTATTTTTATTATTTTTATGAGAATTTTACTTTGCTCATTTTGTTAATGAAGATTATGTTTATCTTGTCATGTTGATATTTTGATGCATGAAAATATCAACCCCGAAAAAATTTTTAATTTCTGGCTGGCCCGTTACAGAAAAAAAGATTGCTCATTCCTATAGAAAATCTCTGACCTTATTTATAGGAAACTGGGTTTTAATGCTAATTGATTTTGAAAAAGTATAAATACTGGATTTTCATGCAAAATTCTATATAAGATATTTGCGCAAAAGCTGTATTGCTATTAAAATTACAGGAATGTTTTCCCCAAAACACCTTTTTAAAGTACATCCAGGTCCGGTATGGCTGTATCTGATTTATTGATACCCTCGATAGAACGCGTAATTTTTTTTTTTTTTTGAATGGTAAAAAAGAATACAAATTAATGTCAAATTATAGCTCATACAGTGATTTATTTTCTCGATATAACGATAAAGTTGCTTATGAATTAATAGCTCTCAAAGTCATACAGAAGTCGGTTATTGTGCTAAAATGCAAGGTATTTTCCTTCAACTTTGCTATTTTTAACTTTCCTTCTTGAAAAGTTTGACATCTTTTTTTAAGAAGTTCAGAGGAGAAGACTCTGTTCTCAATAAACTAGGTCGGAGATCTTCTATAGAAATCTATAGCTTTTTATATTGTTTCTATACAGATAATTGAAATTATTCAATAAAGATCTCTGTAAAGATTCTTTAAAAAATTGTGCAGAGTTTCTAAAATTACACGTATAAATCTAATATAATGTGTACACAAACAGATAACAGAATTCTACTAATAATATAAGATCTAGTTTACAGATAATTAGACCATAATTTTAAATAATTCTAAATAAGTTTCTTCACTTTCATTTTCTATAAATGATCTAACAGAATCTTTTCGTTATTTAAAAGCATTAAAATTTTTTTAAAAAATCCTTTCGGAAATTTAAAGAAATTAATTAAAGAATTTCCATTCTTGATGTTTCATTTTGAATAAAAATGAACTTTCGTTTTTGAACAGAATTTTTTTAATTTGTATGAATTTTGAAATTATTTATGACATGGAGGGTGAGAGAATGAAAATTTTTGGAACAAATGGTGATTTTTCGTTAATAGAAATGTTTAATATCGTTTTGATTTCATAAATATTTAAATAAAAATAAATATATTTTAAATAATAGTTAAGTTTGATTGTTAAGAACATTTCTGTTATTAGGGGTACATATAAAATAATTTAAAGAATTGATTTCAGAAAGTAAAATTTTATAATTATCATCCTAAATTAAATCTTTTAATTAATTTTTTGATTTAAATTTATTTTCTGCTTTTACAAGATTTTTGTATTATGTAAACAATACGGTAAAATTGAAAGCTGTATAATGGTGCATGATATGTTATGTTAATTAACCAGTGATCATGGTTTTGATCTTTATTATACTTCCCCCTTTCTGTGTTCCTCAAATACAAATCATCTTTGTATGTATTAAACTAAGGGTTTTGAATTTAGTGGAGAAAGTTTCTGGCAATCGCGTTTGCTGTCAGTAATTTCCGCCAGCTTTGTTTAAATACAATATTCTGGCTTCAACATTTTCGCTAGCCTATGAGTTAAATAGCTGCGACAGGGGGTTTTGTCTGTAGCAAATTTTGCCTTTATTTTCAATTTAGACTTAAATATAAAGGTTATTTTGTAAGGTTATACTTGATTGAATACTGCTACTTTAGTCCGATAATCCTAACAGACATACCGCCAATTACCACAGAGTCTTAGGAAGGTGCCTAAACAGCCTGTTTTTAAACAGAACTTTCAACACAAGAACTCGACTTTGTACTAAAATAACCACAGCTCGCGGTGATGCAAATGAATAAGAACAGTTAGTTCAAATTAAACTTTAATAAGCAGTCAAAGACTACACAATTAAAAACTAAGCTAGCTCGATTAATTATCGCTGGATCATATTAAAGTAATAGAGGCGAGCGACGCAAAACCGAGATATGCAAATTAAAACTGCTAGAGCTGGCAGAAATTAAACACGCGACTAACAGGATCTTTCTCTCTTTCCAAACCCAAAACTCTCAACTTAAATACGCAAACAACTAATTTGAATTCTGTTATGAAATCCGGTAAGAAGTTAAAATGCAGATCCAAACTATTTTAACTGGTTAGTTTAAAATAAGATCCTTACACTTTTCCCTATCGGAACTTAAGTAATAATAAGGAAGGTCTTTAATGAGTTTGCTAAGATTTTAAATTCGGAACTTAACAACATGATTCAACCTTTATAATCATGAAATCAAATGTCTAAAATTAAAATTCTATTATTACAAAAGTTGGGATTTTCCATGGACACATTTCATGAAATGGATATTCACTTCATATTTCATCTAGAAAAAATGTTTAACGAAAAAATGCTAGCATTTACCCTTTTCAGCTTTCCATTTACAATTTCATAAAACCTTTTACTAATTTGCTTTCTCTAAATTTAATTTTTCACCGGTGCTTTCTAGCCTTGTAATACATGGAAGTTTTTCTAGCCTTGTAGTACATGGAAGTTTTTCTAGCCTTGTAATACATGGAAGTTTTTCTAGCCTTGTAATACATGGAAGTTTTTCTAGCCTTGTAATACGTGGAAGTTTTTCTAGCCTTGTAATACATGGAAGTTGTGTAAAATTGCTCAGAGTTTCAACAGCTGTCTGCTAATCAAAATCCTACATTATTAACAGCTATTATTAACAGCCTCATTAAAACTCAGAAACACCCTACTTAACAAATATGTATCTAATATTTTTTCTAATGGCGGGCATTAGCTGTTATACACGTTGGTCACTACTAAGGCCGGAAGTGGTGGTCTTTGTATTATGGAGGCACCTAATGAGTGGACCAACGTTGCGTTCTATGAAGTGATACAGACAATTTATATCTTTCTTTGAGAAACATTTTGCATAAATAGCTACCAAATAAGGCATTATTTAATCGTCGACAGAAAGATGTTTTGAAAAAGGCCTCATACTGCATGGAACTAGTATTTAAAATATTTAAATAGTTTAGTCAGTTTTTCAATTTTATTCAATGCATTATTATCAGTTAAACGCACGTTCTGCTTGATATTAGTATACGTAGAACGTGGTTTCTTGTTGAAGGACAACAGATACCTTCAACAACAAACCAATTAAATCTTTCTTGAGGAGGACATACATTGACAGCGTAAAGCAGAAAGCCTACAAGGCGCTTCAGAACAGAAGCAAAACTTTTTGCCGATTTTTCTGATTTGCATATTTTACGGTTTCTTGGGTGATATGTTTCAGAAGACTGTGATTATATAATTATAAAAATATATCTATAGTCTCTAGGTTATGCAAGTTTTCTAAACTTACTTCCTTTTTTGCCTTTCTATGAATATTTTGTCGACAGGCGTTACTGCGTATACGGAAGAACACTTTTTAAAAGCTTTTTAAAAGTTCTTTTCTCTCTTCGTTAGATGATTCAATACTTTTTATCCTTTTTTTTCCGATAAATTCCATATATTTTTGCACATTTCGGATAAAAAAATCCCTATCTCACCTAATACTTTCGCCATTGGTAAATTATCACTAACATATCATTCTCAATGAATTCCTCAACGGTCACAATGCCTAGGTCTGGAATGAAAGTTCTAAAACATCATCTTCATCTAGAAATATATCTATAGTCTCTAGTCGTTCGAAAATTTTGCCAAGGCTGGATAACAAACTGATTGGACAATAAAGGGAGAGAGTAGGATTGCCACGATATTTATAGTAAAATATTTCGTTAATATAATTGGCTAAAACTTATAGGCATTGCAGTAGTTTCTAGATGACATAATGCGGAATACGTTTTCAGATATGACGCAGTTTAGAGAAAGTTATTACTAGAGACAAAAGTACTTAAATTAAAAATGAGTATTAAAGAGACATTTTAAATTATAACTTTGATTTGCATTTTTTTTATCTAAACATATATATCAGAAATTTTTTATAATTGTATTAATTGTTTTTCTGAGATAAAAGTAAATGTTTACTACTTGAAATAAAGTAGCAATTATTTTAAACTTCACGTCCTTTTTACTTATTTCTTTTTTAATTCTTTCGTTGCACCAAACCCCTGATGACGATACAGCAAAGGTATAGCTTTCTTATTCCATTTTTGCTTTTGACATGTTTTGCTCCCCTTTTTCTCGCAGCTTACCAGTGTGATCATTTTTTTTTTTTTTTTTTTTTTTTCCATTTTTTTAGTTCGAATTGAATATGGGATGAATTTTAAACATATAATTTATTTTATAAACGTATAATTTATTTATTCATTTAATTTAATTTACATTATATATATATATATATATATATGTATGTACATACATGCACATATATTGAACTGTATGTGTGTACATACATACAATACAAAACAACTTACAAAAGTTATGCATGCATTGAAATGCAATATATAACTTTTGAAAGTTTATACTTTGGAACATTCACACAGCTGGCTTAATTCCGGCAGAACTTATTGTTTTGAAATTCTATTTAAATATCTGGTTTCAGTTTTCTGAATCTCTTCAATATTATAACAATTATGACCTTCGAGGTGAGAATTCACTTTATTGAAGAAAAAGTGGTCAGCAGGTGTCAGATCTGGTGGATAAGGGAAAAGGTTGAGCATTGTAACACCTATTTTTTTTACTAGAAACTGCTTGATGAGAGTATAATTATGTGTCGCCGCATTATCATGCAGCAGGAGTCAGTCTCAGTTGTGCTTTAAGTTCGAACGCGCCGAATATGCATCAGAAATCTGATAACTACGTTATTTGTAAAATGAGGAAGTTCACCACTTGCCCTTCAAGAATAAATTCCTTATGAATTTTTACCTTCCAATCAAAAACGTTCAGTGCTGTGGTCTTTACTTGATATTTCTAAAAGTAAAATTTCTGTAACCGTGGTGAAACTTCACCAGAATTTCTGCTTTATAGAAAACTTTATAGCTGTTCTTTATTAAGCTTTCGAATGCATAATACCATATGTTTACGGAATCAAAGCAAACTGCACAGAGATGTGTATTCATTTAATATTTTATGAAACGAAATTTGAGATATCATAGTAATAATTGCTGTCACTTATCTTTTAGCAGGTTTGTTGGAATTTGAAAAAAAAATACTTAAAAAAAACAGTAAACTAAAACTTTGTAGATGCATTTCGTATGCTAAAAATGCTAGGAGAGAGACAACGTGGGAGGACTCTTCATTTAAGCCTTTCTATCAAAACTGCGTGATTTTCCCCTCTCGATTTTCAAGAGGTAAAATAGTTTATAAAAGGGAGGAATAAGCGAGTAAACATGGAATTTTTATTAGTCTGGCAGGTAAGGTTATTCTGGTATATCAGAATTTATGTTGCTATTAAATCCGCATGCCGGTAAATTCATGATTCCCTTCAGTGAGCTTTCGGAGCAGGTTATCTATTTGGGTTTTCGCGCTTGACCTACTTCAGATAAATCACTTTCATTTTCTGTTTATTAGATCATACATTGCCATTGGAATACAGTGATGGTCAAATAAGAGTACAAAGTCAGAGAAATGAATCATATGTTTTGGGGAGTTAAAGCAATTTTATCTAGTTTATGTTTATAGAATTAACGTAGCAAACATTTCAATGAGGCGTAAATTTTCTGAAATTTTGATTTGTGTTTGTTTCAGCCATAACAGACGTCCATCAAATATTAAAAAATTTGAACTGTTTAACCGATGCGAAGTAATATTGAGAAGTATTGTCTTTTATTATAATAGTTTATAGGAATGTAGCGAAGCTTTGTGTATGTACTTGAAGTTATGTTCAGATGAATGGGAATTAAAGCCACATATGCGCGTGCAAATGTTTTCTTACTATGATACTCGTACGTCAGAGCTTTCTTTGAAGTAATAAATACAGTAACTCCAGATGAAAGAATTTATATATATTTTTAAATCAATTAAAGATTAATTATTTTACATATTGATAAGTCAAAATTCATTTCTTGGATATTCTTTCGATTAGATAATGAATGTATTTCGAATACGAAAAAAATTCTCTCTTCCTGGATATATTCAGTTGGAAACTGAAAATATTTCAGGTATAAAATTATTCATTTTCTGACCATCCCTTTAGTTTAACGAATGCATTTTGTATATGAAACTAAGCACTTCCTCTACTTTCTTTCGATTATTGCTACGAATGAATTTTCGGCTGTGAAATAATTGACTTCCTGGGCATTCCTTCAATTGGAAAATGGATGCAATTCAGATATGGAAACAATTAACTTCTTGGTACAAAGTCTTCATTCTTCAGTTGGGAAATGAACCAATTCAATCACTTCAGTTGGGAAATGAACCCATTTTGTATACGAAATTATTCCCTTTCTGGACATCCCTTAAATTAGGTAATGAATGCATTTTGGATATTCAACAATTCACTTCTTGGAAGTCACTTCAGTTGCGAAACAAATGCATTTCGGTTCGGATAAAACCTTTTTTTGATTTGCTGGATATCACTTGGAAAATGAATTTATTTCGTTTATGAAACAATTCACTTCCTAGATATCTTTTCAATTCAATAAATTGAACACTTCGGATATGCAAAATTCACTTCTTGAAAGTTTTTCATTTGAAAAATAAATGCATTTCAGTGTTATTGGATTCATTTTTCTAACTGGCATACTAAGGAAATATTCGTCGACCGATTTCCGCCAAGTACATCCTGTATAGTCTTTTATAAAAATCCCCGTAAGGATGACAAAGTTATACTCCTCTAAGATACACTACTAACATGTCATGTTTTCACCATGTTAGCTTTCAGCTGCAGAAGCGTACACGAAGATATTGCTTTAAAATTGTTTATATAATGGATGTTGTGCGTTCGCTCTGCAAAGCGAAGGGACACAGAACCTTGGTAGGTATGGAAGACTCCTGATAACGGAAATGAATACAAGGCTGTCAGAATTACTTCCGTAATCTTAGAAATTCGAACCAGTTTCACCTGCAATGCTCTCTCTGGTGGGTGATTAATCTTTGACGAAATTAATTAACCGACGATTTAAATATGAGTAGCTATTTAAAAAAAGCGTGATTAGAAATATACTGACATGATTTAAATAATAATAAGTCAGGCATGAAATTTTTAAAATTCTCTGTCTTTGGAATCTAGTAATACTGCTGAAGGTAAAAATTTGTTTAAACCAAAATTTATTTCCTTGCTGTTTCATATTCTAAATTTTAATCATTAAGTTCTCTTAAAACATTACAGAAATTCCGAAATTCGAATTCTTGTGCCATAGAAGTCCAAAAGCTATATATATTTAAAATAGCTATAAACAACTCTTTAAAATTTCAAATTATTATCGTTTAATTATAATACAGATTATTACCTAAATTTTGAAATTTCCATTTATTTTCAGAATTTATTGAGCCTTTAAGAAATTACTTGAGATTAAAAAAAAACGTAAACTTATTTTTTGATTTCTTACTTCTTCCTACTGCAAAACAATTCATTAGATCAAAATTGCTTAGGAAACAATATTCCTCTTCTAATTTCTGCTTTAATTTTTGCCAACAAAAGCATATTCCTTTTAATAAATTAACGTTCAAATTATTCAATTTTTAGTTGCAATTTTATATCGTCAACATGGCTTCACTGAAAAGAAAATATTTGATTTTGATGTCAAAAGGAAGGAATTTTGTGTCAGGATACGATTAACTGATATATTAGTATTAATAATCCAGCAATAATAATTTACTAAGCATCTAACATTGTTTTATTTTTATCATTCATTTAATAAACTAAATAAATTAATTTATTTAAATAACATATTAAAAATTTAAAATATACTTAAATTACCAAGAATTTTGTTAAAAAAATTTAAAAAACATTATTTTTATCGCATTAAACATCGGACTGATTCCTTTATACATACATTACTTATAGAAAATAAGTTACATATTGAAGTAATACACTCTTTCTTTTGAGATTTTTAGAGTCATTTAAAATAAAATATGTTTTCCCTCGGTGTCCCTATGCCTATTCATGTTATTCCTACGACATGGTATCGGTATTTTTCTTCCATACCTCCAACGCAAAGGCTGTTGTTGTTGTCTTGTCTACGTAGTTCACGGAAGAAGGGTTGCTAAAGCCTCAAGGAGGTAGGATTTCTACTTCCAACCCCAAATTTTAAGGAGAGCACCCCTCTTCCCTACCACAAAACCACACGAGAGGATTTTCGGCTCGCCATATTTTTACTGTTCCAATGCCGCAAAGAGATGACTGCTTGTTTACAAACATCGATACCTTCTCCTAGATTTGAACCAGACCCTTCGGTACCACAGGTTCTCTAACCACTAAACCGTTTGGGAGACGCAATAACTGCTAATAAAAGAATAAAAAGAATAAAAGAATATTTTAATGATTATTATTCCATTCTTAACAGAGAGTACACCATTTTAAAGGCCATGTGCTTTCCTTTCCCAAATACATAATCTGAGCTAGGCAAAATTATCATTAAACTTTTCACAATTCTCAGCTTTCTTTTGTATTATTGATTTTTTAATGTATTTATTAATAGGATAATACAGAATCTGTAAATGCCAAAATCATTGAATTTTGATTTGGATATCAGTAGCCATTCATTTTTCCAGACTATGCTTATTGTCGCTATTTTAATCTCAGAGTATCCCGCTCTGAATCAATGATCTAGAATTTGGCTGCCCGTTTTTAGTAGTAGATGTTAGTAGTTGACCTTCCTCGAAGGAGTAGATATGGTTGTTCTGAACTACTCAAAATGTTGAACGAGTCAAGGCTAGTATTCGGACGTCCTAGAACATCAGCACAAAGACATGTTTGTCAACTTAATATGCTTCAGCTGTCTCTGAGAAGAATTTTGAAGGACTTAAGAATATTTCTGAGTAAACTCTAGTTAGTGCAAAAAATCAAAAATCATTGTAAACTTCAACCATAGAGTTAAAAAAAGCTATGTCTCGCTATATATTTTTGTATATTTTGTAAATTAAGATAAATTTATGCAGCTTTAAACTATCAAAAAAATATTTACATTCTTTTTTGGTGAACTCCTGCAAATAATGAAAATATGAAAGCATATCCAACATGATAAGAGACAGCCATCTGTGGCAGCATTAGAATACTGAAAATAGTTCCCATTGGTTCCCTTTGGTAAATTTTGGTATGTTTATTGTAACAAATTCAGCCAAAATACGACAAAGTACAAAGTTTATGCGCTTACATACCACAGAATAATCGTATTTATTTAGTTGCAAGCCTATTTTTTTTTATTTCAAAAAAAAAAAATTTCCAAATAAAATGTTTACTCAAAAATGTCCCTCGGTCCCTCGGTACAGTTGATAAAATGAGTGACACTCTTATCGACGTTGTCTAAAGTTCGGAGGAATATCTCCACAGATCACCACACATAAAATTTTGCAAATTGCATATATTATTGAGCATGAAGAAGCTTGAATTATGAAGTTCGTGTTATTCAATGGGAATTTTGACAGTTGTTTTATAATGAGGTACTGTAACTGTAATGTTGATTTTAAAAGGAAACGAATTTTGTTTATTGAGGCGATATCTAATCTTACTATGGAAAGACGATATAGAATTGATAAAAGAATACCAAAAGATAGGGAGACTATATCTGCTTTCAGTAAAAGAAAAACTTTTGGTAGGGCAAAAAGTAGTCAGCCTCTTGCAGTGTTTATTTTATAATGATTCACGAATCAGTAGTTTAGTATATGTCTACCACTGGCTGCCAAAGTAATTAAAATTAAGATTCATGACTTTTTTGAGATTAGAAAATCAACAATTTCTCTTCAAGTCGGCACTCGGCTTAATCTTCGTAAAGCACTTTTTTCTTCTTATACATGTATATCAGCTGCACAGTAGTTTTCAGAAAGTTATGACGAAAAATTGGTAGAATTTCACTGCTTCATATAAAAGAAAGCACTGCACTGAAAATAACAATCTTTTCGATTAAACAGGAAATGCTGACCGAACACCAATATTTTTCGATATGCCAGTAAATTATCCATCACACAAAGACGGAAAAAGATAGAATAAGTATTGTCTGCAAAACTGAAAAACAATGCATGAATTGCTTAGTACGTATTCTGCTGATAGGCAAAAGCTTCCTACATTAGATGTGTTCAAACACAAGATACTCTTGAGAAATTTATAGAAAGCACCATCCTACGTGTAGAAGAAAGCGAATGGTTCACTATCTCATCTGAAGAAATAAGTTTAACTGATGTGCCAACGTCGCTTCGGCACTTTAGTTGGGTTTCCTAGCCTCGTTTTATTGAAATTTTATATAGCCTACGTAACATAGGCGGTGAAAATAAAATTTAAAAAGTCCAAAACGGAACTGGCTAAAATTCGAAGAGAGATGACCTCAATTCTTCAACCTCTCGATATCTTTCAAGTTGATAAAATAATGTACATAAAACTGAGAATTTAGAGATAGAATGCTCACGCTTACGTGTAATGTAAAAGCGGGTTAGTTTATCTCAAATGTGTGCGAATATGAACTGGAACTATTACAAATTTGTAGAGACATTAGGTATTTTGGAAGCAGTAGAGATGAAAAATATGCAACGCTTTCGCTGGGAATCGAACCTTGGACCTCTCAATTACGCGCTGAGCGCGCAGACCACTACTCCACGAAGGGTCGCTAAGAAGGCGGGAGAAATACCTTATATACTCCCCCTTTTAAAGGGCCACTGGGATTTTTAGGGGACCCAATCGCCAAATCCTGGGTGAGGAGAATCATCATCCAACACCTTTTTAGTTCGAGCACCACTGTAGAGACATTAGGTTTTTTGGAAGCAGGAAGAAAAATGTGCAATGACTTCGCCGGGAATCGAACCGCGGACCTCTCAATTACGCGCTGAGCGTACAGACCACTACACCACCAAGGCTCGCTAAAAAGGCGAGAGAAATACCTTATAAACTGACAACGCATGGTAAAGTATTTTGAAATGCATCGGTCCCTGCCATCTCAAACATTCCTGATGGCATAGAAGATGATATTCTGTAGAAGGACACTAGCAAAGAATCAAATGCCAATTAATCTGACTCATTTGGTGACAGCATTCAAATAACTGAAAGATATAAAATTTATTCCTTACGGTTGATTACGAGTAATTTACCTTCATCTTTTGCTCATTTCCATCTTTTATTTCCTGCAATCGGCTTATAGTCAGTACCAATATAAAATGGAATAAATATTTGTCATTTCGTGAAAAACCAATATTTATTCGAATCTCAAATAATATCAGATTTTCGTACAATTTCAGAAGTTTCTTACATTATTTAAAGATACATTATTTAAATCTCCATCCCTATATATAATTTGTTACTGTATTTATATTGTTGTACGTATTTATAACAAAAAACTTCTGATTTAAGTAAAGGTTTCTAGATATTGATGCAAGTGAAAAAAAAAAAAAAAGTTTATATTTCAAAATCCATTTAAATCTGTATTCAAGAAACTTCCACCTAATCTTCAGTTAGACGTTATTAATCAGCAATGTAAACGACATTCTAAAATTCAAATATTAAGAGAACAGTCTAATAAAATTTTATCAATATTTTATTAGACTGTTCTTCCAGTTCATAAATAAGCTGAATAAAAATCAAGATAACGTGATTGTATTTCATATGATCATAGATCATATGATCTTTCCTCTGAGGATACATTTTCAAGGATTAAGAGGGAACATCTCGCTAAATATGAGCAGACGAAATTTTAAAGTCGGTTTTTGTAGCAGGAAACATAAAACTTTAACTTTCAATTAAGCAAAATATTGATTGTGCCAAAAAAAATTATGTATAAACCAGGGTCACAAAGAAGATTTATTGAAGCCGTCTATTGAATTTCGTAAATAAAAGATTTGTGGAAAATGTTTTTGTTCATAGCAACGAATAACAGATAAATGGCACCCGAATAGAAATAGCAAGTTTTGACTAATTTTAATATGTCATGTTAATTGATTTAAATTTTGAGCATCCACTGAAATGCGCTCGTTCATAAGTGGAGGCTGTGACAAAGGAATATGTCTGTTCCTGCTACAAATATCAAAATGTAACAGAAAGTTAGTAATTAATAATATTTTTCTTGCTTTTTAAACTTTTCTTCGTTGTGAAAACATTAAAAATGAATGTCAAAATGCAATTTAGATGCGGAAGACAATCGTATAAAGAATTATGCTACTGTTTATGGACATAAAATGATTGCGAAAGCAGATTTGAAACCAAAATAAGGAACGTAAATTTATTTACTTAAATTTAATTCAAGGACTTAATTTTCAATTAATTTGAAATTTCTAATTAATCATTTACAGAGTGTCCAAGCCTTGTAAGAGACAGATTACCTTCTTCGAGTTCATTTCTGTCATTGGTTCTTGCAGCAGTGTGCGGCGCAGGCGGATTTCCCATCGGATATGCTATTCACGGACGAGGCAACTTTTTCGCAGGACGGCATCTTCAATAGCCACAACATGCACGTGTGGGCAACTCCTAATCCACACGACTCACATCCACATGCATTCCAAACCCGCTTCTCCGTGAATGTGTGGGCGGGTATTGTTAACTACTACCTCATAGGCCCATACCTCTTATCTGCACGTGCAAATGGCTTATGTTATCATATTTTTCTGCAAGAGGTGCTACCGGAATTGCTGCAGGATGTTCCAACTGTCGTTCGTGATCGCATGTGGTTCCAGCTTGATGGTGATTCAGTCCATAACCACGTGCGGGTCCGCAATTACTTGGATGGGGCATTTCCGTGCCGATGGATTGGCCGTGGGGGACCCGTTCGATGGCCACCCCGTTTGCCAGATTTATCCAGCTTGGATTTTTTTTTTATGGGGCCATCTGAAGAGCATCATTTACGAGACTACCGTTGACTCACTGGAGGACCTCGTTGCACGACTATCCATTGCGGCTGCAAGCGTGCGCGAAATTCGTGTCGTTTTGCAAAATGTTCGTTAATCACTTCTGCGACGTTATTAAGCATATATTACTGCTGGTGGTCGCAATTTTGATCATTTATTGTAAATACTGTATTGCTACAAAGAAGCACTTTGTGTTGATTTTGTACATAGACACATTTTCCTCTCGTGTCGTTTTTTTGCATTCCTTCCTTAACCCGTCACTTTAGACCCTACATTCCTATAAAAAATGCATGTTTTAGTACGCTCCACCACCCCTCGAAGTTTGTACCATGATCTATGAAACACCCTGTATACAAAGAAATTGTAAGTTAGATATACAGTGGAACTTCGTATCAAGAACATCTCTCTTCGCGAATAAATTGGTTGACTAATGAATTATCTGAACAGAAAGCATCACAGGTGATGAACAATGTCTAGAATCTCGAACACATAAATGGGCAACAAATGGTTTTCAGGCAGCTTTTGACAAAAAGTAAACACTCAAAGACTTCTAAAAGCATCGTTTTAATATTTAGTGTTGCTTAACTCTCATCAACAAGGCCTGGCAGCAAGTGACTTACAGAATCAAGACTTTGGATTGTATACGCCAGACTAAGTCGCTGGCAGATATTTTGAAGTTTTGAATCTGAAAATGTTTTTATGTATAACATTGTGTCTCTGCACAAATTCATGGTCTTGGAAGATAAGAATAAGGACATGGAGGAGTTACTAAAAGACCATAAAAACGAACAACAATAAGGAACTGGAACAGCTTCAGAAGCAGCAATAAATGTGACTGGGGAGGAAATGTTTTCAGAGGAATTAAAAGGAGAACAAGATGAATTTAATTCTTTAATTCGTGAAATTATTTCAAAATGGAATAAAGGTACTTTCTCCCGTCTTCCAGCATGCCTTCGTACTATAACGGTAGCACACTCGGCGCGTATTCCAGGGGTCCAGGGTTCGAATTTCGGTAAGGGCATTGCACATTTTTTAAGTCTCCAGCATCAAAAAGCCTAATGACTATACAAAATAATACGGTTCATGTAATGATACCACCTTGATAAAGTAGTAGCAAACTACAAAAAAGCATTTTCAATAAAAATGCCATTTCTCATTTTAGAATGATTTTAAAGGGCAGATAACAACAAATCTCACGGGATAGTGAAATGGAGGAGCAATTAGTCAGTGTCGAGTGGTGCTAATCCACAAAGAAAATATTTTAAAAAATAGGTATCGGAAAAACAGTTGCTTTTGATACCTGGAGAGAATTTCTTAGACAGCATCTCTTTCTTTTCACTTTCCATCTATGCCGTACACTCTCCTTCGTAAAGGTGCAGTAAATTTAAATTAAATTTGATCTGTTTAATATTATTTTATGCTTTTTGATTCAGATTTAATATTCTCCATTGATTTTTTATCATGAACCTGTGCACCAAATGCAGCTGCAAATTTAAAAAAAAATTGTCTATGGTTCACGAACGAATTAATCGATTTTGCATTAATTGCTTTTATATATATATAAGCAATCGTTTAAAATGATATACATATATATAATTTTAAAATATTTTTATTATCTTTATTAATCATTCTATAAATATTCATAAAACTTGCTGATTCTTTCAGACTCATATTTTTCAACAACAGTGTGGATTCATTAGGTTTTTGAAGCAAGAGATGTGAAAAATGGACAATGCCCTCGCCAAGACTCGAACCTGGACCTCTATAATACGCGTCGAGTATGTTTCCAATTAAACCACTAAGGCATGTGGAAAGGAGAGAGAAAATATCTTAGAACAGTGTCCCCCCCCCACAATTTTTTTATTAGAAGAAATGTTTTTTAAAAATATTTATTGTGATCATATTGATACTAATTTTGTACATAGATATATGTGAAATCGCTGTATTTTTCTGTATAATGTCGCATGAAAAATCTAGGGAGACAAACTATCCGGAATAGTACGAATACAGGGAAAAGTCCATTTAACATTGAGTAAATGGGTATCTCGGTAATTTGGCGAGATATTGGCAAGCCAAACTATTGGTGACTAATTTTTGTCACCAAATTTTTAGAGAAATCGCCAAAAGTAGCCAAACTTGGCGACCTTTCGGTCTTGTTCCTGTATCACCGTAATAGGTATTTTAATTGAATAAAGGCAATTGATCACTTATTAGTTGTAACTGTAACTCGACCTTCATATTGCCTTATAATAATTTCCGGAAGCAGAGAGTACTAGCAATATCTCGGCGGCAGGACGAAAAGGCTCAGTTTGTTGTTTTTAGCTGTTAGCTCAGCGTGTGTTCCGAGTACAATCTCCGGTGTAGCTTCGCTGTTTAACTGTGTTTTGCATTGTGTTGTGTTGTGTTTAACGTTCATAGGGGCTTGAAGTGTAACTACTGATTGTATTTTCTGATACTGTGGGGAGTTATACGACTATATTTGTGCAAAATTCCAAATCTCTGAAGTGTTTCTTTTGCTAAAATTAATTTTATCGGCCTATTTTTTATCGAATTTTATCGGAACTGTGCATTTAGGAACCCGTACTCATGCAGCAATATAAGTTTTAATAAAACACATTCTCATTGAAGAGTACTGCAGTGTTATAAAAAACAGAACACTGTTTGATCATGGTTGTGCAGTAATAACAAACAATGTAGTGTTATAATTTGAAAGATTTTTGAAAGTTTTTTACGACGTGTATAATGGAAACAGCTTTCTGTTATAATGGAAAAGGATTTTCTTGGCAAAGTGAAACAAGGATTCTGCATTCAAAGTAAAATTGTAAAATGGAGTAGAATTTAAATTTTGCAGATTCGAGATATAATTTCCGCCCCCCCCCGAGTTTTTCCCCGCGTAATTATAATTTTCAAATTAGTTTTTTTTTCCTCTATTGGAAGGGAAATCAAGTTTTATTATTAACCTATTAATGAGTTTTAAAATTTTATCTGTTAATTTAAATAATATAGAAATTTAATACATGTGTCAGCAAATTTTTTTATTATAAAGGCATATTTCAGAAATTAGAGATATCTACGAGTACTGTAGTGGCACTGCAGTAGTGATCAAAAGTCTCTCCACTTTACATTTTTTAGCAATCGCTGCAGTCGGTATTGCATAAAAAGCATTCACCTTTTTCTTTATAATAAGCAAAGAAGCAAAGTCAAGTCTATCTACGAACAGAGGTTATGGATGTAAACGACATATGTATACGAGGTTAAAATGTACGAAAGCAATGTATGCGAAAATCATGCGGGCAGAAAGTAATTCTCTGTATGCGGAATCATGTTTCCAAAAGTCAAAAATTGATTGTTCTAGCCATGCAGTATTATCTTAATGTCACTAAAGTTCACTTTTTATAGAAATTTTAATAATAGAATTTGTACATTTGCTAAAATGGCGAAGATATATTAATATCTTTAGTCCAAAGGAGCTTTGTCCCTGAGGGACTATTGCTTTCGTTTTGCGAATTTGCGTCGAATCACTCCGAATGTCCGTTTCACTTTTCAAACGGTTGCCACCAAATATTATCGCCCTGTATTATATTTGAAGAAATTAAATAATGAAGAATCTGAATAAATGTATGTATGTTTCTCGCACTGTGATAAAACAACGGTACCTAGAGCCATCCAATTTTGAATGACGTAATCCTACTGCGAATATGGGCATGTGGAAGCCCAAATTTGAAATTTGGAATTTGTTTTATTATCGATTTCATATTTTGTAAAACTTTAACATATATTTTATTAAAAAAACAAGGATTTCAAAGCGAGCAATGGCAACGTTGTACAGAACAAAAATTTATATCTCCAGCGCGTGAGACTATATATCGGAAGGTCTAAAGATATGCTCAAATTAAAATTATTTTGCAATATTGCTTTTGAACTGAATTTTATGATTTATGTTCGAAGAACATGATATTTAATGAATAAAGGCAACACACAAAATGTTAAAAAAACAGCCCTTTGGACGTAATTTAAAATCTGAAATCTTTCATATTTTACTTTCTTTTTTACTAAAATTGTTCGTTACAATTACAGGCGTTTTTTTCAAGATACCTAAAATTTCAATTTAGATGGTTGAACGGCAGCACTTGAAAACTGTCTCGCGAGCACGACGTTTTCGATCCCTGATCTTCCTTTGTTTTAATTCATTCGAAATAAAAATTTTCTAAGCAAGTAAATTTACTTTATAATGTGTCATTTTTCCCGGAATAAAATCCGATAAAAATAGAGAAACAGAATCCCCCCACTTTCGATGCAGGAAACACAAATTTGGAATATCCAGATATGCTGTATTCCATTTAGTCTGAGTATTTCAAATGCTTTTGCATTTGTAACGAATAGAAACAAAATGGGAAAACAAGTAAGATTATTGAGATTAAAATTACGCAATAAAATTATGACTATTTCTTTTGGGAAAATACTGCAACGCACCCAAAAAAAAAAAAAAAAAAATCGCTCACTTGTCTGAGCTGGAGAACTTCGCCGTACAGAATAATAACCAGCTCACGTGTGGGAATTACATTCATTCCCAGATTATGTAAGATCTTACTTCCAGTTATCCATTTCATGGCCTTCACGTTCCGATAGCACCAACTACCTCATTTGTTTAACATGCACGAGAAAAGAAGCTCACGTGTATCTGAAATCAAAAATTCCTAAAATTGAAAGAAACACGTGATTGTTTCTCCATTTCCCTTATCTATGCATGGGAAATTATTTTAAACTGTTCCATATGACAGAATGATAGTCTGATTACAATACTACTTTCAATAATCTCTTCAGATAACATTCGCTTTCTTAGGAATTGCCCTTTTCTTGCTACAATATGATAAGAAATGCAAATGAACCGGCCATGTGCCCTAAAATGACGTCATCCTTGCGGAAAATGACGTCAGTTTTGGGAGCATCAGCCTTTAGACGTGCTTACACATTGTATTCAGAGTTATTTATGGTACTTAGTTGCAGACTAACTAAATTCCTTTTTTATGACAGATATTAAGAATAGCATCCACAGTTGTTCATAAGTAGTTGAGAAAATACAGACAAAAATTATTTTTACAAAAGTTATTTATGCAACATGATTCTGCTAAAATACGCTTGAAAAATCGAGGAAATCTCTTTATCACATGGGATGCTTACATCACAAGCTCATCACTGGCCAAGCGAATCAAGCTGTTAAACTATGGTAGTTGATCCGAGATTCTATTCCTGGTAAACCAAATTGGAATTTCCGTGGTTTCCATTATGAAAATGTCGTTACAGAATTCTATAAAATAAATCGTTGTTAAACTTCTTCAGGGTGCTTTAGAATTGTGGCTTAATTTGCTATAACTTAGGTCAGAGACCTCCAGAATTCTACAAAATTTTAGATACAGCTTCTACAGAGTTACGTATAGAGATTCTATAGAGATGTGTGTAGAAATTCTATAAAAATTTGTGCAAAGATTCTATAAAAATTTGCACAGAATTTCAAAAGGCTGTATGTATAAAGTCTGTTACAATGCGTATACATTCAACTAATAGGTCTTACTGAAAATATCAGATCCAGTTTATTGAAAAATATTTTACATCACAAAACTTCGATAAACCATTTTAAAGTTCTAAAGCAACTGTCCTTATTTTAATTTTCTATAAAAATATTATAGAAGCTTTTGGATATTTAAAAGCATCATATACTCAACAAAATTTTCTTTTGCAATTAAAAAAATGAATTAAATTTCCCTTTTCGAATAAAATTCTTTAACCATTTCTAAATTTTGAGGAATCACTGATATGGGCGAAAAGTTTTCGGAACACGCTGGAATAAGGTTTTACTACTGAAAATCTTTATGCCGTTTCGTTTCAAAAATATTTTAATCAAATTAATATTTTAATAAATTTAATCATTTAATTAGTTTTATGATTTAAATTGACTGTCCTCTTTTACGAGATTTAATTTTTGTATTTTAAATGCAATTCTTTATAAAAACTTGCATATAATATTAAGTTAATTGAGAAGTTAAAAAAGTTAAGCTGGAAGAAAAAATGTCAAAAACTTCCTTCCAAAGTGATTCAGTCCTTATGAATAAAAAAAAATGTTTATTTTTGCTCTGCTATATCCCAAATAAAACAACAGAAATTGAAAGTTTGCTTACAGTTTGAAATCTTTGCATATGTACGAAAACAAACTGGCTTACTACTCTTACCTTTTCAGGAAGGTTTACATTTTAAATAGCTTTCCGGTAAAAAAACGAAGCAGCAAAAAGCAGTCTATCTAGGCGGAAGTGTAGAAAGTAAGTGACTTGTGTTCAGGATGAAATCTTAATTCAGAATGCGTTAGTTTCTGTTTTCAATGCAGTTGATTTAATAATTAATAAAGCTGTAAAATTATTATTGGCTGTTTGAATTTACTTCCATTTAAATTACCAGCTATATGTAAGTCATACAACATGGATGAGTCTCGAAATAGCACAGTACAGAAAAAGATTGCTATTTTTGAAATACAGAGGGAAATAACCAAATTAAACATTAAGATGCTATTGCTAATTTTTAATTATAATTTATATATACTTTTTCTTTGATCTTTATATATATGAGAAAGTGAGAGGTAATTGGATCGCATTGGCAAAAGGCAAATTATCATACTTTCAATAAACCTTATTTTTAAATGAGCCTACAATCTGAATTACTGAGAAAAATGAAATGACACTTAAAAGCCTTAACGTTATTCTAATGAAGATATTTCTCTGCAAAGAAAACTCTTTCATTTAAACATGCGCAATAAAAATGAAAACAATAGAAGACGCACTGCCTTATTTAATATTAAATTGAAGGTGCAACACGTTTGATCATTAACTAAACATCTTTAACGAATATATCTTTATGGTACACGGTCTTCCAAAAGTTAAGAACGCAGTTCAAGTTAGCAACTTTGAAAGCGTAATTGAATTTGAGTGGTTGAAAATCGCTGTAAATGCAGACAGTAGTATGCAGATATCATATGTGACAGCCAATCACGATTGACTATCCGAACATATGCAGTTCGACAGTTGTTGAAAACTTGAAGGGTTTGAGGATATTCATTTAAATACTGACACGTAGTGTTTATAAATTTCATAGAATAATTGGGATGATATTTGTGTTTCCATGGCTAAAAGAAGACGAAAGTCGGGTAGTGAGGACCTCTGCTCTTTTGAATACCTTGAAGTAAGACAGTCATCAAAGACGTTGTTCTTCTCTTTAGCATTCATTATTCGGTAATTTATCTAATATCAAAACATTTCCAAAAACGTCAAACAGTTGTCCGCAGACCTATGCCGGTCCACCAAGGATTACTTTCCCTTCTTAAGATAGGTATATTGCTATAGTACCCAAACTGATTCGACGAACTGTTGTCCGCAGAAATCAGAGATATTAATAAAAAATCGGAAAAACGATAATTTTCGCCATCATTTTTCCGAGTGGCAACAGTTTCGCAAGCTGGAGAGGAAAATCTTCTTTATTTCGAAATTTGTTGCTACTGCTCTCTTTTTAATCCTACAGTTTGTTAATAAAAATTTTCTAAGTTTTAGGATGAAATAAAAATAGCACTGTAAACATTTAATACATTATTTCCGATTCCAAAAATTTGTGGGAAGCCATTTCGGCTGTTCCCATCTTCGTATGACTTTAATCAGCTGAAATATTAATTTAAAAAAAAAATCTGAAAGGCTTCAGATTTCATATCAAGTCCACAGAGGCGTTTTTTTAACGTTTCGTGTGTTACCTTTATTTATTAAATATCATGTTCCTTGCACTTAAAACATAAAATCCAGTTCAGCAGCAATGTCGCAAAATAATTTTAAAATGAGCATATCTGTAGAATTTCCGATACACAGTTCCACGCCGCTGCAGATAAAAAGGTTTTTTTTTTTTCCTCCGTAGAGTGTTGCCATTGCTCACTTTTGAATCGTTGAGTTTTCTAATCAAAAATTCGTTAAAGTTTTACAAAACATGAAATAATATAATATGAACGATAATAAAACAAATTTCAAATTGGGCTTTCCGATGCCCATATTCGCAGTAGGATTACGTCATTCAAAACTGAATGGCTCTAGGTACCGTTGTTTTATCACAATGCGAGAAACATACATACATTTATGCAGATTCTTAACTATTTAATTTTTTCAAATATAATGCAGGGCGATAGTATTTGGTGGCAACGATTTGAAAAGTGATACGCCGTTTATAGGGTTTCGAGGCAAAATCGCAAAACGAAAACAATAGTTCTTCAGAGCCCCTTTGGACTAAAAATCTGAAAGCGCTAATTTTTGCACTCATTTTTCCGAGTGGCAACAATGTTGCGCGTTGAAGATAAAAATGCTTTATTTCAAAAAGTGTTGCTACTGCTCACTTTCAAATCGTAGGGTTTGTTAATCAAAAATTTGTAAATTTTACAAATCTATACATGTAAAGAAGAATGTTTGTTTGGGTGTTTGTTCGCGTTATTGATATCTGATCAATTACAATATATTTTTTGCCACATTTAATCGACTAAAATTGAATATATGTGAAATACTGGATGAAAACTGAGCCTTTACGATCATTTGATTAGAAAGACGAAAACCATTAAAAATTGCATGCCATTGTTGCTAATATAATGAGAGAGAATTAGCCTATTTTTTTATCGAAATGTTTTATGTGGGTTCCATATCGCATCAGAGTGAAAAATTGTTTGACTATGGATCATATTTTTTGCATCGTTATTAGAGAAGGATTACAGCCGTATGATTCTCTCTGTTGTTAGATGCATTATTCTCAATCTAAGTTAACTGGCATCGGGTATTACCGCTAGTATTAAATACTTTACAATTTGAGTTCTTACAATTTAACAAATGAAATACTTAAATTTTTTAAATAAAGGTAATATTTTAAACAAAGCAAAAGATGATAAATAAAATTTTTATAAAAGCAGGAGTATGCTAGTAATTCATCAATAGCATTAAAACTCTATACCTGAAATATAGATATCACATTTATTAAATTTCGATTATATGTCTTTTCCATTTATATATTTTTGAGCCGTCGTTGGAAGATGTACAAAACGTATTAATAAATGTTATTAGCAAACATTAATAAAGCTTGCCATTCGATGGAAGCATTAATTTACTGCTGTAATCTGGAAGTTAAATGAAAGATTTCTTTCCTGTCAATTTATAGTATCTTTTAACAGCAGACTGAAGGTAAGAGGCACAATCAAAAGAACACATCTTAAATGATAGTAATAACGATCCTGTTTGTTAATATTTAAACATTTTTTTTATTATTATGTGCTGCATAATAATCATAATCATATTAATGTTTGTACATTCGGATTATTGAATATTTGAAACATAATAATCGTTCACTTTTTAAGTCAATAGAGTTATACCGAAAAGATAGATAAACTACATATTATTATCTTAGAAAACTGCGATCATTATGCTCAACAGCTTAAGGTGATTCGGAGGAATTAAGTGCAATGTTTGAAGGTTAGTTTCAGGTATTCTGTGTAAATGACCTGCTCAATAACAAGAAACAATGAAAAAAATTTGTTTATAAAGATTGCCTTCAAATTTGTAAACAGATTAAATATACATTAGCAAATTTGTTATTTTCAAATAAATGATTTATTTACAGATTTTCAGATACAATCACGATTGCTCTAAGAGTTTACCTTTCAGTTTACAAGAAAGGTTAATGACTGATGTTACATTCGACAAAAGTGACATTACATACTTCTATTCTTATACTCTAATGTTTTTTAAAACCATTTCCAGGTATTTATTATCTTCCGCTTATAATAAAGTACATCCTCAGTAAACTGATATTGTTGCAAAATGACAATAATAAATTATTTCATTCCTTTTTAGTATTATTTAAATTGCGTTTTCTAGTATGTGGTTATTCCTAAACTGTGCCCATAGCCAGAAGAGCTGTATGAATTTAAAGCTTGGCCAAAAGGTAGATGTTCTACTTGTCGTCGCTTTAGACTTTCGAAATCATGTAGGTGATAGTACGAGATATTCAGCTTATTTTCAGTTTTGAGACAGAATCCAAGCGAGAAGGAAGAATTTAAGGGTCTCCCAATCATCTTTCTCCATGGGACCCTGCTGCTACGTGCTAAAAAGAATTTTCGGCTCTTCAATACTTTAACTGCAGACATGCAACAAAAACACTATAAACTAGCAAACATCTATGGATTATCCAGGATTCGAGAGAATTATTCATTTACAATTCACTTTGACATGGACTTCTTAAAAATGCTGTTTTACTCTATGCGTATATTATGATAAAATAATAAAATTAGTAGATCGATCCAGAGTCAAAGCTTGCCTGCATGGGCGTTTCGGCATGCGCTCTGTCCAGGAAGCACAGGGACACCCTATAAAGCGACTAACGATGACGATACCTTATAGAGCAACTAACACGACCATACGCCATAGAGCGACTGACTCGCAATGATGCGAGAAACTTTTCTGAGGAAAAGATTTCTTCCTTCACTATTTTGGTATCATCAGGGTAGAATCGTAAAATTCCTGTTCACTGCTATTCGATCTGGACAGGCTGACTGCATGGGCGTTTTCTTGGTTTCCTCATACTTGTAGATACGAATAAAAGTCCCTCAGAAAGGCATGAAAAGCAAATACCTACGAAGGTTTCTCTCTCTTTAGGCAGATAGCCTCGCATGCTTTACCGTAACCAAACAAAGTAAACCACACCAGCACTATTTTGAAACGGAAGTCTTCTAGCCGAAATAGTTCCACTCCGTGATATATCACAACTACTTACCCAAGACATTTTACATGCCCGGGCAAAGTACTTCTCCTTGTCTTGCGTAGGTCTTAGATACGTAACTGGTCTTCGCGCAAATCAACCAATCAGATGCACTAGAAGAGAAGATTTTTGAAAATGTTCCCTTAGACGAGCTAGACATGTTTGACACACAGCGCTGTGATTAAATTAACGGAATATTCGCATAAATTTCATTGATTGATACTACTTATGGTCAAAAATAAAGAAATTTATTAGAATACTTTCTTATTGTATTAATTATCAGTGTGTATCAGTATTTCACCGTTACAATAAATTAGGTAGAAATTCCAGCATTACTTGGGACATCGTACATGTAAGCATCCTATGAAGTCTAGAACTTTCCCACAATTCCCACAATATGTGCATAATGATTTCCTTATATTCTTTGTGACACATCGATCCAGTTTATGATGCCATTTTATTAACAGCCGTTCGAATGCAGTAGGATGAATTTAATGATACGCAAGACTAATTCTACTAGTGATCTTGCTTAAGGAAGCTTATAAGGTATCACTTAAGTTTATAACCGGTTACTTTATGTTAATTTTCGTCCTATCGTTCTAATTTGCATTTTCCTGCCAGACTAAATTTCTATCTCGTGTGATATTCAAACGAGGTTGAAAGAAGAGACTATTTAAAGGAAGGTTGTAGAGGATAAAATCACAGCGTGTTCTACTTGTTTGAATGCCAGACTGCTAGTTTGATTATCTTGCGAATAGTATTCTGCATAGTTGAGTTATTCTCACCATTAGGTTTGTTAATGTCAACCTTAGATCGAAGCCAGTTTGCGCGTTATTCCAATTGTTAAGCCGTTAGGCTAACTTACTTCGTAGCTTTAGTTAATCCGTTATGTTTGATTTCAGCTATAGCTGTTGGCTTCTGTAAGCACGAGTTGGTCTGTTAACCTTTATTTGAGTTAACGAAAGGGTCTTTCACACCCTTTCCCTGTCTCTGTGGTGCTTACAAGGCTTAATGAAAATTTACATATATTCTTTTAGAGTTTTAGTCTATTTTATGCTACCTGAGAATACCAAACTGTACAAGACTTTTTAAGAGACAAAACAAGTTAATGTCAAATAGTGTCAGGCATAACTTTCGTATGGATCACTTAATACTCCTCAGCAAAGTACCGGTATCGTGACGTTTGATTGCTGTGATGTTTAGTTTAAGTTAAGAAGAAAGAGAAACAGTCTATTCTATAGAAAATATTCTACATAAATCAGAAGCGTAATCCTTCTGAGATAAAATATATGAACGTCCAGGGAATTATTATTTTCTTCCGTATGTACATTTGTGATGTAAATGGTTGGTACGTCCATCTATCGCTCATAGGTACGTGGTTCAAATCCCAAGGAGAGCACAGTTCGTGCTTCCTGCTATGAAATATTTAGTCTTTACAGCTGTAGAGATTAAATTTAGATTTATCATTAGATTTTCGAAGCAGAAATGCGGAAAAACGAGCGATGCCCTCGCTGGTTTCGAATTCCGGACTCCCGACTGCTACTCCACGTCCTTTCAGTTACGGGCGGTATGAAGGAAGCAACCTAAAGGAAGGCGGGCATGAAGGAAGGAAAAAAAATTCTTACATTCTTCATCATTTAAAAGGCGACTTTGGAGGAAGAACCCAGTGATTAAATTCAGGTAGTGACGAATTATCAGCCACATCGTTTATTTCGGATGCCACTTGTAAGGTTATTCAAAACGTTTTAAAAGGCAGGAAAGCGAAAAATCAACAATGCCCTCGCCTGGATTCGAACTCCGGGCCTTCTGATTGCTAACTGGACGCGCTTCCATTTACATCATGAAGGCCTGCTGTGAGGAAGGAGAAAATTTCTTACGCAAAAATCGATATAAAATGTTACAAATGATAAATTACTCCTATTAAAATTCGACTGGGTCTCGTGTCTCTCGACAGTCGTGCTTTAAATATGAAAAAAAAAAAAGTGGTTTTCTTATTCTCACATGCGTACTCTTGTCGGGTAATGAGTTATCACGGCCATCTTGCAGTGGGAAATCAGATGCTGAAATTCTGTCGAAGACACAATTGATTTTTCTCGTTTCCTGGTCTGAAATATCTTAAATCATCATAAAAGGAATTAAAATCATATATGTGCATTTAAACACGTTAGTAAGGCATTGAAAACCCGAATTTCAGTGGCAATATTTATTTCCATATGTGTTAGAAAGAAACGAGAAAAATAAAAATATATATTTTACCAATATTAAGGGCTTATAATTAATAAACCTTACTACAATTTGTTTCTGTTATTATAAAATTACGAAATATATATTACCCTATCCTTTTAAATATCAAATCTTCCCTGTTATCCCTTTAACGCCTAATGCTTACACGGATTTTTCATATGCTCCCATAAACAAGTGCCTCTTTGCGAAATAATAGGCTTTTTTCCTCCTGGTGCAATCTCTGTTGTTATTCTGCCGTAAGTTGCACTCGCACGGTTGGGCAGATCTACAGCTGTCGAAGCCAGGGAAGGAAATCTCCCTTCCCCCTATTTGGAACGATCACCACGAAATATGTTAACACAAATAGATATGCAATTAATATTTATTTAAGTAAAATTAAATAGTTAAAGCGACTTGGAAAACAAAAGCACTTAAGACTAAAGCAGACAAACAGATATTTAAAAAAGTTTATTAATCTATATTTTCTGATGATTTAAAAATTGTTTTAAATTTTGCTGTCAATAAAAAAAATAAAAATGCTTTTCGGAAGTTTTGACTTCTTAATTTTTTTTCCCCCATCAAAATTAACGTGTTTAGCTACTGCATTTTCAACGGAACCGTTAAAATGAGGAACCGTTAAAATCAAAGGCAGCTTTCAATCAACTACTTTGAAAAGCTTCTTTTGCAAGAAGCAACTGTCAACTGGAACACACACTGCCAGAAAAGGCTTTGGTGTGAAATTTAAGTTAGTGACTGATTCTTGGAAGTCCATCTCGACAATAAACTAACATTTTAAATGTAGACAAGTTTATAGCTTCCTTTTTTATATTCCTGCATATAAACGTATATAATATTACTGAAAAACTTAAGGTTCTAAGGATGCGTCTTCCTGATCAGTGGTCCGAGGCTGTCCACCCGTCCTTCCTTCCCTCGTTACGACCCTGACGGTTGACTCGGCTTTAAGGCCAGCCTTCACATGGTGACAGTGGGGAATATATTTAAATTTATTGGATTTTTTATTGCTATTCATAATAAAAAGGCTATTTATAATAAAATTATAATATTTATTATAAATTTATTTATACAATTATTATAAATTAATTTTTATTTATAATATTTATTATAAATTACTATTTATAAAAAAATAAGGAAATTCGCATAAAGGATTTTAAAAATAAAAAGTTAGCACTGCATAGTTCTCATTTTTCCTGTAAAAAGAAAAAGAAAACCTCTTTTCTGTATATTCCTTTTCTGAAATAAAATACAGAGATAAGACGTACCTGTTTTATTCCTTTGATTAAACAAAGATACTTAAGTCTTTGCCTAGACCCATAGAGATCGCATCCTCTTTTTTTGACGGAAAAATACGCCCACCTTAGATATGGTGGCGGATATATTTTCTGGGTTACGTGGAGGCACGGAAGTGTCAAAAGTAATTGTTAGTAGCGATTGAGCGCAGTATGTCAAGGCACTTTCTCTTGGGAAGAACTAAACATTTATGAAACTGGTGAATCTTGCAAAATTTTAACCACTTTTTAAAAAACTAGGGCGTTGATATAAGAAATGAAGAAGTATATGATCTTGACTGTGATTTGTTTTATATGTGAATATCTCTAAAATACATAATCAAACCAAAACAATTGTAATAAAGAAAAAAATTGCGAAATTAAAAATATGCTTGAATAGAACTAATTGCAAATATCTTGAACGAATTTTCTCAATATTAAACCTAATTTAAATTATACTTTATATTTGAATAAAGAGTACAAATGGTAATATCATTTTTTACGGACAGAATTAAGAGGAAAATATATCAAATTGAAAATATTACTTACAATATGTTTCAATTTTTATTTTGAAAGAATACTTAAAATCAACATTATGAAAGTAAATTCAACCTACAGATGATAGTTTTTCCATTTGTTAATCTAGTATTCGCAAATAAATTATGCAAATTATTAATATTTAATTATAATTGCAGTCATTTAGATATATGCAAGTAAAGTTATTAAAAAGTCAAAAATTATGATGGTATTCCTGTATTGCTATGGAATTTTATTGTTAGTCCAAAGGAGTAGTTTGCCCTGAAGAATTCGTTTTGGCATTTTGCGTCGAAAACTTTAAAAGGCTGTATCACTTTTCAAATCGTTGCCACCATATATTATCGCCCTGTCTTATATTTAAAGAAATTAAATAATGGAGAATCTGCATAAATGTACGTATGTTTCTCGCATTCTGAACAAACCACGTTACCTAGAGCCCTCAAAATTTGAATAACATAATCTTCCATATAATATGGGATGTGGAAGCCCTAATTTTAATTTGAAATTTGTTTTAGTATCGATTTCAGACTCTGTAACACTTCAACGAATTCTTGATTAAAAACTAAACGATTTCAAAGCGAGCAATGGCAACACTGTTCGGAAAAAAAAAAAAAAAAAAAAAATTGTCTCCAGCGCTATTGCTGTTGAACTGAATTTTATAGTTTGAATACGTAGAACATGATATTTAATAAATAGAGATAACACACAAAACGTTCAAAAAACGCCCCTTTGGACGTAATTTAAAATATAAAACCTTTCGGGTTTTTTTTTTTTTTTTTTTTAAATCTTTAAGTTAATTTTTAATGCAGACGATAATTCTAAGAAAATTTGCGCATAAATCCAGTTATTGAATTACAGATATCTAATAATAATCTGACTGTCCACAAATACTACAAAATTATTATTGTGAACTATTTTTACTTCCTTGTACGAAGTAAAAAGAAAGTATTGCAATCGCAAAAAATTTCGGGTATCATATTTCAACGAAAATATCCATTTTGACTGCTATCGAATGCAGTTTAACGATGTTTTTGCGTGACATCGGTACGTAAGGACAGAATAAAGGACTTTTCCCACAAAAAAATTATAAAACTGATTTAAAATGAATTCTGAAGAGATTTTTTCGTGGCGTCTGTACGTACGTACGTATCTCGCATAACTCGAAAACGAATAGTCTCAGAACGTTGAAATTTTGTATATAGCACTGCTATAACATGTAGATGTGCACCTCTCGTTTTGGTTGTAATAGGTCTCACCAAAAGTATATAAATATATGTTCACTCTGTTACACGGCTCAGTGAGCTCAGTTTCTTTATTCTTATACGTTTATAAATTGTGCATTTTTTGCTTTAAAAATGATTGAATTATGTTGTTCTCATCTTCCGGTTTTGGTTTTTATCCTTTTAGTTAACCTGCATGCAATAATTGTGGAGTTAGCAACCATTTAAAAATATTTTAAGTGCGACTAAGCTTAATTTTTGGTTACAATTGCAATTATATTTGTTTACATTTGAAATTTAGCAGAATAGTGGATTTGTTACCAGTCTAAACAAAGTAACGTCTTCTTTCATTATTGCGAATTAAATTATGCTTAATTCATTCTGGAATTATCATTTAAGTTATTAGCTTCTTTTTGCGTAGTAACTGTGATTTTAATTGTAAAAATTGCTTTTAATTGTTTTAACTGTACTTGGTGTTTTATGTTTTCCTATATCTTTCAATTTTTTATGAAAATATTTTGAATTTTTATGTATTTTTGGCTTGCCGTGAACTGAATTAATTAGTAGCGTATACACATTAGGTTAGCGGCCCTGAATCGTCTGTGAAGAACTGTTCCTTTTTTATTTGTTTAATTTCTTTTATACATCATTTTATATTTACTATAGTATTTGAATAGAACATGTGGTAATTCTTCAGAGGATATAATTTTTGTGCATTCTGAGTTATAAAATGAATGAGATATAATGCTGTTAAGTGAACCTAGCGCCGAAGTGTCGCTATGGTAAATAAAGAATAGTGAATTTTAAGGAGTGCATTTATTCTATTGTAGTTTATGCGCTATCTACGAAGTATATTTAATTCAAAATTCGTTTACTGTTAATTCAATATGTTTAACTGAAATGCAGGAAAGTTTGATATAATTTAATATTCCGTACAAGGACGTCATGTGGTGTACACATCAGATTTTTTTTTACTTTTAAAACATGCATGTCAGATGTTAATGTTTATCCTTGTTGCAATTCTTAGTAATGAATTTTCTTTTGAGTTACGTTAGAGGAATGTTGTAAAAGAAATAAGAGACAAGCATTAGAAGAGGTAAAGATTCTAGAATATGCACTCAAATATTTATTCAAACGTAGAAATCTTTAAAGGAAATGAGTGATACAGACTTTTTCTATTATTATCCATTTTCAACCAATATGAACAGCGATTAAAACTTTGATTTCAGTTTCCTTATGTTGCATTATCTTAGAGTATATATCAAACTTTATTCGGTAAGAAATTAACAAATTATCTTCATGCTCTGATTGTATATTATAATCCTTTTTAAAAGTTGGCTGCAAATAGGTGAATTGTAAACGATCTGTAATACAAACAATACCGGCAAAAATGAAATAGCTGTTCTTCGATAATAACTGGCAATTAGTTTCTAAAAACTGGCAAATATTTAACAGAATAAAGTTTAAATAATTAATTAACATTTTTTGGAAAGTATTTTTACGCCAATTTAGAGTTCGAGATCTTTGTTTGTGTACAGTTACAACCTTAGGGAAAAGTAAAAGACCCATTTTCTGGAAAAGTAAGACGCATTTTCTAGGCACAAAATTTTAAGTTGTCATATTTCTTTAAAATTCATAATATTTAAGAGGAATTCATAATATCAATAATATATTATTCATAATATCTCACTCTTCCCATATATTCTCCTTGTGCAAGTGGAAAACCATCCAACTAGCAATCGGAAGCTGCATGGGTACCTGCCCCTTGTTCCCGCCGACCTTGCAAATAGGAGGATATTCTGCTGAAACTGGGCCGATGATCGGTGGAAGTCTGCAGGAATAGATTGCTGCTTATTTAGTTAAATAATTACAAATCGCTCTTTATTTAATTAAATAATCAACACATACAATTTATAGATATGTATATAAAATCTTAAATAACTATGAGCTCAAGTTCTGAGATTATCTGGCAAAGAAATTCATTAAAACTACCGCCAAATATTCCTACTGAAAGTTCCCAAGTCCCTAATGGAATTCAAAATAACATAAAATTATTCACCTTCTTAACGAACTCGAAGCCACATAAATTCACTTAAATACTGAGTGGTGTCGCATTATTTCACAATATCTTTTATTGCGCCATTTTGATAAATCTAGTGTTGTTTTAATGTTTTGAATATGCCAGTCAGTATATCAAATTTTAAAATACTCCACAGCCTGCTATGCTGTAGAAGGCAGGTCACAAATGTCGATCTTTATTTCAAATATTTATTTATTTTAATCTTTATTTTAATCCTTATATTTATTATTCTCAGTGAATTTACAACTTATTTTTAACTGTTTATTTATAAACTTGCAAAATTTTTTTTTAAAAAAAATTACAAATTCTCTTCTATTCAAGCATAAGATCAGGATTACGTAAAACCAAAGCTAAGTTCTTGTGAGTGCGCTGTGACGTCATGCGTATCCATTATTGGCGATAAATTGCGGTGTTTGGCGATATAATCGGAAACTTTTGACAGCAAAATAGTATGTAAATATTCGATCTGTGGCTCATATCCGTCAAAGACACAACTCATTTTACGTATTTCCTGATAAAGAATAAATAAATAAAAATTTTTAAAGAAGTAATTTTTCAATAAACCAAACAAGTAATTCTTCAATAGATCAAACAAGTAATTTTTCAATAAATCAAACAAGTAATTTTTCAATAAATCAAACAATGTCCATTTGAAATGTAAGGTCTTTGGACTCCATTTCAGATTTATATTCCAAGCCTCATCCTCAACGTATACTATTGTTAAACTACTGTTACCCTTTGAAATGCTGAAGACAGAAATGGGCTTCGGTTAGCTTTCGTTTCATGAGGAGATATGGATGATTAGACCATAGAGGTGATCCTCTGTGTTATTAGTACTTTTCGATGCAAAATCTCCAGAAGCAATTTACACTCGCCTTTTTACTTGAGATGAGGTATGTCCCGACGGAGTGAAGTAACAGTGGAAGGGAGCATACGATAAAGTCTGGCTTACATTTGAACCTTGCACCACCTGCTTGGTTGAAACAAACTGTGGAATTTTTTTTTTTTTTTTTTTTTTTAAATTTCTTCTTAAATCTTAGACATGAACGTGATCTGGTGATACTTATGATGCCAGTAGCTTGACCGATGTAGTCTTTCATAAGATTTCAGTTTAAATTGCTTGGAAATAATTTATACAATTTTGGCTTCTAGTATATAAAATTTATGAGCTATAAATTCTCGTATGAATAATGTAACACCAATGTGTCAAATTTTCCAATACCAGTTCCTTCAAGGAGTAAGAAATTACTGAGCCTACTAAACTCATTCATAAAATCGTTGCCAAATAAAAGTGTATTTTTCAGAGGAAAAAACCTTTTATTTAGCAACGATTTTATTTTCTTCTCAAATATGAGCTGAACTTCACAGTTAGAAGATCGAAAATTTCGCTATCGAAAATTACGGAGAGAATCGAAAATGGTGGGATCGTATTTCGGTTTGCAAGCATTTTTTCCAGGCACAACGAAAAATTTGAAACGAACTACTGCAATCATGTCCCAGTCTGAAATATTGCTGATCCCTTCAATGTGTGTAACACATACATAAACAAGTTCCAGTTTGAAATTATAAATCATAAGTTAAGAAACAGGTTTAAAGTACTATCCTTGTCATTTCAAGAGCAGAAGTCATTGCTAATCTTCGAGCGCGTAAACTGTTTAATGGACCATATCGGAGGTAAAAGTGTTTCAAGCAATAAGTCAACAATTTGCCACTGCCACTGTTAGTCGTTTACTTTCAGTTAACCTTGACGACCGTTTCACATATTCCATCATCAAATACAACATTGAATATCACGAGATCGAAAAGAGGAAGAATTATTTTTTTGCTCTGTCTTAGAATAAGAATATAACAGAATTTAGAAGGTCAATATGGGCAATAAAACTTCTAAGAAGGGCAAATAAAATAATGTTATCAGGTACGTTTAGCTCCGCTATTTATGATGAAGCTCTTAGTATATAATTTTCTGCGGCTTCTGTGAAACGTGCAGAATAAAAACGTTTCAAACTGCAGTGAATTCTGTTAATGTTGATCCCGACTCGAGATGATTTTGTTCTCCTGTGAAGGTGGATCGCCTTGATCCAGCTGCATAGTTCATTTGCATTCTCAGAAATGTTGGCCACTTTCTCAGAGGCGTTTTTCTTAGGGAGATCATCGACAAGAGAGTTCACTGCATTAGTATTTTACTAATCTCTCTCAGCTCACTTGTTGGATTTCTACTGCAAGTGGAGATTTATTTGCTAGACTACGTTTAACTAATTTAAATACAATAACGGAAAAGAAGCCGCATAAAAGTATTGTTGAATTTCAAATATTCGGAATAGTTGGAACTCCAGTCCAAACCAAAATTTGAATTACTTCCTTTTTGTACCTCAAATACGTATTTATTGTTAGAAAATAATGTAAATCACATTATTCCCAGCAGGGAATTCACCTTTTTTCATACGTAGCAATGTTAATTTTGTCTTTGAATGCTTAAATAATGCACTTTTACCTTACTGGCATATTAGCTAAGTTAAAAAAAGTATTATATTTAATACTCAAGTAACAAAATAAAATGAAAAGTCACAAAAAAAGTCAATGGGGCAAAAACAAAAGGCTAAAAAAAGTAACAGTCTGTAATTAAACTGTACTTGATAAGCCATTTTTACTCGAACATAAATTAGTGTGACGTCCCCATGTCTGTTTAATCTTTTCAAAAAATAACAGTGAGTCATTTCGGCTCAAAGGCGGTTTTAGGTTTTTTTCGGGTTTAGGTTTATTTCGATTTAGGCAAAGCAGACTAGTTCTGTTTGCCTAAGGGCCGAAAACTTTGTGAAGGCTTTTTTAAGAAAACTGGCTCATGCTCAGGTTACGTACTAGAAAGTCATAAAAACTCTCATGCAGCTAATCAGTTTGCAAGGAATAGAACCCTAGTCAAACATCTTTTTTTCAAGAAAATTAAAAAATGAAATTGTTTTTTTATTTACCTAAATGTTTAATGCACTTCTGCTTCAAGCATAACAAAACAGTGAAATCAATTTTCATTGATATATGATCTTAGTTTATTTTTATTGCTCTCTAGAATTAACAAAGAAATTATTTCTCGTTTTCATAAAACTAGCTCTAACTATAGTGGTGTCTCACAAAATGAAGACGATCTGTTCTGGACTAGCAATTGTTATACTATAATGTTCATGTAATATCAACGCATTATTTTACTATTTTATTTGTATTTTCACTTCTACTTTCGTTATCTCCCACCAGAATGCACATAAGTTATAGAATTCATAAGAACAGAATCCTCGAAGTTAAAGGAAAAACGGTTGGCAATGGCATTTCTCGCACAGTTCATTAGAAGTGCGTAATTTCGCTTTAGCCCTATCGTAGCCGTGTTGCTCGCGCATTTAAGAAAATTTGAGCCAAAATTTGACACGATTCTTTCTTGTAAATTTCAAGCTTTGAGTATTTTACTTTAATAGTTTTCTCTTAGTTTAGATCCCGCAAATTTCGAAAACTGATTGTAAGCACGAGCTGTGCATTTTGTTGAGTTCAAGTTGCAAGATTCCAGCTAATTTTATAGTTTTTAGCTGCCAGAATACTTAAGAAGTGTGTAGAGACTAATTGCTTACTTCTAAGGCTTTAAGAAGAAGTCCAAAGAAGCGGTTAAATCAACCTTTTATTCAACTCAAGAATATTTACAGTTGGCCCCTCTCGGGCTTACAGGAAGCCTCTACTTAAAGTATAAAATAAGAAACAAATCTAATGCTAACTAAACTAAAACCAGCCTAAGCTGCACAGCAATAACTGACAGAGTTAAAGCCTACCGGCGAAGGGTAATAGACACATAACAGTACTAAGATCATATATCAAGTTCTTCTGACGTGGCCAGAAGGTAGAACACGCTCTACTAAGACCTTCTAAGCTCTTCTATTGAAGTTGACGGTCGCTTAGATATTGGTTCTACCACATGAAACGCGATCCTGAAAACTAATTTTGGCAGGGAATTGTAAATGGAAAAATAAGAATTTAAAGGAAAGCATGTTTAAAAATAAAGATAACTGCTAGGAAATTAAAATAAACCTCTACAAAATTTTAATGAAAGATTTATATAAATATTCTTTTAAGTTTGCAGTTGATTTCCTAAGATGAGGTGATAAGTTGCCTGATTACCTTATATGGAACCAAGTTTAGTAAAAGAAATGAGCTGTTCCCTACAACACGGGATGCTATTTTCGATACGTTACTATGGGAATAATTTTATAAGAAATTTCCGAGTTCGATCCCAAACTGCGAAACACAGAAAAAAAATTAGAGGATGTTAAAAAAATCACTAATCTTAGATATGTTGGGAATGTTTTGACTTAATACAGATAAAAAAATGTTTACGTACAGTTTTTCTCTTTGATTTACTATGAAATTATTCAGTTGAAAATGGAAAACAGTTATCCTTAATTTTCTTGCGTATTTGCTTTTAGATTTGTGGAATATCCAGGATTCTAGAAGTTTTCTTAAATAATTGACTTATGCCTTTTGTCCAGTGTGGCCATATTAAAGAAACTTATTTTTGTTACTTGCCAACCGCGTGCCCGAATCTCTAGCTGTAATTGTAACGGAGATTTTTGGGACGCACTAAAATCAGTTCACGCTCTGTCGCCATCTCCGCTCGGTCACATTTTGTCCTCCAATGCAAATGTCTTTAATGCTAATGTAATGCATAGGTGGTAATTTTTGTAATTAAATGTTTATTATTTAAAATCAACCATCTCTATGTGTATTAATCCATCATCTAGTGAAACCTAGCCAGGCCTCTATAGATATTAATTGTCGCATTCCGCACACCGCGACACCAGTATGGCAGTTAAGTAGCTCACGCCATTGACAAAGCAGATTTCTCATTATCCCTTTCGGTTTGATTTGGATAGCCGCTTTAATTGTGGTCTGGATTTCATCAGGCTTCTTTAGACGATATTGGATAGGCAGAAGGCTTCGATTCTTTTGCGTTCTCCAATTTATTGCCAGAATGAATTTCCTTCTGAATTTCTTAAAAACAAAGACTCGCATTTCTTCAGTGGTGAGCTCCTCTTGAAACTCTTCTAACAGCTCCTGGGCATTTCTTCGTCAATATCCAAATCTAGTTTCTTTGATATTGAAACAAGCTCCTCTACCACGTCGTCATCATCAGCTGATCATTCTAGACGTGAACAGGGAAAAGATTGCTTTGAGAGAAGGATCCTTTGAGTAACATCTGGATCTACTTCATAGCTTTTAATAGATTGAATTTTTCTCTGCTACGTCTGATGTCAGGTGAAAATTGCAGCACCTTCTAAAAAGTACTTTTACGCATATTTTTTTAAGGCGGAAATCCTCATGCTGGCCTATCAGTTTAGGAAGAGGTAACTGGATCTTTAGATAGTTATATCTAAAACGAATGATTCTCCTACAGGTATATCAGGTATTTTTATCAAATAACATAGATTAGATTGGTTCAACGCTAAACTGTTTCTAAGCTACGATTGACTGGGAAAACAGATAGTATTATTTTTTTTTTAATTTTTATATACTGTATAATATTAGAAACTGTATTTAATTGCCCATTCCGGTGCACTTTTTTATTCAAGCTGGTTTTATGAATTTTTGTTTTCATACTTATGCTCTGACTAAACGAAAAGTAGTGCTAATTTATTTTCGAGCTTAATAGGAAAATAATGTTGGACCATATAAGTTACCATACTAGAGTTCTGTTCTTTATGTGCCTGTTTGTTGCGTGAGACGCCATTGTTAGTTCTATTTAACTAAACTGAAATAAAGTCATTGCTTTCCATTGATGTAAAATAACAGAATGAAAGCTATTCATTTATTAATACACAATTTACTAAATCTCCTGAACTTTCGCACATGCATTCTGTAATAATTTTTTTATTTTAATGTAAAAACTTCTTAAATCAACGGGAAATAGCTGTGAATAAAATACCAACAGGTTTAAATTTTATTTCCTCTAGAAAGAAATGGAAAAGTGACTCAGGTATTTCGGAGGTTTGAACATCGGGAGCCCATTCCATTTATTTCATTTCGCCGATGTGAAGAATTTTAAGACGATAACTATTAAGTCACATAGTCCTTACAAAAATATCCTATACAATTCAATAAAAGAAATCAATGTTAAATTTCTTTACAATTCTTTCAAATTATGGTCCAATTTTCTGTAAACTAGGTGAGAGATCTTTTACAGATTTCTATAAAATTTCCGATAATGCTTTCGTTATGGAGCGATTTCCTACAGAGATGAGTGTAGATATTCTTTAGATATCTGTGCAGAGATTCTATAAAAATTTGTACAGAGTATCTAAATATGTAAAACTTTTCAAGTATGGAGTCTAATATAATGAATGTAGAATCAACTAATAAAATTCTACCAAAACTGTCAGATCAACGTATAAAAAATTTATCCGTAATTCTAATTCTAAACAAGTTTCCTTGCTTTAATTTTTTGTGAAAAATATGTTTGAATAGAATTTTTTACCCTCGTATAATTTCTAATAGGATCTACGACATAGAAGAAGAGGAGGGGTAACTTTCCGAAGAGATGGTGATTTCTATCTCTAATGAAAAATGTTAATATCGTTTTGATTTCAAAAAATATTTAAATATAAATAAATATATTTAAAACAACAGTTTCTTTTAATTAAAATTAAAAAAATTAAAAATTTCTCTTATCAGATGTGCACATACAATTTGCTTGATTTTCTACAATAATTAAAAGCAATTATTTCAGGAGTTTTTTTAATTTACTGCATAAATTTAATCTTTTAATTAATTTCATATTTAAACTGAATTCACCCTTTTGAAGGATCTAATTTTTTTATTATATAAGCCACACTATGCAAAAATTTGCCCAAAATATTGCACAAATTTAACAGCTAAAAAATGGAAAGCTAAAAAAAGAAGAAAAACGAAAAGAAGCCCAATATTCCCTTTAAAAATAGTTCACCACTTATAAATAAAAACTACTTCTTTTTTACATACAGACACACATATATATATGTGTGTGTGTGTATCATACAGTACATCAAAAACCGAAATTTTGCTTTTATTACAGTAGTAATGATTTGCAGATTTCTGTAAAACATAAAATACTTTATAAAATTTCTATAAGATTTTATAAAGTAATATTTCTATAGAATCCTGCTTTGTGAGAGCTTTAAAAATTTTAAAGAGAATTTTATGAATAAATTTCATAAGATGTACCTCTGAAGTTCTGTAGAGATCTATCAGCCTCTATAAAAAATTTTCTTAAGGGAGAACTGTTGCCAGCTCATCGTAATTTTAAGATAGTTGTTGATTTATTGGCTGGAATACATTACATGTTCAGAAAACTAAATTACACACTGCACTGCGATACTTATTAACAGAAAGTACTAACACTATATAAATTAAAAATAATTTAATAAATCTAGTATTACAGCGCAAGTTTGAAATAGCAGCATACTTTGAAATTTTACAGCAAAATAATAAACGGTAACCGAATTAGAGTCTGAATTACACCCAAACATATTTAGTTCAAGTCATAGTAATTGCATATTAAGTAGAGGACTATTTCTATGATATAGGGAGCTCAGGAAACTGAAGTAATTAGAAATACTCTTAACAATATTAAGTATGTAACTGACCACCTCTTTCGTGTGCCTGCTTAAAATCTGACCCACTTCTAATTAAATATAGTTCTAGTTAATTTCTTTAAGTAGTTATGCTACTCTGCTCTCCGAATACGTAAAAGATAGTAGTGCTGTGTGTAAAAGGTAGCAATGTTTCTATTAAACAAGTTTATTCCTTTTGCATATGACGGCATTATTCAAGTACATTGAGAAGACCGAAGGGCTCTAAAGAGGCCGTAAACTAATAGGTTTGCTGTCAATATTGAATGACGAATATCCTTGGAAGGAAAAGAAAAAAGAAAAAATGATGCTATTTCGTCCTACAGTATGTCAAGTTTTCTTTCAAACTCGTTTCAGCCTTAATTTAGTTAAATTGTTTCAAGCCTTCTTTTTTGCACTTTTTTCCTTTCTCACGTTTTAAGAACAACCTGCAGTTTTATAAAATGTGGGATTTACTCCTCGATATTCTATAATAAAATACTAATAATATTGATTGATTGAATGATTTGCTATAAATATATAATTGCTTGATCAATGATTTGCTATAAATATATAATTGCTTGATCTTCTACAATAAAATTCGGGGCACCAAATATATTATAAATACTCTAAAAGAAAGTGTTGTTGCTGTTGTCACGCTCTGAGAATGTACTCTTAACAAAACTTCAACTTTGCAAAGGATCTAAGTCAGTACATTTTGGGGGTTAACGAAATAAATTCGAAGATTTTCGCTTTTGCAAAGAAAGAAGAAAAGCAGAAGTGTGGTTCGCTATTTGTTTCATACAATGATGACGAAAAAGCAAGACTTTTAATGATATAGAATATAAATTTGCATATTTTGTAAAATGTTCTGATCGCTTGCAAAGAACTGTATGGAAGAAAAGAAATGCATCAGCCTTAGAAACTAAGATTGTTGTTTTATTTGCAAGGTTCTTCGCGTCAACCATGGCAGAAAGTTTCGACTTTCGACACAAAAGGTGCAAATTCAGTGATCTGATAGATACAAATGAGATGAGATGATTGATTTTAGACTTATTAGGATTCTTAAGAGCCGGAAAATTGGAGAAATGAGCAGTGCCCTTACCAGGATTCGAAATCTGGGCCTCCCGATTGCTAACTTGATGCACTTTCCAATTACACCACGAAGGCATGCGGTAAAAAGCAAGAAAGGACTTTACATTCTCCTCCATTAAAGGGAGACAAAGTGTGGACTAATTAGCCAAATTCTGTTAGTGACGATAAATATCGTCCATCACATTTTAGCTCGAGCGCCAATGTAGAGTCATCTAGAAATTTTTGCTGCTAAACATGAAAAACATTCCATTCTATTGCAGGGAGTCAAACTATGGCTATCCCGATGCTAACCGGACGTGCTTCTAATTACACCACGAAGGCATGCGGTAAGGTGGAGAAAATATTTCACAAGATGGCTTCTCATCCTCTTTCTCCTGCACCGTAAGCCGTATATTCCCACACGACTGCTTCCTAACAGTGTATCCTTAAAAAACAGCTGGCGGCTGTACGCCACTGTTCTCTAATATACAAACTTTCTCAAAGTGTCCCGTAATGAAGGTGCATGCACCCTTTCAAAATTCAGTTATGATTTTTATAGGAATATATATACTTTAATATCGGGGTACTGTTTTATAAGTAAGATTTCAGTTTTGGACTCTGAGCAAGAAAAAAACAAAAATACAATTCGAATTCTACTGTAACAAAATGTAAAGGAGCTAAAGCTTAGTTCGCTATATCCGATAGGATAAGAAAAATGAATGATATAACTAAATAGTCTAAAAATTGATTGACAAATCACAAAAAAAAAAAAAAAAATGATTTGCATCTTCACTTTCCCCAACGGAAGTGAATAATAACTATAAATTTAATAAATTATATTTACTGTTAATTGCAATTATCATTATGTACAAATACTAATATTTTCGGTTTCACCATAGGTTAATAATTTTGCACAATTAAATTACTTATCATAAAAGTCATGATTTAATTCCGACCCTCCAGTTACACATCTCCTAAATTACACATTAATAATAAGCATTTGCCCCAAAAAATGGCAAATTGCGACTTATTCAAAGCAATCTATTTTAACAGTACTTTGTTGATATGCTTATGCTCGGTATTTTTAAACTGTTTTTTCGCATCCAAATTTTTTTCCATGAGTAAAAATTATTAAGTCTCGGTTTTTCAACATGCTGCCAACTGTAGATTTGGATAACTGTATTTCTGTTATCGATTGGCCATTATAGAGATTTCCGGTTATGTTTTTACCACCAATCCTCAAATTCCATATCACAGATTATGTTCTTACTGCATTAATATAAATATTAACAAGACATAGTGCACAATAAAAATTAAGCTTTATTTCGGAACTTCGCGCACACTGCCCGACAGCCTGCCTGTTTCGCTCTGCTCGCTACTCGTAAGAAACTTCTCCTCTAGGGTTGCCACACTTATCGGAGGGCGCAAGGCGCGCTCCTTATCGCCATCACCACAGAGTTTCCCCGCCCAGTTCCTTTAATGGCTATTCAAAGGAACGACATAGGTTATGAAATTATCTCAGAGTATCCGTGCTGTCGGGTATTTTTTTTATGATTACAAAATTAGAATATAAAATTAGAAAAGATCAAAATGCAATTCAATATATAACAAGGTATTGACACATATAATAAACATGAAATAACAAGAAATATGTTAAGATATGAATTTTAAAAAAGTGTTTTAAATTGTTATGTAAGAAGCAAGTTTCTTAGGGAAGTGAACATGTCTTCCCGATCTGGTGACAGTTTGTGTCTTAGAGAGTTCGTTTGCAGATTTATTCTGCTGAACTGTCTTTAAGTCTTTATTTGTTTTTAGTTCAGGCAAATTAGAGTCCGAAAGCAAATAGGCTGGTTTCACACGGTCTATAGACACAGTAGATTTCAGACCGTTAACATCAATTGTGAAAGTTTTGTTCGTTCTAGAAAGAACTTTATGCGGACCTGTGTATGGTTGGCACAGAGGTGGCTTTACTCGATCGACACGTAAGTATACATGCGTACACGACTTTAAGGTAGCACTTACGTAACATTTTTCTTGGCAATGTGCAGATGTTGCTATTGGATTCAATTGTTGCATTCTATGCCTAAGATTCGTGATAAATTGTGTGTCATACGGAGATATCTTAGATGACGTTATCATATCACTAGGCAGCTTGAGAGTTGTGCCGTACACCAGTTCAGCACAAGATGACTGTAGATCTTCCTTTACGGCTGTCCGAATACCAAGCATAACAACTGGTAGTGTTTCAGTCCAGTTATTGGTCTCGTGAGCCTTGAGAGAAGATTTTAAATGTCGATGAAATAGTTCAACAATGCCGTTTGACATTGGATGATAGGCTGTTGTTGTGATTCTGTTCGTACCCAAAATGCGCGTAAATTCTGCAAAAAGTGCGGATCTCATTTGAGAACCTTGGTCTGTTGTTATGATCGATGGGCAGCCAAAACGAGATATCCAACAGTTGAAGATGGCTCTGCAAATGGTTTCCGTTTTCATATCCGGGATGGGAATGACTTCAGGCCATCTGGAGAATCTATCTATTAGAGTCAAAAGGTACACATTGCCTTCTGATGGAGGTAACGGTCCAACGATATCCATATGGATTTCTGAAAAACGTGCATCAGGAAGAGAGAATGTGCCCAGTGGTGCTTTAGTATGCCTAGTAATTTTCGATTTTTGGCAAGATTCACAGGATATCACCCAATTTTTGATATGACGTTTCATATCGGGCCATACATAACGAGAACAAATAAGCTTCGTAGTAGCTGCAATTCCTGGATGTGACAGATTATGCAGATGATTAAAGATGAGTCTGCGAAAGGAATTCGGAACACATGGACGAGGAATGTCTGTTGATATGTCACAAAGAATATTACCATCAGAATATTGGCACGGTTTAAATTCCAGTTTCAAAGATGATGTGTTGTTTTTGAGAAGGTCTTGTACCTCCGGATCATGCCGTTGAGCTTCCGAAAATTTTTTAAAATCCAAAAATGGAGATTTTGTTATGGAATCAATTTCCATTCTTGAAAGAGCGTCAGCAACGACGTTTTTTGAACCTTGCACATGCCTAATATCAGTAGAGTACTGAGAAATAAAATCTAAATGTCGCAATTGTCGAGGTGAACATTTATGAGGGTTCTGTTTAAAAGCGTATATTAACGGTTTTTGATCCGTATAAATTATAAAATTTCTGCCCTCTAACATGTGTCGGAATTTCTTAATTGCAGAATAAATAGAAAATAATTCCCTATCGTACGCGGACCATTTCTGTTGACTTTTATTGAGTTTCATAGAGAAAAATGCTATAGGTTCCCATGTTTGTTGAGACAACTGCATAAGTGTGCCGCCGATTGCGACGTCTGAGGCATCTACCCAGATGCTTAGCTGGGCTCCGGGAATAGGGTGTCTCAAAAGGGTAGCCTGAGCAATGGCATTTTTGGCAGCAATAAAGGCTTGTTCAGCATTCTCGTTCCAATTTAATTGTGGGGATGAATCCTGAACACGAGAATGAGGTTTCTTTTTATTAATATAGCCTTCTGACAATTTTATTAAAGGAGAAAGAATATGTGCTGCTTTAGGTATGAAACATCTGTAAAAGTTAAACATGCCTAAAAATCGGCGAAGCTGAGTGAGAGTGGTAGGTTGAGGAAAATCTAAAATACATTTGACTTTGTCAGGAAGAGGTTCAATTCCGTTTTCACTAAGGTGAAAACCTAAGAAATCAATAGACGTTTGACCAAAGGTGCATTTTGAAACATTTATGCAAAGTCCATATTCCTGAAGTTTGGAAAATAAAGCTTTCAAATGCCTGCAATGTTCCTCAGAATCTTTAGAGGCTATGAGCAAGTCATCGACAAAAGCGTAAACGCCTTCTAAATCCCGCGTGACTTCATCTATAAAACGTTGAAAAGTCGCAGATGCATTGCATAAGCCGAATTTCATACGGATACTTTCGAATAAATCGAATGGTGTGCATATGGCGGTTTTGTGGATGTCGGCTGGGTTAATTGGTATTTGATGGTATGCCTTAATCAGGTCGACATGACTAAAAATTTTAGTACCGTGCAATGCAGCAGTAAAATCGGTTAAACATGGAATAGGGTATTTGTCTTTTATTGTTTGAGCGTTCAATGCTCGATAATCTCCTACAGGTCTCCATTCCAGACTTCCCTTTTTTGGAACCATGTGAAGTGGGGATGCATAATTGCTGCTCGAAGGTCTCAAATGCCCCAATTGCATCATAGTTTGAAATTCTTGTTTTGCTATTTTTAAGCGATCTGGAGCTAACCGACGAGGTTTTGCAACCACAGGTGGACCTTTAGTTATGATATAATGAACGGTGTTATGTTTAACAGGTTGGTTAGGATCTGGTAATCTAGTAATTGAAGGAAATTCTTTTAAAATTTTGTGATATGGTGTATCACTAAATACAGTTTTTACTGAATAAATGCTTGCATTTTTCACGCAACCGACGGTTTTAAAATGCGTTTCTAAATCTTTGAGACATTTGTTTCTGAGATCAGGCACCAATTCAAAGAAATGGAGAAAATCTGCTCCAAGAATGGGTGTACTAACATTTGCTATAAGAAAAGTCCATGTAAACTGTCGTCTTAATTTGAAATCCAAAGAAAGTGTTTTTTGACCATAAACATGAATAGTAGAAGAATTAGCAGCGAAAAGTGTTTGTTGGGACGAATTCCGTTTTTGAGAATTATTTGCTGGAAGTAAGGACGCGTCAGAGCCGGTATCGACCAAGAATGAAAGGTTTGTTCTACGGTCACGAACGAACAGGCGACGTGAAACTTGAGGCAAAGAATAAGTCGCCTCTATTCTTTGCTGGTTTCGTTTCCCTGCCATGAACAAGGTTTTGTACATTTGTCATCTCTAAACTTTTTCCCAAAACGTCTATGATACCAGCAAACAGAATAATCTCTCCTTTTGGAATTGCTTCTTTCCTTATTGCGATCTCCGCGATTTGGCGAGCGACCACGAGAAAGAGAAATGCGATCAATACGTTTGTTTAATTTTTCTATTTGTTTAAATAATTTATCCTCAAGAGACTGATCGACTGTGCGAGAAACGGCACAAGTCCCTGGGGTTGGATTTACTTCTAAAATTCTGTCGGCAATTTCTGCAGCTTTATCTACAGTTAAATTGGACACCGCTGCCAAAATAGACTGAACAGTCGAAGGCAAACGTTGAAGGAATAATTCTAACATTAAGTTATCAGGAACATTTAAAGATTCTGCTCGACGTTTCATATTTCTAAGCAAATCGGAAGGTTTTCGAGAACCTAATTCTTCTCCAGATAATAATTGGCGAATTTCTTGCTGAGAAGATTCTCCTGAACGATTTATTAACTCAGTTTTAAGCTTTGCATATGGATCAATAGGGTCTGGTTTCATAAGTAAATCCCGTACTAGTGATGCGATATCTGGAGGAAGATGAGAAACTACATAATTATATTTAGTAATGGATTCTGTGATAGGTTTGGGGGTGGCAAGAGCAAAAGTACTTTCACACATAATAAACCATAAAGATGGGTCTGATCGGTTATAAACCGGAATTTGGACGGCATAAACATCAGACATTGTGCAAGGTTTTTAAGCCAAAATAAAAGCAAAAATTTTACTAAAGAAAATGAAATTAAATGATAAGTAGAAAACAGAATGATAAAATGATCTATAATTACTACTCATCTGTGATCCGGAGGACGAAAACCGATGTAATCCATTACTTCTGGTTTGGAGATCTTGAGTGATGGCTTGTAGTCAAAACCGAAAGTGCTTGAGAACTGTTCATACGATTTAACACAGTCCGGGTTACCATTATGGAGATTTCCGGTTATGTTTTTACCACCAATCCTCAAATTCCATATCACAGATTATGTTCTTACTGCATTAATATAAATATTAACAAGACATAGTGCACAATAAAAATTAAGCTTTATTTCGGAACTTCGCGCACACTGCCCGACAGCCTGCCTGTTTCGCTCTGCTCGCTACTCGTAAGAAACTTCTCCTCTAGGGTTGCCACACTTATCGGAGGGCGCAAGGCGCGCTCCTTATCGCCATCACCACACCATATCCTTTCTTTTCAAATAGTGCTAACCCGTATTTTCAATGAAGAATGCTATACGTTTACCACTCAGTATACGGATGACCTTTTTACTCCGAAAATTTGCCCAAGTACAGAGTGAACAAATTTAGGTACAAAGAAAATGTAAAATTTCACCGTTCTGGAAGATATGAAAATTTTATCACTAATCTGTTTTATCCAATTTCTAGTAATAATTCATTCATTTCCTCAGAAATATGTATACTTGGCAAAGCTCTTATAAAGAATAGCCTATATCTTTCGACAGACCATAAGAATGAAAAATTCTTCATTGAAGAGGCTGTAATTAAGATAGCAATCTAAATATTGAAAGCAATCAAACCGATTAGGATAAAAAAAATTCCATTGCACAAAAGGCGAAGACCAGCTGGAAAGAAACAGTAATGAGACCATAGCGCAATTTGTACGGCTCTGTGAAGGCAAGAAACTCACCATCTCGGAGGAAAAGTCAGAGTATTTGATCGTACACAAACCAGGTCAAACTCTTGCAAGAAATCCAGTTTTGAAACTAAAGGGCAGTCCGCACGAGGACACACGCAATTGCAAATACTTTAAGGGCCCTTTAAGGCTCAGACTTGGGCCTTAGACCACATATCCTAAAAATCCTCTATCAGTCCGTCGTGAAAAAAATGGCCCTTTATGGAGCGGCAATCTGGGCAACTCCAATGAACTAAAGGAAGTGGAAATTTCTCAGTAGTTTATACATAGCAAAATTTTTGATTTGTTATCATAGCATCAGTCCTTGCAAAAAAGAATTCTTTCTGACAGCTCAATCAAAGACCTTAATTGAATCAGAGAAACCATTCAAGTTTTCACTCGCTGGTCACGGACAACATACCGTGTTTCAATATGCTTATTGTGCTTCCTGGTTCTCCGAAAACTAGGTTTTACACCTTCCTCGCATGGCGTTTGTTTAGATCACAGAGAAAGGTGGACTGAAGTTGAAATAAACAATAATGTAACCAGAGTAGTAGCTAGGGTTTTCAGCGCCCAGGGACAGCTGAAGATTTCGCTCCCCTACTGCTTGCTAAGGATGGAAAACATTTAATTCTAAAATTTCGTAATATAAATTTGGCGTCCCTTGGATGCTGCGTCCGGAGACAGATGTCCTCCCTTGACCCCCTCTAGCTATGCCCCTGAATGTAACAGTAAATCATTGCTATTCTAACATGGATCGAATTCTAATATTCTAGACATGGATGATTTTAAGGGTTAAAAAGAATGTTAAAAAAAAAAAAAATCTGAAGCGTTTCAGATTTAAAATTACGTCTAATTACGTCTACATTTTCTGTGTTACCTTTATTTATTAAATATCATGTTCTTCGCGCTTAAATCATAAAATTCAGTTCAACAGCAATATCGCAAAATAATTTTAAAATGAGCGTATCTTCAGAATTTGCGATACACAATCTCGCGCGCTGGAGGTAAAAATGCTTTTTCTGTACAACGTTTCCATTGCTCGCTTTGAAATCCTTGAGTTTGTTATTCAAAAATTCGTTAAAGGTTTAGAAAATATGAAATCGATAATAAAACAAATTCCAGATTTCAAATTTGGGCTTCCAGATGTCCATATTCGCAGGAGGATTACGTTATTCAAAACTGGATGGCTCTAGGTCGTTGTTTTATAACAGTGCGAGAAACATACATACATTTATGCAGGTTCTTCGTTATTTAATTTCTCTAAACATAATACAGGGCAATAATATTTGCTGGCAACAATTTGAAAAATGAGACAACGCTTGTAGTGAATCGACGAACGAAAATAATAGTCCGTTTGGGTAAATTGATCCTTTGGACTAACAATTTTTCAAATACAAGTTGCTCAGTTTCTGGAATAAAATTAAAAAAAAAAAAAAAAAAAAATTAAATTTAGATAAAGTTTATTATAACTGGTTTTCATACATTTTAAAGTTCGCTACAGCCATATCAAATAACACTGAGCGTATAGGAAAACGGACGGAGTCAAAAAAAATTGTTCGTTACAAACTAGATTTTGCATAGGAGGTTTTGATTGTTATACTACTATCAATATTTAAAATTCCAATTTGTCTGAATCTCCTACTCTTCTTTCTAGGGTAGGCAAATTAAATTTATGCTTAACTTCACATCCGAAGACCAGAAAAATCCCTTGAAACTGTGGGTGCTTATCTTAATGTTTCACTCTGTTTATTACATTAATTTATAACATTAATGTTATGAAGGATAGCACTTTCGAATCCTAATCCTGTAGTCTAACGAATATTGAGAAAGATTTGAAATTATCTCGCCAACTCGAAAAAACTTGAAAATCTTCTTACTTTTTTTCGTTATTCGCATGTTCCAGATCCAAACCTAAAGAATAATTGTATGTTTTAAAGCTTTGGAAAGTTTATTCTGATTGACGTATAATAAAGGCATTCATTAAAAAAAGAACACGACTCTTCAAGTATTATCAGCCTTAGGTGATTAATAGCATCTCGTGGTAGCCCTGCCTGCCACAATTTTAATACTTCATATTTAATGCTTATCTGTATTAACTCTTCGAATAATACCCTCTTAACTTCAAAAAAATTACGAAAAACTGAAAAAAGTTTGAGTATTTAGTCAAATATATTTTTCCTAATTATATTGATGAAATGAACCTCAAATTTCAAGAGTTTATGTACGGCATTTAATAAATGCCAGATATATCATCTTAATAAACAGAATTTACATTTTTAAAACCTATATACCCCGTTATAGCTAACCCTTTTTATAGCAAACCCATGGATATAGCGAACGAACATTGGTCTTGTCCAATTTCCTGTACGCTTAATATTATTTTACAGGGCTATAGAGAACTTCCAATACTTCTGTATTTTTCATCATTTTCCCATAATATTTTCAAATTTTAATTGAAAGAATTATTAATTCTTAAATTCATCCTTGTTTAGAACACTAAGCTGGTACGACTACATCCACGTTAGAATAACGGTAAATACTTCTGCTTCACTTAATTTTTTTATAGTGATCTAACCAAAGACTATACGAGGCAGGTGTAACACCTAACTCTTGGAGAAGCGAGACATACAATAATCATAGCTTAGTACAGCATATGGTACCTGTAACCGTTAAATTATTAAAATAAATAAATAAAATAAAATAAAATTTGAAAGCTTTCAGATTTTATATTACGCCCTCAGAGGCGTTTATTTTCACTGGGTATTCAAAACGGGATTTGAAAAGTGATACAGACATTCAAAGTCATTCGACGAAAAATATCGTTAGACATTGTAACGTCTTTGCGTTGCTACGTTACCAACATAACACCAGGAAGAAATGTAAAAAAAACCTCCCGCATAAATTATAGATACTTGAAGATACAAGAGATGTTAATATTAGTGAACCACTTTGAAATCGTTGAGTTTTATAATCAAAAATTCGTTAAATCTTTACAAAATAAGAAATAGATAGTAAAACAAATTCCAAAGTCCACATTTGGGTTTCCAGATGTCTATATTCGAGTAGAGGACTACGTTATTCAGAATTTGATGTCTCTAGGTACCGATGTTTTTTCAAAATGCGAGAAATGTATATACATTCATCCAGATTCTTCATTATTTAATTTCTTTAAATATAATGCAGGGCTGTAATATTTGGTGGCAAAAATTTGAAAAGTGAAACTCTGTTTTATAGTGAACCAAAGCAAAATGCCAAAACGAAATTAATAGCCCTTCTGAGCTAACGCTCTTTTGGTTAAAAAAGACTTTAACAGCTCAGATTTTAATGGTCACTCCAAACGGCTCTTTTGAAGTTTAATATGATTTATCAGTAGAGTTTGCTTATAGAGATGAGCCAATTGAAGTAGCGAAACATTTTATGGAACATTATATGCATACATTTAGATTAACATAGGAAAATTATACATCTTTTTAATATTTGAAAATGTAAAAATATATAATGTTCATTATACGAGTATATATATTTAAAGCTTTCAGTTAGAAATATCATGAATTAAATGCATTTTTCGTTTAAATCCCCCCAATTAAGAATTAAAAAAATTATATTCTTAAGAACTGCATATATTGATTTTAAATAGTTTAGTTCATTAGTTAATTGCAGGCAGAGTAAATCTGAAACATAAATTGAAAAAAAAAAAAAAAAGAGAGAGAAAGTCTGAAGTCTGAAAGGTTTCAGATTTTAAAATTACGTCCAAAGGGGCATTTTTTTTACATTTTGTGTGTTACCTTTATTTATTAAATATCATGTTGTTCACACTTAAACCATAAAATTCAGATCAAGAGCAATACCGCAAAATAATTTTAAATTGGGCGTATCTTTAAAGAATTTCCGATACACTACAGTCTCGCGCGCTGGATATAAAAAAGGTTTTTTTTTTTTTTTTTTTTTTTTTTTTTCTGTACAACGTTGCCATTACTCGATTTGAAATCCTTGAGTTTGTTAATAAAAAATTCGTTAAAGGTTTACAAAATATGAAAGCGATAATAAAACAAATTCTAAATTTCAAATTTGGGCTTCCAGATGCCCATATTCGCAGTAGTCATTGGCACGCATTATGTCATTCAAAATTGGATGGCTCTAGGTACGGTTGTTTTATCGCAATGCGAGAAATATACATACATTTATGCAGATTCTTCATTAATTTCTTCAAATATAATACAGGGCGATAATATTTGGTGGCAACCGTTTGGAAAGTGAAACGGATATTCAGAGGGATTCGACGCAAAATCGCAAAACGAAAACAATAGTTCCTCAGGGACAACTCCCTTTGGACTAATAACATTTCGCCAAATAGCAACAGGATTGAATGAAAAGTGAAATAACGCATTTAAAGTGAATTAAGGGAAAATCGTCTTTCCAAAGAAATTTTTGCTATTCTGAAAAAGAGAAAATAGTGAATTGATTCTTTTGAGTTTCAGGCGTTAGAGAGGATTCGGAAATAGAAATTTTTTATCTTTATCATTTTGTTTTGTTTTAGTATTTAAAGCATTTTCAATGTTATTTCGTTTCAATCAGGTAATTTGCATTCTTTAGATCTTTAGCAAGATTTAGAACATAAGAGCTATTGCACATTTGCTTTGCAGCGATGCATATCTTGAAGAAAATTAATGTGCATTCTCACAGAACAGTGTAAGTATAGATTAATGATGAAATTATCTTTACTTTTGAACCTTTATTTTACTTTCAATCATATTTCGCATGTTTTCCAAAAGAACGAATCTCATGCTTTTATCCAACTCACTTCATGAAAAATTCGAGTGTCAAATATTCATCCGTATGCCGAGCTGTGAACGTATACCGTTCTGCATCCAAGCTGAGATGAAAAGAAAGAAAAAAAAATTGGATACGAGGAAAAATTTTAAAAAGGCCGAAAATAAGGAAGTTCAAGAAGCATTTTTGATATGGTTCACTATTCAAAGAAGCCGCAATCTGCCATTATCTGAACTAATTATAAAAGTATATTTCATATTGAAATACTCAGCTGGGGGATAAATATAAACCATAACATTTCTACTAAGTAATTTACCGTGTAAAATTATTAAAGTGTGATAAAACTGAAAAACAACGAAAGTAAAATTTTTAGTAACTTAACGTAAAAGTAATCGCAATTAAACCTTAAAATAATTCTAAAATTAAAGCTTTTATTCACTTTAAAAACAACGTAAGTAAAATTTTTAGTAACTTAACGTAAAAGTAATCGCAATTAAACCTTAAAATAATTCTAAAATTAAAGCTTTTATTCATTTCATTTTGGAGATGTAACAATGCTAATCGGGTTTTTTTTTTTTTTTTTTTTTTTTTTTTTTTTTTTTAAGTCAAAAGGGGCAATTTGCCCAGAAGGACTATTAATTTCGTTTTGGCATTTTGCGCTAATTCACTACAAGCGTTGTTTCACTTTTCAAATTGTTGCCACCAAATATTATCGTCCTGTATTATATTTAAAGAAATTAAATAATGAAGAATCTGCATGTATGTATGTTTCTCGCATTGTGATAAAACAACGGTACCTAGAGACATCCGGTTTTGAATGACGTAATCCACCTGCGAATATGGGCATTTGGAAGCCCCAATTTGAAATTTGGAATTTGTTTTATTATTGATTTCATATTTTGTAAAACTTTAACGATTTTTTATTATTATTAACACAACGGAAGGATTTCAAAGCGAGCAATGCCAACGCTGTACGAAAAAAAAAAAATTTTTATCTCCAGCGCGAGACTGTGTATAGGAAATTCTAAAGATACGCTCATTTTAAAATTATTTTGCGATATTGCTCTTGAACTGAATTTTATGGTATAAGTGCGAAGAACATGATAGCAAGGAAGAACATGATAAATAAATGTAGCGCACAAAATGTTAAAAAAACGCCACTTTTGACGTAATTTAAAATCTGAAACCTTTCAGATTTATTATCATTATTAGCGAAACGGAGCGTTAGCTCAAAAGGGCTATTAATTTCGTTTTGGCATTTTGCGTTGGTTCACTATAAACGGCGTTTCACTTTACAAATTGTTGCCACTAAATATTAGAGAACTGCATTATATTAAAAGAAATAAAATAATGAAGAATCTCCATGAATATTTGTATGTTTTTCGCGCTGAAAAAACAACGGCTTCTAGAGACATCAAATTTTGAATAACGTAGTCCTCCACTATAATATGGGCTCTTGGAAGACCAAATTTGGAATTTGTTTTATTATCTGTTTTGTAAATCTTGAACGAATTTTTTATTAACAAACTCAACGGGGGGAAAAATTATGTCTAGAGCGCGAGATTGTGTATCAGAAATTCTAAAGATACGCTCTTTTTAAATTATTTTGTGACTGCTGTTGAATTGAATTTTACGATTTAACTGCGAAGAACATTATAGTGTTCAATAAATAGAGGTAGCACGCAAAACGTTAAAGAAAAGCCCTTTCGGGGGTAATATAAAGTCTGAAAGCGTTCAGATTTTTTATTTGTTTATTTATTTATCTTGTGTGTGTGTGTACGTGTGAGATACTTTAAAAAAAAAACAAATTAACGGAAAATTGTTTTTTTTTTTTCATTTGCTTCAAATCGCGGCTGGGTTTAGATGCGTAAGACTAGTTACATTCTTAAGATTTTTTAATGTTTCTTAACGTTTATTTTATTAACGTTATTTCTTAACGTTTATTTATTATTTTTTTTTTGCGGGGCATGTTACTTTGTTATATTAAGTATGAGTGTTTAAGTAAATATAGAGAAAAATAAAATGAGATATTAATGTATTAATTATTTATTGCTTAACATTATTCCTGAATAGTTTAGCATTGTTGTTTTCGTAAAAGTAAGATCTGTATATGAATTCTAAAGTACTTGGATAATTGTTTGGTACTACGTTAAATTAAAGTGCTGTTTCATAAAACTGGACGCTGTATCATCTCTTTTTGCACTGATTTCAAAATCCCCCATAATAATCATTAGTATATTTTTGTCGACATGAAACTCTTCATCAATTAGCAGACTTGTCTGTAAATATTTTATGATCGCACTAAAAAGGAACATTTTTCAATCCGATACATCTACTGCAGGATGAATATAGTCAGATGACAACATACATCGCGAATAACCAACCGACCACACAAATATCCCCTGTACCAATGACTTGCAATCTACGCCTATTGTATACCTCAATATACTATATTGGTGTACAATCTGCAACACTGTTTAAATGTCTATAAATCGCTGCACCACTAGCTTTTCGGTTTTGAGTGTTCTTCTTACTCTTCAGTGAACTACTTATGAATGCTTTTAATTCAAATCCCTCTAAGTGAATATATTTCTCTTTAAACATCCAATTTGGTCCACTAGCGGCCGAGCGGTAAAAGCCGCAGAACGCTAGTAATTCGGTCCTGAGTTGGAGTCCCGGCGAACAGGCTGGCTGCATGAGCGTTTTCGAGGTTTTTTCCATTGTAACGTGGATACGAACAAGTTTTCCTTAAAAAGACCTCCACGGGGCATCTTTTCCTTTTCGTGTAGTGCTAAGGGCGGAGCACGTAATAAGTAAAAAAAATCAAAATTTCGGGGAGAACAATAAAATCAATATGTCGCACTCACAGCCACTCTAGCATAGAAATGAACGACGTTGTAACCTAACTCGTGATTACGCTCTTGTTATGTCATCAAAAAATTGTGTATTTTCACCTTAATTTGAGATTTATATAAAACTCACTCGACAAGGATTAATTTAGCAGTGACGTCGTTTAAAGAGGTTTTTTTATAAGCAATTACTTGTTTTAGAACAGAAAGAGAAAGTATATCAAGTTTAAAATAGAGACATATAAAAATATTGTAAAATAGAAGTGCAAATCTCCATACTGTATTTATCTCCATAGACCTTTAAGGGCGCCTTTAGACCCTCTGGTAGCCGGTTATAAATAGCGCGCTTCAGGCAGTTCATTTAATAGCAGATCTGTTCAAAATTTATGGTAGTTATCTGACAGAACTTTATTAATAGCACGGCATAATGGTGTAAGTTCCAAAACTCAGAAAAGAGTTTATTAGCAGGGATCCTCTGTGCGCTCTCTCCTGTTGAATTTATTATTTAATTCCATCCTCATAACGAAATGGCCGGATAATATTAATATATTTACGTATGCTGACAACGCTGGCATCCTAATCAAAGAACGTACCAGAAAAGAGCTCGAAACCTATGCCTCAACTGCATGCACAAAATTCGCATCTGTATACCAAAGTTTAACTTGAAATATCAATAGAAATATCAGTAGCAATAATAATACCAAGACTATGTACTGATCCATCAAGAGGCAGCTGTATTAAACTCCTAGCTAAAAATATTAAAGTTGTGAAACAACTAAGATATCTCAGTCTTACATGGGATCCAGGACTTAAATGGATTTTACCACATTCAACTCATAAATAATGCAATAGATCATAAAATACGTCAGTTTCAAGGAGCGAACTGGAGCCAAAATCCATATACCGCATTAACTGAAAAGATAGCACTTTACACAACAGCATTATGGACACAACCAAAAAAAAGGGGGGGGGAAGGAAAAAAAGTCAAATATCTTTTAACGCTCCAAAGTCCGTTTACCCTGAACCTGTGTGAAGCACGTCGAATAACTGTCACCAACACAGCAAATAGTTCTTGCAGAACTGATCTCGCTTCATATACGAGTTGAATAGGAAGCTTTGTATTCAAGAATCATTCAACTAAGAAAAAATACTATTTTCAACAATATCACATATACTAGTCAATATAATATCAACGACCTATAAAAAAATTATAGACACATCCTGAACTGAAAGGTTCAAGGTTTACTAGATTACGGAAAGCACTCTAGGGCTATCTGCCTTAAGGGATAGATGCCTTTGTGGAGGACTTTTTAAGGAAAACTGGCTCGTATACACGTTACACATGGGGAAAACCACGAAAGCACCCATGCAGCCAGCCCGTTCGCGGGATTCGAACATCGGACCGAATTACCAGTGTTCAGCGACGTTACCGCTCGGCCGCTGGTGGGCTACCAGGACTGAAAGGATCGGGTACGTACATTCTAATCAACAATATGTAAAGTGACCTTATTATATTCACAGATGATTTCAAAACTACTGAATTCTACTGCTGAAAGAACTGGAAGCTCTTTTGTAAGATTAGAAGGCGAACGGGAACTTTATACCTGGAAAGAACATCCCAAATAACAGAATAGCATTTTTCAAGCTGAAGCATTAGCTGTTACAACAACCATCCAATACGTAATTAAAATACCATCAGGAATATAGTAATCTACACTTACAGTATGAAAACTTTATTTACAATAATGAATCACAAGCACATCTCTCGCTGTAGTATATATACAACACCTTTTACAGTATAACAATCAAGACTATATACAACTTGTATGGGTTAAAGCCCATGTAGACCTTATAAGTAACGAACCAGAGGACATTCTTATTAAAGAAGCGAATAGTCACTATAAAGCCAAAGGAGCTAAATATCCCAGCACCTTCCTCTCACATAAAAAAGAATTGTACACGAAATGATAATTCAACTGTGGCAAATGGAATGGCTAGGAGTAACTGGTAGACGCACATATAGTTTGATTTCTAAAGTCAGCACAAACATACACATAGCCATCTCACAACTAAATAATTTTGTTACGGAGAGTGGGCCTTTTCTCACTTATTTTCATAGCTTTTGCATTTCAAATTCAAGTATATTTGTCTGCGGATTATACAATTACATTTGTCTACAAGTATATTTGTCTGCAATACAATCAACACTATTTCAGCTACAGGAAAAGATATTTGCCAAACAAAATGAAGACGCTATTAAAGTACGGAAGTGATAATTACAATAAAACAAGTTCTAAAGAACTATCCGAAAACCTTTAAATCAAATTCTAAGAACTGACATAGACATTTAACTGTTAAACATAGTGATTAAAATTTTACTTTAGGTTGCAACAGTTATAACATGTGCGGTTTAAAACTTGGTTTTAAATGTTCAGCTATAATTTTACTAATGAATAAATAAGGGAAAGACCCGTTTGCATTAAAAACCTTAAATGGATTTGTATTTAATCTAAACACTTAAGTTATTTCTTTTTATTTAATTGACCGTAAATTTAAAATTTTTGCATACTTTTAATGTTTAATTTAGTTACATTTTAAGTGTTCTATTTAGATACATTGTTATGTTTATTTATTTATGTTTTTAATGTATAGTATTTACTGCATACATTGCACGCACATTTTATTGTCATAGTATAATATTGGATATTAGTCTGTAAACACAAAAAATATTGTATACTTTGCCACCTCCATACTTGTGTCTGAATCTGTTGTTTATGTATTCCCGATAGCATGTGACCTCACCGGAGTGTTAACAACGCCATATAGTGGAAGACGTGGGATAAATACCTGCTACACGTCTCAGACATCAGCTATTCCTGTTCCCTGTATAAAACTTTGGGGTGTTTGTCGCATCCATTATGATAATGTGAAAAGAGGAATATCTGTCCTCAGAATTAGTTATCAAGGAATAAGATTATGCGTTGAAAGGCCAAGTCTGTCTTCAAATCTTGATCTACGCTGTAACGAATTTCTAAGTTATTATGACGCGGTAAAAACATCGGCAGTCTACTACAGCTATTCTCGAATCTTCCTGTTACACGCACAGACACACGCAAGTGACAGGTGACGGAAGACGGGGACGCCTGGTGCTTAACAGTGGTAACCAGGCATATGTCCACGCCTTCCCCTAGATAGAAGCAGCAACTCCCTGGAGTCCCACGGGGCTGCATCGGGAGTTTATTGAAATTAATAAAAATATTTACAGTGCTATATATATATATATGTAAAATAAAAAAATACAAATCAAAATTATAATTTAAAATGCTTCTTGATTGCTCATTTTTGGTAAGCTCAATTTGGGTTCTTTATCTCTAGTAATAGCTTTCTCTATAGTGTGTCATATTTGAAAACGTATTCCGCATTATGTCATCTTGAAACTTCTGCATTGCCTATAATTTTTAGCCAATCAGATTAACCAAAAATTTTACTATAAATATTGTTGCAATCCTTTCTCTGCTTGTGCTTGCTGAAGGAGGTTTCTTGCTTTGCTGCTTTTGTGTAATGCGCCATCATCAAAATTGCGGGGTGCAGATTGGCCCCCATTGTGAAGTGCCACAAGTAATAAAGGTTTATTTGGAATATCAAGTAATTTTTGTGATTCTTCAAGAGCTCCCGACTGCCAAACTAAATTTTATCATCACACACACATACGAGATATATATCTAACAGCATATCGCTATTTATTTTATTTTGTACGTCGGCATTTCCATTCCATTATTTATTATCCTTATTACACCTTATAAAGTATTTCTCCCACTTCCCTAGCGTGCCTTCGTGGTGTAACGGTAGCACGCTGGGCCGGTATTCCAGAGGTCCGTGGTTCGATTCCCGGCGAAGGCGGTTGCTAATTTTTCATCTTGCCTGCTTCCAAAAAAACCTAATGTCTCTACAAGTGGCGCCCGAACTAAAAGAGTTGTGGATGATGATTCTCCTTAATGTGTTTCTTCAAGCGGACGCGTCGGGAAATTGGAACAGAGAATTGAGACTCAAGATTCTGACAAAGTTTATTTAATTAATTGAAAAATGTGTCGCGCACAGTATCAATTGTCTGTTTCGGCGAAACGCGTGATGGAGTTAGCTTAGTTCGAAATTCATCAAAAAAATATTTCCCCTGACGTGCCTTAATGAAGTTCGAATTGGGTTAATCTGCCATTTACCGCTTCTTAATTTTTATTTTTAACTCGAATAATTAATTAATACTTTTACTAATGTTTTAAATATACCTTAATTAGATTAGCATATTGCTTACTATTAGTATTGATTTTACTTGTAAATAATCAAATGTTATATTTTTTTCTCATAACACATTTCATTGCTACTTATTTTGCTTATGTTAAAGTTTTCACGGAACCACAGTATTTCAGCGGCTTTTTAGCGTTCGAACTAAAATTTTTCTTTTAATTTTTTTAAATTTTGCAGCACAATGCGCAAAGTTTTTGACCACATAGGTCTTTTATCGTTTGTTCTTTCTACTTTACTTTAAATTTGGGGGGATGATGATGTAGTTTTCCAGAAGATGAAACCAATCCGCTTATTAATCATGGCCGAGAAAAACTGATGCGTAAATAGACTGGAGAGAAAGTCACTACTGCCTTGAGAACTAGTTTGGTTAAAACGTCCTTTTCATTTTGAACAAGAACAAGTCTCCAGAAAATGCAATTTTGCTTTTAATTGGCACAACACTAGGGTACTAAATACGCCCTATAATTTTTACATACTCAATTTAGATTTTGGATAATAGAAAAGGAAGCTTAGCGAAGAGACACAACTTTCCTAGGAAAAGAAAGCAACTAAAAGTGTAATGCGTACTGATTGCAATAGTATTTATAAGCTCGAAAAGTCTTTGCTTTAATCCCCAGCAGCGATTATTATTATTATGTTATGTTTTCGTATTTTTAAATTTAAAGAAACCAGTTTTGTCGAAATTACTAAATCTAACTTCTTATGCATCCATCCGATTCCTATATTTATGTTTAGAAAAATGTTATTCTCCTTAGTAAAAAACAAAATGCAAAAAGTTTGACTATCATCCGGCAAAAACTGACTGGTTAGTTAAATTTAAAATTTTGCATTTCTCACATCATTTTTAATTGGCACTTACGATTCGAAGATGATTTAAATTCTCCTTAAAGCTGATTTCTCCTTAAATACTGTTCAATGATATTCTTTTATTATTTACTAGTGTCTTTAATTTATAATTTTGTTGTTGTGTCTGGTGAGCAGAAATTTTCACATTATAAATTTTCTAAAGTAATTTAGAAATTTTCAAAATTTAAAAATGCATTATTAATATAGGCATAAAGTTTTATTCTTTTAGAATCCTAATTTGATAATCATAAAAAAAACTTCATTAAACTATAAATGTATTTTTCATATTTGGGTGCGTACCAATACTGAAGCCTAACAGTGTTTTCTAGAACATGAATTCTATAAAATTTTGTGAATAAGATTTCCATTTCGAAGAAACATTTATATTGATTAATTCTTTTCACATTAATCTGCATAGAAATGCTCGTCATACACTTGACATCAGCTACATTTTTTTAAACTGATATTTTATTTTTTGTTAAGTACAAATTTTTAATTAGTGTTTTCGCTGTTTAATTAGTTTAAGGCTCTTAAATAGGATGTTCAACTCTAATTTTAAATATCTAAGTCAAGTTTTTTGCATTTTATTTTTCATAACGAATACAAAATTTTTCTCAGCGTAAGTATAGGGACCGGAGGAACATGTAAAAAGTTTGATTTCGTAATTTTTGCAAAATTAACGTCTTTAAATTTAAAAATTTCAAAACAAAAAATTTTGCTTCATTTAAACATTTTTGTAACTGGAAGTATATGCGTGCCAACTAATGTCTAATTGGAAGAATATGACTGCGACCAACATATGGTTTATATATAACCGTTTATTGATTGGCACAAAAGTGTGGATCGAGACTAGTAGCCACTCTGGTGCTTGGGGGGGGGAACCTCATTTATATTACTGTACTTGGTCATTTATTTATGCATTTGGTCTATGCGAGGAAAAATAAAAAAGAAAGAAAAAATAATAATAATAACTCAGTTTCTGGATGTGATATAGTCGCAGTCAGTTTAGATATTACGAATTTTACTGTGTTCCCAACATAGCATCATTTCGCTAAAAGGTCTGTACAACACGTAACGAGTATTTCGGTTTTTTTATAAAAGCACTTCAGTCATATCCCAACGGCGCCAGCGTTACCTCAGATAAAATTCTAACCTCCTTGGTCCTCCTGCAACATCTTGCAAGCACCTGTCCAGAAACAACAAAGGAGAACACTGCCGAACTAGAAAAAAGAGAGAGGGGGAGTTTGGGGGCAAGCGGCGCAATCCGGATTTAGCGAATACATCTGTCCTGTCTCGATCTTTAAAAATCTAAGAGAGAGAGAGAGAGGGGGGGGAACTTCTGATATGTTTCTGCTAAATACTTCTTCTATTGCCATTCACCTTTTCAGAAACTAGCGGAGGAAACTATATTCCAGTTTACAATCGGGGTCATTTCTTTTTTCCCCCATCGCCTGCTCTGTTGTACAACAGCGAGCCACAACTGGTGACGAGGAAAGGAGGGGAGAATTTCTTTCCAAAGGAAGTGAAAGAAATAGCTAAAAGTAGTCGTTCAACCCCAAAAAATATTGCATTGCACGTTTCTTGCCACTAGAAAACGTTTTAGAAAAACGTTTCATAGAGATAACCAGATTTTATCAGTTTTGTAAGAAAACTGATGGAAGACAAAATCCCAAATAATGTAAGAGGAGGAAGGGAGAGAAACTTTTCATTGCCACAAACGATTTCTCAATTTTTATAAAATAATGCTAGTAATTAAAATATAATTATTAATAACTTAAATAACAATATGTTACATTTCAGCTTAAAATATGGTATAGTAATATCGTACTTTGATAATTACATATAGGAAGATAAGTCATCAAAGGAAAATGATAAATAATCGTCAAGTGTTGTCATTGCACGAGACAAAAGATTATTAATTTATTTTCCGTATGACTTGACAAACAGACTGCTTCCACAGTGTTTGCTAGGATATGATTAAATATCTTCAATTCTTTAAAATTGTATCTGCTTAACCAAATTGAATGGCTTAAAAGCAATAAACATATAATAATAATAATAATTTAAATCTTTATTTAATCTTAATTAAAAATCATTAAATAATAATAATTTAAGTGTTCATTATATTTTTATAACATAGCTAACTGATATAATCTAAAATACATTTTATTTAATAATTCAACGGATAATTATGAATTTTCGTAGTGTAACTAGTTAATAAAAATGTTTCGAGAGCCATATATGAAGTACTACTTATATACAGAAAGTTTCATTTAGATTATAGATATGGGATTATAAATGTCTTTCCAAATCTTGGAAAGCTACGTTACGCTGTCATTCTATGTATTATTCTCAGAGCCTAACAAGTGTTGTCATTAAACGAGACATAAGATGTTTAATTCAACCTCTGTGTGCTCTAAGAAACCGTCTACTGTCATTTGGATGACATAAAATTTCAATTTTCGTCTTCTAGATTTCTGCACTGTTTAGCAAACTAAGCGATTTAAAATAGTTTCCCATTAATACAACATTATAAAATGCTAAATGTTTTCGCCAGTTTCGCGCTAAACCAAAATGAGACCTATGCTAACGCTATGCTGTTAATTATAAACAAAAGAATATTGCTATTCGTGAAAGGAGAGCTGTTATTATAAACTTATAATAACAGCTTATATAATTTAAAGCTGTTAATTATAAACAAAAGAATATTGCTATTCGTGAAAGGAGAGGGGGAAAAAAGTATTTTAATCCCTCGTAATTACCTTCATAAAGCAATTCTGCCAATTTAAATTCATGAAACCATAGCGTAATGTCTCAATTATAAAATTATTTAATTTGTTTCAAGTTAAAATACTAAAGTTGCTTAATATTATGTAAGAAGGAAGAAAAATGTTAAAACTGTTAAAAGAAGAAAGCAAAAACTTATTTACTAATTCGTTTAATAATTCAAACTCTGGTAAAAATTACGAACCAAAAACCGTATGAATTATATAAATAGCTATTTTATTAAATTTCAAAGAAAATTAATAAATAAATAAAAAATTAATAAATAAAAATTCTGAAAGCTTTCAGATTTTACATTAAGCCCATAGAGGCGTGGTTTTTTTTTTTTTTTTTTTTATTATTGTTTTGCGTGTTATCTTTATTTATTAAATATCATGTTGTTCGCATTTAAACCATAAGATTCAATTCAACAGCGATAATAATAGCAAAATAATTTTAAAACGACTATATCTTTAGAATTTCCGACACACAGTCTCGCGCGCTGCTAGCTTTGAAATTGTTGAGTTTTAATCAAAAATTCGTTAAAGTCTCACAAAATATGAAATTGATAATAAAACAAATTTCAAATTAGGGCCTTACGTTATTCAGAATTCAATGGCTCTAGGTATCGTTATTTTATCACAATGTAAGAAGTATGTATGCATTTATGCAGATTTTTCATTATTTAATTTCTTTAAGGGAGATAATATTTGGTGGCAACAGTTTGAAAAGTGAAAAGGACATTTAAAGTTTTCGACGCAAAATGCCAAAAAGAAACTAATAGCCTTTCTGGTCTAACGCCCGTTTGGGCAAATAAACTTGCTCAACAGTACGTAACATACATATGCAATGCTATGCAAAAAAAAAAAAATTTAAAATCTTTTAAATTTTTATTTGTTTTGATATTAATTTGTTTTAAATCGGTTTTAGGCTACACATGCAAGACTGTTATAATTTTCAGAAGGGAAAAAAAAGCACAGCATTATATTCGTTAAATAGTAAGTAAACTATTGAGGAAATAATATTAGCTAACAACAAAGAAATAATATTTACTCATTTTTTTATTATCCTATATTACTTCTTCATTAACAACTTAGCAAGTACTTTTGCCCAATCAACTGAATTCCATGGCCCAAATTATATTTAAATTTGCCATGAATGCTTCGCAACGACACTGAGAAGAAGCATTCTAAGTTCGAAGAACTTTCAGTTTATTACAAAAGTAAATAAAAAAAAAAAGAATTCTTCCATAATGGTTGCTTAATTTATAACAGGTCATGGTTCGTTTCATTCCTATTTCTTTTCGAGAAACCTTTCTCTTTCAAACCTGTGCATATGTGGAGAAATGGGAGATCCGGATCATTACCTGTTCTTCTCTTCCATCAAAAAGAATTTTCATTTCGAAGAATCTCCTAGTGATTGGAACTCTTACATGAAACGTATAATTAAACCTCCGCAGCTTAACCAAAAATTCAATGCAGTGGCGTAGCTAGAGGGGGCAACCCGTCATGAACGACATTCTTTATGAGCAGCATTTTTCATGAAAAAAAACGTGATTTTATAAGGATAGTCAACCTTTTCCCTACCTCCCACTAGTGGGCGATTAAATCCTTAATGGTGGGCAATGGAAGCTTTTGTCCATAAAGTCCGTTCTCCCGCGTGCACCTCTCTTCTGTTTCTATATGGTCTATGATTGTACTATTCTTCAAGTACCTTGTTTGCACATGTATATGTTTCTTTTTGCATTTAATAAATGCTTTCTGTTTTGTCGGGGTGGTCCAGGACTACGGCGGCCGAGGCTGTTTGACTCTCGTTGAGTTGCTAACAATTTCTACCATACCGGGTCGGGAGCCAATTCAGCGGTTTACTGTCACTAACCACTACACCGGCTGGGCGACGGAACAAAATGTGCAGGAAATCTGAGCACCTTATGAGAAAAATCCCTCATTTCCAAATGCTGTCTCTTTCGGAAGGGGAATATTTATAGACTCCGTCCATCCGACCAAGAAGATTTTTACGAATTAGAAAATAAGAAAAGCAATTCTACCTGTCCTCGGAGATACAAAGTTATTCAAAAGCTTTCCTTTGCCTTGGATTATAAGGTATTTCTTCCGCCTTCGTAGTGTAGTGGTCTGCACACTAGGCGCGTATTCCAGAGGTCCGTGGTTCGATTGCCGGAGAAAACGATGCTCATTTTTCACTTCTCGTGCTCCCCCCCCCCGAAAAAAAACCTAATGTCTCTACAAGGTAAACTATGCCTTATCATTCATTTAGTACCCATTCATTAATTTATAATTTATCATTAATTTAGACACCGCTTTTCATTTCTTCACTTTTACAATGTATTCGTATAATTTAATTAATTGACACATTAATCGGTAATTTATATTATAAATATTTCTTTAATTTTATTTTTACTATGGATTTATTTATTGATTTCTCTTCGTAAACGGCTTTCCATAGGGTTCCAGTACTTTTAATTTTAGAAATCAAACTCTGTCTATATCTTACCGCAGCTTAATAAAATTCTAGCTATTAACCTTAAAAATTTAAGGGAACAGTTTAGAAAATTTAATATTTTTTTCTGCTGTGTACATAAAGTAGGGCTTTTAAAATCCGTTGGTACGAAAGTATCCTAACAAGTTGGTAGAAGAAAAAAGTTCCAAAAACCCTGATATTCCATTCTCTGGCATTCATGATCTGATTATGGGACGGCATTAAGCAAAAGTGAATTCTCTTACAACCTGGTTATCTAAGCTAGTGAAACACTCTCATTCTACCCATAATTATTAATGGATCCGTCCACTGAAAAACTCAGAATAAGCAAAAGGCAAACTATTTAGCTTAAAATAGCACTTACTAGCATGGAAAGAAACTGTCAACGAATCTGCGAGGATACATTGACTTATTTGGAGCACCTTTCTGCAGATTTTACAATATGTATGTTACGCCTGCATTTCCTGATTTAATGGTTATTAAGAAATGGGTAAAATTATAAATTTAATTACCATATTTTCCGGCGTATAAGACGCACTAGTCTATAAGAGGCATCCACTTTTTTGTACACATTTTTCAAGGATAAAACTTTATTACTGATCATTATAATGAATTTACAGTATTTTAAATATAAAGTAATACAAATACAAAGTAAGAATTTCTGCAAATATCCAATCTATCCAGGAAGGAACACCTTTTAATTTCCTTCGTCAAAACCCGAACAGTCATCTCCAGAGCTAAATGAAGAGTCACTTGAAACCTCTTTTAAATCAGCATCTGAGTCCTCATACAAAAAATTGTCCTCTGAACCATCCAGTGCATTACTAATGCCACACTTCTTAAATGATTTAACCACTGTCTCTGTTTTTGCAGCATCCCATGAAGCTTTGACCCATTCACAAACAACGTATCGATGCAATAAGGATCGACATAATAAGACGCACCCCATTTTTCAGACCTATTTTCAAAGAAAAATAATGCGCGGGAAAATACGGGAGTTTTAAAGTGGAAAAGAGTTTAATAACAGAGAAAACTTGAGGATTAATTTGGGTTATTGATTTTAAAATAAAAAGACTGTATTGCTGAAAGAAGACTTAGTAAACAATCAGTGCTGAGGTAGAATAAGAGAGTTAATAATTTGATTAGAAGAAAGAATCAAAACTCTCAAAGGAAGTTCAAAAATACCCTTGACTTCTTCGTTAAAATATGCGTACAAGTTTCTTTGTATTAGCAGCAGTCACGCCTTATCAAACTTTCATTCTCCTTAGGGCATTTAAGAATTTCCTCTCAACTTCATTTCTGTTTCCTAGTAAATACGCATGACCTAAATACATTCTGGAAAAAAAAAAAAAAAAAAAAAAAAAAAAGATTAACTTTCCTATTTTAAGCATATATCTATAATAATTTTGACTACCTGCGTGAGATGGATGTTTCTGAAATTAGAATGAGACAGTTATTCTCTGTGGCCGTTTTAGAGTCACAAACTGTTCCGAATTCTACCTCCCAAAGCGTGATGCTCAATAATTTGCTTTCATACGCCTTTTTTTCATTTAACAGATGTTGCACTAACAATACTCTCCATGGCTCAGGAGTGAATATACGTATAATAAGACACAGTTTATTCTCAATTATCCGAACTAATGTCAGGGAAGCAGGTCGCGGATAATTCAAACTATCAATTTTCATGCATATTGTATGCGTTATTTTCTTTAAATAAATCAATACTTTGTTTCTGAGAGCATTTAAATATTTGTCGAATTTTACTGTGCGTTTTCCAAGTCCTATTTCATCATTGTATTCGATTTCAAGTTGGTCGACGTAGTCTAACAGAATTTCGAGAGAAGTTACTGCTATCTCTGGATTAATGTAGTTGCCAGTATCTTCTTCGCTTGTATTTTCAGTATCACTCACTACCTTTTCTGTTCTTTTACATTTGAAACGATATACTCATCACTCAGGCACTGAAAGCCCGGGTCAGTCGAATTGCTATCAAACCATTTCTCGATGCTTTCCCGATCGACAAATTTGAAGAATTTTCCTTTTCTTGCTTTTTTTTTTTTTTTTCCCATACAGCTTTAGTTTATTGTCTTGACTTCTTTACAATTAGATAAATAGATAAACCTCATTTTCGTATTAGGAAGATTAAATTTATTTTATTATGGCTGTAAGGATTATGTTAATTTTATTAACAGCTAAATTTTGAGTTAAACTTCCTTTCCTATCGCTTCTTAACTTCAACTTACCACTTCCCGCCAGAACGTAGTTTTGGAATCACGTCTAAATGCTAATGAGGAGGAGCGGTATTTAACCGCGAAGTTCTTCTGTCTTAATGAGAGAGATACCAGATATTCTGGCTGCACGCGTCCGCCTTTTCAGGCTACTCACTCGTAAGCTATTATTACGCTCGGCCGTACTTTAGACCCTTGATAGCTTCGCAGTCAATTAGCGTTAAGGGGCCAACTCTGTTAGAATCTTGATAGCATCGGCTATATCTCTTTAGTTAAAATTAGTTTAGTTTAATTCTTAGTTTTTTAAGTTCAAGCCCAAGTGTCGGCTTTATTGTACAACTCCAAGACAGAATTCTGTTAAATCTTATTTTGAATAATAAAGGGTTATTTTAGCCTTCTTACTTGTTGTTTCCTGTCACACGAACTCAAGCGATTACTCGCTTATCAGTTCTTAAGATTCTTCACATTCAACTGTAACTTAAAGTAAACAGTACAGAATCTTTATATGGCAAAGTACACGAGGGCTATCTGCCTATGAAAGGATGGGTGCATTCGTGGAGATCTTTCTAAGAGAAATTGGCTTGTATAGACGTTACATATGGGGAAACACGAAAACGTCCATACAGCCAGCTCGTTCTCCTGGATTCGAACTCCAGACCGAACTACCAGTGTTTAGCGACTTTATCGCTCGGCCGCTGATGTGTCGTATTAGAAAGAATCTTTTCACCGTGATCAGACTTACCCCTGTTTATTGTTACGCACTCTCACGTGTAGCGTTGAATGAAATAATCGATAGTACAGATAATGTAAAACTATATATATAAGAACAACGTAAAAAGAATGTATAAGGTTAAACTAAATTACACTTAAATTAAATAATTGTTTGATCTTCCTGGGCTGCAGAAGACTTATCGCCCTCTCCTCAGATTTTAAATCTAAGTACAGCGAGAGCTGTATGCCCAAGGAAAGATGTCTTCATTGAGAAATTTTAAAGCGAAATTAGCTTGTATTTACATTATGCATGGGAAAAAATACGAAAACTCCCATGCAGACAGCCTGTTCACCGGGATTTGAACAGAGATCGAACTACTTTTGTTTTTATTTCTAACCTTCCTGATTTAACAGATCTCTTCATTTATCGAATTTATCGTCGCCAAGTGGTATTGCGTTCATATAGTTGGCTTGGTCTTGGGCAGCTTACAGGTACAACTTTTGCCCAACTCCTCTTTCCAGTTTTGTAGGAAAGCCTCCAGGAGACGGAGCCTAGGTCTTTTCCTTACAGCTAGCTTCTTAAGGAGATTTTCGGCTAACCAGAATTTCAGCTATCCATTGCATGAAAACGTTACACATGTTTAAACAACCATGCCTTCTCAGAGATATCAGTCAGGCCCCAACTCTATGGCAACTGTCCCCTCTACCATCATATCAACAGGACGGCCCAGGCATCGCGTAAAAAGGGCAGTCTTCAGAGATTATACCCTTGGACACTGGTTAGTAGTACAAGAGAAAATCAAATTAAAAGTTTATTTATATTACAACAGATAGACGCAATTTAAGACGTAACTATTTAATCGTCGCTCGTTGTGGTGTCAAGCACAAAATAAACAGTAAATTAAATACCTTGTAGAGTCATTACGTTATACCGAAGCCGGAACGTGAAAAATGTGCTATCTCTCTCCCGGATTCGAACTCTGAACCTCCCGATTAAGCATCGAGCGTGCTTTCAATTACACTACGAAGGCATACGGAAAGAACGAAGAAAATGACAAGCAGCCTGTTATTTTAAAACAGGCATTTCAGGTTCATTTTTCTCACGCAGGAATTGCCTCATAACCATAGTAACGAGAACTGCAGCAGAGTTATGAGTCTTCTAATAGTTCTCCCCACCCACCCCCACACTTCATTTCTGTATAGTGTGTTTTTCTTCGTAAAAAACGAACAGATAAAAGCTGGCTATAGTTTCAAATCAGCTGGAGAAAATAAGTGCTGACAACACGTATTACTATCGCAAATGGAGGAGAGTTGGAGCTCAAGGAATCAGATTTTACTATTAGTTGAAAGTGATTAATACAATATCTCCTAATAAATATGTGCTAATGTTATGAATAAATAAAATTATGTTATAATAAGAAAACTTGTTAGATTTGCTTTAGCATTTTATTTCATTTGTTGATTATTTTAAAACTAAATTTCCTTTCAGTAAATGGTACTGAAACTAAAAAATGCACCTGATAATCAACGCAATCTTATCAATGGATAAATGTTTATTGGAGTCTAATTATTTTTTCAGGGCTTAATTAAAGTCGTACTTACTTCTGCTGAAACATAATACAAACTCTTTATATATTCTAAAAACCTAACTTCAAATTTAAGATAATAACACTATCACCTTTCGGATTTTTTTAACAAACATTATTAGATCATCTGTGTGAGCACGTTTGTTAGAAGCTAAGTTACGAAATGCAACCCTATTCGTCTAACAAGCTTTCGCCAAAGTTTTCTGAGGGTAAGAATACCACGATATTTCAACTTTCTGTTTTTAGATGTGAAATCTTATTGCAACAGTCTTTCGAAAAATCTTATGATTAATGAACTGTCGTTGCATATACGGTTATCTAATAAAGGAAAATCTTGCTAATCTGTTGGTAAGAGTATAATGAAGTGAAAGGAAATCTTCCAGCCAGACTGCTTTTATCTTTTTGTGAGCTTCTACTACAGTATGAAGTCTCGCATTGTCTTGAATCCGAAGTGGTCCTTTACGATTAGCTAACGCCAGATAGTACTGACGTAATTTTGTGTGTATTCTTAGTGACAGATAATAGACAGTTTTACTAATGATACTTTGGCTGCGTCAAATAACTCCTCATGTATTATACAAACAGATATCCAGAAAATAAGAAGAAGAAGTCGCAACTTTTTGAAAAGGAAGTCTTAGTTTGAAACATTTGGAGAGATTCTTCTAGAGATAAACATTGCTAAAATCAAAAGGTACTATATAAAGAGCAAGATTGTCGAGCTTTTTTGTATGAAAGACCCCTTAAAATTTTTGTTCGCAACATGTATTCCACAAGTTGCTCTATATACAATGTAATAAATGCCAGAAATGAATCGTAGAATTAAAAATAAAATTATCATGATATTATACTACAGTCCGTTACTTTGAAACAGGCAATTCAATGCCTTTCTGACTCTTACCTATTAGCAATCGCAACACATATCACCTCAGAGCATTTATTTTATTCCCCGACCATCTGAAGCCCAGCTTTCAAGTCATGTTTCGTTCGTTTGCTTTTCACGAGGCAAAATACGCTAAATGAAAATGATGAGGTAGGCAGAAAAGAATTAGGGAAGCCGATAATCTGCCACAACTGTCATTACTATGGTTACGAAGCAAGCAGGGAGGGAAGAAATGACCTTGAAATGCCTTTTATAAATAGCAGGCTAGAGCATTAGTCTGTACTCATATTACGTCAGCTATTAGTTTTCCTTTGCTAAGACCATTGTTTACGTACTTAATTGTTTGACATGATTGATTGATTTAATTATCATTGATTCTAATTGCCATGTTGTTGTTTCTTATACTGTCAATAGTAGTCCTTGATAGTCACTGCTTGTCTAAACAGTGTAACTGTTTGCCCGAACACTTGATGCGAAGAGCAAAGAACTCCAAACGGGCATTCCTGGGTTTGCATTTATGATTTCTATTTTTGAAAATAGTTGTTCGTAATAATATATGCTATCAAGCAGTGAAATTAATCGAAAGGCATATTTTGCCATTTGTATAAGAATATTAATTTCTCCTTCCGAAAATAAGATTATCATTCCTTGACATAAAATTTTAGCTGTTTTAGTTTGACCAATATATGGAGAACTATGGTATTTAACGCTACGTGGAACCAAACTAAACGTTTGGCTGAATCATCATTTGGCATCAAGGATCACGAACCTTATATTTGAAAAGGAAAAATAAAAAAAAATTTACTAGCTAATCATAATTGGACGTTTGATCAGAATTTCGAATTTGGTTCAGAGAAAATTATCTACGAAACTTCTTCAGCTGATGAACTGGATTTCCTTGAGAAAAATTATCTTCTTAGTTAATGGGACTAATTGCAATCTTGCTCTTCCTAACGCTTTCAGAATTCTAATATTTTAGTTTTTCATATTTTATTAGTATTTCACCTTGACTAATGATTCTACGTTCGTTTTCGCTTTGCTCCAACCGTTGTTTTAAATAGAAGGTTATCTCTCCTTCAATGTTTGCAATTTTGCTGTTGTTGCTATTTTGTTTTAAAGAAGAGGATCTGTGCCTTATCACTCGCGAAATCGATAGTTTTTATTTAAAATCTATGCCAAACTATGATTGCTGTTTCTCCTAATTTAAAATAATTTGTTAGTGAGAACTAAACGGTTATTTTTTAATACGTTAGGCAAAGTTTTACTTCATTAAGTTCTCTTAAAATGTCATCATAAAAGGTAATCTGTTGATTTTCAAGTAGCACTTCATGTCTTTCACTACGAACCAATACTGAGTTTTCGTAATTGGCAGTGCAACTTGATCATACGTAAGGTGCATACTTTAACAAATTTCATGCTTGCATTATGTGTTAAACTCAACAGTAAAGCGACTCGATTTTACTCTTTCACAAAATTTTGGAAACCAGAATTGTCCTTTCCTGGTTTGCAATGAGAATTTAGATCCCATACTAAGCACAAATTTTAATGCGCTGTATTCTCATTACGAACTGGACTGAACTGAACTAATTGAACTGATTTTCAGTTTATTGTGTATTCTTTCATTTACGTGTGAAAGGAAAATTTGGTCTAGCTTTCTGTCGTTTTCAAAATCACAAGACATTTTGTTCTTGAAAAAGTGAAACTTCGAGTATTCCTCCTCTCCCAAATTTAAATTTTACATTTAAAGTTATAATAAATTTAAATTAATTTTATTAAATTTAAAATTTTCATTTAATGAAATTAAAAATTATTGTTGTTAAACTATTTCTGATTTTACAATTCATTCTGGGAATATTTTATGCGGGATAATTCTTATGATATATTGAAGAGAAGCAAACCATTCTGAAATTTAAAATCAAGCACAAATTTAGATTAATAATGATTTTATTGATTACATGTACATATTGACCCTTTTATTTTCTATCAAATCTGAAAATAAGAGGGGAAAAAATGCGCAATGCAGAAACTTCTTCCGTTTACAATCGAATACCTCAAAGAAGAATTTATTACTAAATATTCCTTAATTAAAAAAATTAATTAAGAAATTAAATATAATACTTATATAAACAATATCCTGCTCTATTTTAAATAAAAAGAGCAATTACCGTTTTAAATCTTAAATCAAAACTTAGTTATAAAATAAAATTAAAATTCAACACGCTGCCCAACTAGGATAGTAGTTAGCGACGCTGACTGCCGTACCGAAGAGCCCAGGTTAGAGTCTCGGAGAAAACATGGATATTTGTAAATGTATAATGCGTGTGCGGCCCGGGGGAGGACTCTAAATACGCGGCGACCCGAGTGTCCTCTGGAGGGGTTGCGGATAGGGCAAGAGGGCTGGGAAACCCTTGGACTCCGTATCCCCTGAGTGCTCCCTATGGAGGTAGGAAGTAATGGTAGGAAGTTCCTACCTCCATGGTGCTCCCCATAAAAACTGGGGGGGGGGGAACTGAACAAAGTCGTTCTGTCACCTTTATTGTACTCAACGCTCTTACCAACGATAGATGCAATCTTGCTCGCTTTGCCACGATGAATTTCGTGAGTTTGTTCTGATGTTACTGTCGAACAAGTGAGATAAGTCGCAATAAAAACAATAATAACAAAATTCAAAACAAAAGGAACTTTATAAAAACCTGGAGTTTGTTTTTGTAATTTCTTTTTGAACGCAAAATAATGCAGAAAGGGAACTACAAAAATAATATTTAAACACCATAATATGATTTGAATAATGTAAGAAAATAAGATATTACTGTCTATACATTACTTAATTTTATCATCACCAACTGAACTTATTCTGGTTTCTGAGAAACTGCAAAAAGAAACAGTAGAGTCAGAAAACCTGAAAACGATGTACTATTAAACATCAGAAACATATTTTATTTGCCACATTTAGAGTAAAAAGCAACACTCATTTCAAAATAATTTTAAGAAGGACAGATAAGTTAACTCCTTAAACGATTCATTTCATATGCAAACAAGAAACTCACTCTTATAAAATAAAAACTCTTATGCATTGTGGATTATTAACAGCATACTTTCGTGCTTCTGATCTTTATTTGCAATGAAAAGTCACAATAACGCGTTTAAAAAACAAAACACGCAAACACAAAGAAAAAGCCATTTGCGACCTGATCATTTTGGATTTCAACCAGTCGTAAACATATATTTTTAAATAAAAGGTGAACCATAACAAATCAGTTTGAAAATGTTACATTTAAAATGTTTGGTAACATAGTGTAAATGTAGCGTTAAACTTTTTAAATAAGAAAGAGAAGAAAAAGAAGTGTTGAAGAATGAAAGAATTGCATTATTGTCTCATAAATCGCTTATTTTATAAATGTTGAACAGCTGAAGGTAAATACAATTTATTTTATTGTATTTTATTGAGATAGAACAAGGCATAATTCCTCTACCTGACTCCGAAAAAATAATTACAAACATAAGTCGACTGTTTTATTTTAGGTTCTAACTCCTCAGAAAACGCTTTATATTTCCCAGACGTAGAATGGCAACAGTTTCCTATTTTGAAAGGGCGTTATATTCGGTGATCACAGAATTATAGGGTCACATTAGCTAATGCAAACAGTAACACCTGCTTTCATGTGTTAATAATATTTTTTATTAAAATTCTTAGTCTTCTTGTTCGGTAGGCTGCTTGTAGGAAACTGACTACGCAAGTTCTGAGCATGGGTTCTAATCCTGGGCTAGACATAAACTTCATCTCGAGAGATAGCTGGTAGAGAAAGAGAAAAAAACTGGTTGAATCTTAGGCCGATAGCTTTCGTATGTTTTTAAATCATAAAATCCAATTTAAAAGTCTTAAGAGCAGAAAATTAATAAAGCACGTATGACAGTAATTAACAAAGTATTAGCTCTAAAAATTAAAATAATAGCATAGCAAAATATCATAAGACATTTAGTGCAAAATAATCAGCTAATTAAAACGAAAACAGCCATTTATCGATAACCTGCTGATTAATCTTAATAAAATTTGCAAAATTAAATTAGATCTTACTCATCCTTATTGGAGCACCTCGATAATATGCACTAAAATTTCAGTAAATCGTCTTTTTAAGCGACTGGAGAGCTTGCTAGTCCAGATCAGTCTCCTTCTCACTTGAGTGCTGATTTTAAATATAAAAAATATTCAGAAAAGTAAAGTCTCGTCTTACACGTCTGAAAAATGAAGAAAGAAAAAATATCCCCCCCCCTCAAAAAAACGAATAATGAAGAAATTGCTTTTTCCGAGGAATACGGAAATTCTCGGAAAACGCTAAACGAGTTTTGCATCAAAACAAAGCACCGAAGACAGTGACCAAAAAAACAAAAACACCACGAGTGAACAAATCAGAATTTCGAGACATTAAACGAGTTTTGCATTAAAACAAAGCACCGAAGACAGTGACCAAAAAAACAAAAATACCACGAGTGAACAAATCAGAATTTCGAGACATTAAAGAAATATTACTGTGATAATAGCTCAAATTTCTGAGATCTTGAAATGTGACAGTTTTTATTGCACTTCTCAAAGAAAAAGCTACGAAAATCTCTTGAAAAAAAACTTGATGATGAAAACTTTTAATGTTATTATTGGTTGGACAGAACGTTTTAAAGAAACAAAGTGGGAGTAAAAGTTGTCCTAGTAAAAAATACAGTAAGCACCTCATTGACAATTTTTTTTTATGCAGACATGAGTGGAAAAGGAAAATGGAAGTCATTGGTGATCAAGTAATGCAAAAGCTAAGGTGCTTTAAATATCTGCACTTTATTCCGAACAATGATTACTAATATTTGACGAATTTGCTTATTGCTTTTATGGCTAGAACAGAAAAATGAAGTATTCAGCCATCAGAAAAGCAGTTCCTTAGATTGTGTATGACAAAGCCACGAGCAGATGATCAAGAGCTTCAAAATTCTGAACTTGATTAAGAACAACATTTTATAATATTGTTTGATACCCGTAGAACCGCCCAGATGGAAAAGTGGTTAGTGACGCTGACTACCGTGTGCCGAAGGGCCGGATTCGAATCAGGGTAGAAGGATGGAAACCCTTCGGTCAATCCCCAGGCGTGTTCTCCTTCGGAAGCCCGATGGTATACCATGGGACGAAATTTTAGCAGTTAGCATAAAATTTTAAACCTCCAGCAATCTGTATAAACCAAATACACAGATAATTTTATCCGGGCAAACGGGCTGGCTATATGGAAGTTGTCGCCATTTTCTCCATGTTTGACATCAATACAAGCCAGTTTTAATAAAGAAGGTCCTCCACTAAAGCATCATTTCCCTTACGCAAATCGAGTTTTTTGTCATTATCAAGTAAATAACGAAGAATCTAAACTGCTTTGGAAACGTGACAGCTCTCTCTTTCAATAATTAACTTAAAGCATATTAATTAATTAATTAAAAGGTAAAGCTAATTAAAGCATATTAATTTTCAAGTAATTTCTGGAGAGGGTATGACAAATTGGAATATCGCATCAGACAAAATGTTAGCCGCCTTTCTGTTTTCAAAAGGAATCAAATTAAGCGGACTCGATTATTTATGAAGTCCTAAAAACAAAAAAGCTTATAAATTATTGGGTTCATAATTTAGAAACTACATTTAAAACGATGTAAATTTTCTGAATAAATGTCATAGCTCATAAAAACGTATACCATAGTACATAAAAGGCGTTCATTAAAATTCAAGTTCACTGCACGAATTATATATAATTGGAAATGTGAAGTAGATAGCAAAGATGTAGGATACTGAGATAAAGTATAATCGCAATAATGGTCCTGTAAGTCAAACAACACTATGGGAGAATACACTGGTGTGCAAAAATTAAGGACGAAGACGAAAAATTAGCATATCAGCTGAACGAAGAGGCAGAGCGGACAGAAAGACCAATCAGGAGATTAAGTAAGGTGATGTATGGTAGCACATGCGCAGATATGCAGGTAGACGTGATGGGGAAGTGTCTGAGTAGTATAAAGCATGTTGTCGGTGTAAGATCAGTATTTCTGGCAAAGAGATTGCACGCCGTATAGCAGTTAAAATCACACCGAGTTGCTGCCTCAGCGAGAAATGGCGAATAATCAATCTGTTAGACGACATCTGGATGCTTTTACCCGAGGTCGAATCATTGGAAAGTTGGAGGAAGGCCGCAGTGTGACAAGTGTGGCTGCAGAGTTCCTAATTGCTCACAGCATCGTTTCACGACTTTGGAGACAATTTCAAACTACAGGAACAGCTATCCGGGGGATTTAGTAGTGGTCGTCCACGAGGAACCACACCCGCAGATGACCGGTATATTGCCTTTACAGGCCAGAAGAAACAGGCGGCAGACAGCGGGAGAAATCGCTAGACACACGACACAGGCGACTGGACGACCGATATCGCGGTTTACCGTGGCCAGAAGACTGCACGGTGGTGGTCTGTTTGCACGACGCCCAGTACGGTGTGTACCTCTAATGCCTGCCCATCGGAGAAGGCGTTCTCTGTGGTGCCGGGAACACCGGAATTGGAGAGACAATGAATGGGGACGAGTACTCTCTACAGATGAGAGCAGATTCAGTCTGAGTAGCGATTCTCATCGCATACTCATCTGGAGAGAGCGGAGAAGCCGCAATCATCCCTCGAACATCATTGAAAGGGACAGGTATGGAGGTAGCGGTGTTCTCGTTTGGGGAGGCATCATGCTTGGTAGTCGTACAGACCTTCACATCTTCGACGCAGGTTCAGTCAACGGGACCCGTTATTGTAACGAGATTCTTCTTCCATATGTGCGTCTTTTTAGAGGCGCTATGGTTCCGCAGTTCCTTTTCATGGACGACAATGCACCATGTCATCGCACAGTAGCTGCCGAACAGCTCTTAGAGAGTGAGATATTGAACGTATGGATTGGCCGGCATGATCTCCGGATCTCAATCCCATCGAGCATGTATGGGATTTTCTAGGCAGACGCTTGGCAGCTCGTACCTTACCACCAGTAACGATTCCGGAGCTTCGATTGGCGCTGCAAGACGAATGGGCAGCAATGCTTCAACAACTCATTGACACCCTCATTCTCAGCATGGGCAGACGCTGTAAAACCTGCCTAGCAGTCAGGGGAGATCATATACCCTATTAAAGACCGGATGTTTCTTGCTGGACACCCATCATAGGGATGTTTCGGCCTTCAGTCGCATTGCGCTCCATGCTACTTTTTCAATAAAGCTTCTTTTTATCCCTCTGATTTCTCTTTTAGTAAGTGTTGCTTACATTACTCATGTCCTTACGTATTGGGGATCTTACGGTATTAAATGTGTTGATTTGGAAAGCTTTTGTACAAAGTTATATTGAAAAAACCGTCTCGTCCTTAATTTCTGCACACCAGTGTATTATGACGGTTTTTCCTACTGAAGGAACTACTTGATTCAAATAACGCTTTGTTAAGATTCTAAGAATTTACATAATGAATGTAAGAAAGAACTTCTTTTGGAAATTCAGAGATTTCATAATTTTGAAATGAACAGATATTGAAACTTGGGCAAACGCGAAATGATAAATTTAGCTTTCATAAAATTTCATTTCATAGAATAAAAGCAGTATGAATTTATGAAGAATTTATCAGTTTTATTGGCAAAATCTTTGATTTTACACTTTGTATACAAAAATAGTTATTAAAAATTTTTAAATTAATTTTCTTACGACTGCTTTTATATTTTGATTTTGTTGGCATTTGTTTCTATAGCCTTTTTTAAAAAGATTTCAAACAACCTGTCCAATGATGATTAAGCCTATCGCTAGTTTAACACTTAATCCTAAAATGATTAATGTCAGTATTATTGAAGATATTGGTGGCTCAAGAAATTACAGCTTGGTTTGGATAGTTAATTAGTTATGCTGTTGCTTCAGTATACTGAAAAATTTCTTTCACATCGTCTCTTGTAATTGCTCTCGTTTTGTTGCTGTCTTCTTCATTCTCTAAAGACATTGGCTTTCTCCCTCATCCTTTTCTTTTTCTTGCTCCCTTCTTGCCTCCTGTAGCTTTTCAATGGTCAGTTGAAGCCCTGTGCTTCTGTACCAGCTTCTCTGTAATTAATCTGAGCTAATAAGTCAAACAAAATAAATAAATGAATACGTTTAAAAACAAACTAACACAACTGAAAACGGCTTAGATAAAAATTACTTGCGTGTATTATGGCCTTGATTAAGCAAAAACGAAAATTAAATTTTTAAACTGTAACTATTTAATTTTAAAGACAAAAGTGCACATTGTACACGTAGTAAATAAAAAAATTTAATATATACTTACGAAGTTTACTGCTTGTTTAAGAAATAAAATGAAAAATTGCAAACAGCGCTCGTCGCACATTAGGTAGGCAACCAAAAATATAGGCAAAGTAAGTAACAACTAAATTACAGTACAGTAAAATCTTTCGTAGGCAAATAAAGGCAATTTTGAAAATCATAATAAAAGCAATTTTGAATGCGAAATTTAGACTGTGAGATAAAAATACGTAATGGGCTAACAGTCTGAAGACTAATATGTGGTAAACATTTGTACTGTGTTTCTGCCATCTAGTGTAACAAGCCTTATCCAATTAGTAAACCAAAAGCTAAATCATATAAAGGTAAACAAAAAGGTAAATTACAGATCTCTTTCTACCTGTCGATATGTAAATTTTGAAAATAATGTCTATGATTTTTCAGAAACACTTCGCTTTAAAATAAGTCAAATTTAGTTTATCTCTCGTTTGAGAAGCTATAAAGAAGAATACTCTACGTAGTTGTTGGCGTAAATTGTGGACTAGGATCACGCTCGTAGATGACGATTCGAGTAACGAAGATTCTTTTGGTTATAAAACACGTTACCTGCTCGTGATTGGGATCTTGGATGTAGTTATATATTCGGAGAAAGTTAGCCTCACTGGAGAGATCAGGCTTTGGTGGATGTAGACAATTCTCTTTCCAACAGACTCTTTGAAGATGACGAAGAAATAATCGGACAGTACTGCAAAAAGAGAAAAATGATGATGAGGGAGAGGGTGAAGTTGAAGACGACACTTACAACAAGAAAATTAGGTGGAATAGAGGAGATGAAGGATTGCAGTTTTTCATAAGAAGTGCTAAGAAATGTTCATCTATGTCAGTACAAGATGTTATAAGGCTTCATTGGACACACAAAGAATTAGTTAAATTACAGAGGCAATTTTGTAAGCAGGAAGCCATTTTCGAATGGCTTCCTGCTTACAGACTTACTGCTGCTGCTGGTTATACGCAATCAGAATAAGAAATTTGCAGCTTTCATGTGATAATATATATGGTAATTTTAAAATGTTGTTTTTAATTTTGTTTTTCTGAAATACGAAATCATGTGTAAACGTTTTAATCTTAAATAATCTACACGATTTTTAATTTTGTTTATTTAATTGTGTCGAATAGCTCGAAAACCTTGACCAATGGACATCGCATGCTGCAATTTCTACAGATGGCATCATAAATCATGAATAAGTTCGTTCTAGAAATATATTCAATTAAGTAGAATCCCCTAGGTCCCGTTACTGCTGATCTGCTGTACATACTAAAGAAACTTTAATACTGACATTTTAAAGCTTAGTCAGGCCACGATACTATAAAGGATTCCACAATCCAAACAATAAAAGCCAAGTAAACAGACAAAGGAATTAAAACTTCGGCATAGTTGAAAATTACTTAAAAATAATTTAATTAGTAATTATTATTTATACCTCTAATATTATCAAGAATGAGCGGTCTTTATCACGTTAACTGTTATATGCACGTATATGTTTTTAAAAATTAAATCAGATTGGTAATTTTTTTAACTTATAGAAAATATTTTATCCAATTTTAAGAAGTATCCGAAGAATTTATTTGTATTGCAATGTTAAAAATATTGTAATGGCTCATAGCTAGAGTAATTTCGGATCTAGAGACCAAAATGGTATACAGGAAATGTTCCTACCACAAGAATAAGTTCATATCCAGAGATCGAAATGGAATCTAAGAAATGTTTGTTCTGGAAAACTTCGCACTTTAAGCTGTTCGTAAGTCGATGTACCACTGTAGAATATATTTCACTGACTGTTCTCTAAATTGTTTAATACAAATTTAGAGAACAGTCAGTCTCAAAACATCCATTAAATCAAATTCTTAATTGAAAGATTATGTATCATTTCTATTCATTTGTTTAAGAGAGTTTTGGTTTGTGTAGGCGTATCATTAAAGCAGAATACAGCATTAGTCTTTGAACAAAATAATCAATAATATCAAATTTTAAAATTTAGTAAACACTCGGCTATATCACTGGCGCATTAGTAACTCAAATCAAATATCGAATAAATTGATAAGCATGTACAATTCACTAGTTAGATACCTCAAACAGTAGATCACAGCCAGTAATAAAATACCACCGCCTGTTGAACTAGCGCTCTATATGTCTTATATTTAACTTTATGTATTATATTTACTCATTTCACAATAGCTTTTTGAGAAAAGAAGAAAAAAGAAGAATAAATAACAAATTATTCAATACACTTTAATTATTACTCCTTACATATATAAAAGTATTTTTTAGACTTTATGCCTAGGTGATTTTATATATTAAATCAGTGCTCCGCAACCTTTACTCACCTGCGACGTGCAAAAAAATCTTTCTGGAATTTCGTGGCACACCAAAGAGTTCCGAGTTATCAAGGAAGTGCCGAAGAAATTCAAATGCTGACACACTTACAATCACACGCACAACCACACAACAGTGAAATATATAAAAACTTTTAAAATAGACATTATTAAGGAAAAAAAATTGTCATTGTGTATTAAATACATGATAAAAAATTGGAAAATGTCAAATACATGTATTTGATTGCGGCACACCTATATACTACTCATGGCACACCAGTGTGCCGCGGCACACCGGTTGCGGAGCACTGTATTAAATGATGAACGTATGTTGCTACGAACTTCTGTTCAAAATACAACCTTTCAAATAACTTTCATTTATTTCATAAAATATTTATAACATGATACATTGATTTGAATTTCTCTTGTTAATAAAGCTTTGCTTAAAAAACATAGACTCCTGTGAAACTTTAATTTCTAAATTTCATCATTAAGAAAATTTGGTTAAAGCGACCTTCCCGATCTTGCTGTGTTCTAGCAAGAAAAAGGGGAATCCGCTAAATTTTCCTGAAGTAAACATAACTTATGATATCAGTGCTGAAACGAATTAACGTACCGAATGCATGTGTACATTTAAAACAAGAATGAATTTTTCTTAATTACAGCTGGCATCCCATTATAACCTAGTATGTACAATAATTACAGCTGGCATCCCATTATAACCTAGTATGTACAGAAATTATTTTTGAATAAATTGAATGTACGTATAATTTTAAGAGCATAGTTCCCACTTTTGATACTTCCCGTTCATTCAGTCCTTTCGATAAATTCGCGCCCACCAGCGGCCGAGCGGTAAAGTCGCTGAACACTGATAGTTCGGTCCGAGGTTCGAATCCCGCCAACGGGCTGGCTGCATGTGCGTTTTCGTGGTTTTCCCCATGTGCACCATGTATACGAGCCAGTTTCCCTTAGAAAGTCCTCCACGAAGGCATTCCTCCCCTTAGGCAGTTAGCCCTCGAGGCTTTGCCATAATCACACACACACACATTTCGATAAATTCAATGTTTATATCTCGTTATTAATTAATTCTATAAACATGTTTGTTGATTCTTGTTTTGTAATCAGTCATAAATTATTATTCATAACTTGTAATTCTGTGTCAGAAATGTAAGCATGTTTGATGGGTTTCAATCATATTTTCTTTCGCAAGAAAACTCTTCTTTTATGCTGCAATAAATGTACGGAGATCCTTATTTAAAATTATGATTGTTGTTTGCGAAAGATCAGGCCTCTACATTTCGAACATACATTTCCTTAAATAAAAAATCTGATGTGTACACCACATGACTTCCTTGTACGGAATATTAAATTATACGCATTTTTTCTTGCATTTCATTTAAACTTATTGGATTGAATTAAATCTACTTCGCCGACAGCGCATAAACCACAATAGAATAAATGCATTCTTTAAAATTCACTCTAGTATTTGTTTACCATAGCGACACTCTGGCGCTAGATTCACTTAACAGTACTATATTTCGTTCATATTATAACTCATAATGCACAAAATTTATATCATTTAAAGAATAGAATTATCTAATCGTTGCCACATGTTCTATTCAAATACTATAATAAAGCTAGAATGATATATAAAAGTAATTAAGCAAACAAAACAAAAAAGAAACAGTTTTTCACAGACGATTGAGTATTTCTCATTCAATTAATTCAGTACTCACTTCGCGAGAAAGCAAACATACATAAAAACTCAAAACATCTATATTAAAAATTACGAAGTAAATCTTAAACACTTATTTCCTCGAAAAAATTCCAGAAAGGATTAAGCATGATTTAATTGGCAATAATAAATGAAGGCGTTATCTTTGCTGTTGCGAAGCTAAGTTTCTCTAGATTGGCAACAAATCCACTAATCTGCTGTTTCAAATGTAAACAATAAATGGCCGCCGTCACAAAAAAGGGCTTAGCGGCACTTAAACAACTTTAAAATTGTTGATAATTCTAAAAGTATTGCACACAGATTTACTAAAGGCATAAAAACCTTAACCGGAAGATAAATACAACATAATTCAACCATTTTTAAAGCAAAAAATGTATAATTTACAAACATATAAGTGTAAAGAAACTGAGATCGCTGAGCCGGGTAACAGAGTGGATATATATATAAATATATTTATACACGTTTGGTGCTGCCGATTGCAACCAAAATACGAGGTGCACATCTACATGTTATAGCAGTCCTATATACAAAATGCGAGATACGTACGCACGTACCTACATACGTTCGTACAGACGACACGAAAAATTCTCTTCAGAATTCATTTTAAAGCAGTTTTATAATTTTTTTGGAGGAAACGAGTCTTTTATTCTGTCCTTACGTTCAGATGTCACGCAAAAACATCGTTAAATTGCATTCGATAGCGGTCAAAATGGATATTTTTGTTGAAATATGCTGCCTGAAACTTTTCGCGATTACAATACTTCCTTTTTACTCCGTACAAGGAAGTAAAAAAGCAGTAGTTCAGCTACAGAAGCAAATCTTTCAAACAATTTAGAACAGAGGAAAAGGAAAATATATGTTATTATTACTAATAAAAAGATATCTAAAATTATTGTTAGCTTAAAAAAAAGTTAACGAAGTTAAAGTTTTTTTTTTTTTTTTTTTTTTTTTTTTTTTTTTTTTTTTTTAATAATAAATGAGAATTTCTGTGAAAGCAGCTTAGAATATGGGAATACGGTCTAGCAAATGGGTAGAACACTAACAAATGGGTTCTATTAAGGAAGACATCTAAAGTGAAGATTTCGTCACACCTTCCAAACTGAAGAAACTCAGGTATTCCATCAAAGGACCCAGAGCTTCAATTATGTAGGAATATACCGAATCCAAGTTTCTGCATTTCTCACTTTCCAAACGAAATTGCAGTTATAACCAGACCCTTATGTAAGATGAGCTGCGATACATTATATAACTGATTCGTAAAACAAGCAGAAATTTCACTTACTCTATAATATTAAAATAGGAACCTCAAGGTTATTTTCTGTCCCTTTCCCGATTTGACTCGTAACCATGGAAATACCAGTTGCGGAAAAAGGTCGAATCGCTTGATTTTCCTCTCGAAAGAAATCTGACTAGAACTACAGCCTCTAATGATATGGAAAAAATAAATGCTATGCGGTAATGATGATGAGAAGTACATTACAAATGATGGGGCTAATAATGTCCTCGAAGGACCTGTTTTAAATAACAGACTACAGTACAATACTTTTGTTAGAAGTTAGTAAAACTCTCATTAATTCGAATAACTCAATGTATACTGAATTTCAGTTTTCCTCAGAAGAACAAAGTGTGCGGGAAAATTTAACCACCTAAGCTACAAGTGGTCGGAATGGGAATAATTTAAGAAATTTCATTTATTTTTTACATTTTTTATTATTGATTTTTTAGTAATTGATACATTAAATAATTATTAATGCATCAATAACTGTATTATTAATGTATCAATAACTGTATTATTAATGTATCAATAACTGTATTGATACATTACAAAGTATTTAATATATTCCTTCAAAAGGGAATTTGGAACTTTTAGAAACTAATAAAATAAACTCTTTAAAATCTATAAAGATTCGATGCGTGGAGTAAAGAGCCTACTCCTGTATCGGATAGAACAAATACAGACTTTTTCTTATTTTCAGAAATTTGTAGAACACATCTAAACTTTCATGATTTTTGTAAGAGTACGATTCATTCTTGAATTTTTAAGCCATTCTGTTTACTTCACCTGTGAAAGAATATCTTCTGTTATGAACCGTATTCAGTCGATGATAAATCCAGGTAAAATAATTTTTAGACACTAAAAGCTGTACCATTTGCGAGAACGACGTTGGATCATACAACATGACAAATTTTAAGATACGATATTTCATTAGCAAAATATTCATGGTATGATCCTGTTGATCTCCAAGAAGTTCTTGAGCTTTGATATGAGTTCTATTCCTTAAGAATTCAAGCTCAACATATATTACATATTTCTAACTTTGTACCATCTCGATATCCTGCTCTATCCGACCCAAATTATTCTAATCTTAAAATATTTTAATGAAAAGAATATTTAAAAAATAATAAAAATCTGAAAGCCTTCAGATATTACATTACGCCGGGCGTTTTTTTAACATTTTGTGTGTTACCTTTATTTATTAAATATCATGTTCTTCGCTCTTAAACGATAAAATTCAGTTCAACTGCAATATCGCAAAATAATTTTTAAATGAGCATATCTTTAGAATTTCCGATACACAGTCTCGCGAGCTAGAGAAATTTTTTTTGTACAGTGTTGCCATTCCTTGCTTTGAAATAGTGGAGTTTGTTAATCAAAAATTCTTTAATGCCTGACAAAATATGAAATAGGTAATAACACAAATTCCAAATTAGGGCTTCCAAATGTCCATATTCGGTGGAGGATTACGTTTTCCAAAATTCGATGGCTCTAGGTACCGTTGTTTCATTACAATGCGAGAAACATACCTACATTTAATCAGATTCCTCATTGTTTAATTTCTTTATATATAATACAGGGCTGTATTATTTGGTGGCAACAGTATGAAAAGGGAATCGAGGCAGAAAGTTAATCAACGCAAAATGCCAAAACAAAATTAATAATCCTTCTGGGCTCACACCGTATGGGCTAAGAACTATTATATTTCGATCACAAGAGCACACATTTTTTAATAGTAGTATATTTACTCTTTAATCATTCACTAAACTGCTTCTTTAATCTCTAATTTTCATAATCAAATTATTTGCATAAACTTAATCTTGATATCCTTTCCACTGATATTCCTACAAAAAAAGAAGTGGCTGAATTAGATCAAAATTTATTATTGCGAACTGTAGAACTCTCTGCCTAGGAAAGAAGAAAACAACTCAACTCTCTTTTAAGGCTAAAGACTCCACAGATGTTCAGAGCGTTGACTGAGTGCGGGGCGTTGTGCTTCAGAACGGAACGGGAATGGTGGTGCATTGTTTCGTGTCGCGTCGTGCATTTCATTGTGTGCCAGTGTTTACAAGTTAATGCAGGTGTATGTTTCTAAATGTAATCATATAAGCAATGGCTGTTCGATTGTTAATGTTGTAAAAACTGTGCTATAATATTATGATCGATTGGAAATACATGGATCGGTCGTCAGCAGGAAATTTTAATTCCTTGCGGCCTTTTCTTTAGAATGTTAAATGGCGCTTGTGGGATCTCGAGCTACTCAGCAAATGAGAGCTTTTCAGACTGTCAATTCTGCATCGCAGCATGCTATTTTGGCTGCTGCACAACCTTTTTATCATCCTACTGTAAATTCACAGGATGCGAAACCTGACAGACCCATAGGCTATGGTGCATTCGGAGTGGTTTGGTGAGTGCCCAACTTCCTTTGTTTGGTTTAGTTGAGATGGCCGCGTAAAGGCATTTTTGTTGTAAACATTAGTTGCACCTGGTTTTGTTTATTATTATTTGTTAGAACTTTGTGTTTATACGTAATGTTTTGTCACACAATCGAAATTTTACATTATAGTAAAAGTTTTCGTTTATATTCAAATAATTTAATTACTTTTTGGTACACAGCTTTTTAGGGCATTTAAACGCGCTAAGCATTCTGTAATGAAAGAAAAATATGTTGCTGTCTTTTTCAGTGCAGTTTGAAATTTTTAATGGCTTATTAAATTAATGCCTTAGTTAATATACTTCCAGAATATTTTAGAATGTTAATTTTTTTCCAAATGAAGAATTTTAGCTAGTACGGAAATTTAATTTTCTGGAAAGTGTTTTTAACAGGTAATGAAGAATATGTTAGTGAAATTCTAAAATGTTAATTCTAATTTAATATTTTAAAGGATAAGTAGATATATTTATTAATAATAATACATTAATACAAATAATTACTATGTATACATTTTTCTTGCCTTGAATGAAGCAAATTTATCAATTACTTCATCAAAGTCGATCCTTTCAAATTTTTCTGTTTCCACACTTTTAAAAATCTAGATGACTTAGGGGATCTTGTCCCAGCATTGATTGTAAATATGTCAAAATTTATTTTAATTTGCTGAACGAACGTTCATAGCTGGCATTTGATAATGAAATAGTAAGGAGTATTTGAAGTGTGATTCTTAGGTTTAGAAAAACATTTTATCCATAGATCTGTAATGGAGTTTTAGGTTCCTTTTTTTTCTACTGCGGATTAGCATCTTGCAGTCACATTGACTGCCCAAAACGATTAGGAGATATTGTGGGTTTGGTATGAAATAAGCATATAATCGACAACCTTTTTAACAAAAGGAAATAGAAGACTTTATAAAGGAAAATTATAACGGCTACAAAGTTGGGAATATTCAAATTTAGTCTGTGGCATCGAAAACTATGCGTTTTAGATATGGAGTAAGGAGCGACTTGCAGCATTCCTTTTGTAGTAGGTGATTGACATGCGTTGAATGCTTCGTAGCAGTGAATATACAATGCCTCAACAAGATGAATTGAGTCGGTAGCCAGGAAGGCCATCAGTCGTTTACAAGTCAAATGCAATCCATTGTAGTGGAAGTATTGGGAGTTTCTCAAAATGTCATTTCCAGACCATGGAATCGGTTTCTGGAAACTAATTATGTTTGAGGAATTTGGGACAAGGTCGTGTTATCGTTTTAAAATAAAAAGCAGAAGCTATACATGCATTTCGTTAAAAAAATAAAAATATATCTCTTAGAGAAATAGTCTTTTAGAGAAAGAACGTTTTGTATGTGGAGGTATTTAATTGATGTACTGCAAATATTTTATTACATATTTTATCAGACAAATCAGGAAAATAAATAATTATATTACAATAATTATTAATTTTAAATATATTTTTCAGAAATCGATCAAAATAAAAACTGAAATTTTCCAGAAAATCTTGTTTGGAGACCCTTTGCGAGCGGCGCATATTATAATTTCATCATACACCTCCTTTCCCCCCCCCCATCGCTACACCACTGCTTTAAATGTTTGATTTATATTAAGGTACAAGCATCGGTAAAATCCTAGTATACGGTGCAGCCTTGGCACGACTTAAAAATTATCTCCAACACCAAAAATGATCCAAAGAACGTCTATATATATATATATACTATACACTATATGTGTGTATACTAGTATATACTATGTTTAACTATATATTTTCTTTGAATGACACGTTAACTACTCATCGTATATGTCCCGTTTTTACTGCTCATCATAAAGTCGCCAAATCCTGTGCGCACCGGATACTAGGATTAAACCCAAACATCTTACACCACTTCTCTCCTTTTGTACATTTTTTATTTTATTCTTATATTAGTAAAAAAGAAAAGGGGTTTAAAATGTGTAGTTTGACTTTCTACCTTATGTTTGGAACAAATAAATGTGTATTTTTTATACACAATATCTTAAGACAAAAGCTTTAAATATTCATACATTCAATAATTTTGAGGTTACAAAATGATCCTTTTCATGCACCATTTTTCTTTCCTTTGCTTACTTATTTATGTACTTCTTAATAAATAAAATTCTGGAAGTAAAAAATTAAGTTTTTAATGCATTTAAACAAGTGAAAAAAAATTTTAAAGTTTCCTTGTTGTTTGGAAGGAAATTTTTAACTTTTAAATATTTGTTAAAGGTTAAAAAGTTGATATTGACATTTGTAATGCAATTTACTGTTATGAAACTTATGCAATAGTAATATATTTTCTAGTCTTAAAGTGTGACAGGTTTTGAAAAGTTAAAACAGTTTACACAAAATTAAATTTTGAAAGTAAAAGAAATAGTATTTATAGTTTATACTTTAAAATAATGATACTTAACCCACAAACGTTGTATTTAGGGCTATCAGCGGTGTTTCCTTTCTGTAAAGAATTATAATTTTTGTGTATGAAATTTAGCATTTAAAAGGCCTTATAAATATGGAATATTTTCCATTTTGATATCTGACTCTATGTAAGCATGAAATATTGAGGATTTTTAACCCATCTATGGGTTAGAAAGCCATATGAACATTTATTTGTTGTTAAAGAAAAGTAATGATGAGGGAGAGAGTGAAGTTGAATACAACACATATAGCAAGAAAATTAGATGGAAGAGAGCTGATGAAGGATTGCAGATTGCTATAAGAATTGCTAAGAAATAAATGTTCATCTATGTCAGTACAAGATGTTATGAAGCTTCATTGTACACACAAAGACTTATTTAAATTACAGAGGCAATTTTGTAAGCAGAAAGCAATTCAGTATCTTACTTATTAGGTTAAAAATACAAGTTGTTGCTTAAGTGAATGTCATTGATAATAGTAGCTTAACTTATTTTGAATACAGAACATGGTGTTTAGCTTGAATTGTGCTGAAGCAGTGCCGCAAAGGTAACATCATATTCAAATCGTACAGAATAAATGATAACATGCAGTACTAAAATTTGAAAAACTTGGGTACATTGTTTGATTATTTCCACTTAATGAATCCAGTTGAAGCTGTATATGTTATTGGCTTTATTATGTAGAACTGTAGTTTAGAGCATTTCCTTATTGAAGCATAAAGAATCATGAGGAATTTCTTAATATTTATCATACAAGCATTCAGTATTTTATCTTTTAACATTATATAATACAGTCAAAAGTCGTTAATCCGGACTCGTCGGGACTTCGGCGATTCCGGATTATAGATCATCAGTTTAAATCTGGTAAGATGGCATGCAAAAATTACAAAATTAAAAATATGAAACCGTAATTTATGAAATAAAGAACAATTATGATCTAAAGGGTATCAAAATTTACAAAAAGAAAAAGCTTAATATTTATTTGTTTACTTTATTAAAACATTTCCTTCAATGTAAGTTGCTTCGTTTCATGTGATAATACTTTCTCTTTAATTCTATTAAACAGACATAATTTCTCGTTTAGTTACAAAGTTCCGCTGTTCATTATAATCCACATAAAATAAAAACATCTGCTCTGAAGATAAGGATAGTGTTTACAGATCAACTTCCAATCGGCTGTGTGAAATTCATAAACAGATTTCGGATTTCAAAACATACTTTCGCTTTGTAGATACAAATTACGTATTAGTAAATATATATTGGAAATTCTATTTGACATAATCTTTCTAATCTATCATAATCTAATAATGACGTTTCTGCCCCCACCTCTGCGGCAGAGCAGCATGAAATTGATAAACAGATTTCGGATTTCAAAACATACTTTCGCTTTGTAGTAAATATATATCGGAAATTCTATTTGACATAATCGAAAGTTCAAGCTTACTTTTATAAAATTGCTGTAACAGTCTGCAAAAAATAATAAGCCGGATCCAATTCGAAGATTAAGGAACAACGCAATCTGCAACATTAACTGAATTAGATAACTTTAGCTTAGCGTATAACTCCGTTAAACATTAAACGCGCATGCGCACAAACATATTCGCAGCCGTAAGGGTCTTATGCGCACTCGTAAACGCCTGTGTGCATGCGTGAACGCGAAGCATGCGCAGAAAGTTTGTAGCTTTGAGGTCCGGATTATAGATCATTCCGGATTATGGGTGTCCGAATTAACGACTTTTGACTGTATATGTTATTGTATGATGCTACTGTTTCAGTTAGACTAGAAATTTTATGAAGAAATTAGTTTCTATTTCTCATTTGTTTAAATAGATATGTTTGTTCTTTAACCCTTTCGCTGTCTTCTCCTGTCCACGAAAATTTTCCCCCCAGCGGCCGTCAATGTTTTTCGTAGCATGTAATGTTGTTTTCTCTGTACATCATAACTTTCCATACATGACTTTCGTAGTGGTTTCAATGAATTCGTAGTTTCATTTCAATGAATATTAAGTAAAATTATAAGGAAATAAAGCATCGTGTAAAAATAATAATATCTGCTTATTTCTAACAGCAGTATAATTTGATATCTGATCCAGACAGTCCACTCCTCCCATTTTGTTGTTGTAATCTTTTACAATTACAGTCAAAAGTCGTTAATCTGGACTCGTCGGGACTTCGGCGATTCTGGATTATCGATTTTTCCGGATTATAGATCATCAGTTTAAATCTGGTAAGATGACATGCAGAAATTACAAAATTAAAAATATGAAACCGTAATTTATGGAATAAAGAACAATTATGATCTAAAGGGTATCAAAATTTACAAAAAGAAAAAGCTTAATATTTATTTGTTTACTTTATTAAACATTTCCTTCAATGTAAGTTGCTTCGTTTCATGTGATAATACTTTCTCTTTAATTCTATTAAACAGACATAATTTCTTGTTTAGTTACAAAGTTCCGCTGTTCAAGTCCTATAATTGCTGTGTTGAGAATACGGACTAATTTGTCAATCAAAATGTTTTCGTTTTCAATAACCTCTGGGTCACTTTCTTCACTATCAAAAGCGAATTATAATGACCAGGAACTTGATTTAAATCATATCAAAGACTGAGTATATGGAGATGAAATACTACACTTAGTACTGAATTATAAACCAAATAAAATAAAAACATCTGAAGATAAGGATAGTGCTGACAGATCAACTTCCAATCCCCAGCGTGAAATTCGCTTTGTAGATACAAATTACATATTAGTAAATATATATGGGAAATTCTATTTGACATAATCTTTCTAATCTATCATAATCTAATAATGACGTTTCTGCCCCCCCTCTGCCCCAGAGCAGCGTGAAATTGATAAACAGATTTCGGATTTCAAAACATACTTTCGCTTTGTAGTAAATATATATCGGAAATTCTATTTGACATAATCGAAAGTTCAAGCTTACTTTTATAAAATTGCTCTGACAGTCTGCAAAAAATAATAAGCCGAATCCAATTCGAAGATTAAGGAACAACGCAATCTGCAACATTAACTGCATTAGATAACTTTAGCTTAGCGTATAACTCCGTTACACATTAAACGCGCATGCGCACAAACATATTCGCAGCTGTAAGGGTCTTATGCGCTCTCGTAAACACCTGTGCACATGCGTGAAAGCGACGCATGCGCAGAAAGTTTGTAGCTTTGAGGTCCGGATTATAGATCATTCCGGATTATGGGTGTCCGAATTAACGACTTTTGACTGTATTGGTTTTTTTACAGTTCTTTTCCGTGTTCCAACATCAATCATCGAGTTATTATGGACTGTACTCATCAAATGTATATCCTTCTTGTCTTTACAATTCACAACCTCATTTTTTCTCTTTTTCTGCTGAGAAGACATTGAAGCCATCTCTCACTGTCTTGCATCTTATGTAAAATGCCGCGAATATTCATAAAACCTGGGGCAAATTTAATTAGAAATAGAATGCCTGATTAGTGCTACCCTCTAGGAGGTATTAGAACAAACAAAAATAAAAACTCAAACAAGTAAACATTTAGAAAGCATTTTAAAACGTTGAAGAACGCTTGAGGCATGTTACGGCCATTCTGCGGAAGTTTCACTTGAACGTGCTAGACGTCCTACGCATGAGAAAGAGGTTAAAATTCTTCTACTTTATAGACATTTATTTTGAGCACATAATTTTTCTGCATTACATTATAATGCTAAATCTGTTCTCTGAGCATACCTAAAAAAAAGTCTTTAAAGTTTCCGTGAAGGGTAAAATTTTGTAGCTTGAAAAAAAAATTGTGTTTCAGATAATGTGAAGATATTAATGTATATACTAACGTTTCGTAACGATGTAGTATGTAATCTAGGGCATTTATTTATTTATATTTTACATGACACTGTGAAAATTAGTTTTAATAATTTGTTTCTTATTTTATTGTATGTTCCAATATACTGTGGAATTTTTATTTTATAAAGTTATTGAAATTTGAATTAAATGAAATTAGAAATATAATGGGTTATTAAATTATCTTTTCAAACTGAATCTGTTTAACTAACTAAGCTATTTGAAAGCAGAGGATTTCAGTGCTTAAGAATATTCATTTCTTTTGAATCAGATTGATTTAAGTAATAAAAATAGTAGTACTTTTCCGTTTTGCCGGCGCAAATGATAAAGTCGCCAATAATGGTTTAACTGATGCCAGACGGAATATCTTCGCTGGTAACCTTTTACGCCTCAGTTTCAAAACAAGTTGAAGCCATTTCTTATCAGATTGTTTCTTTCAATACTGGGATACAATAATATAGAATTTTTACACGATATTTAAATTTTATCCCCTAAGACAATTCACGGTAATTAAGTCAATTAGAACGCAATTACACCGCTCATCCGAATGCGAAATCAAGTGTTAAATTCATCAATTCTAATGAGAATGCACTAGCGAAGTAAAGCACTGCGGTTTTACATAATTTCTGAGTAAGCTATTCGTACGAATTGAAATAATTCTTGCATTTAATCTTGTATTCCAAATTAAGATTTAACTTAAAATTAATGTAGATAATTACTGAGCAAATTAAATTTTAGTAGCGTAGTTTACGTGAGATGAGATCGTTTGGAGTCACGTAATACGAACCGGCGAATCAGGATTTTGAACCATGAAATCATAGTAAATTCTTAAATTAATGTCTTTTTACAAATTTATTGTCTTTATTTATTGGCTTTTTACAAAATTTTAAACCATATTAAAATGTTTATGCCTTCACAATAAAAAAAAAAAATTCTTAGAATTAACATTTTTTATGTGTATACTGTATGTTGTCGCCAACAAAGTCTGCTTGGCGAGATTTGCGCCGGCGAAACGAAAAAGTACCAAAATAGTTCATGATCTGTATAATTAAAATATTTAATATTTTCATAGAATAACATTATATTTATTTTATATTTAGTAAAACTTTAATGGGTTTTTTGGCGACATTTGGGCACAATAAATGAAAATTATGATAATAGTGTTATTTATGGTAACCCTAAATACTGAGCTGAAAACATACCGCCATTTTTTTCCATGTAACTTTAACGAATTTGGTAGGTGTAGGTATCAGAGCTTGGTTAATCTTTGGATTTATGGTAACTTGTCAATTTTTTGGCGAAAATTTGGCGACCAACCCTGCTACAGCAGCCTGGTTTTTTTTTTTTTTTTTAACTTAACATTTTTTTCCAACAATCTGCTAGCCAAATTACGCTTATGCTAGAACTTTTATGGAACAAAAGTGCTTAATCATGACGAAGATTAGGTACGAAATTGGGAGAAAGTGCAGAATCACAAACTGCTTGCCGCGTTTTTAAGAATTCCACATACACGGTATCCATGTACACGTCGACCTATTTTCACTTAAAAAAACTTCCCAGAATTGCACAAAAATGACATTGCGCACACTCTTGACTTTATCCATGTACACTGCTAAAGTCCTAGCTAGTAACCTTTTATCGCCTTACCAAAATGTCGCCAAACGACCTGTTACCAAAGATTAGCCCAGAGGGTTGATTGCATGTTTTACGTGTTAGGGTGTTAGGAAAGCACAACTTTAAAAATATTTTTAAAAAAGTCAAAATTTGATAGTTAAAACTGATGCTGTTTATATTACACATAAGTCTATGCACATGAGTCTTATGTCAACTCTGCATATTATAACCCCCCCCCCCCCAAGGAAAAAAAAAACACATTTTTAGTAGCATGAGGAAAACTTGGTGGTGATTCCTATGCAAAGGAACCACATGCAAATTTAGACTTATTGCATGCTTCTTAAAATGGGCAATGGTCAAAATCACCATGGTCTAAAAGTAAGTTTTTTGCTTCATTTCTTAAATTAGAACTATAGGGATGTGTAATTGCATGAATTCATAGACCAAAATCAGGTTTCATTATAGCTTTTATAACATTTTTATAATTTGTCTGACTATAAAAAATCTAATGTTGCTTAGATTATGGAATATATTGCTTATAATTAACAGTTATGAAATTTTGTAAATCTCACAATATATATGAGCTGTATATGAATAACTTTCACTGACTATTATTACTTTTTATTAATAGTATGTTGACATAACAGTCGACTTTTTATTTTAAATTTTATGCAAAACATTTAATCTAACAGAAATCTGAATTTTTTATAATAAAAACTCTATAATAAAAGTAAGACTACAAATTATATATAAAAATTTGACTATATGGCAAGAACTTAGATACTGATTTCAGTATCTTTAAATGTAATTATTATAAAGTTTAGATATATTTTTATTAAGATTTACTCTTATTTTGTTATAAAGTTTGAATGTACAGAACAGTAGGCACACTTTGTGCTTACGACTCGGTCAACTACTGTGGCAAGATAACTTATGATAACAATTAAGTTCAAATGTAAAATTTAAATTCAAATAAACTTGTAACCAAAGGCTGCACAAATCAATTTAATGCAAAGTTGGTTCAAAACTTAACTGGCATGGAATTCAACTATCAGCAATTATAATGCAAGACTGAAGACTACAAATCTTATTGTATCCAGCAACCTAGTTACGTGGCCTCGAAATGCAAAACACGGTTTGTTTTACAAACTAAAAGCTTCATTTGGATTATGGTGAGAACATGTATGGGGAAATTAACAGTAAAGATCCCAAACATAAAATAACCCTGGTTACAAAATAAAGGAACATTACATTATAAAGTCTAAGCTCAAAGCTACAAACTTTCTGCTCAAGCTACAAAAGCTCAAAGCTACAAAAACGTGCATGCGCGTAATACCTTTACGCATGCACGTTTAATGTATAACAGACGGTGTAAGCTAAGCTAAAATTATCTAATTATCTATTTCAGTTAATGTTGCAGATTGCATTGTTCCTTAATCTTCTATTTGGATCCGGCTTATTATTTTTTGCAGAATGAGCAATTTTATAAAAGTAAGCTTTATGTATGCGTATGCAGTAAATTTTGTAAATAATATACTGAAAGAGATACTAGATGTCTAACAAAGCCATGCTAAAAGCAGGATGTTGATCAGCATTCCATTTTACTATGGATCAACTTCAGTGTACATACAGATATAACCTTGAATAATTAGGCAAGGTAATTGAGTTGCTACCTTGAACAACTGGATAATATAATTGAACTTCATTTGAAAGTAATCATTTAATTCATTTTGCATTAAGTTTCAGCAGCATTAATAATTTTAAGCCCTTTGCCATAATCAGTTTTGTAATATCTTAAAATAGTAAACTTTAACTGAAAGAAGAATATGCAAAATTGTTGTTAAATATGCAAAATCCTCTTCATAAACATTGATCAAGTTAGGTAATTTATTATCATTTGTTGGTGTTTTCAAAACTGATTTTCACAGAAAGCTCAAAGATCTTTACTTCTGGCATTTTAATTTTTTAATTTAATCTCAAATTAATTAAAGCTGTTTGAAAAACATATCTCATCTATTTCAAAGCATTTAAGCAAGTTATTCCTTTAAGAAACTATTGTTGAATATTTTATTTTCATCATGATCATCACAGTTTACATTTGAAGAGTAATGATTTTACTTGTTTCTAGTGTTTAGTATTTGTGTCCGTGAATTCCACTGTGATATCAGATGGATGTAATCTCCAGAATATAATTTTAATGCAGTATTTCAGGTTTCCTAAGATTATATTGTATGTTTCTTACAAAATGTTCTGTGTTCTGTAAAGTTTCTTCCTGCTGTTACATAAACTTATGTAATTTATTTTCTGACCATAAACCAAATAGGTAATCTTATTAATTGCTATTATTTTGCTACAGATTTGACACCTAATGATTAAATGAATGGCTGCATTAACTCTCCCCCTCAAAAAATTATGTTAAGTGCCCCTATATGTGCATGCCTGCACAGAGTTTGAGCAGGTGTTTTTATTTCATGCAGACACAATCAGCTACAGGACATAAATACTGCATTGCAAGGTTACAAGAAAATTTAGGGAGCATTGCTTATGAATGTGGAGTAGTTTTTAGAAAAGCGATATCCCTTCTAGGACAAGAGTTCTCATATGTTTTGATGTAATAAGAAAATATTAAAACAAGGAAATTTATAATAATTGTATAAATTTCCTCCCAAAGAAATTCAAGATTTTAATTTTATTTACATTACATTTAAAGCAGCTGGTTAAATATATTTTGTAATTAAGACACAATAACACGCCGAATAAATACTGATTCAGAAGTCAAACAACAAAAATCAGCGTTAATTCACAAAATTTTCACAGGACTAGTTTCGATGGTTTTACCGAACCATCATCTTCAGCTGCAAAACCGCAAATGAACAAGATAGGAAATAATGTTAAGATAAGATAAGAAAGCCTGGACAAGAATAAGCAAGTGGCGCCATCTGTTGGCGAAACCAGAACTAAAACATAATTTCTCTAAAAGCCGAAGGCAAATTTGGATTGGAATTAGGATCGTTAACTAGAACAGAAAGATTTTTGTGAATGTGAAATGCCTCTAGAAAATCCAGTTCTCCAATGGAAGATGTTTTTTGAATAATTTTGGCAGCAGAAAAATTGAAAGTGTGATTTTCGGACCAACAATGTTGAGCAACAGAAGACTTCTGTGTTTCCTTTTTTCTAACATATGCCTCATGTTCTTTGACGCGAAATTTTAAGGCTCTCTTAGTTTGGCCAATGTAAATTAAACCGCACTGGCAAGGAATCCTATAAATACCCCAGGAATTCATATCCGGAATGGGGTCCTTGAGTATAGAAGTTGGAATTTTATTGATGGGAGAATAAACAACCCGAAAGTTAAATTTCTGCAAAATATGTGCAACTTTATAGCTAATTGATGGAAAGAAGGGAATGACAACAGAATTTTTATAATCTCCTAAAATAAGAGTGTGGCTTTTAGTGTGTTGAGATGAGAATTTTTTAACTGCTTGATTAATAATGTTGGGTGAAAAGCCCCTGTCAATAGCTATTGCTTTTAAATAATTTAGTTCTTCATCAAGGGCTAGTTTGGAGGAGCAAACTTGAAGAGCACGGAAAACATAAGAATAAAATGAAGCTAACTTTTGTTTAGTCGGATGACATGATTTAAAGTGTGGTGGAAGGCAAACCGATGAAGGTTTACGGTAAACTGTAGTACTGAAGTTGGATGTGTTACGTGTGACCAGAATGTCGAGAAACGGAAGAGAATTGCAAGTCTCAAGTTCAAAAGTGAACTGAATAGCAGAATCAATAAAATTCATTGTTGAAAGAACTCTATTTAAATCATCTTTATTACCTTCAAACAGGGTAAAAGTATCGTCTACGTAGCGGAACCATGCCGGGAAGTTTAAAGTTTCAAACAATTTTGATTCATAATAATGCATGTAGATATCAGCCAGGATGGGACTGAGGGGGCTTCCCATGGCTAATCCCTCAGTTTGCTTGTAATATTTATTTTGGAAAACAAAATGTGTTTGTTTCAAACAGAATTGAGTGAGAGAAATTAGCTCATCAATTTCGATGCAAGAGAAATGAAATTCGCGAAGTCTGGTTTCTAGACATCTTAATGCACCCTCCACTGGGACATTGGTGAATAATGATTTTACATCAAAAGAAACCATGAGTAAATTACAAGGAGAAATGTTTTTAACCTTTTTTACAAACTCTATTGAATTTTTTATGGTGTAAATGTTATTGTCTAATAGAGTGGAAAATCTAGAAACTAAATATTTAGCTAATGGATACGAGGCAGTACCTAAATTTGATACAATAGGGCGGAAAGGAATACCACTTTTATGAATTTTGGGAAGAGCATATAATCTGGCACAATTCGCAACAGATGGGATAAGCGAATGTTTTAAGTTGCTTGAAATGATTTGCGAAGATTTGATCGCAGTTTTTATTTTGGATAAGTCCGAAGGTGAAGGATCTTTAGGGATCGGATTATATGGTCCTTCGTTTAAGAGTTTAGTGACACCACAACATGACATTCGTTTAAGAGTTTAGTAAACTCTTAAACGAAGGACCATATAATCCGATCCCTAAAGATCCTTCACCTTCGGACTTATCCAAAATAAAAACTGCGATCAAATCTTCGCAAATCATTTCAAGCAACTTAAAACATTCGCTTATCCCATCTGTTGCGAATTGTGCCAGATTATATGCTCTTCCCAAAATTCATAAAAGTGGTATTCCTTTCCGCCCTATTGTATCAAATTTAGGTACTGCCTCGTATCCATTAGCTAAATATTTAGTTTCTAGATTTTCCACTCTATTAGACAATAACATTTACACCATAAAAAATTCAATAGAGTTTGTAAAAAAGGTTAAAAACATTTCTCCTTGTAATTTACTCATGGTTTCTTTTGATGTAAAATCATTATTCACCAATGTCCCAGTGGAGGGTGCATTAAGATGTCTAGAAACCAGACTTCGCGAATTTCATTTCTCTTGCATCGAAATTGATGAGCTAATTTCTCTCACTCAACTCTGTTTGAAACAAACACATTTTGTTTTCCAAAATAAATATTACAAGCAAACTGAGGGATTAGCCATGGGAAGCCCCCTCAGTCCCATCCTGGCTGATATCTACATGCATTATTATGAATCAAAATTGTTTGAAACTTTAAACTTCCCGGCATGGTTCCGCTACGTAGACGATACTTTTACCCTGTTTGAAGGTAATAAAGATGATTTAAATAGAGTTCTTTCAACAATGAATTCTATTGATCCTGCTATTCAGTTCACTTTTGAACTTGAGACTTGCAATTCTCTTCCGTTTCTCGACATTCTGGTCACACGTAACACATCCAACTTCAGTACTACAGTTTACCGTAAACCTTCATCGGTTTGCCTTCCACCACACTTTAAATCATGTCATCCGACTAAACAAAAGTTAGCTTCATTTTATTCCTATGTTTTCCGTGCTCTTCAAGTTTGCTCCTCCAAACTAGCCCTTGATGAAGAACTAAATTATTTAAAAGCAATAGCTATTGACAGGGGCTTTTCACCCAACATTATTAATCAAGCAGTTAAAAAATTCTCATCTCAACACACTAAAAGCCACACTCTTATTTTAGGAGATTATAAAAATTCTGTTGTCATTCCCTTCTTTCCATCAATTAGCTATAAAGTTGCACATATTTTGCAGAAATTTAACTTTCGGGTTGTTTATTCTCCCATCAATAAAATTCCAACTTCTATACTCAAGGACCCCATTCCGGATATGAATTCCTGGGGTATTTATAGGATTCCTTGCCAGTGCGGTTTAATTTACATTGGCCAAACTAAGAGAACCTTAAAATTTCGCGTCAAAGAACATGAGGCATATGTTAGAAAAAAGGAAACACAGAAGTCTTCTATTGCTCAACATTGTTGGTCCGAAAATCACACTTTCAATTTTTCTGCTGCCAAAATTATTCAAAAAACATCTTCCATTGGAGAACTGGATTTTCTAGAGGCATTTCACATTCACAAAAATCTTTCTGTTCTATTTAACGATCCTAATTCCAATCCAAATTTGCCTTCGGCTTTTAGAGAAATTATGTTTTAGTTCTGGTTTCGCCAACAGATGGCGCCATTTGCTTATTCTTGTCCAGACTTTCTTATCTTATCTAAACATTATTTCCTATCTTGTTCATTTGCGGTTTTGCAGCTGAAGATGATGGTTCAGTAAAACCATTGAAACTAGTCCTGTGAAAATTTTGTGAATTAACGCTGATTTTTGTTGTTTGACTTCTGAATCAATATTTTGTAATGTTTATTAATTATGCACTTTATGGAGAAAAAATGGTACTTTTCGGTTTCGAGGGCCGTAAAAAATCACCAAATTATCCTTGATGCCAATGCTGCCGAAAAGAATTGCAGCAAGAAAAAAAGTATAATAGTAGATAACTATCTAAGATTGATGTTTTAATTTAGATGAAAGGTTAATTTTATATAATACTTTATTATTATAATTTATATAAAAAAGGCTAAACATGACTGAATGGAAGCATAAGAGTAAATAACTATTTCAGATCATTATTATAATTTATATAAAAATTGCTAAACATAACTGAATGGATGCCTGCATCGCTATTTCGCTAGCGACTTATCGCTAAAGCATAATTTCATCTCGTTGGTTGTCCAAACGTAATTTTCTATAATGAATGATGTCTTTTCTTTGAAAATATTCTCGGTAAAGTGCAGAATCGCTCACTTATTTGCCGCTTTTTTCAAGGGTAAAAACAATTGGATTTTTGTCAATTTTCATTTACTTAAGTGAAAATAGGTCGATGTGTACATAGAAAAAGTCAAGGGTGTGCGCAGAGCGATTTTTGTGCAATTCTAGGATTTTTTTTTTAAGTGAAAAGAGGTCGATATGCACATGGATACCGTGCAATTATGTATCAATTGACATGGCAATGTTGACACGTTTTCAAGAATTGCACAATCCAGTATGTGCAATTCTTAAAAACGCGTCAAGCAATGGGTGATTCTGCACTTTACCCAAAATTCTATTGCCTACTTTTCGTCATGGGCAATTCCCAAATTGTTAAATCCATAGGATATCAAAAAAGAATTTAAAAATTAAACTAGTATTTCAATGGCGTCTTAAGAAATATAGAACTATATAAACTTACGCAATCTCAAATCAACGCGTACGCTAGATTTGGCACTCTGTTAAATGGGCGTGTTTGCTAGATTTGGCGCTTTTGCGCATACATTTTCGCTGCAATTTTCTTACGGCTCTCAAAACAGAATAATACCGAAAAAATTTATTTCATAGTAATGAAATTTGGATGATTTTTTAAAATATCTGAAGTTATGATGTTTTTATAAAATTAATAGTGTTTATTTAACATAAATTTTATTTTGTAGGTCTGTAACTGATCCTCGTGATGGAAAATTAGTTGCATTAAAGAAAATGCCTAATGTCTTCCAGAATTTAGTTTCCAGCAAAAGAGTATATAGGGAGATAAAAATGCTTTGTTTTTTCAAGCATGAAAATGTATGTACATTTTTAGTTACAATTATAAAAATACATTTTTTCTAAAATTATGAAAAATTTTATACTTAGTATAAATCTAATTAAAAATTTTGTGTTTAGGATTAAATGCATTAACAGTTTTTGATTATTTATTGAAACCAAAAAGTGTAAATTAATCTATAGATAGTAAGTTCTTAAGTACGATTATTTTTCAGACTATTCAGAAAGGTAACTGGAATTTATAGTGTGGAACTGTATTGGCTAAAAATATATATTATGAAATGAAAAGATTCATAATCTATCCATGTGTGACCATTTTCTTAAAAAAGTCACCATACGATCTTCCAAAGATTGGTACAGGAAGCAGTCAATATGCAAAGATCTTGAACATTTTCATGAAAACTATATTTAAAATTTAGTTTTTTATTTAAAAAAGGGGGAATGGAAAATCAGTGAAGCATAGCAAAAATTTGTATGTTCAATTTAGTTGTGTGTGTTGTGACTTATCTCACTTGTCTGACAGTAATATCAGAACAAGCCCACGAAATTCATTGTAGCAAGTAGAGTTAGATTGCGTCTATTGTTGGCTAGAGCAGTGATTCTCAACCGTTTTTTGTCGTGGCACACTTTTAACGATTTCAAAATTTGGCAGCACACAGAGAAAAAGATAAGGTTAAAAGTAGTTTACTTACCCCTGTGTAATATAGTTTATGATAATAAATTTAAATGTAAAATAAAATATGCACTACGTTTATTAAGGGATTAATTACAAGTTAACAACAAAAATACTTTTAATGAGAAATTTTGAGCTTGATGTTTTTTATAATTTCATGTATATTCGGTCGTAAAAATGACAATGCTACTCTCATATCGTCTTCTACATTTAACAGTCTCAATCTTTTTTATCGTTTTTATGTTGGTTAATACTGAAAATCCGAATTCACACAAATAAGATGTAGGAAACTGTAATAATATTTTTAAAGTTTTTGGGATAATCGCATCTAAAGTTAATCAAAAATGAATTAATTGATTCTTCCGATAATTTAAAAATTAAATCTCAATTATTAGAAAGCGAAGTTAGTTCTTCCTCTTTGCTAAAAGTTAATTCAAATACAGAAGTCTTCGGCACTAAAATCAGCTTGGATACCACAATTGGCGCGCATATTAATGTCTTAAAAATCTAATTTTGCCAATTCTCATGTGTACCCTCATTATAATTTTGACTATATACATTTCTAAAATTTGGCGGCACATAAAAGTGCCCCGACACAGTGGTTAAGAATCACTGGGCTATAGCCTTGATCACCATATAAAACTTCCTTCAGTGACAATACGACTTACCTCAGTTTCACCTCAATTTTGATGAATAGCATCCCGTGAGAGCAGGTCCAAGGGTCTCCCAATTAGTGCAATATAATATACACTAATTCAAAAAAAAGTCCCTATTCCTGACTAGTAGGACCATTTATTCATATCAACAGCAGAAGAATTCTTCCCTTTCCTTACCACTAACCTCTTGAGAGGACTTTCAGCTCGGCGAGTATTTATGAGGGTTGGAACTTTAATAGTGGCAACACAGCTGAAAAAACGCTACGCAACAAAACCAAAGAATATCGCGTATACCACACGTAAACTACATACCTACCTTACCTCTCAGCAAAAAGACTCGTCCTGCCTACGTCAAGCGCATGCGGAGTAACGCGAAGAACGAATCCTTGTATTAGCTTGCAGTCTAAAGTAAGTGTTGTCAGTATATTTTCAAAACAAGAACAACGATGTTGGATAAAAATTAAATGTGCCAGAGGTCGTACAGCATGACAGTGTCATCAAGGGCTTCAAGAGGCTTGCGGAGAATCTGCATTGCCTTACAGAACCGTAGTAAGATGGGTGAAAGCATTCAATGAAGGACGCCAAAACGTGCCAGACATGCTGCAACCAGGTCGTCCGAGTGTCAGCGATGCAGACGTGCAAGCTGTTGCTGCACAAATGGACAGTGATCGCCGCCAAACGTTTCGTCAGCTGGCCAGACAAACAGGATTAGCGCATACGACTGTGCTGCACATTCTGAAGGAATGCCTGTCCATGAGAAAAATTGCTTCACAATGGGTTCCACATCAATTGACGGAAATGCAGAAATGGCTACGATACGATGCTGCCCGAACCCACCTGGAGCGCTATGAGGAGATGCTTTTTTATGCCATATCATTACGCTGGATGAGACTTGGGCCCGATCGTACCAGCCAGAACTGAAACGCCAATCAAACGAATGGCATCATCACAGTTCACCACGACGTTTGAAATTTCGTCAGAACCCCAGCAATGTGAAAGTTATGGTGATTCTCATGTACGACTGTGATGGTGTCATCCTAACGCATACCGTTCCTCCACAGCAGACCGTCACTGCACATTATTACTGCTCAATTTTGGAGCACAATCTCCGACCAGCTTTGAGAAAAAAACGGCGACACTTTCTGCAGAACGCTCCTCTCATTTTGCATGACAATGCTCGGCCGCATGCAGCGCAAGCTGTGACTGATTTGTTCAAGCGATGGGGCTGGGAAGTGCTTTACCATCCACCATACTCCCCAGATCTAAGCCCTTGTGACTATGACTTAATTCGTAAGATGAAGGAAACACTTCGTGGCACTCGCTTCTTGTGGCAGTAGACTGGTCCATTCAAACTATCAACAAAACAGGCGTTGCTACAGGTATTCTGCGACTTCCACATCGTTGGAAACGGGTTGTACACAATGCTGGCGACTATATTGAAGGACTGTAAAACATGGTGACATGAATCACTTTTGTATTCCTTGTAAATAAATAGTTGCCACTATTAAAGTTCCAACCCTCGTATAATACCTCCGTGCTTACAAAGACACTATACATTTACACATCCATGTCTTCGGGATTAGAACCCGGGCCTTTCAGTATCGCAGTAGGCTCTTCTAACCAGTATACCCTCCGAGTGGCATATGTGCAATATAATATACACAAATTAACAAAAAATGTCCTTATTCCTGACTAGTAGGACCATTTATTCATATCAACAGCAGAAGAATAATTCAGTATTTTATTGTGTCACTTTTAAATTGGTAACAATCTGCTAACCAGCATAAATACTTTTATATTCAGTTTTTGTGTGGTGTCATTTGGTAGCTTGACAATTGTCAGTCCCTGTGGCAAGTCAATTCATTACAGTTCCTGTATGAGTTTGGGAGAGCATTTTTATTTTCCAAAAGTGTGTGATTATGGGGACATTGAGCAGTCAGGTTGGCCTAAATTAGAGTTAGCAGTATGCAGCTATTCTTTTCGGAAACATACTGTTTGAACTTGAATATTTACGTGTTGCTAAGGGTGCTTGTGCTAAAATGTGTAAGTAGCAAAGCAGAAATATGTGATCAGTGTAGTGCTGTGAATGTATTGACAGTCGATGGTGTAATGTAAAATACAGTTTACTCTGTCTGGGTATGGGAGATATGATGGAAGCAGATGTAATGTGATAAGCAGATTCACTGTAGTTAGCTATCCATGCAAACTATAGAGGAAGGAAAGATATGAAAGACCTGAACTGGTTTTCCCCATGAACTCTGTTGAAGCAGTGACCCGTCTTGTTTATCAAAACATTTAGAAATTTGCTATTAAGATCAGTAGGTTTTGACATGTTCAGAAATTCATTTTGTAATTACATAAGTATAAATACATAAGTATAAATGTGCATATATATATTTTTTTCTATAATGTTCCGGTATTCTAAATATGTGAAAGAATATGTGTTTAAACAGCATTTCATTCTGAATGGAATCAAATGTACCTTTCCCATGCTCAGAACAATTTGAATTTGAATGAAATATTTTCACTAATAGCATTAAAACAAATTTTAATGTAATTCAATTTTATTCGGTTAATGATTACAAAAATTAAAATCGAAGTTTATTGTATTATTAATATTAAAATCATGCATTATTTCCTTTATGTTTACAAAGCTTTCTAAAATATGAGATAATTTTCAGCTTCTAAGGCATGTTTTAAATCAAAAATCCCTCTATAATTAATGCTCCATTAGGTTCATTACAAATTAGAGCGGCTTTTATTTTAATAGCTATAAATATGTTGAATATAGCTGCTGATTTCTGATTTTCCTGTACTTAACTTTCTATAAGGATGTCAGAAAGGGATAAAATAGGATTTATTAATATTATTTAAAATTTTAACTGAATTATTATAAAACATAAGGAAATAATTATTTTTAATACGTATCAAAATTTTTGGTTAATCTATCTTTTAGGGTACCCCTTGGATTATTGCAAAGTTGTTGTTATGGTAACCTGAGTAGTTGAGTGTTATAGAAACCCTATTATGATGTGATTGGTTTAATATGTGATTGCGGTGATTTTGACTGATGGAAAAATATTTGTAAGGGCTTACTTAGGTATGGATGTTGGCTATTTTGCTTATTTTGTGCTTTACACCATTAAATGCCTGCTGGGGATATGATTAACCTGAAGTGTCTGTACACTATGAAATGATTGGGGAAGAAATATTGATTATCTGGTGTGTAAATGAAGATTTAAATGGCTTTGTTCGCCTCTTGGTAAATTACGCAGCGAGATTTAAGGATTTTGAAACCAGAGCTCTTATCAACACTTAAGGAAGGTATGTGGAGTGTAATAAAAATAGATTTTCGAAAGAAATGCTATCGACAGTACGAGGGATATTTTTCGTATTTACTTTTGTGAATTAATGTGTCGACGGCAGCATACAGATTCCGGTTTAGATAATTTTAAATAGTTTTTGGATGCTGATAAAGAATTCTGTAGAAGTCGATATTTCCTTTTTGTACTGCATAGATTAGATAACATGTATTTCCATTCTTATTTCCTTGTTTGATTTAAAATGCAATTTATGGAGGTTATATATTTTTTGTTTTAATTATGTTTTGGACTCAATTTTACTGGGAAGGGCATTGGACGTAAACATGAATGGTGCCAAAAAATCCCCAATTTTTGCCAAAGGGTACCCTGAAATATATTTTTACCAATTTTTTTTTTACTTTTTATTCCAACAATGCAAATTCTACTTTATATACTTCCGTAAGTACACATCTCGTACACCATGCTTTACAAATCCTTTAATAGATTGTTTCCCTTTACAAACAATTTTTGTTTATTTTTGTAAATATATTTGCTAACAGAATTCTAACTGTAATCATTATAAATTTAGATATATTTAATAACTAGATCATAGTAACATTCACAGGAGTTTATGAGTGAATAAATCCTTCATTTCCAAATACATTTATAAGTAATTTAATTAACATTTACATATCAAATTAAAGCCAAGTGTGTGTTTTTACAAGGATATGGATAAATTTTCATACATATTTAATATTTTTCAATTTCTAAATGTGAAAATCTTTTATTTTTATTATCTGTGCTTGGAGTAAAGTAATTATAATTATTTAGCATATAGCAGGAATTTTACATAAGAAATATGTATAAATATAAAGTGAATGAAAATTACGTGCATTTTTTTAATGTACATTAAAAAAAGTCAGTTTTCCTACAAAAGCCCTCTATGAAGGCATCTCTCTCTCCTTCAAGGCAGTTATCCCTTCCTTACTTAAAATACTTGACCTGACGCTGAATAATAAATACTGTATATTAAACATGTATAACTTTATATTTACGTTTTGCCATCAAGTTCCAAACTTTTGCCTTAAAATGTATTTTTGGATATTCATTATAAAATTCAAATTTTCTAATATATATTTTGACAAAGTATTTAATACCTCTCTTAACAATTTTATCAAGTTTAATAGTTCTCTGATAGTGTAATAATTAATAACTCTCCATTCCACATTTAAACATTAACCTCGTTGTCATCAGATTGCAGTCTTGATTGCTTTACTCTGCATACCAAAATTGCTTCATTTTTTGAAACAGTTAAAAGCAACTAATTGATCTAAATTCACAAATAAGGCATCTTGTAACTCTTGTGCGTTGTGATTTAAGGCATCTTGTAACAGTTCAGATTTATACATTCCCATAGTTCTGGATGATATTGCTGTAAGTAATGGAAATTAGTGACATGCGTAATGGAAACCTGTTCTCATGATTTCATAAAATATGCTATATCAATTGTAGTATTAGTTTCTTTATCTGTTTCAGTTTTTTTTATCTATTTCAATGAGTGTATTTCACTGGTTATGTCTCTGCTGAGCTACTGCTATGCTGATTTATATACTGGATTATAAGTTAAGTGGGTTAACTGGGCATGTATGTATTCAAATGTGACATCTAAGTAACCAACCACAGGAATCCACATAATTCCATTTACTATTAGAATTACCCTAGTGTTTTGCTCTTAACACCTCTAGCACATCAGCTGCATAATGTTCATACATAATGTTGAGTATTTGTATGCTGAATTTCATTTAGATATTTTTTTTATTTTTGTCTAAGCATGTGCATGCAAACAGTAGATCATAATTTAGTAATTTAGTATGTGATAATAATAATGGCAGTTTAGAGGCTTCACCCTTCCATACACACAAGTGATTTCTTGTAGTGGGATGGCTTGAATTATGAAAAAAGAATGTCAGAGAATGTTTAAAATCATTTAGTTTAACACAATTTAGATTTTAACAGTTCTGTTTTTGTAATCTAAGCTTTGAGATTTTTAGAATGCTCTTTCTGGAGATTGTAACATTATATGTAGTTTATGCCCTTTTCTGAAAGCCTTTTTATGTAAAATTAATTGGTTTTATTTATTTTGTTGCATTATAATATATATAGTAAACATTGTATGTGTTTATGAAATAGGTACTCTCTGCTCTTGATCTGCTGCAACCACCACATATTGATTTCTTTCAAGAAATGTATCCTTTATTTTTAATATAGATAACATACTTATTAATGCCAGATATTTAGTTTTTTTTTTTTTTTTTGGTAATGAATAATATAGTTATAAATTTTCCTTAATAACTTCTTAGTTATGTTATTACAGAACTGATGCAAAGCGATCTGCATAAGATAATTGTTTCACCTCAGCCACTGAGTGCTGATCATATCAAAGTCTTTTTATATCAGATTTTAAGAGGTAAAAAGAATTTTACTTTGTCTTTAAAAATTGCATATTTTCAAAACTGTGCTTTATGTAGTGAAATGTATTTGCTAGTTGTAATCGTGTTTATTATATGTACTAATAATAGTTCTTCAATTCTGAATTAGTTTCTATTCATATAAGCATTTTTTAACCAAGTGGTATGACCATGTCGTGAGACTTTTTGTCACCTAATATAATTAGATTATGATTTAAAATATTTTACTTTCTTATTTTCTTTAATAATGTAAATACCATTGTAATGAATGAAAGTTTATAAAAGCAGAGATGAAAATAAATAATTATAAAAGTTTACCTAACGGAGGCCATTTAAGGATGTATCTTTATGAGCAAATCCAAAAAGACATGCACTCAGATGGTTAAAATGTAATGCAGTTTTTTTCTTTTTTCCCCTCTGCACCTTTGTACATATTATCCCTTCACTCCTCAGATTTTGTTCATTGAGAAAAATGACACATTTATTGAAATTCTCAATGGGTTGAAAAACTGTATGTTTTGTAATAGTGAAGATCAAAATGTCTTAAAAGAACTAGATTTAATATGAAGTATATTATGATGTAAAAGTGCAGATATTTCTGGGTAAAAATAACCATAAGTATAGTTGTTAATATAGACATATAAGTATAGTTGTTAAATAAAATTATGTTAGAAAAAAGTATTTTATTAGATATAGTTTAGTATTTTATTTAATTAATTGTATTTAAATATGCCTCCTTCCATGAGCATAACTATTTAATACCTATTACTTTTGACTAATGTAGCAAAAACCTTGTTTACTCAGCACATACTTTAGTTAATATAAATGTAGTTAACGTGTTTTATGGGTCTATATTTTTTGTCTGATTGTAATTTCATGAAATTTGTTATTGGCCGTATTTATCATTACATTTTAATTGACTCTGCAAACTTTGACTAATTTTTGGTAATTGACTGTTAACTGTTTGTTCTTAATTGCATATTGCTGAAAGCTGTTTGTGTATATAATATTGGATGTTGTTATATTTCCAAGTAAAAATCTTGTATTTACATAAGTATTACAGGGTTCATACTGTCCTTAAGAGTCCTTAAAATACCTTGGATTTTTTGGAATTGGTTTTTGGTCCTTAAAAGTCCTTAATTCTGGCCAAAATCAGCAGAATGTCCTTAATTTTAATCATCTGAAATTTCTGTCTATTTTAACGACTGTTATTTTGAGTGTGAATTAGCATTTTGAAGGAATATTTTTGGCGATTCACTGACATATATGGTTATCTTTTGTATGGGTGCATGGGTTATAATTTATTTCTATTTCTAATATAAATAATGGGATACACGAGTTTCTAAGCATGAAGTGAAACATAAGCTTTTCGTTTTTTTTTTTTTTTTTCCTTTAATAAAGAGCTCTTAAACAACTTTTCACTTTTGGGGATGTGAATTCTTTTATTAAATGGTTCTAAATTTGGCGACTTATCAACATTTTGGTGATTTTAAAATCAGTTTGTATAGAAAATTTTTAATTCTGAAATCTGAGAATTTTTCAGCGATTTTTTTTAAAAACATCGTAACATTGATAAATTTCATTAAAATAATGGTAATATATGAAATTATATTTAAAAAATAACATTAAAATAAAACATTTTTATTTTTCACTCTCATTTTATAAATTTTCGTTTTGGCAACTTATTTATACAATATTTTGAATCAGAAAAATAAACAAGGTATAATGCTATAAAGCACAATTAATGAAACAGCTCTTAGCAAAAGCAAAATTAGCTATGTAATTAATTAAAAATGTTGTTTTAAGTTTTTTCCATGTAATTGTCTCAGAATATGCATCAGTTTTCTCTATAAAATTAATTTTACACTTTTTCCCTCCTTTTTTTTTTCTAAAATACAGCTTTTTCGTGTTATACAGAATTGTTAGGGATAATTTTTCTTTCGTATTTTAAACATTGCAACTTAGAAAGTTTAGAAGGATTTGAATGCAAGATTTATAGACCCACGATTCTAGAATATTCGAGAAATGTGTGACAAAATAAAAAAATGTCTCTATGGTATTAACACGTAAGGGACGTATTTTACAGAAAGTTTGCAATGATTTTTTTACTTTTTGCAAAACGTCTGGAAGAACAATGAAAATATAATATTTTACTCCTGATACTAGAATCTTTTTCTTAACATGTTTATCTTCCCTTTATTTTCTCTACTTTTCACTAGCCACAAGCAGGGAAATATCAAAAATGCTTCTAATCTTATCACATGGGCAGGCATTATAGAAAGGGATTTTTTTAAATAATAAAGAAATTGAAAACTTACAATTTAAAAGATTCATGTAATATGTCTTAATGCATAATACACAAAGCTGGCACTAAACATTTTCCCACCTGATGCAATCTCTGTGGATCTTAAATTCTGCTGCCTAGTTCCTTTCTAAATTCTGCTTCCAATGCCTCTTCTAAATTCTAAAAGTTTTGCCATTTCTAGATTTGTTGTTCTGTGTGTCATTAAATTCTAAAAATTCTGCCACGCAAGCTCTGTAACCAGCCTTTACCATATATATTTCAACTTTTGGTACTTTTCCGTTTTGCCAGTGCAGACGATGAAGTCGCCAATAATGATACAACCGATGCCAAATGGAATATCCTCGCTGGTAACCTTTTACTCTTCATTTTCAAAAACAATTTGCACCATTTCTTATCAGATTGATTGTTTCTTTCAATACTGGAATACAATTACATAGAATTTTTACCAGATAGTTCAATTTTATGCCCTAAGGCCAGTTACTGGAGGTAATTAAGTGAATTAGAATGCAATCGCACAGCTTACCCAATGGCAAAAATATAGAATAGATGAATTCAAGTGTTAAATTCATCAATTGTATTTAAAATGCACTAGCGAAGTAAAGCACTGCGGTTTTACATAATTTCTGAGTAAGTTATTCGTACGAATTGAAATAATTATTGCATTTAAACTTAATTTTCCAAATTAAGATTTAATTTGAAATTAATGTAGATAATTACTGAGAGAATTAGATTTTTGTAGCGGAGTTTATATGTGAGATGAGATCACTTGGGGTCACGTGATATGAAGTGGCGAATCAGGATTAGTAAATTCTTAAATTAATGTCTTTTTACAAATTTATTGGCTTTTTTACAAAATTTTAAACGACATTAAAATGTTTATACCTTCAAAGTAAAAAATTCTTAGAACTAACATTTCTCAACATTTTTTATGTGTATACTCTGTGTTTGTAGCCAATAAAGTCTACTTGGCGAGATTTGCGCCGCCGAAACAGAAAAGTACCCATCTTTCTTCTGAATGTTCATATTACTAAAATAAAATTAGCCACTTTAAACATTCTAAATGCATATAGTGTTTTTTACAATAACATAAATCCTTAATTAAATCCCAAAATTCTAAAATGTAAAGGAAGCGTGTTGAAGAAAGAAACTGAGTACATAAAATTATTCTTCAAAGAGATGTGCAGTTATTATTATGTAAATTACCAAATTGTTTATGATTTCAGCCTTTACTATAATTTCCCATTTTTGTTTCCTCATATGATAGAGTTATTAAGTCAAATTAAATTTTATGATCTTTGACCACTAGTCCACATTTTAAGTTTGAATTTGATTGTTCTTGTTTAATTACGTCACCCTAAGCTGTAATTGATTTTGTCAGCATCAGAACATGCCTTTATGTTCTAAGTTATTTTTAAATAAGATGCTGATTTAAACCTTTGTCTGATATTCTAGTTACTTTCAGACATAGCAATAATTTGCTTCATGTCTATCGGGAGTTTTGGACTATTTAACTTTACCAGATCAAGTAAAACATCGTTACGTGCACTGTTAAGAGACTGGCAAATTAGGAGATAATACACGCAGAAACTAGCGAGAGCATTGGTTTGCATTTTGAGACAAATCTCTGATTGTTAGAAAAGATACTTAAAGAGAAGGAAATTGTTATAAACTAGCCAAAATGTTTGGGAAGGCTTCAAATTAAAATGATGGATAAATATTTGAGTGTTGTTACAGAACATAAATGTTTTGTAGCTTTTAATGTGTAATTATCCTAATATCGTTTAAGAATCAATGTCATAAATTACATGTATTTTAAACTGTGGAATTTTATTAGATTTTATTTTAGTATGGCTTTTTTTAACAAATATTCTTAAAAAATAAAATCTAATAGTGGCCATGTAAATCCATAATGACTAAGGTTATCCAATTACCTAATTTAATTATTTATAACTAACTGCTTTCCCTTTAAAATTATCTCTACATGTTAAAACAAGTTATTGCTTTTCATTAATACTCGCTATGGAAACAAGATAAAACACAAAAATGTAAAAATTCAAGTAAAACTTATTCTTTGCATTTAGTGAAACTTAAAATAAAACAACTTATCACCTCTGGTGCTTTAATGGCTTAAACCTTAAAGTATATTAACTGTGTTACAACCCCTGGAATTCTACATGAAGCTACGACACTAACTGCATCAAACAGAGCCTGACTAACTTTTCTAATCAGCAGGTCTCTCATTCTAGACAAGTAGCAGCAGTGACAACATTCAGTCTTTTATTATGAATCATGCTGATTACAATCTTACTTCTCATTTTAACCAATGCCATTTGATATAAAATCTACCTGCTATTTACTAAACCTCTAGACTGATCAAGTATGTGACAAAATGAGACAAAAAAAAAAAAAAAAAATCAACATAAAGCTGTTAGTAAAATGTAAATGTCACTTATCATCTTTCATATATGTCCAACTATTATAAGTGTAAAATATTTAATGATACTTAATAAATTGCATAAAGTTTATTTTATTCTCAAATTTATTTTAGGGTGGTATTACAAAAGTGAAATTCAGGCATAGATAATATTTTTAATTGAATTTATTCAGTTCCCATTTGCTCATAGATCCTTAATCTTTTCATTAATGGGCCTTAAAAGTACTTAATTTCCGTGTGCAGAAATGTGTATGAACCCTGTATTAGTACTAAGTAGGTGACAAATATCAGATTAACTATCAATAAAATGCTTCTTAATTTTGTTGCTTTGTGGGAGAAAAGTAACAATTATACTAATACAATTCTTCATCTTTGTTTGCTTTTACAGGTTTAAAATATCTTCATTCATCCAATATTTTACATCGAGACATTAAACCTGGTAATCTTTTAGTCAACAGTAATTGCGTGTTAAAGGTAATATTACTAGTTTTCTCTTTTAGTTAGTTAATTTGCATGTTCTTTTCCTATTTTACCTTTTTAAAGTTTATAATTTATATTTATTTTGATATATATACAATCTGTTTTTATAGATTTGTGATTTTGGCCTAGCTCGAGTTGCTGAATCTGATTGTAACAAGAATATGACGTTAGAGGTTGTGACTCAGTATTACAGAGCACCAGAACTTTTGATGGGAGCTAGACACTACACGTGGGCTGTTGATATTTGGTCAGTAGGTTGCATTTTTGCTGAACTTCTTGGACGCCGAATATTATTTCAAGCTCAGTCACCTATACAGCAAGTAAGTAAGAATGATGAGTGCATTGTATTTTTAAATTCTTGAGTAGATTTTCTTTTAAATCTAAATTGCATGATTGCAGTGTGTGGTCTGTTGTAGTCAATTTCAGGGTATTTAGTTATTTAGAAACATTGTATAATTGAGTTTTGTAGTTTTACCTTCTAAAGTTGTCATCTTGTATAGTTTACTCAGATGTATTGTAATTGCCAAAGAATTTCAAACCAACTTGTCTTATCGTAATAGTTTTAGGTGAGCATTATTTTCACAGAGAACCAATTTCAGTATTTTTCTGTTAACTGGACACCAGTCACCAAATATGCACCAAAGCATTACATGTGGTAGCTTGTGCAGTGTTTAATATACACAATGCCAAATTTTTTTTACATTTTTGCTTAAAAAATCAGAGAATTGCTCTCATTACATTTGTTATTACAAGCTCATTCCCCCTGAAGTTTTACATATCATTAGGATGACCATCATCTAGTTAACATTTTGTGCCAACATTTACACTTCACACAAAATTCTACAACATATTAAGGATGTTTTTTTATACAAATTCCATCAAATATACCAAACTATAATTGACAGCATTTATTACTATGTTATCTCAGTTTACACTGGTCATTAAAATTAAAGGATAACGAGAAAAAAATATGCTTACTAAGTTAATGTTGCAACTAGTGCTCAATTCTATAATTATTTATGTTAATTAAATGCAATAGAACACCTAATTGCACTTATTTGCATACGACAGAGCCAGAAATATGTAAATTCAGTGATTGACAGTGTGGTATACAATGGATACATGTTGGAATTTTGGTCTGTAGTGTTGTATAAATTAAATGTGCTTTCTGAGAGTGATCAATATTCAGTAGTTATGGCTCAATGGCAAGATTTAAGTGACGTTCAAAAGTGGCGAATAATTGAAAGAATGAAGGAAAGTCAAACGCAAATGGAGGTCACCCAGGATTTGAATATATCCTTCAAAGTGTCGTATCAGATGTTTGGAGGCACCTTTTTAAGCACTGGATCAATTGTTAGACAGCCTGGTCAAGGGCAACCAAGAGCAACAACTGCATCCAGAAGGTTGTTTTCTGTCATTGTCGACTCGAAGAATCCATGAAGTGACTACAAGAGATTTGATTTTAGACCTTCAGGGCAGGCACAGGAATTCGAATTAGCCATTCTATTGCTGCATGAAGTCTTAACAAGATTGGACTGTATGTGAGAAAACCAATATTTATGCCCCATTCACTCCAGCTTCCAGAGGGGCCTGTTTAAATTAGTACCATCATGTTCAATGGAGCCAAGACGACTGGGCCTGAGTATTGTTTACTGACAAGCCCAGATATAGTCTGAACAGTGATTCTAAACATGTTTTGATCTGCAGAGAGGAAGGATCATGCAACTTGCCCTCCCTAGTCTGTGAAAAATCTCGTTTCTGTGACCACAATTTTTTAGGGGGAGGAATCAAGACAAATAGCCACTGAGCTGCATATCTTTCAAAGAGGGTCTGTAAGTGCTCAGAGATATGGGGACGAGGTACTGGAATCTCAAATTAGGCTGTTTAGGGGTGCTGTTGGCCCAGATATTTTGCTAATGGATGACTGTTCTGAGCCTTATCAAGCATATGTGCTGTCAGAATAGTTTCAAACAGAAGATATCATGTGAATGGGTTGACCACCTTACTCACCTGACTTGAACTTGATTGAGCATGTGTGGAATGCCTTAACCCTTTGCGACACGCATATTTAAAATATATTTTAATCTTTAAAAAAATGTCTTAGAATAAGTCAGATGGACTTACTTAAGTGCCTTTAGGGCTTGAAAAAAATTCTGCGCTTTTATTTTTTACGGTGGAAGGTGGGATACCGTTTGTCCCACCATGCAACTAGCACATGTCTTACAGCATATTGGTGTATAGCAGGGAAAAAAAATCCTATGTGGAATGAATAAACAAAATAAAGCGTGCATTCTAAAATATTCAGAATAAACACACTAAAATGCATTTTGTACTTATTGCATATATGCATGACTTGTAAAATTTTGCATATGCACATTTTGCATACATATATTTAATATTTTTAAATTTTAGGAACAAAAGAAAATATTTTCTTGAATATTATTTTAAGATTAAAATTTGATACTCGTACATATGATACTAAATAAAATATTAAAATCGGCACTTGATTCAAAAACATTTATATACGATTAAAATTGAAAAAAAGTCATTTTTCATGAAACTTTGAAAAACATGTTTTTTCATTCTTTTGTAAGCATAGAGGCACTTCACATGTTTCACACACCCAAAATGTTCGTCGTTCTTCTTTCGATATGCTGCAATATGCACATCTTCTCCTGCTCGTTCTCTTTGGCGTTTTACTTACATTTTTTAGTCTCTTTTCTGGTTGTACGAAAGAGTTTTTAGTTTTTATTTGAACTGGGGATTTCAGTTTTCTTTCAGCTGTTTCTTGCCTGCAATTGCCATTAGACCTTTTATAACTGAGAGAGGAAAATCTTTCATTGTTTTTACATCATGATCAGGTTCGCGAACAAACTTAAATAGAATAAATGCGTTTACTATACTCGCATCTAAAAAGTAAAATAAAAAAAAAAAAAAATCATGTGCCACCATTTCTTGCTTTTGCGGTCTATTTCATATAGTCCTTTCAGTTGATCAATCAGTCGACATATCCCATATTCTTAATATATGACATAATGCTGTTTGGGCACAGTACTTTTTTTTTTTTTTTTTTTGTCTTTCCATCTAGTTCTTTTCTATTAATTTCTTTCATTTCAGTTGCCTTTTCCAAGCAAGACAGGATAGAAACTGATCTTTTTATCCTTCCATTTTATGCAATAAATTGAATCATCGCTAACTGAAAAGTCTATATATTCTCTTGACATAAATTTGTCTTTTAAATTTTTGGGTAGATACATCCGATCCATATTTACAGTACCACATGCATAGATGAGTCTATCTTTAAAAAGCGAAACAAATTATAACTACTTCCTTTTCTTCTTCAGCAATAACTTCAACCTCAGTTATTCTTTCTTGGATTTCAATTTCATCTGAATCAGAACTGACATCTGAAGCATTTGAGTTGCAATCGGATGGCAATTCAGCAAAAAGATCCAAAGCTTCCTGAGTTGTTAATTTTTTTCTAGACATTTTAGCACATCAGAGCATACAACGGATGTAAAAGCGAGCGCAATCACGAAAAAAAAAAAATGCAAAAAAGAAAAGAAAAAATAATCGTGAGTGCTGCCATCTATTGAGCGGAAATTTAAGTGTGTGGTGGGACAAATTTTAACCCACTTATTTCAACTGCAAAATTAATGTTATAAAATATTGAATCCAATTAAGATTTTTGAAAATAAAATACCTTTGAATATTAAAAAGAATCATACATATCATAAATTGTATACCAAAATTTTTAAAATATTGAAAAATGCGAGATACATGGATCACTTTTGTGATCCTATTTTGAATATTTTTTGCTTATAAACTTAAGCCCTGGTATAGTAGTAACATCTACTGAGAAAAATAATAACTAAAATAGATTATTTTTAAAAGATTAGAAAATTTCTAACGGAAATTGCTAACTGAGAAAATAAATATTAATTAGGTGGGACATATATTGACCCACCATGCCGCAAAGGGTTAAGGTGCCAAATTTCAGTGCGCCAAATTAATGTTGAAATCAGCATGTGAAGTAGGCATATATGTCCGAGGTGAACATACACCATATTGAAGAAAAATTTTCCTCACAAGAGGTGGCTTAATTTTTCCATCATTTTCCAATTTTCATAAATCTGGTTTTAATTTCAATATTTTGCTAATAATCAACTACCAAAAATTTTAATTTAGGTTGACTAATCTTTTGTACAAATTTCTATTAATAATTTTTCATTAAATATCAGTTTCTGTCATTATTTTTTAATTTTGATGATCAGTGTACTTTTTCTAAAATGTCATCCGTTTTCTTGCATAAACTGCATAAAAATCCACAGAATTCCTTATGTAATTAATCGTTTGCTTTGATCTAGCAAATATTTGCTGTCATGCTTTTGAAAGCTAAGCAGATAACAGCAAAGTTTTTCAGCTAAGCAGATTTCAGCAAAGTGTAGAAAATAACAGTAGAGAACATTTTTGAAAGTCATATAAAGCATATGGGGAATTTTAGCATTAACATAATCCATTGTTTTTCATTGGAATGGATTTGATTTTGTGATTGGCCGTAAAGATGATAATGACGAACCTAGGAGTGTAGTCTAGATAGATGAGAATATAAAATAAATTTGACAGGTATTGCTGAAAAATTAATTGGCTTTGTATGATAACTAATAACCTTAACATTAAGGATATGCTCACAAAATTTTAGTGGATCTCTCTCTCTCTCTCTCTCTCTTTTTTTTTTTTTTTTTTTTTTTTGTTGTTGTTGTCTTCCTCCTCCCACATTGGTCGTAGAACAGAAAAAAAAGATCAAAGTTTTTTCATGTCATAATCTGATCCAGATGGCAAATGTTAATATTGGTGGATGTAAAAACTTGGTTCTTTTCTTATGACCACGGAATAAAATGGCCATCATCTACGTAAGCTGCAGAAGTGCATTATGGCCACAGAAACTTGGGTTTCAGAAATTGTGTGTAAAGATTGCCAACCATATTTTATTCAAAAGGTGTAATTCACTAAGAATTTGTTCTGCTGAATGAGAAATGATGAATTGTATATTTTATAAAGATATAACGAAGAAACTTGTGAAGAGAATTAATTGTATTGGGCATGAAAAAGCTGTTGAAAAACTGGTTTCTGGTGCACACCAATGTGCTGTCACATAATTCTATTCTTGTCCAGCAATTCCCAGCAATGAAAAGTGTCACAATTCTCAACTACATTTCTTATTCTTTCTTTCCTAAAGGGAGGTGTCAGCTCAAAGATTATTATTTTATCAGCATTAAAGAAATTCAGAAAACATAATCAGAGACTTACTTAAACAGAATGAGTTTTACTGAGGAATTAAACAAACTAAGCATAGTATAAACTTACAAAGATTGTATATTAAAAGCTTAGTAAGAATTTTTTCCTTCCTGTTTGTGTAAACTTTCGACTCCTGACGCTCTACAGACATATTGTGTATCTCTGCCGCAAATTTGTGTAGAATGAGAATAGAATAAAACACAAATCAGATTATAAGGTTTTGGTATTTAATTAATAGAACAAATACATATCATTTTTCATTCTTTTGATATTTGTTTCGTGATTTGAAAAAAAGCACAAAAAAAGTCTTTTGGTTAGGCATGTGAAATAATTGTTGCAATAAACATTTGAATAAACCTAAAATGTTTTTTTCAATTGATAGTGTCATATAAATTTTATGCATATGCAATCTAACCTTTTTCCTCCCTTCAGCTGGAGTTAATTACAGATCTCCTTGGGACACCAAGCTTACAAGATATGAAATATGCTTGTGAAGGTGCTAAAAGTCATATCTTGAGAAAGCCACAGAAACAAGCATCCCTGTCGAAGCTTTATGTTCTCTCAACCCATTCTAATGCTGAAGCTGTGCATCTACTTACACAGATGCTTATATTTAATCCAGTAAGTTGTTCTGGAAGTTTTATACAATTTAGTTATTATAGGTAGTCTTCAGCTCTGTGTTAATGAATTTCCATAAGTGCAGTCATTTTGCATCAAAGTGTGGTGAACAGTTTGACAAATCTCCATTATAAATAATGAAAATTTTCTTTGATAGATACTGATGTATGAAGTAATCAGTATAACCAAGGGGGAAAAAATATTTGCTAGTTATGACAATCATTTTCTTTTTCTTTTGTATTTTTCAAAAAATTTTAGTTATGATAATTTTGCCGACAAAGAAGTACACCATATAACTGTAAAGATAGTTAATGCCAACTACACTACTGTAAAAATGTATTCAAATCCCAGACAGATAAAAAGTTTTAATAATGATGTAAAATCTTTTGAATAATACAATTCTGAGCAAACCTGTTTTATGATATCAACATTTTAACAAATACATAATTTCATGAAAACTTCAATTAAACTCAATAATAAGACCATTATTAAAGCTAAATCGATTTCATGGTGAATTCAAATATGTTTATATCTATTTTCAAATTTAATACTTGTTTCACTTTTGTGTGTGTGTGTGTGTGTGTTTGAGTTAGGAACTGATTCAAGCCATTTTTGAGGAAGGTTATCTTTCAGTGCATTTTTACTTGTGTGTAATAGTTGCTGAATATGTTTTTCATGTTTTAAGATTTCTAATGAAAGTAGGGCAGAAATGGCCTCTGCCATAGCAATAATTTCTGATTATCTGCACCCCATTAAAAATCACCAATTCATTGCTGATTTTGTGAATTGAGTAGGTGTGGAATTACTTTTCTGCCTTTGTGACTTATAAGTATTCATCAGTCAGTAAGTTCTGCACTTTGATTAAAATTCGTGAGGGGTAAAAAAAGGCAAAGGAAAAAAGGGAAAGGTGGAATTTGAGTGGAATACTACAATGATGTATTCAGTGCTGTCTTCCCTCTCCCACCCCCATTTTTTTAATAGAAGACATGTTCATTTCTCAGAGGAAATTGTACCATTTAATAGTTGTGTCTGAAGATAATCCCAGTTTTTCATAGAATTTTATTGACATATATTTCTTGTTCTACAATAAATAAAGCAAACAGTTGTTATAAATAAGATAAGCATATCTTAAAAATAGTGACCGCTCCACATTGTTGAATTTTCCATAAAATTCAGGCATTTACAACTTCATATTATGCAAATTTTTGCATTCTCTGTTGTTGGGCAAAATGCCATATTTCCGAAACAAATCAATTCTTTCAATGAACTTCACTGGTTTCACCATTTCAATTCATTACAATAAAAACAAATGTACTTGATGCAAAAAGAAGTATTAATTAGAAAAATCACCATTGAATTTTAAAAATGCACATCCACTGAAACATGCTAGGTGCACTGAGTTCTATATAAATAATTTTTATGGACATGCTACATTGCTTCAACAATACTTTTACACAACTTTTCGATTGGGGTACATATAATCAGAAAGTAATAAACTTGGTAGCAAAAATGATTCATAAACGATAAAATATTCCAAAAGGATTTATTTTTTTTTAAAATAATGAATATGTTTAGGAATATCAGTTTTTTTTTACGGAGAGAAACTGAAACATCATGACAGATGGTACCTAAATCATCTGTATACAATTTTTGAAAAGTGTATATTTTTCTTTTTCACAAACGTAAATAAGATATAAGATTGTAAATTCTTAAACTATTTCTCAAAATCAAAGCACATAAAACATAGACTGAAAACAGTGTCAGTCTGGCTTTGTGCTTATTGGTAATACATGCCAGAAGTAAGTCACAGCTGTACATGATGCTGAGTAGAGTACTGGAACTTGTAGTTTTCAGATTCATCTTGCGTGCATAATGGTAGGATGCTGTAACATATAATTAATGATTTTTTTCCTTCTTTAAATAATTTTTAAAAAGAGTATGGGGATTTCTTTTGCTGGATGTCTTTTGAGTGCAAACAATTAAGTCAAGCCACATATAAAATTTTTTGGGTAAAATAAAGATTAGTGAATGTGCATTCAAAATGTATTCTGCTTAAGTTGGAAGAGTTGGCAGAAGACCAAAACAATCATTTTGTTTTCAGAGGGAAAAAATGTAGTTCATTTTTTATATTTCACTAATAACATTATGGCATTACATTTGTACAATTTAGTGCTCTGTTCTAAAATGTCTATCTTTAGTAATTTTGAGGAATATATATTAGTTGATTTTTAGATCATCATGATTTTTCTGTATTGGCAGTCCTATGCAAATAATCAAAGCTGTATAAACTTTTGAATGTGCGTCTGTGAATATTTTCTGGAACTGATTGTTGTATGTACTAAATCTCAAGATTATAAGTAAATTTTATACTTTTTAGGATGCTAGAATATCTTGTACAGAAGCACTGGCTCATGCTTATATAGATGAAGGCAGACTACGGTATCATTCCTGCATGTGTACGTGTTGCTATACAACACCTGCTGGCCGCCATTATACTGATGATTTCGAACCTGTTGCAAATCATCCTTTTGATGATTCATTTGAAAAAAATCTACGCTCAGTATATCAAGTTAAAGGTAACTTTATCATTTTCCATTGTTATTTGTATCATTTTATAAAATGCTTATTATAATGGAATATTTTTCATAAACAGAATATAATGGTATTGTAAAAGATACATATTAAAATTATTATTTCAGAAAAACTTCATAGTTTTATATCGGACCATTGTCAAAGGGCAACACGTGTGCCATTGTGCATAAATCCACAATCTGCAGCATTCACCAGTTTTACCAGGTAATAATATGAATATAATATTTTATATATTTTTTTATACATGCTGCAGTTGTCTCATAAATTCATCTATTAAGCAGAGGATTTGATGTTCTTGAATAGAGAAAATCCAATAAACCTGCCATATAGTTATTAAAATGCATAAAAATACTGTAAACTTTTTGTAATGTGACAAATTAAAAGTATGAAACCCAAGAAAAGCTAGTTATAGATATTAGTATCATTCTGTTCATTGAAGGACATGTAGATTCAATTTCATGTACAGCACAGTATGAGTAACCAGTATATGCCATGTTCACAAAAATTCTTATCTGCCTTTTAATTTCATAACTGTTGATCGTAGACATTTACTTTCAGTTCCAAAAATGTTTAAAATGATGCCAAGCTTCATATTTTTGTATTTTTGAAATTTAAAAAACATTAATTTTGTATAAAATATGAAAGTAACTCTATACATGTTTCTCCAGTCCTTATATTTAAATTCAGGGCAATATTGTAAAAAAAAAAAAAAAAAAAAAGAACTTTGACTTCTAAATGAGAAATATTGAACAAGACATTTAATTTCAAAATGTGTGATTTTTGATGTTATTTTCAACTTTCCACGAGGCATTGGTTAGTGAATAAAAATAGTTTGAGGTCGATTTCTCCCCAAATTCCAATTGATAGTATTCTGTTTAAAAATTAGGAACCTATGTATGGCATATTACTCCCAGCTGAATTTACCGAGAAGTAAATTCACTTATCTATTAAATACAGTGTATAATAGTTCAAATAAACACTAGAAAATACAGTATGAAATGTAAAATTATGCTTACAAACATGCTGTAACAAAATTCAAATGAAAATTACATGATGAAAAACAAGCATTTTTTACTCACACTTAAAAACATGCTGAAAGATAATGCAAACCCAAAATTTTTTTTAAAAATCAGATTATTCATAGCATTTCACAGACATATTACTGATTTCACAGTTTTGCCACTACTGGTAGTCAGAGGAATAGTTTGTTGTATCCTTTCGCACTCGAATATCCAGCTCAAGTGAGTACAGTCATTTAATTTGTCTCAAAAATTGAGAAGTCCCTGTTTTTATAAGAGCAAGTCTTATTTGTTCATCACAACCAGATATCAGTTTTATCACACGTGTTAGATTCCAAAATGTGCATTTCTCGTTGCTGTCTTCCAGCAGAACATTTCACCCATCATGAGAGGCTTAGCCATAGAGTTTTTAATGGATTGTTGATGTTATCGTCCTAGATACAGGTAACTCTCATATAACACAGTAGATAAATTCCTAGAAAATGCTGTGTTGTGTGAGACCCAGAGCCAGTATAAAAAGGAGGGTTACATTTCGGAAACTTATCAAACACAAATCTTTTTCCTTAATTATACATAAACAATTTAATTTTTATTAAAAATATATATGTAAGTATAGTATGAAACAAAAAATATTACATATTTTAATTTAACACAACTTTAGTTTAATAAATTTCTTCATTGTCATTGCTCAGTATAATCAACGAGAACATGTTTTTGGTGGAATGATATTGCTTTCACTTTCAGAATTTCTTTCTTCATTTTAAGTCCTGGCATTTTCTTCCCTCTTTAAAAAATCTGTAATTTTACTTTGCTTACTAGTTCTTACTGGATCATTTTAAATTACTCGGTATAGAGCTAGACAGTTTTGCAGCTCCCTTTTGAATTTTCGGCTTTTTTCAGTGGAAGGGTCTGCACTAAAAAAATAAATAACTCGAGATTTTCAGCTAAGCGTAGGCCGCCTTTTAATTTTTTTAATGTGAAATTAATAACTTCACAATTTTCATCAGTGGAAGTGTCCTCAGAATCGATTTAATTTACGGCTTCGGATGTCATTTCTATCAAATCTTCATCAATTTCTTCTTCCGCTAATAAATCTTGAACATCCTCAATAGCCATGTTCAGAAAACCTCCTCCAATTGATTTAGCAAGTTCTAATATGCCACCAAATTCATTTTCTGATGATTCATGCTCATTTTCTATTTCAACTGAAGAGGGCCATATATTCTAACATGTATTTAACATTGATGCTTTCAGCTCTTGATTAAAAATGTCTTTCATTACATTAATTGATTTTTAATCGGTTACATCTAAAATCTGCTGTAATGCTCTTCTTACGTAATATGTTTTAAAGGTATAAATAATAGCTTGATCCAATGTTTGGAGTAACGAAGTAGTGTTAGGTGGTAGGAAGTAGTGTTAGGGTTTGGCAATGTCATGATTCAAATCTTTTGTGTGACATGGAGCATTATCTAATAGTAATAAGCGCCTTGAAGCTCAAATTTTTCTGCCATAAATAATGTTCAGCATCTGGCACAAAACAATTTAAAAACCAATCTTTAAATATATTCCCAGCTACCCAAGCTCTTGGATTTTGATTTGCTTTCCAACATACCGGTAAGGTGTTTTTATTTACACCTTTAAGTAAAGAGGATTTAAAGATCTATAAACGGCAAGGGTTTTGTCATAAAGTCCAAAGTCTGCACAAAAGTAGCATTAGACAATTTTTAGACACCTTAAATCAGGATGCAGTTTTTTTCTTTTTTCAATATAAAGGTCCTACTGGGCATTTTTTCCCACCAAAGCCCGGTTTTATCAGCATCGAAAACTTGAATTCCTGTGTATCCTTGTTCTTCTATAATACTTTGAAATTTTTCAGGAATCGTTCCTAGCAGCTTCATAATCAACCGATACAGATTCCCCTTGAATTCTTATGTTATGAATGGGAAAAACACATTTTGAAATTTTCAAACCAACCTTTACTTACCAAAAAATCTGGGTCGATAGAGGGTTCTCCACATTCTTTGAGGTGCCTGAAAATTTTGAGTGCTTTCTGTTTAATGATATTACCATCTAATGAAATTTTCTTTTGACAGCTATTATCAATCCAAATGCTGAGTGCCTTTTCCACTTCTCAATTGTAGGCGCCCCTGGGGGCGAACTGCACCTTTTGCGGATGCCGAAGATCCTGCAGCAACTGCACTTCTTATTTCTTTTTCATTTTTCTTAATGGTCCAGACTGTTTCTTTATCCCAATTAAAAGTTTTTCCAATTTGAGATGCCTTTTCTCCTTCTAAAAGACGGTCCAAGATTTGTATCTGTACTTCTAAAGAAATTAATTTTCTCTTAAACGTTGTTTTTTATCTTTATCGGACAGGTTAGGGGACTGAAAGTTAATGTCTTAAAGACGAAAAAGTTATTCTTTAACACACCATGGATCGACACAGACTGCCGACCAGCAGCGTGAGACACTTTTGTTTTCAGGCCATGGAGACGAGGATTCAAATTTTGAAAGCCGAACGTGCAGGTTGTACATTTCAGAGCACTTACTTTGACCTCATGCTGTTCACCTTCTGCAATAGGTTTCTTCATTGTTATCTGGGGACATTTGTTCATACGGGTCATCTGAGGACATTTTGTTCTTACGGGTACCAGATCTTGGAAGACAACTGGCAGAACTTACGACACAAGGATTCTTATGTGTTACTATATGGGTGTTTTGCACAATATGGGAAAGCTTCGTGCGGAGTTCGTTAAATTTCTTCGGATTGCTTGAGCAATTTTCTTATCGTGTTATGGGGAAAACATGTTGTAGGAGGATTCTTGCAATTTATGAATCATGTTATAGTGAAACCATATTACAGGATGCCTTGTTGTAGGAGGGCTACTTGTAGTTTACGCGAAATCTTACTTTGAGTAGCTGTCTCCTTTTTTGTACGTACTTAGCTCATTCGCTCAGTTTTTCTTTGTCCACTATATTAATATCAGGTACTCCAGATTTGGAAATCTCCTGCAAAAACATATATCAGGAGTTAATGGTGATATATTTTCAATGCCTTCTCACGTGTAGGTAAGTGTCCTAACATTGATTACTTTTTCACAGTCGCACAATACCGTAAGCAGCTCCTTGTAATTTAGGGGAGCACAACCTAGGACATTTCTCAGAATCTGTTTTACCATTTGAAGTATATGCTCCCACTATGGTGCAGTGGGAAGATTAAATTTCTACTGATCTTTTGCTCAATGGCCTTTGAATGCAGACTCTCCTAATCAAGTGTATGCAAAGGATTCTCCACCCTTTTAAAATTACTGCCATTGTCCGAGTATATTGTAGGTGTCTTCTGCAATGAGAGACAAAACATCTCAGTGATTGGGGAAAAAGGCCTGAGTTATCAAAGAATCTGCATCATGCACGGCCAAGTTTCTGGAGTTGCATCACAACTTTTGTATTGAAATCTTCGACATTTAACACACTTTCTAAAACAGTTTCGTATTATCTTGCAAGCTTTGACGATCCAATACTTTCCTCGTAAATGATACATCACCATAGAAGTACCAGCATGCAGCAGCTTTATTATATGCATTCATTATCAGTAACTTTACTGCATGATCCAATGGCAAAATAACAGGAAATTTTAAGTCATTAGTATCATCCCAATAAGCAACATTGGTCTTGGCTTCTAATCAGACCATCACAATCAACTATAGGTCTAAGGTCTTTAATTGTATTATTATTTACACTTTTAAATGATTCCTTTTGAATGAATAACATAAACACTACCTCACTCCTTTCGGTTTTCAAAAGTGACAAATTTTTGGACATTCACTGGTAGTTTTTGTAATTTCAAGTAAAATCTAAGGATCCAAGCTAACATGCATACAATTTTCTTTACAGATGTAAGGTATCTATAATACTAATTGTGAGGTTTAGAATCTTTGTTAAGAGCTGTCAATACTGATTTATGCTTTTCTGAACTTATGACTTCTTTGTCTGGCAAGTGAATGCATGCTTTTAGGCTACAAAAGCATTTTGATTCCTGCAATCATGCAGATCCTTCCCAATATTTTGACTGCAAAAACTGAACAGCCTTTAGAAGGGAGATCGGCTGCATTCAGCCTTGAAGGGATATGTGTCCTCTGTTTTTGAAAGTGTTCTGATTTCTTGGACATGATTCCAAGCGAAAGTTCCCCTGGATCAAGCGCAAAGGAGTTGTTGACTCTCAGTCCAATAGAATGTTCTTAAATTTGGCATATTTAAATCAAAAATGACATCACTTCCCAAACATGCTCTGATTAAGCAGGACAGTAATTCCAAACAAGGTGTATATACATTCTTTAAAAGTGCAACTTTTGTGTGTGCTTGTACAAAATTTAGGTAAACCTGATTCTTGTTCTTCACTCTAAAAAATAATGTAGCATAGGCGTGCTTGGTAGCCTCACTGGAAACATGAAGACTAACTTCTTTTCAAAATAGTGTGCCAATATTAAACTTTCTATGAATTTAGACATCAGAGAGCAGCTTCAGTTCTTGTACCCATTTCATGGATTTTTTTCTAAATATTCAGGCAATTTCTGATGCCAGTTTAGTTGTAATTTCCAGCTCTCTTTTAATATCGATTCTGGAAATAGGGTAACAAGAGAAATGAAACTCATTGGGTCAAACAACTTTTGTGTGCAAGAAAGGAGCATTCATTTACTTGCAGTAATATCCTTTTTCTTTTTTGACTGAGTGTTACAGGAAAGAGGATCATCCTTTAAATCCCAGTTTAACCCTAAAATGCAAATAGACATATCTCATTTAGAATTTGAAATTATTTCTGTTTCACAATTCAAGCTGCCATTCTCTAATATTAATCTTTGCCAGTGACAGTAACATTCTTGATTCTAATACAAATCTATTTAATTCTTCAATGTTCTTAAAACTAGTTAGGCAATTATCAACGTTGAAGGATTCCTTCAAAATTTTGGCTATAGCTGCAAACAGATCCAGGACACAATTTAAAATGGTAGTTCTGCATAGCAGCTAACAAAAGTGGACTACACTAAGCCCAAAAATTATAAAATTATGGCTGTAAATTTTTGTATTCTCTCCTTCTGCACCTTACCACAGAAATGTAAATAATGTCTTTCTCCCTTGTACCTATCTGCAAAATAATGTCTTTCTCCCTTGTACCTATCTGCGAAAAGGTCTTTCTTAATGTCTGAAATTGCTGCAGTGGATTAATTCTGAAAACAGTTTAACAAGGTAGGAGTTAATCATGTTGGTACTTTCTCCAAACAATAATTTAAGGAAAGTTCTTCTTTGCCATGTGCCAAAGCATCAAAAACTGGCCTTACTCACATAGTTTTGCTAAATTCTTTAAACACTGGCTTGGAGGCAAATAGTCCTCTGTACATATTTTACCTTCTGTAACCTCTTCAGTAATTTGCTCCTTTAACTAAATATTGAATACTTCCTCATAAACTCTAATTTGGTTGAAATCTAATAATATCCTATGCATGCCAATGAGTTTTTTTTGGGGGGGTTAGGGGCATTTCTTTATTGCTACGCAAACAAAAAGGTTCCTATACCCAAGGCAGTGCGACTTCATACCTGCTGTGTGGATCTAACATTAAATTTTCCTCTTAACATTGTATGGTCTCCTAATGAAGTTCAGCTTCAACTTTCAATTTTCAACTCAACTGGGTCATTTATACCAATGTCTAACTTCCAGAAATTTTCTGTTGATCTTTCCTTTAACATGCATATGCAAGAAAATCACTTACATTACAAGTTTTCTTACCTGGAATCTTACCCATTGTATGTCATCCTAAATGTGTCTGCATTGCAACCTGTAAACATTTAATATTTCTGGTGAATATTTTTTCTGCACTATCAGAATTTTTCAATGATTTAATGTCACTTTTGGAGTATTTTCCATAGTGTCTGAATACAGTACGGAGTCCGGACGTCCATTATCCGATCTCAAAACCACATTTTCTCGTAGGCTTTACGCATGCGCGTTTGATTCCCCCTCTCTGTGCATAATAAAACATCTGGAGAGTCCCTGTTCTTAATTTCACTTTGACACTAAATAAAATACCTTGTTATTGAAGAAACAATCATTTTAGCCTAAATTTGTATGATCAGTAATTTGGCTCCATTGCTGCATAACTGCTTGCCATACATCTCAAACCAAAACATTCCACACAGATACATCATTGATCTGACGCCAACCTGGCGAATCATTATTTATTATACTTTCCTTTCATCACCGTATGTTTATCAAAATATGACAAATTGAATAATGACTCATGTAGTGATGCCTAAACAATTTTTTATGCTAGTAATTGAATAATAAAGGAGTGTGGTAACCTTTTATGTTGACATTATGCTTGGTGATGATTACAGATTTAAGTTAAATGCGATAAAAAATGTTGACGAAAAATTTACCAAAAATTTCTTTACATATGCTAAAAATAGATTTTGTTAAATGATGCTCATAGACCCAAAGATTACATTTAGGGCTATTTGAATTAAAAACAACTGATTTGTTATTCACATAAATCCAGAACTAGTGCCAGGGCTTGTATGGCTGCATTCAATCTCAGAATTTAGGCCCACAGAGACTGCATCAGGTGGTAAGATATCTAGCACCGGCCCTCAGTAAGGCTTAAATATATGGTGGGAATTTATTTATTCAGAATTTTGATAACCTGAAGCATGTGCAAGAAATAGACATAAGTATAATAAATAACTAATACAATTCAGGCTTAATTGTCTCAGTGCGCGATAGAAGCGAGATAAAATTTAACAGAACAACTTGTCATTAGTCGCCAAGCTCATGATGCATAGCCAAATATGTATAGTAAAGGATAGCTAAACTTGATGATGATAGCCACTAATTTTAAAGGTTTTCGGATATCGCAAAACAACGGTGAAATTTTCCAATTAACGCATTTTGTAAAGAAATGTGATAAGCGGTAATAAATGAAGATAATGTAAAAAAAGTTTTTATATCATGAATGGCGAAATCTGTAATATGGTTCTAGATCCAGAAAATACTGCTACCGGTAATGAAGAAAGTGACAGAGAAGTTACCAAAAACCAGAAAATTTTGATTGACCAGTTATTTAGAATTCTCAAAACAGCAGTTACAGGATTTCAACAATGTAACTAAACAAGAGATTATGTCTTGTCTACAGAATTATAGAGAAAGTATTAGCACAAAAAAACGAAGCAACTTAAAACAACTTATATTGAAAGAAATGTTTAATAAGGTAAATAAATAAATATTAAGCTTTTTTATATAAATTTAGATACCCTTTAGATCATAAATACTTTATTATTTCATAAATCATGATTTTATACTTTAAATTTTATTAATTCTACATGCCATCTTACTAGATTTAAACTGATGATCTAATATACAGAAAAATCCTAAATCCGGAATAACTGAAGTCCCGATGAGTCTGGATTTCAGACTTTGTACTGTATTTAATTTAAGAATCCATTGTGTCCCTTGAATATTTAATTTAAAAAGTTCTTTTAACCAAGGACCTTTAAGTATTTTTTTTTACTACAGAACAAATGACAAATTTGCTTAAACAGTGCACATACATATTTATTATCAAGGCTAATAAAACAAATGGTATATTTAGAATGTAATTTTTTGTTTCTAACCCTCTGAATCTTCATGGAAACTTTCACATTCCGAAGTGTTTATAATACCTTTCATCCATTATCCCTTGCTATATTTTCCCTGGTCTCATTTTTTTATCCTAATCTAGTATGTTTGCAGTAATATGTCTGAACTCTCACATCTGCTAGCTAAAACATTGATCCCATTTTTGACATCTGCAAATCTGTTTATTCTCTTTTAACTGGGAAGGAACTTGTGGAGACATTGTTGCTAAATGCCTTTTTGTGGCAGATTAAACACTTAACTTTGACTTATAGTTACTGCAAATCTATTTTCTCTTTAAACATAGTAAAACATGTACTGTTTTAAATATTAAATCTTTTTATCTTGATATGTAAGTGTGCTAGTCCTAAGACATTTTTCTGTCGAATGTGGCTTGTCACAGAATAAACTTGAATTTTCAAACTTCTTAACTGGAGCCTAATTAACACAAGTCTTAGGATTTTTTTTACTTTTATTAAAGTAGAAATTTTTTTACTTTTATTAAAGAAAAACATGCTAATTTAATTCTTTCTTCAGGCATAACTTTATTTTTCAAAAACAAAACAGATTCAAGATCGCTCTTACCTAGTTATGACAAACTCTCCCATATGCGTAAATGACTCTTTAAATGTTTCAATAATTCTGTTTAGTTGTGGAAAAACTTGGAACTATTTCTTGTGGTTTCGATTTTGGAGCAGTCACATAGATCAACTATACAAATTTCAAATGGTCATCCAGAATTGGATCTTCATGTATCTTAGTACAGAGCAAAGTCCGTAATCCGGACGTCCATTATCCAGAATGATCTATAATCCAGGCCTCAAAGCCACAAACTTACGCATGCGCGCTTCCAATAGTGAAGAAAGTGACAGTGAGGTTATTGGAAACGAAATAACTTAGATTGACAAGTTAGTCAATATTCTCGACACAGTAATTACAGGACTTGAACAGTGGAACTTTGTAACTGAACAAGAAATTATGTCTGTTTATAGAATTAAAGAGAAAGTATTAGCACAAAAAAAGAAGCAACTTAAACAACTTACATTGAAGGAAATGTTTAATAAAGTTAAACAAATAAATATTAATCTTTTTTTTTAATTTTGATACTCTTTAGATCATAATTGCTCTTTATTTCATAAATTATGGTTTCATATTTTTAATTGTATAATTTCTGCATGCCATCGTACCAGATTTAAATTGATAACCTGTAATCCGGAATTGCTGAAGTCCCAACGAGTCTGGATTACGGACTTTGTAATAGTATTCCAGAAATACTATTACAGTACTATTCCTTCAGGTCACTGTTAAGTAAATGAATTTTCTGAAGCTTCGTACTTATCATATATTAGCTTCGTACTTATCATATATTATATATATAATCATGTATGGCATAGCTCTCAACTGAACAGTTCTGGTTTCATTTTTAGATGAATAGATCAACATTTTTCTTGCATTTTCACAGTGACTTGCTTCACTTTTGTCCTGACTTTATTAATTTCTTCTTCACATGAATCATTTTCTTTTGAGGCTTTGGATTTTAATAGAGATCTAATAATTCTCCATCCAGTTGTTGCAGCCAAATTCCTCTATCTTCCTTCATGATGATTCCATCTTCAGACTTTCATGATGCATTGGAATTCTTTTTTACTTTGAAGGCTTCCATTTCTGTTACTGAACCAAAATGTTCTTTACTTTGCTAATGTGTCTTATCGCAGACACCACAAATTAATGTAGTAATCGCTGCCACAATATATTCAAAAGCTTATTAAATATCCTTGCACATATCCTGTTAAAGAATAAAAAATAAAATATACACTTTAATTTACAGGTCAAATTTTGTGTGCAGCTTCGCACATCTGCATCTTGGCTTCTCAAACATACTCTCGTTTCACACAGACACCTTGTGAGCAGTGACAAAATTGAATTACAAATTTTAGCAAGTACTGCCAGATGTTGAACAATTTAGAAACCTATTTCCAATATCTTCTGATACATCATAGGATGCTGGGATATACATGGCTTCAGCCTTTTAGGTAAAACATTAATCTGAAAGCTCAAATCACAAACACAAGCATTAAAAGCAATCCTAACAATATTTTTTACACCCCATTGTATCAAAATTGAGGTATTTCTTTATAACAAAATAGATTAAGAGTATGTTTTGTACTGGCAAAATGCAGTATATCTGCTAATTTTTAATTGCTTATAGCAGTTTTCTGTAATTAGCATTTTTGCTTTTACATAACATCTCCTATTAAGTCACTAATGATTTTTTTTACATTTCATTAGTAACAATTACAATTTAAAAATTTTTCCATGTATTTTTTTACAGCTCAACTGTTGCTCATCCTTCAGAACTGCCACCATCTCCTCATCAGTGGGAATGAAAGCCAAATGAATGTTTATTTTCCTTTTTAATACTGTGATGCATATAAAACTGGTAACAATTGGGGGTTCCATTTCTTCCATTTAAACATAGGTAATTATTTAATCTTTTGAAAGAAGGAAAAAACAGTTTAAAATGTAAAATTTGGTAAAATCTGCCATATTGCTGATTAATCTCCTTCTATGCACAATCATTTGAAGACTTTTTTTAAGATGTTATCCAATGGGACACACAGTTTATTTTACACTGAAGTCTCCCCACCCTCAAGAGTTTAGGATGAGACTGAAAACTTGTTTATGCCAATTACTCATAGACTTTGAATGATTCAACATGTTTCAGCAACATTAAGTTGCAGTGAAACTAGCCTTATTGCTGTGTGTGTCTTTGTTTTGTAGATTTGTCCATTCACAAGTCGTACATTGTAGTGATCATCTCTCAGAATATTTAAATTGTGTTTTGTGAAAGCTGTGAAATTTTAACTGTAAAGGACAAATCATACACTATAAACCAAGATCAAAAAGTATTTTTATATAAATAGAAATTGGTTATTTAAATAATTGAAAAAAAGAAGAGAGGTACAAGAAAAGATTGACTCACTTATTAATGGTTGAGTATATGTAACTTTGCACTTGACATTATCAAAGATGTTTAAATGCAGTGCGGTTAATTACTTAGTTGATTTTGTTTTTCCTTGTGCCATATTATAGAAAAGAAAATATATCAAATGGAACATTGGTTTATACTTGAAACCAAAATTTTGACAATCATTACAATAAGTAGCCTGGAATTTTTGGACATTATATGAAACATCTCAATTGTGCTTTTAACTCAGTTTTGACTAGATGAGCATTCTTTGAATTGATATTGATCTCAGTAACAGAAAAGAATTTCTTCAGTGAAATTTATGGATAAACTATGTTAAATGTGCTGTTTATTCCGTCCAACATATTTACTTTTGGTCTCATTTTGATGCATATGTTAAAGTGAAAGAATAAAATTTTATACTGTTTGAATTATATTTAAGTTATTATTACTTAAAATGTTTAACTAAATTATTAAATAAAATATCAATCAATAAAATACTGAATTGAAATTCTTAAAAATAAGCAAAATTCCAAATGCTGTATATTTTCCTTCTAATGCTAGAGCAATTTTATCAAGCATGCAGAACAGTAGTAGTCTATCAGTCATTGCATATAAGAAGGTTCCACTGAATATTTCATCTTTTATCTGTTAGAACTGATGATTATCTTTTAATATGCTCAAAAGTTTTACTTATAAAAGTAACTTTCGTTTAATCTGTAAGTAGTAAAATTAATAAATGGATTTCCAAATTTATATTTATAATCTTCCCCACCCCTGAGTACTGTAAATTTTTAGAGTAATGTTATTTTATTTAGCTAGTTTGATTACTTAATGCATAATTAAGTTTTATATTTATACAGTTTAAAAATATATATAAGAAAGTATATGTAAATGTTTTAGATCAGTGTAAGATTATTTATCAAGATTCAATTTAAACACTTGTATTTTTAACGAAAATATATAGAACTCTGTTAACTTTCTTAAAGTAACAAAAATTAAACCATCAAAATATTCTATATAAAGTTTGCTATAAAAATAAATTGTAATAGTATAATCCATTTGCATCATGGGCAGACTTTAACACTTTGTACACTACTGATTATTACTAGAGCACTTATATGCATTCTTAGACATGTGTAATATCAGTTAAAGCATGGTAAACATAAGTGTTGTTCAAACCACACTAAATGGAAACAATTGCTTCCAGGATTACAGCCAGTGCAGAAGTTTGTGGAAAACTTTCTACTTAAACTGGTTTGTATTTACTTAATGTATACATGGAAAAAACTCAATTTATCCATTAGATTGAATTGAGTGCTTCGTGGTTTCAACCAGTCACTGCTGGTTAGTATTTTGACCATTTATGATTTCAATATTGCAAAATATCGTAATTGTGTCATTCACACATCGTAAAGTTTAACCATATAGAAAAGGGTAAATTTCTTCAAATTACAAAAAAGTTTTAAATGACAAAACTGTTCATAATTTGGTGTTTTAAAATATGAATATATATATGGAAACATTACAATATTGAAAAAACATTTCCTCTGTCCTTATATTTAGGAAACTTATGTAGACATATCCTGTGTGATCCCTGTACGATACAAACTCGTCAAGATATTTCATTTTAAAGTTGCAAATCATACTCATATATTAATGAGCGATATTTCTGCGATTCTATGCAACTAATTATAAAATGTGAGTTTAGAAGAATGGTTTTCATTTTAAAGATTAATTTCTCAGAATAATTTTTCGTGAATTAGAAGTTTCAGCAAGTGTATTTTGTTGATGAATTTTAAATTTCTATTTTTACCCCTCTGGCCTTTGAAATGAATAAGATGTGCTGTTACCATGGCAGAATATTAATAGTTTCATATTTAATCTAATAAAAATTAAAATATCAAAAGCTTTTATCAAATGTGGCCATGTTCTTAAGCCTAACATGAATGCTCAACTAGTTTCAAATGACATCGTAGAGTGTGTTGTTGTAATTGGAAATTTTCTGCCATACCAGTCTTGGCTTAAAGTTGCAAAGTACACCTTTCAAATCAAATATATTATGTAATTTTTGATAATGTAGTGAGGTTTGACAACCTATCAAGGAATTCTTCTAATCTTATTTGAGATAATTATACGATTGTCTTAGACATATTTTTTGGTCATTGCAAATGAAACATGATCAGAATTCATTATGTTATATACTTTATTTTAAATTATTGTAAGATGTATTATGATGTATTTTAAAATTACATTTTAATGTTTTTCTGATTAGTTGCTACAGTCTAAGTTGACAAAAATATACCTTTCCCCCCACCATTTCTGTAAAATGATGCAAGTGGATTAATATATTGAGATATTTTAATTGTAATGTGATATTTTGCTGGGACTATGCTTTGAAAATAATTAAGTTCATATCTGTATAGTAATGCATTAAAAAAAACTGACTACATGCATATTAAATTATGATGCAAATGAATATTAAATGCTTAAATTCACTGTTAGGAGGCTCATTAAAATTTGAGGAATACGTATAAACCATATTTTTCTGTTTTTTAATTCTCTGAAAGTATTTATGTTAGTAATTTGGCAAATATAATTTTTTGTTTGTATGACATTAAAATGTAGTGTTCCTTATATGTTACAATGTAATATTCATTTAATATATATATGCATCATTAAGATAAGTATAATTTATCATTAGTCAGTTTACAAGGGCTGATGAAATTTTAAATAATTTTTTAGTTTAAACTGAACATTAATTACTGCCAAGTCCATCTTTTCTTGTAATTGAATATGATCCCATTTTCTATATTTAAATATAAGTCTATGCAGGTTTTGAGAACATGTGCAAAAATGTCACACTGCCACTACTAAGCCAAGAAAATCTTTTGTATATACTGTTGCAAGTGATATCCTGTAAATATGTTTATACACTAGTACACAGAAACATAGCTGTACTACAGTTTAAACCTTTAAATATAACCAAACCTGTGTGATAAGATTATTGTAATGTATGAAAAATATCATTAAGCACAGATTTAAGACAGCTCTTTTGAGTAAAAAATGTGTTATGCTCAGTCTATTTTAATGTAAAAATGTGGTATTTTTAATGTTTTTGGTGCATTGCTGAGGAAAACACCATTTTTTGTGTTATGCAATTCCTTATATGTGAGATATTGCAAACAAATTATTTATATTCCTTTTGTTTTTACAAGCAGTGCCTTTTTTAGTCAATGTTTGTGATGTTCTTATGTGTCGTTTTATTTAATGACTTCATCATAATTACAATTTAACTACAGAAGTTCACTTCATGCTGTGTTAATTGTAGTTTTCCTTGGTGTACTGCCACTTGCTATTTTTAATTTTGTGGCATGTTATTAAACATGAATTTGTATCTTGTATTAAAGTAGATTAGCTCAAAAAATTTTCAGGGAAATAACAACTGAAAAGTTGTTATTCTAAGCTTGTTTTTTGTCTTTTGAACTTTTTTACAGTAATGTGAAAAATGTGGTGTACCTCAATTTAATAAAGTCAGTTGAAAGCTCATTCTTTGAACTGTTATCTTGTAAATCTTGAATGAATAGTCACTACATATCTGACCATTTTTAATGGATTCCATATCATGATTTTATGTACATATTTTCATTCAAATTTCTAAATTTACTCCAGCAATCATTCCTACTGAGATACAGAAAGAAAGGAATAGTTTTTACTTATGGACAAAGTCTTCTCCCTTTTTGATATTTGCTTTAAGTTCTGGAATAGCTTTTTCAACCAAGTCTTTCTCATAAGCTGAAAGTTTTCCAAGACCTAGATTCTTCTCAAGACCTTTAGACTGTAAAAAAAAAAAAAAAAAAAAAAAAAAAAAAAAAAAAAAAAGGGGTTAAATTTAATTTATTAAAAATAAATTTAGAACAATTGTGAAACAATGATTTTTAATTTTATTGAAAAGTAAATACATTACCCCTAGCTGTAAAGGTGTAGCAAAGTAAGAAGCCTCTGTTTCACTAGATTTCACAAATGCACATTCAACAATATGTTCTCCCTTCATGGCTTTTAATAACTAAAATCCCAAAAGCAATTAATGTTAGAGTAAGAAAGTAATATAACATACATTATTTGAGTTACTGCTCAGGAAAAACTTACAGAAAATGTAAAACGAGCACCAGCAAAGGCCATTGATAATGTTGCAGATCCCTAGAAGGAAAAAAAATATTGTGATACAGTATTATTTAATAATGAAATATGCATTATATAATAAACTCATTTTCTGTTAAAATACTTTTTTCTTTCAGCATATATGTCAATAACTTCACGTTTGTCGCCTAAAAATACTTCTGTTGAATAATCAGAACAAGAAAGATAACATTGAAACAATACATAATAAACATAATGTGTGTTAAAAAATAAGCATATAGTTCCAATTAATTACAGTAGGGAAATTTTTCATTCAAACTGATGTGCTGTGATTATTAAAATTGGACACACACAAGGTGTTTTCATAGGTTTCTGTGCCATTATTTCATAATACAAAGGAAGGGAAGCATTTGAAAAGTATTTTAAAACCCAATGGGCTTACTAATTTTTTCCAAACTAAAAATTCTCCCATGTAAAATATTTTTTCAACCACAATTCTTATTGCATGCCTTTTACTGGAGGATAATCTTATTCAACTACATAATGCTACTAGATATGTCATGACCATATTCAAATATCTGAAAAGCACTAGTGTGTGACAGCAAGTTAATCCTTGCAAACAGAGCCTTAGTTATTTACATCTTAAGTTTTCGTTAAATGCTGGAAAGAAAAGGAAAAAAACAAATAGGAGTGAGACATTTTTATAAGCCTAATGGCTATGCCAATAAAATGGGATACTTTTATCATTTCCAAATAAATAGCAGCTCCAATTAACCATAAGTATAATGTACTCATATTTAGCACCCGCCTTTTAATGCAAAGAAAAGGAAAATTGATGAAATCCGACAATAGTTAAAGAAAACATTCCGAGGTTATAAATACCAAATTTAAATGTCAACTAAGATAAATGAGGTTTTATTAGACAAAGGTTATTTTAAAGTTCAAATAATGGCAGGATAGTCTCTTCATAGGAACATGGTTTCCAGCACACAAGATGTTACGTATACAAATTTGATTATTTTTTTCTTTACAGTGCAGATTTTCAAAATAAATTTTGCACATACATGTTATCTTGTTTCAATTTAATTACCAAATGCTAGAATTTCATTCATACACAATATGCAGAGCACATGCCATTCTGACATAACAATGTATTCTTTACAAAATACAGTGTTGCTTAGCTGAGTAATCCAGTCTGATCTGTGATCATTTTACTCATACCAGAACTGTAACCATGTATTTATCAGTGTTTATCCTCTTCTCCTTTTGCATTTGTATTTCTATTAATTTAAGAAAAAATTCAGTATGTCATCTAAGAGGGAAAACTAAGATGATTTGAAATTCTGAGCAAATGCCCGTGTGTAGAAGTGGATCCTGAGTAACAAAACCCTTTTTAATGATAGCTTTGAAAATTTATTTGTCAAAGAACTCAAACATTGCTTAGAACAGCATACACCTGAAATTTAAAACTTTTTCTTGTTAATACTGTAGGACATGATTTTGAAGCCCTCACAACATTGCTTCTATATGTGAAGGTTTTATTCATCCCACCTGACATCACTCCTTTAATCCAGCCATTAGATCAAGGCATCCATTCTTATCAGAAGCTGTCATCAATTTTAAAGGATATCCATTGATTAAAAATGAAGCCAAAAAAATGTAAAAATTGCATAATTCCTCCAATTTACATGTTTCCTTTTCCATTTTACTTCCTTGTATGAAGTACAAGTATTGTCATCACGGAAAATTCTGGGTGTCATATTTCAAAGAAAATATCCATTTTGACTGCTATTGAATACAATTTAATGATGCTTTTTGCATGACATCTGCACGTAAGGTCAGAATAAAGAACTCTTTTTTTTTCCCAAATGGATCCAGAAGATATTTTTTCGTGACATGTATGTATCTCTCGTAACTCAAAAGCGAGTAGCCTCAAAACATTCAAATTTTGTATATAGGACTGCTATAACATGCAGATGTGCACCTCTCATTTTAATTGCAATCGGCCACACCTAAAAGCATATATATATATATATATATTACTCGGCTTAGTGACCTCAGTTTCTTTATTCTTATATGTTTGTAAATTGTGCATATTTTGCTTTAAAAATCATTGAATTATGTTGTTCTTAGCTTCCAGTTAATATTTTTATGACTTTAGTTAATCTGCATGTTATTAGTTGTAGAATTATCAATAACTTAAAAGTTGTTTAAGTGCAACTAATTTTTGTGCCATATTTGTTTATGTTTAAAACTTGGCAGAATAGCGAATTAAGTCAGGTTCTGCACCAACTTCAATGTCCTTTTACTGAGTGGGACCAAGAGTAAACTAGTTTGGGACATCAAAAAAATCTGCCTTGTTGCCTGCTGGACAAATTGCTTGTTTTTGTTTACAAACTTTTAATTTTAATAGTAATTTTTTTTTTTTTTTTTTTTTGTTGTTGTTTTAACTATATTTGGTGTTTTAATTCTTTCTATATTTTTCAATTTTTTATGAAGATATTCTGAATGTTTTTTCCCCCATTTTTCCAATACCTTGAAGTGAGAACTGAATTACTTGAATGAGAAATCTATCTCTAATGAAATTTGAGGAATTTAAATGAAATGTAGCAAAAAATGTATATAATTTAATATTCCATACAAGAAAGTCATGTGGTTCCACATCAGGTTTTTAATTATTATTTAGGTTTGTTTAAATTACACATATTTTCCTTAATGAGTGAATTATAACCTACACTTTTTTTCTATAGAAAGTTAACTTTGTAGAATATGATTTTGCTGAACGTTAATGATGTAACCCCGTGCCTTTGTCAATTGTTTATTGTATTTAAAATATCATGTGAAAATACACTGGATAACTTTTTATATAGTTATAGTTATTTTATAAATATTTTAAAATTTTCAAGACAGAATTATGAAATCGATTGATTTATATATTTACAAGTTATCAATAAATGATGCCTTTTAATAAAAGTAATCACTTACTGCTCCTGCTTTGGCTTTAACAACTTCAGTTCCAGCTTCTTGAATTCTTTTAGTTAAAGCATCCAATTTATCAGCATCAAAGGATACTGATGGTTTACACTGTGAGATTAACGGCACAATGGTAATACCTGAATGTCCACCAACTACAGGCACATTAACTTCAGTTGGATCCAAACCCTAAAAGGATGTTATAATACATTTCTTAAAAATATAACACTAAATCTTGATTGCTATTCAGCAATTCTTTCAAAATGACAAATGCTAAACTAAATAATGCAATTTATTTTCCAAAGTAATATAGATAACAAGAAGTAAACACTCATTTTTACTTCCTGTACAAAGTAAAAAAGTATTGTAATCACGAAAAATTTCGGGTATCATATTTAAAAGGAAATATCCATTTTGACCACTATTGACTGCAATTTGATGATGTTTTTGCATGACATCTGTACGTAAGGATAGAATAAAGGACTGTTTTTCCCCAAACAAATTGTAAAACTGGTTTAAAATGGATTCAGAAGAGATTTTTTTGTGGCATCTGTATGTTCGTACATACATGTATGTATCTCAGAACGTTGAAATTTTGTATGTGGGACTGCTTTTACATGTATCTGCACCTCCTATTTTGGTTGAAATCGGCTGCATAAAATTATATAAATATATGTATATATATCCACTCTGTTACTCGACTCAGTTTCTTTATTCTTTCTTATATGTTTGTAAATTGTGCATTTTTTGCTTTAAAAATGTTGTTCTTATCTTCGAGTTAAGGATTTTATGCCTTAGTTAACCTGCATATTATAGTAGTAGAATAATCAACAATTTAAAAGTTGTTTAGGTGTGGCTAACTTTTTTAGGCCATAGCAGCCATAATTCTTTACATTTGAAACGTAGCAGAATAGTGGATTTGTTGTCAATCTAGAGAAACTAAGCTTCGCAACAACAAAGTAACGTCTTCTTTTATTATTGCAAATTAAATTATGTTTAATCCATTCTGGAATTATCCCATATATTGACTCAGCATAGCGTTCACAACAAATTAAGTCAGTTTCTTTTTGCGGAGTGAGACCAAAAGTAAACTTTCAGTTTTGTACATTAAAAAATCTGTCTTCTTGCCCCAGGCCAAATTGCTTGTTTTTGCATAGAAAATCTAATTTTAATTGTAGTTTTTTTTTAATTGTTCTAACTGTATTTTAATAAAGATAATTTGAGGTTTTATGTATTTTTGCCTTAACGTGAAGTGAGAAGTGAATTAATTGAATGAAAAATATATCTCTAATCAAATCTGAGGAAATAAGTTTAAATGAAATGCAGAATAATAAATTTAATATTCCATACAGTGAAGTCATGTGGTGTACACATCAAAATTTTTTTATACATGTTTAATGCATACTATGATATTTAATATATAATTTAGCAAAACAGTATTTAAATTTCTAAATAATTTTTCAGCTAGTGTTGCTGGGGAAAAAAAAAAAATCATTTTAAGTAAATCAAAATGGAAAATTGAATTTCTTTATAAATAATGTTTAGTTCCAAACATGAATTTAATATTCAGCATTTTTAAAGTACCCTTTTAATTTATTTATGCTAGTCTTATTTCCTCTTATTTACAGAATAAGGTTTATAAGATCTTTTTCATAATAATAAAGAAGGATTAATTTCTTCCAAAAGAAACTGGAAAATTTAATAATAATGCATCCAATGGGCTGCTAAAAGGGATAAATTTACCAGTAACAGTTTAGTTTATTTGAAAGTGAATATTTTATTATTTATGTAAAAAATACAAAGTAATTAAATAATTTTTCTCCAAAAAATTCAGTGAAAAAGGTGGAAGAATTCTTATTAATTTACTGTTGCGATAACTGCATCGACACTTTTCTCTCAAACATATTGGCCCACTAAGGAAACAATCATTACAATCTGACATCTTATTAAATCAATTACAATTTTTTTTATGTACACATATTACCAAAGAAAGTTATTGCAAACTAAATTTGAGTATGATAGAAATATTTAAATTGATTAGTAATATAGTAGTGTTACATATAAATATATCAATACGAAATATGTAAAAATCTCTTTTTATTTAAAATTTTATTTTATCAATTTAAAAAATTTGATTTTCTCTACATGGACGACTTGCAAACTGGAAAATCTTATTTACTCTTATACCTTGTGAAGTACATTCAATCTTGTGTAGTAAAAACGAATGTGTCTTTTCCAAAAATTTGACATGAACTATCTAATGTAGTTGACAGATAATTTTAGTAGGATTAGGGCCAATTTTCGCCTCTTTTAAAGTTGCCTATTCAAAATTCTGTTTCATTACACATTTTTGCAATAATTTAGATTCTTAATTTTGTTACTTAGTGTTCTTTTTTGTTTTCTATTTTTCTGAATAATTACGTTTTACTATTTTTGTTAATGATTTGAACTGAAATACAGTTTTAAAATTCATCTAAGTTCACATCTGTGACAGCAAATCTCACAGCAAGTACCCCCTTTAAAAACATATATATAAAATTATCGGGGGAAAAGGTTATTGCAAACATGTAGGTGGCATTTATACAGAAAACCAAAATTTATATTATTAATAAAAATTATTATATTACTTTATAAAACAGACATGACTAAAATGCAAATATAATATAAATACAACATGAGTTCAAAAAAACAGTTTCTTCCATTCCTTCCGCTTTAGAAGAAGATACATACTTCTTCCAGCTGTTTTTTCTCAATGTGGTAGAAATTTTCAAGCTCTGAGGAAAATTAGTGCCAAAAAATTTTTCACAGAATGATTATATGCATCAATGTTGCTTTTCAACCACTTAAACATGTGTTGTTCTTATCTCTTTTAAGTGTTCTTGTTTTGAAACTAAATACTGACAGTAAGAAAAATTTTAACTGCGTCCATTCTACTTAAGTTTTTTGTTTATTGGTGCCCGTTTTCCTATAATGGAAAAGATCTGTTTTATAATATTCCTTTGGTTTTATAACAAGTGTTATGCATTCTTTATGTCTATATTTCCCCATTAAAATATAACAATAACAACAGTAAAAATATGCCTTCATTCTCAAACTATTTTTTATATATTAAAAGAAAACCTGATAGAAAAAGACAGAAGTGTGAAAATCGCAAACAAATTAAAACTTAGAAAATGACAATTACTAAAATTAAAAATAACTTTTACCTTTTTTTAAAGTTAAATTTTATTAAAATATAACGCAACATCAAGAAGGAAATAAAAAAATTAAAAAGTGATTTTTGATCTACACCTGAATTAAACAGTCTGCCATTTCAAATGCACTATGACACAGCACTAACTTTAAAATGATTTTTCTAATGGAAACTAGTAATTAACTGGGTGTTCACCTACCTAAGAGAAGCGTTTGCATGTGCATCCATTATATTTTTCTATATTAAAAAGAATTTTAAGATAGTAAACATTTCTATAATATTCTATTGCTATATTTTCCCATACGGATAATCAAGTTGAGATTTGTATCATAATTCAAGAATTAGAATGCATAATAAAAACTATTATACACATAAATTATAATAATATAGCTTTTGGATCACAACTTAGGAATAGTTAGCCAAATGATATACACTTTAGGTGCTTTGGTTCTTGAGCCGAAACCCTATCCCCGTGTAGCAAAGTTTGTTCTTTTCCATATCTGTAGTTGTGTAGCCAATAGAACCTTGATACAGTCAAAAGTCATTAATTCAGACACCCATAATCCAGAATGATCTATAATCCAGACCTCAAGGCTAAAATCTTTCTGCGTAAGCGCAGAATACGTTTTCGCGTGAGCGTTTAATGTATAACGGACGGTATAAGCTAAAATTATCTAATTATCTATTTCAGTTAATGTTGATGATTGCGTTGTTCCTTAATCTTCGAATTGGATCCGGCTTATTATTTTTTGCAGACTGTAAGAGCAATTTTATAAAAGTAAGCTTGAACTTTCGATTATGTCAAATAGAATTTCCGATGCTGGAGCTCCCAAAGGATCTAGAAAACGAAAGTATGTTTCGATGTCCATCAAACAAAAAAACAAATTGCAACAAAAAATGGATAAAGGTATATCCTTTGTTTATCTAACTGTTCCGAAATCTGTTTATCAATTTCACGCTGCTCTGCGCGGGGGGGGGGGGGGGACGTCGCGGCGCGCAATGAACTGGAAGTTGATCTGTCAGCACTATCGTTATCTTCAGGGCAGATGTTTTTATTTTATTCGGCTTATAATTCCTTACTAAATGTAGTATTTAATCTCGATGTACTCCGTCTTTGATATGATTTAAATCAAATTCCTTGTCATTATAAATATCACAAATACAAATATCAAATAGTTTTCTGGTTGCAATTTTCTAATTTTGGCTATGCGTAAGGTATGCTTTACGCATGCGCGCCTTGAAAAAAATGTTTAATAAAGTAAACAAATAAATATTAAGCTTCTTTTTTTTGTAAATTTTGATAGCCTTTAGATCATAACTGCTCATTATTTCATAAATTACGGTTTCATATTTTTAATTTTATAATTTCTGCATGTCATCTTACCAGATTTAAACTGCTGATCTATAATCTGGAAAAATCGATAATTCGGAATCGCTGAAGTCCCGACGAGTCCGGATTAAAGACTTTTGACTGTATATTATTCCCTAATAACCATTTTCCTATAAAGTATCATCAATATCATATAAAGTATTAGTCTCAATGTCCTATATAAATAAGGTTAACTCTTACACCCACTGTTCTCCAAACAAAGCATATTGATCATTTAAAAATCATGTTTCCAACAAAGTATACAGATCCTTTGGGAAAAACATTTAAAAAGTATGTATTTATTCTTTGCATTATCTTCTTTTTAGATTATTTTAACTCTCTGCATGTAGCCCTTAGCTCCACATCCATATTATCAGCCTCATTAACAAATGTTACTAAGTTACAATAAGTCTGTGTTATTTCTCACTGGTTTATTGCTGAATTTTTAATTTGAGTCTACAGGGAATATGGAAAAAGATCATTATGGCAAAAATGAACAAGTAATGAAGCCAAAATTCAGAAGGCTTTACCAAAAATTTTTTTTCACTGCCCTAAAGAGAAATGGCAGATAGCGAGAACACTTTATATCCTGAAAAGTCATATTTTCAACTGAAGCAAAATTCAGCCAAGAAGCAGAGCACAACACTTTTGATAAATGGTTTTGTATTTGGTTATCTGCATCCCTGCCAAAAAGTTGTGAAAAGTATTCATGAGACAATGCAGTACACCACCAAAAGAGTTATGTGGCAACCAATGATTGTTGCCATGAAATATTTGTGTGAACTCACATATGCACTCAGCACATCTGTTTCGATCCCTGTACGATCAACAGCTGAGTTTGTGAAATTCTCTGTTGTTTTTTAAGTGAAAATAGGAAACATGGGGAAAAGAGCAGCACAAAAAAAGGATTTCTCAAAAATGTTAATATTTTATTACTAATGTTTCTTGCTTTTCTAAATTTTTTATTGCTCTTGCATGGAATTCTTAATGTGCTACCATTTTTGAAAAGACTTTTCCTTTTTTTGCATTAGCTTGGCAAACAATTAGTCACTAATGAATTTGTGAGTACTTTCGAAATTTGCAATAAGTACATAGCTTTTTGGTGGGATTGTAAGTAGTCATGAAGTTTCAGCAGCCTTTTTAATGTAATGCATTCATGTTGATAGTACTGAATATTTATATTACCTTATTTACAATGTGTAATAGTTTCCTGTTTAATTTTCCCCTCCCCTTCAATCCCACTGAAAAATGATGGCTAGAGATTTCATTATAATAAAAATTAGTTAACTTGAGACCCTTAATATAATAATAATTATATAAGGTAGTTTTTAAAAAATGCATAAAAACTAAATGCAAAAACCCATACATAGTGTTACGAATTTGGCATTTAAATAATTAACTTTAGTTGAATTGTAAATTAAATGGTTTTATCTCCCGCGAAGTGCAACGCGTGACGAATATTAAAAAAAGAAAGCTAAGCCGGAAAATTGAAAATACAAGAGCGCGTGCATGTAACATTTAATAAATATCTCTTTTTGATTTCGAGAAAGTACTAGAAAATTCTCACGTGCGATTTTAAAATCTTATAAAAGGAGGAAAACCTCTCAGTTCGTAGGAGTTACTTAGTTTATTGTTGTTTAGAAAACTGCTCTTGTTGAATGTAGCAAATTCGCGGATTAGCTTTTAGCTGTTTTAAGTTCTATTGAACGTTTGAGTAGTTAAAAGATAACTACTGTGAGATATTGTAATTCTGCACGATAATTGGAGAAAATTTAAGCATATTTGTTGTGATAATAATAAATTTTGTTCATTTTTCATCGGACTTGTGCATTCATTTCGTAACGAAACCGTACGCACGCAACAATAGTATTACAAAAAAAAGTTACCCAACACTACAATTAACATCAATTTCATTTTATTTTTGTTTATTACACTTCTGGAATGGAATGGAATAGATGTTAGAGTAACATCTTCATTTCCTTTAGAAACTACTGATCGTTTTATGAACCTAACAAATGAATTCATTAAAAGTTCAACAAGTTTCTTCTAAAGTCATGTATATAAAAAGCTTGTTATTGCAAATTAATACTACTTTTATAAACAAAGGCAAAGTATTTTTCAAAAATAATAAGTACAATTTGGTGGTAGGTGATCGTAACATTTTTAGAATTTAGATAGAATAGATCACATTTATAGAAAAAGATTTTAAAATACCACGGAACAATTAGAAACATTAAACATCTGCAAAAATCAGATTTCAGTAAAGAAATAAACTTTTCTTAGCTTAAATCAATTGTTCATGTGCGATTTCTTTATATAGTTATCCCAACAAAGATTAAAAAATTCTCACTTTCGTACAACTTTAATCAGCCGAGATATTAATGAAAAACATTGAAAACGCTAAATTTCGATCTCATTTTTCCGAGTGGCAACAGCCACACAATTTGGAGATAAAAAATCTGCTTATTTCGAGAAGTGTTGCTACTGTACATTTTCAAATTGTAGTTTGTTAATAAAAAATTTGTAAGTTTTATAATATATGAAATAAAAATAGCATTGCCAAACGTTAAACACATTATTATTATTATACAGTCAAAAGTCTTTAATTCGGACGTCCATAATCCGGACCTCAAAGCTACAAACTTTCTGTGCATGCATCAACACATAATGCGTTAACGCATGTGCATAATACCTTTACGCATGCACATTTAATGTATAACGGGCAGCATAAGCTAAGCTAAAATTATCTAATTATCTATTTCAGTTAATGTTGCAGATTGCGTTGTTCCTTAATCTTCTATTTGGATCCGGCTTATTATTTTTTGCAGAATGAGCAATTTTATAAAAGTAAGCTTTATGTATGCATATGCAGTAAATTCTGTAAATAATATACTTTCATGCGCTTTCTGCGCATGCATTTAATGTATAACGGACAGTATAAGCTGAGCTAAAATTATCTAATTATCTAATTAATTTAATGTTGCAGATTGCATTGTTCCTTAATCTTCTATTTGGATCCAGCTTATTATTTTTTGCAGACTGTTAGAGCAATTTTATAAAAGTAAGTTGGAACTTTAGATTATGTCAAATAGAATTTCTGATGCTGGATCTACAAAGGTAAAGCATGTTTCGATGTCCATCAAACAAAAAGTGGAATTGCTGCAAAAAATGGATAAAGGCTCCTTTGTTTCTCAAACCATTCCGAAATCTGTTTATCAATTTCACGCTGCTCTGCAATGGGGGGACGTCGCAGCGCGCAATGAATTGGAAGTTGATCTGTCAGCACTATCCTTATCTTCAGGGCAGATGTTTTTATTTTATTCGGCTTATAATTCCTTACTAAATGTAATATTTCATCTCGATGTACTCTGTCTTTGATATGATTTAAATCAAATTCCTCATCATTATAAATATCACGAATACACATCAAATAGTTTTCTAGTTGCAATTTTCTAATTTCGACTATGCGTAATGTATGATTTATGCATGCGCACGTTGAAAAAAATGTTTAATAAAGTAAACAAATAAATATTAAGCTTTTTTTTGTAAATTTTGATACCCTTTAGATCATAATTGCTCTTTATTTCATAAATTACGGTTTCATATTTTTAATTTTATAATTTCTGCATGCCATCTTTACCAGATTTAAACTGATGATCTATAATCCGGAGTCGCCAAAGTCCCGACGAGTCTGGATTAAAGACATTTAACTGTATAAGGTCATATTTTGACAAAGAAAGCATGCGATTGCATGTGACCTCACTTGTTTGTTAATGCCAGCTGCTGTTGGCAACTTTGTTTCTGGTTAGTATAACTGATATGATATATATACTATTACCACGTTAATTCTTATATTAATTTTGAGAAAATGTTATATTACATTAAATTTAAACCATGATTAACCTGAAAGGTCAAAATTTTTTGTTTCTTGGAAAGAATGAACTAATTTCCTTCATATTGACATTTTTTCATACATTTGCTTTTCAGGGATACATAGAACTTACAACTTTTGCTTTGGCTGCAGCCTCCTCATCCAGTGGGCTTGCACGCTAATACTAATATAAGAAAGGTTTAGACACAGTTGATGAGATCTTAACTTAATTTTAATCAATAGTCTCTCCAAATGAAAATGAAACAATTCAAAACCACAGTAACATTAAAAGCATTTCGTTTAATTACAACAACACTACAAATGATCATAGATATTATCTATTGGTTATATTATATTTTAAATTATATCAATTAGATATACTTTTAAAAATAAATATTTTAATTATTTTTAAGCAAGTATATCACTTATTTCATTCAGTTGTTTCTGCAAATTGAAAGGCACATTAAAGATCTTAGGTTTTGATGAACAGAAACATTCTGAAAACTGGCTATTTAGGAGGCTACATGAAAGATAAATTAAGATATTATGTTTAGTATAATGTAGATAATCAATATAACACAAATGTCCAAAAATGTTAGAAAGACAAATCTCTAAAGCAAAAAACTCACAAAATAAATGCAATTTTATTTTCCTACCAAAGACTTTGTATGAATGGTATCCTAAGCAGAATTTACTTTATATAATAATAATACTAGGTAGTTAATTACAACACATTCAAATGTTATCTACTTAAAGATATATCTTTCACAGATATTTTGTGTTCATTTATATAACACATAAAAAATCAACTCATGCAACCAACTCTTCCAGCTATCAGGAATAATATCTATAATCTCTATATTTTATTTTAGTTACTTAGGGATCAATCCCAGCAACCCCTGTGCTGATATTAATGAAATTTACTAACTAAATAATAATAATAATAATAAACTGAGTAATCTAAATTGAAACTTGACTAAATATGGCATAGACATATAATATTTAACTCATCATTTTTAGAAGAACGAAACAAGTACCTTTGCCTCAGCAATGAATGCATTGGCTCTAACTACATCCAATGTAGTTACTCCAAATATTTTCTTTGGATCGAACACATTATGCTTCTTAAATACTTCTGCAGTAATAGGTACAGTAGAATTGACCTAAAAGAGAAAAATACTGATCAATAACAGTTTTAAACAGCATAAAAATTTATTACTATTAAAGATACATAAACAAGGGCTCCTACACATGGAAATAAGTACTTTTAAGGATCACCAATGGGAAAAAAAAAAAAAAAAGGATCTATGAATAGCAGAAGCAAATAGAAACTGATTAAACTAAAGCAATTATCTACACCCGAACTTCACATATGCATAACCACTTTTGTAATTTGTAAAAATAAAATAAATCTGTAAGTGGAATAAATGATTATTAAATATAACCTACTATTTGTATTTTACATTTTTAAGAGTCCCACATATTTTAACCTTTAAAAGACTGTAAAGTTTGGAAAGGTTTCACTTTACAGGAAGGGAATCAAAATGCATTTCCACCCCTTTTAGCTGCCATTGTGAAGGGAAACCTCTCCTTTAGGGGTTGTCTTTGTTAATTTTCAGAGAAGAGACTAGGGAATACAAAGGAATTTTTTTCTTTTCTGCTGTCTCTTTTCTCTAAACTAAGGAAACACACGAAAATGAGATTTTATAGCTGAAGTAATTGTTGAATGATGGAATATTAACTTTTGCAAGCACTGTATTTATTTCATCTTTCAACTACTCACTGTTCATTGTTCCTTCTTCCATTTGCATCATAAAAGCTTCTTTTTTTTCCTTTCTTTAATGTATTTTTTTTTTTTTTAATATTCTCCTTTAGTTTAAAAAAAATATTTTATTGATTATATTTTCATTGTATTGCATTGCATTTTGCATGCTTCAGACAGCAATATTAAATACAAAAATTACAATAAAAATGAGAAATATAAAGATAAAATTTGGCAATAAAAAAAATTGCCGAACTGAAATCTATTATCATAAAATTTCAAGCGGATTTAATAAACTTTTATTTATTTATCTATACAGATCCACCAGAGGATGAATGGTAAAATCGATGAACACTGATAGCTAGGTTTGGTTCACATTTCGGTGAGCTGGCTGCATGTGGCCTCATGTGTAATATGAATACCAGCTAATCTGCCTTAAAAAAGTCCTCCAGGAAGCCCCCTTCTTCCTTGTGCAGTCCTTGGTCATAATCCAAATATTCTGATTTTTATTTATATAAGTGTATAAAAATTGGAATTGTTATAAACAAATAAATATCATGTCAAAATATAGATGCTGTTTTGCAGGTCACTTCTGCAGGAATTTTGCTTGTACTTTCATCATGCACAGAAACATAAGGAATGATAAGCTTACAAATGTTATTAAAATAGTTTTCTTGTTATTACTTTATCACAGTAATGACAATTTAATTCTTAATTTGGGGGGGGGGAGAGAGATGTGCTGAAAAGTAATTCAGCCTCTCGGTAAAATAAGAAATATGATAAAATAGATCAATTAGATTCTATGATTATGTATGCAAAATTATGCTAGCATTGTTTGCCTATATGGACAAATAACAATGTTTTAATGACTATATTTATTATTATTTATTACATGGTCCGCCCACTACACAGAAAGAGAAGAACGTTTTAAGGAAAATTTGCACATATCCATATTGCACATGGAAAAAAAAAACATGAAAACGCCCATGCAGCCAGCCCGTTCATCAGGACACAAATCCTAGACCAAACTGCCAGTCTTCACTGGCTTTTACTGCTCAGCCACTGGTGTGAGAAATTATATTTAGTTACAGAAGAGTATACAGCCTTTCAGAACTACCAGTGTGTATCAACCTCACTGATATGTCACTAGGCAGTATTCAACTGACCGAAAATATGACCTGACTGTTATCAGTACACGTACAGTTTCTTACAAGAAAGAAGCAAAAGGATGTATATGTATCTGTGTTTTCATTATTAATATTCATTTTGAAAATCTCTTAAGAAATGAAGAATAAATGCTAATTTAATGAGAGATATTTTAAAAGTTAAATCTTTGTAAATGCTGTAAAACTACAGAAAGCAAATGTGAGAAACTTATTAAAATTAATAAAACTCAAAAATTAAAAATGAAAGAAAAAACAGAAAGCAAATATTTAATATTAATTATTGCTGGGCTCTTTCCATAAAATCACCAATAATTAGAATATTATCGCATTTCATTTCTTTCGTATTTTTGAATAAAACTTATAATGCGGGAAAATATAAATTAATATAATATTTGAATTTAAAGCTGCGACTTTCAAATATATACACACACACACACACACACATATAGACATATCTATTTGTCTCTCTCTATATACATACTCAATTATCATATACATGATACTTAACACAGATGCACATGTGTACACATTTATCTACGTGTGCCTGTAATATATCTGTTTGCACATACGTACACAATTAGCATATACACGTTACCATTCATGTTTGTGTTGAATATGCACGCATATCTCATTTGCATATGAATATAAGTACTATTAGGCTACTTGTGTAGAATTCTAGAGAGCAAGTGAATCATGCGTGAAACTTTTTGCCCTGAGCTAACCTTCCACTCTTGAAAGAAAATAGAAAGGAATTTGCAAGACCCCATAGATGTGATGGATGAAAGTCATTGAACAAGAAGCAGGGGAAGGTTATCAGATAATGATTCTGCAACCTGAAAGGGGTAGAAAGAATTTCTCCAGCTGAAATTTTGGCCACAGCCGTGTTTTGAGACCAACTCTAACAACTTTTTACTACTAACTCTTAGCTTTATATCAATTTTTTCATTTATGCCTCATTTCATCACATACATGCTCCATCTAGAGGTATATGGAAATTTTATGTTAAGTGGCGTAAGTTAAACTGTGAAGTAAAATAACAATCAGCATTACTCATTGCAGAAGCTTGGCTGTTGTCACTGCAGTTGCCTGCTTAGAGACAGACAGCCACTGATCAGAACAGACGTGAACATCTGATGTTATTAAGTGTTGAAAGTTAGTTGCTCTTTACCCAGTTAGTGTCATAGCTGCTTAATAGATTTGCTGAAGTTATAACCCAGTTAATATACAGTATTTAATATTAAGTTCCAATAAACTACCGAAGTATTAGAGATGATAGATTGTTTTCTATTATTTTAAGTCTCATTAGCTGTAAAGAATAAATGTTTACATTTTTGTATTGTCTCTTGCATACACAATAAGGATAAAGCTTTCGGTTTATTTAATTACCAAAGCACCTGATGGCTATATGCCTAAAGGAAGGATGCCTTGTGGAGGACTCTCTAAGGGAAGTTGACTTGTATACACATTACACATAGGGAAAACGACAATAGCGCCCATGTAGTCAGCCCATTCAGCAGGATTCGAACCCAAAACTAACTGCCAGTATTCAGTGATTTTACCACTTGGCCGTTGGTGGTCCCAATAATGATTAAGGAAAAGAGATAACTTCTAAGGGTGAGCAGTTAGTTACATATAATTAAATTACATAGTTAAGATATTCTTAGTCATAATAGATTACATATACATGGTTATAATTGCAATTTTTTTTTTTTTTTTAATTCTAAAATGATATTAGTATCACTATACATTAAAAGCTACAGAGAATTTAAGTTTTGCAGTAACAACAAAATGTTTATGCATCTTTTCAACTTGAAAAATTTTCCAGATAATTTAATTAATTTACATCAATTTCCTTCTCTTTAGCATCTTTTTGAAGCTTATCTATTTCAGTAAACAAATCAATGTTCACATCAGTATCCGCTTCATTTCTTAATTTATTTTCAAAAATGAACCTTTGAACAATAATTTTCTCTCTCTTTATAAAACCAATTTCTTTTTCAATGAACTTTCTCTTCATTTTAGAATGTTTAGATTTAATTAAAGATTTTTGTTACTCTAAAGTACTGCTTGTATTTAGAATGTATAGAAGAAACTGCTAACTTTATTTCTTTAATAAAATGAGTATTAAAAATAAATATGAAATGACATAAAGACCGGTGCCACAACCAGTGTGGCAGACTTTTTAGAATTTAATGAAGCACTGAGCAACAAATTTTAGGACAAAATTTCTAAAACTGTGGCAGGCACTCAGGTATGTATGAAGGTATATACTAAGACATATATGACGAATCTTTTAATTCACTGTCAGTTTTCAGTTTCTCTGCTTTCTTTGATGCTTGTTAGACACAATAAGAAATAAAAGATAGATAATAGAAAGATAAAAAAATAAAGAGAAGATAAACACAAAAAAATAAAAATTTCTTGTATCAAAAGGAGAAAATTCAAATAATTTTCTTTTCACTGTTCTTCTAAAAATTCTCAAAAGATAAATGGTTCATCACAAATTTTCTATAAAACACATCCATTACATATTAATAGCCATGAAGATACAACCTCTGTCCAGGAAGTTCGATGAATGTGTCTATAGTTACAATGGATTGTTGTCTTATATAAAGCAGCTGTTACCTCTCTTCAGAGTAATTCCCATTGGTGGTAATGTACATCTGCGAACATCTGTACAAATCCCAGAAACTCCTGGCACAATTGTCTTTAGAGATGGCCTTCAATTCAGTCACAATATTCCATTGCTATCCAGAAACCTCTGGCCCTTCAGGGCTGATTCCAATTTTGAAGAACAAGAAAATGTCCGGAAGAGGCACGTCTGGGATGCAGACTGGGTGATTCAGGGACACAACTCCCCTGCTGGCCAGGAACTGCTGTAACAGAAAGGCAGTAAGTGGCCGGGCATTGTCATAGAGTAGAGTCAAGTTGCCTTCCTTGGTGTACTGGGATGTACCCACTTGATCCGTTGAGCAGACGTTTCTGTATTTCCACGTACGTAGCAGCACTTAATGCTATATCCTCAGGAAGAAATTCTTTACGGATGAGACCCTCAAAAATTGAAGAACAGCACGATCATTGTCTTGATGCGAGATTTCAGATGCTTTCTCATCACCTGTGATGTCACTGAGGTCTCCACAGTCATCAAGCCAAAGTTGCATTTGTTCTGGCATCAAAGTATGTGTGGGGCATAAGTTGGAAGCAAAAGCTTGCATTTGCCCAAATTGTGGGCCACTATGAGATGAGCTATCTCACAACTAATTCCTACTTTTTCCGTTATCATTCACACTGTCACACAATGATCCTGGGTCAAAACATTCCTTCACTCTCTCTAGGTTGTCTGTGGTACGTGCAGTTGCAGGCCGAGCACTTCAGTGGAGTCTTCAATTGTGTAACACTCTTCTAAGAAGCATTTAACCCATTTTTACATGCACTTCAAGGTGACAGTATGTTCTTCATAAACTGTTATCAGCATTTCACAAGTCTCTTTTTCTGATTTTCCAAGTTTGAAACAGAACAGCATATTCGTTCGCTGATCCATTTTGAGTTTCGACTGCACACACATTGCATTCACTCTAGGATGAGCTGTTTCCAGATAATAACATACCTGCAGCACCACTACTCAGGAGCTGATTCAGATCAGTCTTGATCTTGCCAGCTCTGGATGCGCCGGTTGCACATTCTTAGGTCCGTGAGCACTATAACATCATTCACCTAACTTTCTGGACAGAGGTTGTACATTTCATGTAACCACATTTTTCTGGAAACTGTAGGTCTATAAATCTTGTCTTCAAAATAAAAATTTATAAATTGTGTCTGAGGTGCAAGATCTAAAGTCTAAAAGAAAAATTTTCCTTACCAACTCTGTAACAGGAAAAAGGCAGAAGATTTTTGAAAAATACTTTTAAAAAGAGAAGTGTAAAGTGAACTTTCAAGAGGAAACTGACAAACATTTAAACATTCTAGAACAGTTACATATGAAAAACTCTTACCATGAAAAAATATCAAAAAAGACATATTAATTTTTAAGTAATTATAGTAGCATTTTTTTTTCCTAAGAAGTATTTCAAAAACCGTGCTTTGTAGCATTTATTATCTCGTTTATTTTTCAGAATCAAAGTATTACGAAGTCACCAAAATAGAAAGTAATATTCTTTTAAAAATGTTTTACTTAAATACTATTTGTTAAATATAATTTTAATTTATTATCATTATTTTATGATATTTATCAGTGTTATTGTGTTCAAAAAAATCACAAAAACTTCACAAATTTCTAAATAAAAAATTTTGAATACAAACTGATTCTGAAATCGCAACTATATTGATAAGTGAATAAATTTAGTGCCACCTAATAAAAGAACTCATATCTCAAAAAAGGAAAAGTTGGTGTTTCAATTGAAGCAGGGCATCATACCTAAAACTCGAGTATCTGCCATTTATGTTAAGAAGTAGGAAAGTACTCAAACATTAACCCATTAAACACATATTTGTCAATGCATCACCAAAAAATATTCCTCCAAAATGTTAATTCATACTCAAAATGGCAGTCATTAAAAAAATGCACAAAAATGTCAGATGATTAAAATAAAGGACATTTTTCTGGTTTCAGCCAAAATTAAGGATATTTAAGGATCAAATAAAACCTAAAGACTTTCAAGTACTTTAAGGACCGTACGAACCCTGATTAACATATTACCATTACAATTTGGTTTTAATACAGTATTGTGACTATAGTCACATAGAGCTATTTGATTAAGGTTATAGATCTGCTTTAAAGCTCATTATCAATCAAAATACATAAAGAACGAATACTATTAACATCTGAAAGTCAGGACATAGTAGAACCACTTTATTATGTAAATGCAATCAGCTATCGTAAATTATCTGGAGTAAAATGTATATTTTACCTTTCAAAAAGTTTCAAATGTAAGGTAAAGTTTAAAGCTCACTTTAAATGTGTGTAACAAAGTATTAATACAAATTATGGTCTAAAATTATTATAAATGTGTATAATAAAATAATTTGAAAGTGCAGTTTTTCAGCATGATCAGTCTCTTTCCTAAGAGGAATATCATCTATCCAAACTGTATGCTCAGATGCACTCAGTGGACTGCCAATCTTGCTGACAGATTTTCTGTTCGATTCACAAAACATATTGTTTAAATGACATCTTTTTAAACAGCATATTCAGATGCATAGGAAATATATCAATGGACTGTCGATCTTGCTGATCGAATCTCTGTCTAATTCAAAATATACTGTTTATAAGATGAAACCAAGTTATTATGAACTAATGAAAAATAGTAGGGTTTTTTTCTGTTGTTGTTTACTGAATTTTATCAAAATTGAGTGGATAGGTGAGAAGAATGCGCTGTTTCTTTATGTAGGACAATGGTTTGAAATATATAAAAGTCATTTGCTGCAACACTACTCAATAAATTCATAATAAAATTTAGAGAAAAGGAGGTACTGTTTCCAACAATTTTTATCAGATCAGGCGAATGGACACATACAGGTTAGAACAGAAGAAAGATGCAACAAAAACTTATAAGTGACATATAATAATTCAAATACAAGCCAATACTATATTTCATAAATTCACTTACGGGATTTGCTATGATGCAGATCATAGCCTGAGGACAAACTCTCGCACAAGCATCTGCTAAATCACGAACAATTGATGCATTTGTATTAAATAAATCATCCCTAGTCATACCAGGTTTACGAGGCACACCAGCTGGAATGACAACAATATCACACTTTTCCAAGCAAGCCTTAAAAAAAAAAAAAAAAAAAGTTTGTTTTTTAAAATATTGATAGACTAAAAAATAAATGTGACTAAGCTTTAAAATAACATTCAAAACATTTATAAAAACAATTTAATTAAATTTATATACTAATATCTTTGATTAACTTTATACACATACTTAGTTTGACTGCCCCCCTTATTCCAAAAAGATAATTTCCAGCTTTCTTATGCACTAATGAAAAAGTTGATGCAATTAATGTCCTGATGTTAACACAATAAATTTTAAGATTCTCCTTCACTTTGAAGGATCCTAAACACATTTCTCCCTATTTTTTTTATACATACACCATATGAAATGCGACTTAAATTTTCAATATTGAAAATATAATAAATAAATTATAATTTCATTGTTTCTGAGCCATTTTAAAAGTTTGTTAGGCTAGGTTATTTGAATATGATAAAGCATAAAAGAGATATCTGCCTAAGGGGAGGAATGCCTTTGTAAAAGAGTTTCTAAGGATAATTGGCTCATATTCACATTGCATGCGGAGAAAACCATGAAAACCAACCATGCAGCCAGTTGTTCATCTAAGGTTCAAACTCAATTAAACTACCAATGTTCAGTAGCCTTAATTACTTGGCCATTTCGTGAGACATTTATAAGCTTGATTTGCTTGAAAATAAGTAAAGTGTGAAAAGAATTATTACAGTGATATGTGGAGAGTTGGTGAAAGCATTGAGAGATCTACTAGAAATCTAACAAGGTGAGAATTGGATTCACTTCTAAGATCTTGAAAGCAAATAGGAAAGTGCAGTGTGAAAAATCATCTAAATTTAGGTCATCGCCATCCAGTTAACGAGAAATGTTTAGTTATATCCTTGAACTACTATGCAACGATTTGTGAAATCAGAGCTGCAAGGCCAGTGTTTTGCCTTATAAGGTATTTTCTATTTTCGCCCTCCTTTCAGCATGCCTTCATGATGTAGTTGGAAGCACACTTAATACATATTCAAGACGTCCAAGGTTGAGTCCTGGCGTTCTTATCTCCTGCATTTAAAAAAAAAAAAAAAAAAAAAAAGCCACTTATTATTCTACAAGCTGTGCTTGAACTAAAAGATGGTGGACAATAATTTGTCACCAACACAATTTGGCCTTTCGGCATGCCTTCGCTGTGCAACAGTAGCACACAGCATGTATTCAAATTGTCCAGGTTCAAGTCCCAGTGAGGGCATTGCACAGTTTTGCATGTCTCCTACTTCAAAAAACCTAATGATTCTACAGCCTCAGCAACATCTGTTTTGGAGAAGGCAGTAGTAGTTTTAAAGAAGATGCCAAGTTCTAGTGCTTATTGTAGGATTGAAAAACACATTACACCAACTGCATAACACTCGATAGAGATTACTTCAGTTATTTCCAGAAAAAAGTTTTATTGAGTTGGATTGTTTAATGTGTTTCATAAGTAATAAATTTATACTCATTCTTTTTTTACCTGCTCTTATAATGTGTTCCCCATTTATTGAGCACATAGATTGAATAGAATATGTACAACAGACCAGCTTTTTCAAAAATTTGCTTGAAAGGGAAGGGGGCATCAGGTTAATGTGCAAGCATTTCTAGGAAAGAAGCATGCATTGAAAAACCATGTATTTGAAGCTAATATATAAGCACTTTACAAATTCAGTTATAATTCTGCAAGCTATAATCAACTATAATTATTTATTTATATTACTATTTAATTAACTGTTCAGTGTGCTAGTAAATTGCATTATCTCTATGATATTGTATTATATTAACAGTAGTTTCATCTTTCCAGATTATCATAAAATTAGAAAATAAGTTTCAGTTAAATAATTAAACGCTAACAAAAGAAAACTTTCGTAAAATGAAAAAGGTAGCAATCATTCTTTGCCTGATCTTGCACACATATGGAAAAGCTAATCCAATGGTCATTACAGATATTGCAAGAAAAATAATTTCCTTTTTGGCCTTATATTATAAATGCAACTTCAAGTAGGAAAAAAGTAACCAATACATTTGCTGCAATTTTATTGCCTTTTTGCATCATTCCCTTTAGATAGGGTTGCCATATATGCCAAATATACGAGTCTCGCAGCATTTCACTACTCGGTCTCATATTATTATTTGCCCTATCAGATCATGTCTAACAAAGCTATGCAAATAGGTATTGGCCATTCTAGCCCATAATACAGATGCCGAGAGAATATTTTCCCTAATTTCAATTCAATGGTCAGATGAAAGGAACAGGTTGTTAATGGAGATAACTGAAGAAATTTTGATTTGTCAGTATAATTTTAAAATGATTTGCACTTAATTTTATAATTATGTGAAAGAAAATTTTATAATTAAGACAGCACATCAACTTTAAAATATGACTGGATTACCTTTGCATCATTTTTATTATTCTAAGTGATTATTTTATTAGATTGATAAAAATATCAGTACAATTGTAGAGTAAAATAATATATCAGCTACACATTTTTTTCATCTTTTATTTATTTGACACATACCCCGTATTAATCCTTGACAATTGTGGTAACCCTACCTTTAAAATATATCCTAAATTAAAGTTTCTTGAGCATTCTTTAGATAATGGTCACAAAGTTTATATTAGTATTTTTGTACTAACAGTAAAAGATTGGTTCATGTAGGATAGAGTAAAAATAAATTAATTTGCACTTTTTTTAGATTTCTTATTAATTCTATTAATTCATAGAAAATTAAATCATTTTGGGCTATTCTGTCGAATTATAGCTACCAAACTTGAAAAATTGAAAGTTGGGAAGTTTTTGTCCCCAAAACTGGAAATTTCTGGGAGATTTTCATGTTGCACAGAGGTATCATTCCAAAAGAACTCAAAATTGATTTTAATTCACTTTAAAATGCATATTTTAGGTTATTCAAGTATTTGTAATATGATTCTGATGTAAAATATTAATATTTAATTTTATATTTTATGCTCATTAGTTAATTGCGTTTTGGTGTTTCCTTAACACTCTTTAAATGAAGAAATCACGAGCATGGAAGGAAAGCTGAATTAATCAAAGTATGCACGAAGAAATAAAATTAATAATTAGAATGCAAAATATGAAAAACTAACGAAGAATACGATACTCAATAAAAAACAAGAGTGCCATATATCAAGTTTTCTCTTGACCACCCGATATTTCTTTTGCTGATAAACTATATTATCCAAAACAAACACCCTGCATATATGTATCAAACAATCATCCTATTGTAAAGACAGTGAATTCTCATGTTCTAGATATATGTTGGCAGTTATGCTTAGAGCTTCCATATGGTTTCAGAATCATGATGTGAACATTCAAGACTGTTCCTATCAAAAAAATGTCTTAATGTCACAAGGTCAGTGTGCAAGTATAAAAGGGTATGTGCACCTAACAAAGGGACTGCTTCCGGTAATAAAAGTTCACCTTGCAAAAATGAGTTTTTTGTGAACTGCACAAGGCAAGTTAATTAACTCTTTGAAATCCAGACCCGTCGCTAACCTGTATCCTCAAAATACCGAACCGCCCGAAATACTTTTCCAGTTTCACAGCAATTTCCTCCCCTCTCCGTCCATTAACGCAGAAAATAGGTGTGAAGATTTCGAATGACATCCTTTGTACTTTCTAACAAAGATTCCATTAGCCTTTGACCCCATTCTTTATAAACCTATTCTGAAGGTCAGGCCAACAAGCCTTTCTGGCTTTGTTATGATCACGACTGAGATTTTGTTTACTTCCCTTATTTTTACAGAAGGAATAAATTGATTAAAAATAAATATAATCCTTAAATTTTTAAACTGCACTTTTATTGCTGTTTAAAATTTATGATAAAATAGCTCTGGTTCAATGAGTAGATATTTTATCATAATTCTGTTAAGTACCGAAATATTCTTGGGTTTTTATAAAGGATATAAAATGGACCCCGCTAAACAAAATACGTATATTTATTATTTATCACGTGTAACATAAATACGAGCCAATTTTCATTGGGAAAATCACTCCCATGACTTTGCCAATCCTCTCGCACTTTGCTATATATAATGGGCTAATTTAACACCCCATGATGAATATAACATAAATAAATAATTTTCTTTTTTAAAATTTCATTTTTACAGGAATTTCTTGTTTTTTCTTTTATTGAATAGAGGATTAAGATTTCACTTCATGTACTTTCTTTCTTTTCATGTTAAGTTGGTATTTTTTAGTTAATGTGGTACGTTATTGTTTCATTTTAGTTTATTTCACTTTGTTTTTCCTTTTGTAAAAATAATGAGGGTCTTTCCATTTGTTGATCAGTTGTTTGATCCCATCTTTGTGAGGAATAAACCGTAGTTTATAGACTTTTTTTATGATTTTATTTATTGTGCGAGTTTCAAAGTGCATTTATAAATGTCATTGTCTTTCCATGTTTTCATTAACTTAGTTATATATGTATATTATTATTTCTTCATGTTATAAGTAAATATGCACATTATCACTCATATAAATTTGTAGCTAGATATATGCATACATAAATGTATCTATGTTTATATACATATTGCTGTTCATTCCACATTTATACACATTTTCGTCATAGTGCAATAATGTTTTCACTTTTTTAAATTGGATACTGTTCTGTAATCAGAACCGGATCATTAATATACGAGTATATACACACATACATTCGTACTTACAGTATATGCATGCATACATGAACACATACATAAATTTCTGAATCTGGTCCTGATAAGAGAACTGTACCTGAAATTGTATGGCCCTGAAGAGAGCCTTTTGTGCTCCTGAAAAGCGTCTTTTTTTTATATTTTAGCGAGGGAATGAAGCCTAAAAGCATGTTTTGTACAAGTATGTTGTTCATATATCACATTCCAAAGAACTTTCAATATACCTCTCCGAGTTTGTCTTTTTTCATAATTCTTTACATCGAACACAAGTGCGTTTACAAGACCATTAATTTTTCGACATTTGTGATCATGAAATGCACTAGGCGAAAATATGCCTGAGGTTTGTTTTCGAAACGAATTTTGCGATGCGGATTCTTCAATCAGTTCTAATTTGTACATACCTGTAAGTCATATACCTGCTTTGGTCACTTTAGGATTGATTAGTTAGCAACTCTATGAACTATACAGACGTTATTCACTGCGGTGTCTAAAAAGAACCAAAATATGTACATCCACCATTTCGAGTATTTTCTAGAAGCTGAGTAATATTTTTGACGCTGATCTGCTAGATCTACACCTCCCATATTCTTATTGTACTTGACAAATGCGGATGGACATGGTACTATATTTTTTTTTTTTTTTGAGACTTTTCTTCTTGTAGTAAAACACAGTTCATTTTTACAGTTTGTGGAAATGATATGTATCAATTTTTTATCAAGCCAGGATGAATAAAGTAAATTCAGCAGGCTTTTGCATTGAATAATTATGCTGTCGTATTGATTTCCCAGCTTCATTTGCTTGATGTTCTCGGGCATGTTTTTCCGATTTGTCATTACAGTTCCACATGATAATTGTCCAGATTTATATAACTCAAATATCAAGTCTACGTAGGTGGAAAAGCTGTCAAAATAGATTTCATGACCTTTGTTTTTAAGTGCTTTTATTAAGTGCATAACTACATCATATCCTAAACCCTTCTGATATCTGATCTTTTTTACCACAATAAAGTTCAAAGTTATCCTAAGTATATCCTAAGCGAGATGTGCACAGCATCCATATCTTTAATCCCTGCTTAGCTGATTTCATAGGCATATACAGTCAAAAGTCGTTAATCCGGACTCGTCGGGACTTCGGCGATTCCGGATTATCGATTTTTCCGGATTATAGATCATCAGTTTAAATCTCGTAAGATGGCATGCAGAAATTCTAAAATTAAAAATATGAAACCGTAATTTATGAAATAAAGAACAATTATGATCTAAAGGGTATCAAAATTTGCAAAAAGAAAAAGCTTAATATTTATTTGTTTACTTAAATAAACATTTCTTTCAATGTAAGTTGTTTTAAGTTTTGCTTCGTTTCATGTGATAATACTTTCTCTTTAATTCTATTAAACAGACATAATTTCTTGTTCAGTTACAAAGTTCCGCTGTTCAAGTCCTATAATTGCTGTGTCAAGAACACCGACTAATTTGTCAATTGAAATTTTTTCGTTTTCAATAACCTCTGTTACTTTTCTTCGCTATTGGAAGCGAATTATAATGACGAGGAACTTGTTTTAAATCATATCAAAGACGGAGCATATCGAGATGAAATACTACATTTGGTGAGAAATTATAAGCCAAATAAAATAAAAACATCTGATCTTCAATTATAAGCCAAATAAAATAAAAACATCTGCCCTGAAGATAAGGATAGTGCTGACAGATAACTTCCAGTTCATTACGCGCCCGCCGGGCGGCGTTCCCCCCGCCGAGCAGCGTGAAATTGATAAACAGATTTCGGATTTTAAAACATACTTTCGCTTTAGATCCTTTACATATTAACAAATATATATCGGAAATTCTATTTGATATAATCGAAAGTTTAAGCTTACTTTTATAAAATTGCTCTTACAGTCTGCAAAAAGTAATAAGCCGGATCCAATTCGAAAATTAAGGAACAACGCAATCATCAACATTAACTGAAATAGATAATTAGATAATTTTAGCTTATATGTCCATTATACATAAAACGCGTACGCGAAAACGTATTCTGCACTTGCGCACACTCATATGCGCAGTCGTAAAAGGTCTTACGCGCACGCGTAAACGCCTATGCGCATGTGTCAATGCGGCGCATGCGCAGAAAGTTTTTAGTTTTGAGGTCCGGATTATAGATCATTCCGAATTATGGGTGTCCGAATTAACGACTTTTGACTGTACTGCACGATCCCTAATCTACCTTTAAATTTAATTAGTGCTTCGTCAATTGATACTTCAGCATAAGGCGCAAAATGCTGCTGAAATTTGTTTCCGAAATATGAAATGATGAGCTCTAATTTTTTTGCATATGTAAAGTTCTCTTCACTATTTTTAACTTCAGTTTCCCTATCAGACAAATGAAAATAATGCTTCATTTCCAAAAATCTCTTTCTATTAACCATTTTCTTCACCATTTCATTTCCAAGCATTGTGTTATTTGACCAATAATCACTTATTCTTGGTAATTTACAACTCATTAGGAGGACTGTAATGAATGCCCATATTTCTTTTATGGACGAAATTTTTTTCCATTGACGATCAACAGTGCTACGCTTTCTTGCACAGAATTCAGCATATTTATTTGTATTTGTGAGAATTCATAAATTTCATCCGTAAGAAATAACTTTACATATTATAAAGGTGATGCACCAACAGGTAAATTATGAACTGGTCCCGAAAAGCTGTTAAATAGAGACGGCAATTACGGCATCATAAACCTTAGAAGACCAGGTTTTTACTGGTTTTTCGTAACAATTTTCTGAAACATCTGCTTCCAGATTTATTCTATGCTCATCTTCATCTTCTGCTATAAATGATTCTTCTTCATTATCAATTATTTCATTTTTTATTTCTTTTATCACTGCCTTCTGATTCCAAACCTGACTCATCTGTATAATTAAAAAGAATAGCCTCAATTTCTTGTTGAGTTAAAACTTTGTGATATTTGTGCATTTTAATTAAAGTTTAAAAGCACACTCAAAAATGAATCAACAACGAAATGTCAAGAGCAACCAAAAGATAAGAAACCTCTTAGGAAAAGCTGTCTGCGATAAATTGATACAAAGCATTGGGGAAGCTGCACCTGCTACTGCATACCTTAGGGGAAAGGGAAGAAAACAATATTGCAATCTCGACCGTTTTCGGGTGGTTCTGGTTATCTCAATGTAGAGCCATGTGGGGTGGATTGGTTGTGAAAGAGTTAAAGATGTTACTTGATTATTTTGATTGTAAATAGTTTTTATTGTATTTTAGTCCAAAAATAAAGGTTTTATGCCTTTAACTTCCTAGTCCTGATTTTCATGATAGTCTGTGATGTTAGACCTAATGAGTTGTGAAATTTTGGGTCCTGATTCCCTGAAGATTGTGCAAAGTTTTTAGTCCAAACGGGCTTTGTCCCTGAAGGACTATTATTTTCGTTTTGTGATTTTGTGTTGAATCACTATAAATGTCCGTTTCACTTTTCAAACTGTAGACACCAAATCTTAGAGACCAGCATTATATTTGAAGAAATTAAATAATGAAAAAACTGCATAAATATATGTACATTTCTCGCATTGTGATAAAACAACGGTACATAGAGCCATCGAATTTTGAATGACGTAATCCTCCTACGAATATGGGCATGTGGAAGACCAAATTTTAAATTTGTTTTATTATCGATTTCATATTTTGTAACACTTTAACAAATTTTTGATTAACAAACTCAATGATTTCAAAGCGAGCTATGGCAACACTGTATGGGGGGAATTCTTTCTGGTGAATCTTCGGATTATGGTATCTTGGCAATTTTTTGGTGCAAATTTGGCAACCCACCCTGCTACAGCAACCTGCTAGTGTTTTTTGGACACCATTTTGTTTTCCCGAAGTAAAGACCTTTTTGGTTAATCTTCGGATTATGGTAACTTGGCGATTTTTTTGCGAAAATTTGACGACCAACCCTGCTACAGCAACCTGCTAGTTTTTTTTGGATGCCATTTTGGAACAAAAGTGCTTAATCATGACGAAGATTAGGTGCGAAATTAGGAGAAAGTACAGAATCGCCCACTGCTTGCTTCATTTTTAAGAACTGCACACGGTATCCATGTACACGTCGACCTATTTTCACTTAAAAAAACATTCCAGAATTGCACAGAAATGGCACTGCTCACCCTCTTGACTTTATCCATGTACACTGATAAAGTCCTAGCTAGTAACCTTTATCGCCTTACCAAAATGTCGCCAAACTACCTGTTACCATATTCCAAAGATTAGCCATGTTTTTTTTTTTTTTACTCAACATTTTCCCAACAATCTGCTAGCCGAACTACGCTTATGCTAGAACTTTTATAGAACAAAAGTGCTTAATCATGACAAAGATTAGGTGCGAAATCGTTTCTAAGCACTTATTAGCTAAAATAACGGGGAGGGGGCAGAATCGCCCGCTGCTTGGCACATTTTTAAGAATGGCACATACTCGGTATCCATGTACACGTGTACCTATTTTCACTTTAAAAAAAAATCCCAGAATTGCACAAAAATGGTATTGCGCACACTCTTGACTTTATCCGTGTACAGATCGACCTATTGTCACTTAAAAAGTCACAGAAATTTGGCAAAAGTCCAATTCTCCTTACTCTTGTAAAAAGCGGCAAACAAAAAAGTGGGCAATTCTGCACTTTAGCCAAATCACGATCGGAATTTTCTAGAAAGTGCAAACGTGCACAGAAATTTGTTTTTACAGGGCAAATTTGGAACTCTGTACATCTCAGATTATTGCTAAAGTTCTAACTAGTAACCTTTATCGCCTTATCAAAATGTCGCCAAACTACCTGTTACCATATTCCAAAGATTAGCCTAAATTATTTCCATGCACGTTTACTTCAACTGAAACATATACCAAATTCCTACAAACATAAAATTCCCAAAATAACTATCATTTAATTAAAATATCACTAAACCATGTACATGTCGACTTATTTTTACTTAAAAAAACATCCCAGAATTGCACAAAAATGGCATTGCGCACACTCTTCACTATAACCATGTACACTGCTTTTTTCTCATAAATTAGAAAAATGCATGAAAATTTTGTGAATCTTTAAATCCGGTAAAAAGAACATATATGAAATTACCTGATCGCGAAAAAGTATACACCCTTTCCAAAGATGAACATTTCCACGTATAAAATAAATAAAATATCCAAAAACTTTTACCTCTAAATTATCTATTATATTATAAACGTCACCGAATTCATACCTCAAACATTACAAATGGTTACAAATACTTAGTGTCAAATATTTAAATTATTTCCATGCACGTTTACTTCCACTGAAACGTATACCAAATTCCTACAAATATATAATTCACAAAATAACTATCATTTAATTAAAATATAACTAAATTCAAAAACACTATTTAAAATATAAAAATCATTGCTAATAACAATTTTCCAATAATACCATATTATTTTATTTACTCCTTACATTTAGAACAATGCATAAAAATAATATCCTCAAATAATTAAAAATACTAACTTACCTAATCTTCTTCAGAATCTTGATTACGTGGTCGATAAACTTTTCTTATTTCCTCCGCTAAATAAAAGGCAAGCGTATGTGCGCCTGTTTCAGGATCTTTAAAATCATTCTTATAGTTCATAATACTTAATCATACTTATAGTACAGCAAGGTACCAAGTAAAATAAATAACTTAATAAAACATCTTTACTTCTATCTCGCACAACCTTAAAAAAACACTTATTACTACCCCTTTCAATCCCACTAAATACCCATTTCGAATTCACTTTAATTAGGGCCATGGGATCCAAAAATTAACCAACACTGTTTCACACAACACAGAATAAAGCTAAATACAAAATTTCCAGATTTTTTCCAGATTTCCCCCCTTTTCCGATTAAAGAATTGTAATTCGTCCATTAATGTCACATGACATATCTCATGATCTCTCATTTCCCTCACACAAAATAATGCGTAATCGGAACTGAGTACTTCTCACATTATTACCACAAAAGTCCTAGGCAGTAACCTTTATCGCCTCCAAAATGTCGCCAAACTACCAGTTACCATATTCCAAAGATCAGCCGAATTTTTCTATTAATGGGACATGTGCAAAAATGCAAGTAAATGCTAAATGAAGATGGTAGAACTGAAATCTTTCATCTTAAATGCTCCAATCATCAATCAAAGGATGGTGAAATCTGTAGCATGGTTTTAAAGCCAGAAAATATCACCTCTGATAGTGAAGAAAGTGACAAGGAATGTTAGTGAGAATAAAAGGATTTCAAAGGACATAGTCAACATAGCAATTACAACACTTGCACAACAAAACGCTGTAAATGAAAAAAAAAATTTTTTTTTTTTTTCCATTTACAGCGTTTCAAAAATTTTTTTTTTTTTTCTTTTATAACTTTAAACAGAAAATAACAACATAAAATGAAACTACTTAAACAATTCATATTGAAGGAAATGTTTAATAAAACAAAATAACCATTAACATTGAGACTGTGTGTGTATGTAAATTTTCGTTCTCAAAAGATCATAAAATGCTTTATAGTTTCACAAATAACCATTTAATATTTTTATTTTATAATTTTTTCATATAATCTTATTAGATCTGAGTTTGATCTATAAACTGAAAATTTCCACAATATAGGTTCGCCAAAATCCTGCTAATCTGGATCTCGGACTCTGTACTATATTAATTTTACATGTTTAACCTTAATTAGCAACAGTTTTATAATATATAAATGCAATTCTAAGTGTACAAAATTAAATCTTTAACATTTAACTCATATGAACAGTTATGCTTTTGGACTATAATTATGATATAAAATATATAATATTCTGCTTCCTATTTTTAATATAAATATGCAGAAATACTTTCTGTGTTTACTATGAATTTGTGTTATTAGCAAAATTCTCCCCCCCTTCCTTTTTTTTTTTTTAATTATTATTATTATTATTACAGTGATCACTATTTACAATCTAAAATTCATCAATATAATTTTATTCTTTCAGAAATTATTTAGATGAAATATCAAATATTCATCATACTAAATAAATAACAAGTATAACACAACTTTACTTACATCTAACTGTTCAGGTCCCAAATGACCAGTAACTTTAGCTGCAGTATTGATATGGCTAAGGTCAGCAGCAACACCTGGGGTATGGGCAATATCATACAGAGATAGATGAGACACGAGAGGACTTTGCTTTATGAGTAATGACATTGGCTGCCCTATGCCACCACTTGCTCCAAGCACAGCTACTTTGGCAGACCTCTAAAGAATAATGCAGCATTTAATTAAAAATGATCTCTCATGGTTACAAATAAAATAATGTCTAAAGCCTATTTTACAAAGTAAGTGCAAGGGTTATATAAAATAAAATCTTCAGAGAATAAATGACGACACGAGACTTGATTTCTTATAGTTATTCACACTATTATGCACCTGCCACGTTTTCTGGAGCTTGACATATAATCTAATGCCCATCACCTGCCACACAGTGTACCTGCATGCATTTGTTGCCATCTATAAATTATTTTTATAATTAAAAAACAGTTAATTTTCCATAATCCGGCTGAGCGCAAAACTCGGCGAGTTTTTAATTAGGCATGATTTCTCTTTTATTTATTTTGATGATTGTAATGCATACGAGTTTAGTGTAGCCAGATTTGTTTTTATTAATTTAATTATGAAATACTGCATTTGTTTTTAAAAGTTTTACTATTTAATATTTGCAGGAGGTTAAGCTGTTGTTGGTGGGAGAATGTTAGATTTCAGATGATGTGAAGTTTATAATTTATGAATGTTTTCATTTAATTTTTAGTTAATGTTTTCTGGGTTAGTTAATTATTATTTTTTTTTTTTTTAGTTATGTTTCTTGCATGTCACAATCCAAAGATGTGGAATTTTTAAAGTTTTGAACAAAAGTTGTTTAGTATATGCAATTCCATGACAATAGTAATTTGTATACTTTAATGAGTTTATGATACATCCTTTGTTAGTGAATTTGAATATATTTATTTGGTTAACAGTTATGGAGTACAAGGAAAGTGTTAGACAATTTATTATTCATTATACTATTTTATCATGAATTACATAGATAAGGATAGGTTTTTACTTGCAAAGCTGATGGACTTTGTTTTTACCCATCTAGCATTTTATCATCTCATTTTACTTTTCTGTTTACATATAATAACAGCGTTTCACTACTGCAAAACTTGAAAGATACCATTCTGTTTACGTTTAAAAATCACATCTTAGCACTCTCATTGCAGCCAAAAAAATTCGACAAATTTTGAAGGCCAAAATAGTTTGGCACCAACTTACCCAGCTTATGGAAGATTACCCTAAAAAACCTACCAAAATGTGTGGCAAGTGAATATAGATAAGTGCCAAATTAATTTATTTTGAGATTAAATAATGAATCTCCAACAGTATTACAACTACCGATATCATATTCTCTCAGCCACATGAAAACTATCTAAGCTACGTTAGTCCCTCCCCCATATGCTTACACTGGCAAAGGTTTTAAAACTATTAATTCCAAAGGTGAAGTATTCTTACTCCTAAAGGAGAAGGAACTATATTAGTTCATTGTCAAAATATGCCATTTTACTTAAAATATATATGACAATCTAAGTTCCCCTCCCTTACTTAATTATACACTCTTTTCGATACTGGCTCTGTAATTTTTCCTTTAACAATTTCAAGTAACTACTAAATCCACAGCAAAGTAACTGATTATTTTTAAAATGATGTAATCTATATCTGCATTATAACCAGCTTTATTTCAGAAATTGAGACTGGTAAGATATGATGAGACAATGTCAGTGGTTTTAATGACTTTATTCACTTAACCATTTGATATTTAAAGTACTTTTACAGGTGATGTAAAGCATTTATTTAAGATACTAAATATTCTTTAATGATGATTTCTCTCTCCAAAATTTAATCAAATGAAAAAAAAAAGTAAGGCTTGATAAAAGTCCAATTTTTTAAATGAATCAACAGTTAAACTAATAATTCTATTTTTAAAATATTAATTACAAGTAAGCCAAATGAGAACTATCTACAAGAGGAGAAATGCAGCACTGTACATTTTTTCCTTGAAACCTAAACAAAATTGTACGGATGAATAAATTTGGCCCGATAATAGCAAGAATAAAAGTTACATTAATATACACAATAAAATAAAACTTGCACGAGCTCTAGAAATAGCGCATTTACAAATCAAATCATCTAAAACTTTTAATTCACAAAATCTTATAAAAGTAATGCAAGAGGACACAGGTTGATTTACAAAATTACATTTGATTCCACAAAATATGAACATCGAAATGAAGAATAAAAAATTGAACTTTCGAAGAACAAATATCATAACGACAAATTTAAAATGAATTGACTTTTGTACTCGCATGAAGTGCTTATCCAAGCTTACTATACACCTTAAATTTCAGTATAAGAAAACGCAGTACAATATAAACTTTAAAATAAAAATTTCATGGAAACCTTTGCTGATGAGGAAAAGTTCCTGCAAAATATGCTGGAAACAACAGTTTTAGACATTGTAGAAAACATTTTGGAAAATTTAACTTCTCAAATACGGTGATACAGATTTTCAAGGAGCAAGGGTAGGACAAAGCGATTGTTGCCAGATCTAAATAAACGTATAAAACAGGGACGAATAAAATGGAAATTTTTCTGATTTTTTGAAATTTAATATTTTTTTAATAAAATGAACATATGTTTTTTACTTTAGAACCTTAAAAACTATTAGTAGAGAATACAGAATTTTCCTTTAATATTTTTCTTATCTATATGATATAAACAGCAGCAGCAGAAAAACATTACAACGTGAAAAGCCTATTCCATAAAGTTTTAATGGTCGAAAGGGAGAGCGGAAAACGTGTAAAGAAGGTATAATTTTGGAAGTAATATAATCCCTATTCATCCATTTCTTCGTAGATCGTATTTAATGAACGTTATAGAAATTTTGTTAAAGAGAATTTCTATTTTTAGGAGGAATTGTTTTATTCTGCAGAAGAATAATCATGTCGGACATAGAAATGTGAGTATTTTATTGTATATTATTGTATTGATCTGTATAAATGTACTGTAAATGAATTCATGAGCATTTACAGTAACATGAAAGTATTATGTATTCTAGATTGTAGTATGTATATTTTTAAGAAAATTTTTTAAGTTGATGTAGACGCCAGTACAAATGTCGATTATTTTAGTGAAGGAACGGGTGGCGATGGAGAAATGGACGTAAATACCGCTCTCCAAGAAGTTCTTAAAACAGCATTAACACATGGAAAATTATCCAGGGGTCTTCATGAAGCTGCAAAGTCGCTAGACAAACGTCAGGCATTACTGTGTGTGCTAGCTACAAATTGTGACGAACCTCTCTATGTAAAACTTGTTGAAGCACTTTGCGCCGAGCATCAGATTAACTTGCTGAAGGTATGATTTACAGAACTCTGTAGTTTATTTAGATTTATAGTGTATCTAAAAAATTTTCTTGTGGAATATTATTTAAACGTCGTTAAAGGTATGTGCAACAATGTAAAACTTTTTAGGTCACATTTTAACACCTAAGTTTGAAAGAATTATGCACATTTTTTGGTGTTTAAAACTGGATTAAATACAGCAGTGTTACATGTGCGGAACTAAAGTTACATTGATTTGCAAAACTGTTATGCATTTTTAGAACCTCATATTAATTGCATGGAATTTCCAGTACTGCTAAAATAATCCTAATACTAATTAAAGGTTGCTTTTATTTTAATGCTTCATAATTGGGGGAAAAATTATGTGTAGTCGTTACATGAATTTAAATGTTTTATTTAATTCAAAATTTGGCAGCGTTCTACCATTGTTACCATCCACCACTAAACTTAAATGCTATGTCACTTTATAAGTTATTCATATTGATTTCCTTAAGTGTTTAGCCTAAAGTTAAGTAGTAGCTGTGTTAGGCTCGTAGAAGAAATACTATTTTCCCAGTCAATCAAACAAACCCTTTTTGACTTCCTAGGGAAGATGTAAGATCTGTCCATGACAGCTGAGATCACTTGGCAGAACAGCATTCTGCGGTATCGTATGAAGGAATAGAATGTAAGAGTGGGTTGCTGATCCCTTCAATATAGTTAAAGAATTTGGCCAAAGCACACTTGAAAAAAAGCATCTAAGGAAAGAACTTTTAATTTTCACAACAAATCTGCCCAATACGGCCGTACATTGAAACGACCAGAACCGCCCAAAAACGGTCAAGATTGTAATCTTGTTTTCTTCCCTTCTAAGGTATGCAGTAGCAGGTGCACTTTCCCCAAATGCATTGTATCAGTTTACTGCAGACAGCTTGTCCTAAAAGGTTTCTTATGTCATGAGCAAGCAAAAGTGCTTGTTCATGACATTTCGTGGTACAGTGTGCATTTTAGCTTTTAACAGGAAAAAAAATTGCAGTTTAAAAATTTAAGGATTATATTTATTTTTAATCAATTTATTCCTTCTTATAAAATAATGGGAAAAAAACAAAATCTAAGTGTGATCATAATGAAGCCAGAAAGGCTTGTTAATCTGACCTTCAGAATAGTTTTATAAAGAACGGGGTCAAAGGCTAATGGAATCTTTGTTAGAAAGTATAAAGGATGTTATTTGGAATCTTTACACCTATTTTCTGCATCAATGGACGGTTAGGGAAGGAAATTGCTGTGAAACTGGAAAAGTATTTCGGGCGGTTCGGTATTTTGAGGATACAGTTTAGCAAAGGTTCTGGATTTCAAAGAGTTAAGGTCAGAATGTAGTACTTCATTTCATTCTGGACGTACCATTGGATATAAGTGAGGTTGCAAAGCGTGACATTTTGAAACGCATGAATCTTCTTCAGGGGAAAGTCGGCTGCAGTGGCCCAAATAGGAGTGACGTATGTCAGGATTGCAGAGTTGCCAACTTTCCCGATTTAAGCGGCAGACTGCAGATTTTCGACCGCTCTCCCGCCAACCGTATTTACAATATATTTCTCCCGACTTTTTCGTATTCTTAAAATTTCTCACGATTTTTATGCAACTTGGCTTAATATTTGTTATATGAACAAAAAAAAAAGTGCTTTTGGGCGTGTGAAAGCAATTGAATTTTCAGTATACGTATCCAGAAACGTTGTTCTCCAATGGGCATCGAGCTCCACTGTGTGTCAGCTGACATATATTAGCCAATAAGAACAAAGCAAGTTGTTATTTCGATGTTCTTTAGTTATTTCGTTCATTTTGTCCTGAGTTGTGTACGTGCCTTCGGGAAATATTTCTAGAAATTATCATCTTTTGTTACGTCTGCAAGAAAAGTGAAATATTCGTGTACGTTTCAATAATCATACACAGTTGACTTTCCTTCCATTATTTTCTCAAGGAAATGTAATAAATTTGCTCTGTGTACCGCCTGTCGTTTCGATTTCGCATGGTGGAAGGACGGATGTTCTCAAATAATGTGCGTACACAAAAACACAAGGATAATATAAGTTGTTTTTTAAAAAACGAAAAATTAAAATTTTCTTCGGAAACGAAGGACCGAAAAGTTATTAATGCAGAATGTCTGTTCTCTGCTTTTTTACTGGAGCACAACCTGCCACTGAATGCATCGGATCACGCTGCAGCTTTATTTAGAAAAATGTTTGCCAATAGTGAAATCGCTAAGAACAACAAGTGCAAGAACCAAAACAGGTGCAATTGTTAAAAAATGGGTTTGAAAAATAAATCTTCATTTATTGATTGCATTAAAACAGCTCCGTTCTGCCTCTCTACAGATGGAAGCAATAATGCTGATTCAAAACTGTATCCAATTGCTGTTTCATCTTTTAATCCAGAGTCTTCAGAAATTGGTTGCAGTTTACTTTCTGTGGTAGTAGATTTGTTGCCAATCTAGAGAAACGTAGCTTCACAACAACCAAGATATCGCCTTCATTTATTATTAAATTATTATTATTAAAGTGTCTTTTTTTTTTTTTTCCCTTAAACGATGCAAGTTAGGAAAATGTTTTTACTTCCTTGTACGAAGTAAAAAGGAAGTATTGTAATCGCGAAAAGTTTCATGCAGCATATTTCAACGAAAATATCCATTTCGACCACTATCGAATGCAATTTAACAATTGTTTTGCGTGATGTCTGTACGTAAAAACAGAATAAAACTCTTTTTCCTCCAAAAAAATTATAAAACTGCTTTAAAATGAATTCTGAAGAGAATTTTTCGTGGCATCTGTACGAACGTATGTACATCCGTATCTCGCGTAACTCAAAAACGAGTAGCCTCGGAACGTTGAAATTTTGTATATAGGACTACTATAACATGTAGATGTGCACCTCGTATTTTGGTTGCAATCGGCCGCGCCAAACGTATATAAATATATTTATATACTATATATCCACTCTGTTACCTGGCTCAGTGATCTCAATTTGTTTACTATTATATGTTTGTAAATTGTACATTTTTTGCTTTAAAAATGATTGAATTATGTTGTTCTTGTCTTTCGGTTAAGATTTTTATGTCTTTAGTAAATCTGTATGCAATATTTTTAGAATTATCATCAATTTTAAAGTTGTTTAAGTGCCACTTAAGTTGTTTTTAAGCCAAATAATTTTTTTGATGGCGGCTATTGCTTGTTTACATTTGAAACAGCAGAGTAGTGGATTTGTTGCCAATCTAGAGAAACGTAGCTTCACAACAACCAAGATATCGCCTTCATTTATTATTGCGAATTGAATCATGCTTAATCCTTTCTTTAATTTTTCAAGGAAATAAGTGTTTAAGATTTTATGTATTTTTGCCTTATCGTGAAATGAGAACTGAATTAATTGAATGAGAAATACTCAATCGTCTGTGAAAAACTGTTTCTTTTTTGTTTGCTTAATTTCTTTTATACATCGTTCTAGCTTTATTATAGTATTTGAATAGAACATGTGGCAACGATTAGATAATTCTATTCTTTAAATGATATAAATTTTGTGCGCCAGAGTTTCGTTATGGTAAACAAATACTAGAGTGAATTTTAAAGAATGCATTTATTCTATTGTGGTTTATGCGCTGTCGGCAAAGTAGATTAAATTAAATCCAATAAGTTTAAACGAAATGCAAGAAAAAATTCGTATAATTTAATATTTCGTACAAGGAAGTCATGTGGTGTACACATTAGATTTCTTATGTGTATGGTAATTTTGTGTTGCTTGCATTTAAGAATGAGTTACTATTTAAAGTTAATTCATTATTAAAAACTATATTTTTATCATTTAAAAAGTCTTTTTAACATTGTGAAGAATCTTCTGATTTCTTAAAAAAAAGTCTCCTGATTTTTGAGTGTCGTAGGTTGGCATGATGAGGTTTGTGTGCAGAACTTTGTTATTGTGAGAGATGCTTCTTCATCTGGAGATGAGTTGCATAAGTTGGGTTCTTGTAGTCCAGGTTTTGGACATGATTGATATGGATATTCCAAATGAGCTTCGAATCCAGGTACACTCGTAGATATTTACAGTAGTCCATCCAAGATACGTTTTCTGCGTAGAGCTTGAGTGGGCTATGTACATTCCGGGAAATCTCAGATAAGCGACACTTGGTGCAGTTTTTCCCGCCATTTTGAATTGCAAAAAATTGCCGTATCATTGGTAGGAATTTTTTGACCCCAAGAGGGAAATAGCATCAAAAGACGCTTTCTAAAAAATTCTCTCTTCAGCCCAATATCGGCGGGGGGGGAAACTGTGTTCAGCAAAAATCGCGCAAGGCAAAGTGTAGTGTTTGTGTTGAGAAGGTAAATCATACACATAGAACAAATTGTAAATGATTAATTATTGTTGTGATTAAGTAAATCTGCATACTTTTTTAATCTTGGTATTTTAAATTGTGATACATATAACTCCCGCATTATTAACTTTTATACTTCTCTGTTTTAATTCCGACCATTAATTTGAACAGTTATCGGTAATAATGGTATATATGTTTGAAAATGTTCTTTATATAAGTGCAGTAATTTTACATAGTTAAAGAAAATAGAAAATGCAATATATATCACATAGTTAAAGATGAAAGTTTTAAAAAGTAAAATATGCATGTATTTCCACAACAATATTACCTTCTCAAAATGTATTCCAGGCTATTCAGTCATCATCCAGTCTGGTTTATATTAAACATTCCAAATTCTTTTATGCGCATAATTTCGCCTAATAAGGTTAAGAGGGTTATTTTTATTCTTTTAAGTGCAAAAATAGTTTTCATGTGGGTGAATGAATCCTGAATTGCAATAACTGCAGGGGAATAAGATTTCTAAAAGCGCCTCTATGGCTCTTCATGTTATGCAATTGTTTAAATTTCAGAAAGAGACCAATTAAATAGAATAGGATAAGGTTACTGAATTGGTCTGTAGTTATTCCATGAAAAGTTAAATCATAAAATATTATTTTTGTGCGATTTGAACGTTGTCTATAACGGTTATTTCAGACTGGCGGGCCTCCAAAGCAATTTTATGCTGTCTGCGAATGTATTTCAGCTATGCTTTTGTTGCATATAGTGGTGCAAGGATTTCTATGTTTTATTTGTCTGAGTTTACATTACATTCATTGTTATTAATCATGAACGTGAGTTTAATCATGAACGTGTTATTAATCATGAACTCCAAAAGAATCTATCAATATAAATCTTATTAAAATATTTGAAGATACAAATTTAATTAACTTTTATTCATTTTTGTGAAAAAATAAAGAAATTGGTTTAAATTTTTTACTGATATACCTAAGTTTTAATCCACAAAATCCTCTATATAAAGAAATCAATGAAATATGCTTGACATAGAAAAATAGTGGAATAAAGTTTAATATTTTATACTAACTTATTAGCGTTTCAAAATCTAATTTCCGGAAGAAGCGCCGCTGCGTTTACGTGTTTAAAACTTAAATTTTCTGTGGGTGCGGCGTTTCTACCCATGCAGCATGTAGGTGCACTAAAAATAAAATATTTCCTATGATGGTCATTGTACATAGTTTGGATGGCCTTGTAATTGTACATAAATTGGTGCTGTTCCCACACAAAAGACCATTCAGTTGCTTTTTTTGCGAATGTTATTTTGTTTACATTCTTTCCCTTGAACGGACCTTATTCACCCTAAAAGGGATCTCAGAACAATAACTTTCTTCCTCCTTTCAAATCTGCATTCTCATCATTTTGAATGATTTTTCTTGGCATTCTGCCAGATACAGATCCCATCAGTTTGGGTACAAGTATATGTTGAATAGTTTTTAAGTAAGATGGGAGTGGAAAATTTTTGAAAATGGCACCTAAATGGTACAGAAGCTATACTGCTGGTGAAAAGCTTAATGTAATTTCACGTGCTGAACAAATTGGAAATAGAGCAGCAGCTCGAGAGTTTGAAGTGGACGAGTTCAATGTTGTATACGATGTTGTAGAACTGAAAAAGAACTTAAAAACTTTCTTCTGGAAATTATGGTATATTTGAATATAAAGGATTTTAAAACTGCTTTAATGATGCAGGGTGTCTTTCATCTGCCTAAGAGTAAAACTGTTGCACACTGGTAGTTTGTCTTGGAATCTAGTCCTGGCTAACATGCTTCCCTCCCCTTAAGCAAATAGCCCAGAGTGCTTTCTATATTATAAATAATCCTAATCGTATTCATATATGGACATAATTAGAAAAAAGACATTTGTTTAGATTAAATAAATGACTTCCATTAAATTAAATGTATATATACAATTCATATTAGGAGTACAATTTATTTAAAAATTAATTCATGTTTATTATAATCAGACACCTATATATTTAAATATTAAGTAGATAGTTAAAAAAAAAAGTTTCATTCTAATTAGAAATTATCTCAAAATACGAGCGATAAGTTAGAAAAAAAGCATTTTTTATTCTATAAAAATAAAATCATTTTGTTCTGATTAGAAGTTTAATTAATTTATTTAGAAATTAATTGTATGTAAAATACACGTGGGTTAATGTGAGCCATAAGTACCTACTGTTTGGCACCTATTGTCCAAGTTGGCGAACCTCGCCAAGTCCCGTTATCTGAGTATTCCCGACATTCCTCTTTCTGGAAAAAACAACTGGCTGCACATTTGGCTACATTAGTTTTGATTTTCCAGTCAACGACCCAGAACTCTAAATCTGACAGGTATCGCTAGAGATGATGAAGTGAGAGTGAAGGTTGTGATATAATGGCAGTGTTCTCTACATAAAGAGCAAGATTAACAGTAGGTGGTATGTCATTTACATACAGGTTAAAATCGTGTTTTGGTGATAGGGGAGAAGGGTGGGAGACCAACATACATTATAATATGAGGTTTTATTCTTCTTTCAAAATGTGGCACTGTTTGCTTATCTAATGATTGTTTAGGAATAACCAAGCCCATTAATCATTTAGCTGTTTGGTCTCCAGAATGTTCTACATAAAATATGAACATTTGTCTTTAGCCAGCTGAAAACAAATAGGGCACAAACCAGTAGTAAAGTTTAAAATCTTCATGTTCGTGATGTGTGTTATGCATCGCCACGGACAATGTGGTTAACAGACTGAGTAACATTTTTCTTCTGGTAGAAATGTGTTTTAGTCTACTGCTTGACATGATTTTAAAAATCACAGGTATGGTGCATTTCTGTGCAATTCCTCCTGAAGGATTACATTTCCTGGCAATATGGTGAAGCTAGCAAAAAAACTTTAATATTCTTCTTATGTATACAGTAAATTTGATGAGCCAGTGTGAAACATCCTATTAATTTTTGTTGGTTGTGAAATACAGAATAAAACTTAATTTAACAAGAAATTTGAGATAAGCAACTTTTTGATCTCCCATGAGAGAAGACAAGATGCTGACACAAGAAGTGGTTATGCATATGTAATACTTTCTGAAAAAGATTATAGAAAAATGAAATTTATTAGGAAGCAGGTATGTATGTGAATTCATTAAATTCCTGATACTTGTAGTTAGGTTCAATCAAACCCCCTGTCAGTCTAAAAAAATTTTCTTGTGTTTTCAAAACTCTTGGGAAGGTACACTTATTTACTCTTTTTGTACTTGAAATCCATATTGTGATTTAATGCCTAGAGTATCCAAAGAACATAAGATGAAATCGCAGGAAATCATTAACACTTAAAATAAGTAATTGTTAAATCATCTACTTCCTTTTTTTTCCTCCTCCTCCTACTATTATAAATAATAACATATATTTCCCAGTTATATAAGCATAGAAAAAGGGAGACTGCATTAAAAGTGTCATTGACTTAAATTATTTTTGGTACTATTCGGTTTTGAGGCCCGTAAAAAATCGCCAAACAATTGTTGATGCCAGTGCTGCCAAAAATAATTGCGGCAACCCTAACACGAGGAAGTATAATAGTTAATAACTATTTAAGATTGATGTTTTAATTTAGATGAAAGGTTAATTTCATATAATACTTTTTATTATTATAATTTATATAAAAAAAGGTTAAACATGACTGAATTGAAGCATAAGAGTAAATAACTATTTCAGATCATTATTATAATTTATATAAAAATTGCTAAACATAACTGAATGGATGCCTGCATCGCTATTTCGCTACCGAGTTATCTCTAAAGCATAATTTCAACTCGTGGTTATTCAAACATAATTTTGTATAATGAATGATGCCTTTTCTTTGAAAAAATTCTCGGTAAAGTGCAGAATCGCCCACTAATTTGTTTGCCGCTTTTTACAAGGGTAAAAACGATTGGAATGGGATTTTGCTATCTTACCAGATTTAAATTGATGATATATAATCCGGTAAAACCCCTAACTCGGAATCACCAAAGTCCCAACGAGTCCGGAGTACGGACTTTGTACTGTAGTGTAAATTTATTTTTGAATAATTTTTTCTGAAATTTTAGTTGTTCAGATTTTAGATTTGTATAACTGTGATGAAATCACAGGTTCCCTCTTTCGAACTGAAATGAAGGCCTCACCTAGTTTTGTGGTTGTGAGTGCTTCCATTGTTATATTCTTTAGGGGGGAAGTAAATGCATATGGAGATCCTTCTAAAGTTTCAGTGGGAGTTCAAATTTTAAATTTGCAAAACTAAACTATTTTTATATACTAAGATGAAATTTTACAGGCTCTCTTCTTAAATGAAATGAATACCTGATTTCATTCTGATAAAAGGGTAAAAAAAATTATCAGGCTATTTAATTGCAACCTTCCAGCTGTTCAAAGATTCGGCTGTGAAGTGTCTCTGAAAATCACAAGACATTTTCTTGGTTATAATTCTGAATGACTCATAATTTTTTTGCCTAGATTCATTTTTTATAACATATTTCATTAATTATTTGAGTATGCATGTGTGTGCTTGTCACAAATATTGTTGAACATAATTATAATACTGATAGCATTAGCGGTTTCCCACCCCCTCTGTGAGTAGAAAAGTGCTATTGTAATCCATAGTTTTCAATAAGCACTTGGATTCAGTATTACATTCAAGTAGAGAAATAATTATCAGAACTCCGTTTAAAATGTTGATTTATCAATTATTATCTCTTTACTAAAATATTAATTATATAGAACTCCTATATTTATTGCATGCAAATAACCAACTTTTGTTTGCTATAAAAGTCATCTCAAACCTGCTTGACAATGGCTAAAGCTTTACTTGTTCAATTATGTTTATTCTATCCTGTTAACTATTTTTATACCCCAAACGAATATTTTTCAACCATATTATTTCTGTTAATTTATCAATGTTTATCTCTGTATTTAAAGTACTTTTTTCCAGTTATATACTTGATACAGTTTTTGATTCTCACAAAAACTTAGCATTGCAAAAATATAGGTGTTTCGAGACCTTTTTGCAGTCTCGCTTACTCGGATCATGTTATGTACTGCTTACTAGATGCCTTAAATGTGATTGTGAGATAATAACACATATTTTGTAGAATTGTTTGTAATGAATTAGTACATTATAATAAAATTATAGGCTCCCTCTTCTGAACTAAAATGAGGAACTAATGTATTTCTGATAAATTATTTTTGGATGTTCTAAAACTAATGGCAATAGATCAGCACATCGGAATAAAATTATAGGCTGTCTCCTGAAATGGTATGTTGAATTAAACTATTTCTGATAATAAGGTTTATTAACTCATATATTTTTTAATAAATAGAAAGTGCCTTAAAATTAATTAGAATGGATCGATCCATTGTAATAAAATTATATTCTCATTCTTCTGGTATATGATATGAGGAATTGACCTATATCTGATAGAATGGCTTAAAACATATTAGATTTGATAGTATATTAGAAAGTTGGGTAGTCTTCTGATATCGGAACCGAATTCAGAAAGCTGAATGTATGCACGTCAGAAATAGATCATTGTAGGCTCCCTCTTTTGAACCGATATGAGGAGTTCATGTGTTTCTAATAATTTTTTTTATTCTAAATAATTGTCATATATATTTTTTAAATTAATATTAATGCCTTAAACCTAATTAATATGGATCAGTCCACTGTAATAAAATAATAGCCCCATTCTTATAAAACGGCTTAGAACATGTCGTGACAATGTATTGAAAGGTTTTTAATTTTAATGGCATTGTAAAGAAGTACACTTTGTTATGATGAAATCATAGGTTCCCTCTTCTGAACTGATATCAGGAGCTAACCTATTTCTGATATTTTTGTAAATTATTATCAGATATATTTCAAAAATAATATAATTAATTTTTAAAAAATTTAATTTTTTAAGAAAAAGTTTAATTCTTGACTTTACTTGCTTGTTACTCAAAAGACTTTTTAATTCTTAAATGTTAATACTTATATGTTAATTTCTAAGGGTACCACTTTATTGGAATTACTTTTGGTTTTGACTTTTACCCTTGCCTGCATGAATGACGAAACACAAATTGAATGATTGGAGAGTTAGGTTCGGAGGCAATTTCCCCTTGATAAGTCTGTCTCCTGCCTACTCTACGGTCATTCACATATGCATTTTTTTAAAAAAATTGTTTAATTTAATTTTAATTTATTAAATTAGTAGATTTATTTTCATGGATAAATTTTGCACTTGATTTGCTTATGCTTCTGAATTTAAATGATATTGTAGATTAGTTCGAGAATTAAATATTTTACATGTTTGCACATTTTTTTAAATTATTTTGGCTTTTTCCCTTTTTTTAGAAATTAATTTTTTTTTACTTTTATACACATTTGTTAAGAATTTAAATTTGTTTAAATTTAAAAATAATATAAATGCTTTAAACCTAATTGGAATGCAGTCCATTGTAATAAAATTATAGCTCATTCTTCTGATATATGATATGAGCAATGGAACTGTATCTGATAAAATGGCTCAGAACATGTCAGATTTGACAGTGTATTAGAAGGTTTTTAATTTTAATACCATTGTGTTGAAATTCAATGTGTTATGATGAAATTATAGGCTCCCTCGTCTGAACTGATATGAGGAATTCTTTTTCTGATAAAGTTTTTTATTGTAATTAATTATTATATATATTCTTAAAATTAATATAAATGCTTTAATATGGATCAGTCCATTGTAATAAAATTATAGTTTATTCTTCTTATAAAGTGGCTTAGAAGATGTTAGACGACAGTGTATCGGAAGGTTTTTAATTTTAATGGCATTGTAAGGAAGTACAATGTGCTATGATGAAATCATAGGCTCCTCTTCTGAACTGATATGAGGAGCTAACCTATGTCTGATATTTTTTTGTAAATTATTATTAGATATATTTTAAAAATAATATAAATACCTTAGACCTAATTGGAATGCAATCCATTGTAATAAAATTATAGCCCATTCTTTTGATATATGATAGGAGCAATGGACCTGTATCTGATAAAATGGCTCAGAACATGTTAGATTTGACAGTGTATTAGAAGGTTTTTAATTTTAATAGCATTGTGTTGAAATTCAATATGTTGTGATGAAATTATAGGCTCCCACTTCTGAACTGATATGAGGAATTAACCTTTTTCTGATAATACATTTTTAATACTAAATAATTGTCAAATATATTTTTTAAATTAATATAAATGCCTTAACCATTCGAGCATTATGGGTTTATCCCTGAAATTTCAAAATGTTATGAATAAATCTTCTTTTCTTGATTCTAATGGAACAACTCTCTCACTTCATACATTGATTCCTTTTCTTCAAACATACATCCAACCCGAAATCAGATTCATTAAAAACTGGCGGAAATTTTCATGTGTAATGAATACAAAGAATGTATACAAAAGACATAAACCTGCATGCACATAACGAACGGTATAAGCTAAGCTAAAATTATCTAATTATCTATTTCAGTTAATGTTGCAGATTGCGTTGTTCCTTAATCTTCGAATTGGACCCGGCTTATTATTTTTTGCAGACTGTTAGAGCAATTTTATAAAAGTAAGCTTGAACTTTCGATTATGTCAAATAGAATTTCCGATGCTGGATCTACCATATCTACAAAGCGGAAGCATGTTTCGATGTCCATCAAACAAAAAGTGGAATTGCTGCAAAAAATGAATAAAGGCTTATCCTTTGTTTCTCTAACCATTTCGAAATCTGTTTATCAATTTCATGCTGCTCTGCGGGGGAGGGGAACGTGGCGGCGCGCAGTGAACTGGAAGTTGATCTGTCAGCACTATCCTTATCTTCAGGGAAGATGTTTTTATTTTATTCGGCTTATAATTCATTACTAAATGTAGTATTTTATCTCGATGTACTCTGTCTTTGATATGATTTAAGTCAAATTCATTATAAATATCACGAATACGCATCAAATAGTTTTCTGGTTGCAATTTTCTAATTTCGACTATGCGTAATGTATGCCTTACGCATGCGCGCGTTGAAAGAAATGTTTAATAAAGTAAACAAATAAATATTAAGCTCTTTTTTTTTTTTTTTTTTTTTTTTTGTAAATTTTGATACCCTTTAGATCATAATTGTTCTTTTTTCATAAATTGCGGTTTCATATTTTTAATTTTAAAATTTCTGCATACCATCTTACCAGATTTAAAGTGATGATCTATAATCCAGAATCGCTGAAGTCCCGACGAGTCCGGATTATAGACTTTTGACTGTATTTATGTAAAATTGTATGCAAAAGCATTTGCCAATTCATTGGAAATACCAGATGTGGTCGCGAAATATATTTACAGGGAAATTTTAATTTTGATAATGAATATATACGGAAATGTGCTTTAAATCAAAATTTTGCAACTTAATAGCTAAATATAAATATAAAATGGTGCATATTAAATTGTTATTCAGCACATGTGGCCATATTAGGTTATTTAAATAGGGCAAAGCGACGAGGGCTGTTTGCCTAAGGGAAGGAATGCCTTTCTGGGGACTTTCTAATGGAAACTGACTTAGTACACATAATTATAGAAGTATGCAACTTATTAATGAAGCGGTGAAGTGCTCCATAACACTTCATAAGATTCGTATGCATTAAAAAATGCCATGGTTTGTCTGTCGCTCCATCTCTGCATTTTCAACATTATAGAACTCGCTGTCACAACGTCTCTGCAAACGCTGCTCAGATAATTTTTTTCAACAGGTTCAAAGTAGAAACAGAAGCTGACTCATCTCCCTTACATTTCTACTCGGTCGAAGTGAGTGTTTACGTTGTCAAAATAATCGTAAAGAGCGGCTTGCTAAGAGCTGCTCTGACAGGTGTAAACTGGCCTTAGCCATGAAAACCAACCATGCAGCCAGCCTGTTCTAATAGTATTAAACCCAGGTAGAGCTTCCAGCATTCATTGGTCTTAGCCATTTGGCCACTAGTAGAGCCAATGTTATTTAAAACATATGCATTTAGGTGTGATTTTTGAGTGTGTATTAAAAATAATGCATGTAATTTTCGTTGAATTCATATCTGTACATATTTCTTGCATAAAAATTCTTTTAAATTATTCTAAATTACCTTACCTAGAAAATATAGTGTACGGATTCTGAACTTTTTTTTTCCCCCGTGTATCCCTTTCACAATTCTTAGATCATTTCCTTCCCTTCCCAAACTGGAAAAATATGTACATTTATCTAGATGGCTTTTTAACGTGTTTTGTAAATGAAGCAACAAAAGAAAATATTGATAAATATTGGAATTTAAATAAAAAGTAGTTTTATGTTCATAAACTAAAACCTTAATTAGATACCTAACAGCTAAATAAAAAGCTGACTGCATTTCATCTGGCCAAATGACAGTTTTCCCATTGCCCTACAGTTCAGGTTTTATGACTTTGGCACCACTTTTTTCTCTTATACAGGTATTTTGATCCCTGGTGAGTGGCTTTTGAATTTTAGCTCACCCAAAAGTACCCTGGTTGCAGAGCTCCCTTTATTGTTTTGTTTGCTTGTTGAAAATCATAGGTGTTGATACATAGAACATAAAGGTTGGAAAAATATTTGGAAACGTTGAAATAAAAGCATATTGCTGTGATTAGAGGTTTTGTATGCTTTGCAAGGGAATCTTATCATTTTTCCTGCAAAACATTGGCAAGTTCAGTTAACAGCGGTAGTGGTGGATAGTGCACATGCAAATTTCTCACTAAAGGCTCAATAATATTGATATCTGGTGACCATGGTAGATGTGAAAGTTCACTCTCATGCTCAGAAAATTGGAGATGAGAGCTCTGTCATCCTGGAATATGGCATCACCATTGGGGAACAAAATTTCGACCATGAGGTGGAGGTGATCAGCCAAAATATTCACATAATCCTTGGCAGTAATGATGAGTCCCATGGAATACCACAATATGGTTGCCTAAACCATAATCAAACTCTGCCATGTTTCACTCTGGGCAGCAAACAGTCTGCATCTTATCATCAACGTGCATTTAACGTTGATGCTTTCAGTTCTTGATTGAAAATGTCTTTCGAGCTCCCATTACATTAATCGATTACGTCTAAAATCTACTGTAATGCTCTTCTTATGTAATATGTTTTAAAGGTATAAATAATACCTTGATCCAATGGTTGGAGTAATGAAGTAGTGTTATGTATTAGGAACAGTATTTTGACATTGGGATGATTCAAATCTTGTGGGTGATTCTAATAGTAATAAGCGCCTTGAAGCTCAAATTTTTCTGCCTTAAATAATATTTGGCGTCTGGCACAAAACTATTTAAAAAACAATCTTTAAATATATTCCCAGCTACCCAACATCTTGGATTAGCTTTCCAATATACTGTTAAGGTGTATTTATTTACGCCTTTAAGTGCAGAAAGATTTAAAGATCTGTAAACTAATAAGGGCTTTGTCATACTCTACAAAGGTAAGTTAGGAAATCAGGATGCAGTCCCCCTCCCCATTATAAAGGTTCCACTGGACATTTTTTTCCACCAAAGCCTGATTTTGTCGGCATCTAAAACTTGAATTGCTATGTATCCTTGTTCTATAATATTTTGAAATATTTCAAGAATTGTTCCTAGTAGCTTCATAGTCAACTGATGCAGATTCCTCTTGAATTCTTATGCTGTGAATTGCAAAACGCTTTTTGAAATTTTCGAACCAACCTTTAATTACCAGAAAATCTAGGGTTCTACACGTTCTTTGAGGTGCTTGAAAAATTTGAGTGCTTTTTGTTTAAAGAAATTACCATCCAGCAAAATTCATTTTTGACGGCTATCAACAATCCAAATGCCGAGTGCCTTTTCTACTTATCAATTATAGGCGCCCCTGGGGGCGAACTGCACCTTTTGCGGATGGCGAAGATACTGCAGCAACTGCACTTCTTATTTCTTTTTCATTTTTCTTAATGGTCCGGACTGTTTCTTCATTCCTATTAAAAGTTTTTCCAATGTGAGATGCCTTTTCTGCGTCTAAAAGAAGATCCATGATTTGTATCTGTACTTCTAAAGAAATTAATTTCCTCTTAAACGTTGTTTTTTATCTTTATCGGACATGTTTGGGGACTGAAAGTTAATGTCTTGAAGACGAGAAAGTTATTCTTTAACACCTTGTGGCTCGACGCAGACTGCCGACCAGCAGTGTGAGACACTTTTAAGGCTATGGAGACGAGGATTCAAATTTTGAAAGCCGAACGTGCAGGTTGTACATTTCAGAGCACTTGCTGTGACCACGTGTTGTTCACCTTCTGCAATATGTTTCTTCATTGTTATCTGGGGACATTTGTTCATACGGGTCATCTGAGGACATTTTGTTCTTACGGGTACCGGATCTTGGAAGACAACTGGCAGAACTTACGACACAAGGGTTCTTATGTGTTACTATATGGGTGTTTTGCACAATACGGAAAAGCTTCGTGCGGAGTTCGTTAAATTTCTGTGGATTGTTTGGGCAATTTTCTTATCGTGTTATAGCGAAGCTGTGTTACAGAATGCCGTGTTGTAGTGTAGGGGGGCTACCTGTACTCAAGTTACTTTTTCCATTCATGCGCATGTAATCGTCATATAACCAAGAAGAGCTTTTTTAGGGGGTGTAGAGTAGCAGGCCTCCCCATGGCACACCCTGAGTAATGCTAAATCTGCTAAGGTATTTAGAATCTAGTGTTTTTTAATCATAGGCAGAAGCTCTTACTCTTTTACACGCTTCCCAGCAATGCTCGTTTCAGCACTTCACTTTCGTATTCTTTTCAAACCTCTATCCATTCAGTGTACCCACTTCGGGCACACCCACAAAATTAAAACGATAAGTGCAATCTCCACAAAGTTTTACCCGTGTACTCCTAAACCTGATTAAACTACCTACTTTTGGGGGGGTCGAAATTCCATATTTAAAAGGTAGCGTGCCAGAAAGGGTTAATATCCTCTCAGAATCCTTTTGGAAATGAGCAGCAACATTTAACTGTTAAATTAAAAAGTGCTGTAACATAAAATAAACTAATGTTATAGAATGACTATGGTTTTTAATAGCTCAGAAAGTTGAAAATTGTCTCACATTTGAGAGAGTATTTCAGGAGAAGGCTTTTGTAAATAAGTAAAATACACGATTTTAATATTAATAACACAATACATTTTAATTTTTGTAATCTTTAACTGAGTAAAATTGAATTACATTGAAATTTCTTTCCAATGCAATTAGCAAAAACATTTCATTCAAACTGAAATATTGTTAAAAATTTATTCTTTCACATATTCTTCTGAAATGATTGTAAGAAATGTAAAACAATCTAACCTGAGAATACATACAAGGCTAGAACGACCTTTTCAGCCTGCTCTTCGAATTATCCATATGCAGCAAACTGAAGTAATCAACTCATGAGTGTTTAATTTCATGCACTCAACTGTGTTCTCCAATAGATGATCTAATTTCAACATTTTCTCTTCTGTTATGTGCCTCCTGCATTTAGCCAATTGCATGAGAGTTGTGAAATCAATCCCTGTCTCAATCAATTTATAAACTTCATCCTTTCTAAAAGTTCTGTTTTCAGATGTTGCTTATCCTTTCATGCTATTCCACATGATTTCAGTTGGGTTCAGTTCACAATTATATGATAGTAAACAGAGTACAGTATTTCTGTCTTTAACAGCTACAGTATCAATACAATTCAAATTGTTTTATAACCTTAGAAACAAGGACTAAATGTTCTGCTTTCCTTGTATTGAAGAAGGAATGTTTTCAGACAAAATGCTATAAAACACATTATCTAACACAAGTACATTGATTAGTTACAAATTATGTAGCAGTCCCCTCCCACACACACAGCTAATTTTCATAGTATTCCATGTTTTATTTCCCCGTAATAATTTCCCCCCGGCCCCCCAGCTTCAAATATATTGCATGCTTCAAGAATAAATTCATCATCGCGACTGTGTGTTTTCCTGCCTTATGAGATTGGTAATTATACACATATATTAAAAATCAAACAGATGCCATAACAATTACTTCCTTCTTTTCCCGGTCATCGAATGAATGAATACTTTGCTTTTTTCATAAAGAGTAAAGCGAGGGTAAGGTTGCTAGAATTTCCAGTTTTGCCAAGAAAGGGGGTTGAAATGATTGTCATATTACCAGATTTTTTAAATAAAAAACTAACTTTATCATTTTACAGTTTTTTGTTCCATTGTCTTGCTGAACAATATTTATATTTAACCCTCTGAGCATTATAATCGGTTTTATCCGGTCGTCAGAAGTTTTGCTACTTGGCATATATTAGCTTAGAATTTAAGATATTATGCTTTCTTACTTTCTTTAATAATGTAAATATCATCTTAATGATTGTAAGTTTAGGAAAATACAGACTAAAATAAGTAATTATACGAACTCAATTAATAAATGCTGTTTAAATACCAGTCTTCATAACTGATCTAAAATCATGTGCCGCTCAGACAGCTAACATCACTTTTACAATTTGACTTCTTGAAGTAATAGAACTATTCTATGGCGGATGCATATCTTTTGTACCACTGTTGTCAACTTAGATTGACAGTTAGTATAGCAGTGATTATAAGGGTCATTAATGCTCCCCCCTTCTAAAAAGGCACTGAGTGTTATGGCTTTAATGGAAAACAATTTTAATATTAAACAAAAGTGAGTATATATAATTTTCGTCTCTAGTAATTCTTCTCAAAAATTTTTAGGTGCTGAGTTGACTAGATTTATCTCTACAATCACAGTTAAAGCCCATTTTTTATGTGGTAATTTTACTGCTGTTCTTGAAGTATAACTGTGGAATATTTTACAATAATTAGCGTTTAAAAGGTAACTGAAAAAATTCAGGTCCTGAAGAGTGAAATTTAATATGTTACAGTACTGAAAAATAAAATTATATGGTGTATGAATTGATATTGTACATTTTTACAAAGGTTTTTCCTGCTATGAACATTGAACTTTTGAGGAATAAATAACAAGTTACTGAAATATTTTTAGACTTCCATAAAATGATGATAGCTATCATTTTGAAGTAAGGTGAAAATTGTCGACTGCAAAAAATTTTTATTACTTAGATGTAAATTTTAGTAGTTGTTTTTATACAAATCATATGCTATCTCCTTTTATGTTTTAATATTAAAATATCCCTGTAGGTTGACAGTAATAAGAAATTAGGTGAATGGGCTGGTCTTTGCACATTTGATAAGGAAGGAAAAGCAAGGAAAGTAGTTGGATGCAGTTGTGTAGTAGTTGTTGTAAGTCATTTTTCTTAATTAATCTATCATACATATGTGCTTTTGTTCAAAGCAGTACTTATTTATGTATTAATATTCTTTGTATGATTTCAGGATTACGGAAAAGAAACACAAGCCCATGATGTCTTGAATGGATACTTTAAATCCAAGAGAGCATAATGTTAAAAACATTTTAAATAAAAAAAAAAAGTAAAGAAAGCTTTGTTTCATAACTGTTATGACTAAAACATATGTGATAGTTAAAATAACATGCCAAACAAATATTAATTCAGAAGTCAAACAACAATACTATATTTTCAAATTTTCACAGAACTAGTTTCAATGGTTTTTACCAAACCACCAGCCTCAGCTGCCAAAGTGCAAATGCACTGAGGATGATGGTTTGTTAAAAACCATCAAAACTAGTTCTGTGAAAATATAGTGCTGATTTTTGTTGTTTGACTTCTGAATTAATATGTGATAGTATTGAGAGTGAACATGTCATGAATATCAGGGACTGGAAAATCAGATCATTTCGTTTGAGTTTTAGAATAGATTTTCAATTCTCATACTGGGTGTAAGTGGAGCACAACATGCACTTTAAATGCATCTCATGTCAGCTTTTTGGGAACTGTGAAATTTATTCTCGACTATACATATAACATAGTATCTAGGAACATGTTCTGACTCTTAACATAGCCAGAGAATTACGGAAAAAAACTCCATATAGTAGATTACATCACATTATGGACAAACAGGGAAAAAAGTCAGCAAAAATGTCAAGTTTTATGGAAGAAATCGGGGTTCATACGGTCCTTAAAAGTCTAGATTTTTTTTAATTGATTTTTGGTCCTTAATTTTAATGATCTGGAATTTCTGTCTGTTTTTACGACTGCCATTTTGAGTGTGAATTAGCATTTTGGAAGAATATTTTTGTCGATTCACCAACATATATCGGGTGGCCAAAGTGCAGCTCGCAAGCCTGATACGGCTCTCGCAGGCAATTTGTGTGGCTCATGCATAGAAAATATATGTATGAAATATGGTAAAATGAAACTATTCAGTGTCTAAAAGTAAGTAATTAATTAGTTTAGAATCGTTTTTCAAAGTCTCCAGGATTTCTTTCTCTTTAAAACCTCCTCCACTACTTCTATAATGATGTAAATATGAACTTGTGGCTTTTAGAAAATCTAGATGCTCCTCTCAAACATTCCTGAATTCAAACGTGTTGCTCTTACTGACATGAAGTTTGGTCAACCCTGACATATATGGTTACCTTTTAAATGGGATCGTGGGTTATAATTTGTTTCTATTTTTTAATATAAATGATGGGATCTCGAGTTTCTAAGCAAGAAGTGAAACATAAACATTTTGAAATTAATTTTTTGTAATAAAGAGTTCTTTAAAAACTTTTTAACAAACAAACGTTTTTGAGGCATTTTGGGAACTTATTATACAATACAGTGAAAAGTCTGTAATCTGGAATGATCTATAACCTGGACCTCAAAGCTGCAAACTTTCTGTTCACGCGTTTAATGTATAATGGACAGTATAAGCTGAGCTAAAATTATCTATTTCATTTAACTGGATCTGGCATATTATTTTTTGCAGATTGTTAGAGCAATTTTATAAAAGTAAGCATGAACTTTCGATTATGTCAAAAAGAATTTCCGATTCTGGAGCTACCAAAGGATCTACAAACAGAAAGCATGTTTCGATGTCCATCAAACAAAAAGTGGAAAAAGGCTTATCCTTTGATTCTCTAATCATTCCGAAATATGTTTATCAATTTCACGCTGCTCTGCGGGGGGGGCACGACGCGGCATGCAATGAACTGGAAGTTGATCTGTCAGCACTATCCTTATCTTCAGGGCAGATGTTTTTATTTTATTCGGCTTATAATTCCTTACTAAATGTAGTATTTCATCTCAATGTACTCCGTCTGATATGATTTAAATCAAATTCCTCGTCATTATAAACATTACGAATACGCATCAAATAGTTTTCTGGTTGCAATTTTCTAATTTCGACTATGCGTAATGTATGCTTTACGCATGCGCGCATTGAAAGAAATGTTTAATAAGGTAAACAAATAAATATTAAGCTTTTTTCTTGTAAATTCTGATACCCTTTAGATCATAATTGCTCTTTATTTTGTAAATTACGGTTTTCGTATTTTTAATTTTATAATTTCTGCATGCCATCTTACCAGATTTAAACTGATTATCTATAATCTCGACGAGTCCGGATTAAAGACTTTGGACTGTATTTTTAATGTGAAAAATAAACAAGGTATAATGCTATAAAGCATAATTTACAAAACAGCTCTTAGCAAAAGCAAAGTTAGCTATGTAATTAGTTAAAAATGTCTTCTTTTTAACTTTTTCATAGTAACAGTTTTTCCCATGTAATTGTGTCGGAATATGCATCAGTTTTCTGTATAAAATTAATTTTACACAATTTTTTCTTCCCCACCCCCAAATATTTCTGTTATATTATATATTTTTTGCTGTTACAGAAGTGGTAGGGGTAATTTTTCTGTAGGATTTTAGACATTTCAGCTTGGAAAGTTTTGAAGGCAAGATTTATAAACCCACAATTCTAGAATATATGGCTGTGGAGTCGGTAGGGAAAATGACCGACTCCTGGAATTTTAAAGACTCTGACTGCCTCATATATATATATATATATATATATGTATATATATGTAAACATATACACATGGGTTACTCCTTATTTTTTTAATATAAAAGAAGTAATAGATGCTACAGAAAAAAAAATTGATGGCATGGCAAATTATATTAATTAGCATTTATTATGAAATGAAAAAACTGGCATTAGTTATTTCTAAGAAACAGTACAGCTTCGGTAAGATCTTTGTTGGAGGACCATAGATCAGATTTGATAAACTTCAGAGCTGAGAGGAGTCTTTTCACACTAACTTGAGTAAGAGGAAAAACTGTTACTGTTAGAGTTACTTCTTTCAGGATAGATTTTTATAAGTTCTAAAAGGGGTGTCTTGCAAGTGCAATCACATTTCTTCAAAGGTCCTGTAGAAATCTTGTTTGTATTTTTTTATTTTTATACCTAAAGGCTCTTGGTTCTTTTATTTTCATTCGCTTTGCCTTAGCCTTTTCAAAATTATCCAAAAATGTTTCTCAAAATCTAATTCATCACTGGAAGAGGATGATAGAGACTCAATTGCAACGTCTGCAGTTTGACTGTCCTGATTCAAATTCTCCAATTGTTCTTAGAATAATTTCATTCTTAATGAAAGTTCATAGATGGCTTTCTTTGCCTTTTAAAATTTGGTGTTTCAGATCTACATATATTGAACCCAGCAAGATCTCATTGTCTAGCAAACTAGTTTCTCTTTTCTTCATTGAAGAAATGATTCCTTCTGCAATAAACCCTCCATTTCAGAAAGAACAAATTTCACATTCTTCTATTCTCACCTCCTGTCAATTCTTCAGATTGCAGCTTTTTTGTGTCTGTAAAGGGTGTAGAAAGAATTTCCAATTCTGCAAGATCATTCCATAGTCTTTCTGTTAGTGAAACATTAGGGTTATCTATATCTTCTAAAAAAAAAAAGTTCTTAATTCTAAAACCCTCTTTATCAAATATGTACTTCCTTATTTCATCAATAATTGCTCCTTTTCCTGCTTGCTTCCTGAGGAATGGCATAAATTTAGGGAGTTCTTGCTGCTTACCTAAATTTACTAGCAAGATTTGTAACTAAATAAATCACTTTAATCACTATTGGCAAATATCACATCCATCCTCCTCCCTTATATTTATTTATTAATATGTCAATAAAATAGAAAATAACTATTTATTAATGCATATAGTTCATAAATAAAAATAACTCAGTTTGTCATTAATTTTTTTCAGTTCATTTTAATTTAATTTCAAATTCAAACTGTCCACCAAAAACTGGAGTCGACCTATTTTTAGCAACTCTGACTCCACAGCCCTACTAGAATATTCGAGAAATATGTGAGAAAGTGAAAAATGTTTCCATGGTATCAACATGTAATGGATGTATTTTACAGAAATTTTGCAACGAAGTTCTTACTCTTTCTTGAAGAGTGAAGAACAATGAAAACATTATATTTGAATGTTTTACTTCTGATACTAGAATCTTACCTTCCCCCCCCCTACTTTTCATTAGACACAAGCAGGGAAAATATCAAAAAGGCTTATTTTATCACATTTATAGATAGGAATATTTTTATTAATAAAGAAATTGAAGACTTACAATTTAATATATTCACCTAATATGTCTTAATGCATCATACACTAGGCATTTTCCCACATGATGCAACCTCTGTGTATCCTAAATTCTGCTTCCAATGCCCATTCTAAATTATAGACATTCTGCCACACAAGCTCTGTGACCGACCTTTACCATATATATTTCATAATTTCTTCTGAATGTTCATATTATTGAAGAAATAAAGTTAGCTGCTTTTGCTATATATTCTAAATGCATTTAGTGTTCTATGTGTTCACTAAGTATCACTAGTTGTGTGAACATGGCAGCATAATAGGATGTTTTTCATCATCTATTAATTATGCTTGCTCCAAACGATCTCTGACATGCAAAATACGTCTATTATCCAGATATGGTTCTAAACTGTAAAGCTTCGAAATCAGGCATTATTGGATTATTCCCTTCTTGTTGAATATTCGAAGAATAATTCTCTCCCTGCACTTCTTTTATCCAGTATTGTGCAGTTTCTATGATCTCTAGTGAAGTAAGAGCATATTCCTCGCAGGCACGTCCAAATTTTTATATCAGTTTGTGGTTTCAATTCTTGCTCAGGCCATTGAACCAAGGCCATCTTGATAGAAGACCGGAGCTAACGTTTGATGATGTCACAGCCAGGGGCGGTCAGCGAAGATGATCTTCGATCAGCGCGCTTTCTTTTTCCCGATAGTATATAAGAAAAAATCTATTTTTCTCTTCCTATAAGCATTAGTAACAAAAAAATACTGAAGAACTGAGTACTAATCTTTTACAATTAGACGACAGGGATGCATCTAAGGGTAGTTTTTCAAATAATATTAATTTTTGTTTGCTAATACTAACATTTTTTACAATACTATACTTTTGTTACATAACATTATGTGCAGTTGAATAGCATTAAATACTGTAAAATCAAATAGTTCTGTCAATTTCATAATGTTCTGAAATATCTGAAATGTAACTGCAATAATATATACAACAAATTCAGCAAGCCACAATAACCCCCCTCTATCGATGCACTCCAAATAATCTGAAAGATTATTTTCACATTCTGAAACATCAGAATGTAGAAAATTTTTGCATTTTGAACAATTTGTTTTATTAGACTTTTCGAGCCACCAATCCACCTATATAAATTATTACTCTCATATCTTTTTCCGTTATTTTAAATGTTTGTGAAAAGGAAAAAATTTCATTAAACTTTTCAGTGCTACATTCGGTACTGTTGTCTAAATCATAATTATCCGTTTGTAATGTCTTTACTGTGAACTCCCCATTTTTTGAAGAATTCAGTTTCATTCAGCTGATAACTGGAGTTTCTTTTCAGATTCTAAAGCCTGAGTCAGTGAAATATGGCAATTTGCATCACTCATTTGGCAATATTGTCCAAATCTTGCCTCCAAATGGTCTGTTTGAAATTTTCCATACAGCACGTACTGGAATTTTAAATTCTTTAATAAATAATCCGAAAGCTGGATAAAAGTAGTGGTTGTATGTTTCAGTGCATGATATGTTTCTCTGGTGAGTCGACCAGCAGTTTTTCTGGACTTTTTCCTGTCATCACCATTTCATTTGTCATGCTATAAAATGATGTGCAAGCCCATATCATCATTTCAGCTGTGTAGGTTGGACGTTTAGCTTTCAGTAATGATATCTGTTTCCTAAAAAAATTTAAATGGTAGATCATAATCTGTTCTGATGTATTTTTAGAACACTTCTGAAGAGTTTCAGTTACCAAATCCAGCATTTCTTCGACTGTTTTTGAGGTTTTCTCATAACTGTACAGATGATTTGAAAGGTTTTCAAATTGTGACCATTTATTACATAATAGATCTTTTCCCAAAAGCCATTCAAACAAACTTGTTACGTTTAAACCTTCACGAAAAACTGAAACAGTTAAATCATGCTTGACTTTAAATGACACAGTGACTAATGGACAATCTTCCATCTCAATATGCAAAAAAAGTATATAATCACATGCTTTCATTATTGCTGTTAAGTTTCGAAAATTCTGAAAAGGAGGCAATGTTGTCTGCAGCACACAGTTTTTTTTTTAATTATTTTCACGCCGTTCATTTATTTCTCTTGTCCTGTCTTCTGGAGTCTTTCGTTTTTGTGGTATTGGACAAGATAAATATTTAGGTTGACCGTAAAAAATAGTAGGATATGCATCTTTCGATAAAACTGGCACTTTTCTTTGAACTGTTAATCCTGTCCCATCAGGTCCTGTTGCTCTATCGTCTCTTATGATGAAACGTTCATCAAAATGCATACACAAGCACTTGATCCCGGTACAAAGTCTTTCCTATTAATTTTACTAATCTATGTTTTACACAGCATATCATCTTTGGGGAAACTTAAAAGTTGTAATATGATCTTCGTTTGCATAGTAATTTGACTTGCATCTCGGAATGCTACATTTTCGCAGCATCTAAAAATTCAATTAACACTGTATGCTGCACCTTAATTAAATAATAACTAAAGCGAAAGGAATTACAGTGAATTGTTTAATGCTATATAATAAATATACTGTAGACTAATTATTAATACACTCCTATTAAAGCAAGAAGATTGCCTTTGTCAATTATTGCAAAATACATTACAGTACGCTCTGCTTACACTCGTACTGTGTTGAAGATGACCTTCCTACTATTGCCCTCGCTCGTGACATCACAGCAGGGGAGAACCCCTTTGGATTGGGCCTTCTCAAGGTGGTCTTGATTGAACTAGCTTTTCAACCGCGATGAACCATTTCACCAAATGTTATCCTTCAGCTGTTTCACCACAAGTTAACTTGTTTTCAGGTTTGCTGACCCTGGACATTACTTCCATTTACCGTCTTTTTCCGAAAATAAGACACTGTCTTACTTTCTTTTTTGGTCCAAAATACGCGCTAGGGCTTATTTTCGGGGGAGGGCAAAAATAAAAGTATATTTATATATTTTTATTTAATATTTATTTTATACAGAAATTTAAATTTATTGAATTACAGTCATGTCATCTTCTCGTCATAAATAAAATTCTGAATTATGTTCTGATTTTCTTCCAAATCCATTTCTTGTTGAATCATTGGTCCGAATCTCTCATGTCTTCCGATATATCGTTAAATGAATACTTCTTGTCTGAGTAGCCTGTTCGTAGCGCATTGAAAACATCACTATCAGTTATTTTGTCCCATGAATTTTTTAACCAATTCACAACTTCTTGTAAGTCTGGTTTTACAAAATTACCTCGATGATTAATCATCGAGGTTCTGTTTTGGCTATGAAACCTCATTTCCGGTTACCATGATTGTTTTTAACTTTGTTTTAGCTTCCTGATTTTTTAAAAGTGAATAGATCGATGCCCATGTGTACCTGGTCAAAGTTAAGGCAGTGCGCAATGCCCAGTTTGTGCAGTTCTCTAATTGTTTAAGTGAAAATAGATTGATGTGTACATAGACATAGATTTTATACAATTCTTTGACTTTTTATTTTGGTTTCGTATAGCGGCCATCTTGAAATTGTACCTTCCTGGCGCAGATCTTGCCGCCAAAAAAAAGGGACACCCAATTGTGAACTTTTACCCTTTTTTCCATTTTGTGTACTGGAAAAAGAATGTTTTTTTTCCCTCTCATCCCTTGAAAATAGTACGTTCTACCTTATATTCAGGGCTTGAATTCAACCACAGGCCTAATAAGCTATTGCTTAGTTTTCTTCTATCTCAATGAATTGTTCTCTTACAAAGTTGCTATTTTTAAATTCTCGATGTACTCTTTCGAACTGCATTCTCGCTAAACCAAAGTTAAATTTCCAAAACAAGCGCGCCGCATTTCTCCTATTTGCGTATTGAAAATCACCTTCAAAACTGCTTAATTATTTTTATCACACTCGCTCCCTTCCGACGCACAATCAGTAATTCCTAAACTTTCCACTTCTAACAGCTGATGAATCTGTTCCGATAATTTTTTGCCCCTATCAAATCAAGCTGTATAAGCAAACACGTTGAATTTTCCTCTGATGAACGTAGCTTCATATTCTGTCTCCTCACTCAATGCTCAACCGAATATGCTTTCGTACAATGTGTTTTCTTAATTAAAATATGCACCTCAGGTACACTGTCAGATAACTCAAATCCCTTCCTACACAACTTATTTATGACTTCTGTAGTTGGCCATGCTGTTGTATTGCAACATAATGGTTTTAATTTTGAGCACTTCAATAATCAGAATAGACCCATTTTTGTTTTTTAGTGAAAACTTTTTTCTTTTAAAAGTCTATCACTGGATTCGAAGATGCTCTGAAAGTTTGGTGATAAATCAAATTAAATCGTTTGGAAGCATTTCGAGGAACAGTGAGCTAACATTTGTTGGTTTTATTTTCTCGCAAATTTGATGAATTGCATATGCTCTGAAAATGAGATTTAGATTTGCAAATGTTACATTTAACCTATTTCTCTTACAAATTGGTTTTTTGTGAACCATGGATGTTAGAACAGACGGAGTAAGCATGGCGTCATGAAAGTGAAGCCAAAAAATGTCAACAACGTAGTGTCACAATTTATCATGGCCGCTATACTGATTTTGAGAGCAAATATCTACGTCCGCAGGTTCCGAAAAGTGTCTTTAGATATAGTTTGTATAAAATAGCGTTAAAACTTTCACTGGTCCTCTAGGTGTTACATGTATGTCTTACAATTACCATTTACACATTTGCATGTAATTAGATTTTTATGAAATTTGAATGTTATTTGAAGTCCTTGTCATTTTTTATATGTTAAGTAGAAAACCATGACAGGAATTAAAACCAGAATGTGAAAATTTTAAACAATGGAGTATAGCTAATATATACACAACGCCGACTAGAAAGTGAATAAAACCAACCAGAACCTGCCTATGGAAGTGGCCATGGTAGGTTATGACATCGTACCGTCACGTGACATGGCTTAATTTTCTTCCACAGAACATATGATTCGAAGTGCCGCTTATATGCCACATTTAACATGTGTTTCGCTTGTTGTTTACCGGCTATATTGATACAGATGTTTCTAATACACTGACTACCAATAAGTATTTGGACACCTGTGCAAGTGACGATATCAGCGGTCCTAAGGTACGTCACGGACTCCGCCGGTATATATTGTGTAGGAAACAGCATCTGCTTTAGTCGCATGCAGGATGCCTCGCAGTTCGGAGCTCTCTGATTTCGAGAAAGGTATGATTATCGGGTATCACAAATGTGGCCGATCCTTAAGGGACATATCTAGCGATCTGAAGTACCCAAAATCGACAGTGGCCTATGTGATTAAGGAGTGGAAGGTGAGCGGTGATTGTCTGAATGTGCCCGACTCGGAGATAGAGGCCGACGAGTGCTGTCCAGAGAAATTCGGAAGAACCGCACCCAACCGATGGCCCTCATCCGCGAGGAGTTTCAACAGGCATCCTGGAGTATTGTATCCTGGAATACCATCCGTAAGGAAGCACATCTGCTTGGTTTTCATGGTCGTGCTGCTGCCCATAAGCCTTTGATCACAAAGTCCAACCGCGCTGCTCGGTTAATGTGGTGCAAAGCACATCGAAATTGGACCGTAGATCAGTGGAAACGGGTTTTTTGGAGTGACGAATCAAGGTTCACCCTTTACCGTTCGGATGGCGGGGTCTGGCGTTTACCTGGAGAACGTCTGCTAGAATGCATTGTGCCAACAGTCAAGTTTGGCGGAGGTGGAATTATGGTCTGCTGGTGTTTCTTCTGTTATGGGCTGGGACCACTGGTCCCCATTTATGGTAAGCTCAACTCCAATGCCTACTGCACTATTTTGGATGACAATGTGCTTCCTACGTTGTGGCAGTTTTACGGGTTGGACCCCTGTTACTTTCAGGACGACAATGCCAGTTGCCATGTTTCGACGTTAACCAAGGCTTGGTATGGTGCCAATGGAGTTCATCGAATGGACTGGCCTGCCCCGAGTTCAGACCTTTACCCTATCGAAAACCTCTGGGACGAGTTGCATCGCCGAATTCAGGGGTTCACTACCCGTGCAAAATCGGTGAAGGAACTTCTGTCTTCTCCAAGCCGAGTGGAAGAAAATACCACTAGCTCTCATATAAAGACTGATGGAAAGTATGCCCCGGAGGGTCCACGCTGTAATTACCTCTCGTAAAGGCTCTACCAACTATTGATTTTGAATAAAGTTAGTTTTTCTTGTCTATCACAGGTGTCCAAATACTTATTGGTAGTCAGTGTAGTAGCGTGTCAGATGAGATAATGCCTGATGTGTGAAAGAGGTCAACTTAGGAGGTGGAGAAAATTACACAGTATCAGGCTAAAAGTCACCCACCCAAGTGCTGACAGCGAATGCTGCTTTAGTTTTCAGATCTTCACTATTTTGAGAGATATAACTATGTACAACTAAACTTTATGTGGGAAAGTCTTGGTTCTCATTTAGTAAAAGTGCAGCAAAAGGTCGTAAAAGAGCGGTCCTGAGTTATGATTTCATACTGGAAAAGTCCAAAATAGTTCATGTACTCACACAGTTTCGCGTTACAAAAAAAATTTCATTCATGTCTCTTGTAAACTTTGCAAGTGCATCTGTTTTTGAGTGTCGATGAGGGAGTTTATTTCTTGCGAAGTAGTGAGCATTGGTACATATTCTTGAGAATGTATTTTGTACCACGGAATTTTTGCATGTCTGACGTCGCAATAGCCCAGGCCAGCGAAGCATAGGTCATGAGAGGCCTGCTGGTTGAAAGGTAGATCAGGTATTTCTTAAGTCTACCTTAGAGTACTTCCCAAATAATGGGAAGAAGACATAACCTTGATTGCTTTAATTTTTATATGTCCAATATGTGTAGTTCTAATGAGTTGGTCATTGAAGATGGTTCCCAGATATTTCGCATGCGAAACTATCGGCATGGGTTCATAAAATAAATATAAGTTATTCTTAATAGCAATATTTCTTTTCTTCTGTCTGATGATAAGAAGTTTAGACTTGAGCATTGGTGCAGATTTTCCAACACTTGCACCACTGTCCGATGTAAGCAATACTGGTTTGCAGCTTCGTGATTGAATGGTTTACGTTCGTGGAAGTTACTACTAAGGCAATGTCATCCGCATAACAGGCCAGTATAGAGCTATTGTTTAAGTGAATTTTCGGAAAATCTGCAACGTAATACAAGTAGAGGACGGGGCCAATGACCCATCCCTGAGGCACACCACTTTGAATATGGCTTGTCGTGGAAAGGGAATCAACAACTGACACCTTAAAAGTTCTATGTCTCAGGAATGTGTATATCAGCAAGATAAGTTTTCTTTCGAAATCCATGTAAATGAGTTTCGGTATTAATCCCTCATGCCATACGCGATCGAATGCCTTCCCCACATATCCATCACGAGGATGGCAACATTCACTTTTAAGTGAAGAGCAGCATCTACAATTCCGCGATTCGAATGAGCTGTTTAGTCGTGGAACGGGGCTTTCTGAACCCAATTTGTTCTGATGGAAGTTTGGATAGATAGGATCTGATTCTGCTGAGGATGATTCTTTTAAATATCTTTGCAAAACCAGGCAGGAGGCTGACAGGGCATGTATCCTTCCGACTTTGCACACGGAGAGTTCGACCAACCTCGTAATTTGGTTAGAGCTACAAGTTCAAAGTCAAAGGTCGATCGACCAGTTATTTCGCGTGAATTGTGTTTCGAGGTAAGTAGAGAAAAAATTCGCCTTATCCTGATTAGAAACTGCAACCTGATTCCTAAAATGAAGAGGTTGATTACTTGAATATACTATCTTCAGACTTTTCAAATTAGCGTCCAAAAAGTTTCATTGCATATATTAAGATTTAACATTTTATTTTGCCTTAACTCTTCCTTGTGATGTTTGATGAGTTTCTCTATTGAATCTATTAATTTCCCATTTGAGCTCATAGTCCCGAGTAAGATGACATGTTTTCCGCAATCGGTTTTTTTGTTTCATTAAGCAACGATTGTTTCCTAGCAGTCTATAAATTTTTTCTTTACTGACAATAATCTCACTTGCAACAGCGATGGCATTCTGAATATTGTAGGTGAGAGAATTAATTGCTGAAATCAATTCCAGGTTAGGAAAATTCGGAGTGTCATTTCCCATTAAGTTCTCAAATAGTAACCGGTCAGTAATTTTTCTAGTTGCATTGTCCGTAGACTTTGCTATACCTAGAATTGCAATAACAGAAAGATGATCTGATGACATGTTTCGCTTTCAAAGCCATACAGATAGTTGTGGGGGACAAAATTAAATCCAGTATATTCGAATGTTCCAGTCTTTCAGGCCTGTATGTGTATTCTTCAGGAGCATGAATGACAGTAGGGTTTAGTGTATAATCGTGAAGAATTTTACTCTTGGCATTGCTTCTACAACAATTCGAATCAACACGTTTCGAGTTTAAGTCTCCTGTAGCATTGTAGGAATATCCTGAGGCAGAATAGTGTTTAAAAGTTCTTCAGTAATTCTATTTTGCAGAGGACTGTAGATGGCTGTAAAATGGATTTCCTTATACGTAGGAAGGGAGATACACACAGTCACTACTTCGCAGTTTAGATCAGTGCTTCTTTTAATGAAGCATGTATTGAAAACATCATCTGGTATATATCATTACTCCACCTCCGCGGTGGCTGATGCGGTTGCATCGATACTGCCTGTATTTAGGAATACTGAGTCTCTGGCATGCTTTTGCATACCATTGTCAGTATCATTTTTATTGAAAACGTGCTGCAACTCCTGCAGTCTGTTGTTGATGCCATTTTCATTCCAAAATGCTAAACGGATAGAAACACTGATGTAGATGTAATTATCCGTTAACAGTCTTGTTTTCTTTTAGGGTCCTGAGGTAGGTGATCTTCTAGCATAGATTGCGGTTCAGCATTCTTTGAAGTTTTCTGTTCAGTCTTACGCGAATCAGAAGTGTCCTTTGCTATTTGGGAAGCAGGCTTTCTGATTGGTTGATTGCATGTTTGTCTTGTGACATCACCTTTAGGGGCTCTGTCAGAATCAGAGCTATCACCGAGAGCTTTGTCTTTTGGTATTTAATCTTCAGAATTTGCTGGACTTTCAGCACGCCTTATTTTTGCATTAATGTTCGGGAGAGGTGGGAATTCTAGATTGTTTATCCAGCGGAGGGGTAGTAACATCCTGCACAGTGCTAACATGTTCCTCCTTCGACTTCAGAAATTCTTGTATTTTGAAAGCTTGGAATCTCCTGAAGAAGTTCAAATACCGTGTTTCAGTTTCCGTGAGGATACCTCTATCCTCATTAATAATCTCCAGATTGGTGATTTCCTCACCGAGAAAATTCGATAATCAGTCCACTATGTAAGCTTATCTGTATTGCACGCTAGGCCGTCTTACAGTTCTCAGAACACTAAGTGCTCAACGAGAACTAACTTACTATAAGCACAATACGGATCTATCTAAAAGCAACTCAGAATAGCAGAGGTATAAGCAGGTATAACTGTTTCTTCGAGACTCATTTTAATTTCCAGAGATAAAAACATGCAAATAGAAACTTTATAACTCACCTTGTTTCAAGTTAACTTTAAAACAAAATTAATCCACGATGTCTTACCCAATCTTACGATGATTGATGCTTTAACCAGTTCGCCGACCTGGAAAACCAAAAATTTCGTACCACTTTTATCCTGCAAAGATAAAATTTTTTGTGTCCAAAACTGGCCACAGACTATTTCTTTCCCCCCTTTCACCAGCTGTGAAGCTCTCTTTAGAAGTTATATTCAAATTACTTGTCACACTCAAGCACACTGAATAAGGACCCCCTAACGAGGACCGTAAGCACAAAGACTGGTGGCACAAAGACCTACGCTAAATATAAGGTTGTTTTTTACGATTTTGACTGGTGTATCACTTAGATCAGATATTTTTCGCTTTGACTTTACTTCTTGTACGAACCCCAAATCTATTGCAATCTCTTACAATGTAAATAAAATTTTTAAATGACAAGTTTGTTCATTGGAGTAAAAATAAATTCATTAACTAGTTGCCTATTTGAAATATCCTTAATTTTGTTTTATTATTTTCTTGATGCATTGTAACAAAACTAATCATCGAATTATTTCCCGTATGTTTTTATATATTTAATTAAAAAAAAATTATATGAAAAAAAAATCTTTAGCCTAGATATTTAAGGTTCTGATTTAAAATTGCAATTATTTAACTTGGAGTCTTTTTAGGTTATTGTACTTTTCCTGCAGCAAAGAAAGTTTGAATTGTGCAAAGTACCAGTTTCAAAGGTTAAGAAGGTAGTAATCGTTTTTAGTTGTTCTTGATAAAAAGATTACTAGAGAAGTAGCACTTGTTTTTTTAAATTAGGCTGAAAATTTAACATTAATCATAATAAAATTTAGCAGTAATTTTTTTTACCATTTCTAATTTTTAAATATGTAACTGTTGCAACTATCTTTATAATTCCGTTAATATTTCGTTTTTCTGAGCCTCATAAAAGTAAATGGCTTCAAGAATTGAATCTTCCAAGCCTATCCTCTCAAAAACTTTCCTGTGTTCTTAAAATTAGATTAGGCGAACCTAAATACTGATCTAAGTTTATTTCAAGGTTTTGGTATATGTAGGTTAAAAATATGAAGCATTCACATTATAACCCGTATATTTTAAATGTTATAATAATACATAAAATCTCGGATTTCTATTTTGTAATTAGGCCCTCGAGCGGTAAAGACGCTGAACACTGGTAGCTCGGTCCGAGGTTCGAATCCCGCGAACGTGCTGGCTGCTTGGGCGTTTTTGTGGTTTTCCCCATGTGTAATGTGTATACGAGCCAGTTTACCTTAGAAAGTCCTCCACGAAGGCATCCCTCCCTTTAAGCAAATATCCCTTGTGTGCTTTCCCATATTTGAATAACCCAACCCGTTTTGTAATTAGAATTTAAATACATTAAAATTTTTAATACTAAATTTTAAGTGTTAACATAAGTCTGTAAGTATTAAATAAATAACGGGAACTATGCATAATAAATTATACATTGTAAAATACCAGAACTTTCATTCTTATTTACATATTTCTATACGACTTTAGCTGTAGTTTTCTCAATCAGATTTTAAAAAATATATAAAAGTATCCGTTGAAATGTAAAATATTAATTAATAATTAAAGTTTTGAAAAATTAATTTCAAAAATTTCATTTCACCAATGTTATTTATAATTGGTGCGGCATAAGCCTAATGAAACTTAAAGCTGATAATATTTCCATGTATGCAGGTAAGGTGATAAAATAAAATGCAGATATTAGGTATAACATTTCAATGAAAATAATAAACTGATTATATTCTCAGGGAATCATTTAGGAATTGAAAAGAAATTTAAAACCTCCAAACCTCTTTGTTCATTAAGGAAGAATTTATTGTGGAACTCACGAGATGTGTTGAGGGTGTATCCACTCGGAGAGTGATTCCCCATCCTTTCTTTTTCTTATACAGCCCAGCTGTGATCCTAATGCAACGCCGCTGAGAAGATAACCAATCAATCACCCCTTTTCATTTTCGACTCATTCTGGGGCTCTGGAAAAAGACGCTATAATAAATAAAGGTAACACAAATGTTAAAAAAACGCCCCTTTGGACGTAAATTAAAATCTGTAACCTTTCAGATTTTTTTTTTTTTTTTTTTTTTTTTTTCCCCCTCATTACTTCATTTGTTTACTATGGAAAGCAAGGCTCTTCTGCTTCTTGATTAAATGGCTACCTATAATCTTTCGGAAAAAAAAGAAAAAAAATGAGGGCCACTACAAGAAAGACCTTTATTTGTTTTATTTAATATTTTTATTTATTTATTTTGAGTCTGTGTATGTGAAAATGAAAAATATTGTGAGGTTCCTCAAAAGCTATAGTCTGGATATGACTAATTATATATAATGTTTCTGTATCAAAAAATTGGAGAGATGTTATTTAATCAAAGAACAAAATTAATTATTTTTATAGTTAAAAATAATTTATTTTATGGATTAAATTATTTTAATAACCTCTTTAGCTCTTGAACAATAATATGAAGCATTATCTTTGAGGATAACATTCCGAGATAAACTTAAATGAGAATTGGGGTTAAAGTTTCGTTTCTGAATTTTAAGAATAGTGCTATTACAAGCATCCCATCATAAGCTATTCTTGGACTTAACGTTTCTTATAAACACAGCTGCTAATTTCACGACGATAATTTATAAAATTTAGATCCTAATTTTTAAACCTGCAGTAATTTTTCTAAAGAAGAACCCTTTTGACTTCCTTGTACGGAGTAAAAAGGAAGTATTGTAATCGCGAAAAGTTTCAGGCAGCATATTTCAACGAAAATATCCATTTTAACCGCTATCGAATGCAATTTAACGATGTTTTTGCGTGACATCTGAACGTAAGGACAGAATAAAAGACTCTTTTCCTTCAAAAAAATTATAAAACTGCTTTAAAATGAATTTTGAAGAGAGTTATAATATGAGATGTTCTGAGTTATTATAAGAACGATTCTGAGTTATAATATGAACGAAATGAAAACGGGATTCTGAGTTAAAAAACAATCGTTATAATATGATGACATTCTGAGTTAAAAAATGAATAATATGACTCTTGCGACGACGACTGCTCTTCTTGATTTTTGGTAGTAAATATAATTTTTGCTTGTTCTCCTCGATATATCCAGTAATAGCGAACCACCTGATAGGGGCAAAATTCCTTGGCATGCTACTTTCAGCGATAATGATTCTACTTATTCGAATTATTCAAGAAAATTGACTACATCCAAAGAGATGCCTGTAATTGCTTCAGATGACCCGTCGCTTCAAAGTATAATTGCTACTCTTATTTCTACTAAGAAAAGTAAATCCCAGAAAAAAGAAAAGAAAACCGCAGGAAGTCCTAAGAAAATAGCCGATAATACTAAGAAATTCAAACCCTCCCCTTCAAATTTTGAAGCAGTAGTTAACAAACACAGAAAAGTTTTTCCTAATTTAACAGAAGCTATCTCGCAAGAATATCTTAATACTCAGCTTCCGACTAACCCAAAAGAGCTCTCATTCAAATTAGAAAACGAAATCGCCGATAAATTAAACTGTATTGAGTCTATGAAGACATGAACCTCCCCACCAGCGATAGAAATGCGTTCAAAGTTACAAGAAGAAATTCAACAAAATTAGTTCATTTTAGCAAGTATTGAGAACACCCCGAAGCTCGCAAATTCTAAAACAGATGATAAAACAATAAATCAGAAGGATTGGCAAACTCCAAAGAAAACAGCGAAAAATTCCGAGTCTATCCCATCACCAGATATTCCGCAAAATAACAGATTTGAAACTCTTAACGAGAATAACGAAGCTATGGAAGTTACAGATGAAACGCAGACGACTAACACACAGAATAACGCAGAAAATTAAACGAAAATTCCCCCATTAGTTATTCCAGAAAACGATGTTGATTGGCCTGAAATGGACAAAATGCTCAGAGAAATATGTAAAAACGAATTTGAAGTTACAATCAAAGCCAGACAGATTTTTCTTTACACTACCACCGAAGCCGATTATAAAGCTACAGTTGATAAATTCCAGAAAGGACAGATTAGTTTTCATACGTACCAAATTTCCTCAGCCTCTTCAATTAAAGTTATACTTAAGAATATCCTAAGATCCTACACAGAGCAAGCAATTCACGCAGACTTAGAACGCAGGAGCTTCCCTATAATTAAAGTAAAGCAATTCACGAAGAAAGCAGACCGAATTATCTGTTTACCTATATTTTTCCTTGAACTAAAAAGAAATTCTGCAGGAGAGAAAATTCATCAATTGAACAATATGTTCGGATTCAATATCACAATAGAAAAATATCAGCCCAGAAAACGCCCAATTCAATGTTTCAATTGCCAGGAGTTCGGGCACTCCCAAAATAACTGCTTTAAAAAAAGTCAGGTGCTGTAAGTGCGGACAAAATCACAGATCCAATACCTGTAAATTAAAACCAGATGAAAAACCAACTTGCATTTACTGTCACGAAAATCACGTTTCTTCTTATCTTGGCTGTAAGGTATACAGAAAAAGATTCAATCATTTAGAGAAGATAGAAAAACCGCAAGAAATTCCCACTAAAGATGACTTCCCCGAATTCATTTAAGCTTCAGGCCAAACTAATCAAGAAATGCCTAAAAACCTTTACAGTGACAAAGTTAAGCAGAAAAACCCGCAGGAAAATTTAGCAGAAATCATTAACATTTTCAAAGATCAGAAAAAGCTTTATCTCATGAAATCAATAGCCACACTAGCTCAGAAAATTTAATCAGCTAAATCAAATATGCAGAAGCTTTGTCTAGCTTTTCAAGCCGTCGAGATTATTTTGAACTTTGCAGATCAAGATTAATTCGCACCTCTCAAGACAAGCATAGCCGAGCGGCAGAAATCCTCAAGCTGCAGATCCTCCACATCGTGGGGCTACGTTTACGTCTCTTCTAGAGACTCTGCACTAGGTGCGAAAAGTACGTTCCATCTTACTAGATCCAACTCATCATTAAAGACAACCTACTTATAATGTATTGGTAAGGCCGCACTAGGCCGATTGCCTCTTATTGTGTTACGACATAGACATAGATATAATATGAACTTATCGGAAGCAAATTTCCACTTGGATACTGATTTCAATTTTTTTTGGAAAACAGAACTTTTCAAGTTCGTATTAAGAACGAGCTATCTAATATCAGTGTAATGAAAGCAGGTGTCCCTCAGGACTCGAATTTTTCACCCTTTCTTTTTAACGTCTACATAAATGATCTTCCCAACCACAAAGATGCCATTATCGCCTGCTATGCAGACGATACTGCAATTTTCAGCAAATCCATCAATCCGCAAAGAGCCATCCAAAACCTCCAAAAGCCAATAGACTATATCTCTCCATGGTTTAACGTTTGGAAAATTAAAATCAATGAAAGCAAATCCACTACAATTTATTTCCAAAAGAAACCTTCCAGAAGACATCTCAACAATATCACAATTAATAATATCTCCATCCCAAATGAAAAATGCGTTAAATATTTAGGCGTTTATCTCGATCAAAAACTAACCTTCAAAACCCATATCGAAAATATCTGTAAAAAAGTCAACCAAGCAACAGGCAGTATCTATGCACTCATAGGAAGAAATTCTAAACTTAGTCTCGCTACAAAAAGAGTTATTTATTAACAAGCTATCCGCCCGATTTTACTGTATGCTTCCCCAGCGTGGAACTGCAAGAATTCCCTGCAACTGCAAGAACTCATCGCGAAAAAATACAAAGAATTCAAAACAAGGCCATCCGAATATTTACAAATGCGCCTTGGTTCGTACGAAACAGCACTCTTCACAATGACTTAAAAATTAAACCCACGGATTCTGAAATTCTAAAAAGCTTCTCATAACATTTTTATGAAATGTGAAGTCATCCTAAGAATATCATCAAAAAATTAGGAAATTATGATTTCACAATTGAACAACGCGATAAGAGGCCCCGCACTATTCACCATAATATAATAATGTATATAGTTTCGTTTTCTTCTTATTTAGCCAAGATTTTACTTCATTTTCTTTACTTTCTTTCATATTATTGGATACAACTTGCTCGATTCTTCAAGCATTTAAAAGTCAAGTATCATATATTGTTAAAGGCCGTTAATGGTCGATTGCCTCTTACTAAGTGATAAGACATAAATATAATATGAAACCAACTTGCATTTACTGTCACGAATATCACGTTTCTGCTTATCGTGGTTGTAAGGTATACAGAAAAAGATTCAATCATTTAGAGAAGATAGAAAAACCACAAGAAATTCCCACTAAAGATGACTTCCCCGAATTCATTCAAGCTTCAAGCCAAACTAATCAAGAAATGCCTAAAAACCTTTACAGTGGCAAAGTTAAGCAGAAAAACCCCCAAGAAAATTTAGCAGAAATGATTAATAACATTTTAGCTTTTCAAGCCATTGAGATAATTTTGAACTTTGCAGATCAAGATTAATTAGCAGCTTCTCGCAAGACAAGCATAGCCGAGCGGCAGAAATCCTCAAGCTGCAGATCATCCACATCGTGGGGCCACGTTTACTTCTCTTCTGGAGACTCTGCACTAGGTGCAAAAAGTACGTTCCATCTTACTGAATTCAACTCATCATTAAAGACACCCTGCTTATAATACATTTGTAAAAGCCGCACTAAGCCGATTGCCTCTTAATTGTGTTATGCCATAAATATAGTATGAACAAAATATAACGCTGTTAAGTGAACCTAGCACCAGAGTGTCGCTATGGTAAACAAATATATAGTGAATTTTAAAGAGTGCGTTTATTCTATTGTGGTTTATGCCCTATCTACGAAATAGATTTAATTCAATCCAATAAGTTTAAATCAGATGCAAGAAAAAATGCGTATAATTTAATATTCCGTACAAGGAAGTCGTGGTGTACACATCATATTTTTTTCTTTTAAAGACTGCAATTCTTTTTTATTCTAATTTGAGAAATGTATCACTTTCAATTTTTCTCAGATAACAATACTTTTAGAATATTAAACTGTTTACACTTTTGTAGAAATTCCTTTACATGCGGCTATTTTTTGATAAATCAGATTCTTTTCAAATTACATGCATACTTCGGCTCGTTGAAAATTTGATATAGGAAGAAATTTTCCAGGAATACCACTCAGCTAAATGTATAGTTTCGATTTCTCAATAGTACGTTAATTGGGTAAATATGGTATCAGGTATCATCACTTTATTTGCTGGCATACAACTAAGAGTTTTGACCAGTATATTAATAACTGTACATTAACATTTGCTTGCAGAAATAAGATGCACTATTTATAAAGTGCATCATCGCACAGAGACGCAAATGAAAAATGAAGAGTTTAAACACACTAAGTAATATTAAAGATAAACTTAAAAACACAAAGTCCTTTCAACAGGGATGATGATGAGGGTAAAATACCGCAGTTGAAGCGAATTAAGTTGAAGCGAAGTTGCATTTGTTAATTTAAAGTTAATAGACTAGAAATCAAAACTAACGTTTGAAAATAGTCTACTGCGGAAATTCCTATTTCAAGTTTATCCGTAATAGATTTGTCAGCTCTGAATTTCGCAAAGAATTCTTTGACTTTCTGTAAGTGAATTTTTACCCATTCAAAAAAGGGTAATTCATTTTTCTTTAGTATCTTTCTGGGTTTTCTTTCTAAACCAGGCTGAAGCGTTTTCTGAGCAATTATGGTGTTTGGTAGAGAAGGGAATTCTTCATTTGATAATGTGAATTTATTTTCGTTTCCTGATTTTAAGGATTCTATTTTTGTTTCTTGCAGCTTCAATAGCTTCTTGAATACTTCTTGGCTGTTTGGCACAACCCCTTATGTAGGACAAAACGTATGCTTCGCCACATAAGGCACAAGTGATAAATATGGTATATAGTGAAAAACATAGTATGATTTAGAATTATGAATATTCCGTTACACTGTTTAATTTCCTTAAGAAATTGCTAAAATTAGCAGCTACTAATACACTCAAGAGCCAAAATATTATGACCACCTGTCAATAACGAGTTGTGCCACCTTTGGCGCGCAACACAGCTTCAACCCGCCGTGGCATGGATGCCACAAGTCCTTGATAGATGGCCGGAGACAGATTGTACCAGATGTTGTAGCAACGGTCACGCAAATCAGAGATATTGCGAATTGGTGGTTTTTGACCTCTGAGCTGTCGTCCCATGACATCCGAAATGTGTTCTATCGGATTGAGATCCGGTGAGTTAGGCGGACAGGACATTAACTGGAAATCAGCATCATGTTCCTGGAACCACTCCAACACAATTGTAGCCTTGTGACACGGGGCGTTGTCATGTTGGAACATTCCGTTTCCAGCTGGAGAAACAGAGGCCATGTAAGGGTGCAACTGGTCCGCAATGATGTTCAGATACCCTGTAGCATTCATGGTCTGCTCTACCACAACCACGGGTCCCAGAGACGCCCAAGAGAACGTCCCCCAGAGCATAGTACCGCCATCACCGACTTGTGTATGACCTACTGTGCATTGAGGGAGCAACTGTTCGCCTGGAAGACGGCGTATCCTAACACGGCCATTCGTGTGATGAATGACAAACCGTGATTCATCTGACCAGGCAACTCTCCCCCATTGATCCATGGACCAGTCGCGATGTTCCCGGGCCCAGCGCAGGCGCAGTTGGCGATGACGCTTGGTCAGCAAAGGTACACATGTGGACGTTTGCTGCGTAGCCCCATATCCAACAGTGTCCGCTGAACAGTGTGCTCCGATACTTTTCTACTTGGCCCTGAATTGTATTCGTCTGTCAGCTGAGCCACTGTCTGGCTCCGGTTTTGCTTCACCATGCGAGACAGTCTCCGACGACCTTTTTCTTTAATAGCGTGTGGACGTCCAACACCATGTCGTCTTCTGGTGGTTTCACCGTCATTCATCCACTTTTCATACGTATTAACAACTGTAGATCGCGAACAACCCACGAGTTGTGCAGTTTCGGAAATACTTGTTCCGAGCCTTCGAGCCATTACAATCTGCACTCTATCAAAGTCGCTTAGATCCGCAGCCTTTCCCATCACACATAGAAGTAAGTGAAAGAATGATTCTTCAGACTCTCCAGCAGCAGTTAAATACCACTTCCACCTGATCACGTGCCTTCCACGTCGTCCAGGCGCGTTCATCGCAAAATGTAGGGCTGGTCATAATGTTTTGGCTCTTGAGTGTATACAAACAGGTAAAGTAGTGGTAACATAGTATACTGAAGATCGAATTTAAAAAATATATATATGGCGGAAGGTTTCATTGTAGTCGGTGGCAACGTTCATCTTTGCTGGCAATATGCATATGTGGTTGCCATAGCGCGAGTATTAAAAACTAGAACTTTTTCGCCGAGACTTACTATTCACTTCTCAATTTTATTCCTATTATTTGACGAAGTCTGGAGTCAGCTTGTGTGCGTTAATGTTAAATGCTTAATCCTCGTTTAAAATGTTAAGTTGGTTTTGACTAATAGCTGAAGTTTGTGTCCGTCTACTGACCTGATGGATTCTAAAGGCGATAAACCATCAGACAGACAAAATAGACTCCATAGGTATATCAGGAGTAACCAAGCGCAGTTATGATTAATATTATAAAGATTAGGTTAGTGATTCCCAACCATTTTAGGATTGCTACCCCAAACGTTTATAATACGTTTGGACCCTATTATGCAGCTTTTGAACAACTTAACGTCCTCTAGTTTGAAGATTGCTGGATTATGTTATTTGAATTTCGGCACGAAGGCTATCTGCCTGAGAGAAGGGATGCTTCAGTGGGGGGAAGTTTCTAAGGAAAACAATCTCATATTCCCTTTACACAAGGGAAATCGACAAAACTAATCCTGCAGCCAGCCTTTTCGCGTGGGCTCAAACCCAGGTCTAGTACTCACCGGTCTTAACCACTGGTGAGGTATAAAGATAAAGTAGTGTGTATTTAGACTAAACTTCTGAATCTATCGTCGTTACTATAACTTCAGATTGCGTGAAAATATGAAATATATAGGAATTGTTATTGATTAGAAAATTAAGTTTTGCGGAACATTTTAAGCATATACATAGAATCACAGACAACATTTTAAAATGTTATAAGTATAATTTTAGTGTTGTTACTTTGAATAGAAAGAGTTCCACCCTGAAAGAGATATTTGGATATGTATTCATCCCTAAAATATTTTATGGAGTCGGAACTTGGGGATAACGGGCAGAGGAGGTACTTAGGCTTAGAATGAAATTGGACACCCTGCAAAGTAGCTGGATGCTTGCCATTACAAGAGCCTTCAGAACCCTTCCGACTGAAGTTCCCTGCGTCCTTGCGGGTGTTCCGCCCCTCTCGATTTTATACAAATTATACTGCAAAAAGTTTCTATTAGCTAATAAAATTATTAGAGATACTGAAATTGAACAAAAAGTACACACAAGTAAGGCCTTTCAAGAAGAGAATGAGGATTTTACTCCCCCAATGACACGATTTGGATTATTTTATGATCTTGAGTTTTCTTCTGGTGGTAAAATAGACGTTTTTACCAGATGGTTCTAGAATTGATGGGTAATTTATTTCCACTGAGTGGAGATAGACAATGTGAGAATAAAATTTAAACCAATGAATACGGTTTATCAAGCAGAACTATACGCATTGACAGAGACTTCGAACTGGATTAATAAAAAATTAACAGTTCGATGTTTTATAAATATTTATACTGATGTCCTATCTTCGCTTCAGGCGCTCGCCCAACCAGATCATAAAAAATAGACTGATTAATGAAATAAAAGACTTGTTTGAAAAGGCTGAAAGAAGACATATTGTTAAATTACACTGGGTAAAAGCACATAGTGGAATTATCGGAAATGAAACGGCGGACACTCTTGCTGAAATGGCGGCACTTCGGGATGGGACCGACAATTTTGATAACCAAGTTTCAAGAAAAAGACCATTGCTGAAGTTAAAACCTGGATTATAGAATGGAATTTTTGCTGGGAGTCGTCTAATAAGCAAAAAGAGTTAATGAAAAATATAAAGTTAAACAAGAAGATGAATATTATAAATAATGTTGATATAAATCAGGTCCTGGCTAATCATGGGCGTTTCCGGGCTTATTTTAATCGGTTCCATCTACAGCTTAATTTGTGATAAGTTTGGGGACGCCAGGCACTTTGTCGATGAATGTACGCTTACCCGGAGTGCAAGAGAGAAATATAGAAAGACTATTACGGAAGATTTTAAAAGGAAATATTCAAATTTGAAAGATTTTGCAGAGACAATAAGAAAGATTATAAATACGAACAAAGATAGAATTGTAATTCGGCACTGAGACTCAGATTTTGGACTTTATATGTGCCGGCTAAGAGGATCCGGGCTTATAATAATAGTAATAATATTGGATTATCTGCAGCTATAATGTTTAGATATCAAAGCAAACTATTACTCATATAGATATCATAAAAATGATTAGAAATGTTAAAATCTTGAATTTTAAGCTTCAAATAATAATATACTTATTACTACTTGAAGTATAAAATTCCTACAGTAATTTAAAAATTATTTGTATTGTGTAATACTAATCAAATCTAAGGAAATCGTTTGCTTCTTTTTTAAAATTGTGGCAGTATTGCATTGCTTCAGAATGCTTTTATGTTAGTTAGAAACTGAACTATTTGTATATAAACAGCACGCACATTCAGAACATAATTAAGCAGCCTGATAAAATCTTGTAAATTTTCTCTTGGACATTACAGATATTCAAAATATTACGTACATAAATTAAAGAATAAACAAGATTTCGTAGCAGTTAATTCCTGGAGTTTTTAATTTTTAGCTTTTATTAAAGAAGATGTTTCCCTGCAATAAATGAAACTTGAGATGTGTAAACTCATCACCCACTTTTAGTGATTTTCAGCATAATGTTGCGTGCGTGCGGGTTCGTAATAGATAGAATGCACACAGGTCCAATGATAGTTTAATAAAATTTATTTTATCAAAAGAAACAATTCAGAGTTCTGGAATTTTCCACAAAAATTGTCCTGTAAATTTTCTTAGTATCACAGAGTACAATCAGTAGTGTCACTTCAAACTGCTGAGAACGTTAAACACAATGTAAACAGTGCTTAAATTGCGCCGGAGCCCGGCTCCGGTACTTCTTAATTTTTAAGATAAATTACAATTCTAGCCGGAGCGCACCGGAGCCCTAAATAAGATGTGCTCCGGTACTTCTTTTTATAAAACTGAGCCACAATTTCAAGGAAAAAATTTTAGAATTTCTAACATTTTAGTTAACAATAAGCAGATCTTTCAACACTCTATTTCCTTAGAAATACGAACACATGAGAACATGAGACGTTCAAGTAAAGTCCCCTCACTCGCATGCGGAAACCTTACCCTCTAAAAAGAGCAATAAATTTTGGGGAGTTTGTTTAGGAATGCTTAAATTTCTCGTTATGCCATCGTATCTAGTGTACTGTTGTCGATGGTTACAGTTAGTTATCCTCGCAAGAAGGAAAATTTGAGTTCTTAAATGTGCGTTAAGTGACAGCGAGTACAATAAGAGTGAAATACTGAGATAAACTGCTCAAGCCCATCCTATACATCGTCTTCCCATAGTATCCACTAATGTAACCAAATGCGGAGAGGGGGGCGAAAAGGGTAACCAGCAACATTACATTCATCCTTAGGAGTCAGATTCAGGACTTATTTTACTCTAGATACATCTGCTTGATGGCTATAATTATATCAGCAAAGAGCCGCGGTCAAAGAAAACGTTCTCTCTCACCAAGAATTCCCTCATGCTTTGTTTCCACCCACTCATACCCTCATTCTGTTTCACCCTATTTTTAGCATTATCTGAATTTTGATCAGCTATATTTTAAGTATATTTAATTTTTGTGATGATAAAAGAACTCCCCCCCCTACGATCAGAGCTTAAATTGCGCCGGCTCCCGTGCTTCTTAGCTTTTGTAATAAATCATAATTCTAGCCGGAGCGCACCGAACTCCTAAATAAGAAGGCTGCAGTATTTCTTTTATGTAATTGAATAACAATTTCAGTAAAAATTTGATCTCGAAAATATAATTTTTAGCAATAAAATTATATTAAAAATTGCTTATTAAATTTTAATTTATCTCTTTACATTTAATTTAATTTTAATCATTTAATTACGTTAATCTTTAATTATTTCAATAAATAATTAATTAATTATCTAATAATTATCAATTTAATTATATAATAATTATTGATTAAATAACAATTTATAAACATTAATTAATTTGATAATAATTAACTATTTAATTTTAAAATTATTAATGAGTTTAATAGTCATTTTATTTATTTATTTACTCTCGTTCCTCTTTGCTGACAGTCTTCCATAGGGCTCCGACACTTCTAATTTTAGAAATTAATCCCTGAATGTAAAACGTAGCAAAAGAGGGAAGCTTAACAGGAGACAGTACTTGGAACTGAAGCTGAATTGAAGAGGTTATCACACATGGCTACAGTCCCTGCTAGACGGGACTTTTCTGAGAAACGCGATTTCTGGTAGCACTGGTTTAAACGAGAGGATTCCTAGAAAAAAGAGCACCGCCTGAAGCGAAGTCTCGCCTAGCTATGGAAGCAATGTTGCGGCTCCGCGGGATTTTTTCAAACCTCACCGAAAATGTCCCGGGTAGAGACAACCAATCAGACGAAAGTTCTGCTTCTGAAGAATCGCGTGATCCCGATTTGAGCAATAATCGATTACTTTAGCTTTCAAGTCTTTGTAGTAAGTGAGAATGGTAACCTAGCTACGTAGGTTTCCTGGAATTGTGCGGGTTCTTAGAATTGTCTCTTTCGACGTCAAGTCCCGCGTAGCCGAAACATAATGTGATTGGGACCTAACAGCTAACAACAACTGAGGGCAGATGCTCTCTCCGGAACTTGTATAGTTTTCACTCGGCCGCCGAGATATTTCGAATACTTTCTACTTCTCGAAATTACTAGACGGCATATGACGGTCGACTTACCGTTACAGCTACACAGAACATCAAGTACATTTATTCAATTACAATATCTATTACGGTGATAAGGAGACCGGATCCAAATAACCGCCCAGTATGGGGACTTTTGGCAATTTTTGTCGCCAAAGTTGGCGAGAAAAATTATTAGCCAAAACCGTTGCTCGCTTGGCGATATCTTGCCAATTTAAAGAGATAAAAATTTGCTCAGTGTTAAAATAGACTTGCTCCTGCATTCTTATTTTTCCGACAAGCTTTACTCCTTTAGATTTTCATGTTAAATTATGGAAAAGAAATACTAGAATTTCATGTATAATTTCACTAAAATTCCCTAGCTATGTACGAAATTCGTTAACATTGCGCTCTTCCCAAGGACTGCAAATCCTGAGTAGGAAGCTGTGTAACGTGTATACGAGCCAGTTTTCCTTAGAAAGTCCTCCACGAAGGCATCCCGCTCCTTAGGCAGATAGCCCTCGTGTGCTTTGCCGAAATTAAATACACCAACACCAACACCTGAGTAGGAAGCCATACTCACAACTAAGGCAAACAAGCGGAAACAAATCAAATACTACTAAATCAATAAATGAGTGAACAAATTTAGAAGCAAATAAGACCATAGTCTTAATATACTATTTACATCACATATACTATGGGGATTACGTATTATGGCCGTAGTTAAGGGATAGCCTGTTGTAATGAACAACTTTAGGCTTAGAACTTTGTGACTTACGGACCCGAATTACGAGTTCGTTCAGCTGTGTAAGGACCATCCCAGGTTGATTGCAGTTTAGGAGAGAATCGTTTCCGTCGAATCCAATTCCATAACCACACATTGTCACCTTCGTTGAATCGATGTCTTATAAGTCTAGGGTAGTATCGGGGCTTCACCTTCTCCGTCGCCAAGCTGACTCGTTCTCGTGCAAAACTGTGCATCACTTCAAACCGTGCCTAGAGAAAGTGGACGTACTTCTCAGGCGATGAAAGCGCATCCGGAGAACGACTGAACAAGAAATCGCAAAGCAGACGAAAGTCACGACCGAAGAGTATCTAGGATGGGCAATAGCCGGCAGTGTCGAAGACAGCACTGCGATATACCAGTAGAAACATAGGTAACTTCTTGTGCAGTCCTGTAGGTTTCTGGAAGGCACCAGCGAGAGGTTATTAAGTGTGATTCGATTAAACCTCCCTACCATGTCTTCTGACTGGGGATAAAAAAAGTGTCGTTTGGGTTTTTCGATGCGAAGTAGCTTGCAGAGCTCTTTAATTACAACCGATATTAAATTTCTTCTTCATCGGAATGTAACTAAAGAGGCACTCCGAACCTGAAAATCTAACGCTGTATCATTACAACTGCTACAGTGATAACCTCTTGATCAAGAATAGGATACGATACAGGACACGTGGTGAAGTATCATTGATAACGAGGATGTATTGGTCATCAGCAATTCGTGGCAGAGGTCCCAGAATGTCAAAAGCGATACGTTCAAAAAGCGTCCCTACATTGTAACGTCGCAGCTTCCCTCGGCTGCATTTCTTCAGTCCTTTCCGACCCGCACAGGCATTACAAGATCGGCACTACATTTTTCACGCCATCCTTTGCATTACTTCAGTAGAAGAGCTCACGAACTCTCAGTCTTCCAGCTGGCCTTTCCTGACTTCTTCCTTACTTATAGGTCTGTGTCAGATGATTGACATACGACCGGACTAAGCAGCTCATATTTTGCTTCGACCCTCGAATATAGACAGATTTCGTGGCAGGGTCTTCTAGACAGGGCGTCAGCGTTTTCATGTGATGATCCTTTCTAATGATGGATAATGATGTTATATTCCTGGAATCTCTGTATCCACCTGGCTATTTGAACCTCAGGATTCTTGAAATTTATCAGAGACGAATGACCAGTGCGGAGCAGGAAATTTCTGCCGTAGAGATATCGATGAAATTATTCCACGGCTTTAACTCTTGCGAGCAAATCTTTCCTAATGACACAGTGATTCCTCTCCGGTTTAGATAGACATTTGCTTCAGTATGCGACGACACATTCTTTATCGCTTATTTCTTGGGACAAAACAGCAGCGAAACTAACATTGCTTGCAACAGTGACGAGAATAAATTGTTTATCGAGCTGTCCGTCATTAATCTCTTATAGAGGTGAAAAGCCCCAAGAAGCTTCCCAGCTGATGAACATTTTCCGGGCGTCTCCAATCTTTAGCAACTGACAGATTTTCAGGATTTACATGCACTTTCGGCAGAGATAACATGTCCAAGGTACGTAAATTCGAGGATTTGACAACGAGGATGTATTTGTTGCTATCAGCAATTCGTGGCAGAGGTCCCAGGATGTCAAAGTCAATATGTTCAAAAGGCGCTCCTACATTGTAACGTTGCAGCTTGCCTCGGCTGCGTTTCCTCGGTCCTTTCCTACCCGCGCAGGCATTGCAAGATCGGACCCACGTTTTCACGTCATCCTTTGCATTACTCCACTAGAAGCGCTCACGAACTCCCTGCAATGTCTTCATTATTCTGAAGTGGCTTCCTGTAAGACTGTTATGTAGTTCTTTAAGGGCATCCTATATCTTGGAAGTATCAGCTGCCATAGGAAAGCCTTTCTTTCATCTGATTCGAATTTCTGGTTTAGACAGGCACTTGCTCCAGTAAGCCACTACAAGTTCTTGGCCGTTTATTTCTTGGGACAAAACAGCACTGGCACTTTTATTGCTCACGTCCGTGTCGAGAATAAATAGTCTGTCGAGCTGAGGATACGTCAGGATTGAAGCAGATGTTAAAGCTTCCTTCAGGTTCTTAAATGCATCCCCACATTCTTTTATTCACAAAAACTTTTGCTTGCTCTCTGTCAGCTTGTGAAGGAGTCTTGCAATGGAAGAAACGTTCTTTACGAATTTCCTATAGTAAGTGCATAGCCCTAGGAAGCTTCTCAGCTGATGGTCGTTTTCGAGCGTTTCCACTGTTAACACCTTTTTAGGATCCTTACACACACCTTCAGGAGAAATGACATGTCTGAGGTAAGTCACTTCCTGTCTGAATAATTTACATTTAGCGGGACTTCACTTTAGACTGGCTTCTTTAAGTTTTTGAAGCACCCTTTCTAAGATTTTTTAAATTTTCTTGAAAACTCTTCCCGATGACGATGATGATGTCACCGAGGTATATCAGACAGGCTTCGTAGGAAAGACCTTTCAAAACAATCTCCACGAGGCATTCGAATGTTGCGGGCGCATTACAGTATCCAAACGGCATCATCTTGAACAAACAAACCCCTTGTTCGGTAGTAAAAGCAGTCTTTTCTCGGTCATCAGGGTGTATCTCTACCTACCAATACCCACCCTTTAAATCAAGTGTCGAAATCCACTTGCTTCCAGAAAAAGTGTCCAGAATGTCGTCAATTCTAGGAAGAGGGTTGCTTCTTTATCTCGTTCAACTGGCGGTAGTCAACGCAAAATCTATTTGAATCGTCTTTCCTTTTGACCAGAACGATTGGAGAAGACCATGGACTTGTTGAAGGCTCGATAATGTGGCTTTCTTGCATGTCTTTTTGAAGTTTCCCTTCCTCTTCCTGTTTAGCAATCAGTAGATGTTTCGGATGTTGCCTGACTGGAGTTTGATCGGTGGTAGTCTCTACAAGTTGTTTGCTGGGTTGCCTTGAATTTCGTGCCCTACACTACAGCGCCTTTTTAAATCCTTGACATCCACCATTCACATTCTGTATTTCAGGTTTCCGGATGATATCGATGAAGTATTGTAGGGACAGGATTTCCCTTGTTTCTGTCGGACACTCCGAAAAGGCGAAATGAGACAGTCTTTTAACATCCGTGTCAAGTTCCTGGAGTGTCTCAGAGGGCTTCTGTTGACGGGATTTCAATTGAAACCTGCTATAATCTCTTAAACTCTTCTTACCAAAGCGCAGCTCCAACGTGCCGGATAGAACTCTGAAGTCTACCCTCTGGTTTTCGGAAAGAATTTGAAGGATATCCGCTGCGTATGCTCAGAGAAGCGATGAGATGACAGTCCTTAGCTTAGGAATCCCATCCATTCGAGTCTGCCAATATAGAAAATTGTGTCATACACTTGCCAGGAGGTCTTGTCATGTGGATAGCTTCAGAGGGGAACGAGAAAACATGGGTAAAAGTTTAAAACTATCAGAATTGCTTCTTTCTTTCGCTGTGCATTTCCTTACGATGTCAAGTTCTTTGGCGACAGCAGCAGAAACCCTGTCTTCAATTTGTTGTTCGATTTTTTCTTGGACGGCAGAAACTGTTTTATTTGTTGTTTCACCGCAGAAACTCTTTCTTGAATTTCCCCAACTTTGTCTTCTCCCGTGTCTGTTCTGCCTTCTGTTACCTAGAATTTGTTTTTTATTATGCAGGTAATTTCTCTTTTCATTTCCTCTTGACCTTCTTCGATCTATTTCTTGAACAGCTTTCATATCCTCTTTAATATGTTCTTGATCAGCTGACATATTTTTTCGGAATACAGCAAAAGCACTCACGAGCTGTCTTAGTTGTTCAGCAATCGCTTTTGTCTCCGGGATTGGATTCAATTCCACTTGTAACGCCAAAATGTGTTGCGTGCGTACGGGTTTGTAATATATTGAATACACACAGGTATTATTTCTCAATTGACAAATTACAATTTTAAGCGATATTCAAACTATAAATTTAAAGTATCTGTCTTACAGTACAGAACTTCATTTAAATAATTGCATTAAGTAAAAATGTCGTGCAATTTGTTTCATTAGCTGATTAATGTGAATTTTAAATATTTCTGAATTTCCTAATTACCTTTTGCTGCACTGTTAACAGTTAACATTAAATTCAAATACGGTTTCACACAGTTCATTACGCAAAAGCATAACTAATTTGCGCGAATTAATAATTCATCGAGTTTCAAAACTATTACTGTTACCAAAGCTGAATTACGGAAAATCTGTATTACGTAAAATAAACAACTGGTTGATGAACACTTCACAAATATATGGAATGACAAAATTGATGGACTTAACTCTGAGGACGATGCGTTTTGGAATTTTAGTCGTAATCTAAAATCAAATCGTACCAAAAATATGCCCATCAAAGATAGCACCGGGTTCAAATATTCAAGAGGAGAAGGCCAACGCATTCGCAAATCACTTTGAGGTACAGTTTAAACCTAATGACTCTCCCGCTGACACAAATATATATCACACAAAATTAAATACATCAACCCAGGCTCCTAATATTGTTACCCTCACCACCCCAGCAGAAGTTAAAGCTATTAGTTCTAAATTACATAATAGAAAAGCCCCGAGAAGAGATAATATCTCCAATAAAATAAATACCTGCCTAATAAATACATTAATAAACTTCGTGGAATTTACAATGTTTGTTTTTGAGCTATTTTCCGAGAAAGTGGAAGCAAGCGACAGTCATTCTCCTTTCCAAACCCGGAAAAGATGCATCCTGTGTAGAAAACTACCTCCCCATCAGTCTGCTACCATCCTTCGGAAAAATACTTGAAAGAATTATTAACAAACGCTTTGATCCGGCTCTGAATTCCCTCCCTGAACAGCAGCACGGGTCTTTCTACAACTATGAAACTAGTCAGGATAGTGGAATGCATTAGTGCGACGTTACAAAAACATTGGACCACTGCTTTTCTCCTGCTAGACGTGGCCAAGGCCTTTGACCGCGTCTGGCATGACTGACTTATATATAAGCTCATCTCCGTCGGTCTTTGCAGGGAAATTATCTGACTTCTTTACTGTTTCCTTAACCACCGCTCTTTCTGCATTAGGCAAGGTGCTCTGAAAACAAAATTATACACGCAGGCATCTTGCAAGGTTTGATCCTTGGCCCAGTGCTCTACCTCATCTATGTCATGGATTTCTCAATGTTTGATGATAACCATAATTGTATTACAGCATGCTACGCCGACGACATGGCAATTCTTTCTAGTTCACTAAACTCCAGTTTCGTCATTATCCGGATTCAAAATAGAACGCATGAAATAGAGATCTGGTACCGTTACTGGAGAACGAGCATCAACGCCTTCAAGTCAAAATTGCTACTCATTGGCCGTCACAGACGTTAAATCGTTAATAACAACTTATCGCTTTTCAGCGAAACGATCCCCAAAGCGAACTACCTGGGAGTTCGTTTCAACACCTCTGTCACTTGGAGTGTACATATTTCGACTAGTTTTGGCAAAGCCATAGATGTTTCAAGAAAACTAAAGTGACTTCTCGACCCGTCTTCCTCAGCACACCTTGCGCGGAAAATGAGGACCTACACATCTATCTTGCGACTCATTCTCACATATGCTTTGCCTACTTGGAGTGCTACTCCTAAATCAGGCTTCAATAAGCTACACGTTTTCCAGAACACCTTCTTACGCCGTATCTCTTAGCAGCCCCCTGGTTTATCAGAAATAAACAATTACAGAGACTTAAATCTAGACGATCTCATCACCTTCATCAACAAACTCAACAGATGGACTTAACACCAAAGCTATACATAATGTCGCAAACCCCACAGTATAGAATGGAGTGCTTCCAATTTAAACTCCGGGCATCTGCGCATGCCCAGAAACTTTTATGACTCTAATTTCTTTTTGATTTATTGCTATGTTGTTTTTCTGTTAAGTGTCTCCTGTATTGAGTCTGAGTGTGTGTTAAAATGATTAATAAATGGTGTGTGTAAACTTTTAGTAGCTTTTTGGATTTAAGAAGACAGCCTTCCCAGCGTCAACATTTATTTACGTGCAAAGAGACAAGGTAAGAAGATTTAAGATTATTCCATTTGTTTCAACTGATTAATTAGAATTTAGATTGCTCGTGAAATCTTGGCGCCCGAACAGGGACGATGATTTTTAGTAAAAGGCTGTTTTTTTTTAATAAAGAGAAATAGTTAATAATGGATCCATTATTAAAAGTGAGAACACCACTCAGAACAAATTTTATCAAAGTCGTTAATAGGCTAGATGAAGCTCTAAAAGCTAAACCGATAGATTTAGAAGAAACTGATGTAGCGTTCTCGCTATTAAGCGATAAGTTTACAAAACTAGAAGCTATTGATCGAGATATTTTAGATCTTTTATTAAAAGATCCGAACACGGATCAAAATATGTTTGATCAAGAATATGAAAGGATAAATTCTTATTCTGACAGATACATATCATTCAAAACGAAAGTGGAACAATTTCGAAGTGAACTGTGTGATAGAGTATCTTGTAATGATTTTTCTGTTGAAGTGGTAAATAAAAGAAGTGTTAAATAACCTAAAATCGAGCTACAAACATATGATGGTTCACTTAAAGGGTGGCTTGGATTTTGGAGTTTGCTTAAGAAAGTTCATGATGACCCATGTTTATCGAATGAAGACAAGTTTATATATCTCATTCAAAGTACCACAGAGAAGTCGTGAGCTCGTGACCTTGTGGAAAGTTTTGCACCTACGTCAGATAATTATCCGTTGGTGATTGAATGTATGAAGTCGCTTTTTGGTAAAGACGAATTACTAATTGATGTATATGTGCGTGAATTGTTGACTTTAGTATTGAGCCATAATAAATGTAATTTAGCGAAACTTTATGATAAGATCAAAGTATATTTAAGAGCCTTAGGTACTTTAGTTGTTACGTCCGATAAATATGCAGCTATGCTCTATCCTCTTGTCGAGAGTTGTTTATCAGAGGATGTTTTGAAAATGTGGTAGCGGCATATCAGTTCTGTTTTAGTTAATGAAAAGGGAAGTAAATAAGTTAGCTGTTCTAATGGAATTTTTAAAATCAGAAGTGGATGGGGAACAAAGACTTGCGATTGCTAGAAATTCATTTGATACTGAAAGGGAACCTCTCAAAAGATCATCTAAGCGGAATCTTAACGAAAATAAATGTGACATTCCGATCGCTGCTAGTCTTTTAAATACGAATGGTTATAACGAAAAGAAGTGTATTTTTTGTGAGAAAAAACACGGTTCTCAAGATTGCAATAAAGCGAAAAAAATGAGTCTGGATGAAAAAAGGGATATAGCTAAGAAGGCTGGTTGTTGCTTTTCCTGCATTAAGAGGGGACATGTTTCGAAGCAGTGCCATAGCAGAATAAAATGTTTTATATTCAGTAAATTTCATTGTACTGTTATGTGTCCAAATCCGTTATTTGAATCAAAAGCAGATGTTCAAAAATCGGTTGAAAACCCCGAACTGTACTCAGCTCAAGGATCAGGCCCTTACAAGTCAATCTAACTCAACAGGGGTACTGTTACAAACATTGCAAGTTTATCTTAGGGGTAAAAATGGTAGACACATCGTAAGAGCCCTTTATGATACGGGAAGTCAGCATTCTTAAATTAGTGCCAAAGCAGTTAAGCTATTGAAATATGAGTGTTTAGGAGAGATACCAATAGTTCACAGTTTATTTGGTGGTCTTGAATTTCCTCAACAGAAGCATCGCCGTTTCAGAGTGTATTTGAGTAGTTTAGATGAAAATTACAATTGTAATTTTGAAGTACTAGAACAAGAAAAGATTTGCGGTAACGTAATGAAAACTCCGCAAGGCACATGGATGACAGATCTTCGCAAGATGAAGATAACGTTGACTGATAATACCAGTAACGCCTTACAAGAAACTGATCCTAGGATTCATCTACTTATCGGAGCGGATGTGGCTGGTAAACTTTTAAATGGGAAAGTACAAGTTTTGGCTGATGGACCCGTTGCAGTTGGTACTCATTTAGGCTGGACGCTCATGGGAAAGATTCCACAGGTACCCAAAGTATCTGAATCTTATTTGTCTATCATATATCTACTCACCCACAACTTTAACCTTCTAGACATGTGGAGTTTAGAGCGTATAGATACCGCAGATCCAGTCGAAAGTCAATCTGCTGTGGAATTGCAACAAGCTGCACTTGTACATTTTCACCGTAGTTTAAAAGTTAATAATGAGGGAAGGTACGAAGTAACGTTACCTTGGCTCAAATTGCATCCCACTCTTCCTGAGGGAAAAGACTTAGCCGAAAGAAGATTGCGCACTATATTTAAGAGACTGAAAACAGCTAACATCTTAGAAGTCTATCAAGAAGTCTTACAAACGTGGTTAAAGGATGGAATAATCGAAGAACTGAAAGAAGATGAGGTAATAACTCCTGGCCATTTTTTGCCTCATCGAGCGGTAGTTAAGAATTCAGCAACAACGAAAATTAGGCCTGTGTTTGATGCCTCTGCACATACTAAAACCTCGGTATCTCTGAATGAATGTTTAGCGAAAGGTCCGAATCTTATAGAACTCATTCCAGCGATATTAACTCGTTTCCGCATGAAAGAATTTGCTGTTACAGCAGATATAAAACAAGCCTTCTTGAAAATTAGTATCTCTAAAAGTGATAGGAACTATCTTAAATTTCTCTGGATGGAAGACGGGGATCCAAATAATTTGAAAATATACAGACACTGTCGTGTTGTTTTTGGACTTACGTCCAGTCCCTTTTTGTTGAGTGTGACGTTAAAATACCATTTGGAAAACGCTCCTCTTCAGTTTAAAGACACAGCTTTAATCTTACTAGACTCATTTTATGTCGATAATTGTCTTGCTAGTTTTGACAGTGTTAACTAACTGAGTCAGAACTATTCGTTGAACAGTCAAGAGAATTGTTACTCTCGGGTAAATTTGAGTTAAGAGGCTGGCGAAACAATACTCCATGCTAGAGATTGTCCAGTTTCCAAATGAGAATGCTAATGGACTCGAGGATCCAAACGAAGAAAATTTAGTACCGGTTTTAGGATTAAAGTGGGATCTGACATCTGATACATTATTTTGCAATTCCACTTACCATCAAACTGCAGATCCTCCCGTTACAAAAAGGAAGATTTTAGCCGTAGCGCAACAAATATATGATCCTTTGGGAATTGTTTGCTCATTTACACTGATGCCAAAATTGCTACTACAAGAATGTTGGAAACAGAAAATCGCATGGGACGCAGAATTACCTGAAGTTATTAAGAAGAAATTTTTAAACTGGCAAAATCAAATAACACAGCTGAAAAATATCTTTATTCTTAGATGGATGACGAAAAAACTTCTCCGGAGAAACAGTGTAGTTTACACGTGTTTGATGATGCCAGCAAGAATGCTTATGCAGCTTGTATTTTTATCCGAATTGAAACCGAAGAGTCCGTATCTTGAGAATTCGTTAGAGCTAAAAACAGGATAACTCCACTAAAGACAATCACAATTCCCAGACTGGAACTCCTAGCATGTTTGATTGCTGCTCGTTTAGCTGCTAACGTGAAGACAGATATAAAAAGACCAGATATTGAAACTCATTACTGGACGGATTCTAGCAATACCTTAAGTTGGATCAAACGAGATGAGCATTGGACAACATTTGTCGCCAATAGGACACAGGAAACAAGAGCTCTGTCTCACCCTTATGATTGGCATCATGTTCCGAGAAGTCTTAATCCAGCAGATGTTCCGTCTAGAGGAAGTTCTGTTAGATACCTTATTGAATTAAGATGGTTACAAGGGCCAGAATGGTTAAAATCTCCACCAGAGGAATGGCCAAAATCTCAAATCGTAGCTGATGAGGAAAGTTTAAATGAAGAGAGAAGGAAGACGGCTATGATCAAAACTAAAATGGAGATATCCTGGTACCACAATAGGTTTTCTTCCTACTCGAAGATAGTTAGAACGTTTGCCTGGATGAAACGTTTCATATCAAATGCCAAGAAGCTTAAGTTAGAACGATTCTATCAAGAATTGACTGTCAAGGAAATAGAACAAGCTGAACTGATATTACTAAAAGGCATACAGCAAGAAGCTTTCGGCTCAATAACTAATCCCGTTTTGAAATATCTGTATCCTCAACTTGTTGAAGATGGTTTAATCCGTGTTACTACACGTCTCATACAACGAGATGACACTAATAGTTTCAAACGGCCAATAATATTGCTCAGCAAACATCCAGTTGTTCATTTGCTTATCTTGGAACATCATAGAAGATTGAACCATGCTCAGGTACAAACGTTAATAACTCAACTGAGATAAAACTTCTGGATATTGAGATGTAGAAAAACTGTTCGTGAAGTTTTGAGATATTGCAAGAATTGTAGAAGATTTGAAGTTTCCAATGCTGATGTTATGCCTGCCCCTTTGCCAGAAAATCGTGTAAAGAATGTAGCTGCGTTTGAAATAACAGGAACAGATTTAGGAGGGCCACTATACTTAAGAAATGGTGATAAAGCTTGGTTCGTTCTCTTCACATGCGCTGTGATTCAAGCAGTGCACATAGAATTAGTACAATCACTGAGCACCGAAACCTTTTGTTTAGCATTTCGAAGATTCGTATTGAGAAGAGGAAGACCCTTGTATGTTTATTCTGATAACGGTACAAATACTGTAGGAACTAATAATATTTTCCACCAAATAGAATGGCAAAAGGTACAGGAATTGGCTTTAGTTAAGCGAATTCAGTGGGTTTTCCTCCCTCCTACCGCCGGTAGGAGTAGGAGCGACTAATTGGAATGACTAAAAGAATCTTAAGAAGAAATCTGGGACGAGTTCGACTACATTATGATGAACTGGCTACCATTTTATGTGAAGCAGAATACATAATCAATAGCCGTCTCTTGACTTATCTGTCAGAAGATGTAAGAAAATTTATGATTATTCCATTTGTTTCAACTGTTTAATTAGAATTTAGATTGCTCGTGAAACATAATGAGGATGTCCATTACGCAGACAACTTTAAATATTAACTAATGGAAATGGACATTAATCTAAGACCACATACCACCCATGTCATCAGAAATCCCACCCTGAACAGTTAACCCTCTCCAGCTTACATTCATCTTATTTTTTAGATTTTCTTCACATGTTCTTATTATATTACAGTTTAATTATCCTGCTTCGCATTCTTCTAAATCAGAAGTGTTGATGTACATATGGCAGCGCCCAGGTCCGAAATGCTTATTAGCATATTCGGACGTTCTGATTCGCTGTGCTACACCTCGCGATCTGCACTTGCTTCTACTGCAATTTCTACAGACAAAAGTATCTAAGTATCAAAGAGGAGACGATAACATCGGGGAGCCATTTTGTCTTGTGCGTTCGTTCATTTGATCATTTCTCAAAGAGTTTATTTAAAGTTATAAGTTAGGTTATTGATAAGCACAGAAAATTCATGTTTACAGTCAATTCTTTATAATAGGTAAATTTTTGAATTATAGTTGGCAGTTTTTTGTATTTGACCTCCAATAGAAATCTCTAATTTGTTACAGTCGAATTATGTTTTCTACTTGCTGTGGAAATCTATAAAAAAAAACAAGAAATATGCAGCAGAGGAAAGCTGTTGAATTATTTTTTGCCCTCTCAAGTGATCCCGAAGATTCAGACAAAGATGCAGATGATAAAACACATGAAAATATTTCAATCGAGGAAAACAGGAATGTTGATTTATCTGATCCACAGCCAAGCACTAATAGAGGTACAAATAAAGCAATCAAAGAAGCGGATATGAACCAAAGAATTGATTCAATATCCAGAATTAGAGAGGTTCAAAATGATTCTAGTGATACTGAAGAATATAATGCATATGAGAAAATAGACGAGGGCTGGTTTAATGATACCAGGCATTTTGATTTTCATGTTATTTGCATGGATAGAGAAAGAATTATCAATTCCAGTCTAACACGAACCAGTACAGAAAAAGACTTTACTTTCCAAATATTCAATGAAGTAATTTTAGAACATGTGCAAACAAATTTATATGCGCTCCAAATCAAAACAAAAAGGCACGCAGGTCACACTGTAAGTGAAACAGCAAAAAACTTGGAGGATTTACATCCAGAGGAACAAGTATGAATTGGAATGCATGAACATTATGATGGGAATTATTGGGTGCTTTTGTGATAATTTTTTTATAGTTATACCAATTATAATTGGTGGATTTGGGAATTGATTAGTTATATTAATGTTTAGCCTAGTTTCAATAACTACTGGAGTTCTGATCCTGCATTAGGACAACAAAGTATTTCACAAATTATGATGTGCAAGCATTTCAAAAAAATAACAGAAGCAATCCACGTAAACTACAAAGAGACCGTTTTTCCAAGAGATACCCAGATAATGACAAACTTCATAACGTTGAAGTTTGCCAAACAGTCATAAGGACCTCTTACTGAAAACCTCAATAAGCAAGTCGCTGAAGCTTTCAAACTATCTATTGTATTTGCTGTTGATGGAAGCATGATACTTTCAAAGGCTGGTCTACCCTGAAACAATACATGCCTTTAAAACATGTGAAGAGGGGATGCAAAGTTTGGTGCTTGGCTAATTCAAAAAACTGAAAGAAGAAGAAGAAGAAAAAGGTTTGACATTTATACTTTTAAAGCTAAAGATCAAATTGCAACCGATACATTGGGAGAACGAGTGGTACTCAATCTAACAAGTTGTTTGAAAGGCACATGGAGTGTTTGACATTTTTTTTATGATGGTAAAACTAGTAAAAATGCTACATCAACACAACATTTATGCTCTCGGCACTGTAACAACAAATTGAAAAGGTCTTCGCGCAATAGCGAGAAAAATGTAAAGCTAAGAGAGTGGAGTTTCAATTCAATGGCAAGGAGGACATTGCAGCCATTAAATGAATGGATAATAAACCTGTAACCATTCTTACAGCAGTAAATAGCCCAAGTACAACTACAACAGTCCCAAGGAAGAACAACGATGGAACTACTACTCGTGTCCAACTGCTATTGCCACATATAATGAGATTGTGGGAGGTGTTGATCACTTTGATCAACTTCGAGAAAGATATGAAATTGGTCGATGTTCCCGAAAATGGTGGCATTGAATCCTCTACTTCCAAATTGATCTGGCAATGTTCAATGGCTTCATTCTCTGGAAAGTAAGTAGAAGATATTCGGGACTTCAAGAACACTTACATTTTCGACTTCGGCTAACATGACAATTGATTTCTGGATTTTCAAGTTGTAAACGCATGCGTTTCCTGAGCAGCAAGAAAACTGTTCGAGATGACGTACGCTTGACTAAATTTGGTGACCATAAGCCAGCTTTACAAAAACATGTAGAGGTTGCCGAACTGTTGGAGATGACGTACACTTGACTAAATTTGGTTACCATAAGCCAGCTTTACAAAAACAAGTAGACTCTGCCGTTCGCACTCTATAAAGCCCACAACAAGAGTACATTTGCATAGCTTGCAATGTTTCGCTATGTGTTGATTCCCGTTTTCTGAAATTTCATGGGAAGTAATATATATAAATTCTTAAATTTTAGAATACAAAATATATCTAATTTATAATTTTTTTTGTAGATTTTAGTATTTGCAAATTATATTTTATAAATATTACATAATTCGATATAAAAAGTAATGCAATGCAGATGTCCTAACTTAGAATAACTCCCAGTGGGTGATGGGAAACATACTTCTCACAAAATAACAAAAGTCTCGAAGATCAAATTAATTTTAGGTAATAAGCTAAATGAATTTCTTTTTATAAATCGATCCCAAAAGTATTTTAATATTACTACAAAAAAATGGCCGCCTTTAAAGAGTTGAAGACAGGGCTTAACGTTTAATCTCTTTTTAATCCAAGGGCAAGCACAAATAACAGGTTTTACAAGCTGTACATTAGTTTGCCTTGATCTATTTAGCAATATGAATTGCATAGCTAAGCACCCAGTTTACCAACAAGCGACTTAAGGAAATTAGGAGTACCAACACTTTGGGGGAATTGACACACCATAATATAAAATTTCTCCCAACTGTTGGCTCACAAATAAATTTGTTAATAGTACCAATATACAGGTGAATTGCCATGCAAAGTTTATAATTTTTGTTCCATTTAACTGACATTGTAAATCTATTCATTCTATTTCATTTAATTGCAGTTGTGCATATAAACACAATCCGTATATCCCTAATGTTGTTTATATTTTAAATTGTTATTTCCTGAAATGTGATGATTAATGTCCTTTTCTTTCCTTAGCTTCTTTTATAGATATGTCAGAGTGCTGTTATATGTGTTACTTACACACTTTTGGCTGTGTTCCAGCACTAGCTTCGAATTCAAATGTAATGTAACGACTGCTAGTGCTTTTCTATTTTGGTGAATGTAATTTTTTTCCTTACACTTTCTTTTTGCCATTGCCCATCAGGTGCTTTTCAGCCTGTTGGATCCCACTGATGGAATAAATAAAATAAAATAAAAAATAGAGCTTAGTGCTATATAAAGTGAGGAACACAAAAGGAGGACCACAGCAAGAAAAGAAAATGCATGGTGATTGTAATTCATTAATGAATTTATGTTATTATAAATCATAATAATATTAATCTTTAAGGATTGTATTAAAACAAATACATAACAGAAATATATTAGTGAGTTGCATAAAATTGCTTTGGGGGCTGCAGGTCACCAGTATGAGACCAGTGAAGTAATGACTTGTGAATGATATTAAGTATCATTATTAGAATTTCCTATGCATTTTATGTATCAGTGATTCTTAAACTGCTTTGAGAATGTCTCCCACTCACCCTTTAAAAGAACTAATAGTTTATTATTTAATTTCACATGAAAATATGATATAAGTTTATGATTAAGAGTTACTGAATTAAAAAAAATCAGAAGCACTTTTCCAGATAGTAGAGTAAATGTGTAATAATTGTGAACTTATGTTTTCATTTTTATAATTACAACACAGTTATAAAATCACTTTTATTGACTAAAAAGTTTTTGGTACAGAAAATTCACATATTATGTACAGGAACACTTGTCAGTGGACAATTATTTTGTATACTTTTGACCTATGACTGTTGCTGTTCTTCATCTGTAGAAGAATGCTGGTCAGTAGTAACTGCTTGAATTTGAACTGTTGCTGTTCCCCCTCCAGGTGCCTGTGTGAGGAATACAGGTGTAGCAGTTGTAGCAACTTGTCCAGATGGTTGAGCTACTTGTTGTATCTGATATACAGTCTAAAATTATACAAAATTTATCAACCAGTTTTTTCAAAAAAAAAAAAAAAAAAAAAAGTATTTTTACATGTACATGTAATATAAAAAATGTAAAAAGTTATGTGTTTTAAAAAGTAAAAGTTTTTTTTTTTCTGCAGCTGAATACCATCTTCTAACATGTTCAGCCAGAAATATATTGTTGCAGTTTTTAATGAGTTATTTAATTAAATACTGCTCAAACCATATATGCACCCCTTAATCAACTATTAAATAAAATAAAACAAGTTTTATTGTAAAGCATCCAGCCCTAATTAACAGAAAAGATGCCATTCTACAGCATAGCAATGCAAGACTGCAATCTGAAAAACAGACTTTGGATGGAAGGTATTACCTTACCTATCTAATTTGCCCAACATCACACTGTCTGATTACCACTTATTCAGGTTGTTGCGTCTCTTCTCAACACATTGCCAACCGGTAGCCTATTAATCGGCTTTTTATTGCCAACGTCTACCGACTGATAGCCTATTAATCGGATTTTCATCACCAACGTTTACCGACCGATCGGCTTTTTTTTGGCAACGCCTATCGACCAATAGCCTATTAATCGCTTTTTTCTTGGGGCTACCTAAACATAGCCTATCAATCGGTAGCCATGGCGATAAACAATTGCCAAATGCTATATCATCTGCATTTTATTATTAGTATTGAGGTTCACTGCTCAAAAAAAAAAAAAAAAAAAAAAAAAAAGGGGGGGGGCAGTGCTATATCTTCTGTTCTACTGGGCCGATTGACAAAATTCAACCTGCGTTTTTCATGTCTCGAAAGCGCGACTTAGGATATATATTAGATTTATATATAGCACTATTCTAACATAGGTATTTTGACACAAAATCGGACTTTTTCTGAAATAACATACCAATTTTTTTCCATATTTTGATTCTACGACTCAAATTATGCCAGAATACCAAGTTTTGTAAAAATTGAACGAGTAGTTTTTAAAATATTAGCTCTCAAAATTTTAGCTCCTCAATGTTAATTGAATTTGGTAAATATTTATTAATATATCTTTTTTTATTAAACTTTTATTAGTATTTTTCCTTTCACATTTTGAAATTTAGGTTCATTCCAAATAAAGTTTACCCATTTTTTGTGTTTTATTTTTTAAATTCCTATTTTTAAATAATTTTTATAAATTTTTCAAAAAGATTTTTGAATTATAACCTATAAAAATTTTACCATTATCTTAAAGTAGGTGTATTTTTAAGAATATCTGCAAAAAATTAGACTTTTTTTATTCAAAATTTTCTAAGATATTCACGAATTTACATATTTTCGCGTTTTGAAATTTGGCATCTTTTTTTTGGGCGATAATAACGCCAAATGTGGTTTATGGATTTTTGTTACAGTGAATTGCCACAGCTATTTTTAACCTTAAATTTCAAGTAAAATTTCATAGAGAATTAATTATATGAATTTTTTCCCCTCAATGATGCGTAATAAATATTTATTAATACTATATGAAAAGCTATTTTTTAAATTATAGATGATATTATTCAAATTTTTAACTATTTCTTTAAATTTCTCTATTTCTTCCTTTAAAAAAAAAAAAAAAAAATAAGAGTAAATTTTTACCTTCGGCGTTTTATCGTCTGCTACTTTACTTCGTTTAAATCGAATTGTCTAAAACTGAGAATTTTTGTTTGATGTTTATTTGAATTTTATGAAAATATTTTATGACATTAACTGCATAATTTATTTCTAAACAAACTGTTGCTTATGAAGTGGCTGATACTATCATCCATATTTTCAAAGCACAGTATATTTTTATAGAAACATAAGACTTAGAATAATCATATTTATAAAAGTCCAATTGTGATATAAACATACAACCCTCTAGAGACTGAATTAATGGAAGTTCAATGGTTATGTAGAAATGATCTGAATATGTAGAATGAAGCTACTTAATGGCTGGATAAGTCAGTAGGTTCTGTAGACAAGTAAGAATAATTGTATAAACAACACCCAACATTCTGGATTCAATTAACAATGAGGATACAATGTTTATTAAATGAATTTAAGAAGTTTTAAAACAGAAAATATCAACTCATTTTTTATCCTAAAATGTATTTTTGTGCGTAGCGTATTTTCATTATATCCTTAAAATTCTAATTTAGAATGTAATTGTCAAGAACTGAATCATAATCATCAGTAATATAATAAGTAATTATTACAGTTATTAATAAATCCTTTTTATAAAGAAATTGCAAATATTTCAAAAAACTTTCTGTCTGAATGCAAATACTTTTCTATGCAAATATTTTTAATTTTATATTAATCAAGATTGCACACGATATTATTTATTTACACTTCAATTCTTACCGTCAGCTCTAGTAAAAGTTACAAATCAATTCTATTTAATTAAGGAATGCTCATCTAAGTTTAGAAACAGCGTACCGTAACAGCAATTCAATTATTGGCGCCGTTTCTTTCATGTTACTCCTGATTGGCAAGTTACATGATTTTTAATGAGTATTCGGGTTAGTAACTTCACTTGAAATCACGCTTAAACTAGGTTAGTTGGTTATTTGAACATAGAAAGAACATGGAAGCTATTTGGTTAAGATGCTTTCATAGAGAACCTTTGTAAAGAGAACCTAGAAAACTACGAAAACCAACCATGCAGCCTTGGTTAGACTTCGCAACAAACAATAAGTATTTAACAATCTTCAAATGCTAGGCAACTGGTGAGGCTCCAATTAAATCTCCAATTTAATATTTTATTTGTAAATATTTAAAATATTGTATTCTTAGACACAAAAAGCAGAATTTAAGTTTTCTTAACTCATTAGTAAACTAGTAACTCGTAATTTAATATTTTATTTGTAAATATTTAAAATATTGTATTCTTAGACACAAAAAGCAGAATTTAAGTTTTCTTAACTCATTAGTAAACTAGTAACTCGTTAGTAAAGCCGTAGTGCAAATGAATATTCAATTTCTTTTGCAGTGATTGTATTCACTTAATATTCTTGGAATATGAGCTAAAGAAGGAACGTTCTCGGAAGATTAAAGAAGTGTTTAAATCCAGTGCTATTAGGTTTGTCTTACAAGCTCAGGATCAAAACGATTCTGCAATTGCTCGAGTAGTTGACTTGTAAAACTAATGGCTAAATGTGACTAAATGGCTGTGAATTAAGCAGATGACTTTTAATCTTACGTTTTCAGTCAGAAAACATATTCCAAATGTTTTGTATTGCATGACAATGCATCTTTTCATTTTGGAGAACCGCTTGTGTTCCGAAAATAAGTATGTGTACTCAATCGTCCTGCATGTTCATCAAATTTGTGTTCTTGTGATTTTTTTCCTTTCCCAAAAACTAATGTTGCCTCTCAAAGGAAAGTTTTTTAACACTGAAGAGACAAAAGGACATCTACTTTTAGAGGCATGTCAAAAACAGATCTCTACAAGCCTTCTCTTCTATTACATGTTGTGCAGTCAGACAAAAAGTTGCATCAGCATAAATTCTATAATCTATTTTTATTACACTCTGATTACTTTATTAACATACAGTGAATATTTACTAAATCTTTTACTTCAGCTTAAGTAATTCATAATTTTTGATGGAATTGTTGTCGGAACTAGGACTTAGAAGATAAGTCAAGTTAAATAATTCGATAACCCAATAAATTCATGGTCGAAGTTTCAATATTTTATTTTTGGTTAAAGTGTTAAGAAAGCTTCAAAATTTCTAAGAAGTCAAAAATGGAATTTCCAAATCATCTTTTATTTATCAAAAACCATCTTTATTTTACAGATCTGGAATTGAAAATTTGTCCACTAAGGATGATTATATTACTGACCTAATATGAAAATGCATTATAAAATTATTTGTTTTAATTTGAATGACATTACTTTCTGCCCCCCTTACATTTTTAACATAACTAATGCTTCAACTCTTAAACATTTTGCGAATATTATTGCTGAAGTACAAAGCACAAAATTTGGATGTCTAATATTCAGAATACCAGAGGGGGAAAAAAAAAACCCACCTCTTTCCTACAAAATTTAGGCATGGAGAATACAATACCTAACTAAAACAAGCAGAAGTGTCATAAATGTGATTTTTTTCCTGACTAACTGAGATTCCTACACATCACTTTCAAAATCACTCCAGCTAGTGAATTGCAGGGCGCCCAACAACAAGTTGACATAGTGATGTTGGCCACAATCGCACTTTCAGGCCTTAAATGGCTATGAAGCAATTAGCATTTTTTTCTCTGACCTAAATAATAAGCAAAGTCTCAATGTTGCCATGTCTATATGTTATCTTGCTAGATTTAAATTGATAATCTAAAATATGAAAATTTCCAGAGTCTGGAATTGCTGAAGTCTTAATAATTCTGGATTTCAGTCTTCGTATTATATCATATGCTATACTTAGCACAGAATAGCATCTATAGCAAAGAATACACATAAAGTAGAGGTTTAATACATAGTAGCAGTCAAATATGATGATTAATTGGTATTACAGCTAGCTACTGGAAAACTATGAATAGCCTGTATGTCAAATATGTATTTAATGCAATGCAAGTGAGAAAAACTTTCAACAAAGAATATGCAATCAGAAAAAATTATTACCATAAAATAGAGTACAAAACACATTTTTTCAACAAAATTTTAATATTTTTGAGCGATATAGGCTCTAAAATTAAACACACAATTTTGTTTTATTTTTAAGAGCTAAAACTGGTCAATAACATCTGTAACATATTTTTAACTAAAATTAAGCTATTACTTATTTAATTAATATAAAATTAACAAATAAAAGGCCTCTTGTAATGTGTTATCTTTTAATGTTATTTAATTTAAGTACATAAATAAACTAATGAGCTAATTTTACAAGCCAAAAATGGGGAAAAGTGATCCTGGAAACAGAAAGCCACACAAGCAGAATTCCACTCTACTTAAAACCTAATTTTTTTTTTTTTAAAATAAAATTCTAGGTACTTGTTCCTCCATCTGCAAAGTGTAATACAGTCAAACCTTTCACAGCAACCAGCATTTCTTAAAACATATGAAATACATCTAGACAATACTGCTTATTTGGTTATAAGGTGACAGAAGTTAAAACAGATTTTTTTATATTCAAAATTCAATACAGGCATCCATAGCACTGATGCAATTATCACATGGGACAGAAGTTTTTATACACATCCTTGTCATACATTTATAGCATCCATCCTTGTAAGCAAAGCTTTCTTTACAAAAAAATTGACCATCCTCCACAATACTGCCAGGGTGTATATACAGACATATCTTTTGGAATTTCTGGTGGAAAGATTGTCAGCATTTGATCACATTCCCAACAAGTATCATTGTTTTCACCAAATTATAATAAAAATGCTTTGCTGACCCCCCCCCCAAAGCTTACACAAACAATAACTGCATTTCTCAATGAACTGACAATAACTAGTTCCCAGTATCATAATTGCTTGTTTGGATTAATAGCCCAATATATCTACTTGGAAAAAAAAAAAAAAAAAAAAAATTCTTCAATTAACTTTTTTCTTTCCTTTTTTAATAACAAACAGGTACTACTTTTTGGATATGCTGTGCAAAACATCAGTACTAAAAATTTAAGGCAACAGTTAGATGACCCAAACTGTCTTCAATTAGGCATTTTAGACAGGTTTCAGTATACAACACAAAATTTAAACTTCGAAGTTCCAATTAGCTGGAATGATTTATAATCTAGACCACCCACAAAATGATTCAAGAAATTTTCTTTTCCTCAAAAAATGTAAAACAAAGAATCTAGTATTAAAAAAAAAAAAAAAAAAAAACATTTGCTGACCAGTGAAGCACATTTTCGCCTTTGAGTAATTTAGGAGGAGCACACATAATTCTGTAGACAATAAGCAAAACCCAAAAACATATTTATCAAAGTGGAATGAATTTTCTGGTTTCCTTCTATTAGTGCAGCAGGGAAGAAAAAAGAAAGATCTCAATGAACTTAAAAAACTGAGCTAGCATTGAAAACTGCATTCTTCTTTAATAACTTTCTGATCCAGCTTGTTATTTTGTTTGATCTCTTATCAGTGTCTTTTATTCAGCCTGTTACCACAGATAAAATTCGAGGTTACGGTTTGTCTTAAAGAGTTTCTAATTCTGAACCTACTTCAAGGTCTGCAAAAGTGAAATCATGTTTTGATGCCAGTCATTTGAAAAGGTTACTGAAGAATGGCTAAAGGTATATTTGTAGCAAAATTATGCAAGATGTATGGTATTAGAAAGTCAACAATATATAGCATAAAGAAAGAGAAAATGAACTTTTTGCAGATTCTGAAACTTCACTTGTAATGAATAACAGAAAAATCCTTTGCTATGCTAAATGTGACAGTCACAACCAAGTTATGTTTGAATGGGTGAGCTAAATTGCAGTGAGAAAGGACCATTGATAAATCCAGTGTTAATGGCTCACTTTGTCAGGAAATGGAACTAAATACACATGTATTTGATAAATTAGTTAATCTAATATAAAAATCAGAGCCAAAAAACCTTCAGCTGATACCAACGCAACTCAACAAATTATAGATAAATTCATCAAACTTTATAACAGTGAAAAGTTATACATAGAATAAACTTATAATGCTGATGTCAACTTATACCCTACAATATGTAGACACATCTGCTAAACCGCCTGCTATCAAAAATTCAAAAGCAGGGCTATGGAATTTGGCTTATGCAAATGCTGTAGGAACACACAAAATCAAAACTTTTTGTAGTTTGAAAAAATTCACAATCTCAGACACTTAAAGAAGTAAAGATCTTCCCTCTCATCTGCTGTCCAAATAAACAAGTGTGGATGACACAAGTATTAACGATTGGTTGATTTGAGAATCATTTCATACCCAAAGCTCAGCAAAATTTTAAATCAGCTTACTGACAGCATGATGCAAAAAATTGTCTTGGTTATAGATAACTGTTAGTATTATTGAAGTAAAATATAATGTCTATGCCCTACTTTTTTCTGCAAATGGTACATGCATCATTTAGCCAATGGATACAGCAATTCTACATATCTTGAAATGCAGAGATATAAAGTAGCTTTTTCAAAATCAATGTTCTATTTTCAAAAGGTTACAAATTTTTTAATGGTCTCATTCAAGAATTGATGAAATATTTCAAAATAATATCTGCTGTGTGGAGCACTGCAAGGTCATGGGAGGACATGTCTGTAGATATGCTAAAAAATGCTTAGTGTAATTTATAATGATAGCTGTAAATTCGAGAGTTTTTCAAATATCACAAATGAAAGGCTAAGACATAGTCTTTTAGTTCTGGCTATCCTGCTTAAGATGAGGAATGCTCTTGTGGAGGACTTTCTGAGGGAAATTGGCTTGTGTTCATGTTAACATGTGGAAAACCATTCAGCCAGCCTAAGGCTTGGGAATGAACCCAAGGCAGATTGCACTACCTGTATTCAGCAGTCTTAACCCGTTCAATATGGGCGTGTCATATATGCATTAGCAGCAAACATTATCTCATGGCCGGGTGCGTTATATTTGAATCACCATTTAATTCACTCTATGGCCCGACATACCACATTTGACCTTTTAGATAGAACATTTAATTAGTATTTTTTATTGCGGCTAGATATAGCAGTATGTCTGTTATAGTGAAATATATCGAAAGTTAAGTATGTTTACCTTCATTCTTATGCAATGTTTTTCATTTTTGGTATTTTGTTTTGGAATGAGAGTGAGATTCGTGGGTGGGTGTTGAGCAATGTAATGTCTCTTTAACTGGGGCATTTGATATAAACAAATGCACCTTCCTGGCTGCATTGAGGTACTTTTTATTTTTATTTTTGCGATATACTGGAATAGATGTTCCATCATTAGAGATTTTTTTTTTATTACTCTTAGATTTTTCTGACAGTGAAATGAATATTTTGTATCCTCAGAATGGCAAACAGAACCTAGAATATACACAAATGCTAATTCGTTAGTGTTGAGCGATATAATGACTTTTATTGCATCATTTTATATAAACAAATGAACATGTTCTCAATGCTCTGGAATACTTTTTAATTTAATTTATTAATTTTTCTTATTTTTTTATCCCGTTATAGTGGAGTAGATGTTCTATCATTAGAGACTTTTTTATTTTGAGTTTTCCCGCATTGAGAGGAATATTTTGTAGTGCTTAGCGAATTTTTTTTTATTAATGGCAAGATGAAAGCACTCTCTAACCCTAGGAGAACATACACAAATGGTCAAATTTGCTGAGTAAACTAGCAGCAGATATTCTATTCCTGTGACATATGCAATGTTGGACTTGGACTTTACGTACACCCATGTTTCAAAGAATATCATACACTTTGAAATATTGCTTCTTTTCATTGTTTGCACATTGAATTTTTATGAAAGACAGTTTTAAAATTTTAATTCTGTGTTGTGTTAAATAAAATCTGCGATTGTTTGGATATTTTTCCATATATATTTATTTGTGGGATAAGGGGAAAATTATATTTTTCTAAAATGTGTATTTTATTAAATTTTTAAGGAAAATATAATAATAAAGCTTTAAAATTAATTCTGAAAACTACCTGAATGTTCTTCTCGTAATGCACCAAAAATTGGAACAATTGGATGAAAAATTTAATTTATACGATTTTTTTTTTCTCTAAAGTTAGGCTTAGTAGCGCGAATTGCCCATCCCCACAAGATGATGCATCTGGTTAACGTGCCATTCCAAGACAGCGCTTCAGTAACAGAGATGCCCGTCATGAATGGGTTAACCACTCAGCACTGTTGGGTCCACTCATGTTGAAAGAATTTTTTTTTTTTTTTTTTAAATAAATGTTAACACTAAAGCTTTCTCCTTTTCTTTCTTTTTTTTTTTGGGGGGGGGTGTAAATTTTGTTTTTTTAAAGTAAGAAATGCTCTTTATTTTACAAACAACCATGCCCTATTTTTAATTTCATTATTTCTGTATGTCATCTTACTATATTTAAACTGATGATCTAAAATTCAGAAGTTTTTGAAATCAGAAAAATCTTATGAAGTAATAATCACCATAATATGAATGGCGAAAAAAATTTAGTTCTGGACCATTTTTCAGATCATGCTAAATGGGAGATGTTCCTTTTTATCCTTAAAAATTAATTATGAACTACAATATATAGATACTACTAACATATTAAAAAAAATCAGGATTTTTAAATAATGCTAAGGCATACAGAAAAATATGCCAAGTTTAGTATTTTAATCATTCCAGGCATTTTTAAACCATTGATATCTATGTAAGAGATGTTAAATAGCAAAACCAACCTGTGCTTGTTGCTGCTGTGTTAGATGTTGGTTAGCTTGTTGAAACACAGTCCCCTGATGGGAAAACAAAATAATAATAAGCATGCAAAGGTATAATTTAAATATGCGGATAATAAATTATATATTAAAGCTAATAAATAGGTTATAAAAGTTTAAAAAATTTTTAAATATTTTGCTTATTCTTCTAAATGAAAATATCCAGGCAAAATTCAATTTTTAGTTTGTCATGCTTTATAAAAGATGCAAAGGCAATACAAAAAGGACAGGGAAAATATCTGCAAAGAAATGTTATACATTAAAATGATTAAAAGTTAAAAATATGGCAGATCTCCTGCCCCTTCTATAAAACAGATATAGAACTACAATGACAAATTTTTCAAGAATTACATTTATTAGTTTGCATGAAAATGCATGCAGTTACAGTTATTTTAGAGAAATAAGCAGATAGAAATAAAATGCCAGAAACTCATCTTGCATTATTAAAATATAAAATTTTTGCTGTTTTTATAAATGAAGTTTACTATGCTTAAAATATGATATTTTCAAACATCTGTGCTCTCCTTGCTTTAAATTTCTTATTATTTAACATAAAAGATATATGATTTAATATATTATTTAAAAAGTATGTATTTATAATTTACAAAAAGTAAACATCATGAAATTAACTGTTGCTTTGTGAATGTAGCATAATTCTCATATCATATCTAAATATTTGAGAACATTGACTTTATATTGTCAGCAATTCAACTTGTTTTGCATGCAAATTTATACTTACCTCATTGTTTTATCACAAATACTATCAGAAATTAGAATAAATTGTTTAGGATTTATACTAACCCTTGATAGTATGCATAGAAGGATTACGATATGTAGTAAGTATTAGGATTCCTATGATTTGCTAACATCAGTCTTACTGTTATTATATAATGTTATTTTAATGGCTGCAATTTGTAAACATATTTCTAATTTTCAATTTGTTTAATTTTCTATCTTTCTCGTCTTACATTTACAAGAATTAAGGCATACCATCTACAGAATTTTAACATTTAAATCACCCGAAATCCACTCAAAAACTTCTTATTTTCAATGTGACAACAGTATGAACTGTATTCAGTTCCAAATTGACTTAATGCTTTCAGTCATTTTGTTGCCATTAAAAAATTTCAAAAATGCCTACAGTGAAAATATACTGAATAGACAGAAATTAATGAGAATAAAACTTATTATAAGCTCTGTGAGATTTATTTGACTCTAAAAACCCACAAAAATTATAACCCTCCAAGCGGCCAAGGATTTTGTCCTGAAACCCTAAAATTCCCCCCAAAGGCCACAAATAGTGCTATTTTTTTATTATAATTTCAAAATGACCCTCTCATTCTGTACCTTGATTCCTTTTCTTCCAATGTACATCTTATATTAATTATTGAGACATAGTCCAAGAATCATGTCTGTGTACTTAAAAGGATAATGACAAATATTTTTGAAAGTAATGTTGCATTTTGGCTTTGCACTTGGTTAAAGAATTCTTGCTTGAAAAGAAAATACATAAGGCATATTTTAGTATCAATCAGAATCAAGCATTGCAATGAGAGAAATATTTATATTTCTCTTATTAATATTCATATTTCTCTCATTGTTAAATATTTATATTTCATAATAATTTATTTTAAATATTTTTTATAAGTCTCACACAGCAATTTTTGTTTAAAAAATCTAGAACAAGAAATACCACTCATGAATAATGAATGATACTTTGATATTTGAATGATATTTTGATGAATATTAATGAAGCTTAAATTGAAATGATGGTGACAACATATAATTTTATTTCTAAGTTAAATTTTTTTCAGGATAATAATTGCTTAGATATGTTTTGTTAAAACTGACAATAAAGTCTAATTTATTTTAAAATTTTCTAAGATTCCACAAGGAACATTTCATTTTAATACAGCTAAAGTTTATAGTTACTAATAAGTTTTGTATGTTTAATAATTTTTTTTTAAACTGATTGGATTTCTTTTTTTTTTTTTTTTTTTTCTTCTGATGCATACTGGTCTAGATTAATTCATTTGAAATGATAAATTTATTTATAAAATTATAAAGTATTTCATATTTTTATATGACATGTCTATTTTTTAAAAATATAATATTAGATATTTTACAGTAGACTGCCAGTCTGATTAAAAAAATAGTCTCTAGTACATAATATATAAATTGTTATTAAATGTCTCAATTGTAATAACTTGCAAAGCAGATATTAACATAAAAATAATTTAAACAAATGCGTTGTTATTAATGGCAGCTTTTTAAAAATAATAATAACAAAGAAAGGAAAGATGCAAATATACTTACAAATGCTAAGGTCACAATGGTAGGGATTAATTACATAATGATAAAACTAATGACTAAAATCATTTCATATGCAGATCAAACTAGATATTTATTTATAAAAGGTTCAAAATTGCTTTACCAAAGGTCTGATATGCCAGTCCTGGTTCTGCAATATGTTAAAAGAGAACAGGCAAACAACTAATTTTTATACTTTGTTTAGAGGTCTTTGAAATTGTTTCAACTCATTATTTAATAATAACAACTTTGGGTGTCTTCGAACTCACCTGGTTAAACTCTTGGGGTTCATGTGAACTAACCCCATTCCATACGTTCTCAGCACTCACCTGAGTTGCAGTCTGTTGAACTTGAGCTGCATTTTGCTGTACAGGTGCAGCATGAATAATGATAGGTTGGTTAGTATTCTGTCCTTGCATCTGCATACGTATCAGTTGTAGTTGATTTTGATTTAACTGGAGCTACACAAAAAGGAAATTATACAGCACCTGCATTACATATATATATATATATATACATATATAAGAATTAAATTAAAAAAATGCTTTTATGTAAACTAAAGCTGATTAAAGACTATATTTACTGGTATTTGCTGTATTTCACCATTGCTGTTCAGAAATTGGTGAACAATTTGGATACCACCAGTTGCTTGATTAACTTGACCTGCCATTGGCTGCTGTAGTTGTAACACTTGCTGTGCTGAATTCTTTAATATAAGTTATAAATTATTATTTATTGAAATACAAATGCACATTTATACATTTTAAAATTATTCTAGAAATATATTTTTCATTCATACAATACAAGTAAGGATGCTTAGGTTGTTCATACCTTAATAACACTTGCATGTGTCAAAAAAGAACCAATGATAAAGTTATTTTATGCGATTAATTTCAATTACGATCATCTGCTCTACATTACTGTGACATATCACATATAATGGTAAAATGAAAACGAAATTTTCTCCCTTTCATTTGGTTACAATTGGTGTATTTATTATAATAAAGTTGGAATACACTTAAATTTGTGGTAAAAATTCTAAAATGCATATTACTGATGTTCATGCATTCAAGATGAATTTGAAAACTAACTGATAAACTTTTGATTCTAATGGTGGGGGGAGCTGGAATAGTAACTTTAACAGTTATAGTTTTTACTTGCTTAAGAAATTCACAAGGGGATGGGATTGAACAAAAGAAATTAAAATATCTTTGATATTGATATAAGAGAACATTTAAAAATATAAATAAAATGCTTATATAACCCCCCCAAACAATAAAGAAACAATGATACTAAGTGATTACATAATAAAGTAATAACATAGCAGCCGTAATATCACTTAAATTATTTAGCTGATGAATTAAATATTTAATCTGTGTTGATCATTGTTTGGTTTCCTTAATTTTCTATTAAATAACAGGAATCAAAGGTGATTCCTGTCATTTAGATCTTAAATTTTTAAAACTATTTTAGTTTTATTTATTTTCTTACTACCATTTGATATGTGTTTAAAATATGGCTTTTCCACACTTCCCTTTCCCCAAGAAAAAAGACCGCAGAATCTTTAAGCTAATGAAGATTTGAAAAAAGAAAGCTCATAATGAAGTATACAGAGATAAGTTTACTCAGAATATTTGATTCATACATTCAGTATTACATCATATCTTTTAGGTTTTGTTTGTTTTAGTTCATTATGGCAAAGCACACCAGGATTATCTGCCTAAGGGAAGAGATACCTTTGTTGAGGACTTTCTGAGGATAACTGGCTTGTTTACATGTCACACATGGGGAAAGCCACGAAAATGCCCATGCAGGTCAGCCTATTCGCCTGGAAGAAAATCCAGGTTGAAACTACCAGTGTTCAGCAAATTTAGTGTTTGACTGCTAGTGGGCCCTCATTTTGTTTAAGAGGTAAGCAGTGTGGAATCTCTGATAGCAAAATGGGATGTTTTATTTATAGTTGTTATGCACAAAAAATAATGTAACATTTCTATGAAAATAATGTAACAGTTATATGGTTGTAAATTTGTAAATGACACACAATAATAAATGCTACTGTTAAGATTCTGATCTTGATAGAACTTTTATATATTTGTCTGGTTTTTTACAGATCTCCCCATATTAATGTCAGGCGAACAGTTATTAGTATTTTTGCAGCATGAAGGCAAGCAAACATTTTCTAATTTCTTCTCATTTTATGGTTTCACAAAAAGTACTTAAGTAAGTAATATTATAGGTAACCTGTTTTCAAATATTATAGAAAAGTCAAAATCAGGACTCAAATTCTACAGGATGTTCTTGAAATATCAGTATTTAGAAATAAAGAAAAAGGAGCCTTGAGCAGACTGGGTAAATTTAATCCAAACTTACAGGAACAAGCCTAAAAGCAATCCTAAGGACAACTCAAGGCTGATCAAACAAACATATCATGAGAAACTGTTTCAAGTGCAGAATAAAAATTAGCACTGTATATGGATTTTTTAATCATTTGGAATTACCATGATAGCAGATCACTTTTGTTGTAAAAGAACTAAGAAAACCTTTCACAGTTGTATTATAGATCAGTAAAATATTGAATTATAGTTGACATAAAGCAAAAAATGAAAAATAAATTTAATGAAATTGATCAAGTTATATCAGATGAAAATAGCAACACACTTTCAGCTTTCATTACTTAAACTATAAAAATGGGAAGAAAATTATGGATTTTACATATTTGTATTCCAATTAGCTAGATATTTTAAATAACTCATTTTCAAAACTTTTAAATACTGACCTGTTGTGCATTTTGCACTTGTACTTGCTGAACTTGAACTTGAGCAGTCTGCGCCGTCTGTTGAGCATTATCAGTAGGTACCTATTAAAAAAAAGGGGGAGACTCTTCTATTAAATATGAAATATTTACATATAAGCATTATAACTTATAAAACTAAATAAATATAAATATCTTATTTCATGCATAAACAGAACTACAGCTGTAACTACTCACTCAACATTAAATACTGTAATTAACAAAATTAAGTATTCTGAAAGAATTAGACAAATAGGCTCAATCTATATAGAACAACTATGAATAAAAAATTGAAAATATTCTAAAAACAGAATTAATTTAGTAGACTTTTTTTCCAAAGAAATTTTATTTGGCTTAAAAAACAAAAAGAATTATGAAATGAACTTAAGTATAAAAGATTCTTTTACCAAAATTATTATTTATTCTTAATTGAAGTAATATAAATTGTCATTTTCAAATGGTATGCTGATGAGAAAGAAACTGCACTTTTTTAAAATTCTATAGCAATTGTTTAAATAAATTTAGAAATGCTTTTATATTTATTTAAATTGATATACAGAAGCAAGACAGATATTAAAATTTTCTGAAACCTAACCCTTCAAATAAGAATAAGAAACTTAATATTAAAATAATTAAATTATTAAAATTAATAATTGATTTATTATGTTTAATTAAATCACAGTTTGAAAGCTGTATTCATGAAAAACAAATTAAAAAATGAAGTTATTAAAATACATTTATAAATTAATATTAAAATTACACTTATAAATATATTTCATTTATATTTATTTAATAAGAAAATACAAATGAAATCTAGTAACTGGATAACATATTAAAATTCTTGAATTCTGAGGTTCATTTTCTCAGCACAACTTGAGGACAAAACAAAAATAAATAAATAAAAATAATTCAACAGAAAGGTCAAAATCTAAAGTTATTTAATATCCTGACATCATGACTACCAGTCAGACAGGGGAAAAATTATCCCCCCTATAAAATCTGGGAATGGAGAATGTCACAAATGGAGAATGTCTAAATAAAAAATAAGTCGGTGTATCATAAACACAATTTTTCTCCTGTCTAATTGAGACTCCTGCATGTTACTTCCCAACAACCCCTAACTATGGAAGTTGCACTGGAGCCTATAGTAATACAGTATAAAGTCTTGAATCCGGACATCCATAGTCTGGAATGATCTATAATCTGGACCTCAAAGCTATAAACTTTCTGTGCATAATACATTTACGCATGCATGCTTAATGTATAATGGACGGTATAAACTACGCTAAAGTTATCTAATTATCTATTTCAGTTCATGTTGCAGATTGCGCTGTTCCTTAATCTTCTAATTGGATCCGGCTTATTATTTTTTGCAGACTGTTAGAGCAATTTTATAAAAAGTAAGCTTGAACTTTCAATTATGTCAAAAAGAGTTTCCAATTCTGGAGCTGCCAAAGGATCTACAAATCGAAAGCATATTTTGATGTCCATTAAACAAAAAGTGGAATAATGGATAAAGGTATGAAGAAAGTGACAGAGAGGTGATTTGTTTCTCAAACCATTCCGAAATCTGTTAATCAATTTCAAGCTGCTCTGCTTGGGGGGGGGGGAGGTCGCGACACACAATGAACTGGAAGTTGATCTGTCAGCACTATCCTCATCTTCAAGGCAGATGTTTTTATTTGATTCGGCTTATACGAGGCGTATTCGGAAACTAAGTACCGTTTTGAAAAAAAAAAAAAAAAAAATAGTAGAACAATTTTTTTGAATCCAATTTTATTTTTACATGAAAATACATGTCTTAAACTATTTTTCAACATAGTTTCCACCAATGATCAAACACTTGTCATAGTGGATGACCAGTTTTTGTATACCATCATCAAAGAAACTTCCCGCCAGTTTCGATAACCACGACTCCACAGCATTTTTCAACGTTTGCGATAATTCAAGCGGTCAGACACAATTTTGAACAAAACAGTACGTGAAATTTGTGGAAATGCCTGTAAAAGAGTTGTCATCGTGAAGCGTCTGTTCTCATGAATTGCTTCATCAACTTTCCTTACCAAATCATTGGTGACAACAGAAGGCCGACCACTCCGAGCCTCGGCGTGGACATTTGTTCGACCTGCATTAAACATTCTTACCCACTTTTTCAACATTCCATCACTTATTGCGTATTCACCGTAAACTTCTGTCACTTGACGATAAATTTTGGCCGGTTTAACATTCCTCGCATTCAAAAATTTAATCATGGCACGAATCTCACAGTCAGCGAGAGAACTAATTGTCTTAAACATTTTGAATGTGCACAGCAAACTGAAAACACAACATAGAGCAACCAAAATGGCGACAATTGAAAGTCAGTGAGCACTAGTGTGCATGTGCGGGACGCCTAACACTGCGCTGCGACGAGGCTAGAATGAAACAGTACTCAGTTTCCGAATACGCTACGTAATTCCTTACTAAATGTAGTGTTTCATCTCGATGTACTCCAATATGATTTAAATCAATTTCCTCGTCATTATAAATATAACGAGTACACATCAAATAGTTTTCTGGTTGCAATTTTCTAATTTCGACTATGTGTAATGTATGCTTTACGCATCCACGCGTTGAAAGAAATGTTTAATAAAGTAAACAAATGAATATTAAGCTTTTTTTTTTGTAAAATTTGATACCCTTTAGTTCATAATTGCTGTTTATTTCATAAATTACGGTTTCATATTTTTAATTGTATAATTTCTGCATGCCATCTTACCAGATTTAAATTGATGATCTATAATGCAGAAAAACTCCTAATCCAGAATTACTGAAGTCCCGACGAGTCTGGATTAAAGACTTTGTACTGCATACTGATTGATGCTGTATTGATGTGGGCCAGAATTACACTTCAGACCCTTCAGTGGTTGTTGGAGGGGAAGCAGGGTCAGTGCTACGCATTTTGTTGCCCAGTGCATCTCCTAAATTCTGAAAGTTGTGCCATCCCTAAATTTTACTGTTCAGTGCTCCTCTAAATTCTAAAATTTTTGCTGCCCTTAAAATCTGATGCCTGGTACAGCCATATTGCCTGATCTAAGCAATAACTGAAGCCCCAATATGCCTGCATGTCATCTTTCAAGACTTAAACTGCTGATCTGAAATTCAGAAATTCCCTAAATTTAAAAATGACAAAGTGCCAATGGTTTTGGATCTTGGACTTTGTAATGTAAAATCTGAACAATTTTCTTTCTTTCTTTTTTTCTTTTTTTCTACTTTTTTTTTTTTTTTTAAATAAGTGTACAGGTGTAGTGGCCCAAGTATTGCATGAGAAATAATTATTTTTTATTTCATATATTTGTTCATGTGTTTAATTATTTTATAAAATTTAATATTTTGTTAATATTCATATTTATATTTCTTTTATGCTGAATGGCAACAAGTAGTTCATATTTATATTTAAATTTCTTTATGCTGAATGGCAACTAGTTCTGATTCATGATTGCTTGGGTTTTGGTTTCAAAATGTTGCTCATAGCGTCGCATTTCATTAGCTGGAAAATAAAATGCAATAAACTTAGCTATTTGTTTATAATTCATGCTGTTCCTAATCATAAATTAATTTTAAACATTAGTAGCCAAAGCCACACAGGTGAAAGGATTATTTCAAGTTGGATAAATGCTAAAAATGGCATTACTAAATTCTCTCCAGAAAGTTAAGACAAATAAAAAAGTTTACTTTAAGAGTTCACAAAAGCACTTTTGTAGTAAAGAAACAGAGCGGTCGCTAGGTATGGCAATTTAGACATCGCTGTAATTTTTTTAAATATATTTTTTTTAAGGTATGATTCTACTGCACTTCAGTAAAACTAATCTTTTTAAAGTTAGAATTAAAAAGATTCAAATGACGAAAAAACATGAAGATTTGAGGTTCTCAAGAAATATGAATAAATCGATGAATCCCCAATATTTTTCAAGATTTGTTGAACTTGATGACTGAATTTCACAAGTATAAATAAAAATACTTATTTGATTTTTAAAAAATGATACAATTTTCAGAATAACTTATTTTTACAATTATGGAAAGTTAATGAATGCTTTTGAAATATACATCATACAAAAATGTCCTTTGCTTATAAAATTTTTTTTTTTCTAATTAAATTTATTCAGATATCCTCTCCCATTTTTTTATTTCCTTTTTTCACATTTGTGAGAATGACGAATATGGATTCTGAAAAGTATCGGGAAGTTCAAAATTCCTCTTTATTGGTTGGACATATACTAAGATATAATGGCAGGGGAAGGAGAAAAGTCTATAAATTATTATTTTTTAAATTAAATCTGCAAAATAAAATAAGAAAAATAAAAATAAATTGTAACATTTTCACTAATGGTTACTTTCGTCATTAATGTTAAATTTAGGAACAACTCCAAAGTAATTTTATTTTTCTTATAGTGAAATATACAAATGCTTATTACTTTTATTTGTCTAATCATAACTTTTTTGTGACATTATGAAACACTCTTTGAATTTTTTCTTGGGATAATGCTAAAGCAGTTAACACAATAATATTAGAACCTTCTCATTTTAAAATTATTACTCACAGCTTGAACTTGCAAAACAGATGGAACAGAAAATGTTGGTGAACCTGTCTGAACAGATAAGGCTTGAGTATTTGAAGCAACCTGTTGTACTGCTGCATTTGCTGGTACAAGCTGTATCTGAAAAATATTATTTTCAAAATGAATTATATGTCGTCACTTGGTAGTTGGTAGTAATCAATTTACTCGTAAAGTTAAAAAAAAAAAAAAAAAAAAAAAAAAAAAAAAAAGAGGAAGAAAAAGAAACTGCGTAACTTCAAATATCTGAACTAAACGGGATTACAACCCATTCAGATAAGTGAATCATCTTTTCAATGTAGACCATGCATATATTGACAATGATGCAAGTGAGGGAATTTTACGCTTGTCATTTTTTTTTCAATAAAAATTACATAGTTAAAAAATAAAATACTTTTTTCTGAATGAACAAAATGTAATTACACTTTTTGGATGAAATTAGACAAGATTGTTTTTTTTTTTTTTTTTTTATTATTATTTATTTACAACAATTTATACTTAAATTAAGGTACAAAAATATTAATTTTATTTAAACCTGAACATTTAAACTTCTTTATATTTTACTGTACTAAAGCAAAACCATTAAATTATTTTTGCCTTAATTTCAGCATATTAGAGATAAAAGTGATAATTTTATATAAAATTAAACCATGAAATTATTTTTATATAAATAAAATAAAGAATCTATTTCTATTCAATTAAAATTAAATGGATGTTTCATTTTTATGTATAAAATAATACATATTATAATAATTCCTAACAAATTCATTTAAATTAATTCATAAAAATAATAAAATATTTAAAATGTATAAATAAATTTTGAAAAAGTTTCATTTCATTAGTGTATAGAACATGTGATTTGGAATATTAGAGTCTTACTGCATAAAAAATATATCAAGAGATAAAAATTATTACTCATGTGCATCAAATATAAAACATGCACTATCTACATAATAAAAAATGAATGAACAAATAATATTGTTTCTAGTTGATTATATGTTTTTAAACATACAAAAAAAAAAAAAAAAAAAAAAAAAAAAATTCTACACAAGAAACTCTTGACTGTTACTCCTCAGTAGAAATACGTACCTGAGTCTGGGCTTGTTGTATTTGGGCTTGTTGACCTTGAGCCACTCCTGTAGCTTGCTGCTGCTGGAGAGCAGCTTGATGCTGTTGAGCTAACTGTAAGTAGTATTGTACCTGATCTGGATGCATAGCGGCTGTTCTCACATTGTCTTCTTGGCGTTTAGGGGGTTTTAATTCTTCTCGAGGAACAATGTCAATCAAAAAATCAAACTGATCATATTTTGTAATTGCCATAGCTATGTCATTCCTCTAGAATTTGCAAAACTTCAGTATTAATATTTACAGATCAAAAAGAACACATAAGAAATGCACACGAATAACATTAAGATGCATGTTTAAAGTTAATACATGATTATCAAGATTTTCTTTAAAACTACAAAATTTTAAATTCTCAACACTTAAAAAAAATTAAACCATATGTTGTTCTCCCAATTTCAAAATATATTTCCTCAATCTATTCAAAAACAATGTCATACTCATTTTGTGATTTAGTAATATTAATATTGTTTTACCTGCTGCAGAACATTTCATTTTCCAACTTTTTCATATATAAGGATGGATAATCAAACATAAAAATGTATTTTTAAATAGAATGGAAAACTAAATTTTCCCGATATAAAAATTACATCTGTAATGTAAATCAGAATAGTCACTTTCCATTATAATACCTAAATGCCAAAGTAGCTGAATTTTAAAAGTTTGTTCTAACTTTTTGAACCTTATAAACTTCAGTTTCTTTAAATTACCTTTACGCATGATAGCATCCTTACTAAATATCTTAAGCAAATAAAATTACACAACACATTATAAAATTTTAAAATCATTTTTAGATTATTTCAGTCATATGAACATATTTACATCTACATGGGCATTTTATATTTAAATACACAATTTAGAAAAGAAATTTCTCAATTATAATAAACTATAGTGGCTAGTATATTCAAATTTTCTCCATGCATGCATTTTTACACATTCTTGTAGTAGTGACGTAACTGCTGACTGAAACAATAGCAAAATAATAAAAAAAGAAATTGTGGCGTATAAAAGAATAATTCAGTTACTATTCATATTAATATAATTCATACAAGTTAATATTCATATTAACTTTTTATAAAAATAAGGCAAATAATGAATCATTCCTCTTCAAATCAGTTTGATATTTTTGTCTCTCATAAAATGAAAACTGTGGTATTTAATTTTGTTTTCTATACATAAAAGAGAAATGATAATAATATAAGATATCAGTGAAATACAAACTTTTAAAAAATATAATTACTTTAAACTACCTATGCTATTTAATTTTTCGCGGCACACTATTAACAGGTAGTTGATCTGTCAGCAGTATTCTCTACATACAATGCCTGTATCAGTCTTTATTTTTTCAAGGAATGTAATGGTATTTTCTGAAGCTCTTATTTGTTGCTTTGTTTTGATGAGGTTTCGTTCTTTGAAAGTTATTCGAAAAAAGAAATGGAATTTCCTCTGTAAATATCAGAAGTAAAATTTTCTTTTGCTAGTACATTGAGTTGATTTTAAAGTTTTATCCTGCTCTTCTTGTTCTGACTTTCTCATTATAAAAGAATCCTGCAATAATCATAAATCTCTTATTGAAACTTTCTTTGCATTGATGAAACCACAAGGTTTGTACATTTCTTTCTATTCATTTTCGATAATGAATAGGCCTTTTTTCATTGCAGTCATTTAGGTGAACTCATGCTTCATCAAGGATCACAATGTATTTTCATTTATCTCCTGCTAAATAGTTTTCATACAGGGTTCTACAAACTGTTGAGCCCCATTACGGTTTTAGCTTTTTTAAATGTAAATCTTGGTTTTTATTTTATTTATTTTGTATCAGTGTATTTACTCTTGCTGCTAAAGATTTAACTTTAGAAACAGTATGTATCTTTTTTTTTTTTTTTTTTTTTTTTTTACTATTCATTTAGAGACTTCTTTCCATGTAGGAATAGTGATTGACCTTTTTTTTTTTTTTTCCTTTTCTGATTAATAATATTACCTTTATGCATTAAATATCATATTCTTCACACTTAAATCATAAAATTCAGTTCAACAGCAATATCGCAAAATAATTTTAAAATGAGCGTATCTTTAGAATTTCTGATACACAGCCTTGCTTGCTGGACATAATTTTTTTTTTTCCACACAGTGTTGCCATTACTAGCTTTGAAATTATTAAGTTTTTTAATCAAAAATTCATTTAAGTTTTACAAAATATTAAATAGATAATTCCAAATTTGGGCTTCCAGATACCTATATTCATGTGAAAATGTACGCTATTCAAAATTTGATAGATCTAGGCACCGTCGTTTTATCACAGTGCGAGAAACACACATACATTTATGCAGATTCTTCATCATTTCTTTAAATATAATACAGAGCTGTAATATTTGATGGCAAAAGTTTGAAAAGTGAACCGACATTTAAAGTTTTCAATGCAAAAAGCTAAAATGAAATTAATAGCCCTTCTGGGCTAATGCTCTTTGAGCTAAAAAGATTCAGTTTGGTTTATGTGATTATGGCAAAGCCTCGAGGGCTATCTTCCTAGGGAAAGGGATGCTTTCATAGAGGTCTTTCTAAGGAAAACTAGCTTGTATGCAAGTTACACATGGGGAAAACTATGAAGGCACATGCAGCCAGCCCGTTCGGGTGATTCGAACCTCGAACTGAATTACCAGTGTTCGGCCGCTGGTGGGCCATAGATGAATTCAGGAATGGTCAAAATGGATATTTCCATTGAAATATAATAACTGAAGTTTTTTCTGATCACGATACTTTCTTTAGACTAAAACTAATTGAAATTGATTTTATCTTTTACAGCTTTTTCCAATATTTGATCAATATAGTTATTTGCTTCCCAGTTTTTCTTTTGAATACAGCTTGTGATATGATGAGAGCTTCCCTTGTGCTTTTATTTCTCAAGGGTAATGTTTGCCAGTGCTATATTCCTGTCGACCACATCTCTCATTATTTGAAATTAACCAACATTCGCAATAGTCTTTGTTAAGTGCTTAACAAAGCAAAATTTGTCTCTAAAACGGAGTTATTAATTATTGTATAATGAACAGAAGAAAATGATCTGCTGTCTTGATTTTTGGGGAAATCGGTATCTTTTGTCTACAAAAACCAAAATTTAAAATAAATCCTTTCCTATTTCTTGTAAGAATCAGACAGATAGTTTTCATTTTTTTTTTTTACATCTCTAAAAGTGGTTGGAATATTGTCTGATCTTTAATGACTGTTATGACTGTAGCTGAAATATTTTCTGATAGTTCGCCTTCTTCAGTGATTTCAGTCGAAATATTTTATGGTACATTTTTAATTCTTAAAATTATATTTGAACTGTCTGATGCTGAATTTAAATGTTTGCAAATTTTTCATGGCTGTTCCTGTGAGCTCAAAGTTGATACCTGATATTCTTCTTGACTAGAATTTTCAACTCGGAAATACTGATCAGCAGTTTTGATTTCCGTCACTGCCTATTCAAAAGCATCACATAATTCTTTTGTCTTTTTCCTTTTTGCATCCCATTTGAAGCTTGTTTCTTCTTCATGTCATAAGATTTTTTAATGTTCTAGTTTATAAATAAAAAGGCATATAAGTAGAGTAAGTAATTTAATTCATTATTTAATAAATGAAAAAGAAAATGTTAATAGTATCATTCAGTACTTAATGAATATTTAAAACAGTATATTTTGTATTGTTTCTTAAAATCATAAGCAATTTATTTCACATTTTCCTTAACATTCATTTCCAATCTAAACATTTATTTATTCTTAAAATTCCATTACCTATCATCTGTGTGGGCTAAAATTAAGGCAGTCTCAGCAATACAGCAAATTCCTACAAGCGGCCTAATGATTAAGACCACTGAACAGTGGTAGTTCATCCTAGGTATAAAACCTAGAGAATGGTCTAATTGCAAAATTTTTTTTATGTGTAAATAACAGTTACTTTCTTTTAGATAGCATCCTTTCCACTAGGCAGACAGTGCTTTCATACTTTGATATAATCAACTTATGAACAAACAGTACGTCGACTTCACTAGCCTATAAGGAAAACAATATCTAGACTAGAAATCACTGTTTTTATCTTTGCCAGCTTTCAAAAATGCAAATAAAAAATTTAACTGAAATTTAGCATGCCATACATTAGAAGTGAATTAAATTACATTTCATGTTTTTGGTTAAATAAATGCACAAATAATTTTGCTTCGCAAAACAAAATATGATGCTAATGTTCTCCAGAAATGCCTAACTATACTGCACTAAATTTTGCATTGCAGTTTTTAACGTTTGCTAGAAACATTTTAACCTATCAGTTATTGGATTAGAGAACTTTCAGTTAACTTTTAGTTAGAGAACTTTCAGCTGTACTTTCAGTTTGGCTGCGAACCACCTGCAACTAGCTCATGGACCACAGTTTGAGAACGCCTGTAATAGAGTACTGAGACATGCAGACATTTATATACTATTAAACATACAATGAATATTATGAAATTAGTTACAAGATTGGTTTTAATAATAGAGTTTTTGAATATTAGTATTTCTAAAAATGTGTTCTAAATTTTAATAAATGTATTTTTTTGAAAAGTTATTTGTATTGTTTTTATATTTAATCTTTTATTATTATGCTTTTTTCATAAGATATTTTGATGATGAGAAGAAAATAAGCAACCAGTTATATAAAGCTTCATGTAATCTATTATACTATTTTTATTATTTTTTATTTTAAATTTTAACATACTTAAACAACAGCAGAAAAAAGAACTCTCTTTCTCTCAGAATTTCTCCTACATGAAACAGTACCACACTTCCTCTTGACAAGATTTTTTTTCCCTTACTAAAAAGTCTAAAGCTGTCATTTTGACAGATTCAATTTAAATCAAGAATGTAATATAGTGAACGTTTCTTTTTAAAAACAATACCTCAATATTTTAAATTTAGCATTAATTTTTTACCAAGAAACATTAACTATAATATATTGAGATATAATAATTTTATAAATTTGTAATAAGTAATGAGACACAAAAAAGACATTATACAATTAGGTTAGGTTAACTGACTAAGGTAAAGCAACTTCAGGGTACCTGCATGTGGGAAAAGATGTCTTCATAAAACGCATTTTAAGGGAAACTGGCTTGTTGTTTTAAGGGGAACTGGCGCAAATATTATCTGCGCAAACAGTTCATGTTGGTGTCTTTAATCATGTTTTTCCAAATGATTTTTGGCATTTGAAAGAAAGAGACTTAATTTAGAGAACTGTATTGCGAAATTTGTAAAAAATGTCATTATCATTAAGTACAAGGTGTCTGAAATGGAACTATCATACTACCAGATTAGGGCCATCATTTACTTCCAGTTCTATTGTAAAATGTCTGATACAGAATATCACTAAATCATGTGTACAGCTTTAGGTACTAATGTTGTATCGTATGACACTGCAAAGGCTTAATACCAAAAATTCAAAAACAAGGACTTGGACATTCAAGAAGCAGAGCATTCTAGCCAGCATACTGATGTTAATGAAGCCCGCCTGCGAGAACTTGTGGTAGAAGATCAGTATACAACCATTCAAGAGCCTGCTAAGGAGTTAGTCATCAGTGCCATGTCTATTAGTCGTGCTATGCATCGCATTAACTTGACATACAAGTTCAATCGATAGGTGCCACATAAGCAGATAAAGACAGGTTTGCACTAATCTGCTTGAATATCAACACAAGAACAAAAATTTGAACCAGACTGTCACTTGTGATAAAAGGTGGATTTACTACAACCACACAGGCTGAAAAAAAAAAAGGGTTGGTCTGTGCCAAGTGGGACCATTGGCAGTGTTAAAGTACAATTTGACTAACAAAAAGATCATGTTTTGTATCTGGTGGGATTGCCATGGTATTATTTGCAAAGAGTATCTGGAAAAAGGTAAAATTCTCGGCAGTAAGGTGTACACAAGATGCTAGACCATGTTGATACTGCTATCAGGGTAAAACATCAGACTGAGTTCCACCACAAAAAGGTAATATTCCATCAAGATAATGATAATCCACATATGTTTGCATTCACCAGCTGGACTCTGTATGGACTCAAATGGGATCTTTTGCCACACACACCATATGGCTCCGACATCGCTTCTTTGGACATCTACCTTTTTTCACACCTGCAGCTACATTTTGGTGATGCTATCTTCCATTCTGTACAAGAAGTCCAAAATGAGGTTGATCTGTTTTTGGACTCGCTGCCATATAGTTTCCAGGCCAAAGGCTTTGAAAAATTACTAAAACATTGGCAGAAAATCATAAATTTAGGTGGTGATTATTATCTGTATTTAAAGGTACTGACTGCTTTTGTGTTTTTTTTTTTCCTAATATTATTAAGAATGTTTTTTGGTGGAAAACTTTCAGTACAACCAGATATATTACACATGGGGAAAACTTAACTGTGCAATTAAGTACTTGAAATCATAATTATGCATAAATAGTGTGGACAAAATAAAATTTATAAATTAAATTAATTTGAAATGAAGCATATACAAATTATACAGTGCTGCCAATAAAAAAATAAAATAAATAAATAAAAAAAGAAAGGCTGCATTTTACTTTTCATTTATCAAGTTCTAATATTTTTGCTTTCAGATACTAAAGTAATTGCAAAGTATGCTTTTAACTGTATTGTCACAAGCTGATCCCTTTGTAAAATATATATGCAGTTCTATCTTTATTATATTTTCAAGTTTGCCATTGTCCACAAAAATTTAATTTTTATTCCCAACTGAAATTTACAGAACAGAGAATGAAAAGCACTTGGTAGTTATATGTTTTCTACAGGAATATAAAATACTTTTTTGGAACTGTGCTTCCTATAGCTTCTTTGTATACAATCCAAATACTGATAGCAGTCAAAGGTAAAATATTATAGAACACATGCATTGTCCATCTGTGCCAAATACTCGTAATGAACTCTTTTGTTTTCCATATTCACTTTGCATACATATTATGCTACCAGATTCCGATAATATATTTTGATGTTGAAAAATGTTGGTTGGCTATTTGTTGTATATGGACCAAAAATAGTTAGGAAATGTCATCAAACTTTACCAGCCTGAGCCCATAAATAAAGTAGTGCTAAAAAGTAATTCTGAAACTGTCATCTATAGTGTTAAATTAGGTATGTTACAAAGATCTTTGGAAAAGAATGCTATGATTCAAAATAACTGGTTTTCTACCGAAATTGTAATTACATTTCTTATTTATTTTAATACAGATTTCTGTTGTAAGCATTGTTAATACAGATACAGGTAGAAGTGGGCAGGACACCAGAAATTCTCCAGTGGTCATACAAATATAGTCCTTCTGCATTAACTGTATAGTTCATTCCAGTTTTGATTGAGAACACCCCCAGGGACCATCCAAAAGTCTCTCACTCCGCTTCCTCAGACAACAACTTCTCGACAGGATTTTGGGCTCACCATATATTTTGAGTGCATCTTTGTTGCACAGACATCATATGCTTACAAACATCTATGCCTTCTCCGGGATATAAACCCAGGCCCATCAGTTTAGCTGTCCGCATGACTAACCATTAACCAGCTGGATGGCAGCATTTTAAATACAGAAAAATTACATGCTCTAATTGAAATGAACACACATCATTGCTAAGTGCAGCTAGATTTAACAGTCAGCTCAGCTATCATTAACTAAAAGTTACTTGGAACTTAATTTTCTTGCTTATTTCAGACACTTGTAAATTATTAGATAATATATGCAAATTAAATAATTATATGCAAATTAAAAAAAGGTTAAAGTATGAATTTTTTTCTTTAGTTTTACTTTTTTTGTGAGAACGACAATTAACTGCAATCTATAGAATGCATATTTTTCCTGACTCTTTTAATACTTCATAGCATTTGTAATTTTATATAATGTCTAAAGTAGGTATAATATAAGTCAGATATTTCATACATTGCCCCAGAATGCCAAGCATTCTATAAATAACCTAAACACACTATAGAATGTTTGCTTTTTATATGTTACCAGTAACATATATATAATTATATGTGACTTACTTGTAAAGTTCGTCTCTTATTATCTTCAGTATGTACCCAGGCTCTAAGAGATAATTCAGTAATGAATATTTCAGCAGCTTTAGCAAATAAAACTGGAGCTTCTGCACTTATCATCTGAAAATATATACTATTTTACAAATTTAATTGATGAGTTAAAGATTGAAAAAAATTATATATTCAGCAGTTAACCCTCTTGCTGCATATCCCACGATTTCCACGGGCAACATAGAAGTAGCAAAATTTGTGCAACCCGCAATTTCCGCGGGGATGCATATTTTTGGTTTATTTAACTGTGCAACCCGCTCTTTTCCCGTTCATGGTTTCATTTTGGCTTTTCTCTGATGTTTAATTATTTATTCAGATTTGGGTTAACAGATGGCATTAGTTGGCCATATTTTTGCAAAATATACAAACACATTTTGCGTGCTCTTTTCAAAGCTCAAAGATGTTTGTTGTTCAACTCTCAATTACATGAGACTAACTGCCGGACATTTTGCTAGATATATATCCCCCAATTCCATCAAGAAAGAAACTTGTTGTGCTGTTTGTTTCTAAAAAAAGAACTGAAACTGGCAAAAAAATTCTCGAAGAAATGCGTATTTGGTGCAAAGATGGTTAGATAGGATGCCTCGAGCCTTGTTTTGAAGTTCATCATATTACACTTCATTTCTAATAAATGTTTTATAAATATTTTTCATATTTTCATTAGTATATACATTTTACCATTACATTTTATAAAATAAATCAAAATTTAACCAAGATTAATTTTCAAAATTTTTCTTTTATATTATTATTCTTCAGTTTAAACTATACTGTTAATTCAGTTTAAACTATACTGTATAATACTATACCGAAAAACTCTTTTACAAAAAATTTTTGTATATTTTAACTCTAAAATATATGTAGATTTGAAATATGTAATTAAAAAATTACGCAATTTTCGAACCTTTTTTGATAAAAAAAATTATGCAGGGTTAAGTACATTTTAATTTAATAATAAGATATATATACATATGAATGTATATGTGCATTTATAACACAAAATTTTAATTCTTTAGCATATTTCCAATTAGAAAATTTTGTTTCTTTAAATATTTCTTATCCTGAGATTGAAGGGAGCCAGGTATGGTTCTAGCATTTTAAGGGATTAGTACAACTGGCATCCTGTATAAATTAAATGCATTAACACAACCAAATTCTGTTAATCTACATATATAGGGACCCATGGTTGTGTGAATTAATGAATCTTATGATTCATGGATTATAACTTTCTTAGTTTTGTGAACTTTTCCTTTCTAATTTTAAAATTAAATCAGTTTTTTTTTCCTGCACATAAATAAACAAATTATATTTTAATTATTGTTTAGTTAGAATGTATTGACTATTATTTTCAATTAAAAAATTATTATTTTTTAAATATACTTATTAGTTATGTAAAAAAGAATTGTATACATGCCAGTGAAACTATTTTTTTAAATAAATTTAACACTCTTTCAAATATAAGAGGAAAAAGTAAATAAATAAATATACTATTCATAAAAACATCTGCAGTACAATGTTTCCTAAACTCTGTCCGTATGCTAAATCCACCAATATATTCGCACAAGTGTTGTAGGATTAATAACAATAGCAGTTTATAAGAAATACTAGAATTGGAATATTAGATTTATTAAAAGCAAAATTTCCGTTTTATTATAAACAATTATTATTATGTTTTCAATATTAAATGTCAAATAAATCACTGTAGGGTATATTTTTAAGAATCTCTCCTTATTCACTGTCGATATAAGCAAATTTACATCTGTTACATGAAATGTAAACACATCAGCTTTGAAGTGCATTTAACTTAAAATTCAAGGTCTGAAAAGATGTAGAAAAATAAATTATTCACACATATTAACCAGATAAAATCAAAATTAATATTAAAAGACAATACAGTACAAAGTCTGTAATCTGGACATCCATTATCCAGAATGATCTATAATCCGGACTTATGCCACAAACTTACGCATGCACGTAATGCGTTTACGGCGTCCGCTACGCATGCACGCTTCCGATAGTGAAGAAAGTGACAGATTAAATGAAAATGAAAAAATTTCGATTGATAAGTTAGTCGGCATTCTCAACACAACAATTACAGGACTTGAACAGTGGAACTTTGTAACTGAACAAGAAATTATGTCTGTTTATAGAATTAAAGAGAAAGTGTTAGCACAAAAATTGAAGCAACTTACATTGAAAGAAATGTTTAATAAAGTAAACGAATAAATATTGAGCCTTTTTTTTTGTAAATTTTAATACCCTTTAGATCATAATTGCTCTTTATTTCATAAATTATGGTTTCATATTTTTAATTGTATAATTTTTGCATGCCAACTTACTAGATTTAAATTGATGATCTATAATCCGGAATCGCCGAAGTCTCGACGAGTCCGGGTTACAGACTTTGTACTGTATAATATAAACTCAAATTTATCAAAAACTAAAATTCTGCAAGTGCCTAGTGTAAAAAGAGAGATACACAGAAAATGTTAACTTCTGTAGTGAAATATATTGGCTTCTTTAATAAAAATATATCATTAACATAGCGTATTTTTGTTAAAATATCTTCAGATTAAAAAGAAAGCTAATTTTAAATTCTGAAAATAGAAACTTTGTTTGTTTACATCTAAAAAATGAGCACATATTACAGCCATTTATGAATTAATAGAATTCTACTATAAACAGTGCAAGTAAAAAGATTATTACTGAAATTAGCAAAACCTCTATAATAATATAGTATTTCTTTGATATAGTGGCTACCAAGACTGAATTGCCAATCAACCGAGATACCTCCTCCAAACCTCGCTGCATGTTTTTTTACCTCACCACGTGAATGTATATTAGCACTGGCTGTGTGTTCTTATACCTCACCATGTAATCGTATATTAGCCACATGTTACATTTTTGCTTTTGGTGCATGTTCTTATATTATTAATTTTTGATGAGCTTTTCGAATTCACGTTGTTACTTAAAAATATATTATTTTCTTGTGTGTGTGAATATGACGTTAACAATTTTTAATTTACCAATTAATGAAGTGGATGCCATATCATTTTTTCAAGAAAAAGATCTTTTACCTGACAAACGAGTATGCAAAAATGGCTGCAATGAAACCATATAGAGGTGCAATGTTAAAAATTGCAAAAAGAAGTTGGGCAACATTTTAGAAATTGGTTCAGAGGTTCTAAAATACTGTTTGTCACTGCATTCTTAGGCAGAGAAGTTGACATCCATGAAATGGTGTAATAAACAACTTGATAACATATGAATATGCTACAATTGACTGGAACAATTAGATGCAATAACATAAAATATTATGTTGTTTATTTTTACATTCACACTTCATGAGCTTGGCAGGATTATAGTTGAGATCCTAGCGCAAATCTAAAATCACCAAATACGGTTGGGGGCTGCTATAACAAAAAAGTACCAATAATATTAGGCATGAATATGAAGTTAAATTTATTTCTCAATAGATCTACATTGTATCCCTTATTACTATAAGTCTAGTAAACCTTTCAGATTGATTACTATTACGGAAAAAATAACTTATTTAATAACTAAACTAATAAAAAGGCAATTGAACAAAAAGGATTTCTAATCCAATTTTCTTTTTCATAATCCTCAGAAAAATACATGTTGAAATTATTTATCAATGAAAAAGAATGATTTTTAATGTCAGATGCTAATTCTTCTTATATTTTCAAATTTTTTAAAAGTGGTAAAAAGTTGAAAATATTATTATCCATTGATTATTAGCTTGAGTTTTTTACCATTGCATTTATTTTATGTCTAATGGTAAGCAAATTCACACTTTGTCCTTGTAATCCTAAATTTAATTCATTTAACTTTCCAAAAATATCAGCTAAATATGCTAGACATGCCAATTATAATTCACTAAATAAACATATCTGCAATTCAATTTTGAATCACAGAGGAACATTTCAATTTCTGATTAAAGTTCGAAAAGACGATTTGGATAACTACCTTACTTTGAAATGTAACAAAAATGTTTCATGTTCACTTTGCCATCTCTTGGCAAAAAAATCATAAATATTCTTGAATTTAAAGCTTGGCTTTTAATAAAATTAACAATTTTCATGTCTTGATACGAAATGATTTTCAGGTTTTCGGGAACTGTTTTGGCTACTACAGCTTTATGACAAAAGGAGCAGCAGTAAATTTAGCTTCAGGTGTGACTTTCTCCATTTGAGAAATAACAGCCAAATGTCTTCCTGTTAAAGCTCGAGCTCCGTCACTGCACACGGCAATGCACTTATTCCAAGGAATATCATTCTCAGACATAAAATTGTCAATTACTTTGAAAATATCATTTGCAGTTGCTCTAACATGAAGAGATTCAGAAAATAAATAAAACTTCGGCAATTCCTTTATCTTCTTTGAAACATATGTAAATGAATAAATGAAGAGTTTGTTATATCAGTACCTTCATCTAACTGCCATGCGAAATACTCGATGCGTTTTATTTTTTGAATAAGTGTCTCTTTTAAGGAATTTGAAATTTTATGAATTTGTCGACTTACTATATCATTTGATAAGGGAGCGTTATTAAGTCCATTAACCGCTTTTTTGTTGAGCAATGTTAAAACGATATCTTTAGCTGCTGGTAATATAAGATTTTCTCCAATAGTGTGACCCTGCTCAGTCTTGGCAATTCCTTAAAGTAAACGAATAAATATTATGATTTTTTTTTTGTAAATTTTGACTTACTAGGTAACTAAGTTTTTTCACTTGAACTAACAAAACCTTTCATTACTTGTTTACTATTTTTGAACCAGGGCTGTGGAGGCAGATTTTTGGGTAAAAGGAGTCGGAGCTGGAGTCGCTAAAGATAGATTGACTCCCCATCCAGATTTTGTTGGACAGTTTGAAGTGGAGAGTTTATTGCAGAAGGAATCATTTCTTCAATGATGAAAAGAAAAACTAATTTGCTAGACAATGAGATCTTGGGTTCAATATACGTAGATCCAAAACACCGAAATTTGTTGGATGATGAACAAATTAAGAAGGCAAAGAAAGCCATCTATGAACTTTCAATAAGAATGAAATTATTTTGAGAACAATTGGAGTATTCAAATCAGGACAGTCAAACTGCAGACATTGCAACTGAGTCTCTATCATCCTCTTCTAGTGATGAATTAGATTTTGAGACATATTTTTGAATAATATTGAAAAGTGTAAGGCAAAGTGAATGAAAATAAAGAACCAAGAGCCTTTTGATATAAAAATGAAAGAATACAAACAAGATTTCTACATGGCCTTTGAAGAAATAGAGAAATATGATTGCACTTGCAAGACACCTCTTTTAGAAATTATAAAAATCTATCCTGAAAGAAGTAATCCTAACAGTAACAGCTCTTCCTTTTACTCAAGTTAGTGTGGAAAAATTCCTCTCAGCTCTGAACTTTATCAAATCAGATCTATGGCCCTCCAACAAAGAAGATCTTATCGAAGCTATACTGTTTCTTAGAAATAACTAATGCCAGTTTTTTCATTTAATAATAAATGCTAATTAATATAATTTGCTATATCATCAATGTTCTTTTCTGTAGCATCTATTACTTCTTATACAGTCAAAAGTCGTTAATCCGGACTCGTCGGGACTTTGGCGATACTGAATTATCGATTTTTCCGGATTATAGATCATCCGTTTAAATCTGGTAAGATGGCATGCAGAAATTATAAAATTAAAAATATGAAACCATAATTTATGAAATAAAGAACAATTATGATCTAAAGGGTATCAAAATTTACAAAAAAAAAAAAAAAAAAAAAAAAAAAAGCTTAACATTTATTTGTTTACTTTATTAGACATTTCTTTCAATGTAAGTTGTTTAAGTTGCTTCATTTCATGTGATAATACTTTCTCTTTATTTTCTATAAACAGACATAATTTCTTGTTCAGTGACAAAGTTCCGCTGTTCAAGTCCTTATAATTGCTGTGTCGAGAATACCGACTAATTTGTCAATCAAAATTTTTTCATTTTCAATAACCTCTGTGTTACTTTCTTCACTATTGGAAGCAAATTATAATGACGAGGAATTTGATTTAAATCATATCAAAGACGGAGTACATTGAGATGAAATACTACATTTAGTAACAAATTATAAGCCAAATAAAATAAAAACATCTGCTCTGAAGATCAGGATAGTGCTGACAGATCAACTTCCAATTCATTGCGCGCCGCGGCGTCCCCCCCCCACCACGGAGCAGCGTGAAATTGATAAACAGATTTTGGAATGGTTAGAGAAATAAAGGATATGCCTTTATCCATTTTTTGCAGCAATTCCACGTTTTGTTTGATGGATATCGAAATATACTTTCACTTTGTAGATCATTTGGCAGCTCCAGCATCGGAAATTCTATTTGACATAATCGATAGTTCAAGCTTACTTTTATAAAATTGCTCTAACAATCTGCAAAGAAAATAATAAGCCGGATCCATATCAAAGATTAAGGAACAGCGCAATCTGTAACATTAACTGAAATAGATAATTAGATAATTTTAGCTTATACCGTCCGTTATACATTAAACACGCATGCATAAATGTATTATGTGCATGCGCACACTCATAAGTGCAGCCGTAAAGGTCTTATGTGCATGCGTAAATGCCTATGCGCCTGCGTCAACGCGACGCACGCACAGAAAGTTTGTAGCTTTGAGGTCCAGATTATAGATCATTCCGGATTATGGGTGTCCAAATTAACGACTTTTGACTGTATATTAAAAAAAGCCTTAACCCATATGTATATGTTTACACATATGAGGGAGTCGGACATTTTCCCTACCGACTCCACAGCCCTGTTTTGAACTCCGATAATTTTCTCTTAAGATATTCTTCAGATTTGTGCCTTTAAATTAGTCTGCTTATATACAAGATATCATTTAAGATATGATGGTTTCATACTCTGATTGGATAATATTTCACCGCAAACAACACTTTGAGGTTGAGGGTGCATTTCTTCTCCATTCTAAGTAAACTCAAATGATAATATTTTCTATAAAAATTTTTTCTTTCCTTTTCAATTTTGTTAGTGGTAGCATATTGTCCTGGATCTATCACCTGTGAGTTATCCCTTTTTTGCTTAGTCAATCCTAGCTATTTTTCCATTTTGAAAATCTAGGTTTGTTTTATTATATTTTCACAAGTATTTAAACATACAATATATTATATTACGGGTTCTTCAAACACAAATGATGATATTCTCAAATCGCATAGAAAATTGAACGACTACAAAGCTACAAGAAGGCAAAATAACTGCTGTTAAAGACAGCAAATAGACGTAAAAAATTATTCTAATTGAAAATAGAGCAATATGAGCCTGGCAATGGTGGCAACATAGAGTGTAGACATGTTAATAGATTTATCAACTCTAAAAGAATTAATGAGTTATTATTATCTTTTTATATTTCTGATTTTTATTTCCTATTAAATACAACATCCATTTCTATTACTCCTTTTAAAAAAATCATTTATGTGAAAATTTTGTTATGTTAGGAAAAAGAATATTTTAGAAAATAAAAACAGATTATTTTGCTTAAGTCTATGAGAGGCTATTAACCATGAACAAAGCTCAGATCGCCTAAATTTAAGAGTATTAGAGAAGAAATTTAACCCTTTGACGGTTATGGAAATGAGCAGTTTCCGTTTACTTAATTCGAGCAGCATTAGGAGTAAACAGTAGTCGAAAGTGGCAGCTGTTTTCCCCCGCCATTCTTCCGAAAATGTCACCTTTCTCTGGCGATGCCGTAGATAGCTCGCCTCGCGGGTTTTAAAAATTTCTTAAAGTATTTGTAGTACATAAATAACAGTTTTTACGTACTTTAAAATAATTATTAAACAGTAAATTATAAATGATTATAACCAATTATATAAATAATAATAGTTAATTATAAATATAAGACAAATATTAAATTGAAAGGACTAAATAAATACAACTAATGTAAAACTTTATGAAGCAAAGTATAAATACAGTAATTACCTAAAAATCTTTTTGTGTGTGATATACTTTAAAACATGGAATTGCACATAATGGGGCATTACAATCTTTGCAATATGCACGTGTTTCACGGCGAATTCTTTTTCCATTAGCATCATTTTTGCTGCAACATACCACACATCGTCTAGTAGGTTCTTTCTTTTTTTCTGTAGGTGGAATATAATCAGGAAAGTGGCGTGCTGACAATCTTAAAGTATTCGAAACTGTTTCAGCAGGTTTTAATTTCAAATGTCTATGAGTGTGATATTTCTCAACAATTCTTTCAGCTAGTTCAATTCTGAATTCCAAATTTGATTTTTTATTCCCTTTTTTTTTTCCACAGCTGAAAAGCATTAAAAATTGTTATGTCCAATAAATAACGAAATATTTTCTTATAATATTTCCTGTGTCGAGATCGGGTTACATCATAGTATTCTTTGCTCTTAAATTTATTTAAATTTTCAGCAGCAAAAATGTTGGTTTCCGTAACAATATGATTTATAATCTCATCAGTAAAAAACAGCTCAAAATACTCTAGTGGATCAGAAATATTTGTCACGCAAGCTTTCATGCCTACATCACCAGTAAAACTAAATCGGCTAGGAGCGTGAGAACTTGAATCAATTATACACCACTGTCGAACACTCGAAAAATCTTCCTCATCGCTTGAATCGTCTTCTGAGCTTGAAATACTGTGAACAAAGTCTTCATCAGATTCAAAACTTGATAAGCTTTCTGTATCATAATCATAATCATCATCATAACTATCTAACTTTCGCTTTTGAGCCATTTTACTGTACAAACACCCTAAAAACCGCGCCAAAATATGTATAAAATGAACAAGGTCAAAACAAAAACAAAAAAAAAAAAAAATTCCACCTTCATTATGCAAAGAAATTCATGGAACTCATACTGCCATCTGTAGACAGTAAAACTAACTAAATTCATTTAATAATTCGTTTGAAACACAATCAGTGCAGAATAATAATGGCGAACGAAGTCAGCGCGTCGGCGCGCTTTGGGGAAAAATTTCACTATGCGAGTAGTGCTCGTTACTAACTATTTCGGTCAAAATCTTGCTCCCGAGCGGAACTCGTTTGCGCGCATTATGAAGCACGATTCGATTGCGAGCTGAACTCGTTCATAACCATCAAAGGGTTAAACAGAATGTTTAGGTATCTATGTTTTGAATTTAATGGTTAAAAGTACTTTGTTTCTTTGCATACCACCTATTTTTCTCTTGTGTACCACTGCTTGAGAATCGCTGTTCTATTGTATTCTAAAATATATTTTGAGTTTGTGTCATTAAGACATGAAAACAATTTCTCTGATCTTCAGTTCAAATTTAAACACATTGTTAAGCCTCATCTTTTCTTTTCTTTCTTTCTTTCTTTCTTTTCTTTTTTTTTTTTTTTACACATCAGTGGTGAAAAGGAATAGATTCTTGAATACAGTATTAATACACTTTCTAGATATGAAAAAGAAAAACACAGTAAAAGATAAGAGAATTTTTTTTTTCACAAATTCAGAATTTTAGTTCTTGCATTTTCTCTTAATTGGTGGATAGCGATGCATGTAGAGAACAAAATGACAGCAGTGAACTGATTTAAAAATCAAAGATCTTATTGCTGAGGTGTTTGTAAACATTGTGTTTACTTTTGCTGTCATTTACAAATACATGAATGATTTTAAAATTAATTTTCCTATTAAATACTTTTCTAACACATAAAATATTTCAATGCATTTTTTACAAACATGCCTTTGAAAAATTTCCCTAATCATTAATCCATTTTCTTTCCACTATTATTTTCCCTTTCACTGACATTATTTCATTTGGGAGTAAACAGTGTATCTCAACTGTGCAAGCTGACTGGGGGGGGGAAGAACTTTAACATTTTTTTTTTTTTTTAAAATCCTTCTCTATTATTTCATTCATCGATTACTTTAAAAAATATCAAGTAAACAAACTCGTAAGATAACTGCCAATAATTTTAAAAAATAAAACATAACCTACATTAAAAAATAATACTTTTGTATTAAATAATTCTTAACATGTATGTTTTCATAGTTATTAATACATACACAATGCAAATTAAGGTGTAAAAATTTTTAAAAAGTAAACAAAAAATGAAGAAAGACATGATCTCTAATTGAAACAATCTCTGTAAGCATTTCACTATTTTACAATGGAAAAACGAGATAACCAAATTAAAATGAATACCTTTATCTAAAAATGGATTAATGATTAGGGAATTTCATCACAGCATGTATATTAAATATGACAAGCAAATTATTATTTCCTAATAAATCTTTACATGTTCTAAACCAACATGTATAACTACTTTTATATTTATTTACAAATTCATTATAGAAGAATTACAGTTTCCATACTTTTACATCTTCATCCAATTTCATTATCTTCTTTATACGAGCCAAAGGTAATTCTTGATTTTTAAAATCATTCTGAAGAGAGAAAAAAAAAATCAACAACAATTACATACAGAAACATAAAGTGGTAATTAATAAGTCTCCAATTTTTCACACTGAGAAAATACATTAAGGTGATAATATATATTAGATAATTCAGAATTACTAACCCTCAAATAACAAAAGCAAAACTTACTGCACCCAGATTTCTAATTTCTTCCATCTCTCTATCCCAAAATACATCCAAAACTTGTTGAGCTTCGTTAGTATTACCATGGGAAGTATTACTTGACTGGCTGAAAGTTTCTGGTTGTGACATGATTTAATTAAAAAATTTTAATTCTTTGAATCTAGAAAAAAGTATTAATATTCAGTTTAAATTGACTTATACAATAAGATTTGCAAAAAGCGTATATACAGAAGCTGTTCACACATTTTTTAGACGATGTATATTGTATTCACAAAACTAAATTACATAAAATTCTTGTGTTTTAAATGTTCTATTTGACATCCCTTATTCTGAACTATCTTTTGAGACTGCAATTTCCAGGATAATAATGCCTTTTGAAGTGGCAGAAGAGGTTTTCTATCCCATTCCTCCCGAACAACTTTCCAGTGTCCTGTTAGGGTTTTGGGACAACGTTTGGATAATGCAGTTTTTAAAAGTCCGAAAGCGCAAAAATCCATAGGTGACACATCGGGAGATTTAGTAGGGATATCAGTGAAGGGTATGGCCTTGATACCAGATTTTTGTTCCATTTCTTTCAGGAAATTTACAGTGGATTTTGATGTGTGACTCCTAGCTTTGTCCCGATGGAGTCTCACAGATTGATGGCACTGTGGGTAAAGCAATGGTATTTCATTCAGAAAAATTGGCGATAAAATATGTTCCTGATAGTATTTGGAGTTAATCTTGACATGTTTTTGCATTCTCTTTATTTTTAACTTGCCATTATAAGAAAAACTAGCAACAATCATGAATCCCTTAGAAAAACTTTCTTTCGATTCTTTGAACCATGTACTTAAATTTTTTTCTCCCCTTTTATGATAATAAATGGCTCTTTTTTTTGTTACAATTATTTAAATACACCCATGCTTCATCTATGGTGACAATTGTTTTCCATTTTTCTTTGGATAAGTGTTTCTGATATAGAATTCTGCAGCGTGTCCTGCATTGAGCGATATGCTTTGGAAGAAGACGATGCACATTGCGTTTTTTCGCTTTCTTAAGATTTAAATCAACGTTTATCATTTTGTTTACAGTGGACACCGAGCATTTTAATGATTTTGCAACTGTCCTTTGACTAGGGGGATTTTCTTTTAACATTAAACAATGTACCTTTGCAATAGTCGAAGATGTCCATTTTTTCCTTGGATACTTGTTTGGAATTTTTTTCCCACTTGAAGTTCCAATTTGACGTTTTTTTTTTCTTTTCTTGTTGATGATATTACCTATCGACGCTTTAGATATCACAAAACCATGACTCTCACATCGTTTTTGGATAATGGAGTATGCATATTTCTCTTCGGAAAGAGTGTAAATGTAGCCTTCGAACCACTGCTTTGTTAAATTCGCCATTTTGAATAAAAACAAAACTTTCAAAGCACAGACGATAATTTTGACTTTTAAAAACATAGTACAATTGCAATTACTTCTTTTGCAGTAAACAATTTTTTATTACTGCTTACCAAAATCGTCTAAAAATGTGTGAACAGCCTCTGTACATATATAAATTTATTCAACATAAAAACAATTTTAAATTCATATATATTTTCTACAAATATTAATGTTATAATAAAACAATCCTTATAATAATATTTTAATATAAAACAGTGCTTAAGCATATCATATATATTAACTTATGGCAGTAAAAACAATTATTTAATGTCAAAATTTCTACTGGACATCAATAACTGATATGCAGCAAGCCAGATTTTACGAGAATACGAGTTGAGCTACATAAAATTCCAAATAAAAATTTAAATAAATATTAACTAATCTTTTTTTGCTATAAATCAAATATATTTATGCTAGTTAAATTTGAGAATAATATGGTACAACAGTAAATTCTTGTAAAATGTTGGACAAGTTATAACCAAAGGAAAACAAATTATTACTTAGAAAAAAAGCGGTATGATATTCTTTAAATCTCCTATGGGAATGTTCCTATTTTACTAATGTTAAAATGTGATTTTAGCATGCCAACCTAGATTTAAGACTAACATTTTATTTTAACTTCTTTCTAACCACACATGAATTTTATTCCTTAAATATACATCCATTTTTTATTATTAATGCATACAGTTTTGACATAATACTCAAAAGTTTACGATAAACATATAGTGGAATTAGATGACAGCTGCATTAAATTAGAGCTATTAACAATACTTTAGTACTTGGAGATACATATCATATATATTAGCTTATGGCAGTAAAAACAATTATTTAATGCCAAATTTCTAGTGTACATTTTTTTTCTGTTATTCAACATCTTTCATATAAATTGAAACTGGTTACTCTATTGCAAATGCTTTACTTGATTCAGAAGAAAACTTGAAAGATGCAAATATTGTTGGACGGAGAGTTACACCCATGTCTTCTCGGGGATTCAAACCCCGGCCAACAGATACGGCAGTCAGCGTCACTAACCACTGTGCATTTATATAGTATGACTGCTTGGTAAATGTACTAACTGTAATGAAAAAATAGTTGCAGCAATTGAAACATGTGCAATTATATGGTATAATTGATTGATATATAATAGGTAGTGAATAACTTTTGTATTTCATGTCTATTACAATTGGGATTTAGTTCTTGTTTTTCTGTAGATCAGGAATGTCAAACTCATAGGTACACTTGGGCCAAACAAACAAGGTTTAACTTTAGGGCGGGCCGCAAAAAAAAAAAAAAAAAAAAAAAAAAAAAAAAAAAAAAAATCAATATTCATAGAAACGTAGATTTATTTCGAATAATACAATAATAAACATATATATATATTTATACAGAAAAGAACAAGAAAAATTTAATGTTTACGTCCTGATACTTGACGACATCTCTTCTCTGCTATTATCTTTCCTATTTCGGGAGAAATTTTGTTTGTAGTGATAACTTTCAACGCTGACCCAAGGTGAGCATCATTAATACGGTTTCTAATAGGAGACTTATTACCTTTCATGACTGAAAATAACTGCTCGCACCGATAAGTGCTACCAAACATGGAAATAATTTCATATGCGAATTTTTGAGTATTTTCAAACCTGGCTGGTAAATATTTGTAAAATTCAGGCGCGCCCACTTCAATGAATTTTGCTTTCAAATTTGAGTTGTATTGAATCTCGATCACCTCCATTTGCATATGGCTGGGTACTGAGTCAATACTTATTGAGAAAATCGAAGAAAACAAAAAAAAATTGTCTTCGAGGGAACTAGAATCACTAAACCTCGTTTCAAATTCAGTTGTTAAATTTGCAATTTTTTCTGCGTATTTTTGATACGAACAAGTATCATCTAAACTTGATTTGTTCATGCTGCACGTCGGGAAGTGCATCAAATCTTCATTTTTAAGTTGTTTTTCCCAAAGAACTAGTTGACATTTGAATGCTTTAATTATGTCAAACATGTTTGTAATGATATGATCTTTTCCTTGGTACGATAAATTAAAATCAGTTAAGTGTTTGGTTATATCAACCAAGAAAGATAAATCTTGTATCCATATTGTATCGTAAACATACTCACGTCTTGATTTTTCATTTTTAAAAACTGACATATTTCTTCTTTCAAATCCCAGAATTGTTTGAGAATCTTGGAGCAAGATAACCAACGTACCTCGGTATAGTAGGACAAAACCGAATATTCACTATCTAACTCACTTAAGAAAGCAGTGAATTGATGCTGATTTAAACCTCGAGATCTTATAAAATTTATAACTTTTTTTATATATGACAAAACATTCTCCATATTTATTACTTTCGTGCATAGAACTTCTTGATGTATAATACAATGCATATGATGAATGTTTGAACCGTGAATTTCACTAAGTTTTTTTCTTAGTAATGCCACGAAGCCCTTGTTTTTCCCGGTAATTGATGGAGCGCCATCTGTAGCTACAGAATTTAATTTTGCCAAAGGTAGATTGTATTTCTGCAGAAGTCCCGAAACAGAAATAAATATATCTTCTCCTGTGGTAGTACCAGCCCCCCCCGGCGGTCGACGTAGAGAACTCTGCGAAGCTACTGGCTAGGATCTGTACCTAGGCAGTCTCGGCCACGGGGGATAAAATTTATGAACATGGTGGTTTTGAAGCCCCTGGGAAAGGTCACTTATTGGCCGGCCTCGGGGACTGGCATGTCCTGAGCGGTGTGGAACCATAGCCGAAGGGCTAGTTCCCCTCGGTTTGCTGGGTAACAGCCCACTGCGACGGGCTTGCCCATGCAACTGGTAGGAGCATCTAGACGACCGGTGCTGCCTGGTGTCGTATCCAGGTGGTGCGCTGCTCCCTTGGAGGGTAATAGTGGAGGTTGAACCTCCATGATGTGCCCAAAGGGGGAGTGGACCTGTAATGTGATTGAGTTACACGAGGCAGTGAAGCCCAAATTGTTGTGGTAGTACCAGGCATCGGTATTAGTTCCGGTAATTCCTCAAAAATGTTAAAATTCTTGTCACAAGAATGAAGAAACACTGTTAATTGAGCTTTGCCACTAATGTCCGTGCTCTCGTCACAGGCAATAGAGAAACTTTTGAAACTAGATGATTTTGCTTTGATCTGATCACTTAAATTCGTGGCTAAATCAGTAACTCTTTCCGCAACTGTATTTCGAGACAATGAAATTGATTAAAAAGCTTTCACATTTCCAGGACAAACAATTTCTCCAGCTTTCATTAGGCATTCCTTGATGAAATCACCATCAGTAAAAGGCTTCGAATGTTTAGCTGTCAACTCAGACAAGACGTAGCTTGCATGTACCGCCGCTTCACTTTCTTGCAATACTTTACTAAACATGACTGTTGCTTTTTCACTCCTAACTTGAGCTCTTTCAACTTTTTTTCTCTCATTAATCCTTTGTAATTGTTATATTTCGATTTGCGTTGTTCGTAATGACGTTTAATATTATATAACTTTGGTACATTAATAGTATTATTACATATCAAGCAGATTATTTTATCTTTTATTTCACAGCAAAAATATTCCAATTCCCATTTTACTTGGAATATTCTATGTTCGTCAGCGATTTTTCGTTTAATTTTACTAATACTTGGTTTTGATATAGACATACTGAATACAAAGGGCTGGAATAAACATGGTTAACGTTAAAAAGTTAACAAAAATTTATTCTTTCCACAAGAGATAAATCAAAATGCTGAAATATTTCTTCAAAAATATTCTAACAATATCACAAAATGTCAAACGTTTAGCAAAAATCAATTCAAAACAGAGAAACTAATTCTATCTCACAGCGAAATCGCTACAAATCAATCACAGCATTAAGTAAACAAACAGTTCGCTAGAACTACGGCTACTACTGAGATGAGTTGTTTGTTCTTGGCTTTTATAAGCTTTATAATTAATTTCTCGAATATACTGGAAACATCAATAAATATCTGGATTTTTGTGGACGGCAACAGCAATTACGAGATACTTATTTATTATTGTTCTATTTTTAACCTTCCAACACAGCTGTCTTTTCAAAAAACGTCTGCGTTGCTAAGGCAACATGAAGCAAATCTAATTAGAATTCTAAATAAAAAAACTAAATAAATAAATAACTATGAAATCCGTAACAATATGAATTAAGTAATAATTAATAATAAAGCAAAGTGCATGCACATGCATGCACTAATGTATCGTACAAAACTATGATTGGAAAACTGAGACAATGAGTTCAGCCACATTCGGCTATCGGGGGATGCGTACAAGTTCTGAGTGCACGTGTCCCCCAAAAGCTGAAGGTAGCTGAACGCAAGCTACTCACACGCATTTGTAATTTAAGTAGTGTGTGTGTCAGCTCGTTGTGAGTAATCTAACAACACTGAATAAATTATCGTTAATTACTTAGTGGTAAACATTTCATTTTTTTCTTCGTCAATATGTTATTTTATTATTATATATTATTATTTGCCGCTATATTGGCCGAGCCGCAAAAATATTTGTTGTGGGCAGCATGCGGCCCGCGAGTTTGACATCCTTGCTGTAGATGTTTCTAATTACTTAAAGAAATCGGGCACTATTATAGCCATTTTATAAGCATGATTATATATACAGTCAAAAGTCTTTAATCCAGAATGATCTATAATCCGGACCTCAAAACTACAAACTTTCTGCGCATAATACCTTTACGCATGCACGCTTAATGTATAACGGATGGTATAAGCTAAGCTAAAATTATCTATTTCAGTTAATGTTGCAGATTGCGTTGTTCCTTAATCTTCTAATTGAATCCGGCTTATTAATTTTTGCAGACTGTTAGAGCAATTTTATAAAAGTAAGCTTGAACTTTCGATTACGTCAAAAAGAATTTCTGCTTCTGAAGCTGCCAAAGGATCTACAAAGCGAAAGCATGTTTCGATGTCCATCAAACAAAAAGTGCAATTGCTGCAAAAAATGGATAAAGGCATATCCTTTGTGTCTCTAACAATTCCAAAATCTGTTTATCAATTTCACGCTGCTCTGCGGCAGAGAGGAGGACGTTGCGGCACACAATGAACTGGAAGTTGATCTGTCACACTATCCTTATCTTCAGGGCAGATGTTTTTATTTTATTCGGCTTATAATCCCTTACTAAACGTAGTATTTCATCTCTTAGTACTCCATCTTTGATATGATTTAAATCAAATTCCTCGTCATTATAAATATCACAAATACACATCAAATAGTTTTCTGGTTGCAATTTTCTAATTTCGACTATGAGCGCGTTGAAAGAAATGTTTAATAAAGTAAACAAATAAATATTAAGCTTTTTTTTGTAAATTTTGATACCCTTTAGATCATAATTTTTAATTTTATAATTTCTGCATGCAATCTTACCAGATTTAAACTGATAATCTATAATCTGGAATCGACGAAGTCCCGACGAGTCCGGATTAAAGACTTTTGACTGTATTATATGTAATAGAATAAATTATGGAATTTCTTTTTTTTTTTTTAGTTTAAAGGGGTTTTGTCCCTGAAGGACTATTGTTTTCGTTTTGTGATTTTGAGCCGGAACCCTAGAAACAGCATATCACTTTTCAAATCACTGCTACCAAATACTATCGCCCTGCATTATATTTGAAGAAATTAAAATCAAGAATTTGCACAAATGTATGTTTGTTTCTTGCATTGTGATAAAACAACGGTACCTAGAGCCATCCAATTTTGAATGACATAATCCTGCTACGAATATGGGCATTTGAAAGCCCAAATTTGAAATTTGTTTTTATTATCCATTTCCTATTTTGCGAAACTTCAACGAATTTTTTATTAACAAACTCAAGGATTTCAAAGCGAGCAATGGCAACGTTGTACAGAAAAAACAATTTTATCTCCAGCGTGCGAAACCGTGTATCGGAAATTCTAAGGATATGCTCATTTTAAAATTATTTTGCAATATTGTTGTTGAATTGAATTTTATGGTTTAAGCGCGAAGAACATGGTATTTAATAAAGAAAGGTTGCACACAAAACATTAAAAAGACACCCCTTTAGGCATAATGTAAAATCTGAAACCTTTAAGATTTTTTTTTGAAAACTTAGTTGCATTTTTTTTTAAACATGTACATTTATAGTATGATTGATTGGTAAATATTCTAGCTGTAATGAAAAAAATTAGTTGCAGCATTTGAAACGTGTATTTATATGGTACTAGTGGGCAAGCCCGCTTATCATTGTTCGTTTTTAAAAGATTGCCCATTTTGAATTTCGCCGGTATTCGAAAGTTGGACCGAAATACCAGTGTTCAGCGATTTTGGGCGGGCTGAGCCCGCTTTGTTCCCATATGCATGGAGAAGATACTGCATAAAAGATACACATGCGTAAAAGCAAGAAAACACCCATGGAGCCAGCCCATTCGCCGGGATCGAAAGTTGGACCGAACTACCAGTGTTCATCGGTTTTGCGCAGGCTGCACCCACTTTATTCACATATGCATCCAGAGGAGACTTTATAAATGATACACATGCGGAAAATCATGAAAACACCCATGCAGCCAGCCTGCTCGCCGGAACTCGTAATTTGGATCGAACTACCAGTGTTCAGCTTTCTTGCGCGGGCCGCGCCCGCTTTATTCACTTATGTATCCAGAAGACACTGCATACACGATACACATCCGTAAAATCACGAAAACACCCGTGCAGCCAGCCTGCTCGCCGGAACTCGTAATTTGGAAAGAACTACCAGTGTCCAGCGGTTTTGCGCGGGCTGAGCACGCTTTATTAAAGTATGCATTCAGAATATACTGCATACACGAAACACATGCGTAAAATCACGAAAACACCCATAGAGCCAGCACGTTGGCCTTTATTCGAAAGTTGGTCCGAACTACCAGTGTTCAGCGATTTTACCCGGGCTGCGCCCGCTTTATTCGCATATGCATCCAAAAGATACTGCATACATGATACACATGTGGAATATCACGAAAACAGCCGTGCAGCAAGCCCATTCGCCGGGATTCGAAAGTTGGACCGAACTACCAGTTTTCAGCGACTTTACCGCTCAGCCGATAATGGGCCGTTGTATCAAATATAATCTCGAACATTTCGGATTTATTATTCCTTAAAATTCCTTTTGATAAACTTCAACATAATGATACACAAAAGTGCATCAATATACATATTAATGTAATTAATCATTCATAATTATTTATAATAAGAATACTTTCCATATACCATGTCCAAGCAAAAGAAATTCAATTTAAAACCCTGAATGAAAAAAAAATGGTCAGTATTTAAATAAATAGTTTAATTATTTTTATATTTATTTACTTGTTGGCAATTATTTATATGGTATGATTGATTGGTAAATAATATGTACTGAATAATTATGCATTTTATGTCTATTATAATTGGGAATTAGTTCCTGTTTTTCAGTAGACATTTCTAACTACTTGAAGAAATTTTGTAATACTATAGACATTTTATAAGCACAATTAGATATATGTAATGGAATAAAATATAGCATTTTTTGGAATATGTGCTTTATATTGTTGGAATACCTGTCAATTTGCATAGTCTGTAATAGTATAACAAATCTGTCGTTTTGTACAATTTAGAATTGTATTGAAAAAATTTAAGAATTAGTTTTCTTTCTTTTTCTTTTTTTTTAAATCTGGGAGCCAGGTTCTTATTTACACAACATTTCCTTCTGTGGATAATAGTAAAATAGTATACATATTACTATGAACTTTTCAAATGCAGTTTCTTGATTGCTTTGTGGATAACTGTGACATAGTGTGAAAATTGCTATGGACACACATTATGAGGTGTGCAAACTGTTAAGGACATGAAGTTATAATGTATCAAAGTGAATAAGTGTTTACATGAACAATGAACTTCATAAAAGTGCACTTTGAATTTATCAAAAGTTAACTTAGAATCCAGTCTATATGAACACAGAATAGTCTACAGAACATCATTAACTTTGGACTTATGTCGGAACTGATGTGACTGGAATACTTTGTGGATAATTGCAACAATAGTGTACAAATTGGTAAGTACACACATCATTAGGTATGTAACTGATAAGAACATGAAGTTTTGACATATTGAAGTAGACATAGGTTCAGAAACTGGTTAATATACAGGGTGATTATAATTAAAGTTGCAATTTCAAAATGCTTTAACTTTAAAACTACCAGTTAGAATGACTTGATATTTTACCAGAACAATCATGAAGCAATGGAATTTTGTTTAGCGAAGGAAAAAAAATGTTCCAAAATGTGCTGATAGATGGTGCTATCAGTGGTAAGGCTTAAATGGATTCGTTAAACACAAGAATGTTGTTAGCTGAAAGGAAACAATAGACTCCAAGGGTTTACAACAAGCAAAAAATGGTAATGGTAAATATTATGACACACAACCTGGATAGATTATTAGTGCCAGACACATGATAGTTAAAAACAAGCTACAGTTCAATCCACACATTAATTCTATGCAAACACAAGTTTAAAACAAGAGTAGACTTATAAAATAAAAAGAGGTAATAAAAATGATGAAAGTTAAGATGAAGTAATTCGTGAATTGGGTAATGATATAAGATGTGATGCATGCATGAAATCATAAAATATGAGATATAATAAAATTTATATCATTAAAATCCAAAGACACATTAAAAATCAAATTAAATAACAAAAACCACTCTTCTTGAGGTATGGAAATAAATTAGCATTGGCCACTTTCCCGATTATATGGTTAAGAGGCAAGTCAGTTATTAAAATATTTCAATCTAAGCGAGTTAAAATATGGAATTCAATTAAAATATGATGAACTGAAAGAATACTATCACAGTGGGAACAAACAGATTCACTCACATTCTACATCATATATAGCCACAAGAAAGACACTCGTGGACAGTTAGCCGACAGGACATTAAGCCGACAATGAATCTCACTCTTCCCTGCTTTCAGATTTCATTACTACTTTGCTAAACATATCACACTACATTCCACTCCCGTATAAAGTCGTTTCGCTTCTCCCACTAGTGAAATTTCCTTTCCCTGTCAAAAAGTAGAGTGATTTGCCATACTCCTCGGCACACTGGAAACACTTCTTTTTTCTAAAATGGTTAATATATAGCCAGTCTCTTCCAATGAAAATTACACTTTTAGGCTAGAACTTTATAAATGCATTCAGGAAAATGGGCACCAAAATTTTTCCCATTACCATGTAGCTAAACCAAAAACGAGAGAGAAGGAATGAAAGAGCAGGAAAAAAAAAAAAATTAATGAAAATTTATACATTTTTAACAGATATTGAGAAAAGTTATATTTTATAAGAAAAACATTAATATAACATATTATATTGAAAATTATGCATCACTACTTTCAAAACAGAGTACATAATATTACAGTCAAAAGTCGTTAATCCGGACTCGTCGGGACTTCGGCGATTCCGAATTATCGATTTTTCCGGATTATAGATCATTCGTTTAAATCTCGTAACATGGCATGCAGAAATTCTAAAATTAAAAATATGAAACCGTAATTTATGAAATAAAGAACAATTATGATAGGGTATCAAAATTTACAAAAAAAAAAAAAAAAAAAAAAAAAAGCTTAATATTTATTTGTTTACTTTATTAAACATTTCTTTCAATGTAAGTTGTTTAAGTTGCTTTGTTTTATGTGATAATACTTTCTCCTTAATTCTATAAACAGACATAATTTCTTGTTCAGTTACAAAGTTCCGCTGTTCAAGTCCCGTAATTGCTGTGCTGAAAATACCGACTAACTTGTCAATCGAAATTTTTTCGTTTTCACTAACCTCTCTGTCACCTTGTTCATGTCTTTATACATTTTTTGCAGCAATTTCACTTTTTGTTTGATGGACATCGAACATGCTTTCGTTTTGTAGATCCTTTGGGAGCTCCAGCATCGGAAATTCTATTTGACATAATCGTTCAAGTTTACTTTTATAACATTGCTCTTACAGTCTGCAAAAATAATAAGCCGCATCCAATTCGAAGATTAAGGAACAATGCAATCATCAACATTAACTGAAATAGATAATTTTAGCTTATACGGTCCGTTATACATTAAACGCACACGTGAAAACATATTCTGCACTTGCGCACACGCATATGTGCAGTCGTAAATGTCTTACGCACACGCGTAAACGCCTATGCGCATGTGTCAATGCGGCGCATGCACAGAAAGTTTTTAGCTTTGAGGTCCGGATTATAGATCATTCCGGATTATGGGTGTCCGAATTAACGACTTTTGACTGTATCTATTTACATGACTGATCTAATTAAATTTATCATCGATAAATGGCACCACATTATGGTGATTTTTCAGGATGTCTTCCTTTGCTCCATCCTACTTGTGGCTCCTCCTCCATCAGTCAAAAATAAAACAAAACCTTAAAGAATATTTTACTTCTAAATTAAACATTATGCACCAGTTTAGGTACTTTGATACTTGTCAGTTAGGCTGGCTTCAGCGGGATATCTATTGCGCTCTTACCAGCACCTCAATTATCTTTGGGTAGGACAAATCTCGCATGAAGAACTTCAAGTGGTAAACTCTGTGAGTAAGGGAAATTAGAAGTAAATTAGGCCCATGCCTGTGAGAAAATAAAATAAATGTGAAATACAGTCAAAAGTCGTTAATCCAGACTTGTCGGGACTTCGGCGATTCCGGATTATCGATCATCAGTTTAAATCTGGTAAGATGGCACGCAGAAATTATAAAATTAAAAATATGAAACCATAATTTATGAAATAAAGAACAATTATGATCTAAAGCGTATCAAAATTTGCAAAAAGAAAGCTTAATATTTATTTGTTTACTTTATTAAACATTTTTTTCAATGTAAGTTGTTTAAGTCGCTTCGTTTTATGTGATAATACTTTCTCTTTATTTTCTATACACAGTCATAATTTCTTGTTCAGTTACAAAGTTCCGCTGTTCAAGTCCAGTAATTCCTGTGTCGAGAATACCAACTAATTTGTCAATTGAAATTTTTTCATTTTCAATAACCTCTGTGTCACTTTCTTCACTATTGGAAGCGAATTATAATGACAAGGAATTTGATTTAAATCATATGAAAGACGAGATGAAATACTACATTTAGTAAGGAATTATAAGCCAAATAAAATAAAAACATCTGCCCTGAAGATAAGGATAGTGCTGACAGATCAACTTCCAATTCATTGCGCGCCGCGGTGTTCCCCCCATCCCCTCTCGCCGCTGAGCAGCGTGAAATTGATAAACAGATTTCGGAATGGTTAGAGAAATGAAGGATATGCCTTTATCCATTTTTTGCAGCAATTCCACTTTTTGTTTAATGCACTTTGAAACATACTTTCGCTTTGTAGATCCTTTACATATTAGTAAATATATATCGGAAATTCTATTTGACATAATCGAAAGTTCAAGTTTACTTTTATAAAATTGCTCTAACAGTCTGCAAAAAATAATAAGCCGGCTCCAATTCGAAGATTAAGGAACAACGCAATCTGCAATATTAACTGAATTAGATCATTTTAGCTTAGCTTATACCGTCCGTTATACATTAAACGCGCATGCATAAACGTATTATGCGCATGCGCACACGCATATTCACAGCTGTAAAGGTCTTACGTCAACGCGACGCATGCGCAGAAAGTTTGTAGCTTTGAGGTCCGGATTATAGATCATTCCGGATTATGTTTGTCCGAATTAACGACTTTTGACTGCAGTGGAAAGAAATATGCCTATTATTTAGATATTGTATGTAAAAAGATGAGTAGCATACGGACGGAGATTAGTCTTCTTCCAAGAGTTCGTACCTGAAATTATCTGCACAATTAGCAATGTTAGTGTTAGTTGCTTTGGTATAAAAGTTATTATTTATTTTCCCAATGTATGTTTTGATGTCATCTACTAGTTTTAGGTCTTTGTGTAGGTCAGTGTTTCTAATGAACCATGGAGTGCCCATTATTTTTCTAAGAAAGTTATTTTGAAAAGTCTGAAGTTTGATGTAGTTAGATTTTAAAGCCCTGCACCAGGCTGGGAATCCATTAAATAAAAACTGGGTGTAAGATGGAGATATAGATTCTTCGTTTCCTGGCGAGATCAAACATGGATGTTGAGATAATAATGTTGTTAAATTTTCTTGCCACACCTATTGCTTTGCCTATGGCTGTTGTGACGTGAGGGTTCCAGGTAAGATTGGAGTTGAATTTGATGCCAAGATATGTTGCTTGAGTGACTTTAGGCACTTTTTCATTAAATAATGTCATGTCAACATCCACAGTTTTCTTGCGGTGACGACCTATTAGCAAGAGTTTGGATTTAGTTTCGTTAATACGAGTTCTTTTTATAGCGCCCAATATTTGAATTCATACATCCGGTTCTGGATGCAAGTTATTGCATGAGTGGGGTTGAGTGAAGAAGACAGAATAGCAGTGTCATCAGCGTAGCAAGCAGTAATGCAATTAGTATTGTTATCAAACATCAGGAAGTCCGTGGCATAAATTAAGAAAAACAAAGGCCCTAGATTAGATCCTTGAGGAACACCAACAGCAGTGTCTTTAGAGGTGGAATAATGTTGACATTGTCTGATCGTGAACATTCTGTGACTGATAAAGGAATGGATCATCAATACTAACTCTCGGGTGACATCGAGACTTAGGTACAAGTCACATGTAGTCAGGCACCTGGGCGTGAGCCTCATCCTGAGTTTAACATCATATCAATAGCGCATAACTTTTCTTGAACTTAATGTAGGCGAAAAACCGAGCTGAGGGTAAGATCTCAGTGCTGCAGATTGATAAGTCTTCGCATATACCATCTGGTAGTTACTCTGAAAAGTCGGTCGATAAAATCAGCAATATGGCATAGATGTTGTGTGCGTGGCCTCAGAGGTCTAAATGTGAGAGTAATTTGAAAAATTTGTCCGAATAGGTCCGTAGGGTGGAACTAACTGGTTCAGAAGTACATCGTCCAATGGGAAACCTAGAAAGCAAGCACAAATTACTAGCAAATTAGGCATTAGTGGAAAGACGGGGCTTTGTTAGACTGCAGAGTTAATTTTAAATTGGAGTGGAAAAGTAGTCAGTAGATAGCGACACACTAGCACAATTTTCTGAAGTATGACATGGAATATTTATGGTAATGCCTACTAGATGATGACACAATTGCGTAGATTTTAAGTGACTAGGTTACATATGGTATAATTAAGTTTACAACGTAAAAAAATCAAGGACCAAGATAATTTGGGACCCTAAACAACTACTGATCAGATTAAATAGACTGGGAGGCAATTTTGACTACAATATTTATAGAGAAAATAAGTCATATTAATTAACTATTTAAATGGAGCAAGATTGCACTTGGTTTTTTTCTTATTTGATCTACCTTGAAAATTATAGTCCATGACAGGAATTGAAATGTTGTTAACTTTTTTGATGTTTCTAAAGAATTTTTTAGCAATTTTAGCAATATATATGCTGATTTTATTAATACAGTCAAAAGTCGTTAATCCGGACTCGTCGGGACTTCGGCGATTCCGGATTATAGATCATCAGTTTAAATCTGGTAAGATGGCATGCAGAAATTACAAAATTAAAAATATGAAACCGTAATTTATGAAATAAAGAACAATTATGATCTAAAGGGTATCAAAATTTACAAAAAGAAAAAGCTTAATATTTATTTGTTTACTTTATTAAACATTTCCTTCAATGTAAGTTGCTTCGTTTCATGTGATAATACTTTCTCTTTAATTCTATTAAACAGACATAATTTCTTGTTTAGTTACAAAGTTCCGCTGTTCAAGTCCTATAATTGCTGTGTTGAGAATACCCACTAATTTGTCAATCGAAATGTTTTCGTTTTCAATAACCTCTGGGTCACTTTCTTCACTATCGGAAGCGAATTATAATGACGAGGAACTTGATTTAAATCATATCAAAGACGCAGTATATTGAGATGAAATGCTACACTTAGTACGGAATTATAAACCAAATAAAATAAAAACATCTGCTTTGAAGATAAGGATAGTGCTGACAGATCAACTTCCAATCCGCAGGGTGAAATTGATAAACAGATTTCGGATTTCAAAACATACTTTCGCTTTGTAGATACAAATTACATATTAGTAAATATATATCGGAAATTCTATTTGACATAATCTTTCTAATCTATCATAATCTAATAATGACGTTTCCGCCCCCCCCCCTGCCGCAGAGCAGCGTGAAATTGATAAACAGATTTCGGATTTCAAAACATACTTTCGCTTTGTAGTAAATATATATCGGAAATTCTATTTGACATAATCGAAAGTTCAAGCTTACTTTTATAAAATTGCTCTAACAATCTGCAAAAAATAATAAGACGGATCCAATTCGAAGATTAAGGAACAACGCAATCTGCAACATTAACTGAATTAGATAACTTTAGCTTAGCGTATAACTCCGTTACGCATTAAACGCGCATGTGCACAAACATATTCGCAGCTGTAAGGGTCTTATGCGCTCTCGTAAACGCCTGTGCGCATGCGCAGAAAGTTTGTAGCTTTGAGGTCCGGATTATAGATCATTCCAGATTATGGGTGTCCGAATTAACGACTTTTGACTGTATCAAGTTCTCTATGTATTGCCTCATTACGTACGAACCATTGGCAGTTTGCCATTTGTCTTAGGGTGACATTTTGAATCTCCTGGATTTTTAACATTCTAGTATCACAAAATTAGCCCCAGACAGGAAAGGTGTATGTCATGATGGGGCGCAAAATGGATTTATACACCAAAACTTTGTCTAAAGATAAACCTGAATTTCGGGAAATTAAGCGGTTGAGTAAAGCTTTAGTACCTGGAAATTTATTTAAGATATATGTAACGTGTGGGGCCTAAGCGAGTTTTTGGTCTAAAATAACACCAAGATATTTGACTTGCTTGGCTGAGGGAATATTTTGGATATACATTTTCAGAGTGACATTCAAATCAATATTGACTTTTTTAGTGAAATAAACAACCTCAGACTTTTTTACGTTGGTTTTGATCATCCATTTAACCATCCAGGAATCAAGCGCATGGATGTGTTCTTGTAATGTTTGTACTACTGCGGCCATAGACTCATTTTGATGGAGGATTGCACTGTCATCTGCGCATAATGTTAGCGTAGTGAGGGGGTCATGTGGAATGTCATTCATATAGATTGAAAATAGGGTAGGTGATAGTAAGCTCTTATTCAGTCCGTCAGCGATTAGTTCTGTGACCCAAAAGAACCGATGAGTCCTTGAGTGTTTTTGCCGAAAATCATACTGTTGAGGAATCAGGATGTTATTTTATCCGATGAAATCTTGGATGCCTTTTAAAATCAACACCTCAGCGATCTTGCCGAGGCGTTGATTGAATGAAACTGAAAATGAAGCTATTCCCTTTAAATGCATTTCACCCAATTCCTCTGATGTGTCGCCTATAAATTACTGTGCATTTGGACTTTCAAAACAAGCTCTTTATAAGTGGCATTACAAAACATTGGATGGAATCTGGAAGATTGTGGAGGAGTGGAATAAAATCAACCTTGATGCTTTAAGAAAAGGGCTTTTATCTTGGAAAGAAAGATGGAATATAATAGTTCAACAAAAGAGCTATCAGACTAAATGTATTTGAAAATAAAATTTTAAGGACTGTTTATATATAAATCTTATTATTACAGAAATGTGTGAACACCCTCTGTATAATGCCTACATCTATTGTAGAAAAGAGTCTGATGAAGTTGGGCTTACTGAAAAAGAAAAAAAATGTAGTTAACACACAAGCAATGTTCCGACTGACTGGAGCTTTGAAACGTACAAATAGAAACATTACTGCAGGCAACTGGTTTTCCTCAATGGAATTAGTGAATTGCCTAAAAGAGAGAGGTCTTACATTTGTAGGTACATTGAAAAAGAACAAAAAAAGAGATCCCAAAAGAATTTCAAGCGAATAAGGCAAGAGAAATACCTAGTTTTTTTATACAGATTTACAAATGAAATTACGGTTGTTTCTTATGTTCCCAAGGAAAGAAAAGCGGTAATTTTGATTTCATTGATGCACTATAGCTGTAAAAACAATGGTAATACTGGAAAACCAAAAATTATGCAATTATACGATTTGACAAAAGGTGTTGATGAATTTGACAAGAAGTGCTCTATTTACTCAGCAGTCGACGAAGTCAACGTTGGGCTATGGCGATATGTTTTAGAATACTGGATGTCTGTGTTGTGAATCCATTCATATTGTTAAAGTCATATCCTGATGCTACAAAACTGGAAAAAAAAAAAAAAAAAAAAAAAAAAATGCTTTTATTAGCAAATCAACTTCTTAAACCATATCTGAAAGTTAGGATAACTTTTCTGCCAAGGGAACTGAAGATAACAATTAGAAGAATCCTTGGACAGAATAAAATTAAGGGAATGGATTTATCAAATCAAGAATAAGAATTAGAAAAAAGAAAAACAAGTAGTCTGTGCCCACTTCGTAAGAAGAGAAAAGCAGCATACAAATGCTTGGAATGCAAGGAACCAGTGTGTCTTCAGTGCTCTAAAAAAATGTGGTATCATCTTACGATTCATCCTTGTAAACAAAGGTATACTAATCTATTAACAATTTATAATTAAATTCATTATTGTAGAATTATGGTTTAATTGACAGAAATGTTTAATAAAGCCACATATTTTCATGCATGTTTAATAAAACCTTTGTTCTTTAAAAGCTCTGTTCCTTAAAATGAAGAAAATAGTCAATTTTTTATATGAATTAAACTGCATAAAATTAAATGATTCATGTTTAAAACATATTGATTTAAATGAATTATAATTTCATAAATATGCATAAATTATCTATAATATTCTTTAAAAATACATACAAGTATATATTTTTATGTATTTCTTAAAAGCGGTCTATTAGACAATTCACAGTAATTATGCCAAAAAAATTGTCACAGCAGTTAAAGGTTTTAAAAGCATTTTAGGAAATATCAATAAGAAAAATTTTATTAACCTTGAAAGAGGTGGACATGATTTAGTGAACTGTAAATACATGCAAAAAATTACATCCTACAATCAACTTACGATTTAGTGGGATAATACAAAAAGGAGAAGGAAAAAAAAAAAACCTTAAAAAAAATTCTGAAAGGTTTCAGATTTTAAATTACATCCAAAGGGGTGTTTTTTGTGTTATATTTATTAATATTTATTAACTATCACGTTCTTCGCACTTAAACCATAAAATTCAGTTCAACAGCAATATCGCAAAATAGTTTTAAAATGAGCTTATGTTTAGAATTAATTTGATACAGGGACTCGTGTGCTGGAGATAAAAATGTTTTTTCTGTACAACATTGCCAATGCTCGCTTTGAAATCCTCGAGTTTGTTAATCAAAAATTCATTAAAGTTTTACAAAATTTGAAATTGATAATAAAATAAATTCCAAATTTGAACTTTCACAAGCGCATATTCACAGGAAGATTATGTCATTCAAAATTCGATGGCTCTAGGTACCATTGTTTTATCACAATGCGAGAAATATACATACATTTATGCATACTTTTCATTATTTAATTTTTCCAATTATAATTCAGGACTCTAACATTTGGTGGCAACAGTTTGAAAAGTGAAACAGACATTTATAGGGAACCAATGCAAAACAAAAATAATTGTCCTTCAGAAAGAAAGCCCCTTCGGACTAATAATCTCCACAGTTAATTCAAAATCATGGGTAACCAGATAGCGTTGGAAAAAAGGATACTTATTATCCTATTGATAGTGACATAGGGTTGCAATAAAACATGAAAATTGGCAGAGATCCTGCGATTGTTCCTGCAATAAGTGACACCTCTTCATTTAATAAATAATCAGTATTCGACATACTCCGTTTTTGCACTTCAGAAAAAGGCTTTTATTGATTTCTACCATTTTATAGGCCCTTCAATTTTACTAGAAGCTTTGTTTAGAAATCTATGATTACAAACTTCCTGCAGGCAACTTTCCAATCTATTACTGTTTTGTTAGACCATTTGCAGTTGATCATACTGTGTTCATTAATACCTGCTTTTCTCGATGGGAGGATTACAACTTTGAAAATAATCTGCTGCTTACTGTTCTGCAGAACAGCAAGCAGCAGGAAAGTGCAGAATCACCCACTGCTTAGTGTGTTTTTAAGAATTGCACAAACTCGTATCCATGTACACATTGACCTATTTTAATTTAAAAGAAAAATAAGAGAATTGCGAAAATTCGGCATTGAGCACTCCGATGACTTTGTTCCATGCACACATTGATGTATTTTCTAGGTCTGTGGAGTTGGAGCTGAAGTCACTAAAAACAAAACTTAGACTCTAGTTTTTGTTGGACAGTTTGAATTTGAAATGAAATTAAAATGAATTGAAAAAAATTAATGACAATCTGAGTTAGTATTTTTTATTTATGAACTATATACATTAATAATTAGTTATTTTCTATTTTATTGACATATTAATAAATAAATATACGGGAGGAGGATAGATGTGATATTTGCCATTAGTGATTAAACTGATTCATTTAGTTACAAATCTCACTGGTAAATTTAGGTAAGCAGCAAGATTTCCCCAAATTGATGTCATTCTTAAGAAGCGAGCAGGAAAAGGAGCAATTATTGATCAAGCAACACAATAAGGAAGTACATATTTGATGATAAAGAGGTTTTTAGAAATAAGAACTTTTTTAGAATATGTAGAGAACCCTAACATTTCACTAACAGAAAGACTATGGAATGATCTTGCAGAATTGGAAACTCTGCTTTCTACACCATATATAGCCACAAAAAAGCTGCAATCTGAAGAACTGACAGGAGGCAAGAATGGAAGAATGGGATGCATGTTCTGTTGGAAATGGAAGTGTTATTGCAGAAGCAATCATTTCTTCAATGAAGAAAAGAGAAACTAGTTTGCTAGACAATGAGATCTTGCTAGGTTCAATATATGTAGATCCAAAACACTGAATTTTCTTGGATGACGAACAAATTAAAAAGGCAAAGAAAGCCATCTATGAACTTTCATTAAAAATGAAATTATTCTCAGAACAATTGGAGAATTTGAATCAGGACAGTCAAACTGCAGATGTTGCAACTGAATCTCTATCATCCTCTTCCAGTGATGAATTAGATTTTGAGAAAATTTTTTGGCTAATATTGAAAAGGCTAAGGCAAAGCGAATGAAAATAAAAGAACCAAGAGCCTTTAGGTATAAAAATAAAAAAATACAAACAAGATTTCTACATGGCCTTTGAAGAAATAGAGAAATATGATTGCACTTGTAAGATACCCCTTTTAGAACTTTTTTAAATCTATCCTGAAAGAAGTAATCCTAACAGTAACAGCTCTTCCTCCTTCTCAAGTTAGCATGGAAAGACTCTTTTCAGCTCTGAAGTTTGAAATCCTATTTTTCAAGGAAATTCAAGGAAATTGACAAAAATCCAATTCTTGCTATTGTAAAAAGTGGGCGATTCTGCACTTCACCCCAAATTTTAATCAATTTTTTTTTTTTCTTTCCAAAATAAACGGAGAAAAATAAAACTCATATCTTCAATCAAACACATAAAATGCAGCTTATTGAAAATTAGTCAGAATAACATCAACAAAAATGCAGATATGGATAAGCATGGGCATCATACTTATCCATAACTGGTTCAAAATTGTGCTCCTTGGTAACAGCTTCATAATCAACAAGATAATACATAAGGGAAAAAAACTGGAAGGAGTTAATTATAACACTGAGACCATATTATATTTAACAAAAAACTGCTCCTAACAATCTACCTGCATTTTCATGCAGTTTAATCTGGAAAATAAACTCATTTGAGTAAAAGTTATTTATAAGGGGCAAGTTGGCAACTTTATGAAAAAATTGCCAAACTATAAATATTTATCATAACTTAGCAAACATTACCATATCAAAAGAAAACAAAAATGAGAAATGTTAAATAAGGATTATAATACATTACTGATATTCTTCCTATGTATACACCATATGTATATATATTATACTTTTGTGACATATCTACATTTTCAAGCTGTATTTTTAAATTTTCAGGTATATTTGCGGTATAACACGCTCCCAATTCTTTACGAGGAAACCTAAAAGATACACGTGCAATGCCCTGATCTTTTGGGGTCTCTTTGAATATTTGTCCTAGCCTTTCAAACAATGGTATACCGAATTGACAAGCAGCAAGGAGAACAATATGCAATATGTGTGTGCGTTTTAAAAGCTTAAGGGAGTAATACACCTGGAAAGAGGATACACTGTATTCAGTGCAAGCATCCAAAAGAATGCTATTTTAGGATCTCGGGGGGAAAAAGGAGCTATAATTTGGAGGAAGAATGCAATTCCAACACGGAAGTATTCGCAGAATTACGATTCATATGTTTTCTCCTTTCTGTGGTCATTTGAAGCCATGATTTTGAAGTGAACATCAAAGTTTTTAGTTAAAATACGGTTGATCTAGCATTCTTCTTAGTAGTAAATATGGCTCTTGCGAAACAAAACAACACAGTAATGGCTTCAAATATAAGGTCATTCGGTTTGCAAAAGAAAATGAAAACCATGCCGCAGCAAAGACGCTCGATGTTGGTGAAAGATGGAATGGATGATGATTTATTTATGGACCAGAATAACAGTGATGGTAAAGATGAAACAGAAATCAATGATGTGCCTGAAAATATAACGGAAAATGAACATGATGCACTTTTCATGTTATCTGATAATGAAAAATCTTCAAGTTTAAAATTTATGTCATTTCTTTTAAACAGCATAAGTACACATAAAAATTTAACTTTTGTATTCTGATTTTTTCCATATTTTTAATCTGTTATTTTTATATCTGGCATATAATGTTCACTTCAAAATTTTTGGCGTTAAAAGTTTGCGATTTATGCCGGAATATATGGTAGTTGTGTTTTTGTTTAAAATGTCTGAATATTTCACTAGTTTGGCATTGCATACATTAAACATTATAAGATACATGACTGTTTTTCTCCCCATGTACACAGCAATCTGTTTTCACTTAAAAAATATTAGAGAATTACACAAACATGGCATGGCACGCTGAGAAGTGAGGTTACCAGATTAAAATCATTACCTAACATTGAATTTGCCATGCCAATTATATTTCATTTGATTGTGAAAATGATTGTCTGTGATAGTAATTTTTTCATCATTCTACAATAAACAAAATCAACTTTATTTTGAGACAGGGTCAATTAAATGGGAGTTTACTATATTGTGGTATTTTGGAAACATGACATGCTAAAGAAAAGAATCACAGAAGGGTTCTGATAAAATGGCTGACTTTAAATGTGATTTAATTAAAAATAATATGGCACAGAGATAAAATTCGTACAAGAAACAACAATTGTAAAGACTTCAAATATCTGTAAAATGCCTTATAAAAATTCTTATTTTTTTTAAGCAGATTGTTTTTTAACTAAATCTAAGCCATCAGATGTTACTTATTACATATTTTTCAGGTAAGCTGACTATCAAATTTGTCAGCAATTACTGAAATGCAAAAGTATTCTTCAATTTCACGGAAATTTAAAAAAATTATACCTGACAGCATATTTACCATAATTCCTTTACTTCCAAAATGAAACAAATAATGGTAATAAAAATCAGCAAATTTACAAAAAATAAAATAAATATTGAAACTCTCAAATTATTACACACATCTGTACCTTCATTAAAAATATCTGGAATTTTACACATATTTTATAATATTACATATATTGCAACTTATTTCTTGTTGTGTGACATCTATTAAGTTTAATAACACTTCAACACAGAAGACACCAGGTTCAAAAATCCTCTATTCTTAAATGCAATAAAAATGTTCAATCTTCTTTTATAACCACATGATTTAAGATAACTGGTGAATATTGATTTATTATAATGTTTATTATATAAACTATATACAAATGGTAAACAGCAAGCTCATGTACTTTATAAAAACTGTTATACTTAACAATTTTCTTAATTACAAAAAAATATTTTCACAAAAATACTTTCAAAACAGAAATGAGCATCAAAATTTTGATTTTTTTTTTTTTTTTTAAATAGCAAATGCATGTAGTTTGGTGTTGATTTCAACTCAGAATGTCAACTCGAGGCTGGTAATAAAGTTTAAGTGGTGGTTCTTTGAAACGCCATCTCGTCACATAAATAAACTTCAGAGTATGATCTTTTCCCAAAATCTCGTCGTTACACAGGATATCAACAGAACAATATTTTCTCAAGTCACAAAATAACTTTTTAGCAACAAGTTTCTTAACATGCGTAATAGTGGTGCGAGAAGAACAACAAATGAATTTCCTGGTCAAAGGTTCCAATTCTTTAGTTTTAGTTTCTAACTGAATGCAAACACGATCTTCAGATACGGCATCAACAGATTTCGTTTGACACTCGGGAGTTTGCATTTCTTTAATTTTGGCGTTTCGTCGAGGATATGCAATGCCTTTCATTTGACAGAAAATTTTTTCTCTTATCATTTCACGACACTGTAATTTAGGCACCAACTTATAAACAATATCCTGCATAGTGCGGTCAGGCCTGATACCTAATAAAGGATTACTGCGATGTATGACAACATCACATTTAGGACACTTATTACCATCTTTTTGGTCGAGTCGTCGAACAATACAACTTTTACAAAATGTATGCAAGCACTCAGTAATTGCTGTAGCGTCAATTAAATAACCTTTACATATAGAACACGAAATATGAGGGTTCAGAGAACTGAGAGAAATGCGAGTATCCATAATCAAATATTATGATAAGGTATTGAATACTTCTTTCAAAAAGTTACAAAATGAGTATATTTCAAAAGCACCTATACCTTTCAAAATACAGTAAGATGTACTCATATATTCACGGAATAAAAACAGGCGTTTTCCTCGATGAACAACGATATCGCACAACATGCAAGGAATTTGCATTTCTTACATCTTATCACGCGGGATGACAGCTCATTAGTCGCCATGCTGCCATGCATTTTTCAAGTTTCAGTTTCAAGCCATATTACAGAATTGAGAGGACAATTATGAAACTTTCAGACCACGTAAAACAAAAATATCAACACACATTGCAGCCTTTCAGTAATCACGCCCGATACAAGCCAATCAAACAGATCTGTAAAGCGCAATGTTACAATGACGACGCAGAACAAAGTTTTCCAGCAATGGACGCCAACGGGATTGGATATCTCTGACCAACGAATAGCGAGGAACCCTCCATCCAACCAATGACCGTTTAATCATCGAATTGCCGCTTAACCGCAAGTTTGTTTGGAAAGTAAAGTATAATTTCAGAAAAACATTATCAAGAAACTTAAGAACTTACCTGAGAAAAAAAAAAATCCTTTCTCGTATTGCTAACATAAAGCGTACTACAACATACTCTGCGATAAACTCCTCGATATTGTTCTTCAGCAATAGTATACACGAGGAGAATGAACGCGAATACAGCGCCCTCTAGCGACCTGTCGTAGGCAAATGGAATACGAACGTACTACGAATAGGTTTTATAAGTTTTTTTTTCACGCTTGGCGTAAAAACGCTGTTTAAAAATGGAAAATATTTAACGAAATAGTACAATAAATTAAATACTTCGCAGTTAGAGAACAAAAAGAAAAAATAAAGACAGAAAGAAGAATCAGCTTTAAGTTGCTAATAACTAAATAAATTTAAATTTCTGAGTGAAATTTCTTTAAAATTGCGCAGCTTTAGAATATAAAGATTATTTTTTCTTTTCTCTGCATGTTTTTTTAAATACTGATATACATATTGTCCTAATTTGTTTTAACCACCCCCCCCCGAAACGCAATTTCTGTAGCTCCTAAATTCTTCCTTGCCCACTAACAGCCAAGTGGATATAAGACAATTTCCTCTAGAAAGTCCTCCGCAAAGGCATTTCTTCCCTTAGGCAGATAGCCCTCGCGAGCAAATTTAAATTGTAACATCCGGTGAGACTGCACCGATTGCACTAGATCTGCTACTTTTTAAAAATTATTAATTTCGAGCATTTATGCTAATTATTATTATTATAGTAATTGTGTATCAAGATATAATAATGAAACAATACATACACTTAAATTATATATTTTATTGATCAAAGCAATTACTGAATAACATTTAATTATAATAAGACACATTCTGAAGAACATGTATCAATTACCACTGCACATATACAAATAAGAAAATTTTTATAAAAATGAGCTATATACACTTAATGACACACTGATAAAGAATTAAAAAACATAAAAAATTTTAGCATTTATATCATCTTTGGCAAACAAGTATATACATAAGTTTAAAAAAGGAAGTAATGATTGTACTAAGTTTTTATCAAGAGAACATTTTATACAATATATTTACAGTATGTAGAGCTACTTCATATTTCAGTAATATATTAAAATACTAGTACTAGAAGCATTGTCATATAAAGAATTTTTATAAATGTTAAGTTTTTCAAAGCAGATGCTAAACATAATTAGTTTTATATACAAAATAAATAAAATTTAAAAATTTTAATTCATTCAAGGAAAAAATTATATACCATCCGAAAGTTTATAATAGAGAGGGAAAAAAGAAAGAAAGAAAATATATAGATTTAATAACCCCCTGAATCTGAAACATTAACAATTTGTGCTTACAATCCAATTCTATGAGAATTTTACAGTTCAGCCAACAGCATTTTATAATAGGGCTTACCTGTAATATTCTTCTTTTAAAAAAAAAAAAAAAAAAAAAAACACTAAAGCGTAACAAGATAAATTCTATATATATTTATTGAAACTGAATGTATATGTAGACAACTAATGGAATATCAATATAAATTTATACTGATGGCATTTTCTTAAAATGCACTGTCATGTACTGAAAATGAATATCATCTATTCATATAATATTTTTATGATAATTAATTGATAATAATGTCCCTAAAGTTATGTTATATAATTCTTATAATATAAGAAAATAATAGCCAAGTACCTTAGTTTTCAGAGTTTTGCACAATTTCAAATCTAACATTTAAACTAAACTATAAAAAACATAATACACATACATATATATATGTATGTTATTGAAAGATGCAACATAATTAGAAGAAACACAAATATTAATATTTCAAAATTTAAAAATTTGCTACTTCCTAATTCCCACATTAGGCACTTTTAAAAGTCTATGTGCAGCAAAGTTACATATTATTTGCAGATTAGATTACTACTATAAAATTAAAATAAGCATTATATACTAGTAATAATTGTTATAAACTAAATACAGAATAAATATGAAAGAAACTATTATAATAAGCATCTAATAATAATAAAGTTAATAGAAAATTAGAATTATTTATAAAATAGTAACTTTAGGAATAAAAGCTTTGGTATTAATCAATTAAAAAAAAAAAAAAAAAAGTACTCTTTTTTTTTTTTTTTTTTTTTTTTTTTTATGCGTAACAAAATAAAGTACATGTTAACATTAGAGATTCAAATGAAATTCTTAACAGGCTATTTTTCTGTTATTTATTTAAACATATTACTATTAAATTCAAGGATGATATAAAGTGTGAGATGCCACATTAAAATACAAATTATAAGTTCATAGTTTTTATTATTCTTATTAATATTAGACCTTCATATGAATATTTTTATTTGTAGATATAAAATGCAAAGATGCTTGTCTATAGCAATTTTCACCATTTCAAGAAATCTGGATGTGATCTTTCCCATTCAAAAGTTAAAGTTATTTTATTATTATAGCCACTTATATTAGTATAACAGAATGCCTCATTTGACAAGTTGTATAAAAATAATTAAGATAGCAGAAACATTAACAAATTTCATTTTTCAAGAATTATTAAGTGATTAGTCTTTTATTCATCTTTTTAATCTATACAGATTGTATCGTGCTTTTTACGGCGGACTTTCAACTAATTACTAGGCATAGTTCTTAGCATCTACAAGCTTTACAATACAGTGAAGGAACTGTGAACATATTTCTCTGAAAATAAATTTTCTCTTGATTATTTCTTCTTGATTAAAACCTGATATTGATTAGATTAATATACGAACTAAATTACATAATTTGATTAAAAAGTATAATATAATAATTAATAATTTAATATTTAAATTTACAGTAAAATATGCTGCAAGTTCATATTCAACTTAGTGATTTGATAAGAGGAATATGGGAAAGATACATGGAATTAAACGATGAAAATTAAAAAATACAGCTTTATATCATAAAGGAGTAAAGAATGCTATAAAACCTTAATGAAATTATGCTCCCTAAAGATAGCACACTGATACCAAGTAATTTATCATGTACATTATTATGCTTAAAAGCAATAATTCATAATGGTACACAATTAAATATTATGGAGTTTTGAATTTCATAAATTTATTAGGTACAATAATTTCCTTACAAATTTACCATATGATTAAATTGCAGATGTCTAAAATTTCACCATGATAGGTAAATTCATTTTACAGCAAAGTTCATCGAATCAAAAATATTTAACAGCGAATTGAAGAAAATTTATGCAGCAGTACTTTTTTAATAATGTATTGATGTTTTTAAAACTCATGATTTAACTGAACAAGCTGGTAGTACAATTACAGTAATAAAGCAGTCCAGTTGCCCATTCTTTATCAATTTGTCATAAAAATTTCATTTGAAATTCAGTTTTACAAGACCATAATAATGTTCAATTGTTATTTCCTTTATTCGAGATTTCAACCTGGTGCTGGTGATATTTGTGTAAATTCAGATTAAGATGTTTCAAATGTGAAAAAATGAACAGAGATATCACTAGCACCACGCTAAAACTCTAAGTCTGCCAAATGTTTATTTTGTAATTTTGTATTTAACACAGTTAAAAGTCGGAAAAATTAAGTTATTACTTTTACATAAAAATTTTCTTACATTTATTTTATAAATATGCATCTCATTCAACTTAAAAAAAATTGGTAAATAGCTTATAATCTTGTGAAAAATGCCTTTTCCATATCCTTTAGAAAATATAATGCAGCTCATCTGAAGCCATTACTAATACTCCTAATGCATAATTACAATAAATAACACAAATTCAAATTCTATTGAGAAAAATTTCCAACTGAATATCTGCTGAAGAAGGATATCCACATTAGAGGATGCCTGACACATGCAACTATCAGGTTCTCAAAATATAGAAAATAGTCATTATATGCAAATAAATTTTATTTATATCTAATAATAAAGTATAAATAATTAAAAAGGGGAAAATAGCCTCTTGAGTATTTCAGTAATATAATTCGACTGGATTTGAAAATGATTCCCTATGAAAAGATCAAATACTAGGGTGATACACTTAATGGGAACTTCTTTCAGTATTTCCCCTCGATGTTTCTGAGAGTAAGAAAAATAAAACTAGTTGATAACAAATCAGAAAGCAATTATTTGCAAATATAAGCAAGTTATTTAATTTATATGAAGTGTAACATATTATATATGATTAAAAAAATTATTTTCTACTTTCTGTGAGGTCCTAGAAATTCTTCAATTAATAAATATGATGAAATGAATTCAGTGTACATTATAATATCTGCGAAAGACGTCATCTAAAAATTAAAAGATATTTTAATTTACCAAACTAAGCTGCCAGAATAACAAAAAGTGTGCTATTTAAGTAATACTGGACAAGCACAAAAAACTGTAGAGCTTTTCATATGTAAATACTAAATTCACAACTAATTTGCAATTAAGCTTCTAAACTAAACAATTTTAAGTCTATCTTAATAAATGTGTGATGTATCTTGTGGCCAGAATCGCATCTTTAAAAATAAAATATGATAATGATGCGTTTTCTGAATTTAGGATCTAATAAAGGCTAAAGCTAAACAAATGATGAAAGATGAAGACATAATTTAAGATGACAGCATTATGATTTTAATAAACTTAAAAAAGATCATTATAAAAATGAGAGGTGACAAAATCACTTATGGTATGACCTTCAACACAAGAATATTCTAATCACAATAACAATAAAGAACACTAAACCTATATCAATATAGATGAAAATTTGGTTTCAGGGGGTTTAAAAAAAAAAAAAAAAAAAAAAAAAAAAAAAAAATTGAAAGCTTTCAGATTTTACATTATGCCTAAAGGGGTGTCTTTTTAATGTTTTGCGTGCTACCTTTCTTTATTAAATACCATGTTCTTCGCACTTAAATCATAAAATTCACTTCAATAACAATATTGCAAAATAATTTTAAAATGAGCATATCTTCAGAATTTCTGATACACAGTCTCGCTTGCTGGAGATAAAAAATTTCCCCCCTCCCCGTACAGTGTTTGCTCCCATTGCTCGCTTTGAAATCATTGAGTTTGTTAATAAAAAATTCATTAAAGTGTTACAAAATATGAAATTGATAATAAAACAAATTCCAAATTAGGGCTTTAAAATGCCCATATTTGGTGGAGGATTACGTTATTCAAAATTTGATGGCTCTAGGTACCGTTGTTTTATCACAATGTGAGAAACATACATACATTTATGCAAGTTCTTCATTATTTAATTTCTTTAAATATAACACAGGTCGATAATATTTGATGGCAACAATTTGAAAAGTGAAATAGACATTTAAAGTTTTCAATGCAAAATGCCAAAACGAAATTAATAGCCCTTCTATGTTAAAAAAAAAAAAAAAAAAAAAGAGAGAGAGAGAGAAATTTTTAGCATAGCAAAGCTGTTTAATATATTCAGGAAATAATGATTATGTAACATTTAAGGAGGGACAGAACTCAAAGTAGATCAACTGAAGCATTAAAATAAAATATTATAAATTAAATGTTTGGAGGAAAAAAAAAAAAACTATTTTTAAGTCTCTCTTTCTATGCATTTTATTTTCATTTCCTACTTATATATTTACTATTTTGCTGTATAAAAAAAAAAAAAAAAAAAAAAAAAAAAAGAAAGAAAGAAAGAAATTAACAGCTTTTTATATGAATGCTTTGTTTTTTATATACAATTTATATTTGTATTATGCTCTTTGTGGTCTGAAACCACTGATTTTTCTTTTATGATTTGAAATTTGTAAAACTCAAAAATCCACATAACCTCTGGTCTCAAATTATGCTATTAAACACATGAAAAATTAGAATTCTTGGTATATCTGAATTTTTATTCTATGAGGATGTAAAACAAAGTGTACATATATATACACCTGAAGGTATATTAAGCATTTCTACTATACCTTTGTCACAAATATAAAAATATGAAATACAATAGAGCACATTAAAAAAAAGTTTACATTCAACTTTAAGGAGACCACACCCAAAATTAAGCTTGGCAGTAAATATATCATATAATTCATATTCTTTTACATCAATTAATTATGCACAATTGTTTGTTTTTTTCAAATATAAAAAATGAATCACATGCAAAAGAGCTCGTATGAGTAAAATAAATCATTAAGTTTAATGTATTATAAAAACCAGATATAATAATCTGGTAATCAGTAACACGTTAATATTATTTATTATTTTATTAAAGTGCTCTGATGTTATTTTAGTTACAGAATAAAAATCAGAAAGGGAAAAAGTCATAATTAATGAAATTACATTAAAATTACTGTTGTCATGTTAAAAAAAACAAATTACAAAAGTTCCACGGAAATATTTTATAAAAATTTTCAGTTAGAAGGTATGAAAGTTTGTCTTCAATAGATACAACACTGGGAAATTTATGGTTAAGAACATATAATATATTTTAATGATTTATCAGTAAAAATTCAGAATAATTTACATTACATGCATGATACAATACAAAGATTTACAAGATATTTTATTCCCAAATAACATTTTATAATTCATAGCTTCATTACAAGATTCTTAATAAGTTTAGCAATTTATATATTGATATTTCGGTCTTTTGTTTTTCAATCAATATGTATTAATAACTTCTGTTTATGACAATCAAATTAAAATATACATTTATATACATAATTATAAATTCTCATGTTTCATCAAAAAAATGTCAGAGTATATGATGCCAATATAAAATTCTGCCATATACTTTAAACTAGGACTTGAAATTAAAACTCTTGGAATATTTAGATATTTGAAATTTTTACAATCAAATTCTTTTTACATAGATAGCATGCTTTGATATAAAATTAATTATTTACATGTTTTTCAAATTATACTTTTTTTAAAACACATTTCTTATTTTGCTTCATTGCACTTCACCTCAGTTCCCGAAGTCCAGAAATGTGTCTAGTGAGCATTATAAGCAATAAGAAATTACTGTCGTTGAAATTGTTGATTTTTAGATATGCAGTATACTAATTATTACAAAATTTTTGAAGCACACTTAATATTAAAAGCAACAGTCTTTACTATGACCTTTCTCATGGTAAAGATATACATAGTTCCTCAGATTTCTTTTTAATTGAAAATTTTGAATAATTACTAAAATTTTAGAAATCAAACTTTTTGGTACATGCAGGTATATTAAACTTAAACAAATAACCATACACTTAAAGAACATATAGCACTTGGTACTGACTTGAGTAATTAAAAAGTTTAGAAACATAAAAATACAGTAAACAATACAAGTTTATTTCTTGACGTATTGCTTAGTTGAAGGCATTTTCTCCATGATCAGATAAGTTGTACATTATTCAGATAAGTTATATGTACATTTTCTTTTAAGCAAAACTATATATATATATATATTAATCCAAACTATTGCATAAAAGCAATAGCAATGATTAATTCTATATTCTTACAAAAAGATGTAAGCAATGATATTACAGGTAGCTTATTATAAGAAGAATCCAATGTGTAATTTTATAAGCAATTTTTTTTTCCTTAACAATTAGAAATGGTTAATTTCCCAAATTGATTTTATTTTCTTTCTTCTAAAATAGTAGGAAAACTGTTACGTAATTGAAATTATGTAAGATAAATGACTAAGGGAAAACATTATATAACTAATCACTAACTATTAATATTAAACATCTTGAATTAGCATTAAATCAATTTTGTTAATTTATAAATTATAAAAATGCTAAAAGTTCTTTCTTCAAACAGAATAAACATAAATGCTTTCAATGCTCTTATATGGTATTTTAAAATTTTACAAGTTAATAAACTGTGAGTCTAAAAATCTCATATATTTCAAATGAAAGAAATTTAAATATAATGCATAACTACATTTTATATTCTTTTCAGAGTAAGATCTTCTACTTGAATTTTATGCATATAATCAGTAAATATGAAATATACAGCATGATGAAAGACAAATAAGTTAATTAGTAAAAAGCTAAAAAATATTTTAAGCCATAACATATATATATATATACGTATAAAAGAATAAATTGAATTTAAATACAAATTTAATTAATTCTTTGCGCCATTGCTGCAAGGAATGAAATTTAAATTTTAACAAACATGTATATACGTAAAAAGCAAATTTAAAGTTAAAATAATTAAAAAATGTGCAAACATATAAAAGATTTAATTTTTGAACTAATCTACAATATCATTTAAATTCAGATAGCATAAGTAAATCAAGTGCAAAACCAAACCATGAAAATAAATTTACCAATTAGCAAATTAAAATTAATCTAAAAATTTTTTTAAAAAAATGCATAAGTGAATGACTGTTGAGCAGGCAGGAGACAGACTTATCAAGGGGAAGTTGCCTCCAAACCATATCTCTACAATTCGTGTTCCTTCATTCATGCAGGCAAGGGTAAAAGTCAAAACCAAAAGTAAATACATAGTGAAGAATGTCCAAAAAGAAATACCAACTAAAATAAAGGTCTAAAAGGAAACTACCAATAATGAAACATTTTGAGAATTAAGCAATGTAAAGTCTAGTATTAAATTAAATTAAAAAAAATTTTTAATTACATTTTTCAGAAATTTAGAAACCAATACATTTTAGAAACCCTTGTCTACAGAAACCTCCCGGACACGAATATGCATATCAATCAAAAAGAAACTAAAAGGGAACATAATTTATATAAACAAATAAGAAACTAAAAAGAACTAATTCATAATTTATAAAAAACAAATAAATACTTAAAAATAATTACATACCTAGAAAAAACTTAAATGCTACATAAAAATACTTATGGTAGGTAAGTTAGAATTAAAACTTACTATTTACTTGCTGTTAAGTATTTTTTAAGTATTTTTTATGTAGTATTTAAGTTTTTACTAGGTATGTAATTATTTTTAAGTATTTATTTGTTTTTTATTTAATTTAATACTAGACTTTACATTGCTTAATTCTCAAAATGCTTCATTATTGGTATTTTCCTTTTAGACCTTTATTTTAGTTGGTATTTCTTTTTGGACATTCTTCACTATGTATTTACTTTTGGTTTTGACTTTTACCCTTGCCTGCATGAATGAAGGAACACGAATTGTAGAGATATGGTTTGGAGGCAACTTCCCCTTGATAAGTCTGTCTCCTGCCTGCTCAACAGTCATTCACTTATGCATTTTTTTAAAAAAAATTTTAGATTAATTTTAATTTGCTAATTGGTGAATTTATTTTCATGGTTTGGTTTTGCACTTGATTTACTTATGCTATCTGAATTTAAATGATATTGTAGATTAGTTCGAAAATTAAATCTTTTATATGTTTGCACATTTTTAAATTATTTTAACTTTAAATTTGCTTTTTACGTATATACATGTTTGTTAATATATATATATGTATATGTATTAATATAAAAAACAATATAACTTTGGGTTTTTTTTAGGGCTTCAAAAATTCAAATAAAAATGCAATTTTTAGGCCAACTGCTTAATAATTATTACATGCACATTAGATAGAAAAAAATCCAGCATAAATAAGGAACTTGAGATAACTAAATCTGTATAACTACTTTTTAAACCTTAGACAGTTACAAAAGTAAAAATAAAAAGAATATTTCATTAAAATAGCTTAGTTTTATCATCTGTTCTTCGGCATTTATTAAAGATAATTAAGCTGTCATTCATACCAGTATAGACTAATGTGATTTTTAAGTAAAAATAAAACAAAAAAAGGTGTGTGTATATATATGTAAGATGTGACAAAATATGATAGCTGCTTTAAGAATAATTTTCGATCTTGAAATTAGTGATTCTAGATTTTATGCTCTCCCCCTACATTCATCTGTTCTCCCAAATTGGAGATCTTTCCATGTTATATAACATTGAAAAAGGTAACTAAAATTAAAATTAACCAATCATAGTGTGTCCCTACAATGGCATCTAAAATTAACCAATCATAGCATGTCTTTACAATTGCATCTACTTCGGTATAAGTACTGCTTGCAAGCTAAATTATGTAACTCTTTTTCCTAGCTTTGCCACTGATAACATATCCTCGCTGCTCTGCTTGTCCCTCTAAAACGATATTGTCCCCATTAACCTATGTATATAAGAAATCATTATAATGTCTAATGATCTAGAAATATTTGATTCACTAAGAAAGCAAATGATTTGATATGCTTGAAAATAGAGATTGGTGATTTGTGGAAATCCAGTTTTGTTATCTTTGTCAGTACGCATTTAACCCCAGGCCATGGCGACTGCAAGCTGTTAACGTACACAGATTCCTTCTATGCATTAAATTATCTCATCATACATATATATATTTTAAAGAATTCTGCTTAACTTACATCAATAAATGCTTGGTCAGATTCCAAAATTTTGCATAATCACAGCCTGAATTTATATTTGTAGTGCAGTAGAATGCAATACAATTCTGATGTACCCAGAAAGCAATGCAAAGTTAACACTAAAAGACAACTTTAAAAACCAAAAAATAAACTAAAACCGCTGTTCACAGTTTTTAATTCTTAATTATATTATGATTTATAAATTTACTTTTTATTCATTTAAAATTAGCAACATCATTACTACTCTTTTTACTATTAAAAGCAATTTATACACAGTTGCCCTTTAGAAATATTACTTTTTGATTATATGAAAATATACTAAGCTTTCAGAACAACAGAAAAACAAACAGTTATGCAAACATTCACTTAATAATTAAGTATAATAAGACAATAATAATTAAGTATAATTTACAACAGATAATCAGTTTTACATAATATTCTGTTAAGTGATCATTTAAGTTTATTCACATTTCAAGCAGAACCTAACATTTTAATAAGACTAGTTTAATGAAATTAGTCTTCATAATCAAGACTGTAGAACATACATATATATATACATATACAATATACATAAGGCAAATGATAACTTTGCCTTTTGATTGTTAAAGGACAAAAATATTTAAATAAATATCAATGCTATACTAATGCAAAGCATTAATTTCCATAATCTGCTTATAATTTTAATGAAAGAAAATAAAAATGGTCATTAGCTTGAAACATTACATAGAAATATCCTATGACTTGTTACTGAAACAGGAAAATATTAAATATTTTAAAATAATGACATTCATCTCAGTAACATTTACCATTTTAAAAATGCACACCTTTTTACAATAAAAATACAATAGAAGTGCAAACAACAAAAATTATATTTCTCTTCCAAAATACTAAGGGGACATTTTTACATCACCAAACGAGTATGGAAAAGTTTTACAATAAGCACTTTCCATTCCTTTCATAGTTTTTAACATTAAACACAATTTTGTTTCAACGATCACATTAAGCAAATAAAAATAATTTATGACAACTATAAATATATCACAATTATCTTGGCATGAAGACTACTCATGATCTTAGCCAGCCACTAGCAGCACTTCTAGAAAAGAAAAATGAAAACTGTATTTTTTGTTAGACAGCAGACATAAATGCATATTTAATGTCTACTCATTTTAATTAGAAAATAAGTAAACAAATGCTGAATTACTTTTGAATGACTTTTCTCATCAAGTAACACAACAGCAAAAGTTCAGAGCAAAGTGTTCATAAAAATATTAGTCCGGATAATTTCTGTTTAATTCAATCTGATGTATTTGGTTTATTAACTACTATATTAAAGGTTAGGTGATGGCTCTAACCTATAATATAGTAGTTAACAAACCAAATACATTTTATAGTAGTTAACAAACCAATTACATCACAAGCATATCTCTACATATAATAAAATAAAGAGTCTGTCTGTGTGTGTGTGTGTGTCTTTCGTTCGCGCTTCGCATAAGCTAATAGACCCACGGCTACAAAATTTGGTACATAGGTGCATCTAGACAAGAGCCAGTGCACCTCAAAGCGACTTTTTCGAAATTCGAATTAGAATTTTTTTTATTTTATTAGTTTGTGATGAAATTGCGTCATTTTGAGACATAATGAGCTATAGGAAAGCGAAATTTTACTCTACACACTCCATTTTCACATCATCATTAAACGTGGGCACTTAGCTATTTTACGAGCTTAAAATAAATTTCGTGTTTCAATAAATCGGTTAAATACGAATTTATTTAACAAAGTGAGCTTAACACCTTTTCAATGGGATTTTTCCTAAAAACGTTTATTTTTAAAAATGTACAATTTATTTTTCTTTGATTTTTGGACACGTTAAACTTTCATCCTTGCAACTGTTTTTAAAAAAATAATTTTGAAAAAATGATAATATTTTGTATTTTTAAAAAAATTTTTAAATGAAGCTTCCGAGTACACTTCTCGCATCTCACATCTTTAAAAATGTGATTTTGGCAACAATTTTCCTGTCTTATTGTTGTTAATAGATTTTTGATGAAATCCCATCATTTTGAATAGTTTCATTCTTTTAGAAATATAGGTTTGGCAACAATATTTCATCGTATTTCTTATGTCACTGTTTTTAAGAGATTGGCATATTTCATTGTCATTTTTTATATATATATAATACATTTTTATTGATTTTTTTTTTTGATAAAGTTGTTCTGCAGAGTAAAATTCTGTGTGGAATTTTTTGTTTTTTGAGTTGCTTTCATGTTATTTTTTGCTTATTTCCCTGTTTGTAAGATATTGAAAAGTTTTGCATGATTTTTGTTCTTCAACGGAAAGTTGGTTAATTTTCTATTAAGATAATTAATATTTGTATTAAGGGATATAGCTTATTTCATTGTAATTTTTTTCTCTTGAAAATATAAGATAAAATATTATTAATTATACTTTGCTTTTCAGAATTTTTTGTATTCTTTTATGTTATTTATTGCTCATTTCACTGTTTTTAAGATATTGAAAAGTTTTAAGTGATTTTTTTAGGAAACAAAGTTCTTAACCTCCTTTATACCATTTGAGTTCTTAAGATTTTGCAAAGGTAAGTTGGTTAATTTATTTATTAGGATAATTAATATTTGTATTAAGGGATATTGCTTATTTCATTGTAATTTTGTTATACGTAATAACTTTTTTTATGATGTTGTTCTGCACAGTAAAATTCTATGCAGTTTTTAAATTTTTCATTTGGTGTTTCCTTCAGCCATTTTTCCAGTACATTTAAAAGCCAGACGAAGGCTGGCAGCGAAGCTGCTAGTATATAATATAGTAGTTAACAAACCAAATAGTACATCACAAGCATCCAAGGATTGTGATGTCTTCATGGAGGCCTCTCTAAGTAAAAATGTCTTGTAGTCATGCTACTCCATATTACACCAAAACAGTATCCACCTAATACACTAAACTTGCATTCTCTTTGCCCAAACATTATTTCAAAGCAAAAAGTTCCAAATGTATCAATGGTCAAATTGCTTAAATTGTATGCACAGATATCAAGACTAGCAGATATATATATATCCTTAGAGCTTCCACTAACAAAAGGTTCCAGCTACTTTCTAACAAAACTTCAATTGTGCTTACATTTGGTAAGTCACGGAAATTAACAGAAACTTATTTATCACCTAATCTATTAACAAAACCAACAGACGGTTTAGTTTTATACTATTTATTTCAATATAATGAAGTAATGATACTCGCTAGTGTATAAACAATTCAAGAAAATTATTTGAAAATCTTAAAGCTATTTGGTTGAGATAGGAATTGTAGCTGAAAAGACTGCAGACCTCATGATGAAATAATAAAATAAACTAGACAATTCTTGCTTTGTTGTGAATTCCCGTTGCTATTTTTAATACCTAGTTTCATACTTTGCACTTTCAATTTCTGGGCTTTAATTTTTTTTTTCATTAGCAGGCCTATCATCACTGCTTAGTTTACAAAACAAACTACCATGGACTTATTTTTATTTCACAAATCTGAATGAGGATTTAGTAGCAATCTGTGAAATTTTCAGCGCTTTGAAAAGCATTTCTGTGATGACTATAGCTTGAAATTTTGTTTTTCCACAAATTAAAAAAAAAAAAAAAAATACATGAAATTTTACACTTTTGAGCTGGTTAGACACAATATTTTTACTTATTTTGGAAAAATCATGGCTTAAAATATAAGGTATATTAATAAATGAATAATATAGAATACTGATTTTCAAAGTTGGGGGGAGGCGAACAGTACTGCACTACCTGCACCACCCTGCTGTGCTGTACTAGTGTCTTAGTTGGGCCAAAGAACATATATGATATGTGTACGTTTGGTTGGTCCTCAATTCAGTATCGAAGTAAGTATCGATTACACAAGCAATGCAATTATGTGGATTTTTGATGTCAAAATACATTGTCGATTTGTTTTTTTAAAAAATTTAACATGAGTTCGGCAAAAAAACACTAATATAATAATGATTATATTAAATATGGTTTTACTGCAACTAAAAACATGATGTCAACGAGCCACAATGTATTACTTGTTAAGAAGTACCTAGCAATGATGCCATGAGACCTCATCTGGAGCAACACTTGTTAATAAAACATAGCACATTAAAAGATAAGTCAAAGGAGTTTTTTGCTGCAAAATGTGCAAGTTTGAAACATATGAACATGGATAATATTGGATACATTTGCTAACACTTTTGAAAAAGTGTTCAAAGCTTTGTACGAGTTATCCCTACTCATCACAAAGGCCAACAAAAATCATATTATCAGAGAAACACTCATCAAACCATGCGTGTTAAAAAGCAGCTGATATTGCTCTTGGACTAGAAAGTAAACAAAAACTTTCACAAATACTGCTTTCTGACAACACTGTGACACATCACATTGATGATATGGTTGAAGACATAAAAAATCAGTTAGGACAGGACGTAAAAGAATCAAATTTGTTTTGTAATACAATTGGATGTTGCAATATGTTGTCAACTGTTAGTTCTCATTTGGTACTACAAACAAGATGCTGCTTTCTATGGAGTTAACACAGACGGTATTCATCATTGGCTGGATCTTGCTTAGGATTTGTAGAGATGGTCAGAAGAAAAAAAATCCCAATGTTACTGCTATTCATGTTGTTATACCCCATTAAGCCTTGGCAGCTAAGATATTTCTAAATGAACTCAACGATATCTTAAAATTAAGCATCAAAACTGTTAAAATACTCAACTTTTCATGGTCTTTAGTGAAGATTTGGGAACACAACATAAAACGCTGTTATTTCATGTCAAAGTACATTAGCTCATAAAGGGAAATATGCTAGCAAGATTATTTGAATTTCAAGCTGAAGTGATTCAGTTTTTGAAAATTCAGAATCAAACAGAACTGTATGCTGAATTCTGAAAGCCAAGTGTCAAGTTGTATTGGCTTACCTATCAGATATTTTCAATTCGTAAAACTCATTGAAATTTGAAATTGCAAGGTGGATATTTGAACATAATTTACTATCGGAATGCCATCAGAGCACATATGCACAAGTTGCAACTCTGAGAATGTAAAATTTTAACATGCAATTATTCCTGCTTTCCCAAATTATGTGGAATTCTGGAAGAAGTGCACTTTAAGAAGGTGTTTAAGGATATTGATACTAAGGATAAAATATCAAATCATTTGCAGCACACCACTCATAAATTCAAAAGTTACATCCCTAACTTGTGTGGTAATAATATTTATAGACTGGCAATTGATCATTTTCACATCAATTTAAATGTCCTGCCAGAAACAATAAAGAGCAAGTATTGGAAATTAAAAATGATTCTGTAGCCAAATATGACTTTGAGAAGATGGATAAGCCATTATTTTGGATAAAATATCTCAAAGTTTATCCCAGCATTCACTGCAACTGTTCAGTTTTCAAAAACTTACTTGGGAGAAAGAGCATTTTCAGCAGTTGTAGTAATAAAAACAAAGTATAGAAGCCAATGCAGTATAGCTAATGATTTACGTTGCACACTTTCTTCTGTTGAACCAAGAAATGAATATCTTGTTGAAAGCAAGCACATCCATCTCATTTATTAATTTTTTTCCCTTACCATGTGCCTGAAACAGCAGATTTCTATAATAAAACCTTTATAAATTATGTTTTTTGTTTTTACTTTCCTTACAGGTAGGTAATATTATTATTGGGAAGGGGAAGGCACAGAAATTTTCATTTTTGGCAGCAAGGAGGCGTGATAAAATAAACTTTGGGAACCCATGATCTACAAGTTGTAACTTGCTAAAGAAGAAAAAGTACATATTCATGGTTCATTCAAAGCAGTTGATTGTGAAAAAATTTTGAAATCAAATTTGGCTGACATCTTTATATCCCTTGCCAGAAATCAATGCAAATAACATTACTGAAACTTTTTAGATGATACTGGAAAATGACATATAGTGGGAATTTCGATGTATGAATTAATTTGGGAAATGGCAATATTCTCAGTGACATCTTTTCAAAAACAGGACAGGAATTGCTAATCAAACCTAAACACTATGCTATTAGAGTAATATGACAATTGAAGTACAATTTAGAAGTTATATGTGAGAATAAATGTCATTTCCCATTGCAAAAACATTCACAAAAGTTTTTGCATTTCCACACAACTCTTTGTGTGGCAGAATGTAAAAAGTGTCAAAAATAAGAAGAAATCAATTCTAAAAATAAATTTTTCTTACCCTTTTTAGAAAAAGAGAAAGGTATTTGCATATTAGCACTACTCAGAAAGGAAATTAAAAAAAAAAAATAATAATAATAATAATAATAAAGACGATATAATTGCAAAAACTTACTCTACACTTATTATTGCACATATATTTTACATTTTAATTAAAAATTTATCCCAAAAACATACTTACACAAAATTAAACCGTTAAAATTTGGAATACAATAAAATGAATGAACATCAAAACCAGCGATATTGCATGTTAAAATTAAAAAATTATTATGTGATATTTGAGAGAGTTTGGTGCATTCTGAAAATTCGGCAACTTTACTTGCTGTGCTATTAGATAAGTATCAAAAAAAAAAAAATTGTGTCAGGTGTTAAACTGAAATCCGAGTATAAAGATGAAAATACATATTCCTCCTTTTTTAATCCTGGGGAAGGAGACCTTTTTTTTCATATTATCATCAATGTAAGTTTGTTCTTATACTTTATAAAGCGTTTTATTTCAGGAATTTAAAGGACTTAAATAGTAACAGATTACTTTGTTTAAAAATGAAATTTGAGAATATTTATGCAATAAATTTTCAAAATATCCTGCATTAGAATAAATATGAAAGCAATGACACTAAACTGAGAGATATATTATATAATAAAATGTTGACTGACTGAATGAAGATTTTAAAACTTGACACGAAATTTGAGATTTTTAATGGTCAGAACTTTAAAGTACACTGAAAGTTTTATAACACAGAATTAAAATTTTAATCAAGCCAAATCAATTTTCATATCCTGAATAATTTTCAAGTAAATAAGTTTTAAAATAAATAATATAAAGAATTTTGAATTAAGCTTTATAAACATTTTGCAGTTTCTGTAAATGTTCTGCACCTACCTAATATTATTGAATTAGCTTAATATATAACGAATTTTTAAATTTTGTGTATAATTTTGCTACATAAAATAGCAAAAATAATGTAATTACAAAATAAACAAACAGTTGGAGGTCGAACATTTTATTAATAATGTATATAAAATATGTACAAGTTTCAAACAAAGAGGAAATGACAACAAACTTGACATTTTCAAATTTCTATTTATTTACATTTTTCTCTCTCAATTCAAATGAAATGTTTGGCAAATTTCTCATAAAATGAAGCATGTTTTCTTTCAAGTAAGTATTTAAAAGCACAATTTTGTTTTGTAATCTCATATTTTCTTCAATTAAAATGTACTTTTTAAGGCTTTTGTATATACAGTCAAAAGTCGTTAATCCGGACTCGTCGGGACTTCGGCGATTCCGGATTATCGATCATCAGTTTAAATCTGGTAAGATGGCATGCAGAAATTACAAAATTAAAAATATGAAACCGTAATTTATGAAATAAAGAACAATTATGATCTAAAGGGTATCAAAATTTACAAAAAGAAAAAGCTTAATATTTATTTGTTTACTTTATTAAACATTTCGTTCAATGTAAGTTGCTTCGTTTCATGTGATAATACTTTCTCTTTAATTCTATTAAACAGACATAATTTCTTGTTTAGTTACAAAGTTCCGCTGTTCAAGTCCTATAATTGCTGTGTTGAGAATACCGACTAATTTGTCAATCGAAATATTTTCGTTTTCAATAACCTCTGGGTCCCTTTCTTCACTATCGGAAGCGAATTATAATGACGAGGAACTTGATTTAAATCATATCAAAGACGGAATACATCGAGATAAAATACTACACTTAGTACGGAATTATAAACCAAATAAAATAAAAACATCTGCCCTGAAGATAAGGATAGTGCTGACAGATTAACTTCCAATCCACCGCGTGAAATTGATAAACAGATTTCAGATTTCAAAACATACTTTCGCTTTGCAGATACAAATTACAAATTAGTAAATATATATCGGAAATTTTATTTGACATAATCTTTCTAATCTATCATAATCTAATAATGACGTTTCTGCCCCCCCCCCTCTGCCGCAGAGCAGCGTGAAATTGATAAACAGATTTCGGATTTCAAAACATACTTTCGCTTTGTAGTAAATATATATCGGAAATTCTATTTGACATAATCGAAAGTTCAAGCTTACTTTTATAAAATTGCTCTAACAGTCTGCAAAAAATAATAAGCTGGATCCAATTCGAAGATTAAGGAACAACGCAATCTGCAACATTAACTGAATTAGATAACTTTAGCTTAGCGTATAACTCCGTTACACATTAAACGCGCATGCGCACAAACATATTCGCAGCCGTAAGGGTCTTACGCGCTCTCGTAAACGCCTGTGCGCATGCGTGAACGCGACGCATGCGCAGAAAGTTTGTAGCTTTGAGGTCCGGATTATAGATCATTCCGGATTATGGGTGTCCGAATTAACGACTTTTGACTGTACTAATATTTGTAAAAAATATTAGGCAATTCTGAATATGAATAAGGAAAGAGAAGCAACTATTTTACTCTATATGAGAACACTTACGATGGGAAGTTAAAATCTTGAAGAGCTTGTTTCACCGAAGACAAAATCGCTCTGTTTTCTTCCCGGCAACTTTCTGAACAAAGTGTCTGCAGCCTTGTTAAATAGGCATCAAAATTTTCTCGTGTAGGTCTCTCATCAAAGTTTGGAAGTCTTACATGATCTAACAAAGATATAAAATTGTTCCGCAGTGTTTCATAATATTCTGTTAAATTGTGGTTCTTCTGGGCAAGAGATTGATTATCCTAAAACCGAAAGAATAAAATATTATTTGAAGATATTTAAATAAACATGAAAAATACATTAGCTTCTCTAACTCATAGTATAATAGTCTTAATTATACACAATAAAAAATTATTTAACCAATTAGTAGCCAAAAGTTTATTTCAAAGCAATGGAACAGATGCTGCCTGCATTTCCTTCTTCATAAGACATTTAAATAGTACTTAATTTTTCTTATAAAAGGCTTCTATGAAGGCTCAAGTTTATGGCAGAAGGAAAGTAATCTTAAGAAATTTCAGCATGGAAATTTTTATCCATATAAATAAAAAATTAATTAAAAAAACTTGATCAATTTCTGGCTAATATAACTGATACTGTTTATTCATTCTAGATTATGTTATTACCTGCTGAAATTGTTTATTCTAGTTGCTTGAGTGCAGATTTGTTTCTTAAATAGATTAGTTTTTATTTCTAATTATTGGCTTTAAAAATGTTATAAAATATTATTCAAATTTTTAAAATTCTTCCAGAAATAAATTCACAAAAGTGGTTGATCACATGAAATTATGTTTTGCTTCCTGACAAACTGCTGTAATATTACATGATCCTGTAATGGCCCAGTTATTGCAGGAGAAATAATAATTTTTTTATTTCAAGTATTTATATTTTCTGTGTTTAATTTTTTCATAAAATTAACTTTAACATTTTGTTAATATTCATATTTCTTTTATGCTGAATGGCAACAAGTAGTTCATATTTATATTTATATTTCTTTTATGCTGAGTGGCAATGAGTTATGATTCATGATTACTTTGGTTTATTCAAGCAGGGGCTCATTTTGATAACTGAAAAACAAAAAGCAATACACTTAGCTATTTGTTTATTCAAACAAATAAACAAAAATTCAGCAAAAATTATATTATAATTTTTGCTGTTCCTAATCATAATTTAGTTTGAATGTTAGTAGCCAAGGCCACATCTTTGTGACCTTGATTTACTTTTGTATTGTCAACAAACGCCTCTTCTGAAACTGCTGGGAGCAGTCACCGAAACGTCATAAGGCGAGTGTAAAAATATCTTCTTTTTGGACTGATAAACCGGAAATATGACTTTTTTAAGTTGAAGCGCAGTTCAAAATTAGTAATATCGTTTCAGAAATGAAATTTAATTATTTAGTTTCATAGCTTGAATCTAAGTTCCACCACAATGCAGTGGAGCTGCTGACACTCCACAAAGATGATGACAAGTTAGTGTTATAACAAAGAAAGTTATTTAAAGGATTATAAAAGGCTCCAAATGAAACTATGGCTGTAAAAATTCAATGTGCTCTCAAACTGTTTAAGAAACGTAGTGTTGGTGGAATTTGAAAATACATTTGCATGCAGCATATCCTCAGAAAAAGCTCATAAAAGTTCAAGAGATAGTTGAAAAAGTTTTTTGATTTTTTTTTTTTTAAATGCACTCAAAATGGCCTATCACACACCTAAGAAATCTGTTTTGCCAAATGTACTGAAGGATTCCCATTCATCAGCCATTTTGATTTAAATAATACTCATGTGGACTTACAGTAGGGATGATGTGATACAGGCAAACATATTTAATGAAAGATAGCATTTCAGCAAACAAGGATCGTTGATCAGCTGCATATCGTGCATTTGGTAATGGTAAACTTAAGGATAATGATGCAACAACTGTTGGCAGTTCAATTTTAGAAGACGTGGAAGATACTCGATTACCATACAATCACTAATTGAATGACGAAGTTTCACGTAACTGGCGCAATGGACAAGAAACTAGAAAGAAGTGTGAAATCACAGCAATCATGGCAACATTGGGTACGTAAGGAATGCAGTCACCTGGAGCCTAAAACACCCAGCACATAAGCATGCATTGTTATTTAACCTATTAAGAAGTTCAATCTGTCAAATTTAACATTTTAACCTAAGTTATCATCCATATAAACCAAGATTATACAGAAATAGTCAGAATGCTATTTAATTGCACGAAGAGCTTTCTGTGAGCAATTTTAGAACTTAGTGAAAGAGGAAACACATTTTATTTTTTGAAAAATAATGTCAGATGAAGTACACTTTGAACTGCTTTGTGGTCTACAGAAGCAACATGAGTGATATTGGACTGATAATAATCTTAGTGAATCACATCAGAAAACTTTCTACAGTTGCAGTATTACAGTATGGCACAGAGTGCCCACTTTTAGAAATACTAGGTTTTTTTTTTAAAACCAAAGGGCATTAGCCCAGAAGAGCTATTAATTTCGTTTTGGCATTTTGCGTCGATTCACTATAAACGGTGAATCACTTTTCAAATTTTTGCCACCATATATTATCAGCCTGTGTTATATTTAAAGAAATTAAATAATGAAGAATCTGCACGTTTCTTGCATTATGATAAAACAACAGTACCTAGAGCATCAAATTTTGAATAATGTAATCTTCCATCAAATATGGGCATATGGAAGCCCTAATTTGGAATTTGTTTTATTATCGATTTCATATTTTGTAACATTTTAACGAATTTTTGATTAACAAACTCAATGATTTCAAAATGAGCAATGGCAACACTGAACACTGTTGTATGTTTTTTTTTTTTTTTTTTTTCCATCTCCAGCATGCAAGACTGTGTATCGGAAATTCTAAAGATTTGCTCATTTTAAAATTATTTTGTGATATTGTTGTTGAATTGATTTTTATGGTTTAAGTAGTTTTAAGTTTAAAGAGCATGATATTTAATCAATAACAGTAACACACAAAACATTTAAAAAAAGTCTGTTTGGGCATAAAGCTAAAAAGCTTTCAGATTTTCTTTCTTTCTTCCTTTTTCTTTTTTTTTTTTTCTTTCAAAGGATGAAAATGGCCTTGTACTTACCTTACAAGGTCATTTTTGTATGCAATATGGTCACCACCTTTGCAAAGATTTACAATTAACTATCAATTAAATGGGTGGCATATTAAATTGACGTTATCTGAAAATACCAAGTTTGTTTATGGCCAAACAATAGAAAATTATTATCTAAAACTATCAGAATATGCATGGGATAACAGCAGTGCTAGCAGATGATACTAAAGTATTTATGAATTGTTTTTATGTGTAACAGTGCGTAATTTAATGGTACAAAATTTGAAATACATAAACATTGTTAAATCATCTGTTAAAAATAAAATGTTGAATTTAAAAAAAAAAAAAAAAAAAAAACCTGAGTGTACAACCATTAATCTTCTATTTCTTCACTGGCATACAAGAGAGAGAAAAACAAAATATAGTTTTTTTTTTATTTTAAAGAAAGTTCTTGTTTCGAATGCTGATTTAATTTGCACAGCCAACTGAACTTATTATCCAGATAAAACTGCTCAAAAATACAGATAAACTGTTACCAATATAAATATTTTGGTGGTAATTATAATATTTATTAATCCTCTTTCTTTTTTTTTTTTTTTTTTTTTTTTAAACCTGCTATCAGATTAACCACAACTTTTGGCTGATTGTGGCTGTTGCTCACAATATTACCCTGGTTAATCGGAAGTCCATAAACTCCAACCTGCAGCAAAACTTGTCAGTAGTCAATGCACGAACGACATTTTTACAACTTTGATAATGGGTGTGTAATGATTGTAATTAACCATTCATTAATTTTAATTAATCATTAATTGTAATCAATTTTATTACATTTAAAATCTATATACATATAAAACTGAATAATTAAAAATATGCCTGGTAAATTATATGCCCATTTAATTAGAAATTTTCATTTAACTCCTCAAGCCATATCACTAAATCTACTAATATATGAAAAAAGCAAGTATTTTAAATCACTACTAATCATAGAAAAAATCAGAATCCATAAATCATATATCTTTATTCTGGATTTGATTTCCACAGGGAAATAAAATTTAAATAACAAATAATAATTAAAAAAATACTTATAATTTACGAATGCAAAGATTTCTATGTAGCATGCTTGAGTTCTGATTTTGAGAATGTTTTTTTATAACAAAGTTCTTCATTCGCCTATTTATTTTTTCAATCAAAACTGCTTCAATAGTTTAGGACCTAAATTTGGTCGATATTCCATCTGATTTTTTTTAACAATAGAACAAATTCTTTCGCAAGCTGAATTTAAATGAGGTATTATTAAGACAGCAAGCATTACAATAGGCAATACAGTCAAAAGTTTTTAATCTGGACTCGTCAGGACTCCGGCGATTCCGGATTATCGTTTTTTCCAAATTATAGATCATCAGTTTAAATCTGGTAAGATGGCATGCAGAAATTATAAAATTAAAAATATGAAACCGTAATTTATGAAATAAAGAGAAATTATGATTTAAAGGGTATCAAAATTTACAAAAAAAAGCTTAATATTTATTTGTTTACTTTATTAAACATTTCTTTCAACGCATGCATGCGTAAAGCATACATCATGCATAGCTGAAATTAGAAAATTGCAACCAGAAAACTATTTGATGTGTATTCGTGATAATTATAATGACGAGGAATTTGATTTAAATCATATCAAAGACGGAGTACATTGAGATGAAATACTACTTTTAGTAAGTTGCAGCCGAATAAATGAATGAATTATAAGGCGAATAAAATAAAAACATCTGCCCTGAAGATAAGGATAGCACTGACAGATCATCTTCCAATTCATTGCACGCCGCAATTGAAATGGAATTCCGAATGGAAAAATTTCCATTCATTTCGATTTCTGAACCAATTAATTTTTCAGTAGCCTTTTTTGCAGCTATATGCAAGAGGTGGCATGGACAACCTTGGATGATTATACTTGGTTGATGCATTTTGATAAATGATGCTACACCTTTAAACTTTAGAATCATATTACTAGCATTATCTGAAGAAAACAATAAGCAAGTTTTCCATTCTAAACCTATGCTTTTAAGGTTTTCATTTATACAATTAAAAATACCTTCTCCGGTATTATTCGTGCATTCTAAAATAGAAATTAATGATGTAATTATCACTCCCTTTCCTTTACTGTAATATGTTATAATCAATGGGTACAGTTTGTTATCATTACTTCCATCAGTACTAAGAGAAAATGATGTATTGCACACGGATTTTATAATAGCGACAACAGTACTTTGTGCAAGCGTTTTCACTATAGCAACAGTTTTGGTAGGACCACAGCTAATTTTTTTTTTTTTGCTATGGCAGAATCCAGAAACATTGCTTTGAAAAGCTCTTTGGAATGATCCAAAACAGAAAGCGGTAGATTATGTTCAATTAAAAATTGAACAAAATAGCATTAGGCTTTTATAGGATTTGTTTTGTCATTTTTTATTAAGAAATTCATTATTTCTTTAGATTTTACAGTTCCATGTTCTATGTGCTCTTGAGAAAAACATGCCATTTACAGTCATCTTTTCCGCCATGTTCAACTGAGAAGCCTTTGTTGCATGCATTACAGTGTGTGCGATTCGCAGAAATTTCGGATACCTTAATGCATGGAAATTCTGAAGAATATGAATCTAAATTTCTGCTTTGATAATTTTGGCTTCTTCGTTCAAGGTAGCATTATTAACAAAAAACCTCCACCTGAATCACAGTTCACAAGACACACTGCTAAGCTCTCGCTAAGCCAAAGGCAGGCTAAACATGCAGCAACGAACCTTGGAGACAGACAAAGTAGACAAACGTTGCCGGGAAACTATTGACAAATCATTAATGATTGGTGTTACTGATATACGATCAGCTATTCTTTAAAACCAACAATGCACTTAACACGTGATATATGATGACACGAGTATTCAGCCAATTATCGGATGAATTAGTTGGTTCCATTTTGCATACTGGTTCTCCTACTCTGTTTCTGTAAAAACAGTAGTTTTTTCCATAATTTTCGTAGCTCGTAGTTTTTTATGAATTTCCGTAGAAACTACAGAGTATCTGTAGTAGTTGGGAGTCTATGGGAGTCTAATACTGTTGTCAATACATCAATCACGGAATGTGTTTTGAAGTGGTAAATGAATGCTGGGTCCCTCCATACAATCAAACACTTCTGAGGGTCACAATATAACAACATTATAAGAAACAAGGAAAAAAACATTTCTCATACATCCAAGATAAAAAAGTTAAAGTGGTGAAACTACAAGACAGGGCATTAAAAAATTTTGCATAACGTAACTGCAAAGCCTATGCCTCACGAAAAGAGGAAGAATTTAGGTATAAGATTTCAACAGTTATATGGAAACCATTTCATCATCAATTTCATTAGAATATAAAAAAAAGAAAATATAAAGTATATGTATGACGAATTAGCATAAAAAGGAGGAAAACACCACTGGGCAGAGTATTGCAGCTTTTTTCAAGAAAACAGACATTGGGAGAGAGATTACATTTAGAATTCAAAAGCTGATTGGAAAAAAAAATTACCCAATAGCAAAAATGCAGGAACTATAAATAAACTTTTTAACGTTGCAATATCAAGATGTCCAGCATCTCAAGTTCACAATACCTCTGTCATGTCTAGCATCTAAGGCTTTAATTCAAAGGCATAAGACTTTCATTATTGTAATGTTTAAAAGTCTTCTGAACAGCAAAAATTAATAATCATACAATTTCATTTTCATTTTATTGAAGTTCTGAAATCATAAGTTATAATTAATGTGCAAAATCTGTAAGAAACGGCAATGAATTTTTTATTTATTTGAATAAATAACCATTTCTGAAACTTCCACCTTGACTCTTACGTACCCTTTCTGTCATGCGAATATGTTGCTCCATCTGAGAGATGTCTGTTCGCAGTTTTATCATTTCAGATTCCACTTTAGCATTATATTCCTGCAATTCCAGAATTTCTTCTTCAAGAACTCGAATTTCTTCATCATTGTCCACATCTCCTAAGGGATAAAAAGTGTTAAAGAATATAAAAGATCAGAAAAAATATGCATGCATGTTTACTCACATATATGCATATGAACTAATTAAAACATTTTTTGTCAATGTAAGCAATATATATAATAAATGCAGAACCTAGTTTTGGAATATCATTTGAGTTCATTGTTATGTAGCACAGAAACCAGACATAGAAAAATCCAAATTTCTATGAGGAATGAGTTCCTAGGACTTGTGTATGACATTTTGTTTGTTGTAAACCAGAAGCAAAAATGTATCATAATGAAATAGTGCAGTATAAAATGCAGTGCTGGATTTTAAAAATTATCAATGGGTGAAATAGTTGTTAAACATAATTCCTTCTGAATTTTAAAAATGTTACAAGATCCCTCGCCTTCAGTTTGTCATAATGTAATCCACACTAATTGAAGTTGGGAAATAAATTAAAAATATTCATAAACTCTTTCCTACAGATATTTAAATCTGGTTGAAAGGGATTTAAAAAAATTGCTCTTATGATAGTTTGTATCAATCTATACAAACTACTGGCAATTTTAATTAGTTTTTTTAAGGGAGAACGAAATAGAAAAAAGAAAAAAATTCAAATTCTAGCAATCAATAACAGAATTAGATGACCAGATCAGTAATAAGCTTAATTAGTGCTATTTATCATATATCAATCACTTAAAATTTATTTTGCTGAATCCATATCCTATTAATGATATTCTTAATAAAATTAGATTATTAATATAACTTATTGACTCACCATTTTTTTCAGGTTCTTCCACTGATAATCTCTGCCTTTTGATAGGCTGAAAAATTTTTGTAGCTTTTGATCCCACCGGAAAGCTCAAATGACTGCCATTGGTAACTGGGCTTCCATCATTTGAAGATGAAGAACTAAGTATAAATATTATTATTTATTTCTTGAAATATTTGTGATTGAATGACCACTAAAGTTATTAGACAGAAAAATTCTACTCACGCATTTGGCTCGATTTTTATAGGTCTTCCATCAAACGCCATCACTTCATATCTCACTTTTCCTTTGTTGGCAATAGGGCAACCTGACGCACTGAAACATAAATGAATTGCAATGTAGATTATATTTCCAATTTAAATTTAATTCTTAATTAATAAAATGCAAAGATCCCAATTAATAAAAATTATGCAAAAGATAAAATATGGATAATTTTAATATGGCTCCAAAAACAGTTGCAAAGGCTAAATTGTTCACAATATTACATTTTAGTAATCATTCAGATAGATATGATTTCATATCTCCTTCTCTATTATTTGCTTCACAAATAAATGCTAAATTGCAGAAGTGATATATTTACCAATTAAGTTATATTTTATAACTATTAGACTTATATTTTGGAAACAAATATAAAAAACTTCACAGATGAGAAAAGGACAAGATGTTAAGATACTTCTTTCATTTATAATTAATGAAATTTATAAATTAATTGATAAACAGGTAAGTTCTAAATACAGTTTCCTATCTCCAGGAAAAGCTGAAGAGAAAAACAGCAGGCCATTACTGGCTACAATTTGTAACTAAAAGTTTTTCAAAAAAGAAGACAACATCTAGAAGCAAAAAATGTTGTACGAGAAACACACAGTACCATGCAGGATATTAAAGGAAGAAGCACACATAATATGGGAAGAAACTGCAATGAAAGAAAATATGATAAAATTATCAGTTTAAGTATAAAATTTTAAATCATACATTTGATGCTATAAAGAATTCATTTGATAAAAGAGTAAAAATCTTGATAACATTTACTCAGGCATTAGCAGAAATACATGAAATCCAAATGTATACATACAGTCTTATGAAACTTGGAAATTATTTCAACAATCATGTGCTCATACACATTTATACATACAGCAAGCAAAAAAATAAAGATTCTGTTTCTCTGCTACAAAAGTTTAAGTAATTTATTACTGCTCGATTAAAGTAACAAAATGAAAAAGTAATCACATAAATATATCTATTACTAGCTATCTTTTTAAAATAAAATAATCTACAGAAAAAGTATATTTTGCAATTAACTGTATAATGAAATATTTAAACAAAAAGACTACTAATAAATTTTTCAGAAGCTTTGTTCAAAAAGAAAATTTCATTATAAATTACTAAAATATTAAAGTTACCTTTAAAAATTTCTTAATACTGTTCCAAAATGTTAAGAACCAAATATTAAAATACAAACCAAGCAAACTGTAATAATTAAGCACACTAACACAAAAAACAGAATCTTTTTTCGTGTGGGGGAGGAATATTGAAATATATGAATAACCATTAAATGTTGCACAAACAGCTTTGGCATCAAACAGTGTTTCAAAAATAATAAAAATCTATTTTGCAAAATCCTACTTCTTATTTTGAATACAGCATTTATGGTTTTGAAAGTTTAAAGCTATTTTTGAGCATTTAGATAATGCCCTGAGACTTCCAAAAATTTAAGTAAATGCAAGTTATACATGAAGACAAACTCAAAATTTTATAAATTAAAAAGGTGGTAAAAAAGGATTCTGAAACATCTTACAATTTTTTATTTAATTATTTACTTATTATATATATGGTTTTATTGAGCTATTAATTTTTTTTTTCTGAATTTTATTTGTTGAGATTTTATTTCATTAGCCGAGACTATATATTCACAATAAATGCTAAACAAAGAATTTTTAATACAGCTATGCAAAAAATACAGAAATACAATAAAGAAAATTTTAAAAATTAAATACTAAAACCATAATACCACACAAACATATATACATTCAGACACTTGTATATATTTCATGCTTTTGAAAGGGATTTCCAAATTTTTCAGAATGAAATGCTAACTTCACATAATAAAAATATAACTAATTTAAAAATTTTTCAAAAAGAATTATGCATTAATAGATGGTGTGCATGCTTGTGTAGGTGTGAATGCACAAGTAAACATTTCAAAATATACTCTTCAGAAATAAAGCAGCATTAGGATCATTGACCACTAATTTTTTCCAACATAATAAATTATATTACTATTTAAAGCTAATACTAATAATTGTCTTTTTAATTAATAATAATTTTATATAAAAAGTTCTAATTATGCTCTTAAATGATTTTTATGTGTCTTAGAACTTCCTTTTGTGATTATTGTGTAAATATCTTTTGCTTACTATCATAGAAAGCCTGAAGAAAAATTCATGTAAGTATGAAACTACAAGAATGTGATTCTAAAAGTCTGGAAAGTCAGAATTTTGAGAAGTTAAATATTGATTGAGCACTGATTTCAGAAAGTAAACAATGAAAAAAATGTCTCACAGCCTAAATATCTGAAACTTAACTAATGAGCAAAAAAGCTGAACATAAAAGCTAAAAACATAAAACTATGTATTATATGCAATAGCAAGCAAATATGTGAATACATAATCTTAATCATTTCATCTTAAAAATCTTAAATATTTAAAAATGATTTCATATTCTTTTACGCAGTCTAGATAAATTAAGGAAATGGAAGTTATGTAAAGGCAGAGTGGGACATAGTACAAATTAAAATTTTGGTATTTCCTTATTATTAGTTTCTTATATAGCAAGTTATAGTTATATAGCTGTTAAGTTCATGCTTACTTCTTACATATAATTTGTTACTTCTATGATTGCTTTTGTTATTTCTGATTATCTGAAACCACCACTAAAGAGTTGCAAACTCACTGCAATTTTGGGGAGTAATGTTTATTTGGGTGTCTTAATGCATATCTATTTCAACAGTGTGCCCAATGCCAGTCATATTTTTACTTTCATTAAAAAATAAAACATTTATCTTTTTTGAGAAATCCTGTGATTTTTTTTTAGGGGGGGGGTCTGCTCTTCTATCGTTGTACACAGTGATCTGTTTTCACTAAAAAAAAAAACATCAGAAACTTGACCACAGCATTATGCAGTAGGCGTAGGCATGACTATGATTGCCCTAAAATAGTTGGAACTTTAATGTAAACTCGAATGTAATAAAAATTAAAATAAAAAAAAAGTAAACTCTACAGTTTCATTATGATACATTATAAAAACCAATATATTCAATGCAAGAAAAAATACTAATCAGAAGAAATACCTTCGAATTTCAAAAGTGCAAATCCACATGTATCATGTGCATACTTGAGTTGCCACATGAATACTTTTTTTAACTTCAATACTTTTCTTCAGCTTTTCAGTGGGGATGTAGATAATCGTAAAGTACCTTGCTTTTAATATGGCTTCAAAAGCATTTTCTCATTTGAAGGATTTCTCCCACATGAACGTCTCAGGTAAGGCTTATGATAACAGCAAGCCATGTTGCTGTTTGCTATTCTACCATTTAGTGGAGCCTTAAGTCTTTCACCCTCTTTTGTATGAGTAGCTGTTGTTGGATTACTAAAATGCAATTTATGATTCAGAATAAATTAACTCACACCAGCTTTCTCGGATTTGTATGTTTTATTTGCTCACCAAAAGGCTGAATAAATCATTAATCTATTATGAACCCAAATGAGAAAGAATTTCTTTTATTTTTGCAGCAAAACTTGCCAGATACCCAGTTCAAAGTAATAGTCTTGTTTTTTTCCTTCCCCCATATGTGAATAGAATTTTGTTTATTTCCATAACTTTTCCATGGCTAACTATTCACTTATAAAATGGATTAAATGGCGAGAATACGTCTATTTCATAAAACTGTTCCAACAAATAATTGAAATTTTGCAATCAATGTGTTGCTTCTTACACAATTTAATGTCATTCTTTTGTTCAACAGCTAATAAATCATTGCACTGTTACAAATGGCATTCTGGGACTAGTGAACCAATTGCCAGAATGTATACTTTTCTTTCGCTTATAACTTTCCATGTTGCATCTCCAAATACTTTCATTGATTATCTTCCACTGGCACTTTTCTGTTAATGGAGTGTCAATTGCCAAACGTATTTGTATTGCATCAAGTACCTATTTGTATTGCATCAAGAACAGCTGTGGAATTATAACAGATACAATGTTTGCATCAAAAACAGCTGGGGAATTATAACAGATACAATGTTTAATATGCACAATGCCGATTTAGTACAACTCTCTGATTTTTACTTCCTTGTACGAAGAAAAAAGGAAGTATCGTAATCGCGAAAAGTTTCAGGCACCATATTTCAATGCAAATATCTATTTTCACCGCTATTGAATGCAATTTAACGATGTTTTTGCTTAACATCCGTATGCAAGGACAGGATAAAGGACTCTTTCCCCCCCAAAAAAATTTAAAATTAATTTAAAATGAATTCTGAAGAGAATTTTTTGTGCCATCTGTGTGTACATATGTATCTTGCATAACTCAAAAATGTTGAAATTTTGTATATAGGACTGCTATAACACGTAAATGTGAACCTCGTATTTTGGTTGCAATCGGTCACACCAAAAAGTATATAAATATATGTATATATATATCTACTCTGTTACTCGGCTCAGTGATCTCAGTTTCTTTATTCTTATATGTTTGTAAATTGTGCATTTTTTGCTTTAAAAATGATTGAATTATGCTATTCTTATCTTCCGGTTAAGGTTTTTATGCCTTTAGTATATCTGTATGCATTATTTTTAGAATTATCAACAATTTAAAAGTTGTTTAAGTGCCGCTAAGTCTAATAATTTTTTCCATGGCGGTCATTGCTTATTTACATTTGAAAAAGCAGAATAGTAGATTTGTTGCCAATCTAGAGAAAGTAAGCTACTCAATAATGCCTTCTTTTATTATTGCGAATTAAATCATGCTTAATCCATTCTGGAATTTATTCGAGGAAATTAGTGTTTAAAGATTTACTTCATAATTTTTAATACATACATCTTGAGTTTTAATGTATTTTTGCCTTGTCGCGAAGTGAGAACTGAATTAACTGAATGAGAAATACTGAATTATCTGTGAAAAACTGTTTCTTTTTTGTTGTTGTTTGCTTAATTTCTTTTGTACATCATTTTAGATTTATTACAGTATTTGAACAGAACATGTGGCAACGATTAGATAATTCTTTAGATTATATAAATTTTGTGCCTTCTGAGTTAAAAAATGAACAAAATATAACACTGTTAAGTAAACCTAGGGCCAGTGTCGCTATGGTAAACAAATATAGTGAATTTTAAAGAGTGTATTTATTCTATTGCGGTTTATGTGCTATCAACGAAGCAGATTTAATTTAATCCAATAAATTTAAATGAAATGCAAGAAAAAATGGGTATAATTTAATATTCTGGAAAAGGAAGTCATGTGGTGCACACATCAACATTTTTTAAAGAGAAAGCAGATACTGTTTACATGAGTACACGGCCTGATCTGCTTTCGCTATGTACATTTTCCTTTTCATAAAGCTTTATGTAATGTTAGAATTGTCATCTGGTTAGATTTTGTCCAAACATTTACATTTGGTGGTAATTGGCGCCCCTCATTAATAAACAAGTACAATAAAATTTCATAGTCATTTTTTGATATCGAAATGTGAAGTGAAATTTGTATTCCTTGGAAGAAAGATATAGCATCTTCCTGACTACTCAGTAAATAAAAAGATTTTTTTTAATTTTTATTTAATATAAAAAGATTTTTTTAAGTTAATATATTAATATGTATATATATATATATTCTTGAGTAAATACTATACAGTAAACACTTGCCAAGCATGTATTCACAGAATGCACGTGCGCTGCTACCTTAATTGTTTAAATGCAGTTCAACGTTCATTCATCAATACTGAATGCTTGATGCATCAGATCTGACCAGAAGTTTTCAACAATTTTACACGATTTCCATCAAATGAAAATGAAGCTAAAGAAATTGTGCAAATTACAAAAGAAATTGGCAGAGAAGCACTTTCAGATATTGAAGAAAAACAAGCAAAGGATTAATCAATAAATAAAAAATGAAGAATTGGATGATTTCATAAAACCAAACAACAGTAAAAGCAGTCATAGTGAAGAAGATAAAACAACTTTAACTAACAAGAAGTTAAATGGATTTCTAAAAAGACACAGGAATTGTTTGATTTTGTAATGGAGATTGAACCAAATGGGGAAAGACTATGGCGTGTTACGAGGGGCATTAAAAAACTCAACACTTTTAACTGCAAGACCTTTTTAAAAGAGTTGTGTCGATCATTGATTGTCCTAAGCAAAAATCACCAGCTTTGTTTTTGAAAATCATTGAATCATGCACTTTACTAAACAGTAATATCCTTTCAATAAACATGTTTCATTTTTCTTCCTTTTAATTACAATAATATTTAAGTTTGTTTAAATTATACATTAGCTAATACATATTTTCCAGAGAGAGTTAACCATCCAAAATGCAACTTTTACCATTAACGATGCAACTCTTGTGTTTGGCAAGGGTTTACTGCAATCCTGTATTATGCCAACTCCCTCATTTTTTGGTAAATTAAAAAAATTAACACTTTTTTGAAAAAGGAAATATGTTAAGACATGAACCTTCCTTATGATAAGCAACTAGTTGATATTATATTAGACAGATATACATAAAGGCAGATTATACAGTAGAAACAGATGGCGGACAAAATAATATAAACACATGTGAAATAATGGAAAATCTTTATTAATAGAGGGTTGGACCACCCTTTTGACTGAAGTACAGATTGAATGCAACGTGGGATAGATGCATAAAGGTCATGGACAATATTTAAAGGAATATTAAGCCATTCCTTCTTCAGAGCGGATCTAATTCTAATTCCGAAAGTCCGGATGGAGGTGGAAATCGGGAACGAAGTTTGGACTCTAAATATGCCCATAAATGTTCAATAATATTCAAGTCCGGAGACTGAGGGGGGGGGCTAAGCGAGATGTTCAATTGCATCGTCTTGCTATTCGAACCATTTTTTAATACACCTAGCAGTGCGGATAGGGGTGTTGTATTGAAAAAGTGATCGCTTCCCAGGGAATACAGTCTGGACATGATACCCTAGAATGTTTAGATAGTGATTGGATGTGATCTTCCCATGCAGAATAATACGTGGCCTAAGACTACGCCAAGATATTGCACTTCATACCATAATGGCACCATCCCCATGCTTCATAGTCAGCAAGAGGCAGTCAGGATGAAATGCTTCTTTGGGCATTCTCCAGACACAAACGTGTCCGGTCGTCTGAAATAGGGTGAATGACAATTTATCTGATTATACTACCGTTTGCCACTGCTCTGGGGGCCAGCATTTGTGATCTCTTCTCCATTGACACTGCTTGAAAGCATTAGTTGCTGTCACCAAGGGTCTACGAATTGCCACTCTGACATAAATGTTCACAGCATGAAGTTCCCTTTTGACAGTTTTTGTTGAAACGGGATCATGGAGATGACCATTCATTTCGGATGTTATCTCGGATAATGATTTGCTTGTGCTTTCGAGCTACTATGTGCTTCAAGACCCGTTTATCCCTATCAGCCAGCTTTGACTTTCGGCAACTGTTGTGATTTGAAGACATCATCTTACCCTCTTTCATGTATGCTGTTCACAATGGCTGATACCATACTCCTTGCTCACCCCACAAGGTTTGCTATTTCCGTATGCTCCACTTAAACGCACTCCAACTATCATTCCTCTCTGAAACTCTGACAGGTCTGACATTTCAATTTCTCACAGACAGTTCGATCAAAGCATGCAACGCAGGTGACTGCAGTTGAGAGACTGATACCTTTCTCTTCACGCTCACTAGGTGGCAGACTTCTGTTGCAGGTGGCGCGGCTGTACTGTAGGTGTGAAATAAGTCATACTTTTTCACAGGTGTTCGTATTATTTTGTCCTCCATCTGTAGATATATTATTTAGTAGAAATTTCAATTGAAATTCTAGTATAATTAATATTTTTAATAAAAGTTCTAATTACTTATAATCATATTAAATAAATATAACCTTTCATGTGAATAGGATTAATTATTTTCCTAAATTTACTAATATGTATACATATAGTTTTTCTAAGTACTTTTTTCTTTAAAATATAATATGTCATGGAAAAAAAATATAGGAAAAAAAGTTTAATGTCTTCATTTTTATGTGTTGATATATTTGATGAAATGTCTGCCACAAAAACTTTCTAACTTCAAAAAAATATTAAAATATGAAGTAAATATTCTTTAAAAAAATAATATTGTAATACATGTTTCAAATCAAAATAATGCTAATTTTAACTTCAGCATAATGGAAACATATTTGCTCTTGTAGAATGTAGTTCTCCAAAGAAAAAAAGTTTAAAGAAATCTGTAGTGCTATATCTGGCTACCTGCCATTTTTTAAAGATTCTTCATCATTAAAATTACAAAAAGTCAAGGCTAAAGTAATAAAAAATTCTTTACATGCACAAGAATAACTATTCAGAACTGCTAACCATTCCATATAGAAACATCATTTACTCCCTACTCCAGTTCTTTACATGTTTGTACTGTAGGGTTGCTTCTTTTTACAGATTAATACAATATGCTATATTTAAAGAATATTTCAAACATTATTTTTTTAATGCAGAAAAATTTCACCTAATGTGAATTTAATATGAGTGACATGATAATCAACATGATAAAGTGAAATACAGTCAAAAGTCTTTAATCTGGACTCGTCGGGACTTTGGCGATTCCGGATTATCGGTTTGGTTGATCTTTACATTACGGTAACTGGTAGTTTGGCGACATTTTGGAGGTGATAAAGGTTACTACCTGGGACTTTGGTAACAATGTGAGCAGTACTGAGTTCCGATTACGCATTATTTTGTGTGGGGGAGATGAGAGATCATGGGATATGTCATGTGATATTAATGGACGAATTACGGTTCTTTAATCGGAAAAGGGGGGAAATCGGGAAAAAATCTGGAAATTTTGTATTTGGCTTTATTCTGTGTTGTGTGAAATAGTGTTTGTGAATTTTTGGATCCCATGGCCGTAAGTAAAGTGAATTCGAAATGGGTATTTAGTGGTATTGAAAAGGATAGTAAGAAATGTTTTTTAAGGTTGTGTGAGAGAGAAATAAACATGTTTTATTATGTTATTTATTTTACCTGGTATCTTGCTTTGAAAGATAAGTATGATTTTAAAGATTCTGAAAGAGAATGAAGAAAAGTGTATCCGCCACGTAATGAAGATTCTGAAGGAGATTAGGTAAGTTAGTATTTTTAATTATTTTTATGCATTGTTGGAAATGTAAGGTGGAAAGGAATTTGGTATTATTGGGAAAATTGTTATTAGCAATGATTTAGTTTAAAGTAATTAGGATTGTAAGGTAATTTTTATTAATTGAATGTATGTGCTCATGTATATTTTAAGTGGTGTTTTTGAATTTAATTATATTTTAATGAAATGATAGTTATTTTGTGAATTTTATACTTGTAGGAATTTGGTGTATGTTTAAGTTGAAATAAATGTGCATGGAAATAATTTAAATATTTGATAATAAATATTTGTAATGCTTCATGTAGGAATTCGTTGGTGACGTGTATAATGTAATAGATGATTTAGAGGTAAAAGTTTTTGGATATTTTCTTTATTTTATATGTGGAAATGTTCATATTTGTAAAGGGTAAATACTTTTTCGCGATCATGTAATTTCATATATGTTCTTTTTACCGGGTTTAAAGATTGAGAAAATTGTCATGTATTTTCGTGAAATTTTTTTAATTTATGAGATAAAAGCAGTGTACATGGATATAGTGAAGAGTGTGCGGAATGCCATTTTTGTGCAATTCTGGGATGTTTTTTTAAGTAAAAATAAGTCGACGTGTACATGGTTCAGTGATATTTTAATGAAATGATAGTTATTTTGTGAATTTTATGCTTGTAGGAATTTAGTTTACGTTTAAGTTGAAATAAACGTGCATGGAAATAATTTAAATATTTGATACTAAATATTTGTAATGCTTCATGTATGAATTCGTTGGTGATGTGTATAATGTAATAGATGATTTAGAGGTAAAAGTTTTTGGATATTTTATTTATTTTATATGTGGAAATGTTCATATTTGTAAAGGGTAAATACTTTTTCGCAATCAGGTAATTTCATATATGTTCTTTTTACCGGGTTTAAAGATTGAGAAAATTGTCATGTATTTTCGTGAAATTTTTCGAATTTATGAGAAAAAAGCAGTGTACATGGATATAGTGAAGAGTGTGCGCAATGCCATTTTTGTGCAATTCTGGGATGTTTTTTTAAGTAAAAATAAGTCGGCGTGTACATGGTTTATGTGTATGTGTTATTTTGAAAAACGCGTAAGGTGTATGGTATTGTGCACTTTTTCCCAATTTTGCAGTGAATATTTGTCATGATTAAGCAGTTTTGTTTGATAAAATTTCTAGCATAAGTGTAATTCGGCTAGTAGATTGTTGGAAGAAGTGTTCAGTAGATAAGAAGAAAAGAAACATGTCTTTACTTCGTGAAGACAAAATGGCGGCGGGGAAAAAAAAATTGAGGGTTGCTGTAGGGGAGTTGGTCGCCAAAAAATCGCCAAGTTACCGTAATGTAAAGATCAACCATCGGTTTTTTTCGGATTATAGGTCATCAGTTTAAATCTGGTAAGATGGCATGCAGAAATTATAAAATTAAAAATATGAAACTGTAATTTATGAAATAAAGAGCAATTTTGATCTAAAGTGGTATCAAAATTAACAAAAAAAAGCTTAATATTTATTTGTTTACTTTATTAAACATTTCTTTCAATGCGCGCATGCATAAAGCATACATTACGCATAGTCGAAATTAGAAAATTGCCACCAGAAAACTATTTGATGTGTATTCGCGATATTTATAATGACGAGGAATTTGATTTAAATCATATCAAAGACGAAGTAGATGAAATACTACATTTAGTAAGGAATTATAAGCCGAATAAAATAAAAACATATGCCCTGAAGATAAGGATAGTGCTGACAGATCAACATCCAGTTCATAGCACGTCGCATCGTTTGCCCCCCCCCCACACACACAGCAGCGTGAAATTGATAAACATATTTCGGAATAGTTAGAGAATCAAAGGATATGCCTTTATCCATTTTTTGCAGCAATTCCACTTTTTGTTTGATGGACACTGAAACATGCTTTCGCTTTGTAGATCCTTTGGCAGCTCCAGAAGCAGAAATTCTTTTTGACATAATCAAAAGTTCAAGCTTACTTTTATAAAATTGCTCTAACAGTCTACAAAAAATAATAAGCTGGATTCAATTAGAAGATTAAGGAATGACATAATCTGCAACATTAACTGAAATACATAATTAGATAATTTTAGCTTAGCTTATACCGTCCGTTATACATTAAACGCGCATGCATAAAGGTATTATGCGCATGCATAAAGGTATATGCGCAGAAAGTTTGTAGCTTTGAGGTCTGGTTAATAGATCATTTCGGATTATGGACATCCGGATTAAAGACTTTTGACTGTAATAATTTTCTTGTTTTGATTAGTGATTAATCAGTTAACATGATATAAGTTTTTGTAGCCAATCTGCATAAAAATTTGTGTAAACCAGGTAAAATTTTCAAAATAGGCAAAATGATGATAGCTATTGACTAAAATACTGTGCCGGCATGGATATTCAAGAAACATTTGTTACCATGATCTTCAGTAAAACATGAAAATAATTGTTCATTTGGAATAACGATTCAGTTTTACAGATTAATATATTTTATTAACATAATGAAAATAGTTAAAATATCTTAATAAATGATAAAATTTCCTTTTTTGTGGAAATTTTAATAAAATGAGCATCAACATTTAATTGTGAAATGCATCACGCATCTCATTTAGGAGAAGAAATCATTCTTACTTAAAATTCTTTCGTATGTCATCATATCAATTTCGAAAATAAAACTTAAAACATTCCTTATTTTAGTTAACCTAGAAAACTCCATTGAGAAAGTTTAATGTAGAGAAACTCCACTGAAGTTTTAATTAAATTCCTTAAAAAATCAAGTTTTTAAAATTTGAATATAATATATATATTCAATATTAATAAATTTAGATCTCAGATTTCATATCAATATCCAATCAGAATACATGTTTTTGTGAATGTCTAAAAAAAGGCAATAACTTAAAAGATAACTATTAAAATTCTTCCGGCTTAAAAAAATTTAATTTAAAAAATTAATTTTAATTAATTTAAAAAATAAAATCTTAGCTTATTTATCTTTGCTAATAATATTAATATTAATTAAATATATTTTGCTTGGATATCTTTATAAAATTATTTAAGTTTTATTTAAGTGTGAAAAATCAGAAAAGCACAGAAACTGCCAAAACATATCTATCAATCAATTAATAAAAATAAATAAATAAATAAAATTTTAAAATAAAAAATTTCAGTTACAGTTAATTCTAAAATAACCTTCTTCAAAAGATGTATCAGCTTCAGAATGAAGAAATACTGAAAACCAGAACTAAGAAGTGAATTACTACACCTTTTTTTGACTTAACCATTTTCGGCTGATCTTTAGAATATGGTAACTGGTAGTTTGGCGACATTTTGGAGGCGATAAAGGTATAACCTGGCACTTTGGTAATAATGTGAGCAGTACTCAGTTCCGATTACGCATTATTTTGTGTGAGGGAAATGAGAGATCATGGGATATGTCATGTGATATTAATGGACGAATTACGATTCTTTAATCAGAAAAGGGGAGAATTTGGAAAAATATCTGTGGCTGCATATTATTTTGTATTAAGCTTCATTGTGTGTTGTGTGAAGTAGGGTTGAATAATTTTGGGATTGTATGGCGCTGTCTAAAGTGAATTCTAGATGTGATAAAGAGAATTTTGCTTTTTATTTAGCGGAGCAAGTGTGGAGGAAAAATTCGCAGAAAAAAATCGTTCAATAGTTTTATTGAATCCATAATAAAAGTGTATCCACCATGTAAACAAGATTCTGAAGAAGATTAGGTAAGTTAGTATTTTTAATTGTTTGAGGATATTATTTTTATGCATTGTTCTAAATGTAAGGTGGAAGTAAAATAATTTGGTATTATTGGGAAAATTGTTATTAGCAATGATTTAGTTTAAGTAATTAGGATTGTAAGCTAATTTTTATTAATTTAATGTATGTGCTTATTTATATTTTAAGTAGTGTTTTTGAATTTAATTATATTTTAATTAAATGATAGTTATTTTGTGAATTTTATGTTTGTAGGAATTTGGTATGCGTTTTAGTTGAAGTAAACGTGCATGGAAATAATTTAAATATTTGACACTAAGTATTTGTAATGTTTGCGGTATGAATTCGTTGGTGACGTTTATAATATAATAGATAATTTAGAGGTAAAAGTTTTTGGATATTTAATTTATTTTATGCGTGGAAATGTTCATATTTGGAAAGGGTATATACTTTTTTGTTATTATGTAATTTCATTTATGTTCTTTTTAACGGGTTTAAAGATTCAGAAAATTGTCATGCATTTTCGTGAAATTTTTCTAATTTATGAGAAAAAAGCAGTGTACATGGATATGGTGAAGAGTGTGCGCAATGCCATTTTTGTGCAATTCTGGGATTTTTTTTTTTAAGTAAAAATAAGTCAACGTGTACATGGTTTAGTGATATTTTAATTAAATGATAGTTATTCTGTGAATTTTATGTTTGTAGGAATTTGGTATACGTTTTAGTTGAAGTAAACATGCATGGAAATAATTTAAATATTTGACTCTAAGTATTTGTAATGCTTGTGGTATGAATTCGTTGGTGACGTTTATAATATAATAGATGATTTAGAGGTAAAAGTTTTTGGATATTTTATTTATTTTATATGTGGAAATGTTCATATTTGGAAAGGGTATATACTTTTTCGCGATCAGGTAATTTCATATATGTTCTTTTTACCGGGTTTAAAGATTCAGAAAATTGTCATGTATTTTCGTGAAATTTTTCTAATTTATGAGAAAAAAGCAGTGTACATGGATATAGTGAAGAGTGTGCGCAATGCCATTTTTGTGTAATTCTGGGATGTTTTTTTAAGTAAAAATAAGTCAACGTGTACATGGTTTATGTGTATGTGTTATTTTGAAAAACGCGTAAGGAGTATGGTATTGTGCACTTTTTCCCAATTTTGCAGTGAATATTTGTCATGATTAAGCAGTTTTGTTAGATAAAATTTCTAGCATAAGTGTAATTCGGCTAGTAGATTGTTGGAAGAAGTGTTCAGTAGATAAAAAGAAAAGAAAGATGTCTTTACTTCGTGAAGACAAAATGGCGGCGGGAAAAAAAAAATAGAGGGTTGCTGTAGGAGAGTTGGTCGCCAAATTTTTGCCAAAAAATTGCCAAGTTACCATAATCTAAAGATCAACCAAATTTTCTTTTTATATAACTCCTATGTAAGTTAAATTAAAACCTCACAGCATACCGGGATGGGGGCAGAGAAAGGAAAACAAAGTAAAGGAGAAAGGAAACTTACAGGATATTAATTATTCAGAACAAAAGATTAAAGAATGTCAGTATAATTTTTTTAAACATATCAAGAAAGTTTGTTAACTTAAGATCATAATATAACAATTATCTTTAATTTAAAAGAAATGCAGTGGAATTTAAAAAAGAAAATATTTAGTTAGAATTACTTGCTAGCTATCATACAAATTGGCTCATATTTGTTTTCGGACACCTGTATTTTTGAAATTTATTTGCTTAGATCTTGTACTAAATATTGAAAATCAGAGTTCAAATTTAGTTTTTTATATATTATTTTTGCTCTCTTTTAAGCTTTGTGTCATAAAATAAGTATCATAAAAATAATGTTAACCAGTAACTCACATAATAATTCAGACACAATTCTTGTTGAAATATTTTTGTAGACAATGTAAATGCATAAAAAGAATTATCATCTGCATTTAGAAATTACATCTTACCAAAATATATCGAGAATTCCATATCTGAAGTGACAGTGGAAAGATGATATAAATTAACAAGCAATTCTGTTAGAAATTTAATAATTGATTTTTTAAATGGAAAAATTATTCCAAATTTCAAAATATCCTTGATATAAAGCATTTACGTTTCTTTGATATAACAAAACAAGGAGAATTGTGTGAAACTAGTGAAAATGCACTGCAGTCCTTAATACATTCCATGTGGATATTAAGGAACAGCAAATTTTGTCTATGAAAAATTAAAAACACTCGAAAAATTAGTACTGCTAAATGTTCAGCAGATTTCAAAAAACCATTTGCAAAAATAGTTAACCCTGAAGCTTTTAGAAGACTTATCATTTAGGAGACATGGATAAAATTGGAAATCAACAACAAGATTATTCCTGCCATTTGCAAAATCTATAATAATCCAAGTTTTATCATATTGGAAAAATTTGATATTTGCAGTCAAAATTTAATATATTTGGGTCTTACAGATGAATTAATAGGTGGCAAAATCCAAATTAAGAATTGAATTAAAAAATGTAATTGCTAATGTTATGCATGGGAATAAAGGGAAAATGGTTTGGAGATGTTTTGCTGCCTTTAGAATTAGAAATTTAGAGTTTATCGAAAACAATATGGGTTAGCAAAAATATATAAATCTTAATAGTCAAAAGCATCTGCAAGAAAACTTGGAATGTAAAATACATTCAAGTTCTATCAGAATAGTGATTCTAAACATACAACTCTAAATGTTTGCTTGCGGTTATTATACAATTATCCTGAAGTTATAAAAATTTCTGGTACTCTTCCGTCAGCAGGATTGGAATCAAATACCTATGTATGTATGCATGTGCATATATGTCTGTGTACATACACACACATACATATATACATGCATATATGAATCCATACATGCATATATGAATCTATACATACATTTCTGAATCCAGTCCTGATAACAGAAGAGTACCAAACTTCTCTATACTCTCCATACTTAAAATAGTAAGGGAAGTGTATGAAGCAGGTTGGAGAAGAAGAATAAAGAAACACGACACTATTCTGAAAGCTCTACTAAAAGCAAATCAAGTGTAGGAATGGAACAAATGAAATATTCTTAAACAAAAATTTTAATTGAATCCATGCTAAATGCACGAAAAGTGTAAACTTAGCTAAAGGATATCCAGCAAAATACTCAACTTGTTATTTTGATGTTTTTATCAAATATAAGCTGATGCTTTCATTAAACGTGATCAAATACTATACAAGTTTCTTTCCAGAACTTTTCAAATAATTTATTTTTCTTTTTTACCAAAAAGGTTTTGAATAACTTTTTTAAAACAAGCAGGTTTTAAAACAGAAGATCAATAGTATATGTGGAAAAAAAATGTTAATATTTAGTAACTGATATTTTCACATAAAACTGGAAAACACAAGTGTCTGAATGAGTGACACAAGTGAATGAAAACAAATGTGAGCCACTGTAAATAAAGATGTGATGCCAGGAATTTCTAATGTACACTATACACTACTTTTTATCTCAAATTTAATCACCTGAAGAATTTTCCAATTTATTTTTCAAAATACTCCCCCCTCCAAAAAAACCCCACATTTTCTTCCACTGCTTGATACCAAAGAATAGATTTGTAGTAAAAAGGAAGGGAATAAAAGGAAGTAAACAGTGAAGTGTCTGAAACATCTTTAGAACATCGTGATACAAGGCATGCGAGCAAAATAGGAGAAAAATGGAAAGTATGATGCAAGATAAGATGGAAAGACAGGATACAACATGAGCCAATGTTTATTAGAAATACCTTCGATGTGACTGAAATTTTCTTGTAATATGTCCACTACCATCACATCCAGGAACAGGACAGCTAAGTAGGGAATGGTAGAATTGGTAGCTATTAGTATCGCTACTTGCAACTGCATCAGTTATCTTAAGCGTAGCTGTGTGGTGTGATTCTGAAACTTATTTTGACTTCGAACTTTTCAGGAATTTTTTAAACACCTTTTTTTCATTTTTTTTAACACAAAACTGAAATGCTATGAAGCAGCATTTCTAAACATTGTAATAAAACAATCTAAAAAATAATACTATACACATATCAGAAAAACTATAATGATACAAAACATAAACAGGGTCATATAACAAGTTTTATGAATTCAAATGCAGATACTGAAATCTTATTACTGTAAAAAGAATTATGATGATTAAAACATTAACATACTAACAAATATGCTTCTAATATGACTTTTCTTCATACATTGATTTATGTAGATAATGGTTTGTGAAAATGCATGCATTTTCTTCAAGTGATCATTACAATTATGGAATATATCATATTTATGAAACTGAAAGGAAAATGCCAAAAGAATATATCCGGTTTCAAATCTAGCATTAAATAAAATTTACGGAATTTTTATACATAAGAATTTATACTAGTTCTCAACCGGTGGTACGCAAGACGAAAAATAGGTGACACACAAAGAAACAAAGTATTTTTAATTATTAAATTCAAAAATCTCGTGAAGAAAAAAGAACAATTGATGGAAATGTTTTGTGATTAAACTCTAACAGAAGATTTCAAAAGTAACACATTTGTTAACTTTAGGCTGAACTGAAAAAGAGAATTTAAGGGCATCTGAAATAAAGCTATTAAATTTTTATTCCCTTTTTGCACAACCTATTTGTGTGCAACTCTGATATACGCCCTAATTTCACCAAATGTGGCGATATGTGTTCCGCGCTGGTTTTGGGCGCGATTGCGTGTTGTATGGCAACCCTGCTAACGTTGTAAAATCTTTTGCTGGATTTCGTTTGTTCGCGTCATGCTCTGTGTCCGAGAAGCTAAAATGGTGGAAGTTGGTGAATTGAAGTTCGGCAAAAGGAAATATCGTCGTGGCCATTCTGTTGAGGAGCAGTGGGTATTTGGAGGTGTGGAAAGAGGTTCCGGGAGATTATTTTTAGTGGCTGTGCATGATAGAAGTAGAGATTTGTGATTATTTGTTACTTATTTGTGAATCATAGTATGGACTTTCTGGAAAGAATTAACAATTTGGATAGTGTGTCTGGCTGTCATATAAATACGATAGTGATTACATGGCGGCATGTTAAAGGCGGTATGAAATTGGTATTTCTGCTGTTCGAAAAAGCACTGATTCATGGTAAGTGCATTTTATTTTATTCTTGTTCTTATTTTGTAGAATGTTACGTTCATTGCTTTTTTAGTATGAATTTCAGTCATTATTGTTGTTTTTTTGAATTGTTTGAAATTTATTTTAGTTATTTTGTTGATTAGTGCGTACCGTCTAAATTGTGCAATTCGTAGATGTTTTTTAAAGTTGAAACCAGAACGCTGTATACATGGTATTCTTTGAAATTTATTGTTGTTATGTTAATTTATTAAAGTGAGGTGTGCGTAGTTCGTAGATTCATTTGTTGCCTAAATTGTGCAATTCGTAGATGTTTTTTTAAGTTTAAACAGGATGCTGTGTACATGGTATTCTTTGAAATTTATTGTTGTTATGTTAATTTATTAAAGTGAGGTGTGCGTAGTTCGTAGATTCATTCGTTGCCTAGATTGTGCCATTCATAGATATTTAAGTTAAATTATGGAAAATATATATCGCTGTCTACATGGACTCTTGTCAAATAATTTTAGTTAGAAACTTTAGGGTTTTTCTATCTAAATTTTTTGTTTTTGTTTCGGATTTTTAGTTTAAATTGTGTGTTCAAAATGTGGGTAAAAGTTTACAATTGGGTGCCCCTTGTATTTTGGCGATTCTTTTTTGATGCCAAGATCGGCACCAGGAAGACACAATTTCAAGGTGGCTGCTATACAAAACCAAAATAAGAAGTCAAAGAATTGCATAAACTTTGTGTCCATGTACACATCGATCTGTTTTCTTTTAAAAAAAAATCCCAGAATAGCATAAACTAGGCATTGCGCACTGCTTTAAATTTGACCATGTACACATCAATCTACTTTTATTTTTAAAAAATCAGGAGGCTAAAGCAAAGTTAAACTATCATGGTAACCAGAAATGAGATTTCATCGGCAAAATTTTACAAAAAATTGTCGCTAATCGAAGGGGCACCCAATTCTACACTAGAGCTAAAATGTGGTTTTTGCAATCGCGAAAACCGTGTTTTTGAAGACATTTTACGCTTAAAGTTCAAAATGTAGACAAAAAATTGAGATAGTAATACGGCAGCGTGAAGTTTCTTGCCAAAAATGTTTGGCGAGAAATTTGGCGACTTGAGGGCGCATATCAGAGTAGTTCCAGGTTTTCTTCCATGTTATGTTGAACAACAAAAGTGGATCCTAATTTATGGTTAAAGCTAAGTGAAATACGACCAGATATAAAGAAATTGATTTCTCTTAAACAGGACCAAATTTCACAATAAATTTTAGAATTCAAATTTTATGACTTAAATTTTTATAATTAAAATGATAGCCAACTTTTAATCTAGTATTTTTACGTGTGCATATTTAATACAAATAGCCAACAGGCTGTGCAAATGACAATTTTTTTTTTTTTATTTATACGGAGAAATTGAAAAATAATCATTGTATTGGTGGTACTAAAGTTTTTCAATTATTGTTTAGATGGTTCACGTTAGTCAAAAGGTTGAGAACAGCTAATCTAGTTCAATGTACTCTAATTTTTCAAGAGCAACTCAAACATCTTCGTTTGCATTTCTTTGGAAAGAGAAAATTTTACATCACGAATTCCTCCTTAATAATATGCATTTAGTATTACATTAGCTAACAGCTGCAGCATCAAGAACTGTTTTTCATAACACTAACAGCTGTAAAAAAGATTCCAATAAAAACTCTTACCTAAAAAACTTCACAATGCTTACACAAATAAAATTTGGCGCCTTTCCTAACTTCTACTGTCGGAGAAATGTTTTAATTTCCAAATTCAAAACAATCCTTTATCCATTCGTGTAACGTTGAGTTGTTTTTCGATGTCTGAAATCGCTTATTGTGTACTTCAAGCTTTGATTTAAAGATCAGCCTTTTCAAAGGATTAAATGCATTACGTTACTGAAATGCAAAATTTCTACATTGATTGAAAACACAGTTCTTGAACTTTTCTAACTAATACTCTGCAGTTGGTGATGGGATTAAAAAACTTTTTTTTCTAACTAATACTCTGCAGTTAGTGATGGGATTAAAAAACTTTAAGAATCGCTTAGCTTTCTAAAGTGATGAAATTAGCAAGTAAATATCCGCCAATAGCCTAAAAATTTAATTTTAGATCACCAATTTAAAATATATTAGGAATCGTTGCAAACCAGCTGAATCCTACTCCTACCAATGCCTGGAATGGATTGAAATTAGCAGAAAATTTGAGATGAAATGGCATGACATAGGTTGTCTGAGCGAATTTGTCAACTGCTTCAATTTTTTTTACTGTAGACTCCCGTTTGCACTAGCGGAATTTTGAGCAGAAGAATGGCGCGGCTTGATGGATTTTTGATGAAATAGCTTTATTGTGCTGAGGAAATATTTTATTATTATCTAGACTGTTTATTTCTTTGTGCAATGAGCTGAACAAATATTAAAATTGAAAAAGAGTGAGTGACGTTTCCCTTTAGTGGAGCCCAAAAGATCGCGGAGCCCAATAGATGTACAATGCGGAAATTTAAGTACAAGAAATCGATAAGATTTCTTGTACTTAAATTTCCGCTAGGTTATAATGTACCGGAAAGAATTAACAATTATGCTTAAGATTTTGCTTTGAAGTTCTGGCAAGTTTCTTCTGAGTTAAATCTGGCTTCACAAATCAGGATATGAACTTACCAAGCCTCACGGACTGGAGGAAACGGCGTTCGTCAAAGTCCTCATCTCCTTTCTTCTTGCTTAAAAGCAAGATTGCTGCATTGCTACAAATCAGGATAAGTTCTTGCACTAGCTAGGTTAACCGATATTTTAACCAAGGTGCAATAATAGAATTATTGGACTTTATTCCATTAATCTGATAAATAACTATAGCTGCCCTCAAGAGGAAGTTTGTTATCATGAAAACACTATAACATTCATATGCTGAGTAAAAGATTACTCTCAAACTCACTGTTACATTTACTTGTCCTTAAAAGAGCCGTACTACATATGCTTGGGTGTATTAATTCTTCACTTTTCACAGCTTCATTACTGAATCAACTGTAAAGCACTTTAAAAATTCTCACTCGCTCTCTGCAGATTCTTTAAGCTGACTTGTACCACTGGGTCAGCAATGACAATATATACTAATGGCTCAGCAGTGTATCGACATTGGGAAAATTGTTCGCAAGAGGTTTCTGACATGAATCTCTTGGTCTTTATGAATGAAGACCACTTTCCTGCGTTACTATATTCGGAACTCCTAGTTTTGAAGAAAAAATTGTTATTGGATTTAGCAGTTTCAAGTTTGTTATAATTTCGCTGTTTCACAGCTAGAAACCAATATTGCTTTAATTTTAATTATTATAACAATCTGCTCTCTTAGTAAAATAAGGATTGATTTATTCAAATTCGGGTGCACTTTATTTTGTAATTTAAAAGAATTAATAAACAAACTTATTTATTATATATTTTGATAACAAAATGCAATAAAACTTTGAATCTAAAATTATACTGAAAAGATCTACAGAGAAAATTCTGTCTGTTCTTTGGGTAACAAATGCAAAGAAATGTATAACAATTACCTACTTGGAAACAATTACTTAATGCTAAAATTACCAACGAATAAAATAATTTAAAAAAGCATTTAATCACTAAAGGAAATTTAATTGGAGTGAAACACATTTAAAATTTTGATTAATTTAATGCTGCAGTTCCTTTTACTCTACAGTGACAGCAACAACCGGTCTTTTACTTTTTCGTATAATCCAAAAAAAGTATTTTCTTTCCGCTTTCTTAACAATCTACAAATTGATGATTGTGATATTGCTGTTTTTAAAATTCTTCAAATATTTGTAGGTTTAGACAGTGCTAGAACAAGTCCAAAGAACAAGTAATTATTAAAAGGAAAATTTATAGTTTTACCTTTGTTATTAAAATTAATTTAACTCTTACAGTTCTCCCTAGGCGGTGCATATGATGAAGTGAGATTTTTTGCATACTTTAGTTTTAGCAAACGCTTCTTGAAATATTGTTAGATTGGCTGAATTCATAGTATACTCTAAATATTACTGTCTCTGATATTACAGCAAAAGAAAAATTATTAAGAACTAGCTCTGTCTAGCCTGTGCACTCTAAAATATTACTATCTCTGATATTATAGCAAAAGGAAATTTATTAAGAACTGTTTTCAATGTGTTGTCAATCAATTTAAAATTTATTTCAATTCAATTTCAGTATTGCTTAGCTTTCTGGGGATTTAAATGTTTATATCACATCTAACAGCCCAGAATTTCTTCCAGTCTTTCTAATCCTCACTTGATTCTAACATAAAGTTTTTTAAACTCTTAAAAGAACAAAAGTAATCAAAAGCTTAGATAGGTACCTAAGTATGGATATTATTAATTTCCATTTAAATACAAAGCAAGAGTATAGATTTCTTCTTCTACACTTAAGCATCATTTCCAGATGGCATAATCGTGAAGTATGATTATTTTGATACTCACTAACTTATAATTCAATAAATTTGAAACTAACATCCACAAAACACTATCTTCTAACTCATTTTCTTACTTACCGCAGAGGCTCAGCTTCCATCTTATCGATCGGAAGGAACTTTTTTGATTTATTCGCTCTTGGGCAGCCAGATCGGCTACGATGAGAAGAATAATTGCCTGTTATATGGCCTGATCCATCACAACCAGGTGTCGGACATCTAAAAGTATAGACAGTTTTAGATATTTTGCCTTTAACTTTTACGTGCATACCATATGAAATTTGGTTTATCCTATCCTTCAAAAAAAAAAAAAAAAAAAAAAAAAAAAAAAATTCTTACAATAGAAATTAGCAAGTTATTATCATAAAAAAAGTTACACTAGGAAATGTTTTGCGATTACATACATAATATGAGTATACTTATAATTGCAAATATGAAATAAACTGTTCTAGAAAATATATAATTTTTAATTTTGTCTCAATAAATGAAGTAACTTTACATATTTATTCCTCAATGAATATTTTATGGTGAACTGATTTTCAAAGCAGCTTCTTATTCTGTTAAAATCCTTTCATAATCAATCTAATCTATTTACCCACTTATGCTAATTAAAGCAACTGTGGGGACAACCCTTTAAGTTCGACGTCGGATAAGGCGGGAGAAGCAAGTTGATCAAAAATGTCCCCACGAAGGAAGTATAAAGTTCCGGCTTGAAGAGTTTTATATTGGGCCAAACTTTCCCAATTTAGGGAAGGTGGACTTAACTCAGTATAGGGAAAGATGTGTGAACCCGACATCTGGAAAGACACGCCCATTGCGCTACCTACCCAGAGGATGAAAAGTACGAACTATTTCGTGCATATTATACCCCCATCACACACACACACAGAGCAGAGACTCTCAGAGTAAAGATCTCAGCCAGTACCATAAACGATCTCGGAGGAATTTTTCCATAAGATATACTGTTATTTTATTTTAGTTACTTCAATTAATTTTCGTAATTAAGATGGTACTTCAATTGTAACCTGAGTGAAATTTTCAACTTTGCACGCGCCAGTTCAGTTTTTGCTACAGCCTATCCTGTAGAAATTTATAAATAGGCGAATATGGTCTTAAAAAATGCGCCTACTGTGCTTTAAAACATTGGTAAAAATAATGAATAATAAATCACAGATGATTGTAGAAGGTCGGAAGCTAGGTTCAATTTACATTTGATGTAAAACTGATTAAAAGTATTTGCAGAAGCAAAGCGTTACTGGTCATACTTACTATTGAAAAACATAAGTCTGCAGAATATCAGACCTTTTCTATAATATGCATGATTCCAAGACATGACCTTATAACCGCTTCGGAGGTTTAAAGAAGTGGAGTAACATTTTTTTTTGATTTCACGAAACTGGAAAAACTGTTTATTAGTTGGTAATAAAATATGTAGGCTATTTAAAGTCTGTATATGTATATACATGAAACTGAAACATGATTTCATTCTTTTGATGCAACAGTGAGAGGACTGGGTACTAACTCTTTCCAGAAAATGACTTGATTTGGTCTACTGTTTTGTAGAGTTCCTTACTTTTTTTTATCTTATTGAATGTAATGTCGAGGAACCTCGTGAAATGCTAAGTGAGCAATCGCTCAAGTCCAAAAACTAAAATGTAAAGTCAAGAAGGGTTAATTACTCTTTATTATCTCAAAATAAAGATTTAACAGTCGGTCCCTTTCGCAGGGCGTACAGCAAAGCCTCCACTTGGGCTTAAACTCAAAATGTAAGAAATAAGAACTAATTAATGATTAGCTAAAGAAATTTAGCACAATTCTAAACTAGTTGGCCAGTAATATTAAATTAGCCCCTAAGCTATCAAAAGGCATGTAATACAGCCGAGTATAATAACAGCTTAGAGAGATGTAGCCCAAAGGCAAACGCGCGCTATTCAGGAAGCTGAAGCCAGGAACGATAGGAAAGAGGCATAAACTTAAAATAACTGTTATCAAGCACATGGCAATATCAAATAGAAGGCTATAGTTAATGCCAATGGTGTAATAAGTACAAATTGATTTAATATAAGACTAAAATAGTTTTATGCCATGTTAACTATTTTTATATAAAATGCTTCGTAGAATAAAATAAAGTCTGTTTAATGTTTTAGGTATATAACTGTAAAATCACTTCTGTATATACTGAGATCTTGAAGCATTTGGTTTTGAAAGTTTCAGATAAGGGTAAGTACACTGGTTTGCTTCAATGGGAAAAAAATAATATTTAAAATATTAATTAACATAAAATATATTTAAAGAACGCTTTGTTTTTTTAGTTTATAATACCTGCAATTTTTTTTTCTTTTTTACATCCCGTAAACAAATACAAAACAATATAATTACTAAATTTTTTCTGAAATTAATTTCGGAATTTGTTTTTCTTAAAATTAAAAACTGCCTATAATAACTATTTTTTTTTTTTTTTGTTATTATAAAATTAAACTGTACGGTAACACTTCCCCAGCAGAATTTTTAAAACTTAAACTTTGAAAGTGGCAATGAATTTAGTTAAACGATGAAACTAGAATTAGAAGTTAATATGGAATTTTCAAAATGACATGCATTTGTTTCCGGAATTAAACAAAATTAATGAAGCTAACACTCACTTTAGATCTTGATGCTGGGCCTGTAAATTGCAGCGATCAGCATGAGGACAACCTGATAAACTGAAAAAAGAAGAAATAATCCTTTCATTATGTTCGTCAATATGGATTTCAAGCCGCTATTCAATTTATTTTGGCCATTCATTAAGTCATACGCTGCTTTATCAGCTTTTCTTTCGCCAACCACTACCATTCCTTGTATTTTTGAAATTTCTTAAAGATAAAAGATTCATGCAATAAAAATGTTTCATGTATATTTTCGAAAAATTTTAGTTTCTTTCTATTCTGTGAAACAGGATTTCATAGCCTTGGTTACGTGGACTTCTTGAAAGCATATGAATGGTATTCTGAAGCTAATTTAAGCGAAAATAAGAACTTGATTTGATATAATATTAAATTAACATTAACTATATAGCCAAAATTGAAATTCTGTTATTCGTTTTGAAATTTACTAACATTTATTACTAACATGTTGATAAAGAAAGTAATAGTTCGTGAATAAATGCACACATATGGTTTGAATATTCCCAGATATTAACTATCAGTTCCATGTTTGTTTAATTTTTACATGGTTTCATTCATCTTGGTTTTCCTTTTTACACGATTTGCTTTGCTTGTTTGTTTAGACTTTAAAAATAATTTGGTACTTTCCGGTTTTACCCGCGACCAAAGCGCAAAGAAAAACTGTCACCAAATTAAGGCGTCTCACCCCTCAAAAAGGTTTTTCAGCAATGGAATTTCGGAATTTTGGTGGTGGTGGGGGAACTGAAAAGTTTCAGATTTTAAATTACGTCCAAAGGGGGCATTTTTTAACATTTTGTCTGTTACCTTTATTTATTAAATGTCACGTTCTTCGCACTTAAACCATAAAATTTAGTTCAAGAGCAATATCGCAAAATAGTTTTAAATTGAGCATATCTTTAGAATTTCCGATACAGAGTCTCGCGCGCTGGCGATAAAAATGTTTTTTTCTTTTTTTGTACAACGTTGCCATTGCTCGATTTGAAATCCTTGAGTTTGTTAATCAAAAAATCGTTAAAGTTTCACAAAATATGAAATTGATAATAAAACTAATTCCAAATTTCAAATTTGGGCTTCTACATGCCCATATTCGCAGTAGGATTACGTCATTCAAAATTCTATGTACCGTTGTTTTATCACAATGCGAGAAATATACATACATTTATGTAGATTTTTCATTATTTAATTTCTTCAAATACGAGTATAATACAGGACACTAACATTTGGTGGCAAAAGTTTGAAAGTGAAACGGACATTTATAGTGAACCAATGCATGCAAAATCGCAAAACGAAAACAATAGTCCTTCAAGGACAAAGTCCATTTGGACTAAAAATTCCAACAGTATATATTCCTGCTTAGGAGAAAAACAAACAAAAAAAAAAAAAAAAAAAAAAAAAAATTTCCCCCCCCAGGTGGGCTACTGTAGATTACGGCTATTAAGAATTGTGATTTTGAAACCTCGAATCAGTTGTCGATTCCAAGGCCTTCTTTTCCTAACAATTTTCTATAGTGTATCTCCGTATGAAATTCCGCGAGGTTACATAACTTTATTTCATACCCGTTTCTGGAAATTCTGCTGGAGAGTAAAATACCTCTTTTTTGGAAGAATGCAATAGCTTCAATTTTCAGTTGATGCTAAATTTAAAATTATCATTATTTTGAATTTGAAAAGGGAAAAAATACTGATGAAGAAAACGATTTCATTATTCTTACCATTTAGTCATGATTTAGGTCTGCTACTTTGATAGTTAAGCTACTGGTCGCCGGTAAATCCGACAAGAATCTTAATTTTTATTCTTTTTCTATCATACAAATTTTCATGAAAATTTTCACATGTAACTATTTCGGATAGCGATATATACAATACATAGAAATGTTTTCAAAATTAGATATATATTTTTAAAATTAAAATTTAGTGTTGAAGTTTCGTCACATATTTTTACTTAGTGAACAAAGTAATCATCCCAGAATTATGACCTTTGGACCATTAGACTGAAAAATAAATCTTTAAATAAAGCTCTTCAGTAGACAGTTTATCGAGATTTAAAGATTTTTCAAAAACAACCCCCCTTCCTCTTATAGGTAATTTATTGCTGCTAATACTTATAAATTGTTAAATAAAAAAAAATCAAATCTTTCATTATTAGCAGCCTCATGATTTCAAGTGAGGATGAGATCGAATTTCTAAATCAAATAAAATTTTGAGCTAATTGAATGTACTTTTATATAGTCAGATTAAAAAGGAGATTTCGAAACGAAAATGATGACATCCTGCGAACTTCTTTATTTCATTGATCAGAAGAAATAATTTTATAACTTCAGAGGCAATGGTTTCCGTTCTTTCTTATTTTCCCTCTAATTACTAGAAAAAAGGTATAAAGAGAGCTGTTTAAAAACATTTTTTAAATAAATTAAAATATAATTTTTTTAACTGTTCAAATGTTATTGATCATAGGACATTAAAAAGCTGCTAATAACGGCGGGTTTTAAAATTAAAATTGTTAATGAGTACTTAGAGAGAATTGAATTCGTTGATTCTTGTTTCTTTCCTTTTTATAATAACGTTTGTCTTGGTGAGCTTAACTAAAAACATCTAATTTAAGTATTCTTTTAAAGTAAAATCCAAAGTTTGATAAAGGGCAATCCTCTCATTCTTTTAATCCAGAAAAACACTCTGATTAGAACGATGAAAAACTGGATCTGAGGGGTCACTATGAGATGGTTAGTTTAGGTTATCTGAATATAGCTAAGCTCAGAAAGGCTATCTGCCTAAGGGTAGGGATGCCTTAGTGGAGGACGTTCTAGCTCGTATCCATGTTATACATGGCGAAAAACAGTAAAAGCATTCATGAAGCAGATTGCTTAGCTAATTCCAATACGGATTGAACTACAAGTAATCAGAGGTCTTAAACGCACTGCCAGTTATGAAGCCGAGAATGACCGCCATGAGAGACAGTCATAAAAAAACGAGAAGTTTGAATATTCGATTGGCAGTTTTCCCTTTTAAAATGATCGTATGCTCTCTAAGATAAAATCAGGTAACAGTTTAAGCAGATATTCCAAGACGTTACAGTAGACATTCTTTCCGTTATAGACCCCGTAGTTGCTTTTATCAGCAGAAGCAGGTCAAAAATTTATTACTACTCATGGCTTTTAAATACACAGAATAGTAGACAAAATGGCGTACCGTTCAATCACTATATGAAAATTCTAAAATTGTTCGTTAAATGTTAGAAACGTGTATTCGGGTGCTTTTGCTCATGGAAAATGTGGCAAATGTCAGGAGAATTCAGTACCATATTCTAATTTGCCACGAAATGTCAATCTGCAAAATGGAGGATAATGGCCGGTTGAGTGTTGAACAGAAGACGAAAACTGTAATGTTTTTCGGAGAAACGAAAAGTTTTCGTGAATATTTTGATACAAGATGAGATCTTCGCAAGTAAAATCTTCACACAGATTGTGTCAGCAATTGGAAGCCACTGGCCGTGGAAAAAATTCATGGCAAACATCAAGCGCCTGCGCACTTGAAAAATGGCAGCAGGTCTCTTTTTGCACACTCCGTGGTTCAGGCCAGACGGAGCCCATCCATAAATAGCAATGGTTGTTCTTTATTTCCTGCATAAAGAGTTTAATATGATTGTAATATTGCGCCTGTCTTCTGAACATTGCGAAGGTGGGAAGCAATGGCCCCGTATACATAATTCGTAAGTGCACATCGGTATCGCAAACGAAGGAAGGAGCTTCTAGAATTGACTAATGGACATTCAGTAATTTTTCCGCTATGTCACGTGACTTTAGCCTTTAAAGCCAGATGTTTGAAAAGGTTTTGCCGCCCAGTTTACTGTACAAAATAATTAAATCATCGTGGCTCTCTTGTGAAAATTTCCAATGCAAAATTAGATCAAATGTAAGCAATTGTTAGGAAAACAGTTGCCAAAAGCAGAGATACCTGGAGAAGGCAAGGGCTCACCTTGGGCTGTCGAGCCAATAAACAAGAAAAATTGCGAAGATATTACTCTCTAGTTGAATTTGAAAGAAATACAAATTCATGTTGGATATCCCGAAACAAATTGTAAACGATGAAACGATAGCTTTCAAAGATTCAGCGTCGTAAGAGCAGTAGAAGCCAGTCGTCCGTACTCAAAGTCCCTCTTTCGGTTGCTATACCGACGTTCACTTAAGAATTATGCTTTTCCTTCGGTATAGCCCGAATATTAATCCATGTGGCATTTTCTTACGAGATTTTTTTGAAAAGTAAGTTATTTTCAAGAAAGCTTCCAAATATAAGATAACTCAAAGCTCTTATCTGCAGTTATGCTGTGTAATTTCAGAAGACAGTGTGTCAGAGGGTTTTGACAAATACAAGATTCCTGTGAAAGAGGTTCTGAAACAGAAGAGGGGATATATTGAACCATATTCTCCACTAAACTCACTTTTCATGCTCAGACACTTAAGTATATACTAATTTTGTAATACTTCAATGATAAATAAATGTGTAATAAACAAGGGTATGATATTTCGAGTGCCATCCTGTAGTAGAAAAATACGGCCGTTACGTAGTTTTGCACAGAATGCAAATAAAATTTAGAATAAAAATTTCGTTAAATATTTTAAAATTTTCGATTAAGAATTTTAAATACTCATTCCTCAAAACTGTTTCTTTCAATTCATTAATTCTTCTTGTAATACCACTGCAGAAGAATGCCAGATATTCCATACCATGCTGGATGTAATCACGAAATAAAATATGATTTAAAGTTACGTACCTTCTATGAGTAGCGTAATTGCCGGATACGTGTCCCATACCATCGCAACCAGGTGTCGGACAATGAACAGGCTCGCGACTTTCCCGGATTTTCGCTGCTGTCAAGGCATTCTTTAGCAGTTTAGGTGAAGGTATCCTGAAATTCAAGGTATTTCGTTTTGATAATGCAGTTCATCAGTCAGTAGGAAGAGCGCTATTTAGCAGATTATTGCCAACCGAAATATTAAAAAAAATCACAAAAATATTCTATTAGATCTAAACAAACTGCATTTTTCTCCAGTAGATTTTAAAGATTAAGATTTCAATCAAGTTTACAGTTTAAGTAAGCAATATCTATTAATTGAGAATGAGTTTAACCAATTAAAAATTAACAGGCTTTAAAGCACTTGCTATTAGGAAGGTAGCTTTAAATAATAAATTTTAAATAAGCTTTAAATAAACAGCAAATCTGAATATAATTTTGATGTTATACAGTCAAGCCTCGCTTAACGAGTACCTCCAATGACGACTAATCTGCATAACGAGGAAAACAAAGTGTAAAATTAAGTGATGTCAAGCAGAACGAGTGATGCGGAGACATCGTGACAACACATACAGGATCTTGCCTACATTTCGGCTGTCAGTCTTTATTTAGCTTCCCTTCAGCCCGCATCTTACTGTAGCCTGCGAAAATTGTATTTAGACACATTAGTGCGCATGTTTTTTTAGAGCAACGTTAAAGCATGTTTACATGTTTGTACCCAAAGAAAATGCCACAAGAAGACATGGATAAAAGAATAAAAATCACTGTAGAAGTCAAACTCTAAATCGTTGAGAAGCGAGGACGAGGTGTGAGATTGTCTGAACCAACACGCACATATAATCGCCTATGAACGATTTGCATTATCCTCAAAAACAAGGATAAGATTAAGAATATTGATGCTTGAAAGATGCCACAGGAATTTCTACGCAGTGGCTACGTATTCTCAACGATGTTGAAAGATTACTTTTCATATGGATCAAACAGAAGCGCTATTAACTCAAACATATTTTGTAAGAAAGCAAAACTAAATTTTGGCGACCTTATTAAGAAGGCGACAGAATCATCAAAGGAGAAAGTAGAAGCTTTCAAAGCTCGAAATGTTTAACAGAAGAACCGGCATTTACAACATTATAAAGCACAGGGAAGCAGCAAGTTAGCACCTAAAGGCAGCCAAGAACTTCAATCCAGAAGTGAATTCAAGAAGCTTGTGAATTCCGAGGATAATTTGGGGCAGCAGGTTTTTTAATTGTGATGAGACCGGTTTTTTTTGGGAAAAGATGTTGAAGCAGCAGAGAAGGCATCGCCGGGTCATAAAACAAAAGACCGTTTCACGATTTTTTGGGCAAATGCAAGCTGCGAATTTGTTTAAATATTCTTTTTTTGAGAATGGAATACATTATCCTATTTTATACCGATTCCTATGGAAAAAGTTGTTTTCGCTTAACGAAGGTTTCGTATTAGAAGTAAGGTTCGGGAACTAATTATGTTCATAAAATGAGATTCCATAGTAATTAAAATAGCCGTTAGATGCATGCTAAGACTTAATATTTCTTCAGTTTTTAAAAGGATCTTGAAAAATAGATTTCAACATCATAAAGCGACGCAAAGAATTTTTATGAAATTCAGCAAAATAGCCTTTAGAAAGGAAAGCTAGTAAAACTCAAAAACAATGAAATTGGTGGATAAATAAATTACTAATTGCTCTTTTTGATTGAAACTAAAAAGACGGAAACACTGCATTGGATGAACGAAATGAAGGATTTAATCCGTATTATCTCTAGTCTACAAAAGAACAATGCTTGATTTATTTGAATACCTGATTACATCTTTAATTTATAGATGGGATTTGATGCTTTAGACTTCTTTCTTATTTTCCCATTTACCTTCGTTACAGAGGGCGCCGTTGTGTTATAGTGAAAGGTCTTCGTCACTCCTTGGATAGTTTTTTTTTCTTTTACTACCAGTGTTAGTGCCGTGATTTAAAGAGCGGCAACTCTAGAATTGGTTTGAGAAGCAGAAAAAAAAGGAGCTCGAGGAAAAACAAAGGAGAAGGAGATAGGTGGGAAGATAGAGTACTGTGGATGGTGTAGAAAACATCTACGAGTCTATTCCGAGAAGAAAATAAATATCTATTACGAATTTCTATGAGAATTAAAAAATTTTGATGGCCTTAGAGAACAAACCAATCTTAGAATGCTGGGCCTCTTTCACCAAAACAACACTCAGTTTTTAAAGGGATATGTTGAGTCTTGGCTGTAGCAAGCATAAAAGAACTGATTTCTTAGTTAATTTGAGCCTGGGATCGCTTATGCAGAAAACCTGGGACTTCGAGAAATAAAATTCGTATACACGTGAGACTTACAAAACATCTATTTAATCGATTTCAGACTGACATGATCAATGAGTGGGTAACTGGAATACTTCGATCTTTGGAAATGGTTCTTAACAGTTATATGATCTTCAATTTCATCGTTCTTCTTTCATTTGGTTGTAGCCAAAGAATACAATAATAGAGTAAAGTGTCCGAAAGCGTCTATGCTTTAATTGATTTATACGCCGATTTCGTTGTTTTCTTGGATTTCACTAAATTGAACGAAGTACGTAATTTCTTGGTATATAGTTAATGTATATTTACTATAATACTATAATAATTAAGTTAATTAAATGTTGAATATTTATTATTTTGGTTTAAGGTAACTAAGTAAAATATTTAAAAAATCCTGATATGATAGCCTTCTTCTATATTTCTCCATTAATTCGTTTAAAATTTTGTATCCGATTAGAATTTACAGTCATGATCAATTTAAAAATATTTTTCTGATGTAAATAAAAGTGTGTTATTTTCACTCTCATACAGAATTAACCGCAAAACAATGCTAACTACGGGGAAAAAAAAAGAGGAATAACGTATTTGGCATCTTACCTGTCCTTATCGCAGGTATAGTCATGAGATGGAGTGACTAAAGTAAGTTGACGTGTAGCTCCACAAGTTGTGACGCACTGACTTTGTGTGTTGGAAGTGGGCGTCAGCACTGTTGTAACGGACAAAGTGAGGCAGGGAGACGCAGCAATGTTGTTGGGAGCTGCTGTACTTGCAGGAGATCTAGAAATTGATGAATATTTAAAATTTATCTCAGTGAGAGAAAATTCCAAATAAGATACCCAATTATAAATGACCTTTGATACCATAATAAATTATATGATATTATTAATGAGTCATACCAATGGGCTTGAGTTCAAATCCTGGAAAAGGCATGGATATTTGTAAGTGTGTAATATCTGTGCGGCAAGGAGGTCACTCAAAATACACGGCGAGCCAGTAGTCCTCTTGAGTGGTTCATAGCAGGGAAAGAGGCCGGGAAGACCTTCGGACTACTCCAAAGGATTTCCCCCTCGAAACTGGGGCGGAGCTCAACAGTCAGCAAGGCTCGGCGATATCTAATGTACTTTCGGGAATGCACAACTGTCAGCATTGTTTCAACATGAACCTGATATTCGTGATTATTGAAACTTACGTGCGGCCAACGATAACTCATTTCATAAAATAATTAACTGAAAAATTATCTCTCTCTCTTTATACATATATATATATATATATATATATATATATATATATATATATAATTATAAGTAAGGTTTTATTTTCTCTCGTCGATGACAGTTAACTTTGTGCTTATATTACGAAACGGTAAGTGAATTGTATAACTGATATCGCCTACCTTAACTGAAATTCAGTACAGTTTTTTAAACAATATAATAAAACTATGCATATAAATATGATAAAACCTACTATAAAACTCAAAGGTGGTAAATTTTAAGCAAATTACAAATAAGCGAATGAAATAATACATTTCCTTCTTTTAAAAGTTTCGTGCTTTTAAAATTAACTCATACTGAACGAAATTAAACATATAAAATTTTAAATAAATATATATACATTTCAAGTTGATCATAAGCTACATAAAAAATTAAAATCACTGATTATCAAACAAATTTATTTTTGTTATGATTTTGTTCTAAATGTTGTAAACCCTTGCTATATTGTATAATAAATTAATATTATATTACAATAACATAGTAGAACAGCATTATTTTTGTATTGTATAATATATATCAAAGTACATGTAAAAATATTATTTGAAACGAAATGTAAACAAAAGAAAGCTGGCGATTTCTATCTTGCTCATTGGATATCAGAAGCTAACGCTTGCCGAGCGTTCGTACGAGTGTGAACGAGCTAGTTCTGAGTTTTGTACATCGCTGGGAACCAAATGTGAACGGGCCATAACCTACATTTGCTTATTTTTTAGTGAGAATAAACATGTTCCTTGTTATCTCTGACATAAAAATAGTATGGGAATAAGAAGAATAAGTTAAATATTAGGTATCTCGTATAAATTTTACCTACCTACTTTGTAAACATGAACATATGGTTCTTTGAGCAACACTCATAATTTTACAAATATTAATAACGATGTTAACAATCCTGTTCAGGACTGAATCTTACAGCGTTGAAGAAATTCGTTTCTTATCTGTCTCATAATACGAGTTCGTGGTGAATATAATTCACGTGCATTTTATAAGAGTAGTCGGATAAAATAATAGATTAAAATACAAATAAGCGAATTATGCTACGTAAAAAGCAGGTAGTATTAAACTACCTGCTTTTCACGTAGAATTAAACTGCTTGTGTTTCGCATTTCGTTTCGGACAAATTAAAAAAAAAGTTAATAAATAAAAATAAAAAGTAAGTTTTAGTTTTAACTTAACAAATATAAAAACATATTTAATAGGTTTAGTTTCAAGGTTTATGTAAATAATTTGCGATTTTTCCTTATTTAATTTCAATTAAAATAGAAATTTTTTTAGAAGAATATAAAAATAATGCCATTCTTTAATTCGATCCGAAAAGATAATTTTCAGTTTTGTTTTAAGGTAATAAAATTACTTTATTTTTTTATTACGGAATATTCGTTTAAATAAAATATAACAAACGGAAGAATAAAATTCGTTCGCTTGCATTAAAATAAATAAGTACTTGGCCTATAGAAAAATGAAAACTCAATTTTTTTCCGAATATTATGATGAACTGTGATTCGAGTTAATCTGGATATTGAGTTTTACATTATAAATTAAATTTAAGCAAATGATAAACATTGTTATCACACTGTTGCGGCAAGAATTTTAAAGGTGTATAGTATCAACAACCAAAAGAATTTCAAAATGTGCAATGCATTTGTTCGCACAAATACACTCAAATCTTTCTCGCCAAATCTTTCTCCAAATAAGCGATATAAACTTGCTTGACTATTTCATTAAACTCTTAGTTAATTAAGCTGTTTTATCCTACTACAAGAATTAATAAAATCTTCTACAAGACACGGAAAGTTTCAAGTACTCAAGCATCAAGGGATATACATTTTGAGTTAAGTAAACCCTACAAAGTATATCGAAATATTTAAAGACTAAACATTATTTCCACTCAGAGTAGGTGAAGATGTTTTTTGCGTCCCAGACAGAAGACATCTTTGGTGCATTTTATATTTAATGTCTGCAAATGGAAACTGCTTATTTATGTTAACTTTCTGATATATTTAGGGCCGCTTTAAACTTAGCTCCCCAAACGGCCTGCCCATATAACCCACTTCTTAATCCAATCTTAGTATGTCCTATATCTGTCAGTATGAACTAAAACTTTAGGAACTCTCTTATCACGCAAAATCTATTTGCCTGAAATAAATATTAACCCATTTAATCTATTTAGTTTATTTATCAATTAAGGAATAAATCTGACGCCAGATTTCTACAGAAATAAAAGCTATTTCGTACAGAAAAAGTACATTTCGATCGGATTGTATGTTCACAGGAAGGCTTAAAATCACGGTTGTCATAGTCATACGGCGTTAAGGGGAGTTGGAACTACCTATACTGACAATGTTAAATTGGCCATTTTCGATGCGCCTTTTCTCAAAATATACTGTACATACACGTTTGAGTTCTTTGTGTAATTAAAGTACGCCTATCTGATTATACTGCAATGGGCTTTTGAAACATTTTGAGTTTAAGAGTAATTTATAGAATATTGGGTATAATAAAATTTAGCTCTTTTCTCATAAAAAAATTGTGAACTGTTTTCTTAGTTTATTACAAAAAGCTTATTTTAATAAATACTTGGAAACATAATAAATAAGCCATAATAAACCCACATACCTGTGAGCAGTAGTTCCTGAGAAAAGGTACATCGAGTATAAATAAATCACATTTGCAGAAAAACACATTTTTATGTAAAAATCCACATTTATCAAAGCATTCGATGATGAATTAAAACTAGATTTTTTACAGCTCTAATTTTCAAAGAGATTAAAATATGATATTTTTAGAAAGCTAAAACGGTAGAGAATCTGAAAAATGCAAAAATCCCAAATCATCTTTTTTTGAAGATTTTTGGGTTGCATTCCTTAAGGTTGATCGTTCCTTTCGCTCACATCTGTCGAACATAGCTTAAGAACACGTATTTAAAGAAGGAAGGTTTCCATAGTCGTAATTTAAACCAGTCTGACTACTGCCAAAGAATATGCATTAAAACATTATATTCTTTGGCTTAATCAGCAGTCAATCGGGAAAGTAAACTTGCACATGCGTGAATGTGTCCATAGGTCTCCAGCTTGCTTGCATCCATATGAATAGTCGGCTTTTAGGCAATCTTGGCGTAAAATTAAAAAGTTAAAATACCCGTCGGCAACGCAATGCCCGGCGGTTTCAAGGTATTCGCGAATTGTGAGATGCCGAACGTTCATACATCTAAATTCTAAAAGTTAGATATATGGTCAACAAACACTTGCAATTCTAAAGAACAATTTTAGTAAAAATTCAAATTTTTATTCTACATTTAAAAAACTGTGCTAATTGTATAGTCAAACCTTTGACAAAAACCAAATCTTAGGGACATCTAGATAGTTACATGACTAGATGAATCCATTTCCAACTGCTAGAAACATCTGACACCGCATACGGTGAATTATTTTATGCCCAAATTTCCTCGTGTCCTCTGTCCACCCACGGCGTACTACATCCGTAAACTCTTTCGCATATAAATTTGTCATCTTATGACTTTTTATTTCGAATTACAAGCAGAGTACCGCTACGGAAGAAAGAAATAGGAGGGCGGAGACACATCCTTTTAATTTTGAGTGGAAAAAAGAATTTGTAATTTATTATAAAAAAAGTACGCTTATTATGCAATTCAAATGTATCGGTTGCTAAAAAATGCAAAAGTGGAGAGACTTTTTTTCACTATTACGGTTCCGTCCGAAGTCCTGCGTTTCTGAATTAAGTACTCATAGTAAAAAAAGGTTGCCGATCCCTAAGTTTAGCTAATATTCGTACACCAGCTTCCGTGACTAGGTCTAATTGGTAACGAATTTGAACCTTTCCCCCTTGCATGACATTGTGGTGTACGTGATAGCACGTTTATCTGGCAAACGGAAGATCTGCAATTTAAATTTATGTCGAAGATATAGCTGATGTTTCGTCTTCCTAATTTTTAAAAATTCAAATAGTTCTACAATTCAAATTCAAATAGTTCTAGTGGCGCCCCACTAAAATGTGGTGGACAGCAATTCGTATCCATCAGGATTTGGCGACTGAATCTCCTTTCTCCAATCGCCCTTTAATTAGAAGAGAATATACAGAATTTTCGCTTTCCCTCTGTGCAAGATTCGTATTGTAAGAGGTAGCACGTTCGACTAGCCGTTGGAAAAATCCAGCGTTTGAATACCGGCGAAGGCATAGCCGATTTAGCCTATTCACTGTTTCCAGAATTGCAATGTCTCAATATAGTTGCTTAACAACAAATTTATGCCTATGTTAGTTATAATCATTAAGTTCTCGCATGAAGGTTCCCAGGAATACTCTTTAGAAACAGCAACTTAACGTTTGAAGGAGCTTTATTTTATCAGCAAATATTATTCGTTATTAAGAAAGAAAAACCAATATAGGTGACTCTCGTTAAAACTATCCCTTGCGTTCTAAAGAAAATGGTCATTGCAACGAATGGTGCCTATGGTGAAAATAGGATTTAATATACTATATTCTTATCAAACGAGAGTTTTTTTTACCAGCTGTTACAGTGGAATAGATACGAATGGTCGTTATACAGATGTTTAACCACTCTACTTAATCGACGACATTTATGATTAGTAAATGAATTATTTGATCAAAACAGTTTTGTAAAAGAAAATGGGATGTTTTAATCAACTATACTATGAAATTCTCTAGCAATTTGAGCGGATATTTTAGCTGATACTAACCTGATTAATGGAGCTGATTGTGTTTGCTGAGCCTGTGGATGGGAAGTGGCAGTGACAACAAGAGTCTGTGCCAAAGAGGCTAAAATGGAGGGGACATGTGATGTGGACAGTGACGCAATAGTAAAAGATGAAGATGAGGAAGGGTTGAAATTGACGGATGAGAGCGGTATACTGGCCGTTTGGGTGGAAGACAGCACCTGTAACGAAGAATTACCATACAAGATAATAAGAAACAAGAACATAAAATACAGTGCAAAAACACATCTAACATAGAAACGTGAACATCGCCGTTATGGAAATGAACGGTAAACCTCTCAGTACTCAGAATAGCGCTCAGAATAAGTTTTAATACTAGTAAAGCAAGCACTCAGAATTCCGGATGGTTTTGGTCTTCAGTGGTCGCCATAGAAGAATATGACTATCGACGCTTGTAATTTTCAAAACTAATCACTTTCGATAGGAGGTCACCACGTAAAGTTTTTATGGTTGATTTAAACAGAATTGAGACAGCACGTGAAATGCGGATAAAGTTATAGGTTTTGCATCCAAATTTCCTTTTACTGATGATCAGCTTTTTTCTCATCTATAAAACTACTCAACTAATACGAAATTACTAGTTTCAGTTAATTAAACAGATAAAAAAGCAGTCATTAAAAGTAAAATGATATATTGTATTCCAGCAATGCTTACATAAGAGCTAACCTGGATGGTGGATGGCACAGTCTGCACTTGGCTTGTCGTAGATCCCGCTAGGCGTCCAGCACATTGTTGAGGAGCTGGCAGGCCGATAGGATGATGAGGGCTTGAAAGAGACACAGTCACAGGTTGGCAAGAACTAGGAGGCAACGAGGCTGATAAGGCAGAAGGTAAAGATGCTGGTAATGAAGTCGGATGGGGAGAAGGCACCGCGGCCTGCAGCGTGATTGGGCTTTGGATTTGGGAGAATGGAGAGCGAATGGGAGAAGGGTAAGGAGCCTGAGGAGCCTGTGGAACAATCGCAGGAGGGGGAGAGAGAGGTAAAGAGTCGTTGGGCGCTAATAGTGGTTGCACAGTAACTGGAGCCAATGGTCCCGCTATCACTCCAACTCTGGTGGCTGTTGTTGTGCCTGTGGAGAAATCAACAGGTTCTGTCTGTTCAATGGCAGTTCCAAATATAGGTTTTGGAGTGACTAAAACAGTTGGCCTTTGAGGAGTCGGATGAAGAATATTTGAATTACTGGACAGCGAACTGAAAAAGATGATTAAGAGAAAAAAAAAAAAAAAAGACTAGATAAGATAATGGATCTAAGAAACTGAAAATATTTGTGTACAAGGTAACTTCAAAAGGTACGTTTTTGTTTTTTAATTTTATGGAATTGAAAGTTTATTGATTAAAAGTAAGAATAAATAAAAAATAATTGCTGATGTTATATTATTGTTAATTTAAAAAGTAGTAAATATAATATAAGAAATACTCAATACATAAATAAAAGTTGATAAAATAAACAGCAGCAAGTTTTGGCAGAGAAAAAAATGTGACATTTATACTAAATTGTGGAGAAAACTTTCGTTAAATTAGTATCATGCACCCACAATTGAGGGTTAGGAATTTATAATTTCATATCAAACAAAAAAGAATCGAAAAAAAAGCAGTAATCAATAAGCATATGCTTGAGGGAGTGTCAAAAATGTTTCATTCTATTTTACATCTATAATATATAATTTTTATTTTGAAACTTTTTGAATAAAGAAAGTTAAATATGAATACATTTTAAGGTAATAAATGTTAAAATCTTTAAAGATTATGTCGGGAATTTTCGAAAGACTTTTCTTCTCCTCAACAATTGTATTCAAAAAGAAAAGAAAAATAATCAACAAATGCTTAGTATACCACTTTACCTATAAGAAAGATATGCACACTGCGAGGGGGGGGGAGTTATATCATTCGTTCTACTGGGCCGATTGACAAAATTCAACTTGCGTTTTTCATACCTCGAAAGCGTGACTTAGCATATATATTAGATTTATATATAGCATTGTTCCAATATAGGTATTTTGTCACAAGATCTGATTCTTTTCGAATGACATGCCAATTTTCCCCATATTTTGATTCTACGATTCAAATTGTGAATAAATATTAAATTTTGTAAAATTTGGTGCGAAATTTATGGAGAAATTCAAAAATTTATCTTGGCGGATTTTTATCAGTTTGCGCCAAGGAATTATTTACTTGACGAACTTCTTAACTAATAGCAACCTATTTTCCTTTACTTTTTTTCATTGAACACGAGCGGAAAAAAAGTCATCCTACATACTTTCAAATAAACTCTTTTGCAGAGAAAAAGAATTCAAGCACCATGAAGGAAGTGGTTGTTTTGGATAAAATTGAATATGTGTATAGCTCATACACAGATAATAAAATGATTAAAAAATCAAGGTCATAGTACCTGTTCATGAGTCACAATCACCCATTGAGTGTTCAAATTAGTAGTTAGTCAAACCGCCCCTGGCGGCAATGCATGCTTGAATTCGTTGAGGCAAGGAATGGTAGAGGTTCCTAATGTCATCCTGCGACACATTCTGCTAGGAATTCATCAGTTGTTGCTCCATCTGAGATGGTGGACGATACCACGGGAGGTTTAGACGTGGCTGTAGTGCGTTGACTAATCGACAATGATACCGTTGGGGAAGTTCGTGCCTGCTGAATAGTCATCCTATCTTGTCTCGCATTCGTGCTCCTTGGCTTTCCAGAGTCTTAATTTCGTCGGCAATTTCCTTGTAGCAACCATAGCTGCCAAAATCTGTGTCTGTGCGCTGCAGGTGGCGGCCAGGCGAGCAGGTTGCTCGGTATGACCACCCAGCTTCACGCAACCCTACAGTGCGACCACATTCGAAGCATCTTTAGTTGCTTCTTTACGGAATTACAATGGTAGCAACAAAAAAAGATAAATTTCCCGCCTCTGTTACTGCTTTTATACTTTGAGAATTGCGCACTAAAAATGCGCGCTATGACAGCAGTTCCTGTTCATTTGCACGTTCGATCAAGATGTTTATGCATACCAAACTTCGTCACGATCTCAAACGTCCTTCTTGGTGCTTCGATTTTTTGCAAAAGAGTGTAATTTTGACAAAGTGCGTAAGCCACATTCGGCGTTATTATGGCTTATAAGAAATAAGCCAAATTTCAAAACATGCCAGTATAAAGATTCACATTTATCTTAGGAAATTTTAAAGAAAAAATTCTAATTTTTTGCAAGTATGCTTAGAAATACATCTAGTTTAAGAGGATGGTAAAACATTTATAGGTTATAATTCAGAGCTCTTTTCGAAAAATTAATAAAAATTATTTAAAAATAGAAATTTTAAAAATAAATCCTAAAGAATAGGCGAATTTTATTTGGAATGAACCTAAATTTCAAAGCGTGAAAGGAAGAATCAAATAATTTTAATAAAAAAGTGGTATTAATAAATGTATACCAAATTCAATTAACATGGAGCAGTTAAAATTTTTGAGAGCTAATTTTTTAAAAACTACTCGGGCGATATTTACAAAACTTGCTTTTTGGCATAACTTGAGTCGTAGAATCAAATATGGGAAAAAATTGGCATTTTATTTCAGAAAAAAGTCCGATTTTGTGTCAAAATACTGAATACCTATATTAGAACAATGCTATATATAAGTATAATACATATCCTAAGTCGCGCCTTTGAAACATGAAAAACGATAGCTGAATTTCGTCAATCAGAGATACAGAACTAATTTTTTTTTTTTTTTTTTTTTGTTCAGTGTACATTGCAATACATCTTTTACCTTTTCTAAAGAAGGATAAAAGGATTAAGGAATTTTGCCCAAACTAGCGAATTGCATAAAAGAATACGGTAAGTCTGTTCTATCATAGATAAACCTTTTATCAAATGGCAAATCCAACATGTGACATAAAATATGAATCGTGATATACATTCTTTCGCAAAAAAATCGAAGCATCATTAAGGAAGTGGTTGTTTTTGATGAAATTGAACATGTGTATAGCTCAAACACAGATAATAAAATAATTAAAAAATCAAGATTGCAGTACTTGTTCAGAGCTCACAATCACCCACTGAGTGATCAAATGAGTAGTTGGTCAAACCGCCCCTGGCGGCAATGTATGCTTGAATTCGTCGAGGCAAGGAGTGGTAGAAGTTCCTAATGTCATCCTGCGACACATTCTGCCAGGTATTCATCAGTTGTCGCTCCAGATCTGTGATATTTTGTGGTGCCCGAATCTGGCGGCCTACCATGTCCCAGACATGTTCGATTGGTGAAAGGTCTGGTGACCTTGATGGCCAAGGAGACAGCTCAAAGATATGCGAGCGCTATGTGACCTGGCATTATCTTGTTGGAAATTGGCTCCAGGATGACCTGCCCAAAGGGAAATGCAACCGGCCGCAGGATGGTATCAACATATCGTTAAGCTGTTAAAGATGTACGGAGGATGACTAAAGATCACCTGCTGTCATAAGAAATAACTGCCCACGCCACACCAGGGATTATGGCTGTATGTCTTTATAAAAGAAAGGCGGATTGGGACCGCTGACCCCATCCTCTCCAGACACGAACACGGTGGTCATCTGCTTCAAGAGTGAAGCGGGATTCATCACTGAACGCTATACGATACCCACTCCAGACGGCTCCGCTGATGTTGTGGGGTCAAAGGTAAACGTCTTAAAAGCCTCTGTGAGCGTAACCCCACTTTAGACAAGCGCCGTGAGATGGTGGACGGTACCACGGGAGGTATAGATGTGGCTATAGTGCGTTAATAGTCGACAATGATACCGTTGGGGCGGTTCAGGTCTGGCAAACAATCATCCTATCTTGCCTCGCATTTGTGCTCCTTGGCCTTCTAGAATCTTCATTTCGTCGGCAAGTTTCTTGTAGCAACCATTGCTGCCAACATCTTTGCACAGCAGTGTCTGTACGCTGCAGTTGGCGGTCTATTGCTCGGTATGACCCCCCAGCTTCAAACAACCCTACAATGCGAACACGCTCGAAGTCGTTTAGTTATCTGTAAGGTCTTCAATATCGTCGTAACGGCATCTCTAGTTGCTTCTTTACGGATTTACAATGGCAGCAACAAAAAAAGATAAATCTTCTGCCTCTGTTACTGGTTTTATACTTTGCGAATTGCGCACTAGAAATGCGCGCTATGATCGCAATTCCTGTTCATTTGCCTTGAAACTTCATTTTCATGTTCGATCAAGATGTTTTTGCATACCAAATTTCGACACGATCGCAAATGTCCTTCTTGGTGCTTCGGTTTTTTTGCAAAAGAGTGTATTTGGGAAGTAAATGTAAAAACAAAACAAAACAAAACAAAAAAAAAAAAAAAAAAAAAAAGTCAAGAATACAGAAACGAAATACGTGAAAAGTGGGTAAATGTCATATTTATAGCAAACAATGATTGATTTTATTGATTCGTGATAAGTATAAACCAACAAAATATCGATATAACCAGTAAAGTGACAGATGTATTGTAAAAAGATTTTTCAAAATAATTTGCTAGTTTAACTGAAAGTGCAGAATACCAGTCACAGAACTTACTCAACATGAATGAAAATAGCTGATATTTGAATAGCTGTTGCTAAATATCGCCAAACCTCAAGATCAAAATAGAAAGCTACTGAACAAGGCATTCAAAAATGTACAAGATATGTAAGTCGATCAGGAAGAAAGATTGAACTTGTTATAAAATGAACACAGATTTCGTATAAATGCCACAAAGTGCATGTACATTTGAGAAGTGGAGCTGGTAGGAGCTCTTTGTCCATCGTGGTCTAGGTATTAATGTTTCTGTTAGTCAAACCTACGCACGCAGTTGAAGAATATTGGCAGCTGATTTAAATCTTTGCCGATAGAGGGAGGTGAAAATAACGTAGCTAAATGGTACCACTCGTTACAGTCAGTACGTGTGAGTAGGATGAGGAAAATGGATAATATCCATATAATAGACATCTGAATTCGTCGATGATAACATTCATTCCAAGGGTTGATGAAATAAGTCAGGAGGATCTAAGTTTGACTTCGCAGTATTTTGTATCCGAGGTTAATTTAGAAATGGCGTTATTCAGCATATTTTGCGGTACATGTTTTACGGGATTTCAAGGTTTAACGTGGCTGTTATGGGAAATAGTTGTTGCACAGAAAATCATATGAATGATAACTTTTTTGAAATGTCCTAATCTTACATTTAAAAAGACAGAGTTAATTATCACATAGTCATTAGAAACAGAAATAGCTTTAAAATTGTATTACCATCAGGAATAGAGTGTTTCACCCGGAGAAAGATACAAGAAGAAATTTTAAAAAGGAAACTTCTGATGAAAAGTCATGCCATCTACTATTGGAGTTCGTTAGGCTTGATTTTCGAGGACTTCTTAGAGGATAGACACAACATGAATGCTGTATGATTCTAAAAACAATTCCATGTGGATATGCAACGAAAATGACCAAGTCTAGAGGAGGAGTAGTACACTTTTTCACAACAATGCTAAGCCGCAAAAGCTAGAAACACGTAGAATGTAGTTCACAAATGTTTGCAGGAGGGAAGAGAACCCGGACTACATCCAGATTTCGCCTGCACTGATTTTATCGTTCCTCTGCTCTGAAATAATTATTGCTTGGTTCTCATTTAAAACGCAAGCTGCGTGAAGAAGTTCCAGCAAAGCAATTGCATCAAAGGGTATATGACTGTTTTCGATTTGGATGTACTTAATGGATGAACTAACTGGTTTGATAGTTAACCTTGATAAGTCATGAAGAATGACCATAGTAGATGTGTCTAGATCTCATATCCTCAGTCATATTGCATAAATAAATATTTCTTACTTTGTGCGTTTTCTTCTAAGTTCCTCTCGTATTCTGATTTGAATGTAAGGCAAAAAGGCAGTTACAAATATGTACTTTTATTTTGTTTTCAACAAAAATAATGTATAAATGATACAAAGCATTGACTTTCGAATTACAGGTCAGATACAGATCCTAGATGGTAACCACAGAGATGTTTTTTAAGTTAACTGATCATAATAAATAGAAATATAATTTTACTTTTACGAGTTTTGAGTATTAATTCTAGACATGGAACAGAAAATATTTAGTAAGCTTACTTAAAATATTAATATATAGCATAAAGTTACATTCTTCACCTGGTACATATTCCTGTTGGACAACGTGTGTTTGCGCTCAGGTCAAGAGTATGGATGGTACGAGAACTGGATGAGGACAGGTCCATAACATTATCAGCATTGCTTTTAGTAGAAAGGTTGATAGCTGATGTAGGCTCCAGGGAAAACTGCCTATTTACAGAAACACATTTATAAAGCATTATAATATAAAAAAATTCAAACAAATTTTATTCAAATGTAATATGAGTAATAATGTAACGTGAGTTTGAACAATGAATCAATAAGATTCAAAATTGGTATTTATTTTTATTTATATCAATAGTTAACAATTTTAATTTATTGTTTTAGCTTCTAATATATAGAATAATAAGATAAGAAATAAAAAAATAATTTATAGAAAATATTCAAACATTAGCTGAACATTATTATTGCTGCTGTTTTCTAACAGTAGCTGGCTTCTGATATGAGTAAATAGTAACAAACTCAATTAAAGTGCTTACGGATTTAAAACATTTAAGAAGTAAGCTCAAAGAATACAGAGATACAGATATAGTTGTGAATGTCGCGCAAAACATGATGTATACGTCTCCCTCAAGTAATGCTGCAGAAGCCAAATCAGATGAACATATCGAGAGAAGAGAACTTTCTGAAACCCTCGTGGAAGAATGATATCGGGAGGAAAAAAAAGGCGGGAATCCATTGTCTCGCAAGGAGTGAATTACATTTCATGTCGAAGAGAAGTCCATCACTTAATTAGGGATATATACCTATTTTAAGCTTTTGAAAACTTCAATAATGCTCCACGCGTTTCAAAGAAGTCCGAAGGGAAAAAATATAATAATAATAAAAAAAACTTCTACGTTTAATCATTGTTGGTCTTCTTTCCCATAGTTTTCCAATTTTTTTAAAATTATCTGAAACTTATTCCACTGACGAATCAAAAATTTTCGAAGACTCTAGCGTTCATTAAAATATATAAACTTTATTCCATGATTTAATCAATCCCAGTTTTCTGAACAGATTGCACTTTATGTCCTTTATTTTGCATTTAAATTGTTATAGTTAGAATAACGTCAGAATATTTCTCTTGAGTGACTCGCATAGGTCACCTTTTGAAACATATAGAGCTCTTTTCTCTTCCTCCAAAGTCAACGTCCAAAGCTGAACTTTTATTCTGACTGTACAGAGTTTTGGATTTCTTAATTTCTAATTTATTCTATCATGTTTTAGTGGAACTTATAACTGCTTCTGTAGTAAATGTTAGTAGCAGTAAGCAATACTAACCTTTAAAGCAAATCTCAAACTACCTTGCAATCAAATGATCAGCGAAAGCGAAGAAAAAAGAAAATAAGTAAAAAAGAGAATTCTATAGACTCTTCACAACTGTCATTGTTTGTTCTAGCTTCAAAATACAAATTATAATGAACATTGTTACTTGCTTTGTATAACAATTTTACGATGTGCAAAATCTATCCCAGTCACCAAGAATACAATGGAATGAAAAATTATATACGAAAAAAGACTGCAAAATGCATCCAAACAAAGCGTTAAATTAGTAAAAAGTAGAAAAGAAGTTTAGAGTGACATCAAGATGATTACGTTGCTTATTCTTGAACTGAAAATACACATTGATAGTTTTCCTGAAAACATATACCATCCCCATTCTTAAGACATAAAAAACTCACTTGAAAGTAGTTCTCTGCTGGGGCTTGGGTTTTACAACGATGGGCGTGGGCCTCTGGGGATGAGGAAGAGATGGAGGAGGAGCAACATCAGCTTCCGGCTCTGACGTCGTGAGTGGAGGGGCTGGTGCTTTAGGCTTAGGCGCTATCGGTCTGTACACGTCGAATGTGAAATCAGGTGGGGGTTTGCTGTACTTCTCCAATTCCTTCGCTAAATTCGTTCGAGGGGTAGGCGTGCTCACGTATCCCGGAAATTTGTATTCTTGTAGTTCCAGCTGTTTGACGAAACACATAGGTCGCAATACTCGCTCTGACGACGGATTAGCTATAATATAGTCTGATGTTAGAAACTTTGTGTTAAATGTTTACACATGGTTGTATTAAGTTATTACACATGGTTGTATTAAGTTATTACACATAGTTGTATTAAGTTATTACACATGGATGGCAGTGAATTCAATTCTTTTTGATAACAATTGACACAATATTGAGTAATTTACAATCTTTAGCATAAAAATTAACTGCATATAGTACATTTTTTATTATTAGCTATCTATGTCGCTTGTTGAGAATTTTAGATTTTTAATACGTCATTGTTAGCGTCAGATACTATCTAGAAAGCCATACATTATTAAAAAATATTATTAAAATTGTCATGTTATTAAATACTATATGCAGCATGTAAAATGTGAATAATTAATACTTAAATTTAACCACTACAGATCTAAAAAAAATAAATATAAAATACGAAATAATGTTTACTTTTTAACATATATGAATAATAATGTGAGTTACATTTTAGGAAACAAAGTATTTATACATCCTCTTCCGAGGCGGTAAAAAAAGCATCTTCGACTGAAAATTTAAGCTCTAGAAATCAAATTTTGCAAGTACAAATCGAATAGAGATGAATAAAACTTTTAATATAATATTAAAGATTTTTTTGCAAATAGTTTCCATAGAAAAATCTACCAGAGAATGAGAAAAAGGAATTGGTTTTTGAACCGTTACACACATTCGTTATTTGCTGACTAAGAATGTTCAGAGTTTTTGCATTCTCGCTGCTAAATTGAACAAATAAGCTTATTATGCAGTTTTGTTTTGCATGTCTTTTACGACCACATAATCTTAACTTGCATTTATAACTTACTGTATTTCTTAGCCTCACACAGCATTAAATAAATTCATATGAAACATAAATACAAATACAGCCTTCAGGACGTTTTTGTAACATTCGCAAAACACTAAGAAAAATTGCCATAGCAAAGTATTTACAACTCTTCAAGAATTGTAAGCGTGTTCAAAATACTCCTTATTTACCTTGACACTGAGTAATTGTTGCTGTTGAAGGTGTTTTGACTTGAGTCAATTTGTGCTCCTTATGTACCATCTTTTCCATGGCTGCAATCGGACAACCTGAAAGACTGAATTCAAAAATCGTATTTTCATGTATCTACAACAAACGAAGTGTTGGAAATAATAATAATAAAGAATCTACAAAATCCAAATGTTTAATTATATTTTATTAATACTTAGATGATAATGCATAGGTAAAAGATGAGGAGTAAAGCATTTTTGTAGGCAAATTTCGAAATGAAAGGAAATTCTCCTGATGCCAACTAACTAAAACAAGCGAATTAAAATTTCTCTAATTTTAAAACGCTGGTTGTTATACTTCTTTTTTCTCTATTAGATCAATACAAGTTTTAGTATTTTTCTTACATTAGACACTTCATTAAAAAAGAATAATTAGCTTTTTTTCCAAAATAAAATAGTGTTTTAATCAGTTATTTTAACTTAGTGAAACCGACTGCCATGTCATTGTGCTCGGGTTTAAAGCCCGAGGACGCGTGAATGTTTGTAACGTATAATGTCCTTGAGGCATAGCAAAACCGAAAGCTCTCTTAAGAAATTGGAGCTTATGGAAAGAAGATTGTGAGAATATCAGTTAAATTCTTTAAGATGCTATCCCACTCAGAGTATCTTCGTCAAAAGTACTTTTTGTAATTTGGTGTTAGGCTAAGTAGTTCTATAAAGTGCTCGAGTCCTTAGCTAACGACAAGCACTCCTTTGCATTTGGCTGTGAATAACTTGTGGATTTTGTCTTGATTATGTTCGGATAAAAATAATGAGTAACATCCCCAAACAACAACAACTTTTGGTTCAGTCTTTAGAAATTTGCGGGTAGGATAAATCATTAATGAACCTTATATATAATACTAAAAAAGGGGAATTGTTAAGAGTTTTTAGATGTTTAAAGAACACGGTGAGTTAAATACTGGTCGAAGCTTTTCCTCCAATAGATTGCTTACAAAAATCTGAGAGTTACCTCATAATGTTGAAAGTACACGGTACACACATAGTACATTTTGAAATGTTTGGATGGATCTTGGAAAGGTAAGTTTCATTTTGAAAGGTGGAGGAAAAAGTGGGAACAGGTGAAGAGGCCTGCCTATTATAAACCGTAAAAAAAAAAAAAAAAAAAAAAAAAAAATTGCACATAACGTACATATTAAAATGCTTAATTATAAAGCAACAAAAATTAATTGTTTTTTGCTCTTGATTGAGCTAGAAGCAAATGCTAGTATTTAACAATTTAATTATTAACTGTAAGAAATTAAATGCATTTTACTTCTGATAAACTAGAATCATGTTGAGATAATTTGAGATTTTTTTATATTGAAATCAACGTTACTTCTGCTTCACAAAAGAGTGGCATTATATGGATATAATACTAAATCTTTCTAAAAAACACGAACTTGTGAACCTAAACATGTGAATTTTTTTATAAATTATTTACTACCTTATGTACTTGCAGAAGCTCCCATAAAAATATATAAATAACTTATTTGAATTAAGATAAAACACCAAAACAATATCCAGATTAAACACAAAATGAGAAAATTAGATTAATATGCAAAGAAAATCACTAAAACTTTTATTAAATAAATGGGGAAGTTTTTAAAATAGAAATCAGCTTTGGTTTAAAATCTTTAGTTTTAAATTCCCATGATAATTCCAATTTTGTACAAAAAATCTAATCAGTGAGAAAGACAACAGTGATTGTGACAAAGTAATGGAGCCAGGAGACTTTCATGTCATTCAGTAAGACAACTTTGACTTCAAGCGATTGCACTCTGTTTGCCTTATCACCTAAATCTCCATATGGTGTTTCGATCAAGCACTAAAGCTGATAATCTGGAGCATATTGTTTCCTGATTCATTTTTAATATACCGAACAGATGTGCAGTTTTAGGGCGGAAATTTATCTATTTATCTTCTGATCCTCCGATTTCTTTCAAAATGAGCTAGTATCGACCATTTAATTTTGTTTTAGTAAACATAACTTATATCAATACATCAACATCATTTTATGTGATATTGCTGTTAATTATTCTATTAACTGGTTATTTCACAATGATTAATTCATATTTTATATTTTACTAACCTAAAGAAGCAGAAAAAAATAAGTAAAAGTTCAGTGTTAATCCTATTTTTCATGGTATTTATAAATTTGCCTTCTCAGTCAGTCTTCCATGGATGCGTTTCAAATTTAAAAATATACCATGAATGAAAACATTTCGGATGGTCTGTGAATATCAGTACTCTAATTATTTACAACTGTGAACATATGCATGAATCGTGATTTTATCAAAGGTGGTTTTCAATATTTCAGTAGTGCATCGTGTATCAAAAATCACTACCTAACATAAAAAACGTTCATAAACTAATAAACTAATTAGTGCTTCACAAAGAATAATACTCGGTTAAATTTTGTATCATTATTGATATAGTTTTCCTCTTCAACGATTCTTTCCAAAATACAAAGCGCATCGTAAATATACATGGCATTGATTAATTGCTACATTTTAAGACACCGGTTATCTTTATGAAGGATGAGCCCAGCCTGACATAATTTTACTTGTGAAGTGAAGCTTTGCATTACTCATCTAAGTTAACTGGTCTGCAGCAGCTAGAAAAAAGGATCAATCATCGGAAACAGTTTTCGTCTGATTGATATCTTCAACGAAGGCGGTTCGAAAAGTAACTTGATGTAATACTTTTGTCTTTCGAATATGCAAATACAGATTGAAATTTGACAGACGGCTAAATTGTTTAAGTACAACACTAACAACTGTATAGATCAACTTTCATACTGAATGAAGGAACTGGAACTAGGCAAAAGAAAAAAAAAGTTGCTTTGTTAGTATCATGTGCATTCAAAAAGCAAACGATCAACAAACCGTTAAAAACTAAACAGGAAATTACTACTAAACACCACAAAGCAATGGTGAATATGCACAGTGGTAACTGCCTAAATACTAGCAAGGCTTTATATAGCCGAATTAAAGAATGTATCATCCAGCTGGTGCATTCTTCATTTAGGCCGCAGAAATCTAATCGATGGTCCGAGGTGGCTATGTGTTCATTAAAACGACTTATACGATCAATGTTACTGAAAATTGATGCTGCAAAATTTCAAAGAGGAGATAGCAATTCTTCGATGTTATATGCTTCGTTTCATAAAGTTATTTGATATTCAAGAATGAATGTAGCACGTGGGCACTAATTTTCACCCCTACCTTGTTTAATAATTGCTTTGGATTTACTCTAATTTACGTAAATATCAACATATTGTCAAACTATAGTTTAAATATATATATAATCTGCAGACTAATCCCCATTCCAATATTTTTGACTAATCACAACAGGCAATGTTTTATGACAGATTTCTATTTTCGACATTTACTAATACATTTACACAGACATAGCCCATCGAAGCACATACTGACCTCCTGTGAGAATTCCTATTGCTATTAACATGGCCTTTTCCACTGCAACCGGGGGTTGGGCACCTAGAAAACAAATTTTGGAAATTTATCCATTCATTAAATTTATACAATATCATGAAAATGAAATATTAAGCTTTCTATTCAGCTTTAGGAGACTACAGAAGTTACACTTCTTACTTTAATAAATTGACTTTATGTTAAATTAATTGTATTTTATTAAATAATTAGTTGTAATTTAATTTTTACTTATATACCAGCTTACTTATATACAGAACATAATTATACCAGCTTTATAACTACACAAGCAACAAAATTAGTTTTTTTAACCTTGATCTATCACACCTATTAAAATTCTTTTAGAATTTAAAATGTTTTTAAACTATGAAGTGTTTTTTCGTCGAAAATTTAGATTCCAAGTTTGTTTTCGTAATTTACCAATTTTTTCAGATTCCAGTAATTAAACTAAGCTGAAAAAGTTCGCTAAAGGGAAAGACGGAAGATTAGATATTATGAAAGAAAGAGAATCGTTGTTATGTCCCGCAGACTCTAAAGCCAATAATTTCTCTTTTCCAGTATCGAGAAGCCGAAATCTATCGGCAGCTGACAATATTGACTGACATATATTTTTTATAGCACAGACTTTATCACAGACTTTATAAATAAAAGTGTCCTGAATATGCATGTTCTTTCACTATTAAAATCATATTTTCATTCAAACTTTGCATAAAATAATAGTATTTTCCCCTTTCCTCACAAGAACAAAAAAACTTCTTTGGAATTCTTTCATAAACAGAGAAAAGTTATTTCTGTTATATCTTCCGTACAAATTAAGTCGAGTAAAGAAAATTTTCGTAAAGCGAGTGGTAGCAAATATTTTATACACTCACGCAAATTTTAACTATGTGTCACAAAGTATACTTGCGTGATAATAAGAAAATTTCGGTTACACATCTGAATTTAGCAACTTTAAGGCTATAAGAATCACATATTAGTGTGATATTAAAGAGAGCAAAAATTTGTTACTCAGTATTATTGCTCAAACATATAAAATGACGTGACAGGTATACAAAGGAAGTTGTTGATTAGATTGAGAAGTAATACTCCCAATCTAATCAAAAAGTTTTCTAAATGAAATAAATAGCTTGCAACTAGTAAAAAAATGCTTTCGTTGTATTTTGATCAGAGGCGTAGTTAGGGTTCTAAGCGCTAGGGGGCAACTGAAGATTTCGCGCTTTCTCCCTTTTGCCATAATGCAACGGGGAACATAGTTTGGTGCCATCTGGCTGTTGCGTCCGGGAACAGATGTCCTCCCTTGTCCTCCATAGCTACGTCACTGTTTGTGTAGCATGACTTTTGATCTTTGATTTCATTTTCTCAGTCAACAGGTTATGTCTTCTGTTGTGAATAGAGAAAATGAGATTGCCATTTTTTTTAGCTAATCCAGTATTTTTTTTAAAAATTATTTTTAAACCTATGTAAGAAATACGCAGCAAGTGTATAACGTTTATTGGTGTTTTTCAGTTCTACTATCTGTTAAATATTTACATACAAGAGTGATATTAAAGACGAGTGAAGAATGTTTAGACTTTTTTTCTAAAATTCAAGCTTAATCACAAATTTAAAATAGACCACAAATAAAACTTTTCTTTACTTACTTCAATATTGTTTCATGCATAGCAAGAACTGGAACGAAAGAAAAACTTTTAGAATATAAAGAGTTAAATTTAAAATGAGCATAACAATAAACCGTATTTACTCTTAAGATGATACTTGTTTACATTTACTGTTACTAAAGAAAATTTCAGACTTAACAACAAAGGCACAAAAATGTATGGTAATATGAAACAAATTAAAAGGAAAAAGAAGCTATTTGAAATTATGGTAAAAAATCTGATGTGTACACCACATGACTTCCTTGTATAGAATATTAAATTATACGCAATTTTCCCGCATTTCATTTAAACATATTGAAATAACAGTTAACGAATTTTGAATTAAATCTACTTCTTCGATAGCGCTTAGACCACAATAAATGCACTCTTTAAAGTTCACTGTATTTATTTACCATAGCGACACTTCGGCACTACGTTCACTTAACAGCATTAACATTCCTTTTAAAACTCAGAGAGCACAAAAATTATATCATCAGATGAATTACCATCTATTCAAATACTATAAATCTAAAACGATATATAAAAGAAATTAAACAAATAAAAAAAAACGTTTTCGCAGACTATTCAGCACCGTTTACCTAATACGCATGCGCTACTAACTAATTCAGTTTTCACTTCACGGCAAGGCAAAAATACATAAAATTCAAAATATTTTCATTAAAATTTTATAGCTATAGAAAAACATAAAACACCAAATACAGTCAAAACAATTTTTACAATTAAAGTTACAATTTGTATATAAAAATAAGCTAATAACTTAAATGTTAATTCCATAATGAATTAAGCATAATTTAATTCGCAATTATAAAAGAAGAAGTTGCTTTGTTGTTGGGAAGCTTAGTTTCTCTTGCTTGGAAAAAAATCCACTATTCTGGTATGTTTTAAATGTAAACAAACATGGACGGCATGATATTCAGAAATTAGGCTTAGCCGTACTTAAAAAAACTTTTAAATTGTTGATAATTCCATAATTATTGCATGTAAATTAACTAAAGGCATAATAACCTTAACCGGAAGATAAGAACAGCATAATTCAATCCTTTTTAAAACAAAAAATGTTCAATTTAAAAATATATAAGAATAAAGAAACTGAGATCATTGAGCCGAGTAACAGAGTGGATATATTTAGAAATATATTTATATACGTTTGCCTCGGCCGATTGAAACCAAAATACGATTTGCACATCTACATGTTATAGTAGTCTTATATACAAAATTTCAACGTTCTGAGGCTGCTCGTTTTTGAGTTATGCGAGATACGTACGTACGTACATACGTTCGTACAGACGCCACGAAAAATTCTCTTCAGAATTAATTTTAAAGCAGTTTTATAATTTTTTTGAAGGAAACGAGTCTTTTATTCTGTCCTTACGTACAGATATCACACAAAAACATCGTTAAATTGCATTCGAAAGCGGTCAAAATGGATATTTTCGTTGAAATATGCTCCCTGAAACTTTTCGCGATTACAATACTTCCTTTTTACTTCCTACAAGGAAGTAAAAATATGTAGCAAATGAATTACCATTTCTTAATTAAATCATTAATGTCCAATATGTTTGCATAGTTCTATAACGAAATGATTGTTGCACTCATATTTTAATAATAATAATTAACGGTATATCTCAATATATTCAAATTTATGTTAGTAATAATAAAAAATCCTTAAATTAAATTAACATTTTAATTAAAAAAATTATTAATTCTTAAATATAGGTCGAAAACATTATTATTCTTTAATTTAATTCTCTTTCATCAGAAAACATGAAAACCAACTGACAGTCATTGAGTGAATAAAACTAGGTGCTTATATATTAGAAGGATTAGATCTATTATATCGCCAAATGTGTGCTGTGTTAAATTTTCATGTCTGCCATTGTAACTTCTCTTCTGTAGGGTTACTGGTTTTAATGTTTTTCTTGTTGCTAGTTCGTTATTGGTTAATGGTTGCCCGCCAAAGAGCTAGTAGTCTTTTAACCTCATACAAGCAAGTTACTATCATGATGTCAAAATTCAAGGTTTGGGAAAAGAAGTTTTCTTTCCCATAGAAGTTTCTTTCAAAAGAAGTTTTCTTTCTTCAGATCGAAAACGTTTCGTCGAAAAGAACGAATTTGCAAGAATGGAGAGCAAATACGCTTATACATCACTTCATCCCGTTCGATACCACCATCGGCCGAGTGGTAAAACTGTTTTCACTAGTAGTTCGAACCGGATTCAATTCGTGGGTGCCGGGCTGGCTGAATGAGAATTTTCATAGTTTTCCTTATGTGTGATATGAACGCAGTCCGGTTTCTCTTAAACTAAATTATAGTTCAGATTATTTTGTTATGGTCAAATCAAATATTTTTAGACGATGGGAAATGAAATTCACTTTAGCGCACGTTTCTAATCAGCGTCAGTTGAAGCCAGTCTGTCTTCTTTAATACAAATATATTATACATCGTTAACAAAATAATATATAATGAAAATTGCGCGTATTAACAAAACCAGTTAGTATATCCTGAAAGATCAATAAGAACTTAAAAGAAAGCAAATTAATGAAAGCTGAAGTTCGTTGAATATTAAAAATGGTATTTAGTTAATTATACCTGATGCAAATCTTTAAAGTGATAACATTATCAAACTGGAAGAAAAACACGTTAAGTTAAATTTAAAATTTAAATTGCTCTTTTGTTTAATTTTAAATGTTAACCATTATTTTAAAATGTAAACATTAATAGTGTCCTAAATTAAAAAAAGTGTAAATTAATAAATATGCGCTTTTTATATTAAAATGTTTCGAAATATCTAAATTGTTTAACAAATCAGTATTTTAAAATACACTATTACAGATAGATATCTATATATTTTGTAAATAAAAGGAACAAAATAAATAAGTAAATAAATAATGTAAAAAAATAAATAAGGAACAAAGAACTAACAAAAAACTGACATTTATTTCTATTTTTATAATTCAGTTTCGTAGAATGATATGAAACAAATAAACATTAAGTTCTGCAAATGTAATAGAAATACAATTAAAAAAATGCATACGGTAGAAATATTGCTTACCGTCATTAAATAACACATAACATATACTAAAATTACTTAGTTCAAAGTACTTTAATATTTTCACTCAAGTGTGCTTTCAGAAATACGATTTAAATATTTATGTTTTAAAACCTGTTTATGCAACCCTCAAATACAATTTCAAAAATGTTCTAAAGCCATCCGTTGCACATACCGTTAATCCAGTCGTATTATGTTGCTTTATTTTGTTTTTGTTCCCCCCGCCTTATGTCAGCTGATGGGCGGGGGAGGGTAAACCGCTCCAACGACCTTTAACCCAGTATAAACAACCCGCTATCACGTGGTTTCACTCAGACATTTTATGAAATTCTAGATCATGATATGAGTTACATTGCCTCTCCTGTATCATGAGTTACGAGTAATTCAGGACCGTTTAATCAAGGTGAGAATTTTAATTTGTTTATGTGAACTATGAATTTCTAATATGCATTTATATGCTTTTCTGTTTTTAAATGTACTACGTAGTAAATTAATTTCGATTTACGTTATAATTGTTAATACTGATTTTGGCCAATGTTTGAGTTTTGTTGCAAAGGAATTGGTTACTTGAATTATCTATTTATTGAATAAAAATGGAAATTCTTCATAAAGTCCAAACCAATACACTTTTGAAATTCTTCACTCTATATTTTATAAATAGGATATTTTTGATAGGAAAATTAAGATGCGTTCTAACATTCTCAAGTCAAACCAAGTCAGATTTTTGTCAAGCACAATATGTTTATAATGACGTTTTTACAATTATTTTAATGCATTGTAGAGGGACAGGGAGTTTTAAAAGTACATAAAAGAGCTATGCGCTTGCTTGGAATCGAAAGTGAGTCTTTAAATTACCAATCTTTTATATATTGACTTACATAAAAAAGTCAAATTTTCACAATAAATTCGTGGAATTACTTAAAGACTACCTTTGTTTAATAAAGTACTTCAGTTATTATAAAAACTAAGAGAAAGCATTTTTCTAAAATGCTGATTATTAGCTTCGGTGTTTAACATTTCTTATAATACTATTAGAAACAGTGTTGCCAGAAAATTTTCAACTAAAGTAGCAGGAGGAGAATCGAAAAGTCGCAAAAACAGCACATGATGTCAGAGATCATGTGACTTTGATGACATCATAATCACATAAAGTTCACATGACCTCTGATATCATCACTGTCTTCCTTGTTCCGTAAAGTTAAGGACTGTAATTAAATTCTTAGTCGTATTAATTGTGTATCTTAGTTTAGATGAAATTTTAAAACTATATTGTTTTTTTCATCTTTTAAATATTCATTGCTTCTATTAAATTATTTTTAGTTAATTAAGGTTTTTATTTTAAAATTAATTTGTTCATATTCATTGTTATCTATTATTTATCCATAAGTGCTTTCTCACGTTTGGATTGTTAACACCTCCATACTAATTTTTTTGAGTTGGCAGTTCATTTTTGAAAATTTATTATTTTTTGCTTTATTTTAATTGTTAGTGCTTTTTCAGTGAATCTTCCAATCTACTTCCGGTCTTGAATTTGGTGGACATATTTGTCAGATTCTAATTACTAATAAAAACCTTGTTCTTTCAATTTTTGAATTTCTTTGTATTGTTGTTTAGAAGACTGACGTGGCCTTGACTTTCAACTCATTTCACTTGTTAGTTCTTAGCACTATTATAATCAGAAGAATGAATGTCATTTCTTTCCCTTTTAGAATATGATAATTAACGCGCAAGTCACAAATCGATTCCTGATCGCTATAAAATCGCCCTATCTTGAGAGTTTTAAGAAAGTTTAAAAGAAGTACCGTACTTCATCAAATCATCTTGCTCTGCCCTTCAGTTCACATATAATAATGTTGCTTCAGTCGTGCCTGTTTACTTTCTTTCTAGCCATTTCTGAATTTTTGGCTTGAAATATTCTGAATGCTTGGCTTGAAATATTCTGAGTATTTCAAGCCAAGCATTTTGAAAGATGACGTTGAATTTTTTCACTTTGTTAATAATTCACACTTTAATTAACGCAGCAGCTATAATCAGACATAAATTTTGCACGCTTACTTACAGATCACCAAAATATAAAATAAGACTTCAACTGCCGCAATCCGCCCAATAGAACCTACCAGCGTTATACTTAATTCTTATCGCTCCACGAATGCACTAGATATGGTTCACAAACACATGCACATTTTAGCAGGATTGCCAGTTCAAATTAATTGCTACAGTATGTGCTATCTTACAAAAGCAGAGAACCTACCCAAAGAGAAATGTATGCTTACTTTCTGGAGTAATTTTGTCTTTCCTTGGACAGCCAGACAAGCTGAAAAATAAATTAAAAATGTATATTGAAATTAATTTTAGGGAGACCTTGAAAATGAACCGAAAAAAGGAAGTGGTTATTACCTCCTGTGGTGCGAGTAGAGTCCGGTTGAGTGGCCGGTTCCATTGCAACCAGGAGTAGGACATTTACTATCTAAACCGAAATGAAATTATTTGTAATTAGAAATAATCATACATTTTTCACTAAAAATTCTTTGCTGTATACAACAGTTAAATATACTTAAGTAAAAATTAAATATGAATCATGAAATAGATGGCCCTTCTCTGCTGTAGTTATCTTGGCAAGAAAAGGGAATTAGTGCGTTTTAGCATTGACGAGAAGGAAATAGTACCAATCTACGCAAATGGTAACATAATTTATATTTCTTCAGTTAGTGAATATTTTCTGTAGAATGTATAAATGTGAAAATTTAGCGCTCAGCGTAAGTTCCAATATATTAATATTTTTGTTTGCTGTAAAGATTTCAAATTCTATTCATGCGATTTTTTTTTTTATTTTTTGCTATAATTTTTGAGATTGATTGAAAATAGAGTTGGGATAACGTTTGGTTGTGATCATGTGTTTGATGTATTATTGGCAACAGTTGCTAAATTGTAGACACTAGAAAGTATCTATTTATAACAAATGTCGTGTACGCTTCTTATGTACTTTTTTTAATAACTTATTTAGGAAATTGTATTCAATAAAGTAATAAATACAAATTTATATTAAATTAGTCTATATGCATATATTAAATAAACTGCACACAGCAGACACTAAGCTGCTTACGCGGTTGGATGGTTTATTTGATTATGACAAAGAACACGAGGGCTATTTGCTTAAGAGGAAGGATGGCTTCATGGAGGGCTTTCTAAGAGAAACTGGCTCGCATCCATGTTACACACGGGGGAATTCACAGAAACTCCCATGCAGTCGTATCGCTTATCGATTTTGAACCCCGGACTGAACTACCACTATTCAGCGACTTCACCGCTCTGCCGCTGGTAAGCCGTTGCTTGTTGCTTGTGCGTAACGGTAAACGTCTGTTTCTCGCTAAGGCTGAAACTCACTAATTCCCGTTTTTTGCCAAAGCTGCATAACGTAAAAAAAAGCAATAATTCAGGAAAGATTTAAACATTTAATAACTAAATATATAAAAATTAATTAGGAGTTTTTATATTAAAATGCCGCATATTATTTGATCAAGGTTGACCTTTTGGCAACTTTCCGTGATAAATATAAAATGAAAAACTTTTTGAAGTTTAATACTTGCAAAAAATATTTTGTAAGTAATGTCTATTTATTTTTTTTCATTCTTTTAGGTTTAGTTATTAGCAATTACTTATAGCATTTCCCCTTTTTTTCTTTTAAATTACTAATTCCTATGTTTTTTAAAGTCAAAGAAGCTAACTTATTTGTTTTCTCTCTGTTTTCAGATAAATCATTTAATGTTTAGTCTTGTGCTATCTGAGAAGGTTCTGGAATGAACAGCTCGAAATTTAATCCCTCTGAATTGTATCAACATCATTAATTAAAATTTTCTAGCTTTCTTCTTCATTCTAATAAAATGAGACTTAATTGGATATTGTTGTCTGTTTTTCTCCTTCTGTTCTCTTGGGAAAGGGAATGAATGCTAGTCAACTACCTTTCCGATTTTTTTTTTTGGGGGGGGGTTTCATCTTTTTATTCATAATTTTTTTATTTTTATTTCTTTTTTTCAATTTTTTCGAGACTCTGTTATTTTATTCATTGACTTTAAAGCGATTAATAATTTTCTCATACGTTTTCTAAAGAGTTAAATTTCTACTTCTATTTTTATTTAGTACTTTTAACTTCGTACAAATTTTTTCCCAACTTCCATTTTTACTTTATTGACTTAGTGTGTTGCATAACTTTCCTTTTTATTTTTTCTTTAAAAATAATGTAAATATTAATCAAAAGGACAGTTATTAAATTTATAATCCCATTTCTTTAAGAATAGCACGTTTTAGCTTCTTAATGGATGTTGTTATAAATATATTTATATAGTTCTTTTAGAATACACACATATATATTTATATATATACATGTATAAACCTTAAAATTAATTAATTATTAAGAAATAAAAATTACATTAATTTTTTGAGGAAAAATTGTAATATGTTTTTAAAATACAGAAAGTCTAAAATATTTTAAGCCTGATTATTTTTAAAAAATTCTAGAAAACCAGCCGAATGATAATTGATGGCATTTATTACTATGACACCTCAATTTTCATTTTTTAAAATATAATTTAATTTCGGACAGAATTTCTATACATTTAATCGTTTGCTTTGACCCAATGATCACCTTATGTCATGGATAAGAAAGCTGATCAAAATCGCAATGAAGTTCTGTAGTAGATTGGGAAAACTGCTGCAGAGACATTTTAAATTTAAAGCATAAATGCGATTTAATATGTTCAATTTTACGGTTGATTTTGTCATGGATGCGAAGATGATGAATTCAGTAGTGTAGTCTCGAACGAATGAACACATGAGAAAGTATAGCAAATTTTATGGAAAAAATCGTCACCTGTGATCTTTAGATTAATATAAGATAATTGTCGGGCAACATCATGAAAACGGAAAAATTTGTTTTAACTGTATCGTTCATGCATTATTTGCAGAAGAAGAAGATCAAGTTTTTGAGTGCCCTGAATGGATCCAAATGCAGACATTTATCCTGATTGTTTCAAGCAAACTGTGAAATGATCTTGCTTTATTTATAACCCTACAACACAATAGCAAGTATCTGCTTATGTTCGAAGAAGTTCATCACTTTCACAGTATTTAGGTTATAAAAAATTTAGATCTCTTCCTCTTTCCAACATGTCTTTGTAATTCAAAGCACAGCGGCCGAGCGGTAAAGTCGCTGAACACTGGTAGTTTGGTCCGAGGTTCGAATCCCGCGAACGGGCTGGCTGCATGGCTGTTTTCGTGGTTTTCCCCATGTGTAACGTGCATACGACCCAGTTTCCTTTAGAAAGTCCTCCACGAAGGCATCCCTTCCCTTAGGCAGATAGCCCTCGAGGCTTTGCCGTAAATAACCTAACCTAACCTAACCTAACCTAATTCAAAGTACACTCGGGGCGATTTGAGAGGTCCAGGTTCGACTCCCAGCGAGGGCATTGCACATTTCTTCTTTCCTGACATCGAAAATATTCTTAACAACTTTACAGTGGTGTCCGAACTAAAAGGAGGTGGACAATAATTTGTCACCACCAGGATTTGGCGAATGGCTTCCCTAATATCCAGTCGCCCTTTAAAAGGGGGAGTAGATAAGGTATTATCTCCCTTCTTCCAGCATTCCTTCGTCGTGTAATGGCAGCACACTCGACGCATATTCGAGAGATCCAGGTTTGAGTCAGGGAGGGCATTGCTCATTTTTCACATTTCCTGCTTAAAAAGAAAAGAAAAATAGCCCAATGTCTCTACAAGGTTTCAGAAATCTCGCGTAAAACAATATTGGTAGTTTTTGTATTGGAAGAGGATAATTCACAAAGAATTCTTTCCCGAAGTGCAGATGGTAAATTTCATACTTTATAAAGATGTAACGGACTTATGAACAGAATCCAGTACCTTAGGCTTAAAAAGCTCAATTGAATAACTGGTTTCGATTATATAACAATGCATACAGTTATGCACTTTCATTATCGTATAACAGTTTCTTTCTCAACTATTCACTTTATTCACCAGATTTTGCACACATAGATTACATTTTCTTCTCTAAAGGGAAGTCCCATCTCAATGGTCTTTGTTTTAGTTGTACAGAAGATTTTCATCGAACCACAAGGGAGAGAGTTAAACGGTATTCCAAAACTTAACTTTCTAAACATCTAATTGAGCGTGCCAAAAATGGTATAAACAAGGACTATATTCTGAAGGCTGAAAATTAAGAATTTTGTTTTATTCAGCTTTCAATTTTGTACGAACATAACTCAAAATTTTATAGATTAATTGTGTATAAGTTCAACGGCTGGGATGTATTTGCATTTTTTTCCCACAAAATATTGAAGTCTGGATTTATTCACTTTAAAAGCGTTTTTCAAATTAGGCTTCAGCCTATTTTGCTTCTTTTGTATGCTATTTGAAAATGAGTTCTCGCTGAAATAAAGTGAGAGAAAAGGCTTTCGGAATATTACAGTTGAATTTGCAACCAATGCGCTCGTCTTGCCGGGAGTTAATTTTTAATGCATTCAGATATCAATTAATAGTTTGCTTTCCTTCAATGATCAGTCATCTCAATTACGCTAATTCTGAATTTAATTTTTATCCATGCATTCCAGTTTACTCTGAGAAATAGTCTCTTATTAGTTTCCAAACATGAGGACTGTATTTTAATTTGCCTTTTCTAACATTTATACCTCAATTTAACTATTTTCTGTGAAATAGTTATTCAAGCTTTCGAAGTTTTGTATATAAATCTCTTTAAGATATGATGGCGAAATATCTGATTTTAAAAGTAATGCATTGTTATTTTCATTAATTTTAGTAACGCGCATATTAAGATTTTGATGGGGTATATTAACGTTATTTAAAATGTAAAAGAGTTTGAATCCACACATTGCTACCAAATTTCATGATATAATTTTACATCATAATAATATCTTTAATTTCCTTTAACAATTACAAATGTTATCTGCTAGTCTCTGAGCTCCACATGGTGTTAAATATTCTTTCGAATTTTTATTTTGATTGTTGGAACACGTAGAAAAATTGCATGAAATCTATTAAAATACCCTTTTGTCAGTACGCCAACTATAATCGCGTTGTGCATTGTTTAATGATACCTTTTAGAGATCCGTCCGAGTGGCTGCCCATGGAAATGTCGTCGGCCAGAGCGTCCAGGCACGCCGTATTCATCATTAGAGATGAACAAGTATTCTCTTCTTGTGAGCTGTTAAGTCTGTAAAGGAAAAGATGCATTAATATTTTGCAATTTGGAAAAAATTGACTGAAATTAAAATAAGAAGTTACGAAAAATGCTGAGGGGAGCAAATATAAATACAGAAAGCATTCCAATTTGAATATCACGAAAATATTAAAATGTCGTGAGCGAAGTATAGTGTTGAATTCAGGGCAAACATTGTATTTTATCCACTGCATAATCTTCTGTTGATTTATCTATACGGCAGAGTCCCTTTTAGCCGGAAGCAAAGGGAAAGAGCCGATTCTGGATGAAAGATTTTTCTGGATAATTGATAATTGAATATATATTTTTAGAATATATTTGCTCATATTTGTGATGTTATTTGTACAAAATGTAACGTATTGAAAATTGTACAGAGTATTTAAAATTAAAATACATAACATGGTTTTATATTTCAGAAAAACACAATTAAGCAACATTTTAAAATTACCATATTTATTATGTGAAAATTACGAATTTCTTAGCATGATGATATATAACTTCGAAAGTCTGCTCGCTTATAAGATTGTTGCCGTAGTTTTAAAAATTAGCTGTGTATACAATGAAGCCTCATAACATCATGTATGGACACAAACTTATTTCTCGGGAAATCTTATGAAAGTTTGCAATTCTTCGTCAGCTGCTTTCCACGGATCAGATCTTCCTTAAGCTTTTAAAATTCTATTAACTTAATTTTCAAATTTGGTTACTGTTTCTACCGACATGTGCCTGTACCTTCTATATAAATATAACCGTGGCTTTTCCTTCTCTGCAGATTTCTTTGCTCTTAATGAAGAGGGACCTGTACTTGTTTGCCCTCAAAATCGATAGAGTCGAATAAAATCGATGCCAAATACAAGGTTGTTGCTTTGATAATTATATGTTTTACTTTGATATATACTTGTTTGCCCTCAAAATCGATAGAGTCGAATAAAATCGATGCCAAATACAAGGTTGTTGCTTTGATAATTATATGTTTTACTTTGATATATACTTTTTATTTTGCTAAGTTGCTAAATAAAGAAAAGATAATTCATACCCATGAGGTGATTCTGAATCTTTGGTAGCATCGTCTCCTCCCTCGTCTATTACCAAAGGATTGTCATCGTCAGGAAGCGGTAAAAGGTGGTCCTCGTAAGTCAAAGGACGACCTTCCAACATTCCAAAGCGTCGAGGACATGAACTGTTTGCTGAAGAAAGAAAATGCAAGAATTATCAAATGTATGGTATCTCTTAGTGAACCAAATCAAGATCTAGTATATCGATTCTTAAAGGCCAATAGAAAATCCAGAGTCTATTTATATTTTAGAGATTATGGGACGTCGTATAAATTTCTAAACTAAAGTTGAAAACATATATTACTATCCACCTCTAATTTGAAAAAGAATCCAAACACTTTATGCACTTTTATGAATTTGATTAATCAGATTCTCTATCAGTGTTTTACTATAAGGGAAAAGAATGTTAACAGTAATAAAAACAATGTATATTACGCTGATTCCTCTCGAGAAGAAAATATTCCTACGACGACCACTCGAAATTGAACATCCTTTCTAAGAACATAAACATCGGTATGAATATCAAATATCTAAGGTGACCATTTCTACAGAAGACCTAAATGATCCGGAACCATAGGCGATCGTCTTACAGAAGATACACTCTGTTCTTATCCAATAATAAATGTTTCAGAAAAAATTAATTTCTAATCCCCTTTTACAGAGACGAATTTTTTTTGTTACATTTTTCATTCATAACGTATTTATGATGACAGCGCAATATTCAACAGAAATAATGTTTAAAAAATACAAAAGTTTATAAATTTAATATTGAGGTTTTCTCACAATCTTTTGCTTAACGGCCAAGTAATCGTGAAACTTCGATTTTCGTGACATCGCTGAGATTTAAAATAATTTTTCGAATAAAATTCTTTTGGGATTACTAAAGTATTTTACCAAAATTTTAGTGATTTCTTGAACTGATTGTAATCTCATACAATCTGATAGAACAGAAGATCTTGAATAAAAGATGATATTGCGTATATTTCGTAGATACGCTGACCAGGATGAATAATTTTCCTACGGTTAGAGAAGATAAGTGTTTTTCTTTATTATTTTTTTGCACTGATAGCAAATTTCATGGTGATAATAAAATATATATGAAAATTTTTAAATTATTTTCTTAAGTGCACTAAACGTACGCATTAACGCAACCAACTTGGCGAAATCTGGTGATTTTCGATACTTAAAAAAAAAAAAAATTCTAAATTATCGATATATATAGTCGTACGTTGGCAAACATTATCAACATATCACTTTCATACACACACACAAAAGAAAAACGTTTCAGCAATTTAAAACACAAAATTGAACAAAAATAATATCATGCATTAAAAAATAAAACTTTGAATCATTTTAAAGATTTTTTGAGTTGTTTTTTCTCTTTACGTTGATCTATTTTAAAAACATCACAGAATTACATAAACTCGGCATCGAGCACAACCTCAGCATTGTGCATCAGCTAGCTACCAAAAACTTCTTATGATTACTCTCTTTCGCAATTTTGAGCAAAATTCTGCATTCCTGCACAAATTTAATCACAATTTCATTACTGGCTTTCCCAAGCGCATATTTCAAAATTGAGATTAAGGCAAAAAATATCAAGATTCTTTTATAAATAACCATTGCAGCTAGGAATAAAACAAAAAGGAACAAATACAAAAATGGTGACTTTGCTTTACTGAAGGAATGATATGAACGTGGTTACCTGAAGAACCATTATGGCCATTTTGCCAGTATTTAGCACATTCTGAAAATTTGACGACCCCTGCTAAGGTGATTACGATAATACGTAAGTACCAAAAGAATATTTTAGGTGTCATGATATGATCATGCATGATTAATTATAAAATTGTAGGGAGTGTATAAATTGTATTAGCAAAATTTCGATAAACGATGTAAATAATAACATGAAAAGGACATTTATAAAAATAATTACATTCAATCATTTAAATTTCTACTTGACAATTTTGATTTAAAATCCGTATTGCTATCAGTTTCACGATATGATTTTCAAATATATTTGATAAAGAATATTGTATTAGCTACAAAGAATTACTATTATTATAATTATTATTTACTTTTTAGTGCATTTATCTAAAATCGAGTAGCTTAATAGGCTTTATTTCATATTTTATTATGTATGTTTTCTATAAAATGATTACGTAGTTTTCATCATTTGCCGTTTAATAACTTTCCATTTATAAAATCAATCGATATAAAGAAGCATTCTTGTCTAGAGGATTGAAAACCATGCATCGAGAAAATCAATTCCAAATTGTTGTTATCATTCTTCTCGTATATTTATTTAGTAATAGGTTGTACATTTTAAATGTGAAATTAAAAGTACTTTAATATCACAATAATATTATGAAATAATCTGAGAAAGAATATTTTATTTATCTATTAAAATGCATGACCAAGGAAAACCTGAAGTAAATGATAGTAAATTTTAGCTAGTTGCGTGCAAATAAATCATGATCTATAGTTGAAAGTTAATACCTAAACCTTCTCAAAATATTGTTTTATTTTTTATTCATTGAGGAATGTAACCGATAAAGGAAAATTATCTTTTATAATAAAGGCAAAAATCATTACTTTGCAATAAATTTTTCAACTATGCTTTTATTTATACTCATAACATGCGTAAACACCTTAAAAACACCATACAAAAACTACAGGTATTGTAAATATTCAGTGCTTTCATATGTAAATATGAAGAAGACTTTGAAAACATGCATTATATTAAAACTCCGAAACAAGTTAAATTAATAATATAAATTAGACTAATATTGGCGGAATTAATATTGACCTTATTTCGAGAAGAAAACCATATTATCTTCTTTTTTGAGAGGAGATAAACTTTCTTGTCTGTCAAACCGCATCTATTAATTTTCTTTAGCATTTGAGTTGTTTAAACGGCTATTTTTATCATTGCTTCAATTATCCTAATACTGATTTTCAGACAATATGTCATTTTATTTGAAAATCAGTATATGTTTCTTATTTCCACATGGGCTATTTGAAAACATTTAAGATGGACTCTTTTTCTCATTCATTGTATTAAAAGTGACAACTGTCAGCTAGGTTTCGTGAAAATTACATGTCGACGCCTTTGAACTTTATAAGGTTATTATGATTTTGCATAGCCAATTATTTTATGCTTTAGATCTTTACTGTCACTTGTCTTTTCGTTTCCTCACCAGAATGCAAATTAGATAGAGTATTCAATCTGAAGTTGTTAGATTGTAAGAAAGAGCTTGTTTCTGCCGATGTGCGTGCTCGTTAATTTCTCTCTGCTCTGATAGCCTGAGTTACTCGGCTTTGCCTAATTGCTGTTGAATATTCGAATACTTACGCGGATTAGATTTGATAGCTAAGTCAAATCAGCTCTAAGCCGATTTAGCTATAAATTGAATTGCGTAGTCTTTGACTACTAGCTTATTTAAATTTTAAATTGACTGTTACTTTAAAATATCTCGCGCAAGTGCTGGCTGACTTTGTCAAGCACGAGACGTGCTCTTCTGCTACTTTCTGTTTTTTAATAAAAATGTTAGTTTTAATCTTCTCAAGACTTTGTCGTTATCTTCAGACTCAGTGATAATTCGTTGTAACGTTGTAGGGAGTTTTGACGCAAGTTTATTTTACCGAACAGATCCAAACTCATAACCTACAGTTCCAAAGCCATCGAATTTAATATTTGGTCACAATGGGCGGAAACACCTATTTTATTTCATAGTAAACTCTCATTAAGTGGCCTCTATGTATATATTGCAGTGATGCAAGTAAATTTTGTGTTAACTTAAGAACAAAAGTAAGGAAGTAATTTAAATGCTAAAGTATCCATACGATACGAAACATTTAGCTATGCATTAGTATTTTAACAATGGATGCCTTTTAAGACGATAATACACGAGTGATTGACTAAGAAAGTTCTGGAAGATTATCAATTGCGATTTGCATGCAAACATTATACACCTATGGCAGATAGCAAACAGTAACTATCGTGCAAACGACTTGAAATCATTCGAAGGGAACCGCCAAGAAGAAAATAACGAATTTGCTCAAGCAGTGATTTTGTTGCAGGATTATATCCTGCTGCATCTTACTGCTCTAGCACTGCTAATGTTTAAAGTCGATCTATCAAGACTAGAATATTTCCCATAGAGTCAAAATTTTTATACATAGATAGGTACATAGTATCAATGGAAAATAATTGTAATTTAATACAAGTGAGGTACATATGCTAGCTCTGCTGTACTACTTTATATAAAACATAGTACCATGAGTACTTTTCATTGACTACATTTCATATTTTATAATATACATCATGTGGCAAATGTTTCTGTCTTCAGCTATGCTAGAATTCGCACCTATAGGTGATATACGTAGTTCGGTCCCATAAGACTGGAGCGATGCTATGATCTCTTGGCATCCTCAACACGGAAAAGGTGATTAACTGTGAGAGATTCTCCTCAGATGAGGAAGTGAAAATTGTGACGTCCGCAGTATCAAACAGCATGTCATAAAGTAGTGTGCTTCATGATTCTGAATGTTTATAAAACATCGTGAAAAGTATACTTCAGTAGAAGGACTCGAGTTTAAAAAGAAACAAAATCCATGACTCGTACAACCACTCATCTGATTTTAAATATGAGATTCCGTTATAAAAACGTTTCAGTTAGCTTATTGACATCATTAAAATAGCTGAAACAAAATTTTACTTTTGTTTATTCTGAGAAGAAATCTGAAGTATCTTCTTCGTCTATGTCTCTTCAGTTCGGTTTTCTAATTTTAAGTAATATTCTATATATATAAGTAATATTTTTTCAACCACGTATTTCCATAAGAAACTTGGGCTTGATCTAAAATATAGTTAGAATTCAAAATGGCACGGAGAATGCATTTTTTTTTTCAAATGACCTGACATTTTCCCTTTAAGCACTGGTAGGCAACAGTCGAATCATTTGGTCGTTTAGCTGCCTCATCACCGAGAATATTCTGCAGGATGCAGCTCAAGGGGTAGACACATAATACTTCCGCTAAAAACAGCTATAAATGATTCAGCTGCAAACGTCCATGATTTCTTCAGGATTCGAATCCGAGGCCAAGGATATGACACCGGTCCTGTTGACTACCATACAGAACAAGGTGGCCTAAAATACCCTTATTTAAATGAAATTTTGCTGCATGTGTCTAGCTGCCTCATTAGAATTTCAGATGTAATAGCTATTTAAAAAATGTCTTATACATGTTAATTTTAGGTCAATAGGATTGATTTCTTTTACTTTCTATGTGTTTGCTCTTGCTAACCGATTATATGAAATACCAATGTACCAAGTTTGGATAGTTAATGCTACTTCATTGTCTTCTGCGTTATACTTCCATTTGGCAGGAATTGGTTTTATTCATTTCTCCCCCTCCCTCTTACCATTTTTCTCTTCGAAAGCTGTTTGCGAATTTTAAGAAAACAATCAGAACAACAGTCTTTTATGAATTATGCATTTTTTCGTTGTTCGTAAAAAAGCAGGCGTATGCATTTACTTGCTATGTTATTTCATAGTCTTTGTGTATTTGCTATAAAGAATTAAGCGTTAGAGACTCAACTGAACTAAAATAATTTTGATGATGAAGTTTATTATAACTTCAAAATAATTAATAATAAGATTGAAAAGCTAACCAGATAATGCATTTAAATAATTAACTTATTCACTAATTTTATTCTCTTCGTAGTTATTTAAATCATTCTAATAAGTGGAAGCTTTTCTGCTAAAACTCATTTGCGTAATATATGGGTTGGCATATGTACACCGTTTGTAACTTTCTTTGTGCTTTAAGGTAATTTTGCCACGAGGAGTCAACTCTCGATTTACAGGGATAATACCGAGAACTAGGACGGCGTAAAATCAAAATCGCAATCAATCCGATGAAGTTAAAAAAGTATGAAAGAAGAATATTATAATTCATAGAAAAATACTATAAGCGATTTACTCGTATTTTCAGGCAGTTAGTTATGCAAATTAAATTAGTATTAACGACGGACAGAGAATTTTATAAATAATAGAAGAATAAACGTCATTAGAAATGAAAACAATAAGTTAGAATGGGTGTTAAAGAACAATATTTACGAATATTAAGTATAGCGTCAACTTTAAAAAGTGTGATTAAAAATTAAACTGACGTAATAAAAAGTAATACAATAAATAAATCAAAAGAAAGTTAGTCTTTTTCGCATTTTATGTAGACAGTTTTGATTCACACTGATGATTTGCGAGGGTAAGTTTGTCGTTTCGCAATAAACAAACTTTTTTTTCTAACACAAATTGGATACTCAGCGGTAAATCGAGAGATACGTGTTCTTAAAAATCACATTTACAGAAAGGATGAATTTATATTTTTTATAGAGGAGGCGGATGCGTTTCCTCTTTAATGAGGTTTTCCCTTACCGGGTACGGTTGAAGGAGACATGGGTGTTCCCGCTGACACCTGTGTGCTTTCGGATGACGTGAAATCTGTGTTGGTAGAAGTTGTGGAAACTTCTCGTATCACGTGACCTTCCGCCAATAAGAGCTCATCTTCGTCCTCCTGCTGGGGACAGGAGTCTCCGACTGCAACATCCACAGCCATCGGAGGGGAGGAGCAGAAGCGCTTCGTTCGAATCTCATCCTCTTCCGCATCTTCCTCTTCCTCATCTCCTTCTGGGTTGTGGCGGGGGGAGGATGGCGGAGAGGAGAGTGGAGAGGGAGTGCGAGAGCCTGCAGATCGGGAGGGAGTGGATGCAGGGGAGGGAGTGGACTCTGCCGAAATGTTAGACTTATCGCAGTCTTCAGGAGAACACTATTAGGAGAGAGAAAAGTGATTCTTTTTAACTATGTTCCTCTTCAAAGCATACATTTTCAAAATGGCACGGAGAATGCATTCTTAGCATCGTCCGTTCGTAGTTATAATAGAATTACATTTTATTTTCATTCAAATTTAAGTAAGGTTAAATGTACGTTGAACTCAGCAGCTTTATAATAGAATAAGGAAATGAGATGTCTGTTATATAACAGGACAGTATAAAGAAGCTTTTCAGACAGAGAGATTTAATTTGAAAATATTATGCGCATATAGAGAGATTAAAGAAATGGTTTATATTTATTATATTGAAATGGAATGTAATTGAAATGATGTGCAGTTTCTTGAAAAATAATTGCAAAGATTTCGCTATTAGAAGATATATATATATAATTTATAAAATATCTTCAAACTTTCTTTGAAATAAATAAATATGATTAATCTTCTAATTTATTTGATTGATTAAATAAGTTTTCAGATTCTAAGTACTTCTACTTTTTTGGGTGGATTAAAGAATGTAATAGAACAATGTACTTTTTCATTAACTATGCAATTTATTTGTAAATAAAATTCATTTTTATCAGACAAAAAAATGAAATTTTACAAAAAAATTTAATTTAAAAATTTTTATATATATTATTTATAAGCACAGAAAATTCTATATAAATTTATACAGCTTCATAAATATGATCTAATCTCTCAATTTAAGTAATTAAACATGCTACTATAATTTATTTTTAATACAAAATTAATGCAAGAGTGCTTACATATATCTACATAAACAGAGATGAAATATTGAATATTATTGATCATATTTCATTCTGTTTTATGTTTTTCATATATATACATAGATATTTTGAGTAAGATAGTAAACTTTTATTATTGCTGCTAAAATAATGCTAATGAAAAATTCTTCATTTCTTTGAATGTTTCTTTGTATACCTTTTATGCAACTGATTGGGACTATACGATCATAAATTGCATAGTCTCATAGCCTTTAAAATGTTTCTCAATTCTTTTATAATATTTATAAGAGGTAGTTTTGCTTTTTTTCAGAAAATAGACTTCTAGTTTCCATTTTAATCTCCCTCATATCTCTAACTGCATCTTTTCTCTCAGTAAAGAACATATACATAAAAATGTATGTTAAGAAGAAGCGCAAATATTTCTGAGTTCATTGCGGTTAAATGCGCCTTAATACATTCTTTTGAGGTCATCGCTTTAAATATTATTCATTTCAATCTGATCTGTATCTCTAGTTACGCATTTTTTACAGTTAGAACATATTATGTGAAAGAAAGACAAATAAAAAAAATTACGAAAAGGCGCGAATATGATTAATTTAAATTTTTATTGCACTTGAATGCATTTTACTAAGGCTGCCTCTTTGGATACTACCCAAAGATTAAAAATGATGAAAAATTATATTTTAACTATGGTCTGAAATGAAAAACGATCTGGAAGATGTTAGCTTGAATTAGATTCATATAAGATTAAATTAACTCATCAGAAGTTTAGATAGTATGAAGACCAATAAGAATACATTTGTGTCTGGGTTTTTCTCTTAATCTCCAATCTTTGTTTTAAATAGATTTCGTTGATATTATATTATCTGATTGTAAACTGATAAAACACATGCTGTTTTTAAAACATTTGTTTAAGATTTTTGTTTGTAAATTTGTGAAATTATTAGCCCAGAAGAGCTATTAGTCTCGAAACGGCATTTTGTGTCGAATCACTATAAACGGCAGTATCACTTTTCAAACTGTTGCCACCAAACATTATCGCCCTGCATTATATTTAAAAGAAATTAAATAATGAAGAATCTACATGAATGTATGTATGTTTCTTGCATTGTGAAAAAACAACGGTACCTACAGTCATCAAACTTTGGATAACGCAGTCCTGCACCCAAATATGGCACCTGGAAGCCCCAATTTGGAATTTAGATTTGTTTTATTGTCTATTTAACATTTTGTAAAACTTTAATTAATTTTTGATTAAAAAACTCAAAAATTTGAAAATTTGCAATGGCAACACTATAGGGAATAAAACATTTGTATCTCCAGCGCAAGAGACTGTCTATCGGGAATTCTAATGATACGCTGTTTTTAAATATTTCTAGTCCAAATGCTCTCGAAACGTCGAAATGAATCTGAAAGCCTTCAGAGTTTTTCTTTAGTTTTTAATTTATTGCACGAAGTAGGAACTGGTTAAAAAGTAGGGTAAGACTTAAAGAGAATGAAAGTAAGTTGTCACTACTGTTGCTTTTGTAGATTTATTCAACCTCAATGCCCGCACTGTATTTATGATCTTGTGACCTGCATCTACTCTTACGAATGACACTTTTTTTTTCCTTGACAGGCTTGACGTCTAAAGCCAACTGTCTATCATTAAGCGTATAAGATGATTTTAACTTGAAGGTATATTGTTTTTGAAATTTACAGTTTGCCTGATACTCAAATTTCCTGCAGAATAAACTTTTAGAATTTTATCCAGATTTGTTTTTCAAGTTCTAAAATAGTTAGAAATATTTCAGTAACATAATACAGTCAAATTGTGATAAACTGAAAGCATTATATAATGTTTTAGAGAAATAGAAAATTTGAATTAACGATAAATTTGGAAAAAATACCTAGGATTCGGCGTAAAACAAAATATATTTAATAAAACTATTTGAAGACAATAATTATTGCAGAAATTTATGACGAAATTCATTTTGATGGATGAAAACCATCAAAAATTCAAAATAAAAAATATTCAAAATTTTTTATGTATCAGAAGAAAGCTATTTGAATCACAAGTCTTGTGAACCGTAAGTATATCAGAAAAATGGTACTTGAATTTGAATGACTTGAAATCGTGTTAAAATTACCTATCTTATGTGGAATATGCTTTATAGGAAATTATATCGTATTCACGTTATATACGCGAAAAACTACGAAACTCACATGCAGCCAGGTCATTCGCCGCGATACTAACCGGCATGAACGGCTAATGTTTAGCTATCTTATCCACTCGGTCATTCATAAACCACTTAAAAGTGATAATCAAAGTTACCAAAATGTCACCGGTACTTCTAGTGTAATACCGGACCAGACGAGAAATCGAAATTTAACTCGAAAAACAGTCGATTACCGATATGCACAAGTAATTCATTCAGAGTCTACAGTTTCCTAACAAGACATCCAGCCATTAAAATAGGAGGACCTGATAAAATCTTGAAGACTTATAAATCTCTCTTCATAAAACAGAAGAATAATGCAAGGAGAGTATAGCCAAAACAATAGACTTTAGGCTGCATTTGCCAGGATGACAGTGAGTGCTTCTTGTTTCAAGTACCAAACAAGAATGCAAAATTCCTTATGGAGAACATTCAAGAGAACGTGAGTGAGGGATTGCAACATCAGATGGACTGAAGGAACTGTTTTAAAATTGAAAGAAGCTGGTTCAACATATGGAGAATTGGATGACTAGAAATAAGTTAGTTTATGCCACTTTGCGGGTGATCCATAAGCAGGATTTACGATCCTACTACTAGCATTCACATTCGAAAAGTAGAACTATAGAGATTAGGAAAGTGGCGAAACAAAATGCACAGGGATATGATTTGTCATCACCTGGAGTTTTATTTAGTACAGTATATATTCAGGGCATCATAGCGACAGTGTGTTTAGCACATTATTAACAACACCTGCTGAACTGTACGATAAACTGTATTATAACGATAAAAGACATCTGTGTATTTTTTCGTCAAAAAACATTCGATTTATCGAATATTTTGTATCAACGAAAATTTAAGATATATTCCTTTTTGACAAATGAGACTCGTGATTAAATCTCTTCTAAACAACGCCTGTTATGCCAAATATTTAAGTTTTTCTTAAGGTCGTAATTTTAAAACATAACATTTATGAAATCTAAATACAGATTTGAGCTCAACGAAAGATTAATATCTAAATACCGTAAATAAAAACAGAATTTGTGCATTCATATATGTTTAGATTTATTTGTACATTCTTAAATTACAATTATACAACTTGTCACGAATAAAATATAGAACTTTCTACCGGTCTTCTGTAGGTAATAGTTTCCTGAGGAGGCGGCTGTGTTCCAAAAGAAGCCGCAAGTATGTTAGCACATTCTGCTTCGATTTGCAGGAGGTTTTCCATGTCGTATTCTTTCGTGGATTTCGTATCATCTTGTTTAGCTGAGAAATAAAAAACAGAATGAATTAATTTTTGTTGGGCAAATATTCAATCAGAAATTCTATCTTGTTATTTGTAAGTAGGGTTGTTATTAAAATATATGGTTATGCTGAATGCACTCATTTAACAATTAAATAGTTCTTATATAAATATCAGAAAAATAAAATAACGTGATAATGTGTTTGTGAATTCTGAAAATACATTTCTCTTCTCTACTGTGGTTTAATTAACACTTTATTTTAATACATAAACTACTTATTTTTGGATTTCCTTTTTCAGAATCATTTTTTTTTTCTCTTGAAGAAGACTTTGTCTAATTGCCTCGAAATCAATAGAGTTTTGTTAAAAATCTAACGTTGCGTTTTCGGCTTCTTTTAAAGCTTAGGAATGTTGGATGATTTACTTGTTTTTGTGCTTGTAGAACTCCGGAGCTTCAGAAATAGTATGCAATAATTCTAAAACACCACGGGATAGAATTTCTTTACTCTTGATTAAAGATTACTTCAAGACATTTAGATTGTTTAAAAAACATTATTAACTAATATGAGTATTATGGGCCGAATATAGATATATTTCAAAAATATTAGCACTTATGCAAATGATATGTAAAGAAAATACTGTTGGACATTTGTTATATCAACATAACAGTTTTTCTTCCTGTTTATTGACAAGGTTGTCATACGAATATACTAGAATAATCAGTCATATTATGTTTATTTCCATTTTCGTGGAAAATGTCATGACAATCGTTTATCTCTTTCTTTATGAAATTATAAAGTTATTATTTGAAATCAACCAGTTATTTATAATTTTAGCCTTTACTATAACTTCTCCTTTCCGTTTGCTCACCAGAATGTAAATCAGTTAGTATTTAAGCTGAGGTTTCGGGACTGTAAGAGAGAACGTGTTTGTAATTATTCGGCTCTGCGAAATTCCTACCGATATTAAATTTGACACTCCGGTTAGGGTTTTCTGAGTTAAAGTAGATTTAAATTTATTTGTATAGTTTTTGACTAATAGTCCACGTTTTAAATTAGGAGCTTTACTGTTATTTTAGTTACATTGCCACAAGTGTGTATGGGGGATTTAGTTAGCACTAGACGCGTACTTATGTTCAAAGTTCTGTTTTAAAAAAAAAGTTTGTTTTAAACCTTTCCAAGTCTCTGTAGTTACTTCAGACACAGCGATTAATTGCTTTACAACTGTCAAGAGTTTGGAACTAGTTTATCCCCCCAAAACAAGCCAAACTTTATGAGATAATGCACTAATACCATTTTCTGAAGCATTGTAGAAAAGTGCCATCAACCAATTCAAAATTATTGATTATTGTCATTATCAAATGAGTTATTAACCACAATTCTTAAAGCAGTTTCTCATCGATTCCGTCATTTTCATTAATAGCTTAAAATAGTTAATTACATCAAGGACATCCTTTTCCCCGTAATTCTTGAAGTCATATGAGGCTTCAATATTGGAAAGTACTTTATGAGGCAAAACCCTCTATAATTAAATTTAATTGTAATGGGTTATTCTTTTTATCCAAGATCTTTACAACTGACATCATGGACAATGAGATAAATTTTAAGCAACATTGGATGGAATAGTTGGCCATCAAAAAGTAATATTGTCAATGAATAAAATATTCTCTGATTTTTCAGAATAATATAGAGTTTGTTTAAACACTTTAAAAATATCATCTTAAAAGCAGTTTAAAAATCCTTTTAAAGTTAAATTTTAGAATTTGAACAAACCAATGACCAAGCAAAAATTAATATTAGTTTTAATACTATTACTACGTAATTAATAGTAGATTACTAATAATATATTAAATATTGCTATTATTTATTGTAAATAACTAATCACAGGCCATTTATCGTCATATTAGCGTTAATGAGATGAAAAGGAGTTTTCGTTTGCAGAATAAACATTCCATTAATGAAATTTACGATGCCGACATTTTTTCTATATCTTCCACAAGACATATTAAAAGAGCAAAGCATTTATCAGAATCTTAAATCAGTTTCAATGTTGTGACACTTTGAAAAAAGCATTATCTGTATGCAGTTACTTTAAACTGCTATCTAAAGAGAATGGTAAAGTAACAAAAAACTAAACCCTTACCGCCTTGTTTGTTTCCATCGATGGGCTTTACATCACAGTCTCTGGTAGGATCTTTCTGAGAATGAACAACCTCCAGAACCGGTTCCGTTGCAGTTTCCTTATAGATGTCTTTAACTTCTAACTTTCCAGGAGTTGTACTAATAGGTGTCGAGCTCACGTTTACCACGTCCTTCCATGAACTGTGTGACACAGCAATGTCTGATGCCTTTTTCTCGAACAAATTCTCGAAGAAAGGTTTTTCAATTTTATTGTCTGAAAAGGATTTGTCATTAACACAATTTCTTGTCAAACTTCTAAGGGCTTCTTGAGCTTCTTGAACGCGTTTTTCATCTTCATCTACCTCCATATCCCTCCTTTCGTGTGCTTTTGGCTCATTTTTGAATTTATTATTACAAATTTGATTGTTAAGTCTATGATCAGCATAAATGGTCATTTGGTCATGCGATGTTGAATGGGTGTATTTAGTTAAAGTCATATTATTTTTTGAATGATTTTCGAGTTGATTACATATCATGGTATTTAAGTTTGTAATGTTTTTATTAGATACATCAAATTTCTGATTACTTAGTTTTTTATTAGGTTGTGGTTGCTTAGCGTTTGTTAACCTGTTGAAAGACTGGTTGAAAGTATCAGCACTGATATGAATAAATTGTTTCCTTTCTTCTTGGGATTTAATCTGACTATTTTCTTTCCGGCTTATGTGGTTCACATGAGGTTTGTTTTGATGAAGATCTCGGTGACAAGAAATTGTGCCTTGAAAACTTACATGATGGGCGTTGGGAGTTACCCGATTTTCTAACTGCTTTCCAGACAGATCTTTATGACCAGGCTCTGAACTATTTCCAACTGCATTTGCAAGCCGATTGACATCTTGCTGGCTAAATTGAGGAACATGTTGTTTTTCTATTGCGAGGTTATTGTACTTTTCTATTTTCGGTTTTTCACCTGATTGGCTTTCAATGTTACAACTAAGTTTGTTACCTTGTTGACAAGAGACTTTATTGTTAGGAAGATCGTCCGTTCTTTTTTGATAACTTAAACATTTGTTAATACTATTTGTACATATGTTTGTCTTATTGCTCGTGTTAGGAGAGTTTTGTTTATCAAATGTTTTGATCACTTCCTTCTTACAAATTTCTTTTTTCTTGGAAACGCTTGGCTGAATAGGTTCGGTCTTTATTGTTTTAATAAGCTTAACATCACTCTTATTATCATTAAGGCATTTTTCAGTCTCTAATTGCTCTACCTTGATACAGCTGCCAACTCTCAGTTCCAATTCATTCTCGGATTTCACTTTTGCTTTCTTTTGTGCGTTATGACTCATTTCATCATTAATTTTGTTCGAAGAGTGTTCCAAAATACCTGTGCGGTATTTGTTCTCACTACATTTAGAAGATGTTGTTGCGTTAGGCTTAGATTTCGGGCAATCATTCGAATCACTTTCTGGGTCTTCTATTTCATATTTTATTCCCTTCGACAAAGGGGTGGTTAGACTGCTGTTATTGTTGGAAACGCCAGCGCCGTTTTTAGATCGTCTGTCATTCTGCAACACGCTGACATTCGATTTCTTTTGAAATCGTTCAGAATTCTTAGAGTCAGTTTCTTTTACTTTCGCCTGCGGCGATGCTACCGGTTTGTTGTGAATGCCTTCTTTGATTTTTGGCGGGCATCTGTCCTCTTCTTTGATGGAAGTGGGAATTTTCCCAGCATTCGCTGCTGGGGTCGATCGCGAAGACTCTTTGGCCGTTGCGTCTTGACCTTTCTTTGAGCGCTTTTCTCCATTTTCTTTAAGAATGGAATTTCCCAGACCTTAAAATAAATGTTATCATTCATAAAAAACAAATGGATTTTAAAATCACATAATTACAATGTAATTTTACGTTCATGTGTAGTTTTCCAAATTAATTGGTTTATAATATTTAATTTAATGTATTAATAATTATGTAGACAAAATATTTTACAATAAAAATTTCTTTTTTTTTTTATCAAATACACAAGTACGAAGGGTGATTTAGCAACAACCGAATATATATTTATTAGTAAATGCAATTATATAGTTTTACACGATTCTTCGAATTTTGATCTTTTTTGAAACTTTATATTAAACAGAATTTTTTTCTTCGTTTGCGGCCTTAGATTCGATGATAAATATAAATTAGTATTAATTACATTTTGCTTTTAACCTAATTGTTGCAAAAGGTGTGAAATTAATCGTTACAAAAAGATTGAACGTTATTTTACGTTACAGGTTTCTACATTACTGAATTCAATAAACAGAAAATGTATACTATTATATATCGTATACATTAAATTGTATGCATTAAAACTGTATTCATTAAAAATAATGTATACGATTTACCTAATGAAACTTTCAAGTTTATTCATTTAGTATTGCTACTAGTATACGCCTGTAAGAGGAATTTATAGATAAGCAACTTTTTGTAATGTGACGAGGCCGGAAAAGTTTTGAATCCCTGTATAAATAAAGGTATAAGGAAAAATACAAACACGAGTATTTTCCTTTAGCGTATGGGACGGCTTCGTAAGAAAACTCCTTCATAAAGGTGTCAAAATCTTTGTATGAATTGGCCACTCTGAGAAAAAATAGGACTTCATAAGAATGTTCCGCTAAAGAAGTGCAAGCACAATTATAAAGATCAATCTTTTACCTGTAAAAAGCAATCTGAATAGTGATAAGAGCACCTTTTTGGTGGAGAACCACTACGCAAATAGGATTTCAATTTGGTATTCTAATTAGCAAAGCAGCTGAAAGTTGAACTTCTGAAGTACGTGTATAAGTGAAGTCGTGATATAAACATGCTCACAACTTTGTGCAAGTTGCTTTTTTAGAGTCAGAAACTGATCTGCATAAGAGCAAATTTATCGTTATGCTTATGCACCCTTATGAAGATTACTATCTTCTTGAACAAAAACCGATTTAATATAAGACCG